>NC_141697.1:550245233-551575233 GCF_964263255.1 Lissotriton vulgaris
CAAGCTTTGGCTCCCAGTGGAGTCATGAGCAATCTGGACTGCAATACGGAAACTAACGGCCTGTTAGCAGCTGATCTGACATCCGATGGGGTTGACAAATTATTTTCGCTCACTGATAGTTCTCGCTCGGAGGACTCTAACTCCAGTCAAAGTGAAGCCAGGTGCAGCACTACAGGATCAGGCTCTAGCACACTTGAGGCACCCGAGACAGTCTTCAAGCGCCAAAGGTACAGGAGGAGCTCTAAGGGCAACACAGACTGACAAAAGAACAGGGAGAAGTGCACCACGGGCAGCTGGCTGAAATGGTACTATTCCCATACAAAAATACTGGGATCACCAGAGACAACGCCCGCCCAGGCAGAGTCTGCTCTCTGTGCATCACATCTGTAGAGGCAGTAACTATGGATCCCGCTCTGGCCCTGATCTTAGAGTCGATCAAGGAGTACCGACAGGCAACAATAAAAGTGGAAGGTGCAGTTCTGAAAGTCAGGAAGGCATGCGCTGAGATTGGTGAGTGGCTCAAAAGTATAGAGGAGAGAACAACTGTTTTAGAGACTGAGTTGGCTGCTGTCAAAGAGCAGACCAAGTCCCATAATGCCCAAATGACCGATTTCATGTGAAAATATGAAGATCTGGAATACTGCCAGAGAAGGAACAATCTTCATTTTCTTTGGATCGAGGAACGCTTGGAAGGGGATGATACTCAATCCTTTATGCTGTATCTGTTGTGTGGCGTTTTAGGTTCAAAGTGAATTTTCCCGATTCATGCCCTTATATAGGTACAATTCACATTGCCCTAATATAGGCATAGAAATCATTCCCTTATTTAGACATAGCCCATGCAGACCAAATACAGGCATGGCTACTTCAACCCGTACCAAACGTCACAATGAATTCTTGGAAAATCGGCTTAAGCAGTCAGGGATCTTACCTTGCCTGAATATTGATTTTTCCAAGAACTCATGTACTTTGCAAAGAACTACTATTCCCTAGGGGTTCTTTCCTGAAGTTATCATGCCCGACTTTACGTCAAACTAGACACCGTCAAGGTATAAATATGTCTTCACTTGCTCTAGCAAGACACAGTGGTTCGGAGCATTTCGACTATCTACTTGCCCGACGCAGCTCGCTACAGCAAGTGCCGAAGGAAGCTGACCCTCCAGCTGACACACTGATCAAGAGACTGCCTTTTTCTAGCTGAGAAACCAGCTCCAGTGTTTCCAAGCTCCCTTCGCGGGGTATTGGGAAATCGAGTCCAGAGACAGAGATACCAGACCCCCTTCATTCTAAACTAAGGTATGGAGCTGATTAGAACTTAAGTGAAATCTTATAGATTCTTGGCAAAGAAAACTAAACCTAGGCTACACAGCATTTACTTCCTCCCGCGTATTAGACTTAGGTTAGGTACATTGGGGTAGGCGTAATTTAGAAGTACCAGCTGAGTATTTTTAGTCATTGTTATTTATGTATGTATTTTTATGGCTTACAAACCATACAATGCTCTTACAGTATTATTTTATATTATTGTTCTCGCTGTACGCATTATACTTTGCAGCCTTTATTACGATTGTAGCAGTTCATTTCTTTTGCATGAGAAAGAAGACTGTTCAATAATCTGGAAATACTGCCTCGATTTTGAGTAATGTTTTGAGCTATCCAGAATGGAGCACTCTTTTGCGAAAAGCTCTCTAAGGGTTATAACATTCTTCTAGCTGAACGAGACTGGCCACCTGAATTTGTCAGGGGGTGCCCACATGGCGAAGAAATCATTATGCCAGCTTTCTCCAACCATATTCCAATTCATAAAAACATACACTTATGCCAGGAAATGGGCTGTAGCCCAGGCCCCTGCATTATACAAAAATCATGTAGGATGGGATGAGGATTCCCCTCACCATAACATCCAATTGAAAACTCAACCAACTGCACAAACGCAGTATCCAGTTAAGCAAGAAGCTAAAAAAGAGGTCAGGGAGATATTAGATCAACTTGAATACTAAGGGGTTATTGAAACATGCACCTTGTCAATGAGCAATCCTTTGTTTCCTGTCTCCAAACCAGATCGTCTGGTATTGGATTACAGACATCTAAACTCTTGTTGCAAAACCTTTGCAGTACAAAATTGAACTCCAAGCATTCAAGATGGCACTTGAAAATACAGATCACGAATTCCCCACACTCATAGTTTGCGAATCCTATTACTGTGTTCAATCTTACAATGAATACTTGCAGAACTGGATTCAAAACGGTTTCAAAGATGCAAAAGGTGGCACAATCAAGCATAAGTTGCTTTGGGAACAAGTAGCTCAGTTACAAAAAGAACTACAAAAACCTCACTGGATCCATACACTGAGTCATCAACGTGATGGCGTTCATGTTGCAGGGAATTCATTGGCTGATGAAGCCGCGAAGGCAGCTGTGCAAACGGCTTCCGTAGCTGCAATCACTCGTTCAAAAAATAAAATAGACGGCAAAATAATGCTAGCTGTCAATGCCACAAGCAAAGACAGCGGTGCAGCGTTACCTCAAAACTATCCACTCAAACACTTATGGAAAGGGGCGACCACTCGGTCCCCCCGAACGTATGGCAGAGTGCCTCGATCCCCCCGGGAAGCCATTTTTGGGCGGGAGGCGCGTCTCGGCTGGTATGCCCGAAGCGGCGTAGCCGGGGCGCGCCTTTTCCCGCCCTAGAGTGGGCTGGCCTAGACACCGACGTAGCCAGCCCCCGCCCTAGGGGCAGGCAGGGGCGGGTTCTCGCCCGCCCTGAAGACGGATAAAAAGAGACGCAAGACCAGAAGACGTCCTCTTGTTCTTGTGCTCCGAAGCTGCACCTCCTCGCTACCCGTGAGCTCGGGACAGAACGAAGAGCCAATTTTGAGCGTTTTGATCCTTTTCTTTGTCTTCTAGATACTTCGTTGGAGAAATGCCAAAGAAAGTCGCAAAGAGAATGACGACCGACCAGATGGTGCGGGCTCTTTGCAAAGAGGTGTCCGACATAAAGAAACGGTTGGCGAAACGGGACGGGGAGGAGGGTTCGGGCCCTGCGCCGGCTGGAGGAAGACCTAAGAGGCCGAGAAGGGTTCCAGCCGGTGGAGACGTCCCGGTCCCCTCTGTACCGCTCGAGGCGCCGACCCCAGTACCAATGGAGGGGAATCCAATCCCCGTTGTCGTCACCCCGACATCCAAAGAAGACATGCCCCCCGAGCTGGCAGCACAGCTAGCAGCTTGGTTGGGGGATAGTAGTGATGGCGCCACGGCTGCCGAGGCACAGGCGCTGATAAAAGGGCTTCGTGAGAAGAGAGATGCAGCTAAAGTGACTGCGCCGTTGGCGGGAATAGACAAGCCGCAAGCGGCCGAAGCTGCGTCCGGTGCAGGTAAGCGGCCATTGCCGATTGCAAGGGACGAGTCAGCACCCTCTCGTAGAGAGAGATTGGGACAACATGTGCCTTTAGCTATAAAAGAAAAGATCTGGGCTGGGGAGTACGTGAATATTTTCTCCTTGCTTGTTGATCATTATGAGGTGGAGCATGTTAAAAGTCAGAAGGACTTAATGCATCCGAGTGTTTGGCGCGCAAAAATGGCCGCCTTTAAGGTAAATGAGAATATTGGCAACTGGGGCAATGCGTGGGGTATTTTTACATCGATTTTGGGGGAACGTAGGCCCGAGTTGCTTTCTGAATTTCCCATTTATCAATCACGAATTATGGGTTACTCGACAGCGTATCAAGGTAACCATTGGTTTTGTTATGACAATCTGTTCAGGAAAGAGAAGGAACATAACAAAGGTTTGACTTGGGATTGTTACGATTCTGTAACATGGGATAAAATGAAAGAATCAGGAATGTTAAAAATGCCTTTGGTTGGGAGCAATGTTGTAGATTACTCCCGCCAAAATGTGGGGACGCCCTTTCGACCAAGTACGAGCACCGACGATCAGTCGAGGCCCGCAGGCAATACAGGGAGGAAGGGTTTCTGCTTTAATTTCAACAAAGGGAAGTGTACCAGACCTCCGGGATCGTGTAAATTCAAACATGAGTGTAGTACGTGTGGGTCGTCCCATCCTGAGTCATCGTGCAGAGCCAGAACGGGTGAGAATGGGGGTAAGGGAGGCGCCAAACAGGTCTAAACTAGTCCGAGGGGCGCCTTTACCAACCCCGATTGATACCTTGGCAATGATTCCCTGGCTCAGTGAATACCCGGATCGTACTTCTGCTGGGGTGCTGCGGAACGGTTTTTCACATGGTTTCCGCATCCCGGTGGGGGACTTTCAGGGTGTAGGGATTTGCAAAAATCAACTTTCTGTTTTACAACATACATCTGTGGTGCAAGAAAAAATTCAGAAAGAGGTTAGCCGGGGACGGGTCGCTGGCCCGTTTAGTGTACCCCCGGGACCGGATTTTGTTTGTTCTCCGTTAGGGGTGGTCCCCAAGAAGGACCCAGGTGAGTTTCGTTTGATCCATAATTTGTCTGCTCCACACGGCCTTTCGGTGAACGACGCAATTGATCCAGAAGTTTGTTCGGTGCGATACGCATCGTTTGATGAGGCAGTAGCCATCTTGAATCGCCTGGGGCCCGGGACGTTGATGGCGAAATCAGATATCGAGTCAGCGTTCCGGTTGCTCCCGGTACACCCAGACGATCAGCGTCTTTTGGGATTCGGGTTCCAGGGGTCATTTTACATGGATAGGTGTATGCCAATGGGATGCTCTATATCATGTGCTTATTTTGAGCAATTCAGTACTTTCCTGCAATGGGTGTTCACTAAGAAAACGGGTTTCCGAAATGTAATGCATTACCTTGACGACTTTTTGTTCCTTGGTCCCGCCGGAAATCCCGAATGTGCTCAGGCCTTAGCTGAATTCTGTGTGTTGATGGGTCATTTTGGCGTGCCATTGGCACCGGGTAAAACTATGGGTCCCACGACTTGCCTCGAGTTTTTGGGGATCGAGTTGGACTCAAGGGAGGGGTGTTTCCGTTTACCAGCTAGCAAAGTGTTAAAATTCAGGGCAGCCCTCCAAGTATGTCTGAATGCATCTAAGGTTACACTGCATCAGTTGCAACAATTAGTGGGAAAATTGAACTTTGCCTTGAGGGTGATCCCAATGGCTCGCCCTTTTTCCCGCTCAATTGCCCAAGCGATGGTTGGCCTAAAGGAGGGTCATCATCGCACGAGGTTATCGGCTGAGGTCCGCCAGGACATGCGGATTTGGTTAGCATTTTTGGCGGACTTCAATGGCCGAGTCGTCTGGAACAAGCCAGCCGTATCCTCAGAAGAGCTTGGGCTATGGACAGATTCAGCAGGAAGCATAGGCTTTGGCGCCATCTTCGGCACAAAGTGGTCTGCTCAAAGGTGGCCCCTATGGTGGCACGAGAAGGGGCTAACGAGTAATATTGCTTTCCTTGAACTATTTCCCATTCTGGTGGCCCTGAGAACCTGGCCAGAAGGGTTCAGAGATCATTCTGTCGTGTTCTGGTCCGACAATATGACCGTGGTAGAATGCATCAATAGTCAGGCAGCCCATTGTAAATTGATTTTGAGGCTGCTCAAAGAAATTGTCCTACTGTGTATGCAACTGAACGTGGTATTCAGAGCAAAACATGTCCCAGGGGTGATGAATCAGGCTGCTGATGCACTGTCTCGTTTTCACATGCAGGCTTTCTCGGGTTTCCTTCCCTCAGCGGACCCGGAGCCGGCACCCTTCCCCGAAGCTCTCTGGTCTCTCGGTGCCCCGAACTTCGTCACCTCGTGGGAGAGAGTCTAGCACCCAGGACAAGGAAGGCATATGAAGGGGCGTTCCAGGCCTATTTAGCCTTTTTGGGGGCAGAGAGAGGGGGACTTTGGGGTCAGGAAGAGTGGGTAGTACTTTTTCTGATGTCCTTACGTAGGGCTGGGAAATCGGTGGCTACGGCCCAAAGGCATCGTGCCGCCATTTCTTTTGTTGCCAGGGCCCATGGCATCCTGGACCCAACAGCGTCTTTTACAGTACAGAAAGCGCTGCGTGGGTGGCAACGCCTAGAGGGTCGCAGAGTAGACGTAAGACGACCGATAGGTTTAGACAGGTTGTCCCAGTTACTGGCCACACTCCCTAACACATG
Organism: Lissotriton vulgaris; assembly: GCF_964263255.1. Classification (NCBI taxonomy): domain Eukaryota; kingdom Metazoa; phylum Chordata; class Amphibia; order Caudata; family Salamandridae; genus Lissotriton; species Lissotriton vulgaris. The sequence goes on from NC_141697.1 coordinate 550,251,330, forward strand.
CTCGTCCCCTTTCGAGACCTGTTTGTTCCGGACTGCATTTACGCTGGCATTTCACGGGGCTATGAGAGTTAGTGAGCTAGTTGCAAGGAACAAACAGGATGTGACGGGGGGCTTGTGCAGGGAACATGTTCAGATCAGGGGTGATGCGATGATTGTCTCCTTTCTCAGGTCCAAGACTGACCAAGATGGGAGAGGGGACTGCACGATCATTCGCAGGAACCCCGAGTCATCCATGTGTCCGGTACAGTGCTTAGAAGATTACCTAGCACGAAGGGTGGCATCATGGGGGGGGACATTGTTGAGGCATGCAGACGCCACCCCGCTGACGAGGTTTCAGTTTCAGCGGGTGCTTGCAATGGCCATTGCCGCGGCGGGCTTGGACCCGGGCGAATTTGGGACCCATTCCTTTCGAATAGGGGCTGCCACTGAAGCTACAGCCAGGGGTCTTAATGTAGAACAAGTGAAACGTGTGGGGCGCTGGTCCTCCAACTGTTATAAGAGGTACGTGCGATTGCACATGTTGTGAAGCTGTAATCATGTACTCACGCTTCTTGTCTTTTGTTTGTTTTCAGTTGCGCAAGCCTACGCGGCAGGGCGGACTGTGCAGTCGACCCAACACCAGGCCAGCGGTCGCACGTCACCGGCTGTGAGGAAGGAGGTGTGGGTCGTGGGCCACTCATACGTGAGACGGGCCGCAGACGTATTCAAAGCAGGTGACATGATTCACGTACCTGGGGAATACGGGTACAGAGTGTCCTTCTACGGAAGGGGCGGTCTCTGTATTGACCAGTTTCAGGAATTTTTTGAGGGTTTGTTAGAGCGGATGAGGTCACCGCCGTCCATAGTCATAGTGCATTTGGGGGGCAATGATTTGGTCACCACCGGTAGACGACTTCTCCTGGAGGCTATGCTTTCCACGGTAAGTTGGTTAGCGAGGAGAGTTCCGGGGTGCATAATTGCGTGGTCTCATATGATCCCACGAAAAGTGTGGCGGGGGGCTATCTCGATCCCTGCTTTGAATCATTCTGTTAGAAAATTGAATAACAAAGTGAGTAGGTTGTTCCGTTCCAAGACATTGCATTCGATCTCGCATAGTTGTATTAATGATGACAGTATGTATCTGGGGGATGGTGTGCATTTGTCGAGGGTGGGGAATGAGTTACTCATAGGTGACTTCCTAGCTTGGTTAAAATCGTTAAAACATGACCTTTAGGTAGGAGTTTTGTGGGGGGTCCGGATAGCCGGTCAACTATCCGGACCTGTGGCGGTAAGGTCATGATCGGTGAGCACTAATTGGTAGATCCCTATGAGTGGGCGTCACCCAACACGGATGGGAGCGCTCGGGAGAGGTGGCCATTGGCCCCTCAATGGGGAGGCGGTCCCGTCTAAGGGCGGGTCGCCGGAAGTAAAGGAAAGGCGGTCAAGGCCCCTTCCTTTGTAGGAGGGGTTACAGCCCCCTCCTGGGGGAATTTCCCGGGGCCAGTGTCATCTGCGACGGCAGATGCGGTAAGTTGTGTGGGGTGGGGGGAGGTCCACGATACCTTCTAGATACCACACACAAGTCTTCGAACGACCTTTAAATGGCGTCGAGTCTTAAGTGCCCCCGTCAAGTCAAGGGAAATTGTTAGTAGTTGCACTTGAGGTAAGCCTCTGTGCTGTCGCCCCTCCCAAGTGGGAGGGGTAAGTCTGGTTAGGGATCTTGACACCGGTTATGACCTTGCCGTTGGCCCTTAAACGTTAGGATGTACAATTTCAGTGTTTCTAGAGAATGTCTTTGTAGGATGCTAGTTCGGCTAGGAGAACCTCTGTATTAGAGAATATGTTAAGGTTAGCCAAACATCGCAATGTGATAATGAAATTGTACATAACATGAAACGTTTAATGGTTTTAATTTTTTGTTTTAATAAATACGGCCGGGAGGGTCACTCCCTCCCACATCCAAAAACTTTAAGAACTGTTTCCGGTTTCCCTCCTTTTGGGGATTGTGTTGAGAGGGGGTGGCGGGTATCTCAGCCATATACATAATTGATGCAAACTCTGTTCCTTTTGCTCGAATCCCTGGAGTTGCGAATAGAGTAATTCCAAACATGAAGCGTAGAGCAGCTTTGATACACAAAGCACATATGGGAGAGGGTCTAATACATCAGGGGCTCTCTAAATCTATACTACAATTAAAGGAGACGTACTGGTGGCCAGGGATGAATGGCCACATTCACACATTTGCAATTAATTGCAATGACTGCAATAGAGATCGCAGCAGAGAATACCGCCAGATACCTGACTACAGTGTAACCAGTCCACTACAGACACCGTTGTTAGAAAGCATTAGACTTTCTACACGGAGACGTCCCGATGGACAAATGCAGTCCCGCAACTATTAGGACAGATTCATTTGGATGTGGCCTCAGCGGTCGGCTGATGCTCGAACTGTTATAAAAGATTTGCGAGTCTTTATAGGCACATACGCAATTGACACACTACATTTTGACCAGGGTCCTGCGTTTAGCTCAAAAGCTCACAAGGGGGCCATGGCCAATCTGGGTGTTGCATTGCGGTATTCTAGTCCATTCCATCCTGAGGGAAATTCAGTTGTGGAAAGGAAAAACTGGGACATAAAGCAATCTATAACAGCTAGTGTATTAGGCTTGGGTGACGGGTGGGTCAAACATCTAATAAGTGTCCAACAATCTGCCAAGAAGTTCTCTAGGAGGAATCACTCCATATGAATCCCTTTTTGGAACTAGAATGATTGTCTAGGACCTTGATCGTCACACTTCAGTGGTAGTACAAAAACCTTTTCATATCAAAGACCGTTTGGCTGTTTTGCAGGACTTGAATGAAACAAGGAAAAGTCAAAGCAACACATTGCAGAAGCCAACAACCACTGAAGGGAAACCACCCGTCCCAGCAAGGCCTGCCTGGATTCCAAAGATTGGGGATCTAGTCAGAGAAAAGATCGCGGACAAGAAGGAATTTTTGGCCTTCTTACAGACAAGCAGTACCTGTCCTAGCGATCCACGGATCAAGAACAGTAATACTGCCACCCCTTGCTGGTAAAAAGGAGAACAGGTTTGTGTCCATCGACCTGGTCAAACCACATCATGTAGCCAATCATAAGTAGTAGGCCAAGTGGACTCCAAAGATGTAGCAGATGCCCGAATCTGGCTACTATCCAAGAGGTTCAAACTTTGAGGAATCTGCAGTGTAAAATAAAGGACTATGCAACAAATCCATGGAACTTGTTCCTCTTGAGACCCAAATAATAGTTTGTCAAGAAATGCCTGTCTACAAAGAAATAGCATCTGACTATACAACTATGTGATCAAGTGGTTCCAGCGATTTCACGAATCCTGATGCAATCCCTACAATTGACAGAACTGCCTATGGCTATTTCATTTCCTGTCTCCAAACCAGATCGTCTGGTATTGGATTACAGACATCTAAACTCTTGTTGCAAAACCTTTGCAGTACAAAATTGAACTCCAAGCATTCAAGATGGCACTTGAAAATACAGATCGCGAATTCCCCACACTCATAGTTTGCGAATCCTATTACTGTGTTCAATCTTACAATGAATACTTGCAGAACTGGATTCAAAACGGTTTCAAAGATGCAAAAGGTGGCACAATCAAGCATAAGTTGCTTTGGGAACAAGTAGCTCAGTTACAAAAAGAACTACAAAAACCTCACTGGATCCATACACTGAGTCATCAACGTGATGGCGTTCATGTTGCAGGGAATTCATTGGCTGATGAAGCCGCGAAGGCAGCTGTGCAAACGGCTTCCGTAGCTGCAATCACTCGTTCAAAAAATAAAATAGACGGCAAAATAATGCTAGCTGTCAATGCCACAAGCAAAGACAGCGGTGCAGCGTTACCTCAAAACTATCCACTCAAACACTTATACATAATTGATGCAAACTCTGTTCCTTTTGCTCGAATCCCTGGAGTTGCGAATAGAGTAATTCCAAACATGAAGCGTAGAGCAGCTTTGATACACAAAGCACATATGGGAGAGGGTCTAATACATCAGGGGCTCTCTAAATCTATACTACAATTAAAGGAGACGTACTGGTGGCCAGGGATGAATGGCCACATTCACACATTTGCAATTAATTGCAATGACTGCAATAGAGATCGCAGCAGAGAATACCGCCAGATACCTGACTACAGTGTAACCAGTCCACTACAGACACCGTTGTTAGAAAGCATTAGACTTTCTACACGGAGACGTCCCGATGGACAAATGCAGTCCCGCAACTATTAGGACAGATTCATTTGGATGTGGCCTCAGCGGTCGGCTGATGCTCGAACTGTTATAAAAGATTTGCGAGTCTTTATAGGCACATACGCAATTGACACACTACATTTTGACCAGGGTCCTGCGTTTAGCTCAAAAGCTCACAAGGGGGCCATGGCCAATCTGGGTGTTGCATTGCGGTATTCTAGTCCATTCCATCCTGAGGGAAATTCAGTTGTGGAAAGAAAAAACTGGGACATAAAGCAATCTATAACAGCTAGTGTATTAGGCTTGGGTGACGGGTGGGTCAAACATCTAATAAGTGTCCAACAATCTGCCAAGAAGTTCTCTAGGAGGAATCACTCCATATGAATCCCTTTTTGGAACTAGAATGATTGTCTAGGACCTTGATCGTCACACTTCAGTGGTAGTACAAAAACCTTTTCATATCAAAGACCGTTTGGCTGTTTTGCAGGACTTGAATGAAACAAGGAAAAGTCAAAGCAACACATTGCAGAAGCCAACAACCACTGAAGGGAAACCACCCGTCCCAGCAAGGCCTGCCTGGATTCCAAAGATTGGGGATCTAGTCAGAGAAAAGATCGCGGACAAGAAGGAATTTTTGGCCTTCTTACAGACAAGCAGTACCTGTCCTAGCGATCCACGGATCAAGAACAGTAATACTGCCACCCCTTGCTGGTAAAAAGGAGAACAGGTTTGTGTCCATCGACCTGGTCAAACCACATCATGTAGCCAATCATAAGTAGTAGGCCAAGTGGACTCCAAAGATGTAGCAGATGCCCGAATCTGGCTACTATCCAAGAGGTTCAAACTTTGAGGAATCTGCAGTGTAAAATAAAGGACTATGCAACAAATCCATGGAACTTGTTCCTCTTGAGACCCAAATAATAGTTTGTCAAGAAATGCCTGTCTACAAAGAAATAGCATCTGACTATACAACTATGTGATCAAGTGGTTCCAGCGATTTCACGAATCCTGATGCAATCCCTACAATTGACAGAACTGCCTATGGCTATTTCATTAACTTTGAAACGTTTTCGAGGATCCTAGTGAACCTGAAACAAAGCCAGTTAAAAGAACTTTTCAAGAACAAGCTACAAAACTTTTTCATCACCTGGAAAAGACTTGTCTGGTTTAACCATGGATTGAACTTTGGTTTGTGTTAGGTGTGCTTTTTCTTCTACTTTGGTTGACTCTGGTATTTTCTTTGGGAATGCTGATAAATGGAAGATATAGTAAAAAGGACACAGCAAGTAAAAACATCACCTTACGTCTCAAACCACACAAATCATTCCATTGTGAACAAAGAGACTTGTCATCAGTGAACATCACAGCCGTTCCTATACCTGGTAGTATAGCTTGGGACAGAACTGATTATGACATCTTTGATCCAGCAGAGCTGTGGAAGATTCCACACGAATTCAAGGTTTCCTTGAGTAACTTTGTTTCATCTAGTACCTTGTTTGATCATAGGGACTTTGAAACTGTTATCAATATGATGTCAGACTTAGAAATGTCTGCACAATTTACAAATCATGAATACTTAGAAGGTTCATCAGATTATGAACAAATGTACTGTTATAATCACTATGGTCATAATTTCTTGCACAAATCTGCAAATCGTACAAATGTATTAACTTATAAACAATGGGAACATTGTCCTATGCCACCAAAGTGTAGCTCAAAAAATGTTTATGACAAATTTCCATATTTTTCAGGTTTTAATATTTCGAATCCAGAATCATTTAATTTTAAAAATACAAATAAGACAGGAATGAAAAGTATGCTGACAAACACAAAGCAAATTTATTCTGCGGCTTTTTATGCTCAATTGTCTACTTTAGGCTTTGACTTTTGGAAAGACAACATTGAGACAAAAACTGTCTGGGGCACAAAAGACTGGCAGGTGCAGGGACTAGAAGCTTTACTTAGAGCCTGCATCATCCCTGAACAAATAATGTTTTAAATGACACTGTTCAACAGACATCTTGTCTTGGCTTAGCTAAGATAAAAGATTTAAACAAACCGACCATACCTACACCCACACCTGATAGTAAGAACACTATAGAGGGGGTGGTCAACGTAAATACTATCTTACTTAAAAACATAACAGATCCTGATTAGAAAAAATGGTTAATCTGGTCCACAGACACAAACAACTGTCAAGATAGATTCCTGAATAAAACACAAGGGTTCACATTTACTAGGCCAGATCAAAGATATTTCCAGAAACAACATCCAGGGATAGTAACATCATACAGTGTAGGGAAACTGTGCCTTGAGTGGCTACAAAAATCTACACTAAGGAAGTAAAACAACACTTATCTATACTTAAAGATGGCGTTGATTTAAGGCACTTCTTACAAGGACCTGTGAAACCGCGTCATAAACGTTTTATATATGCCGGTATCTATGCTATTTATAATGAAGCATGGAAAGTAACGCAAGCAGAGACTGCAGAACGAATACGAGAAATTGATTGTATTAATTTAGAGAAATCTCTCTCTGTAGTTGACAATGGGATAACGACTCTGTCATCCAGAATATATTCTTTGGACAGCATAGTATCTTCTGCCATAGACATAATGGAACAGGACTTGGTCATGTTGCAACATGGTCAGTCACAATTGCGTTCTATAATGCTATTGGGCTGGACGTTACAAAACCTTCGTTCAGGCTATGTGCCATTGCTTCTAATCAACACCACGTCATCGTTTTCTGAATTTAACCTTACAGATAAACAAATCACTTTGGCACAAAGAGGAGCAGACTATACGGTGCTGAGCATTGAAAAACTGGAAAGATTACCATTAACTGTTTCTGGGAAACCAGCTACAGAATGGATAATACACGGCACAATCACTCTGCCTGTTACAATTTTCCATTTTCAGTATTGCTTAAAACCTATACCAGCACACGTGCATGAAAGGTTGGGTAAAGAATACATCAAGACATCCTGGGATTTACCTTATAGACACAGATGTTGGAGTGGGGGAAAATAAGTGTTTCTTAGTGGTACATATTGTGAAAACACACTAAGCGGTTCGCTCCTATGTCAGGGTATTAACCTACATGGGCCTGCAATGGTTCCTCGAACAACTTATCCTGCCACCTGCAAGGTTCTCCAGCTGCAGTGATTGATCCAATTTTTAGGCTGCTTTCTAACGGAAGTTATGTTATGTTGAATGATCACAGCTGCTGTGGCATGTTGCCAGGAACACCCTATCTCGTAATTGTGTCAGCCAGGGTCACTTGCTGTATGCAAGTATTGTTTCCTAAAGCCAAGAGAGACGGGGAGTCACCGTTATTGCCTTCACTGAACATCTCTTCTATATGAATTAATACTTTAAGCAGAATGAAAGCCATTCTTTTACAAAAAACGGTGCCACTGACCTCGTCCAGAGAAACGTATGATCTGCAAGTTGTAAGGACTTCTGCAGAGATACATGCCCTTTTATCCGCAAATTGCCCTATACATTTCTCAGAAATATTAGGTCGTATCTTATACATGTCTGATACCAGTGTTATTGTACATGTATTTAAGACAGTTTTTTCAGGACTATTAGCACCATTTGAAGCAGTCTTAGGCATTTTTCCAAACTTCGTGCACTCTGTGTATTGCAGCCTGCCTCTCATTTTGGGACTTGTAGCAGGAATACTATTTTTGCTCCTTCTGCTTCGATATGGCAAGTCAAGTCACCATCAACACCCAGATCGCCTTGGAGATTACCCTCCTGGCAATGAAGTGTTGTGAGCGCATGAAACAGATTCTGGGACTTACTCGTTTGAGAGATTTGAATACCACGTGGTTTCTATCATTCAGACCAATCTGGCAAGATTGCATCTTACCTGTTCTGCGATGCTTGCTTGTGGAGAAGAATGGGTGCTAGACATCTGTCTGACACTCCTATCAGTCCTGCCAAAGGAAGTTGATTCTTTGCTTGGACCAGTAACGTCTCAAGCACTGTGTTGTGCCCAGCAGCTACCAATCCTGATGACGGCATTCGTTGAGATCTCACAGATGCAACATGCTGACGGTGAGATACGTGGTGCAACAGGCGCACAGGTACCATCTACTTCGAAAATTGCGAATGCGACTGATGCTTCGCATCTATGTGCTATTGATCTGCTTAACGAGGTAATCCAACTTTCATCTACAGTAGTTGACAAATTCTTTACAAGCTTAGAAGATTTGATGTTTTCTCCTAACAATGACACTGACTTTTGAAGTTGGCACACAGTGTTCTGAGTGACTCTGAATTCAACCTTCATTTTTTCAAAACAAGCTTCTAACTTTGGAACTCTATGTTTTTTTTCTCTATGATCAGTCTTTTTTCCAAATTTGTATTCATTCTTTTTTGGCACAAAGTAATCTGCTTAATAGAACTATTCTTAGAGAACAAGAATTCTTTGAATACTTCCAAGAGACAATATTTGACCTTGTCCATACTAAAACAGTTTATATATTCTACCATGAAATGGTCTCGACTTTTTCTTCTGTATTTAAGAGCCATTTCATAAATGTATTTTTCGTGATTCATTCAAATAGCATTTTCAAATGTCATCTATATGCTTTTAATGAAACATAGCTTTTAATACGTACAGCACAAATACTCTTTTTCGTGTACAACCAACACCAATGCATTTTCATGTATTTTGGGTGTTTTTTTTAAACACATCACGTTTAGATATGTTTTAATGTGTTTAGAACTTAGTAATGTCAGACATAATAAAGTGGAGTGGGTGTTGTGTGGCGTTTTAGGCTTCAAGTGAATTTTCCCGATTCATGCCCTTATATAGGTGCAATTCACATTGCCCTAAAATAGGCATAGAAATGATTCCCTTATTTAGACATAGCCCTGCAGACCAAATACAGGCAAGGCTACTTCAACTCGTACCAAACGTCACAACGATTTCTTTGAAAATCGGTTTAAGCAGTCAGGAACATTTCCTTGTCTGAATATTGGTTTGTCCAAGAACTCATGTACTTTGCAAAGAACTACTATTCCATAGAGGTTCTTTCCTGACTTTATCTTGCCCGACTTTATGTCAAACTAGACACCTTCATGGTATAAATATGCCTTCACTTGCCCTAGCAAGACAAAGTGGTTTGGAGCAGTTTGACTACCTACTAGCCCGACGCTGCTCCCTACTGCAAGTGCTGAAGGACGCCGACCCTCCAGCTGACTCACTGATCAAGAGGCTGCCTCTGACTCACTGATCAAGAGGCTGCCTTTCTCTCACTGAGAATCCTGCTCCAGTGTTTCCAAGCTCCCCTCACTGGGTTTTGTTAAATCGAGTCCCCAGACAGAGATACCAGACCTCCTTCATTCTAAACTAAGGTATGAAGTGATTAGAACCTAAGAGAAATCTAGGATAGATTATTGGCAAAGAAAACTAAACCTAGGCTACACAATACTTCCTCCCGCGTACTAGGCTTAGGTTAGGTACATTGGGGTAGGCATTTTTTAGAAGCACCAGTTGAGTATTTTTAGTCATTGTTATTTATATATGTATTTTTATGGCTTAGAAACCATACAATGCTAATAAAGTATTATTTTATAATATTGTGCTTGCTGTACGCATTATACTTTGCAGCCTACATTACGATTGTAGCAGTTAATTTCTTTTGCATGAGAAAGAAGACTGTTCAATAAATCCTTTTATTGAAAACGCCCGTCTCTCTATTTCTCTGCACCTCTGTAGAAACGAAACATGCACGATTGACTAAGTGATATTCTTATCAATTGTTTCCGCGACTCTTGAGATACATTTCTTATTCTTGGGAAACAAAGTTGTCATGTTTATGCTTTTGTCAGAAACTAATCCCTTCTTGTGAATTTGAAAAAGTTTCTAGTGACCTCTGAGCTAGCTGGCACTCACTATTAAGTTTAATATAATCGATAGAGACCTAATCGACTTCATTCCTACGTCTAAACTATAGGATATATTATTCCAATGCGCAGAGCCTATTGGCAATATAGGAAGTCACTACAGATCTTCTCAAGGAAGCCTTTCCCGAACTTGTAGGATGGGAATGGGAAGGACAAGTTCAGATGGTCCACCGTTTTCAGTTAATATGCCACAGATCTATAGATGCCAGCAGAGGTCAGAGGCAGCCAAGGGCCATCTTAGTCTTTTTCAGAAATTTCCTGTTACACCAAGCCATCTTTGAGAAGTCTCAGGCAGAGGCAAGAAGGAAATACAGAGTCCTCCTTTTTTGTGCACCCTGACTTCTGCCACATAACAGTAGAGCGAAGGTGGTGTCTGCGGCAGGTCATTAAGCCTTATCAAGATACTGGTTTTGAGGGTTTTTTGCTGGCCCCAGCAAAATTCAAAACAATAGTTAGAGGGACTGTAAAAATGTTCACCTCTGAAATACAAGCTAGAGACTATCTTGAGCAGGCACTGACAAATAGAAGCAATATATATCTCATGGGTTGTTAGTGCAGGAAACTGCAAGTCAGGCTAAACATAGTTGGGTCTTGCCTCAGCATTACTGGATTTGTTTGCTCTTTGTATGTTGGGGGTTTAGGTTTTCAATGGCAGTATCTTTCACGTTATCACATTGGTGTGGGGGGGGCGTGGAGGGGGGGTTAGGGGTGGGAGCTCATGGTGTCTTTTGCAGTCTCCATCACACAGACCTGGTTGGTCTGACTGCTTTCACTGGCAGGGGGAGGGGTGAATTTTGGGTGGGGGAGGTTTATTTTGGTGGGGTTGGGTAAGGAAGTGTTTTGGGAAGGAGGTTGGATGAAGTGACATCTAAATTGCATCAATCAACTTTTAGTAGGTTGGTCTTTTTGGTTGCATTAAAGGACAGGCTGGGGCTTGAATAAAAGGTTGGGTGGAGGATTTTGCCTCTGCATTATAGGGTTTATATATATATTTGGTTATTTCGGGCACGGCCCATAAAACACATCTTGTTAATACAACAAGGATACTATTAAATGCATCAAAGATCAAGGATGAGGGAGTGAAGAGGTAGTGTTGAAGAACACTCAGGTGGATGCATCCTCCTCTAGGCAAAGGTATCAAAAAACAAAGAGATCCACCTCTAGGAGGTTTCTTGTATGTCTAGGGATGTAAGACATACACAGTATTTGTTAAAATACCCCTCACACACCAAAAGGGCCCTTGGTGTCATGCTTCATCATCGGGGTCTTCCCGCCCGCTGCGGGATGGGGCGTGCTGCGACTGGCGACTACGCTGGAGCACCTTAAATTTGTAAGTGCTATGTGAGGTGTATTTGAGTGAGTGAGGTAGGGTCAGGGGAGGATGGCAAAGTGATGTTAAAAAATACCTGGCCTTATGGATTCAAAAAACTTTATTGGTCTCCACTCTCTCCCGCGGCTTCCTTATCACGGAAGCCGTGGGAGAGAGTAGAGGCGAGAACTATGACTTCAGAAGAAAATCTCTTTTACCTCTCGACCTGCCGGCTCATGGGGCATTGCCTCCTTACTTTCCCAGCCTATTTTCAGAAATACTGATAGAGCTAAACATATATTCATACCACATAGGTATTGTATTTTTTAACAAAATCACTTGTATATACACTTATCACATATTGATAGCAACTAGTGAGTGACATAGGGATCTAACTCCGTCCTGACGAAGAGGCTGCCATAAGCCTCGAAACATGTTGACATCTTCAGAAGAATCAGCACATTAATAGCTTTGACTCTCCGACACACGGTTTTTAACAGTACCAACCTATGACCAATAAAGTTTTTTGAATCCATAAGGCCAGGTAGTTTTTTAACAGCACTTTTGGTGTGTGAGGGGTATTTTAACAAATACTGTGTATGTCTTACATCCCTAGACATACAAGAAACCTCCTAGAGATGGATCTCTTTGTTTTTTGATACTCTTCAATGCAGTAATACATTAAACAGATAACAATCGTAGAAAAAAACATCATTGTACAAATACCCAATTATAAAACAGAGTAAAAGTCCATATTTGTTAGCAAAAAGTAGAGGGACTACAACTAGAGGAGTACTTTGATCAAATGGCAAGGCAACCAAGTATAAAGTTGGGCAAATGCAGTTTTCGCCAATCTGGAAAATTCATATATTTATAATAAAAGGAGTTTGTGTAGTACATTGCCAAGGATAATATTTGTCAAACTTTTTCATACTGTAGTATTAAGAATGATCTTCCTCCTTAAGGCCCAAGCAATATACAAATATCGTGAGACCTCAAGAGCTAAAAGTTCTCTTGCGTTGCTCCTAAAAAGTCTCTCCGCTTCCCAGTAGTGCCTAACACCCATACTATTACATACTGTAACAACAATTTTTCTGGGCTCTTCTTTAGTAGGGGCAGAATAACATGGGATTCTGTTTCACTATATTTGGGCAATTTTGACAATAATTAGTCTAAGGAGATACATTTGTCCATTTGAAAGTGTGAGATCTTAGAGGCAGAACCCCACACCTGTATTGAAACATACAAACTTTATAATCGATGCAGGTACCTGTTCACATAAGGTTCAAACCGTGGTAGGTTTTTATGATTAAGAAACTTGCCTATAATTGTGTTTGTTTCGTTTGCTTCCCACATTTGGGCTATGACTGCCTTCCAATGGCACTGTTAACTCTTGCAGTGTCACTTTTTACTATTGAAAATGGAGCTGTCCATAAATCGCGCATACCAATTTTATATGATAATTCTTGTACATGTTTGAGCCAGGGTGTTCTTACTTTGCTATCAAGGGCCAGAAAGTCTTTCACACACTCTCTATAGGATGTGTGGACCATAATCTGACCCAATACAGCAAGGTTTTTAGGACAACAATTAGATGGATGGGATTGAGGGCCAAATCGGCATTATAAGGATTCTATCAGTCTTGGGGGGACATCGCTGATGGCTGGAGCAATCGTCCGGTGGGATGGCTAAGCTCCATATTGCCACTATCAATATAAGTGGGCCTAATGATAGAGCTAAAAGGAGAAGGGTGTAAGATGATCTTACATTTTTAAAAGCAGATATATATTACCTTCAGGAGACCCATATAGCACGGATTGATCTAAATTTAAATGGGTCTAGAGAAGGGCCTGGGGGCATTAGAGTTTCTAGAGTTGGGCGTAAGCCACAAACCTTGAGATCTTTTAAAATCTCTTGAGAGATGTTGGTTTAATTGATGTTTGGCTATGTTGAAAGCTCATGAGCCTGGATATACTCATACTCAGCCGCCCCATTGCAAGTTTGCCAGGTTGGAATATTTTCTGGTGTCACCGGTCTTAGTTAAGGAGGGTCAGGTGGAACTCTTTCCCATAGGAATGTCTGATCACAACCCTATTGTTTTCGATCTCCCACTTGATGGACTAAGAAGGGTGGTCAGAAAGTTGTCATTTGAGAGGGTACTTTTGTCTGATCCAGAATATCTGAAGCATATGAAGGGTTGGCTTATGGGATATTTTACTATCAATAAGTGCAGTGCCTCTCCTCGAGTAATCTGGGATGCCTTCAATGCTGTGGTAAGTGGTGAAACCCTGGGGTTCAGTCTGGCTAAACAAAAGAAAGGACAGGGACAGATTAAAGATTTACACTAAAAAAGTAGTCTCCTAAAATCAGAATTGATTAGCGTGGTGGCAAGTGGGAGGGATCTGATCCCAGTGTTGAATTCAATAGCCATAATCAAAGCATGTTTGAATGACTTCTCCATGGAAAAAAAAGCTGGGAGATACCTAGTCTAGAGTCAAGAATGTTATGAGTACAGTGAACGTGTGGGGCGGCTGCTCGCAGTCAGGGCTACGCAACAGCAAGCCTTGGGGCACATTAGCCAGATAAGGGACTTGCAAGATTGAGTAGTAATGGATCCCAACGAGGCCAGGGTGGAGTTTAGGGAATTTTCCTCTAATCTCTACAAAGCTCCCCCTACGAGCTTTTCTCTGGTCTCAGAGGATTAAATGCCTAGCGGTAGGGTAACCCAGGATGAGAGACTCCTATTGGGGTGGATATCTCATTAGAAGAGATTCAGGTGGCTCTCCAAGCTCTCCCATCCGGAAAAGCCACAGGAACAGATAGTATTCCTTTAGAGTTTTAAAAGGATTTTTTTAAAGAAATCCAGCAGGAAATGCTGGGGCTGTATAAGGAAATTAGAGAAGGGCCACCACCGCCAAGCTCCTGGGGCACAGCTAATATTGTCATTTTTAACAGAAAGGCAAGGATCCTTCAGCCCTGGGCTCTTATAGGCCAATCACTCTTTTAAACAGTGCTGTAAAGCTATTTTCAAAGATCTTCGTGAGTTGGTTAAGCAGCGTAATACAGCATCTTGTCTCAGCCCAGCAGCATGGTTTCTTCCAGGGAGATGAACAGTGGATCATGTGCAGTGGTTAATTTCTTTATTTGATGCCACTGAGGTCCTTGCAAAGCTTATGGGAGTTCCCTTGATCGATGCTGAGGAGGCTTTTGGCAGGGTATCGTGGAATTATCTCTGGACGATCATCAAGGCTAATGGCTTGGGGACATCCTTCATTAAGGCAATACGGTTAATGTATCTTAACCCCACTGCTCGACTGCAAATCATGGGGGAAGAGTCGGAGCCTTTCTCAATCGAAAGGGGAATGAGACAGGGCTGTCCCTCGTCCCCTTTGTTATTTGCACTGTATATAATGTATATAGATCCCTTTCTTAGGCAGTTGGAAGCTTCTCCAGAAATCCCCCCGTTAGTATTCAGGGCTGGGACACTAAAATGTTGGCCTATGCTGACAACGTTGCAAAAATCACCTTTGATCCCGACAGGGATCTGCAATCTGTGAAAATTATAACAGAAGAATTTGGAAATCAATCAGGGTTCTCGTTGAACAGGGCTAAAACTCAGGTCTTGATAAACAGATTTACCTCGGCCACTGATAGCATAATTGTTGACAAAGCGATATATCTGGGAGTAAGTATCACAGCAAGAGTAGATACTATAGTCGATTTGTCCCCATCATGGAAAAAGTCCAGAAGGTTTTTAGTCGTTGGGAAAATCTTAAACTGTCAATAATGGGAAGGTGCAATCTTGTTAAAATGATGGTGCTGCCAAAGTTATTTTACGATTTTCACACAATACCCCTAGAAATACATAACAACTGGTTGAAACTAATGGATATATTGGTGGCTAGATGTATCTGGTCTTATGGGAGGACTAGAAGGCCTAATGCTTTTTTGTGCATACCTAGAGAAAGGGGGAGGTGGGGCGCCCCAATCTCAAGCAGTGCTTCAATATTGTGGTCCTTTATTCAACAACAAGGATAGGGAGGGAGATGCACCTGGTTATGTCCTCCCAAACTTCGAAAATGTGATTTGGGCAGCCACTAATGGCTGTTTGCTGAAATTGTTTGAGCCGAGCTACTCCAAAAGAACACGGTTTAAGATCAGGATCACTGCATTTCTGGACTGGGTATGTGTTCATAATAAACTGGGGGTGGGCAGATACAGTAGGTACACTCCTCAGCTTTGGAACGCTCAGCTCCATAGGATCTTTCAGGATGATTGTTTAGCTAGGTGGGAAAGGGGGGGCTTTGGTAGTATAGTGGATCTTTTGGCTGGAGACCATATTACGTCTTTTGAAGTGGTCAGGTGTGGATTCAACATCTGCAGCGGCGGGATTTTCCTTTAAGGAAGGCAGGTGGCGCTGCAGGCTTTTTGACCTATATATAACACCAGCAAAAATTGCCAAATGGGGTGGGGTATGTGTATGCTTCAAGCAGCTGGTAGGTCCGTTCCAATTGTGGCTGGGCCGGAGGATTGCCATTTTTAAGGAGCTGGAACTGTGAGCATCTCTGAGTTAGGTTTGTGGAATATGATTCCTTAGCAGGGTTTGTGGTAACTGCATTGGCACTAAGCATGGGCGGAAAATCCCTTTCGCTCGCGGA
The DNA here is from genome assembly GCF_964263255.1 of Lissotriton vulgaris. Taxonomy (NCBI): domain Eukaryota; kingdom Metazoa; phylum Chordata; class Amphibia; order Caudata; family Salamandridae; genus Lissotriton; species Lissotriton vulgaris. The sequence goes on from NC_141697.1 coordinate 550,267,451, forward strand.
TTTTGCGGATTTTCGGGAAATTCGCAATCCGCGAGATTCGCGAATCTCCCGCAAAATCCGCAAATCCGCGAGCAGCGGATTTTGCTCGCACTGCTCGCACTGTTCGCGTGAGTTCGCGGCTTCCCAGTACAACTTCGCGCCCCGCGAATAAGTGCTAAATTGCAGAAATACGATCTTAGCAAAACTGAAACTACTTACCAGGTTCAAAAGTTCAGGCTCATCATTAGTAGCCATTTCCTGTAGTGCTTCCTGAGGGGCCCCTCCAGAGTTCAGTTGCCAGTTGCAACTATTATGTGACCCTGCTCTGAACCTCAGAATAGTTACACATATGCCACAAAGGTCCTGAATTACAGCTAAGGGAGACAAGCAGGAGCCAGGCTGGAAGTTAAAATCCATTAATCAGCCCCTAATTCATTATTGTCAGTTGGGGCAGGGCAGGTGTTGTAACTAATTTTGCAACAATGAAAGCACTTAGCAAGTGCAAAAGATCACTAATCAGGGCGCACTAAGGAAGCAGATGCCAGCTAAAAAAATATTCTGTGACACATTAATCAGCCCCAAATTAATTCAGGTCACTTGAGGCAGGGAAGGTGTGCTTTGCTTTGCCGAAAATAATGTACACTGGACAACCAGAGGGTGTGGTGATGAAACAGAGGGTGGCATGGGTGGGCCAGAGGGTGGCATGAGTAGTCAGAGAGTGGCAGTGGTGACAGAGAGTGGCAGTGATGAAGAAGAGTGTCCCAAACAGGCTGGACACGTAGAAACAACAAGTTCGCGAAACTTGCGACCCGACAGGTAAGTTCGCAATTTGCGAAAGTGTACAAAACCCTCGCGAACTGGCAGAAACCCGCGCAAACACAAAAAAAAAAAAATCCGCAAATTCGCGAGAATTCGCGGATTTTGCGGATTGCGAGTTCGCAAATCCGCAAAATTCGCGAACGCGAGATTCGCAAAATTCGCCCATGCTTAATTGGCACAGCACAACAAATGTGAGATTTTTTTCATCTTGCACAAGTGACTGTTACTATACTTTCACTGCCTCATTTTAGTAACCGTTCTCTGCAAGGGTATTTTAGGGTACATGGGCTAGTAGGTCGCTGCACTGTGTTTGGGAGCAATCGGCTTTAGAGTCTCATTTTCTAAAGCCTTAGGACACATTCCAATTAAATGCTTGCTTCCTCCACCTGCAAACTGTCAGGTCCATAAGATAGTACACTGCTCATTTTGTTAGACTGCAAAACATTGCTCTACCTATGGCAAATGTTGCACCTTGCATTGCCAGTTTCTTCTCACTTGACCTAATAATGGTTCAATTGGTGGTTGTGTCTTCCATGTCAAGTTTCCTTTATGGGTTTACAGGAAGTAGGTTAGATTGAGAGCATGGAACATCATGTGATTTCTACGTGTGACCAGATGGCGCTGACATCGCTAACCTGGTTTGGAGTAGTGTCCAATGTTTGAATGTCCTGTTCCTCCCTCTTTCTAATGCCACTGAGCTTTGTTCTAACGCGATACAGGCTCCTGCATCGGAGACCAATGCCTCCCCCTCATTTGTCCAAGTGCTTACAGTTCTTTGCAAGTATTTTTCAATGCTGCTGATGGACAGTATTGACATATACTCCTCTGGGTCTGTAGAGTATATTACTGGAAGGACTTCTCGGAGACCACCTACCAAGATTCCTATTCCATCATTGTGCCTGTCGATATACATGGTTGATACTGGAATATTCATCTCCCTTGGGGGATTTCTTCTTATAATGTGATTCAAGTGATTGCAAATGCTGTTCACTCCAGTTATGTTTCTCTAGCTGCTACTATTACCTATAGAGGGGTTTCTTTCTTGCCATTTCCAATTTCTTCTGGAAGTTTCATTGAGTTTCCCCAGCTGGCTCAGTATATTGTTAAATTTTCATTCCTGAATACTCTCTACCACCACCAAATGGGATACAAGGGCTTATGTTCTTAAATGCCTCTTCTGCCCTAATGGCTAAGCTATCTGACTATGCAAGAAGATTGAATTAATGGACTTATTCCGGTCATCATCGCCCATTCTTGCACTATACAGATGGGACTTAAATTCACCTATGTAAATATGTTTCTCTCGGGTTGGTAGTCCTCACACTCTGTGGTAAGGTTTTTAAACAGTTCTGTGGCTCAGGTGTTCATGCTTAGTTGGAGGATCTTCCTTGAGTTTCCTTCAGCTCTTGTGGATATGGGTTTTCATGGCTACATTTGTTACTTCTCTGGCAGGTCATTTTATGACTATGTTAAGGCTTTGTAGAGGCCGATATGTGAAGATGCTACCTTAAAATTACCTTGCCTTGGGCATCTGAATTTATTGTCCCTAGTATCATGTTACTGGAGCTTGTTGTTGAAGCGACCTCAAGGAGATGATAGACGAAGTGCTGAAACTTTTTTGACACTCTCCCCCAGTCACAGATCTGGGTTGAATCTATCATCGTTCTTTAGCTCACTTAGCCACCCCAGTTTGGACCCAGCCATATGCAAATTAGTCTTGACCCTGTGCTTCATGGGAACAGTCCAGCCCGAACTGCCAGGCCAGGTCCTCCCAGGACCAGAAACAAGCATCCTGGGAGTTGGGACTGGTTTTGGGGTAACACCCCTCATCAGCCAGGCTAGCTTGAATCCAGTGGCAAAGTGAGCAAGGGACCCACGTCTGGGCATACCCTGCAAATGTAGGGCAAACAAAGCAAACACAAGTAGATGATGGACGGAGTGCTGAAACTTTTCAGACACTCTCCCCCAGTCACAGATTTGGGTTGAATTCATCATCATTCTTTAGCTCACTTCGCTACCCCAGTTTGGACCCAGCCATATGCAAATCAGTCTTGACCCTGTGCCTCATGGGACCAGTCCAAGCTGCCAGGCCAGGTCCTCACTGGACCGGAAACAAGCATCCTGGGACTGGTTTCGGGGTAACACCCCATATCAGCCGGGCTAGCTTGAATTCAATGGCAAAGTGAGCAAGGGACCAACATTTGAGTATACCCTGCCAACCTAGGGTGAACAAAGCATACACAAGGAGACGGTGGACGGAATGCTAAAACTTTTCATGCTTGTTTCCATTCCAGGGAGGATCTGCTCTGGCAGTTCGGGCTGGACTGTTCCCATTGGGTGCAGGGTCTAGACTGATGGCTGGGTTCAAACTGATATGGCATGAGGAGCAAAAAACTATGCATTTAGGCCCAGATCTATGTACTGGGTTGAATGTATGACATTGTTTTGCATTCTACACATCAATTGTTCTTTTTGCTTGTTGTTGAAGGCCACTGGCATGTCTCCAATGACATTTATATACAACGTTCTATTTATTTAGTCTTTTATGGTGTTTGGCTAAATTCTAGGTCAGGAAGATGGTCTTGTCATGATAGATAGATCTCGATTGGACAGTGTGACGTGTCGGAAAAGGAGGGGCGAGCATCGAGCAAGCGAGCACCGAGCAAGCAGCAGCAGGAGGGAAGGCTGCAGTGTCCGGTGTCCCACGTCTACGGCTTCTCCAGCGACTCCGCGACTCCCGCGTCCACCATTGAGGAGAAGCAGCCTACATCCCGGCATCTCGGCTGGCCGGCGAAGGAGGTCAGTGCTATGTTGTGCCCTCAGGAGGATTAGCGAGGTGCAGGGAGGGGCGGAGAGAGGGACCGAGCGTGGCCGCCGTTAGAGGCGGCTGCTAAGTAAGAGCCCGGGGTTGACCATGGAGGCAGCTTGACTAGGTCTACTAGCCAGTGGTCCCCCGTGAGGTCCGCTCGACGCTCTCCCCTCGGATTGAGGTTAGTTAAGGACTCATACCATCGCCGCCCCCGCAAACATTACCGCTCCCCGCCCAGAGGCTTAGCACCAGTGGCTTGCATGCACTTCCCCGACTTGCCAACTTGCCGTCCCCTCCCCAGTAGCCAGCACGTGTTGGATTTCTGAAAATCACAGCCTTCGGACACACTTGCTTCTCCAGGAGCCAGGAGCTAGTAGCCATAGTATAAGGCTTTTCTAGACAAACAATCCATTGAGCCATTTGCGCCGAAGGGCCTATAGAGGGCAAAGGAGGTTAAACAAAGGAGGTCTAGCTTAGTCAAACAGAGTCCTCTCTTACAATGAGTCTCCAATAAAGTGTGACCAGCTAACGACCCTAAAGTTAGCAGACTGCAAGATCACAATCAATCAATCAATCAATCATGGTATTTGTAAAGCGCTCTACTCACCCGCGAGGGTCTCAAGGCGCTGAGAGGGAGAGGGGTTCGCTACTGCTCGAAGAGCCAGGTCTAGAGGAGTCTTCTGAAGGCGAGTAGGTCTTCGGTCTGCGGTAGGTGGGTAGGTAGGGTGTTCCAGGTCTTGGCGGCGAGGTAGGAGAAGGATCTGCTGCCGGAGGTTGTTCGTTGGATGTGGGGGCCGGCGGCAAGGGTGAGGCTGGCGGAGCGGAGCTGGCGGGTGGGGGTGTGAAAGCTGAGTCTGCTGTTCATGTAGGCTGGTCCGGTGTTGTGGAGTGCTTTGTGTGCGTGGGTGAGGATTTTGAAGGTGATCCTCTTGTCGACTGGGAGCAAGTGTAGGTTTGTCAGGTGGGGGGTGATGTGGCTGCAGCGGGGGGCGTTGAGGATCAGTCGGGCGGACCCATTTTGGACGCGCTGTAGTCGTCATAGGTGTTTGGCTGGGATTCCGGCATAGAGTTTGTTGTCGTAGTCCAGTTTGCTGCTGACGAGAGCCTGTGTAACCATTCTTCTTGTTTCGGTCGAGATCCACTTGTAGATTCTGCGGAGCATACAGAGGGTGTTGTAGCAGGAGGAGGAGATGGCGTTGACCTGTTTGGACATGGAGAGGGAGGAGTCAAGGATGAATCCTAGATTGCGTGCGTGGTCGGTAGGTGTCGGTGCTGTTCCGAGAGTGGTCAGCCACCAGGAGTCGTCCCAGGCCGAGGGGTTGGGTCCGAGGATGAGGGCCTCCGTCTTGTCCGAGTTCAGTTTCAGCCGGCTGCTCCTATCCAGTCGGCGATGGCCTTCATTCCGTCGTGGATGTTGGTTTCGGCGGTGCGTGGGTCCTTGGTGAGGGAGAGGATGAGCTGAGTGTCATCGGCGTAGGAGATGATGTTGAGGTTGTGGTGGCAGGCCACTTGTGCGAGGGGGGCAATGCAGATGTTGAACAGCGTTGGGCTGAGGATCGGAAGGGTGGGAGGCGGACACTCTGTGATCTGCCAGAGAGGAAGGATGTGGTCCAGTCGAGGGCGTGTTTTTAGAGTGCAATGGCAGACCGTGTCGAAGGCGGCTGAGAAGTCCAGGAGGATGAGGGCTAATGTTTTGCCGTTGTCTAATTGGTACCTGATGTCGTCTGTGGTAGCGATGAGGGCATTCTCTGTGCTGTGGTTTCGTCTGAATCCGGATTGGGACGGGTCCAGGATATTGTTGTCTTTGAGGTGGCGGGTCAGTTGCATGTTGACGAATTTCTCTATGACCTTCGCCGGGAACGAAAGTAGGGAGATGGGCCGGAAGTTCTTGAGGTCCTTCGGGTCCGCCTTGGGCTTCTTGAGGAGGGCATTGATTTTGGCGTGCTTCCAGCTTTCCGGGAATGTCGCTGTTTCGAAGGAGATGTTGATGACCTTCCGTAGTTGGGGGGCGATGGCTGCGTCTGCCTTGTTGAATATGTGGTGTGGGCACGGGTCTGTCGGAGATCCTGAGTTGGTGGAGTTCAAGACCTTGGGTGTCTTGTCGCCGCTGACGTTGGACCAGGAGGTAAGGCGGTTGGCGTTGTTGGTGTTCGGAGGAGGGGTGGAGTCTTGCGTGGTCCGGTCGGTTGTGGTGTTGAAACTGTCGTGGATGTCAGCGATCTTGCGGTGGAAGAAGATGGCCAGTGAGTCGCACAGTTCCTGTGAGGGTGGGATGTCGTTGGTGTTGGCGCTGGGGTTGGATAGTTCTTTAACGATGCGGAAGAGCTCTTTGCTGTCGTGTGCGTTGTTATCCAGGCGGTCTTTGAAGGAGGACCTCTTGGCTGATCTGATGAGGTGGTGGTGTCTGCGGGTGGCGTCCTTGTGGGCTGCGGTGTACGTTCGTGGAGCCATTTCTTCTCCAGTTTCCGGCATGCGCGCTTGGAGGCCAGGAGCTCGTCAGTGAACCAGGTGGCTCTCTTGATGGCGTGGCTGTTGGAGGGTTTCTTCAGTGGGGTGAGGGTGTTGGCACAGGCGTCGATCCACTGTCTGAGGTTGCGGGCTGCGGCATCTGGGTTGATGGGGTCGGTGGGTGGGTTCTGGGAGAGGGTGGTGAGCAGCTGGTCTTCGGTGACTTTGCTCCAGCCGCGGCGAGGCAGCTGTTGGGTGCGGTGGTGCGTTATTGGTTTTTTGAAGGTGAAGTGAATGCAGCGGTGGTCAGTCCAGTGGGGTTAAGTGGTGGGGTCGAAGGTGACGTGGGTGCTTGTGGAGAAGACGGCGTCCAGCGAGTGGCCGGCGGCGTGGGTGGGTGCAGTGATGAGTTGTCTTAGGCCGAGGTTGGCGAGGTTGCCGATCAGCGTGGTGGAGTTGACGTCGTTGTTGTTCCTGAGGTGGAAGTTCAGGTCCCCGAGGAGGATGTAGTCCGTGGAGGCGAGTGCGTGGGTGCTGGTGAGGTCCGCGATGGAGTCGCTGAACTAGGCCCGGTGTCCGGGGGGTCTGTAGACGAACGTTCCTCTGAGGGTGGTGTTGGGGTCTGTGTGGATCCGGAAGTGCAGGTGTCATCTGTGTGGGTGGTGACCTTGAGGGTGGACTTGTGGACGATGGCAATTCCTCCTCCAATGCCGTTGGCGCGGTCCCTGCGGGTGATCTTGTAGCCGTCTGGGATGGCAATGGCGATGTCTGGTGCAGAGGAGTCATTCCACCACGTCTCGGTCAGGAAGGCTACGTTCGGGACAGTGGCGTCGAGCAGGTCCCAGAGCTCGATGGTGTGTCTGCTTGCGGAGCGGGTGTTGAGGAGTATTCAGCGGATGTGGTTGGGTCTGGTCCTTGATGGTTTGGTGGTTCTGTTGCAGGTGAAGCTGTAGCTGCGGCAGGAAAAGGGTCCGTGGGTGCGTTTCGGGGCGGCCTAGTTGCAGCGTTGGTCTCGGCCGGTGTTGAGAACGTGGAGAGAGTTGGCGTCGTAGCTGAGGCTGGGTATTGTGCGTGGGGTGCGTGGGGTCCAGGGGTTCTGGCGCGGGGCGTGGTCCAGGCGTGGACGATCGCAGACGGGCTTGCCTCTGGCGCTCCTCCAGCACGCCAGTAGCACGGCCGCGCAATGTCCTGCATTAGGAAGGGGTGGAGGGAGGGAGGAGCAGCTGGGAGGCGTGTGGCGGGAGGCTAATGGGAGAGGAGGGGTTGGGACCCCAGGGGACGCAGCGGCATGAAAGGAATGCGGGGAGTGCAGGGAGCGGGCGGCGAAGAACAAAAGGCACAGCAGAAGGAAACAGGCAACAAAAACACAGGCAACAGTTATTTAAGCAGCGCACAGAAAAACAGGCAACAAATACAGACAGCAAATACAGGCAACAGTCACTAAAGCAGTGCACAGAGAAAACAGGCAACAAATACAATACAAATACGGGGAACAGGCAGCAGATCAGACCGAATACTTACCGCCAACCACTGGGCGACCAGTGATGAGGTGCAGGCGGGAGCCTGCGGGTGGAGGAGGGCTTCGAACTCCCAGCAGCAGCAAGGGGTAGCAGACAGACGACACAGCACCAGCAGGGAGCGCTGGGGGGAGCGTCCTGGCCTGAGAACAGGTCAATCAGCAAGAGAGGCAGGAAAGAGAGCGAGGGGAAAAAAATAAATTAGAAAACCCAGTAGTTCAAGGGTCAGTAAAAGAGCGACCAAAGCGAAGGAGCCCATAGGTTCCATCGTTAGGCAAAAAAAAAGAGAATGAGATCTGGAACGAACAGGCAAGCCTTACCAAGTAAGAAACCAAAAAAAAAAAAAAAACAGGCAAATCTCAACAAGAGGGTTCCTTTTCAGATCAAAAGGGGGAACCAGCGGATCAGAGAGAGAGAGAGGGGGCAGGATCAGTCCCGATACCAGATAAAATCGACCCAAGCCTAGGAAAACAATAGCAGAAGATCAATAAAAAAAAATTCCTAAAGGACCCAGTGTCCGCGGTTTTTGCTTTAACAAAGGAGGCACTAAACCTACCGAGCCCAATTCAGCACGACAAGTTAAAAACACCAGTCTTGTTTGAAACCTCAAATCAGGACAAGCAGCCAATGGAACCATTCACATATGACGCCTCAGCCAACTACCCAGGGAAATAAATCACCTAGGAAAAAAACGGAAACTGTACTGGCCCAAGTCCACAATACAATCAGGTCACCTATTGATACGGAATCAACTAGTGGTATGGAAATAAAACAACAAGAAGTAAGAAAGACACAAAGTATGAAAACCAAATTTTATTAACATCATCGACACCTCTGGGAAAGAAATCCTTGGAGAATATCTTTACCAACACGGGACACAAGAACAACAAGGAACATAAAGACCATAACGACCCAAGCGAAGAGACTAAACCTGGAGAAATTGGTGAATTGATAAAACAGAGAGTAGAAGGGGAGGAAGTCTGGTCGAACTCCCTCTTAGTATCAAATGAATCAAATTTGATTGAAATTATAAAAACGACAACAAAAAGGACATCTCCACAAGGGCCCACTCTAGAACAACAACTAACCCCTAGGGACCGTGGGTTGGGACCAGTGGCATCAACCTCACACAACCTAATGGTCAGCAGTGGCATTCAAAGAATACTCATAGAAGGCAGTACGAGTTACGGCAGTAGAGTAAGCAAAGGTCACCAGTCGGCACCAATTTCAATCTCATCGGCAAGCATGATCGAACATCGAGCCGAACCGGCAGGGAATGCAGGCATCCAACAGTTCAACATGCACTGGGGTAAGGCGCTAATAAGCTCGCTGGATCAAGCAATAAGGGCACTCAATTATCAGTCTGACAAAATTGAGGTCCAAATTGACCTCATAAATATTATCGCAGAGCACATCGCGAATATAGGCTCCAAGACAGACACAATAATGTCCTTATTGGCAAATAAAGGAAACAAGGACCAACTTCCTAACAAAGACAAACAAAACAAAGGAAACAAGGACCAACTCCCAAACAAAGACAAACAAAACAACTGCGAGTGTGGGAGTATAATTGAGAAACTTGTGTCCCTCCCAGATATTTTAAAAGACATTCTCGGAGCAGTCAAAACAGCTAGCAAGTGCAAGGGAAATCAAGAATCCCCAGGGAAAAAAACTCAACAAAGAAAAGCCAAACATCCCAAATTATCAAAAAAAACAAAAGCACAACAAAGAGGGGGACGGTAACTTAAAGCAACTGGAATACAAAGAGGTCCAAAAGGCGGAAAGCAGTGACGTTCAAATATTAGGTTAACTTTGATGCCCAGCCGCAAGATAAATTAACAAAAAGACAAAGGAAACGAGCTAGGAAGGCAAGCCCCAAACAAAAAAGTAAACAAACTACGGTCACAGAATTTTTTTCCCCAATATTCACAAGGAGCACGAGCTGAGACCAAGCAAGGATAAACGATGCGCCGAACAACTCCACGAGTAGACTGGTATTATCGGACTCTTATCGGGTAAGCTACTCGTTTGAGCAGTCAATAACGGTGGAACCCATTCAAGAGCTAGAACCATCAACACACCAGGGCTCAAAACATGGTCCACAACAAGCTTCAGGCACTCTTAATCACAAGAGGCCCAAAAATAAAAAAACACTTGAGAATACCGAGGGAAGGTCTCCGACAAAACAATTTGAAAAAGACCTATCATCTTCAAGGGTTTCATGTGCAATCACAGAGGACGGTCAGATCTCAAAGTACCCAAGCGAAGAAAAGGCACGAAAGACTACCCACGGGCGCTCGGATAAAAATAAAAGTAAGCAAAAATGGAGAAAAAAAAACATGCAGTTAGTAATAAATCAGACCCCAATCAATATCACCACAAATGGAAATGATCGGAGGGCATTGCACAAAGTAAAGACCGAGAACACGAGCAAACTGAGCAAAGCAATTTAGTAGTAAAGGTAAAGACAAGGGAAAAGAAGAAAGAGGCTTGCACAGGACAGGAAACAGTCAGAAAAAAACAACCTATAACCAGAAAAGAAGAGCACCAACAGGCCCCTCAAGGAAGGCAAAAAAGCGTCCTGGAAGAGATCGAACCAATATTGTCATTCATCCCAGAATACGTAACGAAGGGAAGGCAGGACATTTTAAACAGAGGGAACTTGATAAAACTATTCAAGGCAATACCAGAACTAAGTGGAATAGTCTCTCGAGACATAGTAGCAGTGGAGTTCTTTCAAAATAAAGATAACCCGGACATAGAAGACTCTGTGATCACCTAGGCATCTAAGGAGTTAGCGGCTAGGATCTTCGCTAATAGACCATTATTCGAGAGTTGGGGAATAACCTTGAAGCAACATATGCGCCCAAGATATCCATATCCCCTTTTGAAAAGTCCATCTAACCCAAAGGTGGATGAATCATTAAGTCCAAAGCAAATAACGTGTCTCAGAGGAGCTCGCGCAACGACCCAGGAAAAAAATTCAGGAAATATGCACAATCAAATAAACCAGATAAACAAAGGAGGACCTCTATGGGTCGACCAGGACAGGTCATGGATCCCAACGGCACTAAGCCAAAAGAATTCATAGAAACAACGCAAAGTTACCGTTAAGAAAACCCAACCAGGCCCATTTCACGGAAAAATACAATTTGGTAAAGATCAAGATGTGTTCATGGAATGTACACAGATTCAGTGGTTTGGACCAGGACCACAAAACTCAATCTTTCTTTCAAAACCAAGACATAATTTTTTTACAAGAGACCTGGAACCTGACTTACCCCGCAATTCCGGGATTCACCAAACACCACATATTAGCAGAGAGACTGTCCAACTATGGGCACCCACGTGGAGGTCTATCAACATATGTGTCACAAAAATTCGACTGGCAAACAGAGGAACAGGACGTAGGGCTGAGTTGGGTCCAAGTAACTAAAATCAACATAAAGTCGCAGCTGCAACTGCTATTGATAAATGTTTATATTCATCCAGACCAAGTATCAAAAAATGAAAAAAATTGCTACACTTATCAAATTAACCAAAGCCTTACAAAAATCAAACAAGCAATGCCCACTGATAATATCAGGAGAATTCAACCGCAACTTAATGAGCTACGGTAAGAAAAGCCACAATCAGGAGAAAGGTCTAGCAGAAGAACACAATCGAAGCACAATGTGCAAACTAGGAACAATGGGCCTAACAATCTTAAAAAGCAGAAAAAAGGAGATTCATTGTTGGTACCAACTTACGTGAGCGGTAAGGTCAAGTCTACTATTGACTTTACAATAAGTGATACCTTAAAACATGCCATTGAGGACTATACCATAGTCCATCGCACGGAAAGTGACCATTTTCCCCAAGCCATAAGAATGAACATCGCAGTAACATGTGCTGAAAAAATAACCTCGATAATGCAACAATCTGAGAAATTTAATCTCCGGAAAATAAAATGGAGGGGAGGAGAAACGAAAGACATCCAGGTCACAGCAAGTAAATTTATGACGAAACTCGGCCAACAAACAGAAGGAGAACGGGTAAAAAACTGGGAAAACCTGGTAGAGGAACTCACCCAGAAGCACTTCGCTCCATCAGTTATACAAAGAGTCACTAAAGTGCAGAGAGAACCTTGGTATAACAGTGAGTTAAGAAACAAAAGAGGAAAATAGCCCAGGAGTTATGGATCCAACTGAGACAGAAAAAATAGGGATCCAAACCAAACTTCAATAACATTAGGAGTTTGAGAAAAAACTATCGGAAAAAGTTGTGGACCGCAAGAGCAGTGTATAAAGAATCTATTTGGGTAAAGCTTTTATTTGCAAGTAAAAAACCAAACTCTCAGGACTTTTGGAGTATAATAAATAACTTAAACAAAGGAGAAGCATTGCACCAGGATCCCAGAATTGGAGACAACGACTGGGGAGTTCACGTGATGAACCTTTACTCAAGTAAGGACCCACAGAGAAATGATAAGAACCAAGGGTTAACAAATGACACGGAACCAACTAATTTAAAAACTACTCGAGTTAGTGAAAAAAAGCCCAAAGGTGTGGAATGCGAAAAAGGGGTTAATGAACATCCCACTCTGACTAATCGCAACCATTTAAAAAAACGAAATAAAAAACTCAAAACAGAGGGTGCCCCGGAACAAACAGTCTCCCGACTGCAGTATTTAAGTTCAACGATGATTTTTGGGCCGAAAACCTACCTATGCTGTTTAATGAAATTTACATCCAAGGATATATGCCGGCATCTTGGAAAGGAAACATCATCCACCCAGTTTATAAAAAATTAGACCGTAGAAATCCAGGCCATTACAGGCTGATTTCTTTAATCGATGTGGAAGCCAAGCTTTATGCCTCATGTCTCTTAGAGCAGATGCAAGAATGGGTGGATAACAATAACTTAATTCCAAGATTCCAATTCGGATTCAGACAAGGGATGGGGACAATTAGAGATAGAATCTGGGCCAGCAGCTTTCCCCTTTTTTAAGGAGTTAATTACTTGATGTATTTCCTCCAGTGAGAAGGGACCATTTAAAACTTCTCTGTCTTCTTGTTGGAGAGTAGGGAGATCATCTGTGATAAAATTTCTTCCATGCAAACTTTATCTACTATTTCCTCTTCTGTATACAATTTGTTAAAAAACTAGACTAAGGCTTCTTCAATTTCATCATTCTCTGTGACTACCCTACCATTATTAGGGAGTCGTATATCTTTAATCCAGTTTCTCATTTGTTCTGTCTTTGCTTTCCACGCGAGAAGCTTGCTACACCCTTCGCCATACTCAAGGTGTGTCAGTTTACTGGCATCCCATTTTTTTAAAGAATAGCTTCTAGATAGTTAGCTAGATTACATTTAGCGGATGTTAAGTTATTTGTAATGGTCACATTCTCCCTGTTCCCCTCCAGACTTTCTAACAGTCTCTTTATTTCATTTTCCAACTTTTTAGTCTCCTCGTTTATTTTCTTTGCTTGTGCACAGGATATACTTGTTAACATCCCCCTCAGAACTGCTTTATATGTATCCCATACAGTTTGGATTGATGCAGAATTTTAAATTAAGATCAAATAATTCTTTACTTTCTTTACGTTTATTTTCTTTGCTTGTGCACAGGATATAATGTTAACTCCCCCCTCAGAACTGCTTTATATGTATCCCATACAGTTTGGATTGATGCAGAGTTTAAATTAGGATCAAATAGTTCTTTACTTTCTACTTTTAATCTTTCAATTGTATTTTGCTCCAATAGTAATGCTCGATTGATAGTATACCTTCTATGTGCCTGCGTCCAACCGATAGCTATCTTCAAACTTACAGCCGAGTGATTAGACATATGCTCAGGGGCGTGACTTACTTGACTGATGTTTTGTCTTGCTTCTATCCCAACCAAGAAGAAATCAATCCTCGACCTATGGCCACATTTTTTTATTATGAAAGGTAAATTTCCCACCCTTAGCTTTAGATTTAGTGGCCAGGTCACTCCAGATGTCTATTAAACCTAAATTGAGCATTAATTGCTTTAAATTCTTTCTCATTTTTTGTGTATTGGATATAGCTCTGAGAGAGGTCGAGTCCTTGCTTGGATTGAGCACCAGGTTAAAATCCTCTCCTAAGATTGTATAGTAATCAGCTTATACTAAATGAGGTAATAGGGCAAACAGGGGGGGCTGGATCATCTATATTGGGACCGTAATAACTTGCTAACGTGATTCCAACTCCACTGATCTTTATTTTAGCAACAGCCCACCTTCCCCCTGGGTCCACTATAATGTCTTCCAATACCGCAGCAGCTGATTTTTTAATTAAGATAGCCACTCCTTTTGTTATACATGTTTAGTTTGTACATATATAGTGTTCAACCTATCTCTGGTGCCTTAAAATTGAAACCCATTCTTCCTTTAGTAGATGAGATTCTTGGATAAGGAAGATCTTACTCTCAGATAGTCTCAAATATTCCAGAATCTTATTTCTTCTCCGCGGGACCCTCAAACCATTTACATTCCAGGTCGTTATTTCTAGTTCCTTTACTCTGACGTTAGACATAGTGAAAAATATAACCTATGTTTATAATAGAGGCCAAAAATGTACTTACGTCTTCAAATGAAGACATTTTTTAAAAAAAAATTCCCACATGCTCCCCACCCTTTGTGAAGAAGAAAAATGTATACTTTTTTGAAAGAGGAACCCCCCCCCCCCCCCCACCCCATAGGGAAACCTCCCCTTCTACTATTAGAGGAAATCTCCGGCTTCAGGCTCTGTTTCTATCCAGGGTTTTCCAAAAAAGGCCTATGTGGATGAAGTGCTCTTTATTTTACTTAACAAAGCATTTGCTTCACCCGGATCTCTAAATGTATACATTCTATTATCCCACATGACTTTAAGGGATGCAGGAAAATGTAAGTTTGCTGTTGCACCTAACTTTTTTAGTTACTGCATAGCCTTCCCTAACTCCCATTGTTTTTATTGAGTTATAGGGGATATATCAGATCGAATTCGGAATGACCATGCGTGCCTCTTGTACTCCCCCGCTTTCAATACTCCTGCCAGATTCTTCTCCTTTAAGGTATATGCCCTGAAGTTAACCAGGATATTCCTGGGGTTTTTCTTACCAGGTTTTTTCAGGTATGGATCCTGGTGTACTCGCTGTATATCATCTTTCAGGCTTTTCTTGACAATATCAGGCTGTAGCTCAAGGAGGAGGTGAATTATGAAGGTTCTTATATCTACACCTTAAGCATCTTCTGGTATATTTATAAATCTGATGTTCTTCTAGCAGCATTTTCTAGACTTTCCAGCTTATCTTTCACGATTCTATCTTCGCTTCTTAGTGCTTGTATCTCTTGTGTATTTTTATCAACTTGTTTTGTTAGACTCTCAACCACTACTTCCATGGCGCCCATTCTATCAGAGATTGCTTTAATCTTGGTCTCAAGGATTTCGCAGGTAGATTGTATTTTTAATTGGTTATTCTCAGAGACTGCGAACTTATCCCTGTTTTCCATTAGCAGAGTAGTTAAAAGTCCCTCAGTAAGTGAGGTTGCTCCCTTTACTGTGTCTTTGGTATTTAGCGGATTCAGGGCAACTGCTACATTTCCCTCCCCACTCGTTGTGGGAACTTCTGTATTGACCTGATGCAAAGCAGGTGGGGAAGCGGGTAATGGTACAGGTGGCGAGTCTACTACAACTTCATTCAGCTCTTGCGTCAGGGGCTCATACCTATTCTCCAACAAAAGAGGCTCCATTGTCTCCTTATTCACACACCCTACATGTGTGTGGTAAGGATTAGTCTGGTTATTTTCTACTACTACTATTGGGTCTACCAGATCCTTTACTACTAAAGGCTGTGCGTTCTGAACCATAAAGAAGAATCTTAGTGATGGGGTGACTCTTATGCCGCTCATCTTATTTTTAGTAAGATTTTTTCGTTCTTTTTTTAGAGGAGTATAAGTATTCTCAGATTTTGCTTTTACTTTCCTGTTAGAGGTAGACACTTTAGCCGTTCTCGCCTCTTTTATCTTTTTACCGTGGATTGTTCTTGTGCCGTAGTTGTATGCTCTATATCTGCAGATTTATAACAAGAACTCTCCACCCCACAAATCTCTCTGCTCCTAAGAGTGTACATATTAAGTTTACTCTTCTCTGATTCCGACAGTATATTTCCAGCGTGGTCTTCCTGTGAACCACTCTCTCTCTCGTAGTGTAGTTTTGGCCCCCAGTCTCTCCTCTTTTGTCTTACCGTAGACATTGAAGTCTACCATACATTTTGTTCAAACTCCTGATTTCTGCCTTTCTTGCCAGTTAAATCTAAATAGACGCGTTGATCTTTCTCTTGCAAATTCCAGGGCCTGTTTTTACTGATGCTATTTACTGGGGATACCAGCACCAAACATACAGGAGCTGAACTAGTACGTAACTCCACTCTAGCAGAGACTCCCCTTCTAATCGCCAAACCTGCAGCTGCTTCGGACCAGCGCCCTCCACCAGGAATTAAGTCTTCCCCCGCAGCCACTTCTCCACGCCAGATAGTGAGCTAGGCGCCTAGCACCCAGTGTCCTTTTTATAGTAACTTTTAGCTAAAGAAAGACCACAAAAGGAAGAAGGCACTACAAGGGGCTCACAATCAGCCTCGTACTGCAAAGCTAGAATGTGCCCGGTTCTTCTCTCAAAGTCTTTCTAATCATGCTGCAATTTTAACGTCCTTTAATAACCTTTATTAGTCTTTATTAGCCTTACTAATAAAGGTGGGCGTAGAACTAAACACTAAAGTCCAAGAGAAGAGAATTGACCTAGCACTGCAGACCTAAGTAGCCAGATTGTAAAGGAGAGAAACAGACTGTCATACCCCCCCGGGATATATTTAGGGTGTGCTTAAATACGCTGTAGGAGTTCGAGTCAAATCGGCGAAGTTAATAACAACTGTTCGATCACCGCGTTAAACCTCCAACATGCCAACTACCCGAGGAAGATGCCGAGACACGCACTCTGATATCTACCGACTGCTGCTGCACTCGTTACCCCCGCAGAGATGCCCGTATCGACCCAAACAAGTGGCGCATGCGCAGGATTAAACGTCCACTGCAGCGACACACACTCTGGATCCTCCCGAACTACCGCTCACCTTGATTATCCCCCCGCAGAGACATCTGTATCTGTGTCCATATCAGCCGTGTCCGTTTTCAACCCTAAACAAACAGTGCAGGCAGGCGATTCAGGGGGGCGACCACTCCCACTCCCAGGCCAGAGCCAGAGCCGAACAGAGCAGCGCGAGGTGATCTCCACACGCCGAGTCAGATCACACCGGCGTCGGCACCACAGATCCTCCCCAGCCGACCAGAAGCACAATGAGTACAGTGGTAGGTTCGAGTCCTTCGAAGATTATTTGGGGATTTTAAACTGTCATTCTTCTTGCAAACTTCTGTAATTTAGTACAGCCTTTTTTTACTTCATTACATGTGCTTCATCCTCTCCTATACTCAATAACGTTACCCTGGATATACTGCCGAGCCTGCGACTGCAACTAGCCAGCAGCTGCCATTTTCCAGATTCTATCCCTAATGAGATCTATAAGATATTAAACGATGAAATAACACCTTTCCTATTACAACTATTTAACTCCTCTTTCATAGAAGGAAACAGTCCCCCAGTATCTTGGGAGGAAGCAACAATAATAATCCTTTTAAAACCTAATAAAAATCTGCGAGATTGTAAATCTTACCGTCCAATCTCGCTCTTAAACTGCGACCATAAAATCTATACGCAGGTTATAAAAAAACGATTGAATAAACTATAAGCGCCACTTATACATCCGGATCAAAAAGGATTTATGAAGGGGAGACAATTAAGTGAGTTGACCCAGGATCTTATTGGAGCTATAGATGTGTCACAGACGTTTAAGTCCCCTTTGGCGGTAATGACATACGATGTCGCAAAGGCTTTTGATCAAGTTAATTAGAACTTTTTATTTAAAGTAATACAGTGTGGCAATCAAAGACATCTACAAAAATCCCTCTGCTAAAATTCTGGTTAATGGGAATCTGACTCGAGCAATACAAATCAAAAGAGGGACTAGACAGGGGTTCCCTCTTTCCCCGTTACTTTTTAACATGTATATTGAGCCCTTGGCTTTTAAATTAAGAACATCACAGAAAATTATCCCGTTTAGTTATAACGGATGGGAAAAAAATAGGGCTGTACGCTGACGACCTTATTGTATACACAGGGAATATAGAAAAATCTTATCCAGAAATATGGTTGGAGATAGAGAAGTTCGGAAAGATTTTAGGATACTTGGTAAATCAACAAAAAACAGAGTTAATGAAATGGAATACAGAGTTTGTAAACGCCTATGAAAAGAAAGAGATAAGATATCTGGGAATTCAAATAGTCCATAATATAGATAAAATTGCGCACGTTAATTTTGATAAGGTGACAAAAGAAGTAAGCTCACTCCTACAATCTTGGGGGGCTATATCTCTTTCTTTTCTGGGCAAATCCAATTTTAAAAAAAATGTCGATCCTTCCTAAATACACTTTTTTATTTAGTACTATCCCTCTCGAGTTCCCAAAAATTTGGTTTAAAAAGGCACAGGGATTTTTTACAAAGTTTATATGGAGAAATAAGTGCACTTGGAAAGAAAAAGGATTATGGTTGGATTGCTCGCCCGGATCTTTATTTGCATATGTGTGCATTTCAGTTAAAAAACTTCCGACAATTAATGTTGGAACATCTCACATTTTCACCCCTTTTTAAAGCACTTACATGGGCTCTATCTCCACAAGCTGATGGTTTTCTTCGAAAATTTGATAACCCTAAATTAAAAAAAAAAGTTAAATTGAAGATTCTGCTGACATCTGTAAAACTTTGGTCACAAGTAAGCCGCCTCCTAAAAATTCCATACTATAACAATATTACTCCGATTTTGAACTCTCCTGGGATACCAATATGTTTAACAGACGCATTGGCGTTACCACTGAGAAATTGTGGAATTGTCTCTTGGGGTCAATTGTTAACTGAAGGATACCTTATTTTTTGGCTGCATCTATCAGCTATAACTGGAAACCTGATTTCAAAATTCAAATATTACCAATTAACAAGCTGGACAAAAGCAGTTGGAAAAGAACTGAAAGGAAACCCGTATTTACCACTAAAGATTTGTTCTAGAAGCAATAAGGGAAAGGAAGTGGCAGATTGGTACTGGCTATTTGTACAAAATAGAGAAGAGGAGCAGGCCTCATTTATGGAAATTTGAAAGAAGTACCTGCCAGACGAAGATCTTGAATCTATTGGGCAAGTGTCAATGTCACTTGTTTGGTCATGTATAAACGCTGCATCATTAGAAAAGAATCACCTTTTCACAGTTCATAAAGCATATTGGACCCCGTGGAGAATCTTAAAGATGGGAAATCGGGAGATCAAGAAATGCCCCAAATGTGGAGAAGATAACGTTAATGAGGGCCATATGTTCTGGAGCTGTCCGGTAATTGAGAATTTTGGAACAAAGTGGGTAAGACCATATCAGATGTTATGGGGATGGAAATTAAACTAATCTCTAAATCTGTAATTTTTGGGCTAACTCCTAGCGAAGTGGGGGATTTAATATTAACAAAGAAGCATAAAACTTTGTTCTTTACCTTGATTATTTTAAGTCCGTAGAGAATTATGTATTAAATGGATACTAGCATGCTCTCCAACAGAGAATGAATGGGTTTATTCCATTCAGTGGTCAGGATGTCTGGATCAAGCAGGCAATTTCACAAAAAATACCAAATATTGGGAAATCTGGGATAATTGGGTTGAGACAGGGGCTTTACATATATAATGAGGATTATGGGTTTTAAATACTCTGGTTTATGGTTTATGGCTCTTTGATGTATGATTTTACTTTATTTTATTTTTATTTTTTAAGTGGATCTCTGTGTTTCTGGGTCCTATGATTAATAATATGCTTCAGGCATGGTCCTGGGGACTAGTCTGAAAAGGGCCACTTACGGTAAGTGAGATTATATGGGCCGCTTTCCTTTTCAAGATTGAGGTTTTTGAAATCCTAAAGAAGTAGTCGAAGGTGCGGCTCTGGAGATACATAGCATCCCTTCTCCTCTGGGGAGGTGAAAACCAGACCGGTAATTAAATATTGATCCTTCAGACACTTAGAAGGGGTCAGAAAAGAACCATTTTTCTTGTTTTTTATGGAAGCATATTATCTTTAAATGAGGACTATAAAAGTAAAAATAAAAAAAAGGGATGGGGACAATAACAAACATGACCATCCTGGCATTATTAACTGAGAACGCAGAAAAAAGAGAACCAATGATTATATGTGTACTTTGTCGACATAAAAGCCGCCTTCGATCGAGTGAGCAGGCTTAGACTATGGGGAAAGCTAAAAGAGTGGGGGTTGCCCCAAAGTTTATTAAACGCAATAATCGGTTTGTACCGTGTCACATGGGTAAGGGTAAAACAAGGACAAGGGTCCAGTTTAACACCTAAAATCAAAACACAGGAAGGCCTAAAACAAGGTTGCATGTTAGCCCCCAGCCTATTTAATTTATATCTGGCAGACATAGGCAGAAATCTAGAAGACATCAATTGTCATGCCCCGAAGTTGGGCAATGTTTCAGTTCCAATGCTGCAGTACGCAGATGACATTGTCATACTAAGTAAAACGCCAATAGGCTTACAACGCTTAATAAATATGCTAGTATCCGTACCTAGCCCAGGAAAATCTGGAAATGAACAAAGAAAAAACAAAAGTGCTCCGGTTAGTGGAGCAAAAGAAAATCAAATTCAAATGGGCAATAAACGAGTCAGTGGCAGAAGAACAGAAATCCTACAAGTACCTAGGAGTAACTCTTGGACAAGGCCACTCAAATAAGGAGCACACCTCTGCAATAAAAGGGAAATCACAAACACTAATTTATGCGTTCCCACAATTACAATTAAAAATGTCGGGCCCGAACTACACGCATCTCTAAAAGGTAATGGCTGCACAAATTTTGCCAAAACTGTCATACGGACTAGTAACGTGGCTTGGAAGTGAGGCGAAAATACTAAACAAATTACAAAACAAGATCTATAAAGAAGTGTTTAAACTGCCACAGTCAGCCTCTCCAGCACAAATCCGCCTAGAATTTGGCCTACAAAACCAAAAATCAATGACCCGCTTTGTTAAATTATGTCATAAACTCCGCTCAGCCCAAACTGAGTCAATGGATAACATCTGTTGGAAAGAAATACAGTACCAGGAAAGCCAGCCACCCACAAACTCATGGGGAAGTTACTTGAGTACTTGTCTGTCCGAATTGGAATTATTAGAAGAATGGAAAAAATAAACTGATCAAGCATACTTCAGCAAAGTAGCTAATGTTGCAGCAAAAATGAAATCATTGTTAGAGGACAAAAAAACATTAACTAAACGTCGACACGCAAGAATGGCAATCACCTCTTACTATCAACAAAAGCCACAGGAATATTTAGTCACACATTTTAGTCAGCATTTAAAAAAGATTTACATCGACTTTCGATTGGGGCAGCATTACTCTAAGGACTTAAGGCAATCCTGGAAATATCAAAAAGAGAGCCCTCATTGCAGACTGTGCGGATATCATGAAGAAACTTTAACGCACCTGTTATGCGTATGCCCTGCACTCACGGCTTTAAGAAGACAGTACTTACGAGATATCTTCATTACACGGAGCATACGTTCATGTCGGCAAGCAGTAATAAGTTGGCTGGGAGGCACCTCTTCCATCTTGGCCTGTCGGGGGCTTAAACTCATGACTGAGGTAAAAAAAAACGGCTACAAGAATCTTAATGGAACAAAAGTAACTGAGGCTGGAAGAACATTGAGGTATATATAATTTTATTAAATCTATGACCAAGAATTTGAACATTAATCCTTTCTGCACCGGGGGAAACAAAGAACAGTTTTTAAAACTGCATAGGGATGTTTAACAATTAATGTACATATTTACAGCATCTTATATTTTTTATTTTTTTACCTAAACGAACATTGTAACGATTTTTATTAATCATTCAATAAACTTGAACTTGACCTTGATTGGATGGTTTCCTTTGTCTGTGTTTCATCCAAGTACACTTGAGTATCAACTTCTCAATGTGCCTTCCAAACCTAATTATGTCTCTCTCTTTTTCCATTTTTCAATATGACTGAGTTGTGTCCACCCTCTTGTTGATAGTGAATACCTCGATCTTCTTTAAAAGTCAAATACTGATTTTTATAGTATATGGCAGGGGTCCTTGGACTGTGATCCGCAAAGCTTACTTAGGGGGTCCACAACTGCTTTCCAAATGAAATATTATTATTGATAAAGCCTGTTTAAATAAGGACGCAAAATGTCAAATTGAAAATTTTGAAACATTCTGTTAACGTAAAGGAATTTGAAATTAGGGGCTAAAAATTAAGGGGCAGATTAGGATTGAGGTTTTTCCGCATCCTCCGGGCCGGGGGAAGCCACCGCCGGCCCGGAGGATGCGGAAAAACCGCAGCGGACCCACCAAAGACTCATTGCCACATTAGGATGGCTGGTGGGTCCTGGTTTCTGTCCGCAGCTTTTCCGCCGCGGTTGGCTTACAACCGCGGCGGAAAAGCCCTAATATGGGGGCGGTGTCTCTCAGACACCGCCAGCCATATTAGGATGCCCAAAAAGAAATGCTTTTCCACAGCGGATTTTCCACCGTGGAAAAGCATACGGAGCTTCACTGCGGGGGCCCGTTGCGGTGCCTGCCGCTTTCTGCATACAAATGCAATGTATGCACCCGCCGCAATGTTAAAAATAGAGGATGTGACTGCCAGGGTGGCGGTCACATCCTAATTGGACAGGAGGGAACTCCGCAGGCCATGCGGAGGTTCCCTCCTCCTCGATGGTCGCGGACGGACTCAAGTCCGTCCGCGATCATAATGAGCCACTTAGTATCCTCAGATTGATCCGTGGGAGCAGTGTAAGTGCTTCAAGTAGAAAACAGTCTAGATCATGAGTAACATCATTTGAATTTAGAAAAGTTCAAACCTTTCCATTAAAATGCAAATGCTGATTTTTTTATATTTCTTTGTGAACCAAATTAAACATTTCATCTTTGTGTATATGTTTGATGAATGTTTATTTCTATATTTTTGCGTATTTGTTTGCAGTTCAAATCATCAAAAATGTGCAGCTTCCAGTAATAACTTAATGTGGGTCCATGATTTCCAATAATGGTTCGGTGGGGGTTCCCAGGTTGCAGTAAGGATTGAGTGGAGGTCCACATAAGTCAAACATTTAAACCACTGGTATATGGTATTTCTACATCACAAATGTAGCCAATAGTCAGTGGAGAGCTGTACCTTGTCAAGGAAAAAACAAAAGGTCAAAGAGGAAGAAGAGGAGGAGATGCATGGTGGCTGGTTAATGCATTGTTGTGTGATTTCTTTCAAGAGGTGACTCTTCAAGTCTTTCTGTAAAAGTTGTACTGTTGGGTGTTTCCTAGTGATGAAAAGACTGTGACGTGGAAGAATGGTGTCGCAGACTCGTATGCCTCTTCTTTCTTGGTTTGTCACAGTTGCATGATCCTTTCACACCCACAACTTGTAGGCAGTAGTTTTCAGTCTCTTTTTATGATTACTGACTTGGGGCATAGTTATTAATCTTTCACGCAATGCAGGGCAATAAGCAAAGTTGATGCATTGTGTGAAAGGGGAAAGGACAGAAATGCTCTATTCTGTCTACAAAAATATGGAGCATTTCTGCTCTCTCCTTGCTGCGGTGCACTGTATACTGCCTAGCACTAACACAGGAATCCTTGTACCATAGTGCAAGGGTGCCTGTGTTACTGGCAGGATTGTTTTAGAGGCGTTTCTATTTTTCTATGTATGATGTGGAATGCATCATGCATAAAAAGAGGCCATAACAAAGAGAAATAATGATATTTCTCATCACTCTGTCTCACTGGGGAAGGCTTAGCATGATGCTGCATTCCCAGCTTTACAAGCTGTAGTAGATCTGGGAGTGCACCAACTCCCTTGGTGGAAGCATGGGAATGCCCATGCTCTACCTATGGAACACCTCCCAGATTAAAAGCTAACTTAATGTGCTGCAAGCTGCTGCATTGCATTACATTGTTTTACACAGCTTCTGAAGGTGGCGCAAATCGCCCCTTGTGTGGCTTGGTACATATTACTGAAGCCTTGGCACTGTCTTTGCATCACCTTGTGCCTCAAAATCTGTGCAGGACATTACAAGATACCTTATTTGAAAGGGTGATAGTCACATAACCCTCCATGAATGGGAAAATCTTTTAGTTAAAAATGTATTTGTACATCAGAGTGAGTAGGTCAGGTAATGAGGGTGACTATCTTTGTGGTATAGATAAACCAGTAGATGTAAGTACAGTGAATAGCATGAGCAGTAGGTGTAATGAAAACCCTCAAAGAGGTATTAAGGCCTCAAAAAGTCCAAGGTACAACTTGAGGGGCAGTCCATTAGTCAACATCCTTTTCTCATAATGACTTTCTCATTGACCAGGTCTTCTTGGTGCTGTTACTGAAGGTGCCATCTACACTTCTTTACCTCCCACAGTCATTTCTAGCAGCCTCCTCAGCCATTGTGAGGGTATTCTGCGCGAAACAGCTTCAGAGGCTTTACTGAAATACAAGTGATTACTTCAATCTTTGTCTTCCAGCGACAACGTCAATTAAGATGGATCTGACTTATCCTTACTCTTATGAATCAAAGTTACTGTGCTTCCTCTAACTACCTCCTGGCTCCAAGAAGGTTTACAATAACTTCTGTCTAATTTCATGTTATTTCATCCTATTCTCTACCCCTAAGTTCAGGAAAAAATATATGAAAGAAACGTTGGAAGCCCCAGGAGGGTCTATCTGATATTAGGAAAAGATGACAAACCTTATGACGGTGGGATAGAGTTCGCTGGTGTAAAGATAGACACAGACGAAGGATGAGGCCAGGCATGCCTTCCCCAGTACTACCAGTGATGTGCGCAGTGTAGGCATTTCTGAAAAAGAAAGACATGAGAGAGCTTTCATGAAGACAAGAGTGAGCATTCAATGAACTTTCTAGGAGTCTCCCTTAATTTATTAGCACTTGTGTGTGTATATATATAGCTGGCCAATTCTTTTAAGTGATCAGGTATTAGGACCCCTGCTTCCGCAGAGGGTTTCCATTACCTACAGTAGGGCTCCCTCTATGCGTGATAACTTGGTAATATCAAATCCCGAAATGTTTGCCAGCCCTATTTGGTATCAAAACCTGAAAGGCTTTAAGAGATGTATAACATGCAAAGCATGCACACATGGTATCAATACATCCACATATGTAAGTCCTTTTAGAACTAAACCTTACAAAATAACTAAAATGCTGTCATGCAAATCAGAATATGTGGTTTATGTTTTAACGTGCCCGTGTGGTAGAATATATGTTGGGAGTACCAAATTACAAGCTAACATAAGAATACTCCAACATCTACGCGCGATAACTAATATGGACAATACCTATCCAGTGGCCAGGCATTTTAAGGAGGTCCACGGATATAATAACAAAGGTTTATCCTATTATTTAATTGATTCGGTACCCCCAAATAGACGGGGAGGAGACAAAGAAAGTCGATTGCGCAAACTCGAAACAAGATACATTCTACTACTAGATTCTAAACAACCACAGTGTTAACAATACGGAAGAATTATACACACGTTTAGAATGAGTAATCTTTGAAATGAACAAATGATGATATTAGAAAACGATGAAATAATACCAATTATGAGATTAAAATGTCAACAATATACTAAAGGAAACTTTTTGATACACAAAAGTATTTATTATGTATTTAATTTAGGATGGGGTGTTTTTATGACATTTTAACCTGTATATAGTATTTATTTATTATATCGATGTTATTGGACATATCAAATCTCATTATAAATCGTATGTACATAATTAATCTGTGATAAAGAGTTGGAATCAAGTGACTGGTAGACATAACATGTGTGGCAAATATAGAATACATGGAATTCGGAATACGGATAATATGCAATTATTGACCGTACACAATATACAGCAATTGATAGAATTATGATGAAATAATGTGTTGTATATATATATCAATTTTAATTTACTTTTTTAAATCACAAAATTAATCTTATGATTTGGACACTAGCACTTTAGGGGATATTTTCATTTTTATTTTCATATCTATCTTTATTATTTTTTGAACTACCTCAGGAAATTTACAAACATACAAAGGTATTTTACCACAATCGACTTTTTGCGAATTTGCACATACAGTTGAAGTCTAGTTTGATAATAATGGTATTTTACCGGTGTTATATATATATTATCATAACTTCTATGCGTATATTTGCACAGTCAGGATATGAAATCCGTAGTACATGATGTCTCAGGGACACAACAAGGTTTTACCCAGAGATAAATGAAATTCTTTTCTTTTTTTTTGTACTAGCAGATGCTATTTTATGCATTGGAAAGAGGTTTCATATCGTATTTATTTTTAATGTCAAAGAGGGTATTTTACCGATATTTATCCTGACATTATTTTGACTCGACTGTATATTTGCACATTTGCGTATTTGCACAAATATGTAATATTGTCAAAAAATGCAAGCATTAGCTATATGATATGTAAGAGTATGCTTTCTATTTCCATTGAGGTTTATGTCACGTGAGGGATTCGAAATGTGCACTTTCACTTTAAAAATGCCTTCCATTGGTCATTCATTGTCGAGTGAACAAGCGGCGGGAGCCGCGAAACGAGTCTCTGACTTTGGGCGAATAAACAACGTAAAGAAGGAATTTGGGTCCATGTCCTGCTTTCTGGCTAATACGCGATTGAGGCGTATGCGCTAGGTTTCTCAAGATTCTATAATATATATAGATATATATATTAAGCATGGGCGAATTTTGCGAATCTGGCGTTCGTGAATTTGCGTATTTGCGAACTCGCAATCCGCAAAATCCACGAATTATCGCGAATTCGCGGATTTTTTTGTTTTTATAGTGTTCGCAAGGGTTTCTGCCAGTTCGCGAGGATTTTGTACCAGTTCGCAATTGCGAACTTACTTGTCGGCACGCAACGGTCGCGACTATGTTGTTTCTACGTCTGGTTCATCATCACAGGTTCATAGCACCCTCTGTTTCAACACTGCCACCCTCTGTTTCACCCATGCCACCCTCTGGTACATCAATGCCACCCTCTGGTTCATCATCATCACTGTAGATTATGGGGGGAAAAAGCAAGCACACCTGCCCTGCTTCAACTGACATGAATTAATTTGGGGTTGATTTATTAATGTGTCACTGTTTTAAAATTCCAGTCTGGCACCTGCTTCCTTATCTGTCATTTGCTTTCTGTTGCAGTGCAATTTTTTTTTCCAGGACCTTTGTGGCCTACTTGTAGCTATTCTATGATCCGGCTGTGAGGGTCAGAGCAGGGTCATACAATTGTTGCAACTAGCAACTGAACTCTGGAGGGGCCCCAGTCAGAAAGCACTACAGGGAATGGTTACTAATGATGAATTTGAACTTTTGCACCTGCTGAGTGCTTTCAGTTTAGCAAAACTTGTTTTCTGCAGAACAGCAATTGTAATGCCCCAATCAAACTTACTTGTGAAAGTTGATTTCTAATCCAAAAGTGATCCAAAGAAAGTCAAAAGGCCTCAAATCCAAAAAAGGGCAGGCAAATGTCAACCTGAGGAGTTATTCTGATAAAAATCATAATTTTCAGGTCTATGCTGCTTGCTAGTGGATTTCTTGTGCAGAATTGCAAATTTTGTAATTTCGCGAGTGCGAGATTGTTGCTGCCTGCCGCACCTACATGTTCGCAATTGCGAACTTACGCCGCACGCCGCAAAATTGTATCACCAAGAAAAAAAAATCCGCTGCATGCGAATTTGTGGATTTTCTTTAAATTCATGAGCGTTCGCGGATCGCGAATTTACTGAAAATCCGCGAGCGGAACGGATTTTCCGCCCATGCTTAATATATATACATATATATATATTTTTTCTCCAATCCTGTCGATCTGTTTTAGAAAACAGGCGCTGACTCCGTGGGGTCTTATTTCGGAAACAAGTTTTATTTTCTTTAAGTGCTCAGATTGACGCGTTTCGACGGATACAACCATCTTGCTCACAACAAAGAATAGCATTACGTCAGTGTTTTTAACATGTCAAGTGCTCATTGGATCATGTGATGGTTTACCTGTAGTCATGACAACCAGTTTGCAGAGGTCACTGGAAATTTACAGCGTTACATTTTACTTAGCCTCGGTTGTTATATTTTTGCTTTACTTAATGTTTACGCTGCACATTTTTACATCAACTCTAATTAATAGACAATTAAATAGCATTGTCGATTATTAGCGCACAATTAATTATATCATTGCTAACATTTGCTTTTGCACAATTAACAACCGTTTGTAATTTTTCCCGGTTCATGTACATTTGTGATTTTTGAAAATATAATAGGTTTATACAAAACGTACTGCATTACATTTACTGTGTCCTTATGGATTAAGGTTTGCTTATATAGGGTCTAGTGCCCGTTTACGCATCTTGATGACAGTATTACTCTGGGAACCTATATTTGGTGAGGTTCTCGTGAATAGAGCCCAAGTGGGCAAAATCATCCAATTGCAGTGATAAACCCAACTAAGTTACTTTATCCTTTGTACATTGTCTTTTCCTATGTCTTTGCTTGATCGCAATGATAAATTACCTCGACTTTTGAAACCACCAATAAATATTGTGAACATTTGTTAAATTTCTTATGATACATGACATGTATCCAATAAGTTACATTTATTTTTACAATTCTCTTGCGGAGGAAGGTTCAGGGAACACTCAGAGGTTTCTTATGAAAACAATTAACTTTATGTAATTATAAGTGTACGCTTAGCGCTTCATCTGCATTTAAACCATGTGGGGCCTTACTGTCCAGGAGAATAATGTATCTCGATTCTAGTCTTCGGAGGGCTATTTGTCTATTTCCCCCTCTGATGTTTTTCTTCACATGGTCAATGACGAAGTACTTGATGTTTTCTGCTTTGCCCTCATGTTTGGAATTAATGTGCCTTGCCACTGGATATGCTGGGTCATTATTTTTTATGGCCCTGAGATGCTGTAGCACTCTTACGTGGGCAGGATGTATTGTGCTTCCCACGTATCTTTTTTTGCAGCTACATTGCAAAACATAGACCGCAAAGTCTGTCTTGCATGTGTAGTTTGCACGTATCTCTAGTGGTTTTTTCCTATATGGAACATCTACTGTGGTAACGTTAGTTCCATATTGGCATGCTTTGCATTTCATACACTTATAAAAGCCATTCTTAGTTTTTAACCATGGTGATTCCTTTTTCTTTAACACTGGGGCATTGTCTACCAGTTCTTCTTTCATACTTTTGGATTTCCTAAAAGTCAGTTGCGGTATTTTGTTGCAACTTTTCCCTATCACTGGGTCATTGCGGACTATGGGCCAATGTCTATAAATTATTTTTCTCAGTTGTTTATGATAGGCATTGTACCATGTGATAAGGCGTGGAGTCCCTGTATTTTGTTCTGACTTGGGAAGTTCAACTTTAGGGGAGAACAATAGGTCTTTTCTCTCCCTAAGTTCACATTTTTGTTCCGCTGTTTTTAATGTATGTCCAGGATAGCCTCTTAGTCCTAATCTACTGAACAGACTTGCCTTAGAGTTTCTGTAGCCTGTGGTTGTGCTGCAGTTCCTTTTCATTCTAAGGCATTCTGCATAGGGGATGTTTTCAATTAAGTTTGGGGGATGGAAACTGGAGGCATGTAGGATGGTATTTTCTGCGGTGGGTTTACGATAGGTATTAGATTGGATTCTACCTTCTACCACTGATAGTTCTAGGTCTAAGAAATGTATCTTATTTTTACTGGTTTCGCAGGTGAACTTCAAGTTTAAACTGTTTTGGTTAAGTTGTTCTGCAAACTCTCTTGCACTTTCCTCACTCCCCTTCCAAATTGCAAAAATGTCATCAATGTAACGACTGTAATGTGTTACATTATGTGTCATTTCTTCAGTGTGTTTCACCCTGCGTACTTGCTCCTCCCACCAGCCCATATGCAAATTAGCATAGCTGGGGGCGAAGCAAGTACCCATGGCAGTCCCCTGTGTTTGTCTGTACAGCAGTTTATTGAAAGTGAAAGTATTGTTCTCCAAACACCACTCCGTCATTTGGAGCAACATCTGTGTGTGTTGGTACAGGTCAATGCTTCTACTTCCCAAGTAATGCTTGATGGCATTTAGACCATCTCGGTGTCTTATACTTGTATAGAGGCTTTGTACATCCAAAGTCATAAAAACAAAGTCTGATTGCCATTGTATATCATAGATTTTTCTCAGAAAATCTCCACTGTCTCTTGTGTATGATGGTAGAGTTTTTACATAGGGTTGTAGAAAGGAGTCCACAAATCGACTTGTATTTTCAAATAAGCCACCTGTGGCGGAAATTATGGGTCTTCCGGGAGGGCAGGTTGAGTTTTTGTGCACCTTAGGAATTAGGTAAAGGTTTGGAATAACTGGGTAGTTGTTTTTCAACTCATATATATATATATATTCACTGAAAAAAACCATAGGTTATAGACCATATATAGTTAGGAATTAGCATTTACAAAACCTTGAAAGTTCACTGAAAAAACCATGGGTTATAGAACATATATAGTTAGGGATTAGCATTTACAAAACCTTATTTTACTCACACAAAACCATTGAAATTTCATATATAGTTAGTTGCACTAACTATATATCGCGCACCCGCAATCCACTGCTGATCATGTCACATATTACATCATTCATGACATGGTCAGTGACATCACTGATGACATCACTGATGACATCTCAAATGACATCACTGATGACATCACTGATGACATCTCAAATTACATCACTGATGACATCTCAAATTACATCACTGATGACATCTCATTTGACATTACTGATCACATCACTGATGATATATGGCTGAGATACCCGCCACCCCCTCTCAACACAATCCCCAAGGATGGGAAACCGGAAACAGTTCTGAAGTTTTTGGAAGACGGGAGGGAGTAACCCTCCCGGCCGTATTTATTAAAATATGAAACAAAATTAAAACATTAAATAAACAGTTTCATATTATGTACAATTTCATTACCACATTGCGATGTTTGGCTAACCTTAACAGATTCTCTAATACAAAGGTTCTCCTAGCCGAACTAACATCCTACAAAACATTTACTTGAAATTTTGAAATTGTACATCCTAACGTTTAAGGGCCAACGGCAAGGTCGTAACCGGTGTCAAGATCCCTAACCCAGAAATATCGCCCTCACTTGTGAGGGGCGGCCCAGAGGCGTACCTCAAGTGCAATTACCAATTTCCCTTGACTTGACGGGGGCCCCAATAAAACTCGACGCCACTTAGAGGTCGTACGAGGACTCGTGTGAGGTATCTAGAAGGTAGCGTAGACCCCCCCCCCAAACCCCACACAACTTACCACATCTGCCGTCGCAGACGTCCTGGCCCCGGGAAATTCCCCAGGAGGGGGCTGTAACCCCTCCTACCCAGGAAGGGGCCGTGACCGCCTTTCCTTTTCTTTCGGCGACCCATCCTTAGAAGGGACCGCCTCCCCGTTGAGGGGCCAATGGCCACCTCCCCCGAGCGCTCCCATCCGTGCTGGGTGACGCCCACTCATAGGGATCTTCCAATTAGTGCTCACCGATCATGACCTTACCGCCCGACCAAAATAAATACGACAATGCTAACTAAATGACTAAACTAAAAAGACAGTAGCAACTACAATTTTATTAAAAGCATGCTTACCAATGAACACTAAAGCAGAATTTCTTTATTTGCTAAACGTAACACAAATCGACCATTCTTTATTACATACTCAAAATCATCACGATAATACCACAACCTGTAAACGAAAATCAGAGTTATCCATCAACTTTATTCAAAAACCACTTGCTGTCCTCAGGGGCTGGTGGGTGGGCCAAAATTGGCTCTTCGTTCCGTCTCGAGCTCACGTGCAGCGAGGAGGTGCAGCTTCAGAGCACAGGAACAAGAGGATTCCTTCTGATCTTGCTTCTCCTTTTATCCGTCTTCAGGGCGGGCGTAAACCCGCCCCTGCCTGCCCCAAGGGCGTGGCCAGCCGCGTCAGTGTCTAGGCCAACCCACTCTAGGGCGGGAAAAGGCGCGCCCCGGCTACGCTGCTTCGGGCATACCAGCCGAGACTCGCCTCCCGCCCAAGATGGCTTCCCGGGGGGATCGTGGTACTCCGCCATACGTTCGGGGGGACCGAGTGGTCGCCCCTTTCCATATGGCTGAGATACCCGCCACCCCCTCTCAACACAATCCCCAAGGATGGGAAACCGGAAACAGTTCTGAAGTTTTTGGAAGACGGGAGGGAGTAACCCTCCCGGCCGTATTTATTAAAATATGAAACAAAATTAAAACATTAAATAAACAGTTTCATATTATGTACAATTTCATTACCACATTGCGATGTTTGGCTAACCTTAACAGATTCTCTAATACAAAGGTTCTCCTAGCCGAACTAACATCCTACAAAACATTTACTTGAAATTTTGAAATTGTACATCCTAACGTTTAAGGGCCAACGGCAAGGTCGTAACCGGTGTCAAGATCCCTAACCCAGAAATATCACCCTCACTTGTGAGGGGCGGCCCAGAGGCGTACCTCAAGTGCAATTACCAATTTCCCTTGACTTGACGGGGGCCCCAATAAAACTCGACGCCACTTAGAGGTCGTACGAGGACTCGTGTGAGGTATCTAGAAGGTAGCGTAGACCCCCCCCCAAACCCCACACAACTTACCACATCTGCCGTCGCAGACGTCCTGGCCCCGGGAAATTCCCCAGGAGGGGGCTGTAACCCCTCCTACCCAGGAAGGGGCCTTGACCGCCTTTCCTTTTCTTTCGGCGACCCATCCTTAGAAGGGACCGCCTCCCCGTTGAGGGGCCAATGGCCACCTCCCCCGAGCGCTCCCATCCGTGCTGGGTGACGCCCACTCATAGGGATCTTCCAATTAGTGCTCACCGATCATGACCTTACCGCCACAGGCCGGATAGTTGACCGGCTATCCGGACCCCCCACAACACTCCTACCTAAAGGTCATGGTGTAACGTTTTTAGCCATGCTAAGAAGTCTCCTATGAGTAACTCATTCCCCACCCGAGACAAATGCACTCCATCCCCCAAATACATACTGTCATCATTAATACACCCATGCGAAATAGAATGCAGTGTCTTGGAACGGAACAACCTACTCACTTTGTTATTAAGCTTTCTAACAGAATGATTTAAAGCAGGAACCGAAATAGCCCCCCGCCACACTTTTCGTGGGATCATATGGGACCACGCAATTGTGCACCCTGGAACTCTCCTCGCTAACCAACTTACAGTGGAAAGCATCGCCTCAAGAAGAAGTCGTCTACCAGTGGTGACCAAATCATTACCCCCAAGATGTACTATGACTACAGACGGCGGTGACCTCGTCCGCCCTAGCAAACCCTCGAAAAATGATTGAAACTGGTCAATACAGAGACCGCCTCTTCCGTAGAAGGACACACTGTACCCGTATTCCCCAGCTACGTGAATCATATCACCTGCCTTGAATACGTCTGCGGCACGTCTCACGTATGAGTGGCCCACGACCCACACCTCCTTTTTCACAGCCGGTGATGTCTGACCGCTGGCCCGGTGTTGGGTCGACTGCAAAGTTCGCCCCGCCTCGTAGGCTTGCGCAACTGAAAACCAAACAAAAACAAGAAGCGTGAGTACATTGTTACAGCTTCACAACATGTGCAACCGCACATACCTTTTATAACAATTGGAGGACCAACGCCCCACCCGTTTAACTTGTTCAACATTCAGACCCCTGGCTGTAGCTTCTGTAGCAGCCCCTATCCGAAAGGAATGGGTCCCAAACTCGCCCGGGTTCAAGCCCGCAGCGGCAATCGACATCGCAAGCACCCGCTGAAACTGAAACTTTGTCAGTGGGGTGGCGTCAGCGTGTCTCAACAAGGTCCCCCCCCATGATGCCACCCTTCGTGCTAAATAATCTTCTAGACACCTTACCGGGCACATGGAGGACCCGGGAATCCTGCGTATGATTACGCAGTCACCCATCCCACTTTGATCGGTCTTGGACCTGACAAATGAGACCGTCATTGTCTCCCCTCTGATCTGGACGTGCTCCTGGCACAGTCCTCCTGTCACATCCTGCTTGTTCCTCGCCACTAGTTCGCTTACCCGCATAGCCCCATGGAATGCCAGCGTAAAAGCGGCTCGGAATAACACTGTCTCAAACTGAGATGAACACGTAGCAGGGAGTCTGGATAGTAACTGGGCCAGCCTATCCAAACCTATCGGGCGCCTCTTGTCTACTCTGCGACCCTCAAGGCGTTGCCACCCCCGTAGCGCTTTCTGTACAACGAAAGACGCTGTCGGGTCATGGTTCCCATGAGCCCTAGCAACAAAGGAAATGGCAGCCCGATGCCTCTGAGCCGTGGCCACCGATTTCCCGACCAGATGTAAGGACATCAGAAAATTTACCACCCACTCCTCCTGGCCCCAAAGCTCCTCTCTATCAGTCCCCAAAAAGGCTAAATAGGACCGGAAC
This sequence comes from Lissotriton vulgaris, assembly GCF_964263255.1. Taxonomy (NCBI): domain Eukaryota; kingdom Metazoa; phylum Chordata; class Amphibia; order Caudata; family Salamandridae; genus Lissotriton; species Lissotriton vulgaris. Next base: position 550,301,691 of record NC_141697.1, read on the forward strand.
GCCCCTTCATATGCCTTCCTCGTCCTGGGTGCTAAACTCTCTCCCACGAGGTTACGAAGTTCGGGGCACCGAGAGACCAGAGAGCTTCGGGAAAGGGTGCCGGCTCCGGGTCCGCTGTGGGAAGAAAACCCCAGAAAGCCTGCATACGAAAACGAGACAGTGCATCAGCCGCCTGGTTCATTACCCCTGGGACATGTCTTGCTCTGAATAGCACATTCAATTGCATACACAGTAAAACAATTTCCTTGAGCAGTCTCAAAATCCATTTACATCGTGCTGCCTGACTATTGATACACTCGACCACGGTCATATTGTCAGACCAAAATACCACAGAGTGATCTTTGAACCCTTCGGGCCAAGTTCTCAGGGCCACTAAAATGGGGAAAAGTTCCAGGAAAGCAATGTTACTTGTCAGTCCACTGTCATGCCACCATGTCGGCCACTTTTGTGCAGACCATCTGGTGCCGAAGATGGCACCGAAACCTATGCTCCCTGCCGAATCTGTCCACAGCCCCAGCTCCTCAGAGGACACGGCCGGTTTGTTCCAGACGACTCGACCATTGAAATCCGCCAGAAATGCCAACCAAATGCGCATGTCCTGGCGGACCTCTGCCGAGAGCCTCGTGCGATGATGGCCCTCCTTCAGGCCGACCATGGCTTGAGCAATCGAACGGGAAAAGGGGCGGGCCATTGGTATAACCCTCAGGGCAAAATTCAACTGGCCAACTAACTGCTGTAATTGATGCAGCTTAACCTTAGGTCCACTTATACACATTTGCAGGGATGTCCTGAACTTTGACACTTTGTCAGCTGGTAAACGAAAACAACCTTCTCCGGAGTCTAACTCGATCCCCAGAAACTCGAGGCAAGTGGAAGGCCCCACAGTCTTACCTGGTGCCAATGGCACGCCAAACTGATTCATCAAGACACAAAATTGCGCCAAAGCCTGCCCACATTCCGGATCCCCGGCTGCCCCCAGGAACAAAAAATCATCAAGGTAATGCATCACATTTTGGAAACCCGTCTTCCTTGTGAAGACCCATTGTAGAAAACTACTGAATTTTTCGAAATAGGCACAAGATATAGAGCACCCCATCGGCATACACATATCCATGTAATAATGACCCTGAAACATGAAACCTAGGAGACGCTGATCGTCTGGATGTACCGGGAGCAACCGGAACGCTGACTCGATATCAGATTTTGCCATCAGCGCCCCGGGCCCCAGGCGATTCAAAATGGCTACGGCCTCATCGAAGGATGCGTACCGCACCGAACACACTTCCGGGTCTATCGCTTCGTTTACGGAAAGACCACGTGGGGCTGATAAATTATGTATCAGCCGAAACTCACCCGGGTCCTTCTTTGGGACCACACCTAAAGGGGAACAAACAAAGTTAGGAACCGGTGGTACACTAAACGGACCGGCGACTCGACCTCGAGTAACCTCCTTCCTGATCTTATCCTGTACCACGGTCGTATGCTGGAAGACCGATAGCTGATTTTTACATTTCGCTGCACCTTGAAAGTCCCCCACTGGGATGCGGAAACCATAAGAAAACCCGTTCCGCAACACCCCAGCAGAAGTACGATCCGGGTATTCACTGAGCCAAGGAATCATTGCCAAGGTATCAATCGGGGTAGGTAAAGGCGCCCCTCGGACTATGTTAGACCTGTTTGGCGCCTCCTCTACCCCCGTTATCACCCGTTTTGGCTCTGCACGTGGACTCAGGATAGGATGATTGCCCACACCCACTACATTCGTGTCTAAATTTGCACGATCCCTGGGGCCTAGTACATTTACCCCTGTTGAAGTTCCAACAAACCCCCCTTTTTCCTGTATTGCCGGCAGGCCTCGAGTAATTGTCGGTACCCGCACCTGACCGAAAGGGCGTCCCCGCATACTGGCGGGAGGATTCGCCAACGATACTCCCTACTAATGGCAATTTTAACATACCAGTCTCCTTCATTTTGGACCATGACACAGAATCATAACAATCCCACGTTAAGTTTTTATCATGTTCTTTAGCCTTTCTAAACAGGTTATCATAGCAGAACCAATGATTACCCTCGTGTGATACCGAGTACCCCATGATTCGTGACTGATAAATCGGCAATTCGGGTAACAGATCGGGCCTTCGTTCCCCCAAGATCGATGTAAAAACCCCCCACGCTTGGCCCCAATTGCCAATGTTTTCATTTACCTTAAAGGCGGCCATTTTTGCGCGCCAAACACTCGGATGCATGAGATCCTTCTGGCCCTTAACATGCTCCATCTCATAGTGATCAGTAAGCAACGAGAAGATGTTTACGTACTCCCCTGCCCATATCTTCTCTTTAATAGCCAAAGGAACATGCTGACCCAACTTTTCCCTACGAGAGGGTGCTGACTCATCCCTCGCAATCGGCAATGGCCGCTTACCTGCACCGGACGTTGCCTCTGCTACTGAACCCGTCCCCTGTGGCTTCTCTACAGCGGCAGCCGGCGTGGACACCTTCGCTGCTTCCCGTGACTCACGCAGTTGCTTCATCAGCTCCTGTGCGTCGACAGCCGTGGCGCCCTCGCTACCTTTTCCCAACCACGCTGCTAATTGTGCTGCCAGCTCGGGCGGCATATCTTCCCCAGACACGGGGGTGACCACAACGGGAATCGGATTCCCTTCCTCCGGCACGGGAGTTGGTGCCTCGAGCGGGGTACTGGGACCCGGGTTGTCTCCCCCAGCTGCTCCCCTCCTTGGCCTCTTGTTTTTCCCTCCCGGGGCTGCTCCCGCCAAAGGACGTTTCGGCCCCCCTTCCTCGTCTTTATCCATTCGCCTCTTTAGGTCGGTCACCTCCTTCATGAGAACGCGCAGCATCTGGTCAGTAGTCATGCGCTTTCCCGCCTTCTTCGGCATTCTCCAACAGAGTATCTGAAAAACAAACAAGAACGATTACAACGTCAAAATTGGCTCTTCGTTCCGTCTCGAGCTCACGTGCAGCGAGGAGGTGCAGCTTCAGAGCACAGGAACAAGAGGATGCCTTCTGATCTTGCTTCTCCTTTTATCCGTCTTCAGGGCGGGCGTAAACCCGCCCCTGCCTGCCCCAAGGGCGTGGCCAGCCGCGTCAGTGTCTAGGCCAACCCACTCTAGGGCGGGAAAAGGCGCGCCCCGGCTATGCCGCTTCGGGCATACCAGCCGAGACTCGCCTCCCGCCCAAGATGGCTTCCCGGGGGGATCGTGGTACTCCGCCATACGTTCGGGGGGACCGAGTGGTCGCCCCTTTCCATCATTCATGTGATAATATGATGAACCTCTTCAGACTCTAATATAACCTTAGATACAATCAGTGTAAACAGACACTCACAGACTGTCACTCATCCATGGAGTTACTCACACACCTAGTCAGTCATGCAAACAATCAATCACACCTCCATTTCCTCAACTATACAGTTATACACACCTTACTTATTCAAACATATACTAACACACATTTACTCTCTTATACAATCCCTGATACAAGTTCACAATGATCCATACAGCCACTCACACATTCACTGGCTCTCATGCACAGTTATTTATATATGTCAACTCTCACATGTACTGTGTTTTACATATGTACTTACTTTGACATGTAGCACTAAGATATCCATTCACTCACCAATAGACTCATGCACACAGTCAACCGCCCATACAGCTGTTTCCACATGCACTTTTGAACCCATACAGCTAGTGAATCCACTGCTCACACATCTATGCACAGAGTCATACACCTCCCAGCCACCCACACACACACTCAGTGTCCCATACAAATACTTGGGTAACTAATCAATAACCCATATAGTTACTCATATAGCTACTGATCAACACATGCAGCAGTTTACAGAACAACAGACATAATGATGCACAAATTAAGACAGTTTAGTCACTAACCCATGCACTCAGTGAGACACATTTAATCACTCACTCATACAGTCAGTCATGCACCTACTAAATCCTTCATCCAGACACTTATACATCCACTCATTCTTCAATATGTAAGACATATTTTAACTTTACAGAAACATACAGTCACTGGATGTTGTCATCAGTGATGTCATCAGTGATGTCATTTGAGATGTCATCAGTGATGTCATCAGTGATGTCACTGACCATGTCATGAATGATGTAATATGTGACATGATCAGTAGTGGATCGCGGGTGCGCGATATATAGTTAGTGCAACTAACTATATATGAAATTTCAATGGTTTTGTGTGAGTAAAATAAGGTTTTGTAAATGCTAATCCCTAACTATATATGTTCTATAACCCATGGTTTTTTCAGTGAATTTTCAAGGTTTTGTAAATGCTAATTCCTAACTATATATGGTCTATAACCTATGGTTTTTTCAGTGAATTTCATTGGTTTTTTAAAAGCTAATATCTGTAGCTGTAAAATGTATTTTTCTTTAAATCTTAAAATATATTTTACATTTTTTTTAATTTTTTTTTTTTGTTTCGCTCCCAGTCCGCGAACCGGTTAGCTTCCCGTTAGCTCAATTTGGAGCCGCAACTCGGTCCGCGAACCGGTAAACGTTCCGTTTGCGTAACTGTTGCGTTAGCATGACGTTTTGCGTTGTCGCGTAATATGTCATTTGACGCGCCTAGTTAGCGGACCCGGAAGCGAACTGGAACGCGGCGCAAAGCGCGAAACGTAAACACAGCAGGTCATGTGACTCGGTAATAACACTTTTCATTGGTTCATTTCACTTTTGGTTTCCTAATGATGTAATACTAGGTCATGTGATCTAAAATTAACACTTTTCATTGGTTTAGAACTTTTGCTTTTCCCAAATGATGAAAACCCCTCCTTCTTTCCTCACTCTGACTTCATCTTGGTGAGAGAAAGACCCTTTATTAACATTGAGATATGGCTTCATTAGTAGCTTCAGCTGGTTCTTCCCCACCACCTCCACCAGATCCAAGGAAGAGAGGACCACCTGCTGAAGTTAATATTCAAGAAGAAGAGGAAGAACAGGAAGAGGAGGAAGAGCAGGAAGAGACACTGTTTTTGCCAGAGGAGCCCAGGAGGTATAATCGGAAGGAGAACTATATTTGGCAATTTTTTTAATTTCCAGAGGGCCAAAAGAAAGTAAATGCACGCTACGTGTTTTGCCGTATATGTAAAGAAAGACTGTCCAGGGGGACTGATAAAAAATACAGTTTCGGCAACTACACTATGCATCGGCATATGAGTAGGTGGCATCCTAACAACTATAGTGCTGCCCAGCTACGTGACGAGCAAGAAAATCCCCCTGCGATGGCCAGAAGATCGGTTGTACAAGAAGTGACGGGACCAGAGGCGAGGGAGATGGTCCCAAACATACAAATGAAGTTTGGGGAAGTGAAACAAGTGTGCGTGCGCTGCAATCAAATTCATTTGCTACAGAGAAAGTAGCATTACTCTAATTATCAAAGCTATTGATAATCATGTTTGCCCGAAACGCCCCAAACAATAAATTCTTTTTTTTTTTGCTCCTGTTGAGCCCTTTACAATGAATCGTTTTTGTTTCCCCCCTCCCCCAAAAAAACCAAAAAAATATCAAAATGTTCAGAAAATACAAAAAAATTAAAAAAATGTTCTGAAAAATAATAAAAAAAATTTAAAACAACAAAAACAAAAAAAAAGTTCTTTTCAGAACTACCTCCCGTTATAAAAAAATTGGTAGAATATTTGGAACTCTGCCAACCTCTATTTCTTTTAGTTCGCTTCCCGGTTCGCACTCCGGTACGCGAACCGGGAGCGAATCAAACATTTTTTTTTAAAAGAAGAACAGTAAGTTTAAGGGAAGGAAACAGACAGTTATGTTAAAAGAAAGACAGCTATAGGGAGTAAACAAAAGATAGTGTTACCCGCAATCCACTGCTGATGATGTCACATATTACATCATTCATGACATGGTCAATGACATCATCAGCAGTGGATTGCGAGTAACAGTATCTTTTGTTTACTCCCTATAGCTGTCTTTCTTGTAACATAACTGTCTGTTTCCTTCCCTTATACTTACTGTTCTTTTTGTAAAAAAATGTTTGTGATCACTCAGAAACAGTGACATTAGTAGAGACAGAGTGAGTGAACAAGAGTGAAGAAGTATGAGAAGAGAGGGACTGAGAAAAATAGTGGAAGGAGTAGAATAATTAAGTAATAGAGAAAGGAATGAGGGAAGTAGCAAAGGCAGGAAAGTAAGAATTAAACAAATGAAGCAGTAGAATTAATAGAAGTTAAATGTAATAGATTAAATGATTGTTTCAGGATGACGATAAGGTGTGGCCTCTCCAAACTTTTGTTTAAGGTGAGGCCTACTCAGGGTTGCATATCAAATTTATGCTTGTTGAAGAATACAGAGAAGATAATACATGTGAAGGCCTACCATTGAAGTAAAACATGTCCACTTCACTTTTAAACAACGGCCAGACCTCTTCTGTGTCCATAGACAGACCTAAACTTCATCTGCACAATGTCATTCGTAAACTTAGGAAACACAGGTAATGTAATTGAAAAACGTGGAGTTTCTTTTGCTCATTTCACAATCACATCACCTGTGTTGCCTTTGCTTAGGTATCTCATAGTGCAGATGTAGTCCAGCATATGAAACAGTACCCAGAAGTGCAGCAGTGTATGCATTAACTTTGAGATTTACAGAAGCCTCAGTTTCTCCATGTCTACCTCGCATTTCTAAATGTATATCATAAGTACAAAAAGTAGAGAATTAATTATACATGTTAAATGGTTTATTTTTGCTGTTCTCAGAATGTATCAAATTTCACTTAAATCAGTGACTTGAAGGTATTCATCATGTAACAGCGGGGAAAAAAAACCACAATCAAAATGATTGTGTTTAAAAAACCCACACAACATAAGAAATCTGAATTCAAAACTCCTTAAAATTAACTTACTTTCCATAACGTCGAAGGATGTCCTATGAACAGCGTACACTCTGTTGTGCTATTAATATTTTCAGCCCGCCACTTTCTGAAAGAAAACCTCCATCGTTTTGAAAAATATGTTACATACGATAAAAGACTTCTCACATTCTACCACATGTTTCCACATGGCCAAATCATGTTGGAGCGATTTACAACTCTTGGAATTTTTGTAATCAAATCCCGTCATTTTCTATTTTCGCAACTTTCAGAAAGAAAACATTTAAGATTACTTTCACAATCCTGGACTACTAATATCTTACCCTTCTTGCTCACTCATGTTCTACTTTTCCTATGACACTGATACTGCTTATTATGAAGCAGACTTACTTACATCAGGTTTATATAGTTGGATTTTTAAAATGACATTATAATCAAAATTTTGGAACAATAATCTAGACAGCATTGCAGACTTACATTCCCTCTACTCCATGAACCTCTTGCAATTCCTCAGAGCAAATCCCAAGATTCTTTCCTTAAAATTTTGGTTTTAAAAACACCAGGTAAGAATTTTTAAGGTCATACGGCAATTTTTTATTGAAAGTTACAACAGAATCGTTGCAGAATGACCAGCCGTTTCTAGACTTTAAATAAGCTGTGTAATGTCCTGATGTTGTTGAAGGACCATCGTGATAGATAATTGCTGCAGTTACAAAAGTCCTTCCTGATATTGACAACTGCGAAGCAACACATTTTTTTATTAAAGTTGTCAATTTTGATCCATCAGGCCTACATCGTTGGATCATTAAAATGACATACTGGCCATATCTTCGTATAAATAATGTTGACATCATTTCAGATTTACATTGGCTACACTCCATGTTGTGATCAGCTGCTTTTACTAGCTTATTAAAGGAGACTGATTTACTGTCTGGCAAAGTTAAATATATAAATCTTTCTGAGTCTACACTAGTAGTACTTGATACCCTACAGTTCTCGCAGTCATGCTGCCATTGATAAGAAAGCCCAAACAGGTCATCTACATCTACACCCTCATCTTGCAATACATCAAGCATATACATTAAAAACTCCTGACAATCCTGCTGAATATTTTCAGAGAAGTCTGTTTGACCTGAACATTCGTCTAATAGATATCGAACTTCAGACACACTTTCTACTTTTGTTCTATCAGTGCTACATTTCTCTAACACAGAATTCAACAAACAGCATAAACTTTGTTCAGAATTGATCACAATCTGTTCCTTTAAAGTCTCTAGTGAAAAGACAACATTAACCACTACATTAGCATAGCAGTTGACACCAGAACTGTTTTCAAATTGAAAACCGACAACATCTTCAACAGAATCCATTTTCTTTCTGCTTACAATTTTCGGTTCATCGACTTTTGGGCTTTTTGCTACAACCTCCCTACTATTACTGATATTTCTTCGTTTCCGGCCTACCACACGTTTCTCAAACAAAGGATATTGAGGCAAATGTGGCGCATACTCTCTTCTTAACCTATTGTATTCCTTAACACAATCTAGATCTGCACAAATGTTTGTGACATCACAGTCAATCAAGTACAATCCCGATAAAGATCTAACTCGTGACAAAGCCACATATGCCATACCTTCCTTGAACACAGAACTTCCAATATTCACCAATGCACTATCTACACTTAAACCTTGCGATTTATGGATTGTCACCGCATATGCCAAGCAAACAGGAAACTGTTTACGGCGAACATATAAGTCTTTAACAAGCAAAAACCTAGCAGAACAACGACCAATTAGCTGTACTTCCTCAATGCCATCAAATTTAATTTTTAGAAATTCAATTCCATCTCTACTTCTGTATTTCTCAAAATCAACAACATTACCCATTGATCCATTTACCAGACCTCTTTCAACATGTAAATTCCTTCTCAAAATGATTCGGCAATTTAAACACACATTCAAAGTCTTTTCAAAACCCGCTGTTTTAGATATAGTCTTCTCTAATGAATCCAATTTTGATTTCAAATTCTCAGACAAAATAATTGTTGATCCCATATGCTCTATTCTATCAATAGCTTCAAGTTTCACAATCTCTTGCTTTTCTAAATTCAACATTTTGTTGTTGAAGATGGCACATTCTGCAAGAGTTGGCATCAAACATATTCCGGATTTCTTCTCAGTAATTTTCTGAAAAATATTCTCAGGCACAACGTCTTGTTCTGGATATAAATTTGACAGTAATCGTGCATGCAATGCTTTTTTTCCATGCTCGGTCACTTTTCCAATTCTAATATCTTGTAGAATATTCTTGTAATCTTCATCCTTTGCCTGACGCATATTTTCATGCAGTTTAGCATAATTGAAGTTTAACCATATATTGACGTTGCCAATGCTCCCTAGGCACTTCCTGGTATCTTCATGCGTGAGTATTTTGAACACAGGTTGTCCTTTTACTGGTGTCAGCTGTAGAAGATCTCCGAAAACAATTATGTGTTTGCCACCAAATAACACATCATACTCAGTTTTAAGAACTTCTTGCATTCTCAAATGCACAAAGGCAAGCATGACATTGGAAACCATGCTTACTTCGTCAATGATAAGAAGTTTCATTTTCCTCAAGACTCTTGAAACTTCACAACAAGCATCCCCAGATAACTTGTGGTATTGTAATTTGTTGTCATGCTCCACTGGCAGCATCAGTAGACGATGCAAAGTAATACTTTTAATGTTATGTGCTGCCAGTCCAGTAGGAGCGGTAACAACACAAGACAGCGATGACTCAGTCCTTTCCTGCAAATAACAAGAAATTGCTTTAATAAGGAAACTTTTTCCAGTTCCCGCTTCTCCACTCACGTACAGTCGGACAGGCTTCAACGACGTACATGAGCACTCTTTCTTCTCATGACTTAATCCATGATCAATTTGCTTGGTAACTTCGTCATATATTTTCCTCTGCTCAACGTTGAGTTGTTTTTCCAAGTCTTCTAAGTTAACCGCATCCTCCTGAGCATGTGCCATGGCTCTTTCCACTTCATTCATAGCAGTGGCAGCTTCATTTTCGATAATAGGTCCTCCTAGTGGATCCTGACTCAATGAAACAGAACTCTGACTGTCCTGAGAACTGTCTCTGGCAATCTCGACTGCAATCGTTGCTTCCTGCTCAATTTCCAAAGTCAACATTTCTTGATATTTGGGAAAAGCAGGACATTCTATGGTCTCCTTGGCGGCAGTGAAAGAGTCTTCGTAACAGAGGAAATCTCTAAGCAGTTCCTCTTCTGCACGCCAAGGCTTGAACAGTTGCAAAAGTGCTAAATAGAAAAACTCCTTTTTTTCTGGAGATTCGCCACTCAATTTTCGATGATTTACCAAGTGGCATTTTCTTTGCTTCACCAGACATCCCTCACTTCCAATTACAGCATACACTCCTTTCTCAATATCTTCTTTGATGTTCCTTTTGAATATGTAATTTTGTAGAACCTCATACAAACAAACATTCTCGAGGTGACTGCTTCGATTTGGATAATATGTATCCAACATGTTGGTCTTCAAAATGTCGGTACTGTTTGGCTCCTTTTCCGCCAAATACTCAATTTCCCGCACAGGTTTCAGAACTCGATTACGCGTTGCAGCAAGACCAAGACTCGCCCAAACGATACTCCTGGATTTAGAATAAAGACTTGCTGAAGACAACCGGTCAGAACATTCGTAAGCTCCAATTTCTCGATGCGACAACATCTTCAGACTGAAACTGTACAACTTCTTACTGAGGCTCTTTTCATGGGAAATGTCCTCCCACATATCCTTCAATTCTGTCTTTTCTTTTTTGGTGATGTAAGATGTCACATACCGAGCCACAGCCATACAGTTGTCAGCCACAAACTGTAAATCCATATTAGCATTCCACATGGACAAAATCACTGGGTTGTAGTCGTTGATGTACTTGGACTCTTCGTTCCTTTTCAAATTGTATGTATTTTTGGGTGATTTCCTCGTCACATTATGTCGCAGAGAAGACATCAAACTGTTCACTCTTCCTTTAGAAATCACCGGTCGTGGAAAGTTGAAACGACATTTGGTGTAGAACTTGTCCTTGTTTCTGAATTTACGACGACAGTACTTTCCACAACGATGGCTTTGGAAACATAGAACTTGTTCTCTTAGGCTTTTCTTCTCCGTTGCGTTTGGAACAGCACACGTAGAATACTGTTCTATGAAATTCATCACTAAGTCATCCGGATCTGTTCCAAATTTAGGTGCATCCTTGATCCACAGCAACATATGTATATGAGGAGCACCTCTTGCTTGGAACTCCTTTATCTAGAAGAAATACAACACCTCTCCAAGAGGTGGATTCTTCTTATTTGTGATGAAAGACATCATAGCTTCAAATCTATGATTGAAGTACCTGCATACATTCACTGGATCCAAAGAACACAGTTCTCCAGGTGTCTTGAATTCAATGTTTTCAATATTTCCATTTGCCTCTCGTAGAAATTCAAGTAAGTCTTCCCAGCCATACTCGGCACAGCTCAGAGTGAGGAACTATGTCAGAGTTCCTAAGTTCCTCAGCATACATTTTAAATCACCATGACGACGGTACCAGTATTCATTAGTACCACGCTGACACGCCATGAGATTAATTAGGTGAGAATCCAAAATACTGTCTTGGACATTGACTTTATGCATAAAGTCACTTGCCGAGATGTTTCGCATCTGTATACCACTTTTTAAGATGTGGTTCACTGCATATGACAGTCCAGACAGATCGCTTTCAAACAGGAGATGAAACAAATAGGGAATGCATTGACGAAACCTAGGATCTTCTGCATACAATCGTAAAGTCCGGTATTCAGACGCAGGAATTTGATGAGGTCACTCATCATATCTTCCTCCTTGACCTGTTGGAAATAGCTGTGGGAAACACCGAGCTTCCAAACTTTCCTCCCAAACACTAATGGGACTCCCTTTGGCTTGTTTCATTTGAAACAACTCAATAGCATTCCCCATGACTTCCTTGAAATGCAAAGGATGAACACTATAATGTTCATATATTTCTTCACTTTTAGAGGCCTCTACTTTCTCAATTTGGCCAGCACACAAATCGCTATCCTCTTCATCACTTACTTCCTCTTCTGCAACATATACATTCTTATAGTACTTATTATTTTTCTTCAAATACAATGTTGCCTTTTTGACTTTCCTAACATCCACTAAATCTTGCCATATTTTCTTATTCTTTGTCGGAACCCCATTAACTAAGATAACCAGAGGTTCCTCTTCCACTTTTTCTACTCCAATTGTGTTTATGTTTTTGTTCAAATCTAGAGGCAAATAAACAACTCTTCCCTTTAATCCTCTCTGTAAATCTGATGGAGGCAACTTCCCTGTCTTTGGCTCCATTCTTACAATAGCCTGAAAGGGATGGATACTTTGAATCAAAATAGATTCATAAGTATTTAAATCCTTCAATTCAGAAGGAATCTCAACCAATTCCAGATTATTATGAACCGCCCTAGCAGGCATCTGGTTTTGGTTTAATTTGTTACAACAATAAGTACACACACGTTGATCGGATCCCAAATCAAAACAATTTTCTACCATCAAGTATGCGGCAAAATCCTTCCATTCACTATTATTTTCCCTTTCACTTTTTGCATATAAATCCACTAACTTAATCTGATTCTTGTAATAAGTGCGTCGACAACACACACAAGTGAAATTAGGCCTCTCACTTGATTTCATCTGAAACGTGGCAATTTCCTTCTGAAAATTATCTGTACTGGAAACCTGTACATTATCTTCAACATTACCCTCTACTTCTGGGTCAATTTGAACATTCTCATCTTTACTTCCAAAGTAACAAAAGTCAATTTCTTCACAAATATTCTTGACATCTATTTCAGAACCATGCAAAAGAGCAGCACATAATTGTTTAAGCATAATTGCTGGACTCTTAGCATGATACAACATTCTCACTAATTTCCTCACTTTATTATGATGCACTGCTAGCATCCTGAAATGATGAAAAACACTCTGGCATACTCTCCTGGAAAGACAAGCCAGTGAATGACCACGCAAACCTGTCACTTGTCTCACTCTGCAAGGATCTAATTCTCGCAACAACTTCATTTTCTGCTTCAAACTTTTCTTATTAAATATCCGTACAAAATCACAAAGCAAATTGATGGAATCCTGTCGCACACTGCAAATAGAACTACACTTCCAAATGTACACAGGACCTTTAGGACGTCTTTCTAAAACCTCATTACCTAACACCTCTTCTATCTCTGTTGTCACAAGTTTTTCTTTTTCAACTGGACAACCATCCTTCACTTCATAAGCTCGACCACTGGTGTCAACTGCAAACACCAAATCATTATCCTGAAAATAACTCTCCTCATTAAAAAATGCCTCACAACTTGAACTATGCATCCATTCTCCGAAAAAAACTTCACAAAAGTTACTACGATTAACTACTCTCTTTCATCTACTATTTGATTTGAAATCAGAAATTACCTTGTTTAGTGTCCTAATTCTATTGATTACCAAAATAAATAACTTTCGCTTAATTTCAAAAGCATGATCAATAATTTTCTCTACATTTTTCTTTTTCTTATAAAATGCCACTTTCTGTTGGCCTTTCTTAATATTTTTTAATAAATTATCTATTATCCTGTTGCGGAACATTCCTTTTCGAATGTCCCTAAACTGTTGTTTCCTTCTACTATCATGCACAGAGTTATCTCTTGCTCTAGCAGTAACATTTTTGATTGGTCTTTCCTTTCCATTTAAATTGCTTCTCTTTTTCTGGACTGAAACATTTTCTGTAGAAATACTTTTTTTACTACAAATATTTCTTATGAATGATTTCGTGGTCTTACCCGGAGCTTTCTTGGTGATTTCACAAGTTTTTATGGGAGAGGACTGCTGCAATAATAGATGATCCTGCTCTCTTTGACGTTTTCTAGCCTTTCTAATTCGATTCTTAGTTGGCATTTTCAAATTTTGAAATGATCTGAAGTTGAATCTGTGGAAAAATATAATAAAAAATGTTATTAACCACTATTACCAAACAGTAAATGAATAACAGTCATCAAAAACTTAACACCCTACTTATTATTTAACATAGCAAATCTTTTGCACCACCACTGCGTCACAAAAGTGACGCACAGTGGTACAAAACAGGCATACACCTATCATAAATCTCTCCGTAACATTTTAAATGATTGATTCAGGATGACGATAAGGTGTGGCCTTTCCAGAGGTTTGTTTAAGGTGAGGCCTACTCACGGTTGCAGAAGAGTTTTTCGCTTGTTGAAGAATACAAAGGAGATAATACATGTGAAGGCCTACCAATGAAGTAAGTCATGTCCACTTCACTCTTGAACAAAGGCCAGACCTGTTTTGAATCTGTGGTCAGACCTAAACTTCATCTGCATAATGTCATTCATAAACTTAGGAAACACTACTAATGTAATTGAAAAAAGTGGAGTTTTTTTCCTTTTTTCAGAATTACATCACCTATAAAAATGTCCTTAAGACACATAAAAGCGTTTTTTTGGATTGCCCTTGCACCATCTTTGGGTCATTTTTAACATGGCTATGTAACTCCCATAATCAAAATCAAAATTTGCCAAGCACAGGTGGGAGCGTATTTACAAGAAAGTTGCCCCATGGAGAAAGCTCTTCAATTAAAATGGGAAAAATAACATCATAGACACTCAAATGCCTTTTAAATATGCTCCAAACAACCTATGAAGCTCTAGCAGTACATATCCAGAAATGTAATTGATTTCAAAAAACGTTTTTGAACACAACATATAAATCAATTGTATACCTACATTCAAGAGGAAATGACTGAAAATGTCCTTAAGACACATAAAAGCGTTTTTTTGATTGCCCTTGCACCATCTTTGGGTAATTTTTAACATGGCTATGTAACTCCCATAATCAAAATCAAAATTTGCCAAGCACAGGTGGGAGCGTATTTACAAGAAAGTTGCCCCATGCAGAAAGCTCTTCAATTAAAATTGGAAAAATAACATCATAGACACTCAAATGCCTTTTAAATATGCTCCAAACAACCTATGAAGCTCTAGCAGTACATATCCAGAAATGTAATTGATTTCAAAAAACGTTTTTGAACACAACATATAAATCAATTGTATACCTACATTCAGTTGGAAATTACTGAAAATGTCCTTAAGACACATGAAAGCGTTTTTTTGAATGCCCTTGCACCATTTTTGGGACATTTTTAACATGGCTATGTAACTCCCATAATCAAAATCTAAATTTGCCAAGCACAGGTGGGAGCGTATTTACAAGAAACTTGCCCCATGAAGAACGCTTTCCATTTAAAAAGGGAAAAATAACATCATAGACACTCAAATGCCTTATAAATATGGCCCAAACAACCTATGAAGCTCTAGCAGTGCATATCCAGAAATGCAATTGATTTCAAAAAATCGTTTTTAAACACAACATATAAATCAATTGTATACCTACATTCAAGAGGAAATGACTAAAAATGTCCTTAAGACACATGAAAGCGTTTTTTTTAATGCCCTTGCACCACTTTTGGGACATTTTTAACATGGCTATGTAACTCCCATAATCAAAATCTAAATTTACAAGCACAGGTGGGAGCGTATTTACAAGAAACTAGCCCCATGAAGAAAGCTCTTCAATTAAAATGGGAACAATAACATCAGAGACACTCAAATGCCTTATAAATATGGCCCAAACAACCTATGAAGCTCTAGCAGAACATATCCAGAAATGTAATTGTTTTCAAAAATCGTTTTTAAACACAACATATCTGTTTCAGCTTACATGAGAGACCATGGAATGGGCTCCATGTACAACAATAACTTGTGTTACTGCATGCCAGATTTCTACACAGAATATGCAATTACAATTTCTCAAAGAAACAAAATCTATTTGTATATCACTTGAGACAAAGCCACATTTTAAAAACACAGCTTTCTTCATCATTTTCTCCTTAAATCATACTATTCTCTATCTAAATTAAATAAATCTTTTCTCACCTTAGCAAATACTTTTTGAGTTTCAAAACAGTCTCAAAAATACACCAAATTGTCTTCAGCAGAACAAAGAGGATGCACTCTAGAGGCTGCAGCTATAGAAAGCACAGAAATGCTGATATTCATTACACATATCTCTCATATTAGCCAATCATAACTCTTCCCTCACTTTTTTCAAATCAAAACCCTTCCCCCCTCTGCCCTCTCTGCCTTTTTTGCTTAGCAACCACCTCCTGAAAGACCTCTCATGTTTGCAAGTTCACACAACAATGTTTCAATTGAACTCTGAACTCTCAGTGCACCTGCGTATCCAGTGCAATCTTTCATTAAATGTTTTTTCCTTGACCATTCAAATTACATCTTTCAAAGAACACATCCATGCACCCTAACTTTCTGTTTTCAGAAATGGAAATGCACCAATCACTGCTAATGAATCATTAGCACTGGAAATCTACAGTTTTTTTTCTTTACAAACTCCTACTGTTTCAACTGCCCTTTCATTACCACACTTCATCTGACTGCAGCACAACATTCTCCCACTATGTTTAATGTCTGGATTGTTGGACATAGTTACATCTACTGGGCTCAAAGGTATGCTGAGAACAGAAATTTACCTAACCTCAATTTACAAGATGTGGAAATTAAGTGGTTGGGCCAAAGAGGATTAAAATGTCACCAATTGATACCATTGGTGAAAACCTTTATGCATTTGCCAAAACCTGACCTGTTAATTGTGCACTGTGGAGGTAATGATTTGGGCACTTTGACTGGGGTAGGTCTGGAAATGCTTTTAAAGGACACCTTTGAGCAATTAATGGCACTTTTTCCTCAAACTGCCTTGGTATATTCCAATATATGCCAAAGACAGAAATGGAGGTGGTCCAACCAATTTTGTCCACAAATTGAGAAGTCGAGGAAGCATGTAAACAAATCTGTTTCAGCTTACATGAGAGACCATGGAATGGGCTCCATGTACAACAATAACTTGCGTTACTACATACAAGATATCTACAGAGGAGATGGAGTTCACTTCTCAGATGAGGGCAACAGAATTTTCATTTTGAATTTAAGACTGTGCATTGGTACCTACTTATAAGTACCTAAATGTACCATAAACCCAAAAGCTCTTCTCAGAGCTACCCTACATCTGATCACTCACATTTATTATTTTTCTCTAACTTTTTTCTCTAATTTTCAACAAACTGCGCTCCCAGAGCGCTACCCGGTACGCAAACTGGAAGCTAACCGCACAAAATTTTTTAAAAAAATGTTTTTTTCCCGCACATATGGTCCTCCTCAGCCACCCTCAGAAAACCTAGGGGGTCAAGATACATCTACCGTGCCCCCTTCTACCCATTCTGAACATTATTTGCCCTCCATCTTGTATCTTGATTCGACCGAAACACAAAATGGTGGACTCCCGTAACGCTGCAGGTTCAGGGACCGGGACGCATACCGGGAAGCGGTCCAATAAAAAAGGTGGGAAAGTAATTCACAGAAAAACGACTGGAGACACTCTCACCAAATATACATTAGCTCATACTACATAACAATCCCTTTCATTTTCACAAATTTGATTGAAATTCCATTTAGCCATTAAGCCTGTAGACCTCTCTAAATACCGTGAGGTAAATTACTTCACAAAACACATCTAAAGTGTTGGAATTGACAACCAATGAAAATGTTACTTTCATTTTCTACTTTTATTACCTGACATTTGATTGGTTATATACCTGAATATATATAAAGGAAGAGAAGGAAACACAGCCATTTTGACTGCTACTTCTTGTTGTACATTACAATTGAATTATCACTAAACACTTCAACTTGTTTGTAAAGGTAAGTTGATATTTTTAAAACTGAAGTATATTGTGCACTATAAGTTAATATGGTAAACTTTTTCTGATAGTTATATACTATCCCTCTGTAGTAGTTATAGATTTAGATAGACTTCTCTGTTATAGTTATGGATGGAGTTAGGCTTCTCTTGGTTAAATCACAGACACTTTTTTATATTCCTACTTCCACTCTGATACTATACACTGCCAAAAGATAAATTCACTGATAAAAACTGCCTATCTAAAATTAATCCCAACAGTGCCCTATCTCTACTAATATATATTTTTTTTATCCAAATTTCAGGCAAAATGGAAGGCGAACAGAAAGTTGAATTTAAAATTGTCCTGCAAGAGAGCAGCCAAGAAAACATTTATCAAAATGAAAATGAAAATGAATTTATGGATGAAACTAGGGACCAAGAACTACTGCAATGTGTGCAAGCAGTAGATGACCTCCTCAAAAATGAGGACATTTTACACCCTCAGAGACTACAAAGTATATTCAATAAGAATTATGAAATTTCTGACAGTGAAATGTTAGAAGGTTTAATAAATTATGAAACACAATCACAATAAAAAAAATGCTTAAAAAATAAAGAAATTAAAAAATAATCAACAAAAACAACAAACAATTAACATACAGTATTTGAAAAGTCTATCATTCTTTTTTCCTTATAGTACGCTGCCCAGAACGCTTTCCGGTTCGCGGACTGGGCGCTCCCCACGCAAAAAAAAAAAAGTTTTTTTTTTTTGCCCTGCTGGGCCCTTTTAAAACCTCCACATAAAACCTAGGGGGTCAACGAGGATCTACTATGCCCCCTTATGGTAATTTCCCCCTTTGTTTTGGCCTCCTCTTGTCTCTCGATCCTACCGAGAGACAAGATGGCGGCCGCTCTGGACTGTTTAGAATGTTGACAGACACCGGAGAACCAATCAGCTTCGCATCGCAAAGTTCCGTTACGCGAAAAGTACGCGAACCGGAGCGCTACCAGGAGCGCTGTTACAGATATATATCTTTTTTTGAACGTTAATTTCTCAAAATCCACTTAAGCACATATATTGAGACCTAGCAAAGGCACATCGGGCTAACAGTCCCTACAATTTTGCCAAGTTTCGTGCAAATCCATTCAGCCATTCGAGCTAAAAGTGAGGCCAACCGCCCTATGGAAAAATGAATGGGAAAAACGCGTTTTGGGACCCCCCTTTTTTCTCGGCCCCCCCTTGACGACCCCCCCCCCAAAATTTTCAGGGGCTGCTCAGAAACAAAATGTGCCATTTTCCTGAAAATTTCAGCCAATTCCGTCCACAAACGCCAAATTTATTAGACATAGAATTTTCAAAAATCCCATAGGGAAAAAATCCTAACTATATATACCTACTGGCGACAGGCAGTAGGTAATATATATATATATATATATATATATATATATATATATATATATATATATATATATATATATATATATATATAGGTCAGTCTCTGCTTCCAAGGTTGCGACCACAGAAAGATACGGACCACCACACAGCTCTTCGAGTGTTTACAGCATAGGTTTATTATCCATTACAAGTTAGGATAGGCATGACGCGTTTCGGGCAGGAACTGCCCTTGATCACATGTATATATCACATTCGAAATCTCCTTTTTCCAGGAAAACAATGCAGCACTCCAAGGGGGTTATTTTTACTCAACTCCCTTTATTGAGTTCATGGCATCCACGTGTTTCGGCTGTTACACGCAGCCTTGATCACGATGCGGAGTGCCATTTGTTTAAACATTAAATACCGTTCAAAAAAAGGGGGGTATTCTTATATACCTCCACACTACCAGACATAGCTGCGGCCCACGCAGGTAAGAGCGGTGCTGCTAGGTTGGGGGGGCGGATTCGACAGACGACCATGAGGGAAAATTAAGTAAAAAATGTATTTTGTCTGGTCATCCTCTGTCGGATCCCCCCCCACCCCACACCCAGCCCCACTGCCCACCGTTCTTACCTGTGCAGGCCACGACTGCCAGACACTATCTTCAGACACAATGTTTAAAGTGGGAAGAGAAATATTGGTGATCTCCATAGGGGATGCATAAGTGGACTGCAATTTTGAGAGCCATTTTTCCAATTAGTCATGATTGTAACTGATGCACTTTCTGTGTGCCTCTATGCAGTCTTCATCATATGTACAGCAGCTGCATACAAGTGGCTCGTGAATATTTACAAATGAGCTTGGCCATTAGACACAAATATTGCTGGTTTGCTAACATTGCAAGTGCACCTGTCACACTGTATTCCTGTGGTCAGCATACAGTATCACTTTCATAATTTGTGAAGTGTTTACACCAGCAGAGGGACATACTGGTCAATGAAACAAAAATAATACTGATTAGTGAAACAAAAATAAATACAAAATTTCTTAAAGCAGCCACTTCTTCTCTTATGGGTTTATTTTAACAGAGCTGCAGCGGTGCACATATGAAGAAAGTGGGAGGTATTTAAAAAAACACTATGAAGATGTATGTATTTTTGAATCAAACATTTTATTATGCGGCCAGTAATCATTGTACACAGCCAAGCTGCCTACATCAACTTGTCAGCAGGGCGTACTCAGGTAAGTGTCGTACACAGCGTCTGGGCCTACAACCCGGAGGGCGGTCCCGCGTAACTGAAGGATTAGCAACCCCACCGGATGCACTTCGTCCGCAGTTTTATAGAGGAAAAGTCCAACAAAACCAAGAAAAACAGTGCAAGCAGCCCCATTACCCACTCGCCCCGCCCCACTCCCCCCAGCCAGCCCAACCCCGCCCGTCCCCGCCCACCCCACTCCGCATCAGACATAACCAGGACCCAACTTGACAGAGGCATGTCACTTTCCCAGCCCCGCAAGACCCAGAATCTCACGGGCTTGGTACGGCACCCACCGGCTCCAAGGGTATAAGTAGTTGTAATATTTGCAGATACTTCCCTAAGGTCTTTGGACAGAAGCTGCAAAAACGGAGCCCACAGAGCAGCATATTCGGACCCCCTAACGTCCACACTCAAAGAAAGACGCTCAATAGCCAGGGCATGCCACAAGCGCATCAACCAATCACGTACGTCAGGTACTTCTGGGGAGCCCCATCATGCTGGCAACACCTGCCTCGCCGCTAATAACGCCCGCGCAAGTTGTTGCCCAGTCAATGTGCGCAGTGGGAAACAGGTAGGATGAGGCAAACCAAGCAAGGTGTGTTCGGGAAGCCTGGGCATTGTAATCTGAAACGCGCTGTCCAACTCATCAAGCACCGTCGTCCAATAACGCTCTAATTTCCGGCAGCACCACAGCAAGTGGAGGAGGTTCCCGGACATCCCACAACCCCTCCAACAGAGACCTGATTTTGCCTTATCCCACTTTCCGACGCGGGCAGGTGTGTAGTACCAGTATGTCGCCGTTTTGTAAGCCGATTGAGTGCCAGCCGTATTAGCGGTCGTATGGTGTGCACAGTAGAACACTTGTTCCTATTCCTTATTCGAGAGGGGGCGCCCCAGCTCCATTTCCCACCTCACTTGTGCTTTCATGCGTTGTTTCCGAGGACAACTCAAGATCATAGCATACAATTCGGAGATAATGCTCCGGTCGTCTTTTTTACAAACAAGCCATCGCTCAAAAGCTGTGAGAGGTCACGACATGAGCGCCGCGTTGGCCGGGAGGGTTATCCAGTGCGCCACTTGTGCATGGGAAAATACATCCTCCGCCTCTAATGGGAAGTATTCCGCTCGCAGCACAGGGAAGGGGATCAAACCCTCCAGGTCAAAGAGCATGCCCACCCTCTTACATCCCTTCTCCCGCCAGCGATGGAAGACCGGCGATGCACGCCCGGGGGAAAATACGAATTGTCCATAATCGGCGTCATTGGCGAGGGGAAGGAGGTCCATCCCTTACGAATCGCCAACTGGTTCCAGGCCTTTAACGTCGGAGCTGTCACCGGTGAGGAGTATAACCCCCCATGACCTATCTTTGCGCGGCAACCAAAGTTCTCTCCATTTATTGCATCCTGCCACCGTTTGATCCATGAAAAGCCAGTGTTTACTGGACATGGGTCTATTCCACTCCATTACATACCTTAAGCAGGAAGCCTGGAAGTAAGCCAGAGTTGCGGGAAGCCTAAGCCGTCTGCTGCCTTCGGGGATGTGGTCGTTGTGAACATGGCACGGGGACGCTTATTGTCCCAGAAGAACTTATTCAGTAAACCCTGAAGCTTCTTCAGCGCACCTTTTGGCGGCGACAGGGGCAGCGTCTGGAATACGTAAGGAATTCTAGGAAGGAGGGTCATGTTAATGGCTGCCAACCTACCGAACCAGGCTAAGTTGAGGCGGGACCAATCTGATATGGATTTGGAGGTCTGCTCAATCAGCCTATTATAGTTCAGATAGAGCGTTTTAGTCAATGTCGAGGCCAGCTTAATACCCAGATATGTGATGTCAGACGGGGCCCAACGGAAGTCAAAATCTCTCTGCAGATCTTCCACCTCAGTAAGCGGAATAGATATATTCAGAATTTGTGATTTAGAGAAGTTAACTTTAAACCCTGCGGCTCTGTGGAAGGCTTGGATCACTGCAGATAGGTGTCGTAAGGAGGAGGAGGAGGGATGTTGTAGCGCCAAGATGACATCGTCTGCATACAGACTGATTTTATGCTCATCCGCCCCAAAGCGGATACCGGTGATATCGGGATGTGACCTGACTCGTTGGGCGAACGGCTCCATATAGAACGCAAATAGGAGCGGCGAGAGGGGGAACCCCTGCCGCGTTCCCCAGGCAATGGAAAAGGGCGCCAACTTACAGCCGTTAACTCGAACCATTGCTTTGGGAGCTGCATAGAGACACTGAACCCAGCGCAAGAAGTTGTTACCAAACCCATAGGTCCTTAGCACCTGGAAGAGGAAACCCCAGCTCACACGATCGAAGGCTTTCTCCGCATCAATGGACAGTAGAAAAGCCTGTGCTTTCGACCGGTGCACTACGTCCAGTAAATGTAGCAGCCTCTTGGAGTTATCACCAACTTGGCGGGTGGGAATAAAGCCCGATAGGTCAGGGTCAATCACTCTGTCCATGAAGGGGCTAAGCCGCGCAGCAAGGATTCCCACGAATAGTTTAGCATCTATGTAAAGGAACGAGATGGGCCTCTTGGAGCCGCATTCAGCAGGGTCCTTGCCAGGCTTGAGAATGACCGTGATGGCCGCGTCAGACATAGTAGGGGTGACCGAGCCCGTGTCGAGAAAAGAATTAAAGAGGCGAGTTAAGAAAGGCGCCAACTCCCTACAGAAGGTTTTATAAAATATGGCCGAGAAGCCATCAGGCCCGGGGGATTTGGCCAATTTAAGTCAAGAAATGGCAGAGATGACCTCCTCTAAGCAGATCTCCGCTTCCAGCTCCTCCACCGCAGTAGGGAACAGGGGTGTAATACCAGCCAATTCAAGATATTGGGTTATATCTGCCGTCGACTTCTCCTCCCCTGTATACAATGTCTGGTAAAACTGGCGAAAAGAGTCAACGATCGCCACGTCAGTAGTGTGAGACGTCCCCTGGCGATCCCGGACCTCGGTAAAAGTATAAGCATGGGCCCGAGCGCGTAAGCGATGTTCCAGCATCCTGCCTCCTTTATCTCCACTCAGGTAGAATTTGTGACGCAAGCGCAACAGCGCATGTTCTGCCCTATCTAGGTCCAGATGTCTGAGCATGCGCCTCTTTGCCTCGAGTTCTCTCCATACTCGACGCGCCCCTGTCCTCTTATGTATAGCCTCGAGTCCCCGCACTTTCCCCTCCAGCTCCCCTCTTTTTTCCTTACGCAATTTAGCATACGTGGCCGCAAGCGCAATGAAGTCCCCCCTGACCACTAGCTTTAGGGCTTCCCATATTGACGCCACCGCCGTGTCCCCAATCATGTTTTCAGCTACATAGTGAGTGATAGTGTCCCTAGTCTTCGTAATTACGGAGTCAGCGTGCAGCATGGAGTCTCAAAGTTGCCATATGGTCGAGGGGGGACGTGGGCTGTCCAAGGAAATCTTTACTGATAGAGGCACATGGTCGGAGAGAGAGCGGGGAGCAATGTCGGCATCAGAGAGGTGCGGCAGAAGAGCTGACGTGGCGAGGAAGTGCATACGTCTTGTGCGCAGCGGAGTAGTAAGTGTAGTCACGCACTTTGGGATGTTGCACCCGCCACACATCATGGAGCCCACCATCCGCCAGCATTGCTTCCCCTCTCTGGACCAGGCACAGGAGTGATACGCCCTGTGTTCAGATCTGTCCAGTCCTTCGTCCATCACAAGGTTAAAATCCCCACCTATCAAAAGGATAAGCAAGAACCTGCGCCAAGGCCATGCGCAAGAACGGCTCTTGTTGAGTATTCGGGGCGTACAAAGACCCAATGGTGAAGATCGTGTCCCCCCACTGCACCCGCACCGCCAGAAACCTCCCTCTAATATCTACCAGCTGCGCCAGTACTTTGCATCTCACCGTGCACTAAACAGCAAGGCTACCCCATTTTTCTTGGCAGGGCCCGAGGACCACAGCTGCAACGGGTAACGCCTGTCGCGCATGCGCCGTTCATCCTTTGGGAGGAGGTGTGTTTCTTGCAGAAGGCAGGCATCCCCTCCCGCATTCTCAAGTAGGGAGAAAGCTGCTGAACGCTTCACAGGACTGTTGAGCCCACGAACATTGAGGCTCACCACCTTCAGTTCTCTAGTCATCATCCCACAAGCAGGATAGGAACTCTATCACCTCAGGCCCCCTCCGGGGTGTGCAGCAAGCACCCGACCATCCAACCAGGTACCCTCCCGCCGCTAGCAAGTGACAGTCCAGAGTAGTCTCCTCCATGATCCCCCAGTGTCTGATGCGGAGCCCCCCCCTCGCCTACCCCCCTCCCACCCTGAACACCCCCTACCCAGTCATAACCCAAACCCAACAAAACAGTACAGAATAAAAAAAGGAGAAAGCAACATACGAAAGTTCGTAAAACAGGCCTCAAAGGCAAGGGAAGGTGGCCCCAATCGTCCACCTTCCAACTCAAGATGTGAGACTCTCTCACGCAGCAGGACATAAAGTTCAAGATGTACCTGTAGGGGCCGGTCCCCTCCGACGCCATCAATTCGCCTCCCCAGGACCTCACGGCACCTCTGTATCATCGTCCGCCGCTGCCTCCGTCACGAGGGCCACAGAGGCCACTGCAGCTCCCCTCTCCTGGAGGCGCACCGAGGGGTCGGGCCCCCTCGTCGGCACAGACCTGCCCACCCTCTGCCACTCTAAAGAACGTTGCCGCCGTCTATGAGCCTCGCTCGCTCCCCCCATCTCGGGCACCGGCTGGTCTATGCCCAAGAGCTCCATGGCGGTTGTTAGCTAGCGAACTTGGACCAGTTTGTTCTGCCATCAAAAGATGAGTCAGAACGGGTGTCCCTAGGCATAGGCAATGTTGAGATCCCTCAGGTGGGCGGTGACTGGTCTGAATTCCCTCCGTTTCTGTAATGTCGATGCCGCCAAATCCTGGTACAGCAAGGGATGGTGATCTTGGAACTGCAGGGACTTCATGTTGCGGACCCTCCTGAGGATTCGTTCTTTCAGTTGAAAATCATGCACGCAGACGAGAATATTGGGTGGCGGAGACTTCGGCCCCCGCGGCAATCCAACGCGGTGTACTCTGTCCATACGCATCTCTTGCACCTCCTCATCACCCAGTACATGCTTAAACAGGGCCTTTACGTACTCCCGCAAGTCTGACCCCTCGCCTTTCCACGGTACTGCACAAATTCTTATATTGTTGCGGCGGGACCGGTTTTCTAAGTCCTCAGCATGGGCTTGAAGGTCAAGATTCTGTTCCGTCAACCGTATGACATCCTGTTGGAGTTGGTGTATGTCGTCCGCTGCTCCCAAGTCGTGTACTTCTAGCATTGGAACGCGTTCCCCCACTCCATGTACGTCTCTCTGGACCTCTCGCAGGTCCGACGCTAGTTGGGAGCGGAGCTCCGCAATGTCCTCCTTAATTGCCGTAAATAGCTCGACCATAAAGGCCTTGGTTGTGGGTTCCTCTGCCGATGCCTGTCGCAGCGACTTATCGGCCACCGGCGATGCAGCTTGCGCCGTGCTCTTCGGCGGTCCGTCCTTCCCGGGCTTGTCTTTTTTCAATCGGGACGCTGACATGTCGACCGACTTCGTCCTCTGCTGCTAAGACACGCTGAAGGGAAGGGCGTGAAGTGATTCCTCTGCGAAATAGGGAAGTGCCGTTGACCTGCCAACACCAGCAGGAGGGCCCAACTCCAGCCTCCCAGGACCTCTGTGCACCATGTATCCGCCGAGCCGCAGCTCCGACTCACCACTCAGCACTTCCACAAGACGCCACACTCCAGGCCGCCGATGTAGGGCCCGCGTATGGGAGAAGCGTTTTGCTGATCCCTTAGGTAGGGACACCATGCGGGGCAGCAAGCCGCTCCTGTCGCCAGCCACCTCTCAAGCGCTGCCTACCAGCCAACTACTGCTCTTCCTGCGGATAGTAGGTCCGCCGCTTCCCTTCTCCTCTCACCTCCAGGGCACAATCCAGGCAGGCCTCCTAAGGTCATCTCACTCAGACCGCAGGCTGTGCTAGATCGTAGGTCCTTCCGGCTAGGCCCAACGCTGCTTCTCGGCTCGTGCTGGACGCCCACACCCAGCGTTCACGTCGGACGAGTCGGGGCTCCTGCCCCCGAGCCTCTGTCCACCGATGCACACCCGTCTACCGGGCGTAGGGGCCCGCTGTCGGATCTCCGTGGAAGACCCCGAGGCGATGTGCAGCAGCCCGGGCTACGAGGGCAGGCCCACAGGGCCCAGAATCCCTGGCCTCCAGTAGGTAGCTCTGCCGTGCACCGCGCACCCGGGTCCCGCAGCCGGCGCTGGCCAGTCCTGCCCTCCAGTCAGCTGCTGGTGGACATCAACGCAACCCCCGTGGTGTCCGGCTCAGTCCCAGCATACAGTGACGCCCGGAGAGTCAGCCCCGGTCCGGGGAGCAGCTGCGGCGTTCCGCTCTCTCCAAGGCGGGCTCGTCTGCCACTGGGCCCTCCATCAGCCTCCCAGGCCACGTCACCGACCTCGACGATTTCCGACTCAGTGGGCCAGCTGAAACCACCAGTTGACTGGCGCCGCCACGGGCGGCACAAAGGTGAGCAGCCACAGGTGGGTGATGGCCCAGGGAGGATGCTGGACAAAGCTTTAGTCGTTGTGG
This sequence comes from Lissotriton vulgaris, assembly GCF_964263255.1. Lineage (NCBI taxonomy): Eukaryota > Metazoa > Chordata > Amphibia > Caudata > Salamandridae > Lissotriton > Lissotriton vulgaris. Next base: position 550,328,667 of record NC_141697.1, read on the forward strand.
CGCCGGAGGGACACAGAGACACGTCCTACTCCGCCGCCATCTTGGCCACGCCCCTCAATGTATGTATTTTAAATAAGATAAAAGCAATTGCTTTTATTTATAATGAAGGAACTTAGGAAATAAAATGTGTTGTTGTTTGATGTGATCACATTGAGTGTTGAGTGTTCTGTGGTAACAATAATCAATTATTCGTGGGCTAACATTACTTCACAGAAACTGAGGAGCTGACAAATTATCTTTTTGTTGCCTAAAGGCTCTTCTGTAAAGCGCAAGGCTCAGTCAATCACAGTCAGTCATAAAGGCTTTTCTTTTCTTTTCCTTGATAGCAGTTGGGAGAGGCTAGAAGTTGGGGACACCAAAACCTTACTCCTCCCCTGGTGAGGCATAAGGGAGGCACAACGAGGAGACATATCTGTATTTCTCCTCGTTTTTCCTTTTTCTATGTGGGCTGCATTCTGCCTCTTGTGATTGTTTTTGTGCAGGAAAGATTCCCTTCCTGCACAAAAATAATCCTCCCTGCAATGCAGGCATCCTTACACCATGGTGCAAAGGTGACTGCATTGGCGCATGCCAGCCCGTTGTGCGCCGGCGAAAAGGACAGGAATGCGCCGTATCTGATAGATAGGGTGCATTCCTGCCCTTTTCTTTTGTCGTAGGAAAATTCATAAATGAGGCCCTTGGTATTTACCACAGATAGGCACCAGCACAAGAGTAGGATGGGCCCATTTAAAGCCCCTCTGATATACTTAAATGGATCCCCATGTGACCTCGCGTCACTGGCCTCATACACATCAAACTACAACACCAATGAATTTCTTTTATTCAGGCGAGCCAGTAGAAACGAGTGTTGCTCTCTGGATGCCACACATTGTTCTAGTAATGGAGTGGGCCCTCTACTGGACTGCCTCTCTTTAAATTGGGCTCACAAGAGTCTCTAATATCCAAGCTCATTATGGCTCATTGACGTTAAGTAAAAAAGACTGAAACTGCTTAGTAAGTTGAGTGTGTGATTCTTTCTACCTATTTCGTTCATAGAATGTATGGGACCAGTGTGATAATCCTAGTGGGAGGCCATTCCCTGGTCACTGTTCTTACGAATACAGATTACAACTGTGAATTGGAAGTCACAACCTCTCATAATGCTGTATTTTTAGGCACCATTTCCCGTCCTGTGTGTAACTACTTATGGTGTGCATATCCAAGAGCAGTTGAATGTGCAAAAGCACGTTTTATTTTTTTTTCTCAATGGGGAAAACACGTTGCCCTTTCGGGAGAGTCCTTCACCTATAAACACCATCAATTCTCGGTATGATTTGTTCTCCATTCAATCAAAGAAGGGGAGTTACTCCAACCCCTTCGCTGGGGAAATTTCTGACCATATCTGTGGTGGGAAATGATCGGATTTAATTTTGAGAAGGCCTACAAATATACAAGTTTGTAGGTGTTCACCAATTTACTAACCACGCCTTGTTGCCCCCACTTCCCAGCTTCTGTGTGAGTTTTATTGCTGCAGGTTTCTCCACATCAGTGGCAGATAAATCATAGTTTGTAAAACCATTTATGCTGGCCAGAATAACTTTAGAGAGTTCCAGGCAGAGGCAAATGGATATATTTTCAGTCACTAAACTATAAATTCACGTTCCAAACAACCCCACTATTCTTCCTTCCCAGACTCCCTACATTATCATCAAATCATGTAATCCTGGGCAAAATACTTAAGCCCTCATTTAGACAATATTTTACAGTCGTTAAAGCTTTTTATAACGTGTCACTTTGGATGACAAATTATTTGTTTGAATTCATTAGTTTTTGATGCACATAGTCTTAACTTATGAATTAATGATGTTAAACTCAGAAAGACAAAAATATGGTTTGGAAGGGTGATTGATAATGTTTTATAGTTGCGAGACATTTTCATGCAAGACATTATTATTATTATTGAAATGGGAGCAGTTTCTGATGTTCTGCTCATCCTGCTCCTGCTCATTCCCCTGCCCAATCAAGTGACCTGCGGCAAGACTTCTCTCCCCACAGTTTCGTCGAAACATAGAATGCCATGATGTGGGAGATCATTCTCCGTAGAAATAGTGTATTGGGGAGGGAAATTTCTAGGGCCTCATTTATGAAAAGTGACGCATCGCTGCGTGAAAACAGCGATGCGTCACTTTTCACTGCGCACTCCTTGCGACACCAATGATGCGTCATATTTAATGTATGACGCATCATGTCGCAAGGACTGACAGATACATTAGTATTTCTGACGTATCTGTAAGCGCAAAAGTGACGCATTGCTGGAGTGTGTCACAAAAGTGACGCAACTCCAGCAATGCGTCCTTTCACATGGGGAAAGCCCCATGTGAAAGGGCTTGCGTCAGTCTTACGCCTGCTGTGAGGCAGGCGCAGGATTTTGACGCAACAGCATCCTAAAAGTTACGCAGTGAAATCTCATAGATTTCACTGCGCCACTATTACGAGGCTTTTTGCGGGGGAACGCCCCCTCTGCATACATTATACCTGACGCAGGTATAATGTGGCGCAGGGGTTTAAAAAGTGACGCATCTACCTAGATGCGTCACTTTTTAAATATGGCGCAACAAGGCGCATATTTTACACCGCTGGTGCGTCACAAAAAGTGACGCACCGGCGGCGCAAAACTGACGCAAGGCCTCATAAATAAGGGCTCTACTGTGTTCCTAAGTATCATTTTGAAGGACTTCCACTGGAAGTTTGGTGTAGGTTCACAGAAAAACATTTTGAAGTAATGTTGTTTGAGAAATGTTTCAAGTGTTGTTGTAACTCTCTGGAAGGCACCTGCAGGAGAAGCAAGCAGAAGATTTCTCTTACCTTAGGAAACGGAGTAGTGCTAAAGGAATTCTTTTTTACAAACATGCTTTTGATTTGTTCAATGTGAGCTAAACATGATCATGCCATGCTGAGTCTGCAGTTTTGCTGATTGTTTATATGTAAAACATGTACAAAACCCTGTGATTTAAGAGTTTCCTGGGAGAGTTTTCGTTTTCCTCCTCAGACTCTGTCGGATTTTCTGTGACTTTCTTTTCTCCCTTGAAATGCTGCCAATACTGTTCACGGGTTTGACCTATAGAACTGAAGGAGATTTAATTGCCTAAATATGAGAATTAGTAATCTGTTTTTCTCATTCTATATTCTGCATTTTGAGCATTTATGGCATTTACTAGATTTCTCTGTATCGCATATAGAATTCTGTAATACATTTTAAAGCCTTCAATGATCTACAACTCAGGGCCTCATTATGATGTTGGGTGGAACCTGTCTCAGTTACTCCATGGTGCATGCCACACAGGGCATGGTTTCAAAGGGGGGTCCCTAGGGTACACCCAGAACCTCAAGATGAAGGGGGGCCTGCTGGGAGCCCCCACAGTCACTTTCCAACAGCCTTTTGGAATCCTACATCATAATCGGTTGGGTGGAAACATTGTACATAGAGCTGTACTATTCAGCTCTGACCGACATGGATTCTCCGGGAGCCGGTTGGAACCGATTCGGAATGTCCAAATAGTTTCCCTTCCGACTGCAAACATCTGATCAGTTGGCCAGATTGGATTCCATCAGCGGATGGGTTCCGATATGGTCTAGAGGAATCCGACTGTCGGTCGGACGCTTTCCGTCTGACATTGTAATCGGCCCCTCAGTTATTTAGTGGTCCCAGATGCTTTTTCAATTGTGCTCTGCTAGTTAAACTATTGATGACTATGGAGGGTGGGATCTCTTGCAGCTAGATCAAGGGGAGAATACCAGAGCCAGATTGCCTGAGGTAAAATCAGGGAGATGTGATATTTGGTGGTTCAGTAACTTATTGGAGTGCAGATCCGACACAAGGGTAATAAATAGTCATTTATCTGTTGTAAGTAGATTTACTTGGTTGTGCTATTTCAAGTAATGTGATATATCTACAGCCCTAAGAGAGCATAGGTGAGACAGCTGCAAAAGTTAAAATAAGAAAACAAACAGAGGCGATGTCAATAGGTCTACTTTATAACTGAAAGTGCCTTTTCAGTCAGTGATGAGTTTAGTACTCAATGAGTCATACTTGCACTTTGAAACATATACTTTCACTCATACATTTATTCATCCTTCCAATCACTCATTTTAACGTTTGACCCTCCACAATAATCCAGAAACACAAACTCAACAAGCATATGCAAGACAGAATACAAGAATACATTTAAAGGGAGTAGCCCAGGAGAACTGTCTGTGGAGCTGTAGGACTCTCCTAAAAATGATAAAATAATAAGCATTGGCAATGCCAATATGTCTCACATTTGTAAGAGTCAGAGCTAGTGCCGTTGTAAATGACAAGGTCTTTTACCCATGTGTTATGGAGTTCGGTGGATGTATGTTGTGTGGAGTGGAGTGAAATTGTGTGGGTTGGACTTGAATTGTTAAAGTATGGAATTGTGTGGCATGGAATTGTGTGGTGTAGAGTGGATATGTGTGTGGAATTATGTGTCATAGTGTGCAGTAGTAATTATGAGGTTTTGAGTGTACTGGAATTATGTGGAATGGGAGTGTGTGTCATGGAGTATAATTATGTGGAATGGTATTTTGTGTTGTGTAGTGGTATTTTGCACATGGTGTCCTGAACAGCATGTACTATTTAGCTCATGAAATGTATATATTTCACTCCCGTTTTTTTCATCACTAACTCAGTAGAAGAAATCCGTGGGAAAATAACATCCCCTCGCCTTCTGATGCAAAATGTCCCTGTTTATTCTCAAATCTTGGCATGTATGTGTAACATGTCTGCATACCTGCCAAGTGCCCTCAATTATGCACCACACCTCTAGTCAGTACAGACTTTTGAACCAAAATAGAACTTTGGATTCTGGGTTTTGCATGATCATATTTTCTAATCCAGTAATAAACATACAAGTTCCAGCATGCACAGTGCTGCAGGCTAATGGCTACTGGACAACCTGGAGATATTGTTTTACCTAGGGCTAAACGCTTAATTCATTTTTATGTTAATTGTGCCTTTTTGAGAAACGACACCTTAATCGCGGGAGAATGTAAACATGATTTTGTAGAACCAGATTTAAATCGAACCCACTGAACACTATTGTTTTTTTTGAACTAATAATTTTTTATTAACGAAAGTGAAATGACATTAGGAGTTCAGGGTTGGAGGCGAGTAAGTGTGAGAAATAAAGTGGGAGTCTTTTTGTGTGGAAAACAACACAGCACTGCAGTGGCTAGACTATGGCATGTTTGGCATTACTGAGAACAAAATATTAAACACTATTTATTAGCACTTGGAGCCATTGAGAATGCAACCAGTGATTAGTCTTTATCCGTCTACATCTGGTTTCCATTGCCTGCTGCACTGCGTGCCTAGAGAAAATGTTTTGTACAGCCGGCTCTAAACAACCCTCTCCCCCGTGTGTAAATGCTCAAGCATTAGAAATCACAGGAAAGTGTTAAATGCTCCCTTCCCTCACCAAAATATTCACGACTTGCTGACTCTGTGATACCAAAGCAGAAAACAAGGGGCATACTAACAACGGCCAGCGATAATCATTGCTGGCCGTGCTTAGCGTTAATTATTTATCGCAGGCTATCTCTGGAATTTATCGCCCTGTAAGCGCGTAATTAACAACGCTTTGCTCCAGGGCGATAACATTCCAGAGACAGCGAGGTTATCTCCCTTTTGCAGGGAACATCTCTGGTTTTCCAGCGATGTTCCCTGCAAAAGGGCGATAACCTTGCTGATACGATCCACAGGGTCGTATCAGCATAATCCAACCCCTATGTTAGGGATGGCTAAGTCATTTGACGTTAGATTTGGGCGAAAACAGCAGTTTTTGCCAAAATCTAATGTGTGCTAAAATCATGTGGGCTGCCTTGTAAATATCGCGATGTAAACATCAGCAATTTGCAAGGTAGTCCATCCGGAGTACGCCAGTAACGCCCACTTTGCATCTCATTGGAGATGCAAAGGGAGGCGTTGGGAAAAAGGGTGCTAACATGCGATTATGCATGTTAGCACCCTGTTGTAAATAGGGCGCTGGTTTTATCTGCGCTTTTTTGGCTTAGTAAGCCAAAAAAAACAGAGATAAAGCCTGTGTAAATATGCCCCCAAGAGGGTTAAGATCTCAACTCTAGCACCCTCAGGGCCGGCTCTAGGCTCATGGTGGCCCTGTGCAGGGAGCGTAGGTGGGGGCCCCGGAAGAGGGTGTCCGGACGGGGCGGAGCTCAGGAAGGTGTTTTAATAATACGTCCAGAAAAGTAGTTAGATGATTGACCAGTAGTAGAAGGCAAGGTGTCTTCTTTTCTGGGAAGTGCTGTGCTGAGAGTAGAAGGCAGAGGTCATCTCTGGGGGGGCATGCTACGCGGGGAATAAATAGAAGGCAGGGGGGGTGGAGTCTTCTGTAGGGGCTCTGTGAAGTGGTTAGAGAAAAGGGAAAGGGAAGTGCTTCAAATGGGAAGATACTGCTCGGTACTGCGTGCCTGCACTTCCTGAATGTGAAGGGTAGAGTATCTGCACCTCTCAGCACTGCTGTAACATATTTAATGGGAGAGCACCGGCACTTCCCAGGAGCAAGCAGGTACTCTAATTAGTGAGTGCCTGCAATTCAATATTTCCATTTCACGCTCTGAGGCCTGAACAAGGGGTTATTTTGGACGTCTATCATCTTGCTCCTTTGTTCTCGACTCAGTACAGGGGTTGGGCTCAGGACGCACAGGGATCCGTGTTTTTGAGATGGAGCCTGAGACCAGGGATGAGCCTTTTAAATAATGCCTAATATAGAATTATGGCGTGCTTCACTGCCAGTGTTGGCGCGATCAGGCAGCACTGCAGCAGGCTGTCATTGTAAGACTGTCCCCACCCACTCGAGGCCTGCACATTGCTCACCGTTCCAAATTTGAAGGGTCGGGCTCGGGGAAGAGTTGAGATAGTGCAATAACAGTCATCACCCCATTTGTGTTTTTTTTTATAAACGCATGCCCTTTGATCTTGCATCTGCTTCATCTGTCTTCAAAAGTATATGTTCCCTACGTCAACAGATATGGATTGCTGCATCAAATTATTTCAAGATGCTATTCTGGTGTTCTCCAAAGACACTGAATCACATTAAGACTGTTTTGGAGGAGGTTTGCTCTAGATTAGCACAAAAGGACTGAAAAGTGTACCTTGTTTCAAGACAAAGTCAATTAGTCCAAGCAATCTATGAATGCTCTTGTTTCTTTTCTAAGAATAAAGTATTGTCATTTAATTGCTTTGTGAATACCTTAGCAAATTTGTGTAAGATTTTGCAAGCAAAACGGAATATCTTTGTAAATTATTGCACACAAAGCAAAAATGTGTGTGCACTGAATGGCAGCAGTTCGCTTTCAACAACGTCAAAGTTGCTATTGCGTCTGCTCCTACTTTATAATACTCTTGCACAGGCAAAACCTGTGTCATAAATGTGAGGTTAGTGCATATGGTTTCGGCACTGTATTAGACCAGGTTGCAGGTTAAACAAGAATGGAATGTTTTGTTTGCTTCAAAGTCGCTATCTCCTACCAAACGCAAATATGGTGTATTTGAAAACGATTTACTAGCACGCGTATGGGCTATCAAGCAATTTGGACATTATGGGGCCGATTAGGATGGAGGATTTTCCGCCTCCTCCGGGCCGGCGGAAGCCACCTCCGGCCCGGAGGAGGCGGAAAATCCTCTGCGGACTCACCAAAGACCCACCGCCACATTACGATGGCTGGTGGGTCTTGGTTTCTGTCCGCTGCTTTTCCGCCACGGTCGGATTACAACCGCGGCGGAAAAGCTCTCATTTGGCTGGCAGTGTCTATCAGACACCGCCGGCCAAATTAGGAAGCATTTGAAAACATGCTTTTCCTCTGCGGTTTTTCCGCCGTGGAAAAGCATGTGTACTTTTGCTTTTGGGGGCCCGTTGCGGGCCCCCAGGGTGTTGGTGGGTGGGGGGTGCACATGGGGGGTACCTATGGTACCCCCCAGCATTTACATGCACAATGCGGCAGGCACCGCGCGGTGCCTGCCGCTTTGTGCATGTAAATGTTACACATGCACTTTTAACATTGCGGCGGGTGCTGCTTGAAGCAGCACCCGCCGCAATGTTAAATATCCAGGATGTGACCGCCAGGGTGGCGGTCACATCCTAATCGCACATGAGGGAACGCCGCAGCCCATGCGGACGTTCCCTCATACTCTGGGGTCGCGGACGGACTCAAGTCCGTCCGCGATCCTAATCGACCCCTTAGTTTGGCAATTCAAATAATGCCCACAAATTTCTGGAGGTGGTCTTTTAGCTACTGTTCTCATTATCGACTTGTATTCCAAGCTCTACCAATACAACTTGGAGGAAATGCTCGTACCAGGAAGGAAGAAGAGAACAGCATACTTTTTAATCAGGTTGACCTGTTGACAAGCAAAAGTCCGGAACCATCTGAAGAGATATACATGGAGTTGGTCATTCACAAAGAAGTTGATCAGTCTTTCTTTGGAGTTACAGGAGTTGCATGGTATGCCACTGATATCATCTTGACCCAAGTAAAACAGTTTGTTAATGAACGTGCACCATCCATGAAATCCCTACAGGGTCCCTTTAAGTCATTTTAGCCACATAGTGCAAGAATTGAGTTTGAAAAGCAATGCGGTGTTTTGAGAAAACAAATGCTTTCTACTAGAGGACATAAAATGTGCTTACTTCAAAGTGCACATCATGGGCACTTGGGAATATCTGCTCTCAAGAATTTCTTGCAAACCAGTTTCTGGTGGTTTGGAATCAACACTGATGTGTGTACTTCGAGTGACATAAACAAATACCTTTACTTCATATCTACCCATGTCTCCTGCGCATTGGTCAAAAGCTAAATGGGAAAAACTAGCCTCAGATGTGTGGGTGCCCTCGAAATTCTTCTGGCTCATAGGAATTTGCCCTTGTGTTAGTTGACTGTCACTTTAAGTGACTGGAAGAGCAATTTGTTGAAAAAGCCACCACCAGAGCTATTTTGAACCGTCTTTTAGTTTTAAAAGAAAGATGTATTCCCTGAGTCACTCATTACAGACAATGGTATGCAATTGAGCGCCACATAAATTAAAGAATTTATAATCCAATATCAGATAAAAAACACCAACACTGTTCTGTGTCACCCAGAGTGCAAAAGTCAAGTCGAACATTTCAATGGCCACCTCAAGCATAGTATTAAACTGGCACAAATTACCAATACTTCTCGGATAACTACTGTTAAAGAAAGCCTGTGGACAAGGTGTAGGAGTGACCTGTCATCCATACTGATACAGTATAGTTTATGAGTGCTTAGTCTGAAGAAACAACAAACTCGGAATTCAAAATGTTAAACCGTGGTTGGGGGCTCTCTTTAATAAGAACTGTATTTTATTTTATCGAAATGGCCCCTTTTTGCAACATTATAATAATGAAAGACAGGGGTGGGGGAGGGAGGATCATAGTGCTCTAATCTCTACCTTCTTTTATGACAGTTATTAGCTCCCTGTTCTAAACTGGGATTTTAACTTATATACTTCAATTAAAAAAATTACCTCTCTAACTAAATCACTGACCTATTTTCATTATATGGACTCCCTGGTATGCATGGATCGTGTATTTTGCAGGAGGTATATTAACCTGCTGTGCTACTTTATAATTAGTCAAAATGTCCACTAAAGAAAATGATCTCACTCCAAGAAGAACATTAATCGCAGTTATGGTGGCATTTGTATTGTTGTATGAACATTTCAGGAGGAAAGGAAGTTAACAACAGGTACTTGTTAAACTTAAATACTTACAAACTGCATGGTGAATGCTACTTGTAGTTATCATTAAGATATTTTGCGAATGGATTGTAATCGTGTTCCATTGACAAAGTGCTGCTGGAGCAGTGTAAACACTCGGAGTAAAAGTCTCATGCATAAATAGATATTTAGATATGGCTCTGAAGGCGACCCAAAGGAATCTTCCAGAGGCCAACAGACCGTAAAAGAGGTACAGAGTGCCCTGAGGAAAAAGCAGAGACTAGAAAATTCAAAGCTTTATCGGAAGCAGGAGCTGAAAGCTTGAAGCAGGTACTGTCAGAATATGTGCGTTTCTAGACAGAAAGTGTTCGCTCCTACGGTACCAGGCATGTTTAGTTGCAAAGATTACCCAGCCCAACACTACCCAGGACATTTGGTAAATATTATTTATCACTAAATAATAGACACTGCTGGCAGGCAGAGGCTCTAAATTATGAGAACCACAATATTTGGAACTTAAATTGACGTTACTTCAATGAATTATTTTATGCATCTAGGACTTGCCTTCCGCTCACACACTTACTTTATGCAGTGATTGCCGACAGTGCAGCTGCATTTCCATTGTCGGCCGCCTACGGCCTCCACTTGTCTGAGCAGCCTGGCAGCCCAAGCTCGCTTGGGTCGGCTCAGTGTCAGCTGAGCTGCAATCAGGGGTCCTGGGCCGGTTTGCTCGGGCGGCGTCAAGACCACGGTGGCCCCTGTGGTGTCCTCAGGGCCGGGGGTCGGGCTCATGCTTAGTTGCAAAACTACAGGAGAATTCATTTTACAGCGAGGGGGCTCAGTCAGAATTAACTGCTGCCCGGTGTCTATCTATTGGAGGCAGTAACTGTGACGTCAGGAAAGTGCAGAATGCGCGCGGCTGCGCGGTGATTGTTTCAACAATAGAACAGGCGCCCCCCTCGCCCCCCCCCCCCTAGCTACGCCGGTGTGCTGCCATTGCTAGCCGGGGTCGGAGCCGAAGGCCGCCAAATCCTGCCAGGGGGCCGCCACTGCCACGATGATTATCAGATCCTTCCGATCCTCGTCGTGGCGGCCCCTGGGGTTTGGCGGCCCTGTGCAGGTGCACACTTTGCACATACCTAGGGCCAGCCCTGGCACCCGTGACACTTGTTGTGATCTTACCGTCTGCAATGCACATCTATCCTGGGAGTTTTTACCTGATGGTGCACACGCTGTAACTGGGGAAGCTGTGCATGTGGACAACACAAAATCACCCGTCTCCTTACATCTGCTGCCAGCATATTGAATAAAAGACAGGGCTGTATGCAGCATGTACTGGCAGCCACCCACATCAAGGGGCATAAACTAGACCAAGTGTGGTCACAAAATCTAGATATGTCTCATTTCCTAATCTCTCCCTGTCCCTGGTCGGATCACTATCTGTTAACTTTTACGGTCTCCAATATTCACACTCCTACTGTCTTACGCCCAAGTAGTATGAAAGCTAGAAACTGGAATAAGGACATATTTGGAGTTGTTTCACACAATTCTTTCAACCACGGCGCCTTCGGCTCATAACTCTTCCCTATCCATCCAATCAGAAAATCTTACCTCTTGGCTTGAGTCGGCCAGTGACACAATTGCCCCCTTGAAAACCATAAAAACTAAAAGAGCCCACGATGCCCAACAATGGTTCTCTCCAGCCCTAAAGGAACAAAAACTCAGACTCAGACAAGCAGAGTGAAAATGGAGAAGGAATTACTTGCCCGAAAATAAAATTGCCTATATGTCTCTTCTTAAAGATTAAGGCTGACTATTTTTCATCAAAGATCTTGAAATCCGAACATAAAACCAAAGACATTTTCTCAATTGTCGATGAATTAGTCAATCCTGAGAGAGTCTCCGCTAAACCAGTCAATTCGCAATCCTTATGTGACGCTCTCAACAACTACTTTTTTGATAAAATTGCTACTATCAAAGCTATTATCCCAGGCCATAGTGTTTCTAACACGCCCACATTATCCTGTCAAACCTCTCCATCATTGGATCAAATTCCACTTATTACCAATGATTCCTTTTCAACTTTAATCACAAAAATCAAGTCCGGTTCCCCTCTGGATTGCTGTCCTCCCCACATTCTACGTGAAGCTTTTCGGGTCTGCCCTGACCCACCTATAGCTCTTCTCAATACATCTCTTAGAAGTGGAACTGTCCCTGATTCCTTTAAAAGTACGGAAATTCTAGCCATCTTGAAGAAACCTGGGGCCGATCCTCGGGTATTGAGCAATTATCGCCCCATATCCCTCCTGCCATACCTGAGTAAGATCTTGGAGGCACATGTGGCTTCTTGCATTAGCTCCTTTGTAGAGGAGTAATTTTTCCTTGATCCACACCAGGCGGGTTTTAGGCCAGCTCATTCAACAGAGGCTGTAATTCTAACATTTATGTATGAATCGAGAAAGGGAGCCGACCATGATTCCCCACAGGCTCTGATTCTCCTGGACTTGTCTGCTGCTTTTGACACGGTCGATCATAATATTTTGATCGACCCTGTCCAAAGTGCAGGCATCCAGGGCTCTACCTTGGGATGGATACAGTCCTTTCTTAAGGATAGATACCAATCGGTCCCCCTAGGAAATTTCTGCTCAAAAAAAGGGAAATTACAATGTGGAGTTCCACGGGGGTCCTTTCTATCCCCCCTTCTATTCAATTTGTACATGCATCCCCTGATTCTTGCCTTGAAAGAAATGGAAGTCTCAAGTTTAATTATACAGATGACCTGCAATTCATATTTAACATTCAATCTACAAGAACATCTGAGTTAAATCTTCAATCATTCATGACTTTTATCAGCAATTGGATGAACGCCAATCAACTAAAGTTAAACCCCGATAAAACGGAGCTAGTTCTGACGGGATGCTCTTTAAATCCTTGGAATTCAAATTTTTGTCCCTCTTCTCTGGGCTCCCCTCCCCTTCCAACGTCTTCGGTAAAAAGCCTAGGGATCATGATAAGCAGAGACTTATCAATGAAAACCCAGATTAACTCAGCGGTCTCGGTCAGCTTTTTCCTTCTACGTAAATTAAAAAAAATCAGAAGATTCTTATCAGCTGAAGTACTTACGTTGGTCGTCCTGGCGCTTATTATCTCACGCTTAGATTATGCCAACGCGATTTATGTTGGCATCCCTTCGTATCAAGCACAAGGCATGCAACTAATTCAGAACCACGCTGCCAGATTAATTTTCCAACTCCCTGCTCGTCAGCATGTGAAGCCTCTGCTGAAACAACTGCATTGGCTCCCAGTGGTCCAGCGTAGTGCCTTTAAACTGGGATGTATAGTATACAATGCATTGTCCAACAAAGGCCCGAAATTAATTGCTGAAAGAATTCAGAAATATATCCCTTCCCGCACTCTTCGATCATCTAGTCATAATCTTTTGATCACCCCCAGGTTTAAGTATTAAACATGGTGGATTCAGGTTTTCAACGTTGACTCCTCAATTTTGGAATTCTATTCCCCCGTCTATACGCACTATTGATGCCTATCTCCAGTTTTGGAAACAACTGAAGGCGTGGCTCTTTCTCAAAGCTTACAATTAACTTCTAACAATCTATAGGATTAGCTCAGATCTCTCATGTCCCTAAGCGCCAAGAAACCAACCAGGTGAACGTTGCGCTATGCAAGCAATTTTAACATAAAATAACATAACAGGGCTAAACCACAGCAAATGAGGGGGCAGGGGGATCAGCTAGAGCTCTGCGTGACTAGACATCAGCCACTTATTTCAAATTACAGAAGCGACGATATGGCCTCGAAATAGCCCAGAAGAGGGGGTGCATACAGGCATATTTCACGGGAGATTATAGTATGCAATGTCCAATTTCAAGAAGTGCCAGTTGCCTGTGTTTCTCTCCCAAAGAGTGGTATCAAAGAGAACTAGTGACACCCTCTATCAAGCACAAGTTTGCAATTGTGCTACCCCTTCTTTAGACTATACTTCCAAGAGATAGCTATTAGCCACAGCCTACTCATTTAAGAAGGGTGTTGCCCCTTTAGTTAGCGTCATGTCTCAAGCTTCAGACAAAATGTATCACACCCAAAGGAACGGTGCATGACAATAGCAATGGGGATACAGACCTTGAAGGGGCAGGGGCCTCTGCTTTTAACTCCAGAGTGCCAATAATTTAGAATGGGAGAATTGGAATCAGGCACTGGAACAAGACTTAAAGAGCATTCGCAAAATGGCAAACCAGACGATTAGGCTGAACAAAGTTGCTGTCTTGGTACTGAATGATTCAGGTATATCAATTATTCATAAAACAATAACAAAAAAGGAAATGCTAGGAGGTTGCAATGAATCTACTAATGGTTTCACTTTAAATATACGTTTCTACTAATTACACAACGCCTACTGGTCCTACGTGGTTGTTATTTTAAAACTTGTTTATAAAATTAGATAAAACGTTTGCTTCAGGTGAAATCTGCTTAGTTTGTTACATATTCAAAACGAAGCTCTATTTTTCCAAGATGGCCGCCAAATGCTCTGATGGAGATAAACAAGCAGCTGCGAATTCTGATTGTCCAAGTGATGCTTTATTGACACTATGGATAAAACAAGCGTGGCCCCTGGGGTCGGAGGAACGCTCACAGGATCTTTACTTAAGTAATCTCTCAGCTACTTCACTGCTCCTGAGGCTCTATAAGCAAGACCGGATTGGCCGTAACGGGCACCCGCGTTTCCCCAATGGGCCGCCAGGTTGGGGGCCCGTTTTGGGCCCCAGGGGGGCCGTTTTTGTTACCAGGGACCTGCAATATCAGCCACCTGTGTAACAAAATCTGCCTAAACCGGCCCTTGCAAACAGCTCAGCTCCACCATTTACCGCCCCCCGGATGCCGGCCGAGAAGTTTTCCAGGGCCGGTTTTGGTTCCCAATCCAGCCCTGTCTATAAGTGTGAAAACACTCACCCACACACTCATCCTTCACACACCTGCATCCACCGGGCATAGGCGGAACTTTTTTATCCCTATTTTTAGCGGTCTGGTACGTTCGGAGAAGCACAGGGAAAGCAACCAGGACCAAGCAACAGCAGGAGAAGGGTGTTTGGGGGAAGTGAGAAGAACCACAATAATATCCTGATTTACAGCCCACAGCTGAGCACGTTTGCAAAGACCAAAAACATAACAATCCTAAAACACAAGCCAAAAAAAAAGTAGCAAGATTTTCAGGTCTGTTTTCAATTGTGCTCCTTGCAGACTGTTTTCTATGCAGCTTGAAATGAAAAGGCGAGGGAGCCTGACCACAGATCCTTTCCCATGCCGCCTCCATAAACAAAAGAAAAAATGAGGGCACTTCCCTAGCCTAAATGCACACAGGTGGATGGCTACAGAGCTGGGGGGGCATTATCCATGGGAGGGAACAAGCAATGAAAAGGTGGGACAAATCGGAACAAATACCCACTTGAAAGCAAGGATTTTTAAAGGCCAATGAAAAAACCAAATGAAAAGATGTGGGTGGGGTCTAAGCCCACAACTTGACTTGCGAAAGCGCTGTGTAGGCTCGACCTAAAAATGGAATGGATGCAGACTGGTATATCATCCCAGACACTGATCCACACTCATGTGAAGGCAGATGGACACATTTTGCCACTGAAAGGGCAACAGAGACAGAACAGACATGGGCTAATCCACTGCCTCATTCAGTATTATAGTCCAAAAATCATTGACAATTAAAATAATCTCAGAGATGTAGCAAAATTCCTGTCTTCAGGCTTTACATAGTATATTAACAATCCACCCTTAAAGGTCTATTGGCTCTAACATATGATTTTCATTGCAAATAAGTCATGCCTACTGCATTTGTTATAATTTTTCATAATAAATTAGATCAGACCTATAACATCTGTCATAATGTTTGCTAATATGCCCATCACACCTATAACCTTTATCATTGGCTCGTCACAAATAGCCAACAAAGGCCTATTATAGTGTTCTTACTTTTGTTGGATACTTTTGAATATTTTTGCATACTTTCTCACAAGCCATCCATCAGTAAAACAGGCAGCAAGATTACAAATATGTCCAGAATTACAGCTGGTGAACCAATATACATCCCCTTGTAATGGCTAACAAGCATTATTGCAATGGTAATAACAATGATTATTATTACATGGGCTCAGGCCAGTGCAAACTCTCACCTCTGTGTGTTTGTCAGTGAGGACTATCAATATCAAAACCCTTGCCTACAATGGTAATATGCGGATTCCATGCAATAAAATGTCTGTGCACGATCTTCAACACAGTGTAATGAATCACAATCCACGATTAACGACTATTGGCTTTAAGAAAAGCTGCTCACATTAAATTGGTTAGACCTATTGCCTTTGTTGAAACATTTCACAATAAGTCAATCAGAACTATGACATCTTACATAAATGTTCCCATTGACGAATCAGGCCGTCAGCCTTTATCACTGTCTTGTCACAATAACCAGCTAAGGCCTATTGAATTCTGACTAAGCTTCCTCCCAAGACAACTCCCAGCTCCCCAAGCATACATTCAGAAAATTATAAATATACACAAAATTACCATGTCATGAGTGATGTAGTATGTGAAGTCATAATCAGTGCATTATGGGGCTTGAGCTATATCTTGCTCAGGTAACTATAACTGGTAAGTTTCAATTTGTTTTGAGTGTAAAATCTGTGCTATAAACGTCCCTATAACCTTTGGTTTTGTTTGTGAATTTCTAAGGTGTTTAAGGTTTTTTCAATTTTATTTCCTAACTATAACGTTCCTATAACCTTCAGGTTTTGCATTGAATATCTAAAGATTCATTTTATTTCCTAACTGTAACCTTCTAACTTTATTTCCTAACTGTAACCTGTAACTTCTGAGAATGGGTGTGTGAGTGGCTGTATCGGTCAGTGAGCGGCTGTCTGAGTGGGTCTATGGGTGAGTAAGAAGCTGTGTAAGTGGCTGTATATGAGAGTGAGAGGATGTGTGAGTGGCTGACAGGGAGTGAGAGTGAGTGGGTATGTGAGTGTCTGTAAATGTATGTGAGTGGCTGTATGGGTTTGTGAGTGGGGGGTGAGCTGCTCTTTGGGTAAGTACGTTGGTGTGTGAGTGGCTGTTGTGGACGAGTAAGTGGCTGCGTGAAAGGGTATGTGACTAGATATAAGAGTAACTGTACGGGTCTGTGAATGATTGTGTGCTGAGAATACAAGTGATTTTGTGAATTTGTATTCTCATAGCAATTAAAAGGGAGAACCATGGACTCTCTCACTAGGAGATTACACGAAAGAACCCACTGGTCACAGTCACTGCATAAGTGATTGTGCTCCGATAGGCTAATAACGTGTTCATCTGCATCAAGGATTTTACATTGCATAGCTGCCAAGAATTCAAATTGCTTATATTTGACATTTTAAAGTTTCCATTGTACTTTTGAGTGACAAATGTATGAAACTTAAAGTGACACTTTCTCGCAAGCAAATCAAGAACTGAAGTCTAGGGGAGCAGATAAATATCAGAAATAACACCCATTTGACCAATGAGAAATTCTGAGAGGATCTTGACACCACTGCAAAGCACCACCAGAAGTGAAAGGGCCCTAACCTGCTTTGCAGCAGGCATATCAACCCTCTGCGCTATTTTATCAAGAGTGAAAACTACCACTAGACAACACAATCTAATCTCACTCCAGCAGGAACATTATTCACCAGAGTTATCTTGATATTTTTACAGTTGCGTGAAAAATTCAGGACATTCAAGGAGTTTGGCAAAACTAACAGATAGTTTTAATCTCATATTATTTAGAAAAAGCTTCTTCCACCCTCTTGGCACATAATCAGGTGCTGTGCGCAACAGTTCCACAAGTAATAGATGGATTTCTGTGAGAAAAGCAGTTACTCATAGCTATCCTCATAAAACAAAGTTTGTCGTATATATGTGTGGTTCATGTTGTTCTCTGTAAGTCTGCCATGCTCCCTGGCATTAGGCATACGCTGGAATGTATTCTCACGAGCGCTAGGGGTGTTTTGGATCATTCCAAGCTTCCTCATCAGTAAATAGGAGATGCTGAATTGGTTCGAACATTGCCTAGGTCAATTAGGTTAGTTAAGGTAGAGTCCAATGTCCTTCAGACACTCTAACACTCTTAAGTGGCCAAACCTCTATTACATGCAGATTTCACGATTTTCCAAATTTATTGTGGACAGCCAACCCATTATTGACAACTAATGGCACACAAGTGGGAAAACTTGTGTTGTGTATGGCCTCCTCTCTATGCATTACTACTTATGCAGAGCCCACTCCTTCCAGATACTGAAGTATCATTTGTGGAGTAAACATTTACGATGCACGCTTTTCGCTTTGTTTTGAACACCCCTTGTGGGTATCCAACCACACATTTGGGGTAAGTCTCTGCTGCGCACGGTTGTCACCCTGTGGACATGCCCTTATGGAGATCCCCCTCACTCGAGACACACAAGAAGGCCAAGCTCCTTCTACACACAGCCTTTATTTTTGCAGAGAGCAAACCACTTGTAGAAATCAGCTGCGCACATGTGACCAAGGCTTTGCTGCGCATGGTCTTTATCCTGTGCAGAACCTCTCAAAAGGGGGCCCACTCTCTTCAGATATCTAAGCCACCTTAGGTGACCTAACCCCTACGATGCACAGATTTCACCCTGTTCTAAATCCTTTGCAGACAGACAGGCCTATGTGGGCAATCAACCACACACATGTGGGCAAGCCCCTGCTGCACACGATCTTCACTCTTTGCTCAACCTCTCATGAGTGCCTCACTCCCTCCAGTCGCTCAAGCTCCATTTGTTGGTCAAACCCTTACTACTCATGGTTTTCACTATGTTCAGAACCATTTACAGTTAGCCCTCTTGAGAGTAACCAATGGCAGAAGTGTGGGCAAGATACTGCTGCATGCGGTCTATGCCCCTGTGCCAAAGCCTTCCTCGAGAGCTCATTGAGCCAGACTCATTGGGCAAGGCTCTTTTACACATGGGCTTAGGCCAGTGCTCAACCTGTCATGATGGCATTTACCTTCTAGACACTCAAACCCTCTGAAGTTGAATCTCTGCTACATATGGCTTTCACCCTAAACAAAACCCTTTGTGGACAGCCAAGTCCTTTTGTGGGAGGTAACTCTATGCATGGTCTTCACCCTGCGCACAATTCCTCAAGGACAGCCCACTTCCTCCAGACAGCTAAGCCCCTTAGGTGGCCAATCTCTATGCTTGGTTTTTACTCTGTTCCATACCCTTTGCAAACCCTCTGTGGGACACCAATTGTATATGGGAGGGTAAACCCTTGCTGTGCATGTTGTTCATCCTTTACATATGCTCTCACTATGAGCTCAGTTGCTTGAGACACCCAATCCCTATTAGGTTGCAAAATCCCTACCACACATGGCTTTTTCCCTATTCTGAACTCTTTCTGGGCAGATAACGTCCTGTGGGCAAATAACTCCTCACAGGTGGGCAGGCCTCAGCTGCACATGGTGTTTTCCCTGTGGACAACCACTCACAGAAAGCCCACTGCCTTCAGACAACAATGTCCTCTTACGAACCTAACCCCTATTACACAGTGCTTTTGTCCTGTTCTGAACACATTAAAGAGAGTCAACCTTTTTTGTGCAACCAACCACAGTCAGATTGGCAAGCCCTTGGTGTACATGGTGTATGCCCAAAACACAACCCCTACGAAGAGTCTTCCCCTTTCAGATATCCAACAAACCATATTCAGGTGGATAAACCCCTGCTGTACTCATCTTGTGCTCAACTTGTTGTGTGAACCAAGTCATTCTAAGCACTCAAGCCCCATTTGATGCCTCAACCCTTACTAAGCCCAGCTTTTACCCTGTTCCTAACTCTTCACAAACAACCACCTCCTTTTGGGAAAGCTACCCCACACGGCTGAGCAAGTGTGGGAATTCTGCCACGAGTGCCAAGATTCCGCCATGGGCCTGGAGACTCTGCCCCGAGTGCAGCAACTCCGTCCAAGTGCGGAGACTCAGCACTCGTAACTTTACTTGTTGTTAGTGAAAAATGCACCCTAGTGTCCACAATGGGCCTGCGAATGCATTTTGTGATAAGAAAATGGCACTAAATGCTATAGGACACAAACCTCAGAAGCCAGCAGCCGCTCACTCTCTCTTAGTTTCTTGGTCCTGTTCTCCTGCAGTATGAATATTGCCCCAATTTACTCTTAATCTCTCAAGCTGGAATAATTGTATAATTTGGGTAATTTTGCACCAGAAGAGTAATGTGTCAGTCAGTCAGAATAACATTATTTCGCCAACACAATGTAGGCATAAAAAGTATACTACATATAAAAGACACATCACAACATTGCAGCAACATGGAAAAAGATCATTACTTTAAAATACAGATATAAATTCATGATCATTTCCACAGTGATAAAATCGTTTCATTTGTACGAATGTAATTCCAGGTAGTTTTAGATCTCTTTTTTAGTGCCAATAATAAAAAAGACGCTAAAGAGAAACAGATAAAAGGATCAGGTAGTAGCTGGAGATAATAAAGTGCTATGCGACACTGTTAAGAATTCATTTTCCGCATAATAGGGATAATGATACATTTCCTTTCATTATAATAACATTTACAGAAAAACAAAAACAAAAAATGTATATCATCCTGCATAGATTGATTATCACAGGTACAAAATGGAAGTTCAGAAACAGCAAAAACATTGCGAGGAGTGCCCAGCATTAACAGAATATAATTTAATCGAAACCTCACCAGGATGTACCTATGTTGTAGATTAGTAACAAAGGTTAAGTATGTTCTGTTTGAGTTCGTTAATTCTATAGTAGGGCACACCAAGTATGATTTAACTGTTGGGAGATTGATATGTTTAATCTCTCTTCTTATCTGTCAATTCAAAAGCAATTGAGCTTTTAGATCAATTTTGGAAATAGAAATGCAATTAGAAGGTTCCAAAAAGAGGTAATGTAGCCCAGCCACCATCAATGTTGTTTCGACATAAGTTAGCCAAGCAACATTACCTACTCCATCCAGTTTCAGGACAACTGTGATATTATCTCTTGTCAAAGCAAGGGATTCCTTTCGCCATATTGAGTGCCAATTAAGGATAGGGGCCATTGCAATTCTATCAGTTATATAAGGGGCACCTAGTTCCATGTGACACTTATAGGTGACACAGGTCTTTGGCAATGAAAAGACCCTTTTTAGGAAATGATCTTCAATAATCTGCAGTTTTGTACAGTCTTTCATGCCACTGACAGCTGCCCCATAAGTGGTGGTAGACACAGTCTTGGCACACTGTTTTTATTAGATCTATTGGTTTTAAACCAATTTTTTTTATAAACTTAGTTAAATCCCCAATGTTTTTCTCATCTGAGTTCCTCTATTAGTGATAATATTTTGCCATTTTGTTTGAGAATCAAACATAATCCCTAAATAATTAAAAGACTCGACAACCCCCATTTTTCCCTCTTTAGTAGTGATTTGCAGAAAATTTCGATATTTTGAGCCTGCTTCTAAAATAAATGACTTTGAGTAATTCACTTTTATGCTTAAATTACACAATAATTATGTATAGTCCTGGACTATACGACACAGTGCATTACTAGTATGAGCCAAGAGTACGGCGTTGTCTGCATATAATAAAATTGGCACTTGTGCTGAATTAATATAAGGGACATCTGGTGTAGAGCCCATCAGTGCAGATTCCACACCAGTGTTCAATTAAAATAATATCATAATAAGGAGAATCATTCAAAAATGCCTTCACCTTAAACAGTAGAGTATTAGAGAACAATGTCAGAAGACCACCCTTAGCCCGACCAGCAGATGAGGGAGCAGCTGCAGTGTAAAAGGAGCGGTACCCATTCAGATATATTGGGACCCTTTCCCAGGTCTCTTGAAGGCACATTGTATCACTGGAAGTCAACAAGGAGAGCCATTCATTATTAGACCTTTTTTGATTATAACCAGCAATGTTCCAAGACATAACCGATATGAAACCGGTAGAGTTCCCTCGAAATGTCAGGCACTGAGACAGGCTAAGACTGCTTCTGCACGTGGCTAATGTCACTGGAGTAGTGACCGAAGTGGTAGTGGGCAAGGGAGACCTTTTATGCACATCTAAAGGAACATTCCAACTGGTTGACATATTTTGAAAATCCAATCAATCACTGACAGAGAGGCCTTCTAATGAGGCATATCTATTTTTTAAAGGAAGCGGCGGAACTGAAGGAGAGGGAGGTTGGTTGGATAGAAGGCGGGAAACCTCCAGATAATTTGCCAAATAAAATGGGGCAACTGTGGCAGCTGAGGAATAGAATGAGGTTTATAAAAGAAACCCAAAGGTAGAACAAATATCTCAGAATTAGATGAAGGCATGTTTGGAAGAATTGTTAATAGGTCGCCCACTACATGGGAACTATCAAAATTTACTATGCTACAATCGCCTTTGATAGTTTTAGGGGCTCTCCCTACCCAGAATACCCTCCTCGCCATGATGACGTTACTATGAACATTAGAATTTTCACCTAAACGTTTAGATAACCAATGATGGGATTTATTTATAAGCTGCTCCGTATTTTATAGTGTATTGGGGTTGAGTCCTGGGACGTTAACTAAAACCATAACATAGGGACAGGCAGCTGGAGGGAGATCTAATGTTAACTGAAGCTTCGTAAATTCGTCTTGATGCTGAGAAACTCCCCTATTCGAGCCTAAAGGCTGTAATCCTCCCAGCAGGCCTCTCTCCTAGCAAATTGCAGGTATAGGTGTAATAGTAATGTGTAATTACTCCAATTACTCTGGCGTGAATAACATTTGGCCCACCTCTGACAGACTAACAGAGCTATTTTTGTCAGACTAACAGTTCTACAGCCATAGTAATTGTATAACTGAATGGAAAAAAGTTATGTGTACACTTTAGTGTGTACCCTATATATTACCCCTACAGTAGTTACAGCATAAACCAACTTATCACAAGCTTTCCAAAGAATGTCTGACAGAGGATGCACATGACTTCAACCTAACATTTTTACATATTATGGAGAGGTAACTAAGCGTGAGCGCAAAATCTGTTCCGCTCGCGGATTTCGTGGATTTTCGGTAAATCCGCAATCCGAGAACTCCCGCAAATTTACTGAAAATCCGCGAATCCGCGAACGGCGGATTCGGGGGGCAAAAGTTCAAGCCTTCAAGCTTGAAGTTGTTGTTGTAACTATTTTAGGATGGCGCCGGCCAGCTGCCAGCACCATCTTAAAATAGCAACTAAGTTAGCTTCAACAGGAAGCACAGGAAGCACTAATAGATAAAATAAAGCAGGTGCTAGAGCACCTGCTTTATTTTATCTATTAGTGAAGCTAATTTAGTAACTATTTTAGGATGGCGCTGGCAGCTTGCCGGTGCCATCCTAAAATAGTTACAGGAAGATGATGGATGGACAGCTCACTCAAGGGAGCGTCGTCGAGGCTGGGCAGGTGCGCCTTCTTCCCAAATCTGCCGTCGAAAATCAGCAGTGATGCTGGATAGAGGCCTTTGCATCTTTGACTTTCACGAGCGCAATCCTCGTGTTGTTCCTGTGACCAGGAGCTTCTTTCTCTTGATCTGCTGCTCTGATCGGTCTCTGACCTTTTATACACACAAGAGGCATGTGAAATCGCATGGAAGCCCTGCCCGTTTGGCCCCGTTCACACACTCGCGGTGTGCACCGTCTTACCGCCATTTACCCACTATGATGGACAGCTCACTCAAGGGACCCCTTCGCCCTTTGGGGCGATTGCATAGTAACACACACATGGTCGCTGGAACTAGTTGAAGCTCAAATTCAGTGACTCATTCATCAGCCCAAAAACAATCGTGAGCGTCGTCGAGGCCGCACAGGAGAAGACCCCCCCATTAAAGAAATTTGCAAAATCCGCGAATCCGCAAATTCGCGGATTTTGCGGATTCGCGAATCCGCAAATTTGCGGATCATGGATCCGCGAAATCCGCCCATGCTTAGAGGTAACTGTACATGTGTTCACATACACAAGGTATCGTGGAGTACCCACTCCCTTAGCTTACTGAAGACTCTAAAGTTGCAAAACTCCCAGGACAAATGGCCATCACCTTGTGCTGAACCATTTCAGTCAATTCTCTGTGGGCAATAAACTGCACTTAGTTGGGAAAACCCTTGTTTTTGCCCTGTTTAACCGCATCGCTGCTGCGGCGATTTTTGCGCTGTGCAGCATTTTTTAAATTACCGCGATACAAGACGAGCTCAGCTCGTCATCAGCACACGCCACCCGTGGGTGATGACGAGCTGAGCTCGTCATCAGCATCGAAGGGGTTAAAACCTTTCTCGGGCAGTCCTCTCTCTCCACACACCTTAGCTTGCTTAAGTGGATAACTCAATACTTCACATAGCTTTGGTTTTGTGCTGCACTCTTGGCATACAGATATACCATTGTGGGCAACCAACTGTACATAGGTGGGCATGTTCTGCAACCCATATGGACAGGCTGCTCATTCTAGACACCCAAGCACACTTAGATTGTCAAACCCTTACTTTGACAGCCAATTTCCTCTGAGCAATAAAGCTCACACAGATGGGCAATCCCCTATTGCGCATTGTGCTAACTGTACAAAACCACTAACAGACACTCAAACCTCTCCAGACACCCAAGTCCACTTATATGCATAAACCTCTACTATCTATAGCCATTAACCTGCCCCCATGGTCAAACAATTACAAATGGGTGATAAAGCTTCCTGTGCACACAATGTGCACCCTGTGTATAACCCCTCATGATCACCCAAGCCCAGTAATGTGGACAAACCTCTACTAAGCGTGACCTTCTCTCTGTGCACATGTTTTTGCAGACAGAAAACCCGTTGTGGGCAACTAAGCACACATGGGTGATCATGGGCTTGGTGCACCTAGTGTTTGCCGTGTCCACAATCCCTTCAGATTAAGAAACTCATTTAGGTCAGCAAACCCTTACTATGACAATCAGTCTCCTGTGGGGAAGCAACCACACACAGCTGATCAAGCCCCTGTTGTACACGGTTTACACACTCTGTACGGATCACTGAAATAATATCGAGGGTCAAAATATCGACTTGCCAAAATATCGTGGACAAAATATCGACAGTCAAAATATCGAGTTTGTATCTACAAACAGGTAAGTACAAAAATATCGAGTACAAAATATCGTTAACAATAATATAGATGTAAAAAATATCGACTTTATTAAAAACAGTGTTAAATTAAATTAATATTAAATTTTAATTACTAAAATATACTTAAAAATACTTAAATTAAATTATAATAATTAAATAATAAAAATAATTTTTTACAATCTTATTTGTTGACCCTGAACGCTAAAATATACCCCTTTACCCAAAAACCCAAAACTGACCCTGAACCCTAAAAATACCCCTTTACCCAAAAACTAAAAACTGACCCTGAACCCTAAAAATGCCCCTTTACCCAAAAACTGAAAACTGACCTTGAACCCCAAAAATACCCCTTTACCCAAAAACTGAAAACTGACCCTGAACCCTAAAAATGACCCTTTACCCAAAAACTGAAAACTGACCCTGAACCCTAAAAATGCCCCTTTACCCAAAAACTGAAAACTGACCCTGAACCCTAAAAATGCCCCTTTACTTAAAAACTAAAAACTGACCCTGAACCCTAAAAATGCCCCTTTACCCAAAAACTAAAAACTGACCCTGAACCCTAAAAATGCCCCTTTACCCAAAAACTGAAAACTGACCCTGAACCCTAAAAATACTCCTTTACCCAAAATGTATCAATATTATTTAATTACCAAATAATAATTAATTAACAATAACAATAAAGTAAATATATTAGCACATTAGCTGTAATTATTTTAATAATTAATAATAATTTTTCCCAATTAATTACTTAACAATAACACAAAATTATATATATAAAAATGTACTCTAATTAATGTAATTAACTAATTACAATTAATTAATTACCAATTAATTACTAATACAAAATATTTACAAAATTATATTAATTAATTAACTAATTATTATTAATTAATTATCAATTAATTATTAATTATAAATATTTACAAACATATATTAATTAATTAATTATTATTAAATTACTTCCCACCCTATTCCCCTATAAACCCACAACCCGCTACAGAATTACATTACGCAATTATTAAAAAAACAAAATTCATTTAATAAAATATTTTATAACATTAATACACACTTTTCACACATATTATTGCATAAAAATACACTATAAAATATTATATATTATTAAAAAATCGATATTTTTGCTATCTATATTTTATACAGTCAATATTACTTCACTTACCTGAAAAACGATATTTTTGTAGTCGATATTATGTCCAGTCGATATTTTGTCCAGTCTATATTTAAAACTCGATATTATGTCCAGTCGATATTTTGGAGTCGATATTTTGTCTGTGCACCACTCTGTACATTCCCTCACAGACAGTTAACTCTTTCCAGACTCCCTTCTTGCAGCAGTCAGTAGAGGACTATACCCAGGCCGCTGGCTCAATTAGAACAAGTCTGAAATCATGGGTCTGAATAACCGCTGCACTAGTGACCTTTTCAAAACCACCGGACTGTCCTGACCAAACCACTTCATTAAATATTTGGGCCTAGAATTTAACTTACATCTATTAGAGTCACTGCACCATAATGAAAACTTAACACTGAATATAATTGAGTCCCTATTGGACAGTTGTAACCCAAAATTCCTCATCCTATGTGGTTTCATTGAGACCATCAAGATGATGGTCACCCCAATAGTTAATTACGTCATAAGTATGTTACCTTTAGTATTAATGGACAAATTCCATCATAAGCTAGACAAGCTGCCGTCAAAGTTATTTGGCAAAATAAATGCCCTAGAATGGCCCTAAAAAACTCTGCCTGCCTGTACAGCTAGGGGGAGTTAACCTAGTGTATTAAAAAAATTACCAAACCTTTTCTTTTAGCCAGACAAGGCTCCCTTTGGTTCTCCTACCCCCATAACTATACCCCCTCACATATACTAATTGAAAAGAAGATCCTGGGATATCTGCAGCCCACATAGTCACTAACTATTAAGATAAAATCCCTCTTGTTAAGTAAATAGATCTTCAACAATATGAGAAGAGCCCTCCTGAGGATAGGTAGACTTCTAGAGACCCCAATCGCCCATTCTAACATGATCTCACTCTGCCACACAACCCGAAGATCAGAATCCATCACGGAAACCATATTTTGGGGCACATGGGCATCGAAAGGCATTCATTTTCTAAAGCAATTGGGTAATCAGTGAGCACCTCTCTCCATCGGAGACCTTCAAAGACAATATAAGTTGCTTGACATAGGCTTCTACGACTTCCTCAAGCTCAAAGTCAGGCTGTCCAAGATACAAGAGGAGGCGGAGATAAGAGAGGATTTTCAGGATGAGGGTAAGCTTATTTAACCTGACAGATGAGGAAATCATATACAGGTATAGACTGAGTAGTCATGTAATACTTGACCTGATTGCTGATTTACATCCCCAGCTACAGGCACCAACACTGCAGAGTAATATCACATCTTCCCATGTGCAGGTTTTTGTGTTGCCTGCACCTCCTAGCATCAGAGAGCTACCAATCAGTGATAGCAGTGGCAAGGGGTGTCACATAGCACACATTCTAGGTTCAGCCACTGATTTCTTTACGTAATGATAGGAAAGGTAAACTAGCTTATATATTTTCCTGGAATGCCCCAATCATTGCAGCAGACAAACCTCCAGTTCTACCAGGTGGCACATTTCCCCAAAGTAACTGGTTCTGTGGATGGGACACATATAGCACTATGTCCCTTGCCACCTCAGAATACATCTATCGGAACAGGAAGAGCACACCTTCCCTGAACATGCATATGGTGTGTGACACCTCCTGTGTCATCACTGACCGTGTGGCCAGATAGCCAGGAAACAGCAATGGCTCCTTCATCTTCTGCCACAGTGGCATTAACACCCAGTTGGCACAGGGCGAGTTAGGAGATGGATTCCTATTAGGTAAGGTGTCAAGAGAACAAATGAAAGCACTGGCCAGGAGTGTATGTGTGATCTGAGCTAATGTATTCTCCCTCTTTCCCTTTGGTGACAGCGCCTACGTATTGTGATCCTGGATCCTTACACCTTATCTGACCCCACGAACACCAAGTGAGACATGATACAATAGTGGACACAGGGCACCACGCTCACTAATTGAACTCACATTTGGCCTCCTGAAGACCCGTTTCTACATCACACACAAGACAGGTGGAACATTCCTCTACAAGCCACACCCTCACTGCAAGGTCATAGCAACCTGTGCCAATGTGCACAACATTGCATGAGAAGGGGACTGCACAATGTCACCATTGTGCCAGAATGTGATGATGAATCTGATGATGAGCACCAACCACCACAGGGGCAGCAGGAAGGAACACAAGCGGCTGAGAGAAGTGTACTACACACTGAGATTACACAACACTGCTTCTGAGGTGAGCAAAGACAAGACACAGTAGAAAATATACAAGACAAAGGGGAAATGCTTGGTGCACAACTCAGTGGCAACTCAATGACCCTTTATTTTGTTTGCTACCACAACTGGATAAACATAATTCCACATAGAGCAAACAAATGTAAAAATAGGTCAATGGTAATACAACAGGAACTCGGCATAGAGTTATTTTTCGTGGCCTTTTGTGTGGGTGGTCTTCTCCGCTGTGCTGGTTTGGGTGATTCAGAAAAGGGGGTGGTGATGGACAGAGTATCTGAATTAAGCAGAACACTCCTACCCAGTCAACAGATCAGGGCTTGATCCATCACTGTTTTTTAGCTCACTGCACCATCCCAACTCAGAACCTGGCTACATGCAAATTAGTATGTCCCTGGCCCAGTGCATCATGGGAACAGGGCAGACCAAACTACCAAGCCAATTCTTTTGCTGGAAAGGAAACAAGCTTCCGGGGACCGGTTTCTGGCATTACAGCCGTCTTCGGTCCGGCTTGCTTGAATCCTGATGGTGCAGTGAGCAAGGGACTCATGTCTGAGCATACCATTCCACGCTTATGGTGGACAAAACGATTCAGAAAAGGGGGTGGTGATGGACAGAGTATCTGAATTAAGCAGAACACTCCTACCCAGTCAACAGATCAGGGCTTGATCCATCACCGTTTTTTAGCTCACTGCACCATCCCAGCTCAGAACCTGGCTACATGCAAATTAGTCTGTCCCTGGCCCAGTGCATCATGGGAACAGGGCAGACCAAACTACCAAGCCAATTCTTTTACTAGAAAGGAAACAAGCTTCCGGGGACCGGTTTCTGGCATTACAGCCGTCTTCGGCCCGGCTTGCTTGAATCCTGATGGTGCAGTGAGCAAGGGACTCATGTCTGAGCATACCCTTCCACACTGGTTTGGGTGGCAGATGCTGTGTCAGACACCTATGGATGGCAGCATGTTTGCCTTGATGGTTGAAGTTCCTATGCAGAGGCACCACTTATAATTGATCCCTCCTCACTCACAGGTGGTAGGGTCTGTGGGGAAGACACAGGTAGGTTGCGGGTCTGTATGCTTTTCAGGGCTGTGGAGACTTGCACCAGGCCATGAGCATTATCCTGGTATAATGCCTGTCACAGTATAAAGAGCTCTATAATCCGGCAAAGTAGGTCTTAGGTATGTATAACAATGTGAGGCCCTCATGGTTGGCAATGTTCCAATGCCATTTCATCATGCTCTTACAGCCATTGAAGTCCTACTTCCTTTCTTTACACTCTCACTTTAAATACAGATGTTTACCATTAGAGTGGGCTTTTGGTGGGTTATATATTCTACTACAATAGACTATAAAACTATAATATAGGCCAAGAACATTCAACATTACATTACAATGTCCTAACCCACATAAGCTGCCTCTCTCTTACATCTAGCTCTTGAGGATATGATGCAGGAGAAAGTTAGAAGCAGAGAATGTCTAGCATAGCACGTAAGAGCCTTCCCTTCTCCTATTACTCCAAGTATTACTGGAACTTCAGAAGGGGGAATTCTGCTCATCTTTTACATCTCTCTGGCTTGACTAAACAAGGGAAATGACCTTGCCCAAGGTGGGCAGACAGACCCTTGTGAGCGACCAACCAGACATGGGTGGGGGAGACCCTGCTGAGCAGCAGGCTTCATCCCTGTACATAAACCCTCACAGAAAACACACAGAAAATGAACTGCCATCAGACACTTAGTGTGCCTTAAGAAGCGAACCCTCCATTATGCACAGCTTTCGCTCTGTTGTAAACTGTTTGTGGATGGGCAAGTGTTCTGACCGGGTTTTCTGCCCCTTTTTGAGTGAAGGTGACTTTAGCCTGCTATCATTCTAATAGGAGGATTAGAACCTCAGACCTGGCCTATTTACCAGGTGTTTGACATAATTCCCTACCCTTTTCCTTATTCTAGGGTCTATAAACTTATTTTAAGGGATAGATTCCTTAGTATTAGTATTAATTTGTCCTTTTGTAAGGTTGCTAGTATATTTCTAATGGAGTTATGCTTATTTCAGGCCTAGTAGGCCTCGAACGGGAGAGACTCCATCTTTCTTTCTGCCTCGGCTGCTTGAGATGCTTTTAGGTCAAATGTAATATTTTAGTTATAAGGTGTTGTTCGCTTGCAGAGAACCGGCTCAGGCTGGCCCTTATCGAAGGATTGTATTTTTCTTCGTGTCGAAGACATAACATCAGGCCGGCCGGCTGAGAACGTGTCCTTGGCACTAAGCATGGGCGGAAAATCCGTTACGCTCGCGGATTTTGCGGATTTTCGGTAAATTCGCAATCCGCGAACGCTCGGGAATTTACCGAAAATCCGCAAATTCGCACGCAGCGGATTTTTTTTTCTTGGTGATACAATTTTGCGGCGTGCGGTGTAAGTTCGCAATTGCGAACTGGTACAAAACCCTCACGAACTGGCAGAAATCCTTGCGAACTGGCAGAAATCCTTGCGAACACAAAAAAAGCAATCAGCAGGTTCAAAAGTTCAAACTCATCATTAGTAACCATTCCCTGTAGTGCTTCCTGACAAGGGCCCCTCCAGAGTTCAGTTGCTAGTTGCAACAATTGTATGACCCTGCTCTGACCCTCACAGCAGGCTCATAGAATAGCTACAAGTAGGCCACAAAGGTCCTGGAAAAAAAATTGGACTGCAACAGAAAGCAAATTACAGATAAGGAAGCAGGTGCCAGACTGGAATTTTAAAACAGTGACACATTAATAAATCAACCCCAAATTAATTCATGTCAGTTGAAGCAGGCAGGTGTGCTTGCTTTCCCCCCACCATAATCTACAGTGGTGATGAACCAGAGGGTGGCATTGATGTACCAGAGGGTGGCATGGGTGAAACAGAGGGTGGCAGGGGTGAAACAGACGGTGCTGGGAACCTGTGATGATGAACCAGACGTAGAAACAACATAATCGTGACCGTTGCGAGCCGACATGTAAGTTCGCAATGCGAACTGGTACAAAACCCTCGCGAACTGGCAGAAATCCTTGCGAACTGGCAGAAATCCTTGCGAACACAAAAAAAGCATTCAGCAGGTTCAAAAGTTCAAACTCATCATTAGTAACCATTCCCTGTAGTGCTTCCTGACAAGGGCCCCTCCAGAGTTCAGTTGCTAGTTGCAACAATTGTATGACCCTGCTCTGACCCTCACAGTAGGCTCATAGAATAGCTACAAGTTGGCCACAAAGGTCCTGGAAAAAAAAAATTACACTGCAACAGAAAACAAATTACAAATAAGGAAGCAGGTGCCAGACTGGAATTTTAAAACAGTGACACATTAATAAATCAACCCCAAATTAATTCATGTCAGTTGAAGCAGGCAGGTGTGCTTCCTTTTTCCCCCCATAATCTACAGTGATGATGAACCAGAGGGTGGCATTGATGTACCAGAGGGTGGCATGGGTGAAACAGAGGGTGGCAGGGGTGAAACAGAGGGTGTTGGGAACCTGTGATGATGAACCAGACGTAGAAACAACATAATCGTGACCGTTGCGAGCCGACATGTAAGTTTGCAATTGCGAACTGGTACAAAACCCTCGCGAACTGGCAGAAATCCTTGCGAACTGGCAGAAAAAAAATCTGCAAATTCGAGAGAATTCGTGGATTTTGCGGATTGCGAGTTCGCAAATTCGCAAAATTCGCGAACGCCAGATTCGCAAAATTCGCCCGGGGTGGTACAAGAATTTGGTGGGCGGCAGGTTACTGGCCGTAAATTTCCATGCATGAACAAGGTTCCATATTAGCGAAAGCACGGAGAGGTCAGTCAGTCAATTAGTAGACGGCAGCTAGTCGTTAGCATTATTGCAGTTAATCAACTCAAGGCAGACAGTCGCCATTTTGAAGTCCGAAAAAGACTGAGGGCTGATACTCTCTCAGAAAGATTGAAGTTACTTTAGTAGGAGCAGCTGGCGAGCTTTGATACTGAGATCAAAGCATGCAGAGTGAAGAAGCTAGTGGAGCGAACAAATTCCAGAAAGGTCAAAACTAAGTTATAAGATCGAAGTTGGGAGGTGAAGATAGTCCGTGATTGAGAGGAGAGAGGAGTAGTGCAGAACAGCGAGAGTGAAGCAAACGTAATAGAGAATAAGAAGGAGGTTCCAGTGGCTTGGAGGGGAGCAGAGGAGACAGAGCATAGCGGTGCAGACTTGTATCCGTGACTGCAGGGGTGATCCTAAGATGAGCCAAGGCACAGACGAGAAGGGAACCCAGATGACAACTGAGTCCAGACTTCGTACTCATAAGGTGATGTCGACCCTTTCTTATTAGCGTGTACACACATTCTAATTCTTTCTTTTGCTTTTCAGGCTATGTGCTATATTGCAGTATTATATTGTTGTTATAATTTACTATTGTTTAAATAAAGGGACCCCAGTTGTTAGTTAACTATTGTGTAACTGTTGTTTTCTTATAATAAAGTTAACCTTTCTTCTAGTCAGATGCTGTTATGTGAACGGATGCATCTCCCGTCCAGGTAAATGGTAACTGAGCAAGGGAGTAGAGGAGCACTTGAATTAGGAAATAACCTTTGCATATTGTAATTTGGCCATTCTTGTGTGTGAGGATCGACCTGTCTATCTATCACATAACCCATAATATTTCATCCCTAGTAAATATCGGATAGAGAAACTTCCCAATATAGAGAGAGAGAAAACTGAAGGTATTCATAGGACAGTGATCGTCGTTGTGTAGAGGCGTTAGTGAGAACATTGATTGTGATCAATGTGTATACCCACAGGATTGTGGCTTGCGAGAGCACCGGAGGGACACAGTGTGTAATGAGATCGCTAGTGAAAGTGGCGTTAGTGAGAGCATTGACCGTGGTCAATGTGTATACCCACAGGATTGTGGCTTGTGTATGTGTGAAATAGTGAGAGCACTGGGGGGATACAGTGCCTATACCCACAGGATTGTGGCTTGTGCGAGCACTGATTGCGATCAGTGTGTAATGGTAAGTAATCGGAACTGCCTCAGGGTAGTCTAGTCTGGGCCTATGTTGCCACAAGACTATAAGGTATGAGTGTGGTGTGGAATAATCAGTGAGTATTTCTAGTAATCCCTATAGATTTAGAGTGTTTTTAATGATATGAGCTTGTATATTGCTAATTCCCCATCCTCAGGTAGGTACCCAGGTGCCTTGGTAAGTAGGTCTTGAGGAGGGAGGTGGTTACGTTTCAGCTGGGTTGGTGGTGTTTGGTGAGCTGATTCTACCTGGTCCGAAAATCCGGTTGTTACATCAAGTAACCACACAAGAATGAGTAAGCCCCTGCTGCTCACAGTCTTCGCCTTGTGGACAACTCCTCACGGAGATCACACTCCCTCTGGACACTCAATGCTTCCTCAGGATGTAAGAGGCAATACCAGGATGTGTTTCAAAGCAAACGTTTGCAGGTGCTTAATTCTTTACTGCAGACCACAATAAGTTGGTACACTATACAGTCTCCAAGCCTCGTGTGTACTCATGCAATGTCTGTCTTACTGTTTCTCACTTTAAAGTTTATAAAATTCTACCCTCACAGGGGAGTATTATATTATCCTTATACTCGTTTTGCTTCTTACCATAATGGTTGTAATAGTGCTTCTTCTTTTTTATAGGACCTCGCATGTGACACAGGCCTTTAAGTTTGGTTCATGGAGTTTAACAACCAGTGTAATGTTTGGCAGCAGACTAAAAAGCTATAGTACACAGAAATCTTGGAAAGAAGGATAGCAGAAATATGCTTAGGTTTATGTCCATTAGCTGTGACAAAATGAAGAAGAAATAGCTTGACTGTTGGACATATTCACAGTTCTTTCTATGTGTATGTGTGCTAATGACTAGCACACATACACATAGCAAAACCTTTGGAGACTACTCAAACCTTTCAGAAGCAATGGTCTGTTAACCTCTATGTTCCTAGAGAATCTTTTCATCTCTTTAAGAACATACGGCACGTATAGAGCAGATTGTTCTAATAGTTTCATATGCTATCATAGTAGAACGTACTAGCCATTAAAGGGCCATTCTCTTGTTCTGACCCCTCATTTTTCACTGAGGCAAATTACGCTGACAAGGACGCTGATATTTTAACGCTGGGGTAATCTTTCCAAAAAACCCTTTTTAAAAACTGGATATTCATTGTTATTTGCCTACTTTGCACACTTTGCTCATCTTACCTCCTCTGACGCCCTTTTGGCCTCACGCTCCCCGGTCCACCACGGGGTTTCCCCGATTGTTGTGGAGGGAGCGCTCGGCAGGCAGCACTTTCGAGGTGGGGGAGGCACAGTATAAAACACAGCCCAGCAGCGAGCTGATTAGATGCACGCTGACAAGGACGCTGATATTTTAACGCTGGGGTAATCTTTCCAAAATCCCCCTTTTAAAAACTGGATATTCATTGTTATTTGCCTACTTTGCACACTTTGCTAATCTTACCTCCTCTGACGCCCTTTTGGCCTCGCGCTCCCTGGTCCACCACGCGGTTTCCCCGATTGTTGTGGAGGGATTGCTCGGCAGGCAGCACTTCCAGGCTAGAGGTGGGGGAGGCACAGTATAAAACACAGCCTGGCAGCTACGTGCAGCGGACGCGTGCAGCGGGCGCGCAAGCGGCGCGCCAAAGGCAAGCCCGTCTGCGCCCGTCCGCGCCAGGACGCCGACAGAAGATGGCAACTCTGCCATAGTAATGTCAAAAGAGCCCAATATACCCAAAACAAACTACAAGTATACTAGACAGGAGCTATTCGCCCTCAGGAACGCCATCTCCTCGCTCACCTCACATACCACATACATTGCAGGCACAAATTTCCTGCTGCAGTGGAAGGCCCCCTTGCTTGCACTTATTGAAAATTTCAGACCATTCCACCCAGGTATCCTCACAGCCCTTGCACTAAAAATCCACTTGCTTTCTCGGACGCTAATAAAGTTAGCTGGAATTGTTTTCTAGCCAATGTCCACTCCCTCCCAAGCATGCTATTAACATCTGGGACCTTGTTTCTTCCTCCTGCCCAGATATCGGCTTTCTTACTGAAACATGGCTTAAACCAGCCTCCACTCCAGCCATCGCCATTGCACTCCCAGATGGCTACCGCATTCTAAAGGCAGACAGACCTCACAAAAGAGGCGGTGGCATTGCTATCATATATAAGGACCCTATAAAGGCCATCATGCTAGACCAATTCTGCAACAATGCCATAGAAATCCTGATTTTTAGAATAGACATCCACTCTCAGCTAAGTTGGAAAGGAGCCTTGGTTTATCGCCCACCTGGACCTCTTCTCCCCCATCTACCCCATCTAATAAACATGATCACCCCCTACGCTATAGTCTCAAACAATTTCCTCCTGCTAGGGGACTTTAATGTCCACAGTGAGATTGCCGACGATCCAGAAGCAGCTACCCTCCTGTCAAAGATGACTGCTCTACGTTTGACCAAAATAAACAGAGCGCCTACACATATTGCAGGCCACACTTTAGACCTGATCTTCTCCAACTCCCCAGATACAACCTACAACACCACCAGACCTCTCTTATGGTCAGACCACTCAATAATTAATTTTAACCTTAAAGGTCCCTATGAATGTGCAGCCAAGAAAAATTCCATCAGACAGGTCCACCGACAATGGCACAAACTTTCACCCGCTCTTTTTCATGCACAATTCTCTCCCCCTGATGAGTTAGCCACAGATACAGTAGACAAATGTCTTACGGCTTTACACGATGCAGTAAAATCCATCATTGATTCTACCATTCCCCTTAAACATCCCTCTCATGCACCTAAGCACACCCAGACCCCCTGGTACTCATCTATGCTCAGAGAAGAGAAAAGCATATGCAAAAAGCTTGAGCGCCACTGGCGACGCACTAAAGATGACTGCGACAAAGGGAAATTCAAGGCTGCCCTTGATCTCTACCATAAAAACTTAAAAGCAGCCCGAAAAAAGCACATAGCTACCCAACTGGAGCAAGCTGGCAATGGCCCTAAAACCCTCTTCCGGGTCCTTAACAGCCTCATCAACCCTACTGCCTGTAGTCCCTCTGAAGAACACACTCAAGCCCTATGTGATGAAATTTCCAATCACTTCTCCCAAAAAATCGACAACATCTATAAGAAAATATCTATATCGCATGCAAATCTCAGTCACAACATGGTAATTGACCCTATTCATAAACCACTAAGTCTTAACACTTTGGATAAATTCCCCTTCCTGACCATTCCTGAAACTGAATCCCTGCTTACTTCAGCCAAATCAGGCTCCCCCAAAGACCTTCTCCCAGCCAAAATGGCAAAAAAACTTGAAGCCGATTTGGCTGCACCTCTATGTGCAGTCTTGAATAGTTCCATCAGTGAAGGCAAACTGCTGGATGAATGGAAAGCAGCCCAAATAATGACCATCAGAAAAAACACTAAACTGGCTCCTGATATCATCACCAATTATTGGCCGATTTCTCTGCTCCCTCTCTACAGTAAATTATTAGAAAAGCACATCAATACACACCTCTCCAAGTTTGTAGAATCCTCCAACTGTCTCGATCCCACACAATCAGGATTCCTCCCCAAATACAGTACCGAATCCGCCCTGGTCAAGGTGATCGATGACATCCGTATGCAGGCGGATGCTGGTTGAGCAGTCATTCTTGTACTGATCGACCTCTCCGCCGTATTAAACACCATTTCACATCAAATCCTGCTAGAAAGATT
The DNA here is from genome assembly GCF_964263255.1 of Lissotriton vulgaris. Lineage (NCBI taxonomy): Eukaryota > Metazoa > Chordata > Amphibia > Caudata > Salamandridae > Lissotriton > Lissotriton vulgaris. The sequence goes on from NC_141697.1 coordinate 550,365,677, forward strand.
GGAAGCAGTTGGGACCCAGGGCACTGTACTTGACTGGATAAGGGACTTCCTTTACGGAAGAACACAAACAGTTCAATTCGGCCCCTTTAGCGCAGTAACCACCCCAGTGACCAAGGGAGTACCGCAGGGCTCTTGTCTCAGCCCTTCGCTGTTTAACGTTTATGTCGCTCCCCTCGCCGCCCTCCTCAGAGATAGCGGGTTCATCCCGCTCACCTATGCTGATGACACACAGCTCCTCCTCACCTTCGATGAAGACACCCCGAATATTAATAACATCTTCTCAGAAGGTATGAGGACAAAAACAACATGGATGAGTAGAAACTTCCTACAGCTTAATGCTGGTAAAAATGAGATAATGCTCTTTAGAGAAGCAGTATCCACCTGGTCCCCTAGCTGGTGGCCGGAAGAAATGGGCCAGTCACCTACCCCCAGACCAATAATTAAAAACCTTGGAGTTCTAATTGATAGCAAACTCAGCCTCTACAAACACATAGCCACTACTAAACGAGCCTGCTTTCACGCACTAAGTCTTCTCCGCAGAGTCTTTCATTTTCTCCCCTCGTCCACTCGAAAAACTCTGGTTCATGCCCTGGTCCTCAGCCGCTTAGACTTCAGTAATGCCCTGCTTATCGCCGCAAAGGAATCTGCCCTGGACGGCCTTCAGGTACTGCAGAACACAGCAGCCCGCCTGGTAACCAGCTCTCCCCACCGTACCCCCTCATTGCCCCTTTTGCGTAAACCTCATTGGCTTCCCATCCACATGAGAATCAAATGTAAAATGTGCTGCCTGGTGTTCAAGGGCCTCAACCAACTTGGCCCCGTGTACCTGTCCAACAAACTGACTAGACACTCACTGATGCGGACCCTCCACTCAGAGGGGAAAGGTCTCCTCACTGTCCCTCGAATCAAACAAACTAGATTGGGAGGCAAATCATTCTCCCACCTAGCGCCCCAATACTGGAATCAGCTCCCTTTGGATATTCGCCTCTGTACCAACCACCTTAGCTTTCGAAAAAAACTGAAGACTTCACTCTTTTGTTAAAATCCCCAGTTGCTACACCTGCTGCATCCACAGCGCGGCGATACCCCATGCGGGGTGATTCAGGTGCTCTACAAATGACAAAAATAAATAAAATAAACTCTAGACTGTGAATTTCATGGCCAGTATACTCTACTACGTAGGGCTATTAGGATTTATAAGTACATATAGAGAATGTTCATATTTTTTATAGTTTGGTGTAGCATGCTATTTTAATTTTTAAAGTTCAAATATATTGTTATAAGTGTTTGCATTTCGCTAGCACTTATAACACTAGACTGCCCTTGTATTGTTATGTATGGACTGCTATAGCAAGCATACTGTAACAATACAGTAACATAAACAGAAAGACATAACATTTCATTTCTATTTTTTAAGAACCTTTCAGTGTTTTAAACAATTACAAACTGTTTTGAGGGTTTTCTTATTTTTCAGGGATTCAACAAAAAAAATTAGGGTATCTGAACTTGGATTTAAAAAACATGTTTATTTCTGCTGGAATTGATGGCCAGATACCAACTTCTAATAGAGGCACGTTGCTCCCCCACAGCACTTGCTACACTGGATGACCATATTAGAATATGCAGGGTTCACATGACTGTGCCTCTGCAGCACTTTAGGTGATACACTGTCTCCAGGTTGTAGAGAGGGTTCAGCAGAAGAAGTAGACGCTACTCCGTGTTGCGTCTTGCTTGGCACAACCTAGGTGCCTATGATACCATGCCTTCAAGTGCTTCTTCAAGCTAGATGTACCAAAGGAGCACTTCTTGGCAGTGGTATACAGTCAAAATATCGAGTTGATAATATCGAATTACCATAATATCGAGTCCTAAAATTCGAAGGTAACAAATATCGACATCCAAAATATCGACATAGAAAATATCGATTTATGTGTGTGCTAATAATATCGAAGACATTAATTTCGAAATATGAAATATCGAAGCTCAAAATATCGATTAGCAAAAATATCGATATATAAAAGTGATGTTTTAAAGTATGTTAAGTAATGATATAGTACAATGTTGTCTATATATAATGTAATTTATAATTATATTAAAATAAATTTTAGTTATAAGTTTAGGAGCGGGATGTAGAGTTTATAGGAGATAAGGGTGGGTAGTGTTTTAAAAAAGTATATTGTAATTATAGAATATAAAAAATGTAATATTTTGCGAAATTTTTAAAATTTGAAAATTATAATAAATTATGTTAAATTGCGGAATTGTATCGAAATTTATTGATTTGTGTTTAATGTTTGGTAGTGTTTTTTTGTGTATTTACTGAAAAGTATTTTAAATATAAATGTAGTATTAAAGATTAAATAAATAAATTAAGTTACATTTTAGGAGCGGGATGTAGAGTTTATAGGGGATAAGGGTGGGTAGTGTTTTAAAAAAGTATAGTGTAATTATTGAATAATAAATTTCGATTTGTATTCAAAATTTTAAAATTTCGAAAATTTTAAAAATATTTATTAAAATGCGAAATTTAATAGAAATTAATAGATTCATGTTTAATGGTTGGTATAGTTTTTTTGTGTATTGAGTGAAAAGTATTGTAAATATAAATGTAGTATTAAATATTTAATAAATCAATTAAGTAAAATGTTAGGAGCGGGATGTAGAGTTTATAGGGGATAAGGGTGGGTAGTGTTTTAAAAAAGTATAGTGTAATTATTGAATTATTAATTTCAAATTTTATTCAAAATTTTAAAATCTCGAAATTTTATAAATTTTTTATTAAAATGCTAAATTTTATAGAAATTAATAGATTGGTGTTTAATGGTTCGTATAGTTATTTATTGTATTGAGTGAAAAGTATTGTAAATATAAATGTAGTATTAAATATTTAATACATAAATTAAGTAAAATGTTAGGAGCGGGATGTAGAGTTTATAGGGGATAAGGGTGGGTAGTGTTTTAAAAAAGTATAGTGTAATTATCGAATTTATAATTTCGATTTTTATTCAAAATTTTAAAAACTCGAAAATGTTATACATATTTTTTATAATGCGAAATTTTATAGAAATTAATAGATTTGTGTTAAATAGTTGGTATAGTTTTTTAGTGTATTGAGTGAAAAGTATTGTAATTATAAATGTATTATTACATATTTAATAAATAAATTACGTAAAATGTTAGGAGCGGGATGTAGAGTTTATAGGGGATAAGGGTGGGTAGTGTTTTACAAAATAGTAGTTTAAAAATAGTAATATAAAAATTGCATTTCATATAAATTTGTTTAAATCATCTTTTTTAACTTATTCCTGATTATTGCATACTAATTTAGTAAATCATTTTTTGTTTGACTATGTTTTGTACAGTAATATATTTTATGTATAAAAATGGATTACATATATAAAATCTTTATTAATTATATTTAATATGTTATATGTTTGGGTTAAAGGGGTATTTTTTGGGTTCAGGGTCAGTTTAGGTTTTTGGGTAAAGGGGTATTTTTAGGGTTCAGGGTCAGTTTTCAGTTTTTGGGTAAAGGGGTATTTTTAGGCCTCAGGGTCAGTTTTTAGTTTTTGGGTAAAGGGGTATTTTTTGGGTTCAGGGTCAGTTTTTAGTTTATGGGTAAAGGGGTGTTGTTAGGGTTCAGGGTCAGTTTTCTGTTTTTGGGTAAAGGGGTATTTTTAGGGTTCAGGGTCAGTTTTTAGTTTTTGGGTAAAGGGGTATTTTTAGGGTTCAGGGTTAGTTTTTAGTTTTTGTGTAAAGGGGTGTTTTTAGGGTTCAGGGTCAGTTTTCAGGTTTTTGGGTAAAGGGGTATTTTTAGGGTTCTGGGTCAGTTTTTAGTTTATAGGGAAAGGGGTGTTTTTAGGGTTCAGGGTCAGTTTTCAGTTTTTGGGTAAAGGGGTATTATTAGGGTTCAGGGTCAGTTTTTAGTTTTTGGGTAAAGGGTTGTTTTTAGGGTTCTGGGTCAGTTTTCAGTTTTTGGGTAAAGGAGTATTTTTAGGGTTCAGGGTCAGTATTAAGTTTATGGGTAAAGGGGTATTTTTAGGATTCAGGGTCAGTTTTCAGTTCTTGGGTAAAGGGGTATTTTTAGGGTTCTGGGTCAGTTTTTAGTTTTTTGGGTAAAGGGGTATTTTTAGGGTTCAGGGTCAGTTTTTAGTTTTTGGGTAAAGGGGTATTTTTAGGGTTCAGGGTCAGTTTTTAGTTTTTGGGTAAAGGGGTATTTTTAGGGTTCAGGGTCAGTTTTCAGTTTTTGGGTAAAGGGGTATTTTTAGGGTTCAGGGTCAGTTTTTAGTTTATGGGTAAAGGGGTATTTTTAGGGTTCAGGGTCAGTTTTCAGTTTTTGGGTAAAGGGGTATTTTTAGGGTTCAGGGTCAGTTTTTAGTTTTTGGGTAAAGGGGTATTTTTAGGGTTCAGGGTCAGTTTTTAGTTTTTGGGTAAAGGGGTATTTTTAGGGTTCAGGGTCAGTTTTTAGTTTTTGGGTAAAGGGGTATTTTTAGGGTTCAGGGTCAGCTTTTAGTTTTTGGGTAAAGGGGTATTTCTATGGTTCAGGGTCAGTTTTTAGTTTTTGGGTACGGGGGTATTTTAAGGGTTCAGGGTCAGTTTTGGGTTTTTGGGGTACAAGGGTTCAGGGTAAAAATAATTTAAAATTAAATTTACATTAAAACAATTACATGAAATTACATTAAATTACATTACATTACATTAAATTCTATTTATTTATATTATTTTACAAATAAAATATTAATATATACACACCAATACTTATGTTGTAATGGGATGCGTTGTAAAGGTACCTGCGTTGTAAAAAGATGCCCTAATTAAAGGGTGATTGGAGTTGGAATAGTAAATAATTAAGGTTTATTGTCCAGCACTTACGTAAATTAAATGGTGATTGGAGTAGGAATAGTAAATTAAAAATTTTTGTGTTCTTAACCGATTTACATTATATGTAGATGGGTGTATGAATAATTACTTATAGAGGTTCAGTGTTTAGTATGTACTCTAATTACATGTGGGAAATAGAAATAGATAAAACATTACATTTATAAAGCTTTTGAAAAAGACATATAAATGATTTAGCAATAGGTATAAGAAAATAATGAAACCATTTTTTTTTAAAACAATTTTATTTATTCAACATTTGAAAATAACTACAAGATATAATTTTTATAAAGCAATGTTTCGTTTAAATAATACAAAATATAAGCAAAATGGACTTTGAAAAAAGACATTTTTGAGTAGTGCTTTTTATATATATTGAAAAAAAGGTTAGTTAACATTATGCAATGTATGATACTATACATACATATTAAAATAATGATTTCTTAATAAAACAGTAAACATGTGTTTTTAAAATAATTATTCACATATTTAAATAAAATATAGTGCTCTACAGATGATGATATTAACAAATGAACATTTTCACAGGTATAATAAAATATTAAGAGTCTTGATCAGAACATTTAGATCACAATCATGGATATTTTTAAGTATACAATATTTTTATGTATAATTATTATTATTAATAAATAAGTTTTAATAATAATATTTAACACATATTAGTCATATTGTAAAAATGTTATACATCACCAACAAAAACTATATTACATATTTTGAAATATACTTATTTTAATAAATATTACATTAAATATTAAAATATTTTAATACTTAATGTAATAAATATTACAAATATGTAAAATATACAATAATATTTTGAAAAATAATATATATAGCTCACAATGTAGCATACCATTTTTGTACATTATACATAATTTATAAACATATATATAAAATACATGGACATTTATAGTAGTACTTTTCACACTTACATATAATTCGGGTCTTTTATTTTGTAACCGCTCTTAGTCTTTTTGCGTTATTTTGGGCAAGGGAAAGTCGCGGTTGGAAGCAGGTTCACGTTTGAGTAGGTAAGATTCTACTTTTATATTTTTAAAGTCTTTTAACTAAAAAGTAAAGGTAGTCCTTTGTTATTTAGGGGTTGGTAATTAAAGTATGACTATTTAGACATTCTGGAGTGCACTCAATCTGTATTTCCGTTATCGAGGCTTTGTGGTATTTCAAGTAGTGCAGTTAGTGAGTCTGTTGTATGATTTAATTTTAATTTCAACAAGTTGGGATGTTATGTTTATATAATATGCTATATTCGTTAGTGTTATGTCGGTGGGATTGTTTCATGATTTTTTTAATCGTATTTTTAAACAGCTATTTCCGTTTCCGATTATTGATTTTTTTTGGGAAAGGAAGAGATGCATAACATTCTCCCTTTATATTTTGAGTTCCCTGAAACATTTATCACATTTTAAGATTATAGTCGTCATTTTCAATGGCATTTCAAGAGTCGTTTTATTGGGATGATGGATACATTTAGCACAGTTAATTCCAAAATATTTAATGCTTTGTTTGATTAGGTCTTTGAGATTTACACACTATATTGTTGGTAAAGGATTAATCGTTATGATGCTGTATTTAAAGGTAAGTTATTTATTTTAGTTATTTTATTTGGATCGGAATAGTATTTAAACGAAATATTTTTGATATAATGACATTTTTATTTAGTCTATTTATAATTGTGATTAGAAATAAATTAGACTAAATAAATAATGATTTGTTATATTATAATATGTGTGGTATCATATTAAGGATATTGCTCAATGTTGATCAATTAATTTACTTATTACAATTAGTTTAATGTTTTGGCTATCATTTTTAGATATTCAAGTACTCTTGTTGTAGGATAGAGTTGGACTTGCTGTTGAAGATATAGATACATTTGAGCAGTTTGTCTAGAGAGTTTTGGTTTTAGTTGTGTGACAGATTGCTCCATTCGTAGTTCCTGAAAGCTTTGTTCTTTTTGGATATTTGTGAGTAGTTTGTGTAATGTGGGTGTTGTACGTCCAGTAGAAGAGAGGAAGGCATTGTGCCAACCTTCAACAGCATTGTTTGTTTTTGCCTCTTGGTTCAGCGTTGGTAGATATACATTCCACCAGGGAATTAAAAATTTAGGCTGGCGTCTGTGGCCTGACCTATGTAGTCTCCCTACCCAGTTGTCCTCAAAGTAATCTAAAAGTGGGGCAAGTCTTTGCTCATTTTGGGTGTACAAAGGACTTTCAATTAATAGATTGTAATGTTCGGCCACGTCAGTTATTGGTACATATGCCAGAGCAATGAGATGTTTAATTTGGTATGCAAAAGTAATATTTGTTGCATACTCAACACTAAGGGCAGATTTCTGTAAATGTCTCCAGAGACATTGATTGAAATGAAAATAACATCCTTGAATGGATGTGTGTGGGTAAGTTTTTAAAATAGAATTAATCATAGCTTGTTCGAAGTCTATGATTATTTTCAATGGGAAGCAGTCAGATGTTTGTTCTTTTATTTTTTGCAAAATTTCTGTATAAGTTGTAGCTTGTTTGTTCGGTAACAAACAGTATATGAATGGGATACAGGTATTATGATATTGCCCATGAATTGTGTACAATTGGTAGAAAGGTTTTGGGCATATTGAAAAAGTTCCATCCATCATCCAAGTAGCACTTTCTTTCAATTTTTTAATGTTGTTATTTGTCGCAAACATGATTATTCTTTTGTCTTTGCTATGATTATCATAAAAGATAAATGGTTCCTCATTATGAGTGATTACAAGGTCAGCTGGAATTATGACTTCCTCAAAAGTTCTATGAATTGGTATATTGGGTCTACTTGCTTTTTTTGTCTTTGCTATTGTTCTTTTAATTGTAGCAATTGATGGTAACTGACCTCTTGCTTCTCTGGGTACTTTAGGTAGTAATTCTTTCAGAATTACGCCGCTTGGTAGGTCAGATGTGCAACTAAATTCTTTGATATTCTCCATAGTGGATCTCACTTCGATTTCCGAGATGTTTGGTGGATGGTTATGTTCAGTAGTATTAATAACACTTGTTTCCCTGGTTGTAGCACGCCCATAGCATTTATTCGAGTAATATTTTGTACATTTCCAGTTCACTTTAAGGTCTTTTTGTTTCTCCTGAGTATAAGTGTAGCCCATATAGTATAATAAAAATGTCCCTTTCTGAGATGTAATAAATCTTGCATCTTCAGTCATTCTTGAGTTCTGTTATCTAGAAAAGTTATTTAAAAACATTTATGAAAATGTGTAATTTATAAAACATTTTAAACTAAGCATGTAATATTTCTATTTTTTTACTTACCAGCAGTAAAGTTGTATGTTTAGAAAGTAGGTGTAGTTTCAGTCAGATGTTGTTGTCCTATTGCTAGGTCTGTTGAAAAAAAGTGAAGTCTGTTATAGGATATGTTTCAATGTACATATTTGTTACACATTTGCTAGTCTCTTACGTCACAAAAAAAAATTTACTTTATTAGGATTCCAAAAGAGAAATTTGCAAGATAATACTAACTGAAGTATTAAAAGAGTCAACAATTGTTATAGCATATTCTATACAGTATAAAATGACTAGTTATGTTTCACTTTTGTACTTACCAAGAGATGTTGAGTTGTAGCAGAATGTGTGTTCTTTGATGTGAATTATCTGTTTTCCGTTTTTTTGAGGTCTGTTTAGAGAGAAAGTTTCAGAAAATTACCAATGTGTTTATATGTAGGAAAAATACACTTTTTATATAGCATTGTTACTTATCTGGTGCAAATAACCTGTGATCACACATGTATTAAGAGTTAAAGCAGAAGAAACATATTAGAGAACATGAATAGACCATTTTTTATAAAGCTTTGGCACTTATTTTGTAGAAAATAACCTGGGATAGCAATATGTATTATGAGTTAAAGCAGAATAAATACACTAGGAAGCATGAGTTTAGTACACTACTTGTCAAAATAATTTAAGAACATAAATAAAGTATGTAGATACCTTTTTTATTGTCAAAGTGTTGAATATCTTGAATTAAAAGTAGAACTTTATTTTTTTGTAGAGTCTGTTTTAAGAAAAAGTACACAGAGAAACAACATTTTAGTTTAATAATCTTGGTATATAAGTAATAGTCAACAAAACATTAGAAATAATTAATAGAGCTATATCATTACTTACTTGTAGTATTTGGTAGTATCTTCTTGCACAGAAGAATATAGCAGTTGCTCCCAAAACTGGCAGTATGTGGTCATGTAGAGTATTCCCTGCAAGTTGTATGGATGTTTGTGACTGGTTTATATAGGGTATGTGTAATTAGGTTTGCAATCTGATTGGTCACATATGTTAAGAAGAGTTACTATTGGTTAGTTTGAATTTTTTTAAGTCAAACAATTAGCTTATATGTGATTTAATGGTTTATATAGAGGAAGAGAAAAGATGTATGTATGTATTAAAAAACCCTTGTAATAAGAATAGTATTTTTAGAATTAGTAAAGTAAATAAAATAATGCATGTTTGCAATGAGTGTATACAAAAATATTGTTAGTATGAAACAAAAAAAATGTAAGTAAATGAAAATGTTATTTAATAATAGTATGAAAAAATAGTAAAGTATATAAAAATGTGTGTATTACTAAGAATGTAGATGTTTTGGGCTTATATATAAAAAAAAGAGTATTTTTAAGCTATCGATATTTGTAGATAGACGAAAATAGAGTTATCGATATTTTAGTTATCAGTATTTTTGTAGCGTGCTATATGTAGTATTGAGTGTCGATATTATGGTAGTCGAAAATAATGATAACGATATATGTGTAATCTATATTTTTGTGCATCGATATTGAGTGATCGAGATTTTTGTAATTTTCATGTAAAGTATAGGGATTCGATATTAGTGATATCGATGTTTGAGACTCGATATTATTGTAGCTCGATTTTTGTGAAATCGAAATTCTGTCAGTGATTCCTTGGCAGTACCCCTCTTGAACTTTTCCGGTAGAGATTGCAACTGGCATTCTTTGGTGATATTTTCTCTCCTGGTGAGATGGAGCAAAACTGCCACACAATGCTATGTTTACATTCGGTAATCCCCATTACTCTTGGTCCTACTCGTCCTCGACCCAGTCATCACTCATGAAGTATTTCACAGACAGGAAACAAAACAGGAAACGCTTTTAGGCTCCACCCCCCTTCCTGCCAGGTGCTGTATCAGACCTAACCACCAGAAGCACATCCTGACACACCAAGCAACAAAGGCCTGGACAGGGAGGGAGGGTGGGAAGTATGACTGGGTCGAGGACGAGTAGGACTAAGAGTAATGGGGATTACCGAATGTAATCATAGCATTACCTCTACGTCCCTCCTCCTCGAACCAGTCATCACTCATGAGGCATATCAAAGCAATGCCCAAACAGGCCTTTGGCAACCCAAACACAGCAAAACACAGACCAGACACAAAGGAGTGCAGCAAGTGAAAAAGTGTAATACACAAACAGAACTCAGAGCGGAGGGGGAACACCCACAGCATGCAACACCCCACGACCAAAATTGGTCCGGTCAGACAGGGCACAATTCAACCTGTAGTGCCTCCCAAACGTGGACTCGAAGGCAGAGGTCCCAGCACGACAAATCTCATCAAGAGACACACCATGGTAAGCAGCCCAGGAGCCAGACACGCCCGAGTGGAACGCGCCAGAACACCCGCCGGACAAGGCAAACCAGCACCACGACAGGCAAGAGTGATGACAGCCTTAATCCAGCGACCCAAGGTGAGCCTGGAAGCAGCCTTACCCCCACCATCCAAACCAAAGGTGACAAAGAGAGAGTCAGAAGAGCGAAACTCCACAGAACGAGCCACATAAATGGACAAGGCTTGCCTAAGGCCAAAGAATGAAGCAACAGCTCAGCAGGAGAAGAAGGAGAAGGACACAAAGAAGGAAGAACCAGATCCTGAGAGGAATGGAAACGGGAGCAGACCTTGGGGATAAAACCAGGAGCCAAAGAGAGCACTACAGCGTCATCCAGAAAACGCAAAAATGGGGGGGGGACAATGCAACGCAGTAAGCTTCCCCAACCGCCTCGCAGAAGTGATGGCCACCAGAAAAACCACTTTGTAGGACAAAAATTTAAGGTCCACAGTCTCCAAAGGCTCAAAGGGGGAAAACTGCAAACCAAAGAGAGATCACAAGGGGGCATCAGAGAACAAACAGAAGGGGAAGAAATAGAAAAACACGAAACAGACGAGAAACCAAAAGGCCATCTGAAGAAAGAAAAGAACCCGGATCCCAGAAAGCCCGGATAGCAGCCCACTGGCCCCTCAAGGTAGACACCCCTGCAGCAGAGGAAACCAGGACCTCCTCGGCCAGTGCGGAAGAACAGCCACCACCTGAGCCCCCTCCCGCTGAACCTTCAGAAAGAAAGCAGGAATCAGAGGAAAGGGAGGAAAGGCATAAAGAAGCCAAGGAGGTCACCGGAGAGACAAGGCATCCACTCCCCAGGCGCCCAACTCCGGACACCTGGAGCAGAACAGGGGAACCAGGGCACTGGACCAGGAGGCGAACAAGTCCAGACCCGGAGTCCCGATCCGCAGGCAAAGCAAGTGAAAAGTCCGGGGAGCCAGGCACAGGGACAGAGACGAGGGAAACCTCCGGCTCAACGAATCCAGCACACGTTGTCCACACCTCGAATATGCTGAGCAGACAGGGCCAGAAGAAGCTTCTCCGCCCAGACCGAAATGGAGCAAGCTACCAGACTCATGGAAGAACTGTGGGTCCCCCCCCCCCTGGTGAATGATATAGGCCACAGACACGGTGTAGTCCGATTCCACCAGGACATGGCAACCTCTCAGGTGAAGCTGGAAAAAACAGAGTGCCCACTCCACCGCAGACAACTCCCTCCAGTTGGACGACCTGCGAGACTCCGACGGGAGCCAACGATCCTGTACAGCCCAATGGTCCAGAGTCGCCTCCCACCCGGACGCGCTGGCATCCGTAGACACAACCAGAGGAGGAGGCAGATGGAACAACATCCCCACGGAAAGATGGAAAGAATCAAGCCACCATTGAAGAGCAGACACAACGTCCAGAGTCACGGGCACAGGAACCGCATAATCCAGGACGGGAAAAGGGACCCACCGCCGGACATGCCACAGCAGAGGGCGCAGATGAACCCTGGCCCAGGGCACGGTGAAGACAGAAGCAGCCACGTGGCCCTGAACCTCCAGCAACTGAAGGAGGGGAGCCGAGGTCTGCGACAACAACTTCCTCAGCAAAGACTGAAGGCAACAAATCCGGGCCTCCGGCAGGAACACTCTGCCCAACACAGAATCGAACACAGCTCCGATGAAGGTCCTCCGAGTGGCAGGCTCCAGGTGGCACTTCAATAAGTCGATCAAGAACCCGTGTCCCCTGAGCGTAGAAATGGTCAAGAGAAGGTGGCGAGACATGATCTCCAGAGACGGAGCCTGAACCATCAAGTCATCGAGATCCGGGAACACCGACACCCTCAGGAGATGGAGATGGGCCACCAAGGGAGCCACCACCTAGGTGAACACCCTGGGGGTGGACCAAAGACCAGAGGGAAAGACGCAGAACTGCCAGTGCTGGCCCTCTAGGCAGGAGTGCAGGAAACGCTGATCCCTCACAGCCACCGGGATGTGTAGGTACGCATCCTGGAGATCGAGAGTGGAGAACACCCAACCAGACCGGATCAGCGGGATAACCTTCTGGAGCATCCCCATCTTGAACGGGATCTTCAACTCGAACAAGTTCAGAGCCCGAAGGTTGACGACCACCTGGAAGCCCCCCGTGATCTTTGGCACCACAAAGATGATGGAGTAGATGCCCAACCCTCTCTCCGCCATCGGAACAGGGACAACAGCAAGCTTGCTGACCAAAGAACAAACCCCATCCGACAAGGCCAGATGGCGGGAGTATCCCGAGGAGAAGGGGTCACCACCACCCCGGAGGGAGGAGGGGGGGACAGGAACTTGATCCGGTAGCCCCTCGACAAGACATCCAACACCCATCCGTCGGAGGTCATCAGGCGCCAAGCAGGAAGGAACTGGCGAAGCCTCCCACCAACCAGAGGCGGAAAACCAGCGAGAACGTCCCCTAGGCTGGCATAGTCAGGAAGTCTGCGGACCAGACCCGGCTCCCCTCTGGTACTTCTTCTGAAACTTCCAGGGAAAAGACCGGCCAGTGCCACGCTGACTCCGAAACGAGGACTGCTGAAATCTGGAAGGCTGGCGGAAAGACCTGGCACCAGAGAAGGAGGAACCCCTACGGTGCGGAAGATCACGAAAGGACAAAGAATGCTTGCGCTCCTTGCAGACCTTGTGCAGTTTCTCCTCCAGCGAGCCACCAAACAGACGGGCACCAGTGAAAGGCAGCCTCAAAGCCATGGAACGCTGGGCCGCGTCCGTCCACCAATCTCGCAGCAACAGGTTACGACGGGCAGCAACAGAGGAACCACAGGACACAGCAGAAGCCCTCACAGAATCAAAGGCGATGTCTGACAGGAATTCCGCCTGGCGCTCCATAGACTCCAGCAACTTCGGACAACTGGCACCCTCCTGCATGGATGAAAACAGGGAAATGAAATCGGTCAGCAAAGACTGGGCAACGTAAGCCCCATAAATGCCAAAACGAAGAGCCAGATGAGAAGCGGCATAAGACTTCTTCAGGGCAGAATCCACCTTTTTGCCCACACCGTCCTTCAGAAAGTTAACATCAGCCATGGAAGGACGACCCACAAGACTGGCCACAACAGAGTCCACAGGAACGGATTCAGGCAAAGCGTCTGCCATATCCGGCAAGAGATAAAGCTTGGACATAAACTGGGCATGGAAATATGATCCGGGTCCTTTCACTCCTACATCAAGACATCAGAAACAAAGGGATGCACCGGCAAGGAAGAAGCAACAGGCTTCCTAAACTGCGGCAAGAGAGAATCCAGAGAGGTACTAGGCGCAGAGTCATCCGGGAACCCCATGTTAACCCGCACATGGGATAGGACGTCAGGCAAGAGATCCCTGGAAATGTACTTTGCCTGAAGCTCAACTGCAGACAGAGAAGACTCATCAGACTCAGCAGAGGAGGAAATGACAGAATAAAGAGCAGCAGAACCAGAAAGACCAGCAGCATCCTTCTTGGTTGCCTTCATAGCGGAAAGAGTCTCCAGGATAAGACGCCAAATCCGGTCATCATCATCATCACCCCTCCGTACATGCTTCACAGGAGGGGAGGAGCCCCCACTGGAATCAGGGGAAGAGGGAGGCACAGGGGTGGAATGCTTCCTCTTACGATGGTGCTCGCTCATAATAACACACCCAACACACAAAATAGTAACAAGGAAAGAATACTACAAAGAGAAAACACCACCTCCCAAAAAGGCACATATATACAACAAGGGTACACCCCAATTAACCCCCCATAGGGAGGACAGGTATAGGCCAGAGAAGGCCAACAATAACCAGTACAGGCGACACCCCAACCAGGGAGGCAAGCCCCCGACCCCCCAGCCATAAACAGTCCCGAGGAAAAAAGGGGAGGGGCAGGCAAAACGAAACTGTGGCCAAACAGCCGGCGCAGTAATCAGGAGGTAAATTCTGCCGTAGGGAAGAGAGGCGGACACTCACCCCGCCCGCCGGCAATCGCCCCAAAGTCCGATCGTCCCGGACGGAACAGAAATGACCTCCAAGGACCGGAGCGCCCGGAGCCCACCCTGCGCCCGGCCCGACCAGTGCCAGCAAGGAAGTGCTCACCTGCGCATGCGCGATCCATGCGCATGCGTGGACACAGAGAACACCCGGGCATCCTCACGGAGCAGCAGAGGAAAAGAGGCCAGACCGACCCGGGTCCCCTGGAGAGGGGGCAGAAGTACAGCAACCCCCACGCCCCTCCCCACACCATGAAGGAAAACATCGGGAGGAGACACCCGGGCCCCCACACACAGAGAGGGCCAGGCGAGAGGTCAGAGACCAAACAGGAAGCAGCGCGCCACGGCAACAAGCGCACACAACCCCTACCTGCACGCCCACAGCAGGAAGCAGGTCAACACCAACAAGGAACCCCTCGCACAGCAGGAGAACCTCAGGGCAACCGCAGCAGGAACACCAGGGCAGCAGGAAACCAGGAAGACCCGAGAAGCCAAGCAGCCCAGGTCACCTGAGTCCAGGAGGAGACAGGGAAGCCCAGCAGCCTCACTCCAAGCGATCCCACGACGGTCCATGGGAGCCCCCAGAGCCCAGCAGAGGAGGATCCACAGGACAGGACTCTAACTCCTGCATTAGCGCTGCGTGAATAACGCGCCTCCTGCCTTGTAACTTTTTAAACGTATTACTTTACTTCGTTTTATCTTGTTTGCGCCGAGCGCTTCGCGCTTTTACTTGTAATTGCTAGCGCCGCTTAGGGGGAATTAAGGGAGCTCTTACCTGCACTCTAACTGCTGCACACCCACATTTTGTGGGACAGAAGGGACTCGGGGGCACTGTAGAATCATCGCGCCGGTTTCGAGCGCCATTTTGGAGTGGGGAGAAGATCTTTCCTCACTGAGCGCCATCTTGGGTGAGGGAGAGCCACTCGCCCTGGCAGGACCCACGCATTGGAGGAGGAGGTAATAATAGTAGGACCTCCTACCTCGTTCAGTCTGACTCTAACTCCTGCATTAGCGCTGCGTGAATAACGCGCCTCCTGCCTTGTAACTTTTTAAACTTATTACTTTACTTTGTTTTATCTTGTTTGCGCCGAGCGCTTCGCGCTTTTAACTGTAATTGCTAGCGCCGCTTAGGGGGAATTAAGGGAGCTCTTACCTGCACTCTAATTGCTGCACACCCACATTTTGTGGGACAGAAGGGACTCGGGGGCACTGTAGAACCATCGCGCCGGTTTCGAGCGCCATTTTGGAGTGGGGAGAAGATCTTTCCTCACTGAGCGCCATCTTGGGTGAGGGAGAGCCACTCGCCCTGCCAGGACCCACGCGACACCCCGCCGGCCATTTAAGATGGCCGCTAGACAAGTGCGCAGCGACGGTGCGCAGAGGGGGCGCCGTAGGAGCGCCGGAGGTGCGCCAGAGGTAAGCCCGTTTGCGCCCGTTCGCGCAACGGACGCGCTTAGGGCCGCTACCTCTGGCCCCTCTGGCCCACTTCGCTTTGCCTACTCTCAGGCTGAGCTACTCAGACTCAGACCCTGTCAGAACTTGGTCAGGCAATCAACTATGAGGCCAATTTCCTGTGGGCTGCTTAATGTCAGATCTCTCTGCAAGCAATACACGGAAATAGCCTTCCTCATTGATTCAGAAAAACTCGATGTCCTTTTTCTTACAGAAACGTGGACTCTGGAGGACTGTGAGGTCGAGCTGGGCCTAGCCTGCCCCTCAGGCTATAAAATCATTCATACCCCGCGCCCACTCAATCGAGGAGGGGGAATCGGGTACATTTATAGAGAATCGCTGATCCTTTCTCAGCTAAAGATTCGAGATGTACCGGGTTTTGAACTGATGGGTTTTACAGTCAAACAGCAGGAGTTGATACTCTGCTCGGGTGTCCTATGCTATCGTCCCCCGGGACCGGCACCTTCCATATCTCTCCTCATTGACTTGATCTATGAACTCTCTAGCTCCCATTCCAAGTTACTGATTCTTGGAGATTTTAATCTGTGGGCAGGTAGTTCACTGGATAATGCATTCTTTTCCCTTAGCCAAGCCTGTACAGATATCAATCTAGAACAGTTGGTGAACGCCTCCACGCATCGAAAGGGCCATATCCTGGACTTAGTGTTTGCGGACCCACAGTGGGTATCATTAGATGATATCAAGTGCCAGTTTTGGACAGACCACTCCTTGATTATGTTTTCCCTTTGTTCAGAGGACCATTCGTCGCGAAAGGCTGGATTACCCCTAGCCAAGCTAGAGAGACCTTGGTCCCGAATTCTCAAAACCTCTCCACTGCCGAACATCTTAGGTAAGGACTTTAAGCTTGGTAACACAGCTGAAGAGAGTTATACTCTCTTCTGCCAGTCCATATCGAGTTCGCTGGATAAGTTGGCACCCCTTCGGAAGTCACGAGGGAGGGTGAACCGAGCTAGCCCTTGGTACACGAGCGAATTACGCCAGCTTAAACTTGACTGTAAACGCGCTGAAAGGGTTTGGAGGAAACAGTATTTAGACTCGGAGAAAATGATATTTAGGTCCGCTATTCAAAAATACAAGGTTCAGATCAAGATGGCTAAAGCGACATATCTTGAATCCACCTTGAATCAGGCACCAAACAAGGCACAGGCCCTCTTTAAAATCGTTAGGGACCTTGCCCACCCTACGTGTGTGGCTAGCGCAGTCCCTTCATCGCAAGTTCTTTGTGATTCACTTGCGGATGCTTTTGAGGAGAAAATTTGTAAAATCCTGGAGGGTTTGCAGGACCCAGTTAATCACACCGCTGGTGTGGGAGCTCCGGAGGAGACGGCCAGTCGACCCCATCTGAGTAGTCTCTCGTCTCCCCTTTTGGATCAGGCCCTCAGCTTGGGAGCTCCGGCGATTGAGGCCAGTCGACCCCAGCTGAGTAGTTGCCCATCTCCCCTTTTGGATCCGGCCCTCAGCCTGGGAGCTCTGGCGTGTGAGGCCAGTCGACCCCAGTTGAGTAGCCTTCCCCCCCCCCCTTTGGATCCGGCCCTCAGTCTGGGAGCTCCGGCGAGTGAGGCCAGTCGACCCCAGTTGAGTAGCCTTTCCCTTACCTCTTTGGATCCGGCCCTCAGTCTGGGAGCTCCGGCGTGTGAGGCCAGTCGACCCCAGTTGAGTAGCCTTTTCCTTTCCTCTTTGGATCCGGCCCTCAGTCTGGGAGCTCCGGCGAGTAAGGCCAGTCGACCCCAGCTGAGTAGCTTTTCCTCTCACTCCTTGGATCCGGCTCTCAGTTTGGGAGCTCCGGCGATTGAGGCCAGTCGACCCCAGCTGAGCAGCTTTCCCCTTCCCTCTTTGGAGGAGTTCGGCAGCCTAGCCCTTACGATTTCATCCGGCTCGCCTCTTAATCCTCTCCCTCCAAAACTTTGGAAGGTGTTTAAAGAGGATCTCTTCCAGCCCTTGCATGCCATCTGTTGCCAGTCGTTTGTAACAGGGACTGTACCGGGCTGCTGGAAGAAGGCAGTGGTATCTCCGCTCTTAAAAAAACCTACGCTCGACCCTGCGTGCCTTTCCAACTACCGGCCAATCTCCCTGCTTCCTTTTCCAGTCAAAATCATGGAAAAATTGGTTACCCGCACTCTGTCCGGCTTCTTAGAAGGGAACACCTGGCTGGATGAGACGCAATTTGGTTTTCGCCCAGCTCATGGGACGGAATCCGCGTTGGTGACCGTGTTAGACAATCTGCGGGCGCGAGTCGACAGTGGTCGGGCAGCATTTTTGGTGTTGCTCGATATGTCGGCCGCGTTCGACACGGTCAGTCATCCTACCTTGATTTCGAGGCTGGAGGAATGCGGGGTCAAAGATAAGGCCAGGGACTGGTTAATCTCCTACTTGGACAACCGTCAGCAACGGGTATCGCTACCTCCCTTCAGCTCAGAGGAGCGGCGAGTGGGACAAGGAGTACCTCAGGGCTCAGCCATCAGCCCTATACTCTTTAATATCTACCTCCGCCCTCTAGTCCAGCTCATTAAATCATTTGGGATCTCCGCATTTAACTATGCGGATGATACCCAGCTGGTCTTCTCCCTGGAGGGACAGGATGCAGTCTCATTGGAGACTTTCCACCGGTGCATGCAGGCTACAGCGGAATGGCTCCGTTTGAACTCGTTACAGTTCAATGGAACCAAGACAGAGGTCCTGTATTGTTCCAATGACCGAGTTCCCCGAGATCTCCCAGATAACTTTTGGCCCCCGTCCTTTCTTGAGACGGTGTCAGCCGCACAATCGGCGCGTAATCTGGGCGTCATTTTTGGGCCCAACCTGCAGCTGGATCTGCACGTAAATAAGACCACCTCAACGTGCATGATGTTGATCCGCATGCTGCGCAAGGTTTTACCCCTCCTCCCTGAGCAAGCCAGACCAGAAGTAGTGCGAAGTACCATCCTAAGTCGACTTGACTATTGTAACGCACTACTTCTGGAGGCCTCGGTAACACTTCTGGGCAAGCTTCAAAGGGTGCAAAATATGGCTGCCAAACTCGCCCTTTCCCGCCCCTACCACAGCTCTTCTACGGCAGCGCTACAGGAACTCCATTGGCTGCCGGCCCAGTTACGCGTTCGCTACAAAGCAGCGTGTATTGTGTTCAGGGCTATCCATGGCCTGGGCCCAATCCCCTTGCGGCGAATGTTTGCCTGGTACCGTCCATCTCGAGCTTTACGCTCCTCGTCATCCAGGCTACTTGTAGTTCCGCGCTTCCAGAGAGTGAGGATGGGTGGCCGTTCGTTCAGAGTAGCGGCGGCCAAACTCTGGAACTCCCTGCCAATATCCCTGAGAAGTCTTGAAGATCTTTTAGCCTTCAGAAAGGCGCTGAAAACTTACTTCTTTCCTAGGACAGGTTGAGCTATTGAATTGTTGGATCATGGGTCAAAGCGCCAGGATGCCCTTGGTGGTGACAGGTTTGCGCTATATAAGTATACCACAATACAATACAATGCAATACAAATATGCAGGTAAGTGCCCGGCACTCACCCCAGCGTCTCCCATCAAGTAATCCACCGACAGGAAACAAAACAGGATGTGCTTCTGATGGTTAGGTCTGATATAGCACCTGGCAGGGGGGGGGGGGTGGAGCCTAAAAGCATTTCCTGTTTTGTTTCCTGTCTGTGGAATACCTCATTAGTGATGACTGGGTAGAGGACGAGGGACGTAGAGGTAATGAATTCTATAGCAGCCTTAGTTGACTCCTTCTGCTCTTCTCCCAGCTGCTCAGGTCTCTGCACACCAGGTGCCATTTTTTGGAAGTTAAAATCCCCACAAAAAGTGGATGTCTCCCCCCCAAAAAAGACCAGGGCAGCATAAGATGTATACATACTCAAATGCTATTGTAGACTAAGGTTGAAAGGGTGGGAAAGTCCTGTAAATGGAGCAGGACAGTGATTTAAACCAATCACATTTCTTTACTGTCTTTCATAGGTACTGCCGTTCCATATTCAGGCACTACGGAACTGCCACACCCACAAATACAGAAATGTCATAAAAAGACTGATGGCATTCTCCTTAATTAGCAGATGACAAAAGCTCTATGCTCAAAGTTAAAATAAAATCCCTCTTCCATGCTAAACATAAGTTTTTAAAAAGTTCACAAGACCTGCAGTATTCCCACAGGTTAACAGCAATAGGAAGTAAACCACATACAGGACTTGCAATGGTTCTATGGATCCTGCTGGAGTAACGTGGTGTCTATGGAAGGCCAATAAAAGTTAAATTGTTATTTGGCTTTGGGTTGTGAAGTTACAAGACATTACTAAAGAGTTTCTGGATACACTAAGGGGCAGATTTACAAGTCCCTTGCGCCTATTTTACGCCGCTGTTGCATAACTTTTGTGACGCAGCGGCGGCGCAAAAGAAGCGCCATGTCGCGGGGTACTTACAACGTGACGCATCTGGGAGACAACGTGACGCATCTTGGAGATGCGTCATGTTGTAAAGCCCTGCGCCAGAAGGAGGCATTCCTGCGCAGGGGGGGGAGGCGTTCCGGCGCAGGAACGCCTCCTAAAAGTGGCTGAGTGAACTCTATAATATTTCACTCAGTCACTTTGGGGCCCATGCTGCGTCAAAACCCTGCACCTGCTTGAAGCAGGCGTAAGGATTGACGCAGCATTAAAAAGATAGGGCCCCCAGAACTTTGCTGAAGCTGCGTCGCACTTGCGACGAAACTCCAGCAATGCGTCGCTTTTACGGCACAGCATCTGTGCCGTTTTTGCCCCTTGGTACGCATCATTGTAAATGCGGCGCATCAATGGTGGCGGAGGCATGGCGCACAATAAGTGGTGCATCCCTGCTGACATGCAGGGATGCACCACTTATTGTAAATCTGCCCCTAAGCATATTAGTGATGTTATACTTAAGTATGCTCGCAAGATCTTACATTACGATAATAAGGTGACGTTACAGTGAAGTCCGGTAATTACATCTGTATGTTAGAAAAAAATAAAATTCACTGAAAAAACGAAAGCTAAAGTTACGTTATACTTAGGTATGTTAAAAAATGCATAAATTGCATTCAAAGAAAAAAAGAAGTTCACTGAAAAAAACACAAATGTTTAAGTGAAGATATAATTAGTTATAGTAGGAAGAACTTATTTTAAGTTTACAAAAATTCAGAAATTCACTGAAAAGATCAGATGTCAAAAGGACTTTATAGTTGGGTATATAATTAACAGCTCATTGTTACATTTAAAGCCCCCCAACCTCCAGAAATGCACTAAAAAACGTTAAATGTACGTTGCAGTTAGGTGACAATGTCAGTCATAAGGTAATGTTTTAAACCCTGATAAACCACTGAAATTCACCAATTAAAGTTCAGCAGTCTAATTGTACCTTGTGGCTCCTCAATGCACTGCTTATGACCTCACATACTGCAACACTCATGGCATGATCAGTTACATCATTTATGACATCAATATCTCGTATAACACCCGGAAGCCAAGATGTTGATGCCTTAAATCTGAAGGTGCAGAAATGTAGTGCAAATCACAATATAAGTGGCTTTAAAACAGGAAATTCAAGAAATTTGTAGCAGGAGAGAAGCCCTTTCCTGAAAAATAGAACCCAGACACTACTAGCAGGCCGAAATACCACCCGGTTGAATCTGGGCTAAAGAATTGTACTGCAGGGGAGACGTCACTGTCATAAAACATTAGGAACTCAACTGGAAAGACACCACTTGTGAATAAAACTGAGGATTGCTTAAAGTGGAGGCTGGAGGCCATCAACTTGATATAGGGTGGGAACCATCATTTTACATTATGCGCCTCCCCAGAGCACAGGACTTTTGCAGAATTAAGATGAAGTGAAATAGTGCACTTCAACTGCTGAGACAGGACTCTCCCTTCACGGTAGCTTAGTGCTGTTTAGCGAATGGCTCTGGAGGCTTCATTCTTTTTAATTACTAAGGGCAAGATGCATCAAGCGAAATGCGCTCGCAAAAGGGCCAGATTCTCAGAATCTGGCCCTTTGCGAGTGCAATTTTTGCATTTGGGATGCATCATCCCAAATGCAAAAATCGCAAATAGAGAATTCGCTAAATTACGATTGTTTGCATTTAAGGAATCTCAAATTGAGATTCCTTAAATGCAATGCATGAAAGTATCAAAAATAGCGAATTCGCTAATAGGGCACGCAAATTACCACGAAGTACAACTTCACGGTAATTTGCAAAAACTTTGAAAAATGCACTTTTGTGCATTTTTCAAAGTTTCATGTTGCGCACACACATGCCCTAAGGGCATGTGTGTGCGCAACATATGTGCACAGATCACATTCAGGGGTGTAACAGGGTGTCCTTTGGACACCCCTGCACCCTTGAACTCGCAATCTCAATTTGCGAATCGCTAATTGCGATTCGCAAATTGAGATTGTCTTCCCATTCTCTAGGCCCATAGGAATTAATGGAGAGGTATTCATTAATTGCGACTCGCAATTTGGGAGTCTCAATTAAGGAATTCTAAGGAATCGCTATTTTTATAGTGATTGCTTGATGCATTCCATTTTGCTATTCCTTATTAGCGATTCCTTATTTTTCGCTAATAAGGAATCGCAAAATGGATGCTTGATGCATCTGGCCCTAAGACTGCTCGCAGGTTTATGAGCCTTGGAACGTTTAGGAGGAGGACACACTGCTGCACATCAGGGCAAATCAGAGGCTTGGAGTTTGCTCAATAGTAAAGAAGACATTTTCTTGTTTAGTGCACACTAACTATGGCAAACAGAATTGTGTAAATGTTTGAACAAGGCAACTAGGAGTCGGGGACATAATGCAACTAGCATGGAAAGACACAGCTTGAGAAAAAATGGATTCTGTGACTAAAACCTGCAACTACTGCTTCTGAAACATGTAAATATGCTGCATATTACCTGACCCAATTAACCTTCCAATTAATCAGTGATTAAGTTCAGAAAAGTGCATAATGATTAAAGCAGGACATATTGTCATATACTTCTCCAAAGATGTTTCACGATTTAATTAGCAAATTTTCCTTTAACATCATTTTTCTCTGTGATAAACGAACATCATGCATAAACTCATGCATGGAAATGTGAGAGTGCAGGGAATGTTCCTTAGATCAACACATTTCAGATTTTCACTGCTTGTGTTTGCTTAAGTGCTACTAATCACAAGTTTTCTTTATCTTGTAGAGGTTGTTTCCTGTCTTCAGGTTGCAGATCAAAGTTTGATTGTTTAAGTGTTTTGTTGAGCAAAAAAAATATTTCCTTGACTGGTAGCGTCCAACCTGCCACCAGCGACAATGTTGCGACCCGCTGTAGGTGGGCGCCAGTGCTCTCTCCGGTCAGGAAACAAGACCTGCTCCAGGAAACAATACCTGCTCAGAAGAAGGTGTTTTCACCTCCTACACTTTAGGACACACTTAGCATTAAATAATGCAGAAGTGACAAAACCAGCCAGAATTCTAACAGTCAGTGAGCTGAGTGACTATCGAGCATAATGGGGCACGGAATCGGAATTGTTTGTGTCTTCTAGGGCCCCTTGGAAGGCACCTGATCGACCCTTAATGGCCACATTGTATTTGTTTAGTTGAAATGGACTAGAGACTCATTCAACTGAGAGTAAGCTACAATGTGAGGGTCTTCTAAGTGCAATATCAAACAAACGTTGTCTTATTAGTACACACATGATCTAAGCTGCCTTTAGGGTGACACTGGCCATTATGAAGACGGGGCTCATTTAAGACTCTGTTTAGCTCTTCTGGGAGTTATCTGCATAAGCCACTTATTTTATTTATTTAAACTTCTCTTACTGTGCTTCAAATGTTGCCTTTTTTAACAAAGGACTCCAAAATGGAAAGTTTAAAGGAGATGCATTGGCTTACACAAAGGCCTGGGGCCGTGTTAAAGTAAGGGAGCACTCTCCATCTTTGCGCCCTGTTTACTACGCGGTGCACCTTTAACCAGGTGTACCCTATTACAGAGATTGCATGACCCCAGGACAGCCATAAACTCGTAATAACCCAGGGCAGCCATAAACTTGTGCTACCCTGGGGTAGACAGATCAGCTGATTGAGGCAGCCAGTCCATTCTTCACCGTGCAGATGGCACCAGGCTTCACTTTCAAGGGGGGGGGAGAGCTCCCTGCCGGTGGGTGCAGCAAGTGACTGCACCTGTTTTAAGGGGATGTGTCAGGGGGTTCCTTTTCCCCTCCAGAGAGGCAGCCCAACTTTTGTGGCCTGTGCCCAAAAATACAGTGCAGGCTCAGAAGCAAAGTGTTTCCCTAACTTCTGTGTAGCAACGCCTCTCTGTAAACGAGGAACCATGCATTTAACTGCTGGTGCTACATGTGCATCACCAATAGCTGTATCACAGAAGGGGCCACACTAGCATTTTCTAAACTTTGTGTAATATGGGCCTTAAGTGCTGTGTGTGTATGTGTGTGTGTGTGTGTTTTTGAGTGTGTGTGTGTGTGTGTACGCCTGTTTGTGAGTATGAATAATGTACTGGAGAATTGGTACAAAACTTTGGGCCTCATTTATAAAAAGTGATGCATCGCTGCGTGAAAGTAGCGATATGACACTTTTTAGTGCGCCCTCTTTGCGACATGATGGATGCACCTTATTTATTGTGCAACACATCATGTCACAAGGAATTACAGATACATCAAGAATCCTGACGGATCTTGCATTCCTGAAGTTGTGTCGTAATCATGATGCAATCCCAACAATGCATGGGGTAGGCCTATTCCCCTTGCACTGCATCACCCTTCCACATGCTGTGAGGGAGGCATAAGGTTTGGATGCAGTAGCGTCCTAGGAGTGGCACAGTGAAATCTGATAGATTTCACTACACCACTTCTATGAGGCTTTTTCGCATTGGAACACCCACCCTGCATACATTATAACTGCTACTGCTATAATGTAGCAAAGGCATTTACAAAGTGGTGCATCTGCTTAGATACGTCACTTTGTAAATATGGCGCAACATGGCACATTATTTACATCGCTGCTGTGTCACAAAAAATGATGCAACAGCAGTGTAAAAGTGTTGCAAAGCCTCATACATAAGGCCCGTTATGTTTATAAAGCTCTTAGTGTAAACTAGCCATTTTAAGGGGCTAAAAAAATCTGCCTTTGTTCAGAGAAGTGGAATTCTGGACTGAAAAGCTATAAAACACTTAAACTGTTTATGTATTTCACGTCAATTGTGGAGTTTCGCGCTATTTCTTTAAAAAAGTGAAAAGCATTGCACTGCACTGACAGTGCCCCACTTATCCCCTTGCACATGTGAATGCAGATACACACACAAATTACACAAACTAGTCTATCAGCCATGGCTTAGGTCTATTCTTTGCAATACAACCTCCTCTTTGGGTACGGGACACCTCTTCCATTCTCTCATGAAAGCCTGCACATTAATACATTTGATTTGTTTGATTTGATTTGTCCACTTGTAAAGCGCGCGAATGCCTGTGGGCGTCTTGGCGCTATGATAAATCCTTCCATCCCTTGAACGGTGTTTAAAGTTATGCAGAGAAAAGTCATGTTTTTACTTCCTTTCTAAAGGATTCCAAAGATGGGCATGTTTTTATGGCAAGAGGCAGCTGATTCCATGTGCGTGCTGCATGTACAAGGAAGCTTCTACCGCCCCAGCTTGCTCGTCTAAATCTGGGAACGGTAATTAGTTTCAATTGGCCGGATCTCAGAGGTCACGTTGGTTCATATTGTTTCAGATGATATCTCAAAAATTGTGATCCTTTTCCCTGAAATGCCTTATAGGTCAGGCAGAGTGATTTAAATGTCACCCTCTTTGCAATTGGCAGCCAATGCAAAGTCTTTAGTTTGTCGCTGATCGGCTTAAACTTAGGTATGCCTAGAACCAGTCTGGCTGCTGCATTTTGCAGACATTGTAATTTGTTTATAACTTTTGTCCTAGCTCCGGCATATAGACCATTTCCGTAATCCAGTCTCGCCAAGGCTAATGCTGTTACTACTGTTTTACGTGAATCCTGTGGTAGATATGGAAGTAACTTTTTTATCATTTTTAGAATATACCAGAGTGTTGATGACAACTTGCTGGCTTGGGCTTCAAATGTCAAGAGTGAAGCCCAGATTCTTCACTTTTTCTGATGATCCTGGGCATCTACCCAAGTCTTTGGGCCACCAGGTGGGGGACCAGATGTTTGTGTTACCCCCCTAGTATCATCACTTCCCTCTTATCTCCGTTGAGCTTTAGGCAATTTCTTTCCATCCATTGACTGACCTGTGTCATACAATGTTGGAATTTTTCCGCTGTTTCCTTTACATCCTTGCTGATGGTCACCACAATTTGAGTGTCATCAGCATAGGATATTGGGGTAAAGCCGCAATTTCTTATTATTTCTGCAAGGGGGGCAACGTATAAGTTAAAAAGGGTGGGACTCAGCGAGGATCCCTGTGGGACCCCGCATGGTAAATTAAAAGATTTTGATTTTGCTCCTCCTACTTCCACTGAAAAAGTTCTGTTGGCTAGATAGGATTCAATGAGGGTACATGTTGAATCATGTATTTCTGCTGTTTTTAAGCGATTTAGAAGAATTTCATGACTGACCGTATCGAAGGCCGCCGATAGGTCGAGTATTATCAGGGCGGCCTTCGCTCCGTTGTCCATCACTTTCCTGAGTTCCTCCACAGCTGTAATTAGAGCAGTTTCTGTTCCGTGTCCTTCACGGAAACCAAACTGAGAATGGTCCAGCCAGTTGCCATCCATCAGATAGCGGGATAGCTGTTTGTTTAAGAGTTTCTCTAATATTTTAGCTGCGAAAGGGATCCTGGCTATTGGTCTGTAGTTACCTGGTTCTTCACCGTCCAAATTTGATTTTTTGAGAAATGGTCTGATTGATATATTTATATATTCTAACATTTTCTAACATTAATTAATGAATCATTCGTTTTGGCACTAAAAGTTGTCATCACCTATGAATAGCTAACTTTCCTTTAAACTTGCCCTATCACCTACTCACCAACTGGCATGACGATATTAGCAAGGATCATAGTTCCAGCCAGGATGAGGGTAGCGCTTTGCGTAATTCGCCGGCCAAGGTAACTCAAGGAAATGGTTGCGATGAACTTTGCAGGGAAATCCACAGCTCCAAAGATGACATGTAAGAGGTAAACATTGTCACCAAAGCTCTGTAAGTCCAAGGTCAGGCCGTAGTAGGCGAAAGTGGTGGAGAACCTGTATGTAGGGAGATACAAGAGGGGGAAATATTAGTGCCTTGAGTGTCTTGAATTGTCACCTAACTACAAGCTGTTAAGACACTCAGCAACCAAGCCTACAGCCACGGCGTCATTAGGCTGAAGCCATTGACTGGAGACATGGTGCACTTAAAACAGGAAGGGATATGCAGTGGCATAACTAGCTGTTGTTCCGCCCGTGGCAGTCACTGCTTTTTTCGCCTAGTGATTGGAGGGCGGGGTTGCTGGCGAGTTCCTCAAAGGCCTTCATGCCATGGTCACGGTAAGGGGGGGTAGGCTGTTACCACCAGAAACTCATGCTGCCTGGGGCAGACCGCCCTCCCTTGCTACCCCACTGGGAATATGGCAACTCAAGGAGTAGCAGACTCTTCATTATTTAGTGAGGCCCGTTGGAGAAGTCCATATAAGAGAAATGGCATTGCCAAGCTGGGCTATGTGCCACCTTGCAGAGAATTGATTTGAGAGTCCCCTGGTCAGTGGAACTGGCTGCTGGATTGAAAAAGATGCTACCATATAACACCATGAGACCAGCACATTAGACTCCACTCCTAATCTTCTCTCGTATAAGTTACTGTAATTTAGTACTTTGAATCCAGGTATGAGCACTAAGGCTACCATTTCCAAAGTACATTAGCTTAAATGGAGCCCATGATTAAAGCATTGAGTCCTTGGTGAGACAGTTGTATAGGGGATCATAGTCAATAGTATCCACAGAAGGATAGGAGATGAGGCCCCAGTGGGGCTAGAAAAAGAGGATTTCAGGATAGTTCCACCCTGCCCCATTTCCTTACTACTTTTTTTCCGGGACTCAGCTTCAAGACAATTCCCAAGATGGTAGCCAACACTTCCTGGTTGAAGTGTTGGCAGCCAATCAAAATTTAGTAGAATCCACGAGTCAGCTGCAAGGAATCGCGTCGCCAGGTATCTATAGTTTATAAAATGTAATTTCTCTGAAACCACTGAACGAATTTACACGAAATTACAAAGAGCATACTTTCTGGGCCAACATCTAGCTTTCTGCCAAATTTGGTGTCATTCCGTTCAGCAGTTTGGGCTGTAGTCGTGTTAAAAAAACACTTGAAAATCCTCATCGACAAAACATGGGTAAAACACGTTTTGGAACCCCCTGCTTTTTTCTTGGCCCCCACTTAACGGATCACCACAAAACTTTCAACACAGCAGCTGAACCAAACAGGGGAAGTGTTGTGAACATTTTGTGGAGATTCGTCAAGCAGCGCCAATGTTATTGGCAAAACAAAAAACGTTATATCTATCTCTCAATCTATATATCTATGTATGTATGTATGTATTGACATATAGTTATGGTGAGTACATTTGTATCAGAGTTTTTTAATGAATTTTATAACAACATTTGTATCCTTTTTATTTGGATTATTGTACCAAATTTTAAGTAATTCTCTCTTCACTTGCACTTTGAGAATGTAGCACTTGCATTTTCTGAAACCAGCACCGAATGGTGGCATTTTTCCATCTATGTGCGTATTAAGGTTGTTATTCTATTATTATGTTCTCTTGTAGTGTAGTTCCTATTTTCCCAATAGGCCCTGCGCATTGGAATAACATAAACAGTAGTATTGACGTAGAAGTGTGGATCTTCCACTGACTATGCTAAACTTAATTGGGTTTGTTACCAACTAGCTCAGAGGTCACCGGAAACTTTCTTGACTGAATAGGAAGTGATCAGCTTCCCTGGTACAGACAAGAAGGGATTCAGTTTTCCAACAACCGAATAAACATGACAACTTTGCTCCTTAGAATAAGAGTCAATCTCTAGAGTCGTGTGAAACAATAGACAGTTATTTTACTCAGTCAGTTTTGTGCAGATTACTTTCACCAAAGTGCAGAGAATAGAGAGACAGGCGTTTTCAATAAAAAGGTATTATTTATTGAACAGTCTTTCTTCTCGTGCAAGAGAAATGAATGGCCACAATTGCAAGACTAGTTATTATAAAAAGTGCGTACAGTAAAATGAGGATTGCGAAATAATACTGTAAAAGCATTGATATGGTTTCTTAGCCATACAATGGTTTAAAATGAATTAAATATAAACATTCATATATACATTTAGCTAACGCACTCAACTGGTGCTTCTAACTACGCCTACCCCAGTGTACCTGACCTAAGCCTAATACTTGGGAGGGAGTAAGTAAGTAGCAGTTTTAGTTAAGTTGGTTTTGCCAAGGTTTGCTTCAAGAATTCTCTCTAAGGGTTTAGTCAACACCATACCTCTGGAATAGAATGTTGGAGGTCTTGTATCTCCTTCCAGGACTCGATATCCCAGTCACTCACAAGAGTAGGCTGGAAACGCCGGAGCTGGATTTTCTCGGCAGGAGAAAAGACAGCGTCTCTCTCAGTGCGTTGAGGAGGAGGAGGGGCAGCGTCCGTGGGCAGCTTGTATCTGCTGGGCTCTGCAGGGGACAGCTGTTCTGCTCCTATGTTCACCACACCATCGATATCATCGATGTCATTGAGGCAGCGTTTGCTTAAGGCAACGTTGGTAATATTTATACCTGAAAGGTGCCTTGTTTGAAGTAAGTTTTTGGACATAAGACGTCAATAAAGATGTCACTAGGAAGTGATCGTCTCTCAGTGCTTATTAGAGTTCTATTACTAATCAAAACATAGCAAGCGGGGCTTTCCCAGGTTTCTGAGTTTTTATCTTGTTGAAGAACTCGGAGTGTAATCTAGGAATCTTAGATAGTGGCTTCTGCTGTGTCATTTGCTCTAATGAGCTGCAGAGGAAGCTGCAGAGGAAGAGATTCTGAAATGTGGCTCTGATCGTGTTAGGCCAGAGACGAGTTTCTGAAATATCACTCTTGATCGTTTATGCCATTATAGGGGAACAGATGGATTATAGCCGTATAGGGGCATAAGGTCACACTATTGATCGGGGTCCTAGATTAGAACGCGACACCCACTCCACGAATTTATGTCCATCAATTTACTAAAAACTATAGCAAAAGATGCATGTGTAACATTACCCACCCCAAAATAAATATTTGCATTTGAAATGGCGTATTTGAAATACATGGATGTACTGTACGTCTTTAAGCATAGAAATCATTCAAAATTATAGCATATGTAATCAGTGAACGATTTTACTAAAAAATTACACATGAAATATCTCTGAATACAGAAAAGAAAGGCGAGATAATTTCATCACATATAAATGCAATTGCTGTAACATTTGCTAGAGGCTGATGTAAAGTTATTATGTCTCTAGAATTACCTAAAAATAGAAGCTTCTGTTCTTTATGAATAGGTTTACTTTAAGCAAAGAATTTTTTGTGCCAGAAAAAAGGTAAATATTTTTGAAAAGTGTTCAATTCCCCAAAATGTTTTGGGGTGAACGGGGGAATAGAGTTCCAACGCTTTTAAGCAGTTTTTGTTGATCAAAACTGAAGGCCGAATTCAGAGTTCATGGGAACGCTGTGTGTCGGAATGCTTTTCTAAAGTTATTGTTTCTGTTCAGGGGAGAACATCATATCAGACAGGCTCTCAAAAAATTGGTCTACAAAATCAGGTGACAGTTCGACCAAGTTCAATAGTGCTGTAACTTGGCAGGTGTGAGAATGATTGCTATCATCAAAGTCTGGATCAGCAATGCTCACAGAAGGTCGTACCTGGGTGATGTTGCTTTTATTTCTCGCTCCACTGTCACCATCTAGTCGTAGCACAGGAGTCTCAACGAATGCCGTCATCAGGATTGGTAGCCGCTGGGGACAACACAATGCGTGAGCCGTTATAGGACTTAGCAAAGTATCGATATCCATTGGTACTGCTGATGGAAGTGCAAGACAGATGTCCAACACGCACTCATCTCCGCATAGCATACATCGAAGCACAGGTAAGATGCAGGTCTGCCATATCGGTCTGAATGAAAGAAACCAGGTCATGTTCAGATCTCTCAGCCTGGCCAACCCTAGGACTCTAGTTATTCGGTCCCGGTTGCGTATTGCTAGGATCGTTTCTTCCATCCTTGTAGGAGTCATGTCTGAGCTTTGGCTTGCCATATCGGAGCAGGAGGGTCAATAATAAAATGCCTGCTACTAGTCCCAAAAATAGGGGTATGCCGCCAAAGACTGAATGGACAAAATTAGGAATGATTCGTAGAATTGCTTTGAATGGTGTTAACAGTCTCGTAAAAATCGTCTTAAATATGCCTGGGATGCCTGTGGCACTAGACATGTTAAGGAGTTGGCTAAGCATTTCTGTGAAATGCACGGGGCAATTTGTTGATAAAAGGTCATGAATCTCTGATGTTGTCCTTGCAACTAGGAGATCATACGTCTCTTTTGATGACGTGATGGGCACTGTTGTCCGCAAAAGCACAGACTTCATTCTGCTTAAAGTATCAATTTGTATAGAAGAGAAATTCAAACGAGGCCATATGGGAGTCTCAGTGTCTCCAGGGCCGTTTGGAAACAATGCTTGCATACAGCATTTGACCATGGAAGTTACGCTTACGAGATATGCTTTCCCTGGCAAAAGGCCACAACAGCTGCGATCTGTTCTTAGAATGTAACTCCCGTTCGAGAGCTGCTTAAAGAAAGGCTCTATCTGCGTTGCAGGTGTGACATGTTGGTGGCATGAAAGGTTGTTAGAATTTCCTTCACAGGCTCCGTGTAAATTAATACCCTGGCACAAAAGTATACCGCTTAGTGAAGGTTTACAGTTTTCACCACTAAGAAATACATTTTTGTTGCTGTCACTATAGCATGTGTGTGTATGGTAATTTCCATGCTGACTCAATGTATCCTTTACCCAATCGTTCATACTGGCCAGTAGGTATGTATTCAAGGCAATTTTTAAATCGGAAAGTTGTTATCGGAATTGTGATAATCCTGTGTATTATCCATTCAATGACAGGACTTTCTGACATTGTCAAAGGTAATCTCTCAAGTTTTTCAATGCTCAGGATTGTTTAGTCTGCTCCTTTCTGTGCCAAGCTAATTTGTTTATCAGTAAGGTTAAAGATGGAAAACAATGACGTTGTGTTGATTAAATGCCAAGGCACATAGCCTAAACGAAGATTTTGCAGCGTCCAGCCTAACTGTACAATAGAACGCAATTCTGACTGGCCATGCTGTAACATTAGCAAGTCTTTGTCTATTATATCTATGGCAGATGATACAATACTGTCCAGTGAATATATTCTGGAAGACAGAGTCATTAACCCATTGTCCACTACAGAAAGTGATTTTTCCAAATTAATACGATCAATTTCTTGTATTTTTTCAGCTGTTTCAATTTGTGTGACTTTCCAAGCCTCGTTGTATGCTGCATAGATGCTGGCCGCTATGAAGCGCTTTTGACGCTGTTTGCGTGGTCCCAGAATTAAATCGCGCAAATCAGCACCATCTTTAAGTAAAGATATGTGTTGCTTAATTTCAGCCAGTGTGGATGATTCTAGCCATTCAAGGCACAGCTTCCCTACACTGTATGTTGTTACTATCCCTGGATGTTGTCTCTTGGAGTATCTAGGGTCTGGTCTGGTCATTTTTAACCCCTGTGTTTAATTCAGGAATCTATCTTGACAGTTGTTTGTGTCAGTAGGCCAGATTAACCACTTTTTCCAATCAGGATGTGTTCTGTTTAGATGTAAAAATACGTCTATTTCAATATCTGTTGTTGCATTATCAGGTATTGGCTTTGGAATCGACGGTTTGTTAAGGTCTTTGATCTTAGCTAGGCCAAGACAGGTTGTTTGTTGAATTGTTTCATTTAAAAACATTATTTGCTCTGGGATCATGCAGGCTCGAAATAATGCTTCTAGGCCTTGTACCTGCCAATCTTTTGTACCCCAGATTGTTTTTGTTTCAATGTTATTTTTCCAATATTCAAAACCAAATGTCATCATTATTTCATAAAATGTTTCTGAATATATCAATTTAGTATTTGTCAGCATTGTTTTCAATCCTGTTTTATCTAAATAATCATGTTCTGTGAATATTGCTAACATTACTAAATCAGATATCATATTATTAATACTTTCAAAGTCCCAATCATCAGAGAATGTACTAGGTTTTACAAAGTCACTTAAGGAAACCTTGAATTGATGAGGATATTTCAGGATTTCGACCGGACCATATATTTCATAGTCAGTTTTGTCCCATACTACCCCGCCGGGTATTGGAATGGCTGTGACATTTACTGTTGACAGTTCTCTTTTCTTCACTTGGGATGATCTGTGTGGTTTTAGGACTAAGTTGATGTTCTGACTTGCTGTGTCCATTGAACTGTATTTTCCCTCAATGAATTTTCCCAAACAAAGTACCATGATGAGCCAAAGCAGGAGGAAAAATACGCCTAGTCCAAACCAGAACTCTAACCATGGAGAAATAAGGTAAATTTCCTTGAGTTGATGAAAGAGTTCTGTTGCTTTTTCTTTAAAAGTCTTTTTTATTTCTGGCATCACTTTGGGGTTGCTTTGATCCTCAGAAAAGTTATCAAAGTTGATGAAGTAGCCAGAGGCAGTTCTGTCAATTGTTTGGATTGTTCTTTCAATTTGTCTTTCGGTAGCACATTCTGATGCCACATCATTGTAGACTGGTGTTTCTTGACGAACTGTTTCAATCTGTGTTTCAAGAGGCACGAGTTCCATGGCATTATTGCATAGCCCCTCTCTGTGCACTGCAGGCTTATCGAATGTGATTAGTCTTTCAGTTTGAACCTCTTGGATTGTTGCAAGTTTGGGTATTCTGTTGTTTCTCGGGAGTCCACTGGGCCTACTGTTGATTATAGGCCACATGCTTGTGGTTTTACCAGGTCGATTGATACAACTCTGTTTTCTTTTTTACCAGCAAGGGGCGGTAGCACTACTGATCTTGTTCCGTTGATTGCTAAGACAGGTACTGTTTTTCTGTAAGAAGGCCCAAAATCCTTCTTCACTGCTATTTTTTCTCTGACTAGATCCCCAATCTTTGGAATCCAGACAGGCCTTGCTGGGGCTGGTGGTGCCTCGTCAGTGGTAGCTGGCTGTTGCTTTAACTTTATGTTGCTTAAGGATTTTCTTTTTTCATTCAAGTTCTGTAAAACAGCCAAATGGTCTTTGATGTCAAAGTCTGTTTTCTTATCTTTTACCACTGATACCTGACTATCTAAGTCCTGAATGTGCATTCTATTTCCGAACAATAGTTCATATGGGCTGAAACCTTTTAGAGAATTTCTTGGCAAATTGTTAAGACTTAACTGGACACTTTTTAAATGTTTGACCCACCCATCACCCGAACCTAATACCTTTGCTGTTATAGATTGCTTTATGTCCCGTTTTTTTCTTTCTACCACACTGTTCCCTTCGGGGTGTGACGGACAAGAATACCGCAAGCCAACGCCCATGCTGGCCATGGCCTCCTTATAAGCTCTAGAGCTGAAAGCAGGACCCTGGTCAGAATGGAACATGGCAATTGGGTATGTGCCGAAAAAGACTTGCAGATCTTTTATAACCGTTCTGGCGTCAGCCGAGCGCTGGGGCCATATTTTGTAAGTGTGTTTAGCCCCAATGATTAATAGGACGCTGGATGGCATGAAGACAGCATTACGCTGTTTCTAATTGGTAGCCGGGCAACAGACTGGACCAGTTCACTACTACGATCCCTGTCACAATTTGGACAGCTCTTTACATATATTTGATGTTGCACGCTCATTCCTGGCCACCAGTTTACTGATTGTAATTCAGTCAGAGATTCCTTGATCTTTTTGTGCCTTGGACCTTCACCCATGTGTGCGTCTGCTATTAATAACTTTCTCCTGTTCATGTTTGGAATTACCCTATCCCCCACTCCAGGGATTCGAACAAAAGGAACGGAGTTTGCATCAATTACGTATGCATAATTGAGTGGATAGTTCACGGGTAGTGCTGCACAGTCGCCTTTTACGGACGTTTTTACTGCCAGCATGGTTTCCCCGTCTATGTATTTTTCTGAACGCTTTTTTGTGGCTACGGAAGCCGGTTTAGTGGCCTCCGCTGTGGCTGTATTAGCCAATGAATTCCCTGCAACGTGAACGCCATTACGTTGATGACTCAGAGTGTGTATCATGTGAGTCTTTTGTAGTTCTTTCTGTAAAAGAGCTACCTGTTTCCAAAGCATTTTATGCTTTATTGTGGCACCTGTGTCATCTTTGTAATCATTTTCAATCCAGCTCTGAAATTTGTTATTGTAAGAGTTGACGCAAAAATGCGAATCGCACACGATTAGTGTCGGGAATTCACGTTCTGCATTTTCAAGCGCCATCTTTAAACATTTGATTTCAGCTCTCTGAGCCGAACAGTTTCTCACTGATTCAGTTTTTGTTATTTTCGGTCTGAATTTACTGCACAGCCAACGACCTTTAACAATCGCACAGGCTGCATCGTCGGATTTGTTCTCTAAGTTGAAATGCTGTACAAATCTATCTGTATAGATTATACAGGTGTACTGTGGGAGAGGCAGAAGTTCGATTGGCAGAGGATATTCTTCTTCATAAGTCAAATCATTCAGTTTTTCGAATTGCGGGGCAAAATAGTATTTCACATCTTCCACTCCAAGAGAATCTATACACTGTATCCATTTCGGATCCAGTGACACTGTGGGCAGATTTACTGGGCTGAATAACGCCTCGAAGGCGGATTCCGCTGTGAGGATATTGATCCTTCTACCATGTGCTAGTTCTCGTTCATTTGCTAATGCAGTTTCCACTGCTTTCACAGTTTTTTCTGTGGTACTGAATGTTTTTTCCGCTTGTGTGTACAAGTGAGATTTAATTGAAATTGGTACCTTTTCTCCCTCATTAGAGGTCAGGTACGTGAATCTGCATCTTCCTGGGATTACTTTGATTACAAGATTGCGTGTGTTGTCACGTGTATCTAATTTTGTTTATGCTAACATGTCTGTTTGCAGTGATCTCAAAATTTCGGTGTGTTTTTGAGTCCAAGTGATTGGTTTAAAATCAGGTTTAATTAGTCCATAGAGAGGTTTAACCCTCTCCGCATAATTTAGAATTTAAGTTCTACCGAAATTCAGAAAGCCTAGAATCGATTGTAAGTTCTTCAGCGTTTTAGGAGCTTGGAGTACAGCGCACTTCTCTAAGAAGTTGTCCACTAGGCTTTTTCCTTCACTTGACAACTCGTATCCTAAAAATAATACTGTCAGATGGGCAATTCTTGACTTTTTAAAGTTGAGTGTATAACCCTCTGCTGCGAACCCAAGTAGAATGGTGTTCACTCTTTTCAAGTGAGTCTCCAAGTCGTCATCTGTGAGATAGATATCATCTACATAAGATAATGCCTCATCATCATATATTTGTAGCAGCTCTGTTACTCTGACTGAGAATAGTCCGGGGCTGTTCTTGAATCCCTGTGGGAGCCTACAGACATTTTTCTGTAACCCCATTACTGAGAAAGCGGTCAAGTATCTGCTTTCTGGTGCAATGTTTTGACAAAAGAAACCATTTGATATGTCTAATGTCGTTTTATATTTTTTCCTAACTATGTTATTCATTAGTGCAGTACTATGCGAATTTTGTACTGCAAATGTTTTGCAACATGCGTTAAGGTGTCTGTAGTCCAAAACTAGACGATATGAATTGTCTGGTTTGGAGACAGGAAACAAAGGATTGTTCATTTGAGAGGTGCATGTTTCAATCAGCCCCTGGTATTCAAGTTGATCTAAAATCTCCCTGACTTGTTTTTTAGCTTCTTGTTTAATGGGATACTGCCTTTGTGCAGTCGGTTGACTTTTTAACTGGATTTTGTGAGGAGGAGAGTCCTCATCCTATCCTACATGATTTTTATATAATGCTGGTGCCTGGGCTACTGCCCATTTCCTTGCATATATATATTTAGTGTGAATCGGAATGTGATTCGAGAAGGTAGGCATAATCATTTCTTCGCCACAAGGGCACACCCTGACAAACTCTGGGGGCCAATCTTTTTTCAGCTAACAGAATATCATAGCCTTTTGAGAGTTTATCCCAAAATAGACCCCTTATTTTCCTAGTCTTATCACCCTCTATACGCAGTGTTATTTCGTATATCTTATGGGGCTCGCTAACTCTGGTGTTGGCAGTTTCAACCTGAATGTATTCATTCGTGTCCACTGTCTCCAGATGACTCATCAGGATCTTGCGAGCTATGGTGATTTCTGCTGCACTGTCTAGCATTGTCTGTGCCCACTCCCCATTTTCAACTGTGTCCTCAGTATTCTCGGCATGTTCGATTACTCTAATACTGGCTACCTTCTTTATTGGAAATTGAGATTTTTTACTCTGAGCAGGTTCCTTGTCATTGGACTTGGTGTGCTCTCCTGGGTCTGACCGTCCTCTTCTTTCCGATTTCTGCGAAAATGATCGAGAGGGACGTGTATCAATACTTTGATATCTATCAGGCTTCTTCAAATTATCCCTATTTCTAAGGTTATATCTTTTCTCAGAGGGCTCCCACTGGCGAGACTGGTGTTCTCGAGTCGGAGTTCTTTCCCTCCGTCGAGGAGACCTTCCTCTGGACTGGAAAACTTTTTCCTTGGGAGTGGATTGTTTATTTCCATCCCGGCTCTTTTTAGGAGTGTTTGAATTATTTTTAATAAATAATTTTACTAACTCTCTATATGCCTTTGTTAATTCTCTTATTTTAAGTAAGAGTTCTTCACTTGACATTTTATCAATGACTGGAAGTGGTGTGTAGCTGGCTAGAACCGGCCACGTTGCTCCTGGTCTACCTAGTGGACCGAGCCTGGTAATATGATCATTATGTTTTAGGGCGCCTTTAAACCAGAGCAAATGCTCTTGGAATTTTAATGGGATTTCAATCTCCTCGAAAGGAGCGTACTCTTCTGGTGGATCCCCTACTATGTAGTAGTGGAACTCGTGTGTTGCGGCGTTTGCCGCTGGAAATTTTATCCAAGAATAGAATACCTCTGTCTGCCGATATTCGTGTGCCTCTTTCACGAAGACGACTGTGCCACCTTGTGTGGTCAGTCCATTTTCTATAAGTTTTGACGTTATAGATTTTCTTAAATGTGCCGGGATGATTATTGCACCCGGTTCAGTAGTACCGTCGGGACCCTGCTCAGTCGCATTTACTGCGGGTGCAGCGGTTCCGTTTTCTCCTGGCATTGTATAAATGCAAGGTTTGCAGAGCGGGTCTCCAAGGAGACAAAGATTAGGTGCACAATATTTTGGAACACTGTATCCTTCAACGTTGAATAAACCAGAGCTTTACATAGGAATCTCTTCCTACTAAGTTCGGGCGGATTTTAACCTTTCACCCGCTCCAGACGTCTATTGGAGTATTTACGGTAGAAAGTGGTCTGTGTGAAAAATGCACGACTGAGTTACTCTAACGTTTTGCGTTAGTTTTATCGCCTTACCAAACGTTGGGCGCCATGTAGTGTAGTTCCTATTTTCCCAATAGGCCCTGCGCATTGGAATAACATAAACAGTAGTATTGACGTAGAAGTGCAGATCTTCAAGGTCTCCACTGACTATGCTAAACTTGATTGGGTTTGTTACCAACTACCTCAGAGGTCACTGGAAACTTTCTTGACTGAATAGGAAGTGATCAGCTTCCCTGGTACAGACAAGAAGGGATTCAGTTTTCCAACAACCGCATAAACATGAACACTTTGCTCCTTAGAATAAGAGTCAATCTCTAGAGTCGTGTGAAACAATAGACAGTTATTTTACTCAGTCAGTTTTGCGCAGATTACTTTCACCAAAGTGCAGAGAATAGAAAGACGGGCGTTTTCAATAAAAAGGTATTATTTATTGAACAGTCTTTCTTCTCGTGCAAGAGAAATGAATTGCCACAATTGCAAGACTAGTTATTATAAAAAGTGCGTACAGTAAAATGAGGATTGTGAAATAATACTGTAAAAGCATTGATATGGTTTCTTAGCCACACAATGGTTTAAAATGAATAAAATATATACATTCATATATACATTTAGCTAACGTACTCAACTGGTGCTTCTAACTACGCCTACCCCAGTGTACCTGACCTAAGCCTAATACTTGGGAGGGAGTAAGTAAGTAGCAGTTTTAGTTAAGTAGGTTTTGCCAAGGTTTGCTTCTAGAATTCTCTCTAAGGGTTTAGTCAACACCATACCTCTGGAATAGAATGTTGGAGGTCTTGTATCTCCTTCCAGGACTCGATATCCCAGTCACTCGCAAGAGTTGGCTGGAAACGCCGGAGCTGGATTTTCTCGGCAGGAGAAAAGACAGCGTCTCTCTCAGCGCGTCGAGGAGGAGGAGGGACAGCGTCCGTGGGCAGCTTGTATCTGCTGGGCTCTGCAGGGGACAGCTGTTCTGCTCCTATGTTTACCACACCATCGCTATCATCGATGTCATTGAGGCAGCGTTTGCTTAAGGCAACGTTGGTAATATTTATACCTGAAAGGTGCCTTGTTTGCGTACGTTTTTGGACATAAGACGTCAATAAAGATGTCACTAGGAAGTGATCGTCTCTCAGTGCTTATTAGAGTTCTATTACTAATCAAAACATAGCAAGCGGGGCTTTCCCAGGTTGCTGAGTTTTTATCTTGTTGAAGAACTCGGAGTGTAATCTAGGAATCTTAGATAGTGGCTTCTGCTGTGTCATTTGCTCTAATGAGCTGCAGAGGAAGAGATTCTGAAATGTGGCTCTGATCGTGTTAGGCCAGAGACGAGTTTCTGAAATATCACTCTTGATCGTTTATGCCATTATAGGGGAACAAATGGATTATAGCCGTATAGGGGCATAAGGTCACAGTATTGATCGGGGTCCTAGATTAGAACGCGACACTCTGATCAACAGTCATTATGTTTTTGCCTTTTAGTTGTTTTTTAAATACATATACTGCAATTGGGATTTAATCTGTCATGGTTTTCATGAATTTGATATTTTGTTTGCATATGTGCCCCATAGTATGTCTACTATGTCTATCAGCCTTATTCGTTGTGTTCCACTTTGGTTGTTGTTTTAGTTGCACTTTTTAAATGATGGCATTTTGGCAGTAATACTCTGTGCTGTCATTTCATTAAAGCACTTTTCTGAAATTTAAACCCAACTTCTGGTGGTCCGTACCTTGTTTGACCCACTGTATCAATGGTGGGCTAGGATTGTTTTTTTCGTCAAATTCATCTGGATTTGGCTGTCTTCAGATATATGGACCCTCTCTCAAATGGTGGCAGACTGACATGCAGCCAATTTTGCTTTTTTGCACCTTTACTGACCCAGTCTGCCCCTTGCTGTTGTCTGATTACTGAGTCAGAGTGAGCCATTTCCAATGTGTAGCCGCTGGACCCAAGCGGTCGAATTACTTGAGGGGACCGCAGGTCTTCTTGTTTGGAAAGCTTTTCTCTGACCTTTGCCATTTATCTTTTAACTTGCCCTGATACAGAGAGAGGAAAATAGATTCTTGCGATTCCTTATGGGTGTCCCCCAATCTACACCAGCGTTTGCAGTACACATGGAACTGGGGCTGGGGTACATTGGAGATACCCTGTCTATGGCCCCACTTTTGTCATGGATCAGAACCTGGCTAAATCCCAATCTGTCTCTAAATCATGAAATCATTAGGGACTGTATGGGGAGGGACAAAGTAGCAGAGATACGGTGGTTGGCTTTTATTAAATCTACAGCAGGCTATCTAGGTCGACCTGAATTGTACACTAACCCTGAAAGCCTGACAAGAGAAGATAGTAAATGGGTTAAAACACACTTTATAAAAAAGCGAGAAGCGGAAAGGGAAGCGTGTGAAATTATGAAGCCAACTGTAAGGTCACATTATATGTTGATCACGTCAATGTCTATTCAATCATATTTGATGGCTGTTACAAAACCATTCCATCGGTGGCTTCTTACAAAATTCTGCTTTAATCAGGTGCATTTTCTGTTGGGTACTTATGATAAGTGGTGTAAACCTCATGAGAATGTACCATGTAAATGTGACGATTTCTCTGACCAGGATTTACTGCATTTTGTGTTTTTTTGCCCCTTTTTTAAGACTGGCAGGGAAAAATTCATTAAGCCAATACTAAAGAACAAAGGGTTTAAGCAGATAAAACCTGCCTTGCTGTATCTGCAACTCATGGAGTCTCCACTTGTCATGTTCGGGGTAGCCAACTTTTTGACTGCCTCTATTCGTTCCAGACAGAATAGACTTCGGACGACTTCAGCTTTACATTATGTAGATGTTGAGCAGCGCTAGTTGTCTTAAATGATTAGTGTATTAAAAGAACTG
This sequence comes from Lissotriton vulgaris, assembly GCF_964263255.1. NCBI lineage: Eukaryota > Metazoa > Chordata > Amphibia > Caudata > Salamandridae > Lissotriton > Lissotriton vulgaris. The sequence continues at coordinate 550,407,128 of NC_141697.1, forward strand.
CTGAGATCATCATTTTATGGGATTTTGTAAAGTTTGTAAAAATTTCCTCAAATCAGCAATTGTCCCTACCGACCGCCACTGAATTCTGTGTATACACTGAATTTTTATCTTTTTAACTTCTAAATTGTTTTTTAACTAATTATTGTTCTTGTTATTCCAATGTATTTGTATAGCATACTTCTATGATTTTAAACTAATTGAATAAAGTCATTTTGACTCTGACTCTCCTTTAACGAGTTGAGAGATTGTCCGTTGTGGTTTCTTTGGGTGTTTCATTCTATAATGCCAGGTCATAGAAGTGCAATTTTCAGGCATTTGTCATCATGTCTTCCAAGACGAGCGAGAATCCGCAGCTGTAGCTTTATTTTTTAATCTTCCTCAGACTACAAACTAACAGATGGGGCAAACCAACTCTGCAATCAATAATGATGTAAAGAGTCTTTTGAAAACTATTGAGAAATTATTAAAAACCGAGCTCCTCAAATGGTGGGAGAAAAAATCATTAAAGAAATACAAAGAGGCTAATAGAGTGCCAAGAGGGTTCTGGGTACTGATGGCTCCTACATTTCAAGATCCGAACCCTGCAATGCTGAAAGAGTGGGCTGAGAATAATTTGTTAGCCTCTATGAAAATGGTTGCTTTACTCATCAAATATGCTGAGATAGACTGTGAATTGATCCTAAAAGAAATTGACACAACTATTGGTCTCCTTGACGGATTAGGACTTGAACATAAAGACTTAGTGTCAAAAGGGCGAGTTGAAATTGATGCAAGCATTAAAAAACATGAAGAGGTCATCAAAGCCAGAAAGGTGTTCAAGGTCACCAGGGATAAGAACGATTATGAGATTGGTCGTGTCTTCACTTTTGCGAAAAAAATTGACACTGCCAAGAGACAATCACTAGCAAATAAAGTAGTAGCTTTGCAAGCAACATCACAAACTGTCAACGCAGTGGTCAATCTTGACTTTGATGTGAGTTCCCTTACTAGCAACAGTGACTCTGAAGACATTCTGGCTTTCTCCCCTGGTATGTAGGCTACAGGGACTACTAGCCTGACACCGGCAGAAGAGTTGATTTTTTTGCGCCAGGACCAACGCCAAACCCTACTGCCTCGTAATCCCGAATTGAGAACAGGCGAAGAAAGAATCAACGAAGGAGGCAGAGGAGGAGGAGGAAACAGCAACAACTCAAACAGAGGAACTCAAGCCAAAAAGTGGAAGTGGTAAATGGTGATATGGACAATACTATCATCAATCTTACAGATACCATACTTACAGCTTCTGAATTGCAATTGCTTTCTTTGGAGCTCACCTACTGCCGTGAAAGTAATTTCAGTTACAATCTGTTATGTGTGGATATTGTCAAATTGATCCGTCAGTTAAAATTGATCAAATTTCACCAATTGAAAGATTCCACATCAAGCACGAAATCTGATTCTACCCCTGGCATGGTTGATTCGCATTTGCTTGCTGCAGATGTTAGCACTCGCTGGTATTATGATCAATAAACCAGCCAGTAGTCCTTTTCGTCCTCCTTCTAAATTTGCTCCTATCATTCCCAAAGACACCATTGATGGTTTCAGTAATATTGTAATTGAAGACCTCAAAAAACTCAATATCACTATGAATCACAAAACACAACAAACAAAGCACTTACATCATCAATACCTCAACCTTATGAAAAACCTTGGTGATAATCACAAAATCATCATCAATAAGGGTGACAAGGGAGGTAATATTGTTGTTTGGCCAAAGCAACAATATCTGGAAGAGGCGAATAAACATTTGCTAGATAACCTATGCTACCGGAAAGTATCTGTACATGATCTAAGCAAAGTGAAAGAAACTGTGTTCGATCATCTGAACCATTGGAAGCGATCTGGACTCCATACGAAAAATGAGGCAAACTTTCTCAGAAACAATCATCCGAATACTCCAATATTATACTTTCTCCCAAAAGTCCATGAAGGGATGACTCCAATCCCTGTGAGGCCCATTATATCAGCTAGAAAGAATTTGCTGGAGTCGATGTCCAAATATGTAGACTACTTTTTACAGGAGTTAGTTTTTAGTCTTCTGTCTTTCAGGGAAGATACTAGTGACTTCATCAGGAAATTAAAAATGGTAAAATGGGATGATTATCTTTTTCTAGTGATGGATATTTCTTCATTATACACGAGTATCAACCACACTCATGGGATCACAGCTGATCAATTTTTTATTGAACAAAGATCAATCCATTTGTATTAACATAACCACAGGCTTGTGTCTATGATTGAACTCTGTCTGAACACCAATTTCTTTTTGTTTAACAGGGATTTGTATCACCAATTGAGGGGCGTGGCTATGGGGGCATACTTCTTCTCCAGTTATGAGTGTTTCCACGTTGGCTGGTGGGAGGAGCATTTCCTCAGAGCTCAACTTAAGTCGACATGGGATGCTCATGTTGCACATTGGTGGTGTCATATCGATGATGTATTCACAATATGGAAAGGCACTAGAGAAGAGGCAGAACAGTTTGTAGCGTCTATCAATGTCAAATTTGAATTTTACAGCTTCCATCAGTGATCAGTGTGGTGAGTTTCTGGATGCGCAGATTTATATTCACAAAGGCGATATCCACACAAAACTCCACCGTAAAATCACAGCTGGCAATTCAATATTACAAGCAAGTAGTGCACATCCCCGGGCTTTAATACGTAGCATTCCCTATGATGGATACAATGGGTAAATTCTCTTGCTGTAACAGTGTTGAATATGTTTTTGATCCTTATTTAAAAACACAAGCATTCCTGCAATATGAACATCGGGGTGGACGTCCCTTTGGTCAACTTCCTGAGGGATCTGCACAGGGACACCAGGGCAAACATTAGATTCTCCCAGGATCTCGGAGTATCTAGGGACTTCACAGTTGACCGGGGAGTAAGACAAGGGTGCATTTTAACCCCCTTCCTATTCAATCTGTAAATTAATGAGCTTGACAAAACCTTGACCGAAACTCGGGTGGATTTTCCATATGTAAGGTGTAGTGGTCTCCCCGTCCAGCTTTACGTGGACGACGCGGTCCTCCTGGCTAGAACGGCAAGAGGCCTGCAGTCTTTATTGGCCGCTTTCCATGGTTTCATGGCTGACCGTGATTTATCTATAAATAATTCTAAATCCTACATACTACAGTTGGGACCCGCCCGAGGCGTAATTACCCGTTCACGGTAAAAAGCGAAAAAGTACCCATAACCACAACCTTCTCCTACTTGGGTGTCCTATTTGATGACCACCTAAACTGGGGCGCCCTAGTTGAAAGAAAAAGAGGAGCGATTTTACGGGTGAATGCGGCTATCTTCAGCTTTGCAAAGAAAATGGGCAAGCACCCAATTGCTGCAATGCTGAAGATATATAAGGCAAAAAGCATTGTAATTGGCAGTTATGGCTGTGAGCTATGGGGCTATGTAGCAGTCAAGGTCATTCAGGTGGCGGAGAATAACTTTTTAAAGCAGCTACTGGGAGTACCCAAAGGAACTTCTAACTTAATCACTCATGAGGAAACTGGGCTCCCATTCATTGGTGACACTATAGCCTTGCGCCCTTTGCTCTTTTGGCTTAAGTGCTGGCTAAATAAAGATCTTGTCTTTAACCACCAGCTGCTCAAAGAGGCCTTGTCCATGGAAAACATGCTTAACATCCCCTGGTTAAAATATCTAAAAACCTGCTATAATGATTTGGGGCGTCCAGACCTCTTCCTAAATCCTGAAAAGATTACCTCTGGGGATGTGGATTACGTAAAATATACATTTTCCCTATGGCAAAAATTAAATAGAGATGGGGCAGATATGGTAAAACCCAGCGTACGCAAATTCATGTTACTCAAAACCGTTCCATCGCTGGAACCATATCTTACGTGGCCCCTCTCTTCTCATGAGCGGTTTCTACTAACAAGGTTTAGGCTTGATTATTATCATCTCCTATTGGCTGCTCCTAAGGGATGCCATAGAGGCCAGGTGCTGTCTCCCTGTGGCTGCGATGATTCATCTCCACAGGATCTGACGCACTTTATGTTTCTTTGCCGTTACTACGATGCCCCCGGAGATTCTTTTTAAAGCCTCTTTTAAAAAAGATGAATTTTACTCAGGTCCGCCCAGCCCTCTGCTTTTTGCAAATGTTAAAACCAGAAAGTACCTTATTTGTGGTTGGATTTTTTAAATTGGCTTTGAGACTGAGGAAGAGCTTTTTAAATTAATGGTTTTACACACCGTGGCCTCTGTTTTAATTGGCAAAATTCTATCCCAGTTTTCTTTACATATATTGTATAGGTACCAGGCTTTTATTAGGCCTATGCAAATATGTTTATGATTCTTTTAAAATACATGTTTACCATTAATGCACCTGGTTTTAAATCTTTCTTTTTATTACTGCAATGTTGCTTTTATGGTGTGCTCTTTGTAAAACCGAATAAAGTATTTTTGATTTGGTTTGATTTGAATATGAACATGAATGTCCTCTGCCAGAGAAAATTCTCCCTCTTGATCAGTACTAATTTATAATTTATACTCACGGATCGGAACAACCCGCTACGGAAAGTAAGCAAGCTTACAGTGCAGCATGCGCGATTGTTAAAGGTCGTAGGCTTAAAGGCAAATTTAGATCAATGGTCACAAAAACTCAATCTCTAGGAGATTGTACAGTTCAGCAAGCTGAACTACAAGCATTCAAATTGGCACTTGGAAATACTGATCGCGAAGTCCCCACACTCATAGTGTGGGATTCTTTTTACTGTGTTTAATCATATAATTAATATTTACAGAATTGGCTTTAAAATGGTTTCAAAGATGCAAAAGGTGGCACAAATGAGCATAAAACGCTTTAGGAAAAAGTAGTTCAGTTATGAAACAGACTACAAAACACTCATGTGATACACATGCTGAGTCATCAACGTGATGTCGTTCACATTGCAGGGAATTTATTGACTGATGAAGCCGCGAAAGGGGCTGAGCAAATGGCTTCCGTAGCTGCGATCACTTGTTCAAGGACGAAAAACAGACAGTGAGATATTATTGGCAGTCAATGCTTCAAGTAAAGGCAGTGGTGCAGCGTTACCTAAAAAGTTTGCACTCAAATACTCGTATATTATTGATACGAACAACGTTCCGTTTGCCCGAATCCCTGGAGTGGGGGATAGGGTAATTCCAAACATGGAACGTAGACTAGGATAAATCCTAGCAGCACATGAAGGGATAGCCTCTGCCCATGCAGGTGTTTTCACCACAGTTTCATTATTAAAACAGAGATATTGGTGGCCCGGCATTAGGAAACAGACCAAAAACTATGTTTTGGAATGTGAAATATGCCAGAAGATGAAAGTCTCTACAGTTAAACGTCCTGCGCAGACGCCCCTGTTAATTTCAGATAAACCATTAGCCTGTGTTTACCTGGATCACTGTGGTCCCTTGCAAAGGGATGGTACCCATAAATAAATCAAGGTCGCAGTGGATCCGTGCTCAAGGTTCCTATGGATGTGGCCTCAGCGCTCGGCTGCTGCTCGAACTGTTATAAAAGATTTGCAAGTCTTTATTGGCACATACGCAATTGGCACACTACACTCTGATCCTGCATTTAGCTCTCAGGCTTACAAAGAGGCCATGACTATTTCGGGCGTAGCACTGCGGTACTCCTCTCCATTCCACCCTGAGGGAAATTCTGTTGTGGAAAGGAAAAACAGGGACATAAACCGGTCTATAACAGCTAGGTAGTAGGTCCGCGTGATGGGAGGATCAAACACCTTTATCGGGTCCACGCTCATTAAAAAATTTGCCAAGAAGTTCTCTAGGGGGGTGTTACTCCATATGAGGTCCTATTTGGGACAAGAATGTGGGTCTCAGATTATGACTGTAAAGGCACAGTGGTGGTAAATAAACCTTTTGATAACAAAGAACGTTTTGCTGTTTTACAGGACTTAAATGAACCAAGAGCAAAACAAAGCAACGTGTTCCTGAAGCCAACCACCACTGGTTAAAATCCAGTCATCCCAGCAAGGCCTGTCTGGATCCCAAAGCTTGGGGATCTAGTCAGAGAGAAGATCCCACATAATAAGGAATTTGGGCCTTCTGACAGACAATCAGTACCTGTCCTAGCAATCCATGGATCAAGAACAGTACTTCTGCTGCCCCTTGCTGGTAAAAAGGAGAAAAGATATGTGTCCATCAACCTTATCAAACCACACTATGTGGCCAATACTAAACAGTAGGCCAAGTGAACTCCGACCAAGTAGCAGACACACTCCTCTAGCTACTATCCAAGAGGTTCAAACTAAAAGACTCCTCACCTTGGAAGGGTCAGAAATGAGGAAGGAAGGACTAAGCAACAAAGCTATGGAACTTATTCCTCTTGAAACCCAAATAACAGTTTGTCCTGATACACCTGTTTACACCAACGTAAACAGGTAATCGACTGGTTCCAGCGATTTCAACGAATCCTGATGCAATTTCAACCATTGACAGAACTGCCTCTGGCTATTTCATTAACTTTGATATGTTTTTTGAGGATCCCAGCAAACCTGAAACGACGCCAACGCAAAGAACTTTCTATGAACAAGCATCAGACTTTTTTCATCTCCTGAAAAAAACCTATCTGGTTTTACCATGGATTGAACTATGGATTGTTTCTAGAATATTTTTCTTTCTGCTGTGGCTAGCTTTAGTAATGACCCTGTTTGCTAAGTTGAGATCTTTTTTATAAAAACAAAAAAAAAGAACCAACATGCACCCAATCGACAAGCCAGATAAGTGGTATGTTGGGGCTTGTAGGAAAGCCTACAGGGATCTTTCTAAAGCCATAAGGGCAGGTACAATACAGGAAGTAAGGAAATTGAGGTTCAATTATAAGGCAACTCAACAATGGGCCAAGAGGGCCTTCGATGAAAACAGATGGAGGGACTTGCTAGACGCTAGTAACAGGAAAAATTGGTGTTGTTTCTGGCAACTAATTGAGTGGGCTGTGATAACCCCGGTCTGGCACCAGTTAACAATGTCCCCCAGAGGTTTGGGTTGCACACTATCAAACCCAATTTTCATCCCCTTCACACAGTCCTGGGCAGTACCAATTTTTAAATCCGACAGGGAGAATTGGATCCAATATATTTTTATTTTTGCGAACGGCTTGGCCAGAGGTGCTCCCCTTCTGGAATCCTGGCGTAGGGCAGAAATCATTCCCATTCATAAAAAGGGGGATCATGCCAGCCCGTCCAATTATCGGCTGATAAGCCTTATAGACACGATGCAAAAGCTGCTGGCCAAATAGTGCTATGTAGGGTTAATAAATGGATTTTTTGATAATGATATTTTATCAACCTACCAAGCAGGATTTCGCTCTCATGTTAGCACTATTGCTCAAGTCTTCAGATTTGTGTTGATACGTGGAGAAGTGTGGCTCACTGGTTAGAGGAGGCAGACCTAGAAACAGAGGTCAGCTCGGGACCAGGGTTCAATTCCCGGCTCGGCGGGATCTTGAGTCCTAAAATGTCCACAGACTTGACAATTCTCGCTCCGGTGCCTATTCGATTCACTGGTTCACACTCTGCGACTCTGGGCAATAGCTTGCTTAAGCTCCACAACGGCCCCTCGCGGCGGGATGCCTGGCTTTCACCTTGCGGATACCCTGCCGGGGTTATCTCACAGGGGAATACCAGGACGGGTTCCCTAAGCAAGCGCTTAGAGACCGGTTGGTGATTTGCGCTATATAAATACCTGTACATTTACATTTACATATGGGAGGACATTGAAGGGAATCATTTCCCTTCAAAAACAGTTTTTAAAGCTTTAAATAGGGTGAACGGTGTTTCCCTAACTGGTCTCTTCCTGGATCACAAAACAGAATACAGGTTTGAGGCCTACTGGAACACCATTACGAACCCAGGTGACAGGAAACTCTATCATCAATTTAGAGTGGGCTCTCTGCCCCTAAAATCTTTTACCAAAAAATGGGGGACCAATCAAGATATAAAATGTCATTTCTGCCCATGTGAGGATCAGACCTTATTGGATGCTTTCTTTGTGTGCACTGCTTACAAGGGTGCTCGTCATAAATGTCTCAAGACGGTTTGTACTATACTAGGAACAAGTTCTTCTCAAACGGCTATGCGTATCCTGAAAACTAATACTAGTGAAGGCACAGTTATTTCTATGGCCAAGTTCTGGAGTTGGACGTGGACCCTTAGAAGGATTAGTCTGCAGGGATCCACACAACATGAAAATGTTAAGTGCACTGTGTTCTTAGGTTCTCTAATTTATTTTGCTCATAAGAATGACGCTTGTTACTAAAATGTGTGTAACTATGGATATAATGTTTTCATCCTTTTTTATCTGGTTTTTAGAAGAAAGAATTTATAATCATTTTATTGCTGACGTGATAAGATTTCAAAAGATTCGATGATGAGATGTTTAATATCTTTTTAGGAAAAGCCATTATGTATTTATATATATATATGAATCATGAATTATACCCTAATGCAACATATCTACCAATAACCGCAAATACTTAAGGCATGTATGATTACAATGAGTTGATGAATGCATTTTTTTAATTTGTACGTGTTGATAGCTTATATTCTCATGTACAATTTTTTACATTAATGCATTCTTTACGGAATCTACCATGAATTTGAATTATTGACATTATTATAATAACATTCCCCTATGCATGAAACATGAATTTGCCTTGCGCTTTAGCCAGAACCAAAGTGTAAAATCACTTCCAAAAGATAACGAACATGTCTTAAAATGCCCCCCCCCCCATTAACTCCATCTAAAGGTTCCTATGTGGTAGCACAGTCCTATGCTTGTGTTGTTGTAATGTTCTGACAATTGGCGCGCTATTCTGTATGCACAATTTGTATATAATGGCGGTTACTCATACATTCCCCATCAGTGAGCAAGGACGTCAAGTCCAAAACGCGTCTGATGGCTTGCACTACAATGAATTAAATCATCTTTAAATCGAAGACTGACTTTTGGCATTATTTTGAAGTCTGCAAACCTGTCAGTGCGACGAAGCACTATCGAGGACAAGTTGGAGAGTTATATATTTCGGGACGAGGTCGGTTCCCGAATTTTGCAGACCCCTTCACCACGAAGTTGGCTGATCACAGGTCGGACCCAGTCAGGAGTTTCTGTTCTGGTGTGGAGCAACAAGGAAAAAGCGGCCAAACACCGGGTGAGAACAGCCGAGGAGGGAGTCGGAGGACGGAACCCTGAGGCGGCACTCACGGTGAGACAAACCGCACTATTATGACCCGCAGGTTGGGGAGGTGCCATTGAAGTCAGCGTTAAGGGTGTGGAAGGATATATGCACCCAAGGATTTTTAGAACAAACAATAACAAGCGTGGTGCAATGTCGGAAGAGCGGGAGAGAGAGGAGGCATTTGAGGAATTATTTCTAAATCTGCCAAAAGTGAGACAAGGAGACAAAGCAAAGAAAACTAATACTGTTAACAATGACACTGAAATAAAAGAATTGATGAGAGAACTGGAAAAGAACAGTCGAGGCGAACTCACCAAATGGTGGGAGATACGTTCGCTAGAAAAATTCCATGAAGTGGGGAGGGTACCACGCGGCCTGCGAATTATGCTTGTCCCAAGTTTTGAAAACCCTAACCCATTATTACTTAAGGACTGGACGGAGAGCAATTTGGAGGCTTCAATGCGGTTACTATGCCTGTTAGTGAAGTACGCAAAAATCGACCGCCAAAAGAATCTGGATGAGATCACCAGAATCAATGAGGAATTAAAAAAGGACGATTACAAAAATGACAAAGCGTATATTGAACAAACAATCAAGGAAATGAAAGAACGCCTAAAAAAACAGGAAATCACGATCAAAACAAGAAAGGCGTATAAATTTGCACGTGATGAGCAGGATTACCAACTGGGGCAAATTTACATGTTCGCTTGCAAATATGACCATCTACGCAAACAAAAAGGCGCAGCAGCAACAAAACCTAAAATCGTCACACAGCAAAGTGAAGCCAAAAAAAGTGATTTGAATCCGTCTGGATCGGACACCAGCCTAGTACTAAGCGGGGACGAATCCGACAACAGCACCCCAGGTTCAATGAGAGGGGATTTGGGCCAATTAACCCTAGCGGAGGAGATCGAGTATGTGAGGTTGCAGAGAAAACAAACCTTACGCTCAGGGAATCAAAACTCTGCGCAAACCAGAGGAGGAACGCAAAACGACGACAACGCCCCAAGTGCACCAAAGCCAAGAGGAAGACAACAAAAGAAGAAATTTTGGCAGAACAAGAAACAGTAAATAATGAAAATACCATAATCAATTTAACTGACATCCAATTGGAAGAGCAGTTACTCTCATTGGGTTTATCTTACTGTCCAGAAACTAATTTTAAGTATTGCAACACTAGGATAGACATTTTCAAGTTTATCCAGAAAATAAAACTTAAAAATACTATGCTATCAAAACAGGCATAGCTGCAAAAAAAGACATTGACAACAATCGATCTCAAAGAAAGAGCATACTCCAAGCCAAGGATACAAGTTTGATGCGATCAATGCACCATCTTCAAACTGAGGACGATAATATCAAGAACACTCAAGCCATTGCTGATGCGGAGGATATTGAGATAGATCAAGCATGCAATAGTCCTTTCAAAGCACCATCAACGTTCAATCCCTGTATGCCTAGGGACGCTATAGACATCTATGCGGACAGGATAACAGAGGAAATAAAAAAACTTCAGTTTAAAACAATGAAGCAGCACAAACCGCCCAATATAAAACTGAGGCCGTATAATAACTTAATGCGGAAAATAAAAAATGACCACAAGATCGTCATCAATCAATTAGACAAGGGCGGCAACATCGTGCTTTGGGGGAAACAGGAATACATTGAGGAAGCCTACCGTCACTTCAATGATGAACTCTGCTATGCCAAAATAGATCTAAAGGCCACTAAACTAATACAGGAATCATATGCAAAAGATCTGCACCAATGGAAACGTGATGGATTGATCTCCAGGGATGAGTTGAAATTTTTACATAAAATCCATCCTGTGCTGCCAAATATATATTTTTTTCCGAAAGTGCACAAACAACAGACACCAGTGCCGGGTCGGCTATAGTGTCGGCAATAAATAGTGTTTTTGAGAACACATCAAAATATATAGACTTCTTTTCACAAGAATTTGTTTTCTCATTACCAGCCTACATCAAGGACACTACGGAATTTTTGTACCTTTTGAATCAATGTACATGGTCTGATGACTTTTTACTAGTGACAATGGACTTTTCAACACTGTTTACTAGCATTGCACATGCCGATGACATCAGAGCAGTCAAGCAATATTTAGATCAACGCCCCATAGAACTATACCAGCACAACAAAATGCTTCTTGCAATGATTGACAAATGTCTTAACAACAATGTTTTCTTATTCAATAACACTGTCTTTAAACAGCTAAGAGGGGTTGCCATGGGGGCATGTTTTTCTCCGACCAACGCGGGGCTCCACGTGGGGTGGTGGGAAGAACATGTTCTCAAGGCACAACATGCAACCAGCTGGAAGAACCATGTCACAAAATATTGGAGATACATCGATGATGTATTTATGATTTGGCGAGGCACTATGCAACAAGCCAGGGACTTTGTCAGTGACATCAATGACAATCAGTTAAATTTGAAATTTACGGCTAGCATTAGTGACCATGAGGCAACGTTTTTAGATGTGCAGATTAATATAGTTGATAACAAGATAACTACTAGCCTGTTCAGAAAACCAACTGCAGGCAACACTATTCTGCACGCTAAAAGTTTTCATCCCCAACATACCATCACAGCCATCCCCTATGGGGAGTTTTTAAGGATCCACAGATCTTGTAGTACCCCTGACCTTAGAAATAAACATCAACATGAATGTAAAAAAAGGCTTATGACCAGAGGGTACAATGAGAAAAGATTAGATGTGAGTATGGCGAAAGCCAACTGCATGAATCGCTTAGATCTGTTAGACCCTACCAGAATGAACCCTGTGACAACAGCTAAAGGCAATGAAAATAACACCATACGCCTCATCACAGGGTTTAGCCGTCAAGGACGCCAAATCACTAAATTGGTCAAACAACAGTGGCCCATCATCCTCACAGACCATGTACTAAAAGAGATTATGCCCAAAACTCCTACAGTCACATATAGACGTGCTTATGCAATGCGCAATGACTTAGTGGTTAACAGTCCAGAAACTCTTAAAGGGGCGAAGTGGCTGTCTCCACGTAAGCGGTTCTTCCGTTGCAGCTCGTGTAGGGCGTGTAAATTTGGGATTAATATGACCACCTACCCAACCCCATTCGATAACACGCCCATCACGTTGAAGGCACACTACACATGCCGCACCGAACTAGCGGTTTATGTTCTAAAGTGTAGCTGTGATCTTACCTATGTTGGCAGCACGAAATTACCCGTACACATGCGCATCTTACAGCACTTAAGGGCTATAGTCAATGCCGATCAAAGCTACCCAGTAGCTCGGCATTTTCAGAACGTACATGGACAAAACCTGAACCATCTTAAGTATATTGTAATCGATGCAGTCACCCCAAATAAGAGGGGGGGTGACAACGAAAAATGTCTAACACCGCTCGAATCAAAGTACATTGTGCTTCTGAGCAGTAAGACTCTGGGAGGTTTGAACATGGGGGAGGACCTTCACAATTTTTTATAATGAAATCTTTATCTAATTAGTCAAAACGGTCCAACTAACAACAAATGAGGCATTTCTTTTACCCCTCATTTCTTTTACCCCTTGCTGACAGAAATTCCATATTGCAGTATCTATAACAGAGTAATGAACCTTTTTTCCAACTAACCTTGATACCTTTTAGGCAGATTAGAGCAGAAATAAATGAAAAAACATGTTTTTAACATAAAAATGAATTTAATATTCATTCACTTATCACAGCACTTTGCACTTATCTTTAAGGTACTTGATGATGTCAGCGAGTCCTTATTCTTTGCACCCGTCACTTTAGAGTACTGCCAAATTAGCAATGCAAGAACAAACGCATACGGTTAGTTCTGCACAATACTAGGGTAATGTAAGTGAGATATCGCATTTATCCAGCATTTGAGCTCGGTACTATCTTTTTATGCCCGTTCAACACATATATTAATACGCATTATCATGATAACCTTTATTCATGGTGACAAGAATACACATGTTTTAATCAACTCTCAGCCTTATGGGTTAAAATTAAATGTGGATAGATTTGCAATGCAGCATTAAGGGACATTTTATTTTGAAATGTAATATGTGTATTTGTACAAATCATGAATTATACCCTAATGCAACATATCTACCAATAACCGCAAATACCTAAGGCATGTATGATTAAAATGAGTTGATTAATGCATTTTTTCAATTTGTACGTGTTGATAGCTTATATTTTCATGTACAATTTTTTACATTAATGCATTCTTTGCGGAATCTACCATGAATTTGAATTATTGACATTCTTATAATAACATTCCCCTATGCATGAAACATGAATTTGCCTTGCGCTTTAGCTAGAACCAAAGTGTAAAATCACTTCCAAAAGATAACGAACATGTCTTAAAATGGCGACCCCATTAACTCCATCTAAAGGTTCCTATGTGGTAGCACAGTCCTATGTTTGTGTTGTTGTAATGTTCTGACAATTGGCGCGCGATTCTGAATGCACAATTTGTATATAATGGCGGTTACTCATACATTTCCCATCAGTGAGCAAGGACGTGAAGTCCGAAACGCGTCTGATGGCTTGCACCACAATGAATTAAATCATCTTTAAATCGAAGACTGACTTTTGGTGTTATTTTGAAGTCTTCAAACATGTTAGTGCGATGAAGCACTATCGAGGACAAGTTGGAGAGTTATATACATATATATATATATATATATATATATATATATATATATTTTAATCTATTTTGTATTGTGATATGTGTCTTTTATGATTAATCATGATCAAATAAAGACGAATTTGAATTTAAATTTGACTATGAGTATGTTGATAGATGGAAGATATATTCAAATGGACACAGCAAGTAAAACAGTGAACTTACTTCTGAAACCACACAAATCATCCCATCATGAAGCAAGCGACTTGTCATCAGTGAACATCACAGCAGTTCCTATACAAGACGGTATATTTTGAGACAAAACTGAATATGACATATTCGGCCCGTCTGAACTTTTGAAGATTTCACACTTGTTTAAAATTTCATTAAGTGATTTTATTACCTCTAGTACCTTTTCTGATGATTGGGACTTCGAGACTGTTGCTAACATGATGTCTGATTTGGAAAAATCAGCTGCATTCTCTAATCATGATTATTTAGAGGGTTCATCAGACTATGAACAGCTTTATTATTATAACCACTATGGTCATCATTTCTTGCATAAATCTGCAACATCTAGAAATGTATGTATGTATAACCAATGGGAACTTTGTCCTACACCACCAAAGGGTAGCTGAAAAACGTTTGCAATTAATTTTCCATATTCTTCAGGGTTCAACATATCCAATCCAGAAACTTTTTATTTAAAAAATGTGAACAAAACAGGAATGAAAGTATGTTAACTAGTACAAAACAGATTTATTCTGCAACCTTTATTATCCAACTGTCAAGACAGGGTCTTGACTTCTGGAAAGACACAATTGACACAAAATCTGTCTGGGGTATAAATGATTGGCAAGTGCAGGGGATAAAAGCTTTGTTTAGAGCCAGCAAATAATGTCTTTGAATGACACTGTCCAACAAACGTCTTGCCTTGGGTTAGCCAAGATCAAAGACATGATTACTCCGTCCTTACCTGCACCTCCAAGTAACAGCACTACACAGGGGGAGGTCGACCTACATACTATTTTTCATCACAACAGATCAGATTCCGAATGGAAAAAATGGTTGCTCTGTCCCATTGACAGAAACAACTGTAAATAACGATTCCTGAGCAAAACACAGGGTTTCACTATCAATAGGCCAGACCCACATGTGGTAAATATTTGATTTACCGTCCTAATTTCTATGCAGGTAAGTACTTAAACAAAATAACTCAATCGGAAAGAAAGACGCAGAGTCCGTGGTGTTAGAGTTCTTAGGGGTTTTATTCCTTAAAAAGGAATGGTTATGGTACCGGATATCGGGTTCCTGCCACCACTGGGGTGCAGGAAGGGATAGAGCAATATTTTATTGACAATACATAGCTTATATACTTAAATCATATACTGAAAACCAATACAGTAGGCGTAACAGCTGAGAGAAACAAGATAAGAGCACACACGTGGTAGCAATACGTAATCAGAAGGCGTGAACTAGGCGTGAACATAGAGGCGTGTGCTAGAAACGTCATATGTAAGTGTCACAAGTGGGTGGCTACATAGCAGAATCTTGCAATGTCAGCAGAAATCTGAGGTCTGGATGCGCGCGCAGCTGCATGACGTGTGATTGACGTGAAGCTGGAGGGTGCAGGGGACTTGACATTTACACTAGCGGAAAGAGACAGAAGTCTGGCATGTCAGATCAACTCGTACCTCTATCATATCTGATATCTGATGTTTAGGAACCATATTATCTAGAAGGAAAAGGTCTCTGGGGCAGAAGCTATTCTATACTGACTGTGAGTGCGTGTATAAGCGTCTAAGTGTCTGCATGAGCTGCGAGGGGGCATGGGCCTACCATGGTAACAGAGGCTATGAATTACTTGCACGGAGACAGTGAGGCCGGGCCCTTTGCTCTGCAGCTGGGAGGATGTTTACTTAAACTAGTAGGTAGGAATGCATTTTCGAGGAGCGGAACAGATAATGCGAAGGTTGAATACAGTCTTGGCAGGCAGCAGGCTGAGCTAAGCGCCGTGAGCCGCGCAGGGAGTAAGGCAGAGGTCACGGGTACCGAGACAGACCAGGCTGAGGCATTCAGAGTCAGAAGGCAGAAAAGGCTTGAAGGCAGAATTCAGGGCCTACTTCGCCTGGGCTGGAAAACGTGTAAAGTATACCACAAAAAGACGTTGGCATGGCATATTTAGAAACGGAATATTCAACCCGTTCATGACGGATCTGAAAGAGGACATGTTAACGTTGGACGCAAATGTATTTGCGTCTTCATAGCTGGCACAGGAGGGAAGTTACATGCACTTTAAGCTGGTACATGGAGACGGTGGGGTACACGTTAGGGAACATTACTTGACCATAAAATTTATATTTCCTCATTCCCTCCTTGTTCCCTACGGACCCTTCATGATATATCAATCCTCATGAACCGATCAGTTTGTTCACGTAACATCATTTGCTCTTCTTTCTTCTTTTCGCGTTTTGAATGGAAACTGGAATGCGGAATGCATGATGTGGCGCACAGACCACAAATCGCTGGCCCACACTGTAGGCACAGGCAGCAACTGAATACTATGACAAGGGCAATGCCTAGGAACGATAGGATCTTCCATCCCCAAGCGGTCAACGTTGTCCAGAACCAACCGGACCAAGTCCAGGTGCCTGGATTCTGATGTATCAAACTTGCAATTTTATGAAGACGTGTGATAGCTTTATATACAGTTGGCGCGTTTTCTGGAATGAAAACACAGCAACTTGACCCGATGACCTTACAAGCTCCGCCTCTATCTGCCAAGATGACGTCAATAACAAGATGATTTTGAAGAACAACAACCCGCATGGCGGACTGCTCCTCTGTTAAGTTGCCTAGAGTGGAGGTAGTTTCATTCACTACTGCTTCGAGGGTTCTAGTTAATTTGCGTATCAGTTTACTATTAAAAACAGCACCTAAGTAGGGGAAGAAACCTTTATTGAAGTCTGTATATTGCTCCCATGCCGTTTCAGTATAGTCGACAATCGGGAGATCTCTTCGGAGTCTACTGTTTACTAGATTTGTATTTCTATGATAATCAGGAGGAGCTAGGAAAACAGGGGGCAGAAGGAAGGCAATGTAACAGGTACCATCCCAGTCTGGAGGTAAGCGTATGTATGCAGTATGGCCACAAACAAAGTAGGAATGACGAGTAGCTCTAAATGTAGACCTGCCCTGATCATTGAATTCGACCACAGTAGTACATTTACTATGACCTAAGTGTACTGAACCCTTCTTTCTGACACATAAATCACCAGTGACTGGTAATACTGACATAGCAGGGATAATGGGTGCGGCTTCAGATGCAACAGTAAGAATCATGAGGTTAATTGTATAATTACCTAATCCATATACTTCATTTTCTAGATCAGTTCCTGTCCTAATGGGAAGTCCCTTCTTGTCAGGGTAGCAGGCGTTGAGCAGAACTAGGTTCAGGTTTCCCCAAATCCAATTCCCCTCGAAAACAGCAATATCAGAATCTAAAGAATTAATTAATCTAAACCATGCACCACATGAGCCATTGTGAGTGAACGGATACGGAAAGAGAGGCAGAACTCCCTTGTATTTCTGGTAGGGAGGGAGTCGGCCACATATCCAACAGTTTGTAGCATTGTTAGTCTGATGGGAGTGATGTAACATACTAATGAATGTATTGTTGCGCAGCGCAAGTCTGTAAGATAACTCGTGTAAGGGTAATTCACTAAAAGAATGTTCGGCAGAAACATTGTAAACAGGTTGTGTATGCTTGAAGATAGGGTAATATACAGGCAGCAATATACTAGTAGCAATAATCAGAAGGCTCAGAAAAAACAAAACCAATAATGTCACTATACAGTGACTACGAAGTGATTTACAATATGCACGTTTCTTGAGTTGTCTCTCTCTCTCTCTATCTCGATCTAGGGGATACATGTCAGAAACTAATTTAACCGATTCACCTAGGGGAGGACTTAAACAATTAAACTGTCTGACTTGCTAGATCGTATTTTGTTCGATACTCCTCTTGCGGAGTTTTTTCTCTTTTGGGAACTTTAAAGTCACTAGATTCGGGACAGTCCTTTGAGGGGGTGGAAGAGTCAGTTTCTGGCAACAGTTCATTACATTTTTTAATATGACTCGTATGGATCCACCCCTTTCGGTCTTCAACCTTGATCGCCGTCCTCGTGGTCAGAAGGACGAGCTTCGGCTCCTGCCAACGGGGCTCCAGCGGACTCCTCCTATCGAAGTTGCGAATCAGCACAGTGTCACCTGGACGGACATCGTGGGGCTTTACATCAGTGTTGTCAGGAAAGGCTGCGGCAACCTGTGAACGACATGATTGGAGTGCAGACATCAAGGAGGCAAGGTAATCTGTCAGCATGTTACAATCAACATCGGTTATTTTCTTAGGCATGGGCGTCCCCCACATATTTGGCGGTCTGCCAAAGACCACTTCATACGGGGATAGTCCTGATCTCGAATGGGGGACCATTCTCATATAGAACAATGCAACTGGCAGGGCGACTATCCAGTCGACCCCTTTCTCTTTGCATATTTTAGCTAGACGTGTTTTCAGGGTCTGGTTATGCCTTTCTACAAGGCCAGCTGCCTCGGGATGTCTGACGCAATGGAATTTCCACTGGTATCCTAGCAGGAGTGAAACTTGCTTCATGAGCTCGGACGAGAATGGCTGTCCGTTATCTGAGTACACGATACGAGGCAAGCCGTACCGTGGGAAGAATTCTCGAACCAGCTGCCTGGCAGTGGTCGGGGCAGTGTAATCTGGGACTGGATATGCTTCGGTCCAACGGGAAAGTGCACAAACAACTACGAGGACATACTTGAATCCTCGACATCTGTCCATCTGGATATAATCCATCTGGAGGACTTCAAAAGGGTGATCGGGAGGATGAAATCCACCTTGCTCTACAGGAACGCTTTTACCTGGATTGAACTGACAACAGATCATGCAAGTACGCACTTTCTGTTTTGCTGCTGCTCGTAAATGTTTGTTATACCAGAGATTCTGTAAACTGTCTAACATAGCTTTTTCTCCTAGGTGTGCTGGACTATGTGCGGTGTTTATTATGACTTGAACCATAGAGTCGGGGAGAAACTATGTAGATTTTCCCTTCGTCACCCATCCCTGATCTGTCTGGATCCCTCCTAGTTCAGTCCATTTCTTTATTTCATCTGGAGTGGCATGTGTCTGAATATCGATTACATCTAGTGTGGGATCTTTAACTGTCATACAATGTGTCGGTACTATGATCTTTGTCACGTCAGTTGTCTGGGTGTGAGTCAATGCTGTATGTTTTGCTGTTTGGTCTGCCAGGTCGTTACCCTGGGAAACAGAATCTGTAACTTTAGTATGTGCTTTACACTTCATGATGGATATGCCTGAGGGCAGATGTATTGCTTCTAACAGTGCTTGAATGAGGGGACCGTGTTGGATCTTGGCACCATGAGAGGTCAAGAAACCTCGTTCTTGCCATAACACTCCGAAGTCGTGTACGACTCCGAAAGCATAACGGGAATCAGTGTATATGTTAACATTTCTGTTCTTGGCTAGTATACAGGCTCGGGTCAGAGCGATGAGCTCCGCTGCTTGAGCAGACAGTGTGTCAATACGATGTGTTTCTTTGACTTCAGTTTCAGTGGTCACTGCATACGCGGCCACTAACTCTCCTGTACTTGTTCTCATGCATGAACCGTCCACGTAAAGTGTCAGGTCTGGATTTGTCAATGGAACATCTGTTAAGTCTCGTCGGGGCTTTGTTACTGCATTAATGATCTCTATACAATCATGCGGGGCTGAATCTGTCATAATCGAGGGTAACAATGTTGCGGGATTTAGGATGCTACAGCGTCTGATTTCTATGTGGGGCTGGAATAGCGTCAATTCATAACCTGTCAGTCGTGCTATAGTCAAGTGTTGAGTCTGGGTTCGGTTTAGAAGAACCTCTACAGAATGTGGAACTTGTACTGTCAATGGATGTCCTAATACAATTGAGTCGCTCTGTCTGATTGCTAGGGCTGTCGCTGCAACTGACTTTAAGCACGCAGGGAGTGCCTGGGCTACTGAATCCAATGTACTTGAAAAATAAGCGCAAGGCTTATGTGAACCTGCTTGGTCTTGAGTGAGGACAGACAACGCTGTACCATCACGTTCTGTAACAAAAAGTGTAAAAGGTTTGCTGTAACATGGTGTCGCTAAAACTGGTGCTTGACATAAAGCTTTCTTTAATTCCTCAAAAGCCTGTGTATGTTCCTGAGTCCAAGGAAGGGCAGTCGAAGTCGCTGCCTCCTGTGTTGTCAACTGAATGAGTGGTTTAGCTAGAAATGCATACTGGGGAATCCATTGTCTGCAGTACGAGGTGAGGCCTATAAAGGCCCGCACTTCCTTTTGTGTCTGGGGTTGTGGCATATTTACAATTAACTGGATGCGGTCAGGAGTGAGCTGTCTCCCCACTTTGGACAGCAAGTGACCCAAGTACACAACTTGCTGAACACAGAATTGCAGCTTCGAAGGAGACACCTTGTGTCCCTTGTCGGCCAGAAAATGTAAAACTGTCAGTGATGCTTGCTCACATTCGGGTTCACTTCGTGCGGTGATCAATAGATCATCGACGTACTGTAGTAAGGCAGTGTTAACTGGCATTTGGATACAATCAAGTTGTCTTTTCAGTGCTTGGCTATAGATGCTGGGGCTTTCTGTGAATCCTTGAGGTGCGCGCGAAAATTTGAAACTTCGTCCATTTAAACTGAATCCGAAGAGATATTGGCTCTCTGGATCAATGGGCACACTGAAGAAGGCGTTCTTGAGGTCAATTACAGTAAAGAACGCTGCTTCTGAATCAATAGCAGTCAATAAGGATGAGATGTCGGGAACCACAGGGTCCTGTGGAACAATGCATTTATTCAGTTCTCTTAAATCAATCACCAGCCGATATACTGGCGGTGCATTGGGATCAGTACGTTTAAGAATCAGAATGATAGGGGAATTACAGATATTGGAGTCGGTTTCTACGACCACTCCTTGGGCAATGAGCTCTTCAATGATTTCCAGTAAAGCCACAACAGCATCGGGTGGTAACTTGTATTGTCTGATTCGGGGTAAAACAACTCCTGGCTTGAGTGTAACACGGTATGGTGTAATGTGCATGCAGCCTACATCGGTGGGGCCTTGTGCCCACAGGTGTTCCGGTACATTTTTCAATCTGACATCAAACTCTCGTAATACATAGTGACCCTTGAAGTCACGTAAGAAAAGTCTAACTCCTTCCGGAGAACAACATATCACAGCTCCTAGAGCCTTCAGCGTCTTGATTCCTAACAAGTTTTCTGGACATGATTTCGTGAGTAACAAGTCTGTAACACGTGATAATGGACCTACTGCTAGGGGGACGGGTTTCGATACTTCATTTACAATAGGCTGTCCTGAAAAACCAAGGGAAACATTCTGTGAGCCTGAGAGGGGTGCCCCTGGGACTTCATCATGGCTGATTGTTGTGCGGCTTGCCCCTGTGTCAATTAAAAACTTTCTGTCTTTTCCCAATACTTGACTGTGTACATAAGGACCCTCTTGATCTACAGGAATCTCAATAAGAGGCAAGCCAACCTCCCTCTCTAGGCTGTTTCAGGTGTATCGCTGATAATCGGGATAATCAGATTGGGCATACTGGTACATCTGCTGTGAAACTTGCTGAGTCGCGGCAATGGGCTGTGGCTGTGACACTGCTACGGTCTGTGCTGTATGTGATGAAGCATGCATAGGCTGTGTATTCTGTGAAGTCTGTGGCTGGACCTGGTCTTGTCTAGGCTGACGCGGTCTTTCTTTAGTTTTACCGGTTGCTATATTGTGTTTCAGGACTGGGCATTCATGTACGTAGTGACCTGGCTGCTTGCAATAGTTGCATGTCCCTTTAACGGGAGCTGCTGAATTCTGGGTCTGGGTGGTACCCTTTCTCTGGCCGTCGGCTGGAACCGACTGGGCCACTAACATTTTCATTTTCGTGTCTTTCATACGTCTCTGTTCATGATCCTGTTCTTCTCTAATTCTGTTCTGGTGATACTGTAACATCTGTAACATCTGGGATGGCGTATTTGCTTGCCATGTACTTTCAACTTTGTATACACGGTTCTTAACTGATGTCAGGGAATTCTCGACTAATTTAGTTACAAAAAGATGTGGGTATGACTCGCTACCTGGTTTCAGGCCACTATTAATAATGAAACATTTCTCGAATCTTGAATAGAAGTCACTAGTATCTTCATCGTGTTTCTGTTTACAGGCTGAGATTGCGTCCCAGTCTTCCTTTTTAGTTGTCAATAATCTTGGCAAAACCTGTACTATCAAACCTGGTAATGCTTTAGCTTTCTCCCCAAGGCCTAGCCCTGGAGTACAAATTTTTTCCTCGTCTTCTATTTCAGTCCATATAATCTTTTTATCTCCCACCTCCCATTCTCTTTCCTTGAGTTTCTCGTAGATGCCGGTGGGCAACAGAACCTTTAACAATTTCATAATATCTGTATATGTGTAATCTCCCATGAGTAACATATCCTTAAGTTCTCGGTGAAAACCTGCAGGGTCTTTATCGTGACAGGGTACTAGTTTCTTCATCTCTAATAGTTCTAACTTGGTCAGAGGTGTGTACACATACACACGTTTCAGGGTATTATCGGTACCCATAACTGGGTGTACTTCTCGTAAAGGATTCTGCCTGTCAAAATGCTCCATATGGAACATTTTTCTTTCTGGGGCGGAGCGGAAACATATTGTGGGCCTAAGAAAGCGTTATATCTGTGCCGTTGTTCTAGAATTATTTGAATTAACTTGGTACTTAGGCCTCTCCATCTATTCATAAGTAGTGCTTCTAATGTATCAGGTAAGGGACCTGGGTCCGAATGTTGATTTCTGTATAACGTGAGGAGGTGCTGAATCATGTATACACCAGCTAATTTCTGCTCGTCTGGGGAAAGGTTCAGAAATGTCTGTGCTACTGTGTCATCATTGTATATGTTAGGATTGTCAGCCCATAGTACTGCTGACCGGGCTAGTTCTTGTTCATCCATAGAATTGAGTACATGATACCCCATTCGTTCTCGAAGCATTTTATCGGTATCTTGAAACAGATATTCAGGAGAATTCGGTTTTGATATGCCAGAGAGAAAAACTCTCTTGCTTTCTGGACGAATGCCTTTCCTAAGGTAAGTTCCCTTACCTACATACGCTATCGTTTCTCTAGTCGTTTCTTGTTCTTCAGGTTCGTCCTCCTCGGAGGACTTGTCATTTTCTTTTTCTTGTTCTTTTCTGTGTATTTCTATTACTTCTTTTCTGATTTTCTTGTACATGCTTGCTATACAATTCACTTTATCATGCTTTCCTTCGGCTATATTTTGACCCCATCGGTTTAGTGCTTCCATCTCTTCCTGGTCTACTCCAGGCCTGTCTCGGTCTCTTATTAAGCAATTTATGAAGAAACGTAATATATATGCTTGAGTGTCAACTTTCTGGTGTGCCAGGGCCTCTTTAATACTTTCGGGATTTTCCCCAGTCTGGACAAAATGATATATTCTATCTAGGTGGTCAGTCATCCCTGGGAATAACACTAGGTAATCTGTAGCTTGTCGTATGCGTAGTGATGCTATCAACATTCTATCGTCTTTACCGGGTACTGGATCGTATCTGCAAACTGGGAGGGGTTCTTTGAGTATGTCGAGGCGGGGTGATTGGGGTGTATGTTGCTTCAGCATGTCCCTAAAGTTGAATCTGTGTGTTGCTGGCGGGGTCTGAAGACCCCCTGTCGCACCTCCTGAGGCGGAGGCTTGAGCATTATCTCTCTGTGGAGTCTGTATGTGTACCTGAACTTGTCTCTTAATAGGATCAGGCGCAATCGGATTCGGTATTTTAACCTTAGGTGTGGGAAGTGGTGGAGGTGGAGGAACAGGCTGTCGAACGGGTGAACTTTGTTGCGGTAATGGCGGGACACTGTCTTGGAGTGGGTTGCCACCTCCGCCACCGTCAACAGGCGGCACGCGGGCAGGTGGATTGGTGTAACCGGGAGCTACATCGTCTAGATAGGAAGCCAGGAATATGTCTTTAGTAGTCCTGTGACTTACTTTAGTTGGAACCAATGGTGGCGGCAGATCTTTCGGTATTTCTGAGGTGGCTTCAGGCGAACCCTCGGCCACTAAGTACATGCCATTTACAAGATTGTTTCGTATGCGGTCTACTTGTTCTGCTTTTACTCGGATCCCTTCATTAACTAATTCGTTTTCTCGGACTTTATCCGACGCTTCTCTATGTCTGTCTTCTTTTCGGAGTTCTTTTTCGGCACGTTTATGTGATTCTTTACGCCACAATTCTATGGCATCTTTCTGGGATTGTCTGGCTTTCTTTCTCCATAGGGCTTCTTCTACTTTCAGGATGCACTCGGCATCCCATGTTCCTGTAACGGGCCACCTGTGTCTTTCTTCTAGGTGCTTAGTATAATCGGCCCATAAATCTAGATACAGTATGGCGTCTATGCCATGCTTATGGTACATGAAATTTCCAGGCGTGTCCCTAGGGGGGATAGGAATTTCTTCCTCTAGTATCCCTTTCCTAGTTCCTATCTGCTTTAATTTATTGAAAAACGGCATCCTGTTTACTTAGTACTGGATACTCAATACTTGCTACTTACTCTGAACACAGCTAGTTACACAAAAACACAGTAATGTACATCAAACAGTCACTCATACCACGACATTAATCACATGAGACATTTTGAACACATATGACTACCCTTGATACTAGATGTACTGCTAAACAGCACAGATACACTGCTGAGAACAGTGCAAGAACTTGAATGCTTGATATACTGCTAAACAGTACAGATACACTGTCTAAAACAGTGCAGACCGTGTTTGTGTACCCAAACCCGTCTTTACCGGATACATAATAATGCACCCGTCTAGATGCGTCCCCAGCAATGGTACTCACCGGGAAGCACGGAATCGGAAGGCCTCGGAAAACTCGACTGGACTGGACCGGACTGGACTCGACTCGACTTGATACGTGAATACTTCGGAACTGGTGGGCCTCTTGACACCTCGGACCTTGCTTCTTTCGGCTAGGCTCTGTTCGGGATCCTCCGCACTCCTCACCGCCTCGTCTGGGTGCTGATCGCAGTCTCCGTCACCTCCGTGGGCCAGAGGGAGATACAGGAAATCCTGCGGGTACGCGTAGTTGTCCGTCTTGACTTATGGCAGGGGGCAAAGGTTGCAACGCACCAACCGGCGCGTGGGGTGGGGGAGGGGTCCCTATTCGGGCGCCAAAATAATGTGGTAAATATTTGATTTACCGTCCTAATTTCTATGCAGGTAAGTACTTAAACAAAATAACTCAATCGGAAAGAAAGACGCAGAGTCCGTGGTGTTGGAGTTCTTAGGGGTTTTATTCCTTAAAAAGGAATGGTTATGGTACCGGATATCGGGCTCCTGCCACCACTGGGGTGCAGGAAGGGATAGAGCAATATTTTATTGACAATACATAGCTTATATACTTAAATCATATACTGAAAACCAATACAGTAGGCGTAACAGCTGAGAGAAACAAGATAAGAGCACACACGTGGTAGCAATACGTAATCAGAAGGCGTGAACTAGGCGTGAACATAGAGGCGTGTGCTAGAAACGTCATATGTAAGTGTCACAAGTGGGTGGCTACAAAGCAGAATCTTGCAATGTCAGCAGAAATCTGAGGTCTGGATGCGCGCGCAGCTGCATGACGTGTGATTGACGTGAAGCTGGAGGGTGCAGGGGACTTGACATTTACACTAGCGGAAAGAGACAGAAGTCTGGCATGTCAGATCAACTCGTACCTCTATCATATCTGATATCTGATGTTTAGGAACCATATTATCTAGAAGGAAAAGGTCTCTGGGGCAGAAGCTATTCTATACTGACTGTGAGTGCGTGTATAAGCGTCTAAGTGTCTGCATGAGATGCGAGGGGGCATGGGCCTACCATGGTAACAGAGGCTATGAATTACTTGCACGGAGACAGTGAGGCCGGGCCCTTTGCTCTGCAGCTGGGAGGATGTTTACTTAAACTAGTAGGTAGGAATGCATTTTCGAGGAGCGGAACAGATAATGCGAAGGTTGAATACAGTCTTGGCAGGCAGCAGGCTGAGCTAAGCGCCGTGAGCCGCGCAGGGAGTAAGGCAGAGGTCACGGGTACCGAGACAGACCAGGCTGAGGCATTCAGAGTCAGAAGGCAGAAAAGGCTTGAAGGCAGAATTCAGGGCCTACTTCGCCTGGGCTGGAAAACGTGTAAAGTATACCACAAAAAGACGTTGGCATGGCATATTTAGAAACGGAATATTCAACCCGTTCATGACGGATCTGAAAGAGGACATGTTAACGTTGGACGCAAATGTATTTGCGTCTTCATAGCTGGCACAGGAGGGAAGTTACATGCACTTTAAGCTGGTACATGGAGACGGTGGGGTACACGTTAGGGAACATTACTTGACCATAAAATTTATATTTCCTCACACACTATGTTCAAAGACAGCATCCAGGGGTAGTAAAAACATACAGTGCAGGGAAATTATGTCTTGATTGGCTACAGAAAGCTACACTAGAGGATGTGAAACAACACTTATCTTCACTTAAAGAAGACACAGACCTTAGGGATTCCTTGCTAGGACCGAGAAAACCGCGTGAAAAACGTTTTATATATGCTGGTACCTAAGCTGCTTATAATGAAATATGGAAAATTACCCAGGCAGAAACTGCAGAAAGAATACAAGAAATTGATTACATTGATTTAGAGAAATCTCTTGCTGTAGTCGACAATGGGTTAACAACTCTGTCATCAGGATATATTCATTGGGCAACATTGTATCCTCTGCCATAGACATTATGGAACAATACTTGGTCATGCTGTGACAAGGCCAGTCTCAACTACGTTCTAGTTTGCTAGTAGGCTGGACGCTACAAAACTTGCGTGCAGGCTATGTGCCTTGGCGTTTAATCAACACAACGGCGCTGTTTTCAGAATTCAAGCTCACTGATAAACAGGTCAAACTGGCACAAAGGGGAGCAAAGTATACAGTGCTGAGCATTGAAAAACTGGAAAAATTGCCATTTACAATAGCAGAAAAACCAGCTACTGATACGGACCATTCGTGGCAAAATAACTCTGCCTGTTACAACTTTCAATTTTCAGTATTGCC
This sequence comes from Lissotriton vulgaris, assembly GCF_964263255.1. NCBI lineage: Eukaryota > Metazoa > Chordata > Amphibia > Caudata > Salamandridae > Lissotriton > Lissotriton vulgaris. Next base: position 550,434,225 of record NC_141697.1, read on the forward strand.
TAAAAAATATACCAGCAGGCAAATATGAAAGGTTGGGTAAAGAATACATCAGGACATTCTGGGATTTACCTTAGACACACAGATGTTGGAGTGGGGGGCATGGAGTGTTTCTTAGCGGTACACACTGTGAAAATGCAATAAGCGGTTCTCTCCTATGTCAGGGTATTAATTTGCAGGGGGTTTGTAATTGTTTTAATTTAAATTTGTCCTGTCACCTGCAAGGTTCACCAGCCGCAGTGATTAATCCAATTTTTGGACAACTTTAAAATGGAAGTTACATTATGTTGAACGATAACAGCTGCTGTAGCATGTTGCCAGGCATTCCATATCTAGTACCGGTTATTTCCAGGGTCACTTGCTGTATGCAAGTTTTGTTCCCCAAAATAGACAAAGTCAGGGAGTCACCTTTATGGCCTTCACCGAACATCTCTTCTATACGAATTGATACTCTAAGCAGACTTAAAGCCATTCTTTTACAACAGACCGTGCCTTTGACCTCGACCAAAGAAACCTAGAATCTAAAAATTGCAAGGACTTCGGCTGAGATACAGGCTCTGTGAAGTACAAACAGCCCTACACATTTCACAGAAATGTTGGGACGTATCTTAAACATGACTGATACGATTGGTATTGTGCATGTATTTAAGAACTTATGGTCAGGACTGTTAACACCTTTTCAAGCAGTCCTCAGAATCATTCCAAACTTCTTGCACTCGGTGTTTGGTGGTCTGCCGATAATTCTAGCACTCGTTGCAGGAATCCCATTTTTCTTCCTACTGTTTTGCTATGGCAAGCCAATCCACCAGTGTCACTCCCAGCACAGTAGAGAAAGGTTTCCTGGAAAGAAAGTGTTGTGAGCGCATAGTACAACTTCTAGGTTTACCTCGTCTACGAGAATTAAATACCACATGGTTTAGGTCATTCAGACCAATCTGGCAAGTTTCATTTTACCTGTTCCACGCTGCCTGCTTTGCGGCGGTAAAGAATGCATGCTAGACAGCTGTCTAACACTCCCATCAGTCATGCCAACGTATATCGACACTCTGCTGGATCCGATACCGGCCCATGCTCCGTGTTTTTCCCAGTGGCTACCAATCCTGATGACAGCATTTATTGAGATCTCACAGACGCAAATTGCTACTGCTGAGGTACAAGAGGAAACAATGGGCTCGCAGGTAACATCTGAAATGGACATTGCTGATGCTTCCAATGCTGAAGGTGAAGCTTCGCATCTATGTGTGGTTAATCTTCTAAACGAGGCATTCCAACTTAACCTACAACCGTAGACCATTTTTTTGTCTACAGGAATAGAGGATTTCATGTTTTCTCCATCCCCATACACTGAATTTTGAATCAGCACACTGTGTACCGAGAAGACTTTGAATTTGGCCTTCATTTTTTCCAAACAAAAGACAATACTTTGAACTTTTTCCTATGATTAATTCTTTTTTCCCAAATTTGTAGTTTTCTTTTTTGGCAAAGTAATCTGCTTACGATAGAACAATTCATAGAGAACAGAATTCTTCGAAAACTTCCAAAGGCATATTGTCATCTTGTCAATTTCATTTATATAACCTGACATGAAATGGTTTCGAACTTTTTTCGTCTGTAATTACGAACCATTTCATCATGTGTATATATTTATGTTCATTGATTTAGCATTCACTATAATCATATGCTTAGAATGAAACTTTGCTTTGAATATGAACAGCACCTTTTCATTCCATGCATAGCCACTATTTTGAGAGACATTTTTTAGAATATGCTTTTAGATATGTTTTAGTGAATCATGTGATACTCTATTTCACCTAGTATCATGTTTAGCAGTTAGAATTTAGTAATGTCGTTCTATCGAAATTGGAGTGGGTGTTGTGTGTCTTTTTAGATGCCCGTACATAGGTTTACTGAATCATGTCCTTATATGGGCACAATTCGCATTGCCCTTATTTAGGCATAGAATTCCACTCCTTATTTAGGCATTGGCCATGCAGTCCAAATAGGTCACCTACATCCCTCCATCCCACGTCACAACGAGTTCTTAGAAACCAGACCCATAAGCCATTGGGACATTCCCTGCTTGGGTTATTGATTTCTACAAGAACTCATTTATTATGCATGAACAACTATTCATTAGGGGTTCATTCATGACGTCTTCCTCTGCCTGACTTTACGTCAAGGCTAGCATTCCTAAGTACCTTCCAGGTATAAATATACCTTCACTTGCCATGGCAAGTTACAGCTGCATACTTGCACGACTCGTCTCGGCTCCACAGCTCGCCACAGCAAGTTCGGAAGGAATTCGAGTCCCCGCCTGATGCACTTACCAGAAACTGTCCTCCCTGCTCACAGAGATTCCAGCTTCCAGTGTTCTGACTCCCTTCATGGTGTGTTGGAGTTTGAGATCCAGAAAGAGATTCCCACCTCTCTCATTCTAAAGTATGGACCAGACTAGAACCTAGAGGGAATTTTGGCATACTTACTCTTGGCATACTAACTTAGCAATTCCAACTATTCTTACCTCGTACTACACTTAGGTTAGGTACACTGAGGTAGAACTATTTAGAAGCACCAGACGAGTATAGACATTTTTAGCCTGTGTTATTTATGTATGTTTATATGTCATAGCTAAAAGACCATGCTATTGCAGTATTATTTCTTCTTACTGCTTACGCTGTACATTTTATATCTTGCATACTGTCTAACAATTGTAGCATTCATATCTCTTGCATGAGAAATAAGACTGTTCAATAAATCCTTTTATTGAAACGCCCGTCTATCTATTTCTCTGTAACGCTGAAGAAACTAAGCATGCACGATTGAGTGAGTGAAACTGTTATCTATTATTTCCACGATTCTGAGACATGTTCCGATTCTAAAGGAAACAAAGTTGTCATGTTTATGCGGTTGTCAGAAACAAATCCCTTCTTGTTCATTTGAGAAGTTTCGAGTGACTTCTGAGTTAGCTGGCACATAAAGTAATTAAGTTTAATTTACTCGATAGGAGCATACTGACCTTAGTCCTATGCAAAAGCTATAGTGTATATTATTCCAATGCGCAGAGCCTATAAGGGAAATAGGAACTACACTACACAGGGACTGCAGAGCGATACCAGACCATTCGGGCAGCTGTCATCAGAGAAGACACAGCAACCTCCGCTGTATCTGCACACTATCACTGTTGCCATGTGCCTGCAATAGAACTGACCCGAAGGGAGCGTGACAGACGAAAGACCCTCCTGACCAAGGAAGAAGCTCTCAGGGCAGGAACCCGCTGTCCGTGCACAGTACCAAAGGGGGCCCCAGGAGCTCGGGAGCTCCATGCTCAGTAGGTGCTAGGGGGGTTAATGTTACACCACTGTTGGGAATGGACCCGGCTAGACAATAGAAGGCAGGGGGAGATTATTAAAGCAGAAAATGTTGACTGGAAGTACTCCCAGTCTTGGCCTATACAAAAACAACAATTAAAAGAATTGCTTGGACGTTTATAAATGTTCAATCAGAGGCCAAGAAACATTGATGCTGTTTATGCATCTTTATGTGCCCATTCCCTTTCAGCAGGGAGAGAGCTCCGTTGTCTACTTGTCAAAAAGAATAATATAATACTCTGCAGGGGTTACCAAAGAGATTCAAGCACTTTTTTCATGCTTCGTAGCCTCTCACATTTTTATGGCTACCTGATCCCCTTAAGACCTTAACTACTAAATAAACCCTGATAATCTTTCTTTGACCCATAATTTATTTGCACACACACTTGTCAAAAGTAAACGACCATCCTCTGAAATTGGCAGAGGACCACATTCAGTATCTGCAATATGCAGATGACATAGTGGTCCTTTGCCAAACCCCTCATTGATTACCTAACCAACTACTTTGACTATGAGGGGCTGGAGATAAATATGAAAAAAACAAAGGTGGTGCGGTTAGTAGGCCCAAGACCCAAAAAATTCAAGTGGTCAGCCATAGGTAAAGAAATGGAGGAAGTTGGCACCTACAAGTATCTGGGAATTTATTTTGGGTGATATATGTCCTTTACTGATTAAAAAAGTGCAATAAGAGCAAAGGCACAAACCTTGATCTTTGCATACAAACAGCTACAAATGAAATTAAGTTGCCCGTCTTACAGCAATCTTTTAAAAACAATGGCAGCATATTTACTTCCAGCACTGGCATACGGTTTAGAAATATGACATGGTCAGGAATTTGGAATTTTAAGTCAGTCAGTCAGTCAGTCAAAACACATTATTCGATTACTTCAAATCATAAAAGCAAATATAAACAGTTCATACCTCAAAATCCATACAATCATAGGTGCAAATTGTCATACATTATACACAGTATAATAAAATTCCATGATAAACAATTATCTACTATCTTAGAAAAGTAAAAATTCTGACAGGGAGATTACGAACAGCTGTTCTTTTAGCATTGGTCCGTGTAGCAGCCACCAAGAAACTAGCAAAGCCAAAAATTACACGAGTACTACTTAACAGTTGGAAATAGGTGAGTGCGGGCCTAACTTGTAAAAACCCAGCCTCTCTTAATATCGGTACTAAAAACTTTTTCCTAATATCGGCGTAGTGCTCACAAACCATAATAAAGAGCATCGTGACTTGGATAGAAAAGTTATCACAACTACAAGGGATGGAAGTTTCAGGTTTGCCCCAGACTGAAAAATAACCCAGAGACCAATGAATTATTTTGAACCTAAATCTAATTAAAAGGTGACGATGAAAAGGGAGTGTAACAATTTTTAGGTACGGCTCAAGGAACAATGAGGTTAATAACACATAATTAGATCTGACACAAGGTTTCTTCAACTCCCGTTCCTCACGATCCAGATAACATACCCAAAAAGTTTTTCTTTGTCCAAGTTAAATCCTCCTTTTTAATAAGATCAGGTGACATGTAAATTTCTGGGCGTCCAAGTTTTAAAAACATTTCTTTGATATAAACTAACCAGGGCACCCTATCAACCTTCTCCATGGAGATACCTTCTCTTAAAATAAGGTGATTCAATGTAATCTATTGGTTCAACCAGGTCTTTATCCAGCAAATCAATGGTGCAACTTTCAGTTGATCTATAACGTAACCCAGCCCCAATTCGGAGTGCAAAGAAAATGTGTGGGGTAGATTGGGGAACCGCCAATAGAGATCTTAAACATTTATTTTCTGCAACCTGTATCTTTTCTTGAGGTAAAAAGCCCCATAGTGAGGCACCATATGAGGCTATAGCCAAACATTTGGATTTGTAAACATTTAAAAGTGCCTCCATAGGTCCTTCCCCCAACCGCTTCGCAAAGCCCATTAGCGCCGCTGTCAAACTTGCTATGGCGTTACATTTAATCTTCTGCTGAGGTCCCCATGTACCTCTTTCATCAAAGAGGACCCCAAGGCATGTAAAAACAGGTACCCTCGATACTTCTGCGCCATTGCATATGAAGCGTTTTAATTTTAGGCCCCTGGGGCGTCTGCCAATGACCAAGACGTGTGACTTTTTGTTATTAATCTGCAGAACTAAAGATCCCAAAACATCCCCAAAGGAATCCAACAGCCTCTGGAGACCCAGGCCAGCTCGAGCCAATAACACTGCGTCATCCGCATATAGGAGAACCGGGATTGCAGAATCTCCTACACGCGGAACATCAAATGAAGCCCCTTTTAAAGACTTATCAAGAGCATAAATGTATAAGGTAAAAAGAAGGGGCGCAAGGATGCAACCCTGCCTAACACCCCGCTTAGAGCTAAAGTGACTGGTGCATCCCCCCTCCCTTGTAACCCTGACTGATGCTAAAAGCCCCTGGTGAAGAGCAGCTAAAAAGTTTACTAAAGGTGGGTCAATCCCTATACTCAGTAGAATTGCCCAAAGCTTTGCCCGGTTAACCAGGTCAGAGGCCGATGAAAGGTCCATGAATCCCATATAAAGCAACCCTTCCTTGGCCTGAGTATATTTACTTATTAAAAGGTGCACATTTAAGCATTGATCTAGGGTGCTTCTCTTCTCCCTGAACCTGTATTGAAGGTTGGAGAGGAACCCTCTCTCCTCCAGTCAATCCCTACGTTTATGCAAGATGACTCTGCCCAAGATTTTAACAGCAGAGTCTATCAACGAGATAGGTCTGTAGCAGGAGGGGTCACCCCTCAGGCCCTTTTTAAAAACTGGGATTATTATTGAAGTAGCCCAAGATGCCGGGAACCCATTTATACTAGAAGCATTGAAAACATTAGTTAAAATCTTTGCCCAAAATTTGGGTAAGGTACCATATAGGTCCCCTGGGACGCCATCCGTGCCTGGGGCTTTATTTTTGGACATCTCCAGGATTGCTCTATGAACATCGTCCTCAGTGAATATGAGGTAGTGCTGGTTGCGTGGGTATGTGACCAATCCCTTGGCAGGCACTGCCCTCACTGCCATAGATATCACTAAAATGTGAGAGCCATTTTTTGTCTGGGATAACACAGTCTAGAATTGAGGTCTATTGACCTGAGAAGAAGGGATGGTTGATGGTTGCCCAAAATGTGCTGCTATCCCTTAGAACATCTGATGACAGAAGATTGTTCCAGGCCTCAGTTTTGATATCCTTTTTACGGTTAGCAATTGCCAATTTATATGTCTTCCTTAAATTAGCAACTAGCTCTCTGTCTCTAGGTTTTTGTTTTAATGCTGGAAGAAGAGCACCGTGAGCTTTGGTGCAACTACCATCAAACCATCTATACAGCTTATTTGATTTCCCTTTATTTTTTACCTTCAGGTCCTTTCCGATCTTAGTGCAAATGGAGACATAGGCACCAATAATTTCCCTACTTGGGGCAGAACTATCTAGACATACAAGAGAGAAGAGGTCAAAGAGAGCACAATCCTAGAATGCATGTACATAAGACTAATAAGTCATATAGTTATAACAGTATTTGAACTGAACATAATCTGTAGTTAGTAATTTTAGGACAGAACAGATCAGTAGATAAAGTTCATGGTCATATCATCATTTTCTTTATTTGGAGATCCATAAAATTTGAAGTTGATAAAAAACAGCCGACACGTGTTTCGTCCGTACTAACAATAAGTACTCAGACTTTTTCAAGACAATAGAAACTAAGTATCACGGCGCATGTATCCCCTAGTCATATAATTGTAACAATCTCCATAAGACTCCGGAATCAAAGTAGAGAGCAAGGATCCAAAACATCCAAAGGATCAAACGAAGTGTAATGATATAGGTTACGGCAAAAACAACTTGTCAGCTCGAAATCCAGTAGACAGTGCAAGAAGAAGTTCCACAGTCGATGTACTGTCCCAGTCTTGAATCGAGTAGTAACTGACAAAAAAGCTATTGCACAAGCGCACTATCTAGATATACGGCCAGATTTACATCAGCCTTTATTAAAATATCCTCCATAAAGGCTTCTGGGACCACCCTAGCCCAATTAAGCCTTCTACCTTTTGGGGTTAAGTGGTTAATCTCAGTAGATATCCAGTTCCTGATATAAGTAACCTCCCCCAGATCCAATTCCAGGGTTACCGGGTTATGGTCACTATACACTGAGGCAACTACTTCATAGAGAGTTGCCCTAGCTAATACATCAGACAATACAAAAATATAATCAATGACAGTGTCAGATTCTTTGCCCTTCAATGTGTGTTCCCTCTCCTTCCCCAAATCACATGCTACCTCAAAGAGGTTCATGTTAGCTAGGAGGTCCTCCAGAGACTCTCCCTGCCTACTATGTTCGAAATGCGGGACCACAGAGCCAGGAGGCCCATGATGGCTATCTAAAAAACAATCCCAACTACAGGGATGAATATTAAAATCACCCATGATAATAATTTCGAATAAAATGTCATGTACTAATTTATAATCAGTCAAAAAACCAGCCAGGAAACCTAAATGTTGGTTCGTCAAATCCTTCTCACTGGCATTATAAAAGTTTATTAATAAAATAGTAGGGAGATCTGGACCAGCCCACTCAAGAATTAATATATTATTGAAGCCAGACTCCAGCATTTTCAAGGGACCACTAAGTTTTAACAAGATAAGCAAAATTAGGCCTCCTTTTGGTCTACCCCCTAAACCAGGGATTGCTCCGACAACAAAACTGGAATACCCATCTAGACTAAAGCTTTTGGATATATCCTATGTTTCTTGGAGGGCGATAATATCATACTGTTTAACAAAATCAACCCAAATATCGTCATTTCATTTTTGTCTAATTCCAGCCACATTCCAGCTAAGAATTTTACAAGTAGGTACGCGGCCTAGCACCCTAGTAGGTTCCACTAAATGTAGGTTTGTGTCATGTAGTCAATCATTATCCTCAATATTAGATAATGGGGAAAAGTGATTTACCAGAGCTATGTCTGTGCCCCATTCAGTTAGTAGATTGCCAAGAAGACAAGGAGAAGTCAATACTGGTCCCTTCTCTCTCTGAATGGGCCCTCTTACTAGATTACTTTGGGAGGCATTATAAGGCTGATTCAGCCTAGGGGCTAGGTTTTTCTGTGCGTACAATGAGGGTTGTGTGTCGGATACTGGTGGATAAAAGTAGCCCAATGGGAGTGGCCTGATACCAGAATCTCCAATATCTGAGGCATCCCAAAACAATCTATTCGCAACATTGCACCTATTGAAATTGACCACCACACAATCCCCCAATATGCTTTTAATACGCTTCCCAACACACCGACCCGTCTCACCATAATATTATGAGACAAAATGTCTAAGCCACCACTGCTAAGCTGAGTAAACCAAATTTTAGACTTCCCAATAAGATCATGGGTAGACTGTACCATATCGCTACTTAGGGGAGGCACCCCAGTTAAAACAGCCACCAAGGAAGCAGCATCCAGTGGGAGATCTAAAGTAAATCCCCTAGAGGGAATATGCCTATTACTGCTAAGGCATGTCCTAGAAGGTTTCACCTCCCCAGCATCCATAATTCTTGCCTCAACTGTATTATTTATGTGCAGGCTTCCCTTTGTTATATTAGAACCCCCCCCCCGAACTCTCCAAATTAGATGCACTAATGAGGCGCACTTCGGGTAGGGTAATTTCGGTGGAGGCCTGATGCCTCCTCTTAGACCAACTGCAATTAAGCTCCTTGCATGCTTGTTAGGCCAGACAATGTCGATCCCTGTACTCTTTTATAAATTTGTCAATATATTCACATTTCTTCAATAAACTAGCAACGCAAGTGTTAAGTGTGTCCACAATGTCCTTGGCTATGCCTGTAAGAACAGGCTCAAGCAGTGAGTCAAACATTCTTCCACGAGTGCCGCCAGTTGGTCAGGGAGACTTGGATCAATGGCTTGTGGAACAGCTCCTGATTTTGGCCTTTTAGTGGTCTTCTTAGGCCTCCTTCATTTCCCCTCATTGTCCGAAAATGCTTGGCCTGAGGGATTCCCCCCCTTTGTCACTAGTCAAACCTTCATTTGCGGCTATACCACTATTGGTCACATGTGATGGATTCTTAATCACAACTACAGGATCCAGAGAGATAATAGATATCGAACCAGCACAGGCATACTTATTGAGTACTCATGTATAGTGGCGGGGATAACCAGTCCAAGTTCCTTTTCAGCATTGGCAATTTCAACACTCAAAACCCCCACCGCCGATGTTAAATACGAAATATTAGACTCAGATTTCCTCGGGACCTTGTCCTTCTTACCCTCGCCTTCCCCGTTGCTGTCCTGCTTTCGCTTACCCATCACTGGGACCAAGGGGGGTGGCCTGGCCCGGCCTCCTCAGGCCCCTAATGGCCACAGATGGCCCACCCTTTGCAGAGCGCCTGCCCGCGCGAGTCCCGCGGGGTGGGATGGTCCTTCTGAATTAATACCCCACCGGAGTCAGGGGCTGCTGGACTCGCCGGCCGCCTCGCGGTGTTTGTGGGCCGTGTAGTCCCTGGCCCCGCTGCCCTGCAGCCACAAGCCAAAAGTGCTGAGTGCTGTGAAGCTTCTCCTGCGGAGCGGGAGGCGCGAAGCATTGAAGAAGCCCCCGGTGTCAGGGGGGATTGGCTGCTGGACTTGCCAGCCGCCTCCAGTTGTTCGTGGGCCGTGTAGTCCCTGGCACCGCTGCCCTGCCGCCACAAGCCAAAAGTGCCGAGTGCTGTGAATTTTAAATGATTTACAAACAAAAGTGTATAACGCAGTTTTTAACCTCACTAGAGTAGTGTCACCAGCACAGATTCGTCTGGAATTTGGGCTACAAAATCAGAAATTCCAGAGACAATCGTTTTTTTGTGAAACTATGTTGGAAACTTCACTCCTCGGAACCTGGCACCTTGAACAATGTATGCTGGACAGAAATAAGGGCCCAGTTTGAACAAAAAAACCCGGAATCATGGGTTGAACATCTAAGATCAGCCCTGTTGGAATTGGACATTCAAGAGGCATGGGACAGTAAGTTGGAGAGGATGGCGTTTAATAGAGTGTGTTTAGTTGTGCCACAAAAAAATGATCTTTCTTAGATGACTAAAACACAGTGGCAAAAAGGTACATTCTTGGACAGTAATACATTCTTATGTAAAACTAAAACCTCAAGATTACCTAGCAGTGCACTTCAGAATGTTTCTAAAGAAGAAGTATATACTGTATCGGTTTGGAGTATATGAAACCAAGGATTTGCAACCAAGTTGGAAAGGGAAATATCTTAACACAACTTGTAGACTATGTGGATATCATAATGATTCACTTTGCCACGCAATGTTTGTCTATCCCACTGTCAGCAAAGCAAGAGGAACATTTCTGAAACCAATTTTAAAAGTCCTTAACATTCGTACTTGTAGACAGAATATTATTCGCTGGGCGGTGGGGTCATCAAATATTTTAATTTGTCGAGGGGTAAAGTTTTTAACTTTCATTGACACACTCTTAAGAAAAGCGGATTTTGAACCTGTGAACTTGGCTATTAATGATTTGGAAAATTCTGAACATATCCAGTCATAACAATGTACTTTATTGTGAACCTCCGAACATGGTTATTAATGAGTTGGAATTTTTGCAACTCACATTTGAACCTGTTAACAGCGTTAATAATGAGTTGGAAAAAAATGTTTGCACATATTCTGACATAATGATGCACTGTATCGTGAATTTGTTTTAATTTTACATTTTAATAATTTTAAGTGTTTATTTTATGGGTGTAAAAAAACAAATAAAGTATTTTTTTTCTATTTGCTTAACCAACTTAAATTGGTTATGGTTAATTTAAATGGATTAACTAATTTTGATGCTTATATATTTTGAACATACATATTTTATGTGGATTGTCTTTACGTGGCTTATTTTTAGCAAAAACAAATATTTTGCTGATGTTTTGCAACACGGAGGAAGATCACATCATGTGAAAAAAGTATGTATTTTCTGGAGTATTTAGTGATTTTGGTGCAATACCAGTGTAGTAATGTATATATAGCATGCCTGGTGCATTTCTAATGTGCAAACACGCTTGTTGCCACTTACTCAATCATAACGAGTTGACCAGATTTATGATAGGGAGATTTTGCTGTATCTCCACATCAAATTCAGGCCTTTGCATAATGCCTCCAGACCTCACACTACCTACATGGGCCTGAAACTACTGGGTCCTTTTCAGCAGTTTATCCCCGATTTAAGACTCTGAAGAGGTGTGTAATGTGGGTGAATGGACATGGCAGGTCTCTAGATGGTGGTGGGGCATCAGGGGACAAGGCAAGCTCCTGCAATGCTGGGATGCGTAGCATGCACCCCTCCCTCCACATGATGTTGGAGGGGATCAGTGAGGTTTGGATTTCGTTTCAGCCAACAGACCTTCCATGTCCTGAATGCAGTTTTGCGTAGTGTGATCGAACACTGAAACAACTGGGCCTTGATTTTTCACACCTGGTAATCCCAGGTGCGGGAACATCAGGCAATTTTTTGTCTGACAGAGCTATATCTACCATAATCTAAATGTGGATGTTTCCTGTTGGAAGATCTGCTGATCTTCCATATTTCCTTACCCGAATCCCATGGGCATTGTAACAGAGGTGAAGTTGTTGCAGTGGAAGTGAAAGCGTGTTAAACCATTTCCCTGTTAAAGTCTTTCTTTTTTATATAGTTTAGTATTTGTCGAATTGCCAAATTAGGTCTGTAACCTCCCTAATATATTCAAATCCTCAGCCAGAATCATATTTGCACAACCACTGACTTACAGGAATTTCAAAGACTAGACATGAATGCAAATGGGTACATGATTTTATTATCTTATCCACAATTTTTTTTACATTTTATAGGGGATGCAAATCTTTTCTGGTAACTGGGCAATTTTACCTTCAGTATCTGCTATAGCATCTATCTGAATGTCACAAACAGCAAACTCCCAATGTTTCTCTCTGTCGAAGTGGAAGAAATGGCCAATCATTTCACTATTAACAGCAGCTATACTGCATAGAAGTAGGTTTCAACGTCAGGTGCTATCCACTACACAATTTCTGGCAATTTAATAATGCTCAAAGTGCTTCCTGTTTGCCTAATCCCCATATTAAGGAACACAGTATTTTGTCAAGCACTTGAATATTAGTTTAGTAGAATAGCATCCTTGAAAAACCCAGAAAAGACTATAATGGAGAAAGGAAAATAATTGTTTTAAGGTCTGGCCTTTGAGACAGCTTCTCGCCATATTATTTTTTTTTTTATTTAATTCATACATAATATACGTCATAGACTAGCTATTAGTCAGGGCGCTTCAGCCATGGGTCTTTGAATGGATTATGGTTAGTGGGCTTCATCCATTGGTCTGTTAAATTATTGTTTACATGTTGCTTTCATCCACCACAGTATCCAGCATAGGACAATCGTTTAGACCTCTTTTGTACGTCTCCTTTCACCATGAGTGACTGCACAAAGTCTGTAAACATGACTTGAAAAACATTTGTTTTCTCTTCAGTGGAACACTGATTGAAAGTGTGTTTTATTTCATTTGTTTGTTTTGATAAACTACTTATCTAATTGCGAAATAAAGATGTGAAAGTGAAACTACTAGCAATTCATTTATAATAATAATACAAAGTATGGCACAACAGAAAGACTTGTTCTCAAAACTAAAGTAGTTGTAAAACAGCCACATCAGTGAATGTTTTTTCATTTATATTATTCTTTTTTTTTAAATAACCATTGCAGCCTACTACAAAGGTCAGGCCTATTGGATTTGCCAACGCTTGTTGTAATGACAATTCTGCTGATTATGGACATTGGAAGGCACATAGAGAATTTTAGAGTTTTCTTCTCTGCTTCCATGATGCCAAACATATTAATCTGCATTCAAATACTGGGATCCTTGCAGATTGAAAGCCTAGGAATTTCAGTGATGGGTCTGTATATTGAACACCTAGGTCTGGTAGAATCATGCTTTTATTAGACCTAATGAGTACAGAAAAGGCTTTGGAGAGATGTGTGCTGAGAAATTCACTATTATGTTTTGATGTCTTCAGTGGTTTATTCAGGGGATGGGTGCCCTGTGCATCCAAGTAGGCTTCCTGGAGAGCTAGCTCTGACTTTCAGTCAAAATACTGGCCACTTAAAGAGATTCAAAACCAGACAACCTACAGTTATCTCTTTTTGTTGATTTTGGGCACCGTAATGGTGCAAATTTCTTTCTCGGGATGATTTCCTCCATGCAACTGCTTCTTGTTAGCCGCAAATCCATTGTTGTGCCTCAATATGTAAAAAGGAATTGAAAGAACTCTACATAATTTGTCCACGCACATATCTCTCTGCCTGTTCCAGAATCTGCAGCCATTGTCTGAAACTGGCAAATTAAGAGCCAGACTGTCTTACTCAAGCCCTCCCACTGGATGGTCTTCATTGTTGTAATTGTAGCACAGGAAGTCATAGAGGCCATGTCTGAGCCACAAGACACCGGAACAGCACAGAGTAGTGTCTTCCAGAGCAGTGGGACAGTTTGCTTTGTGCAGTGGCAGGGAATGCTGTCTCTTCACATCACTCAACATTGTGCACGATGGTCTCATGTCACGGGGAGCTGCTCTAAGGTGATTGTTGTGACCTGATTTTATGACACCATGATGCAAAAGTCATGTAAGTCTGGAGCACCCTCCGACTCCTGCCCTCCTCAGATACTACATCAGCTAATCGACATAGTTAACCCCACTATTAATTCCATCGTCAATGCCTCATTGAGCTCAGGAATCGTACCCCTTGACTGGAAAAAAGCGATCGCCAAACCACTGTGAAGAAGCCTAATAAACCTACCACCGAATTGTCAAATCTCAATATCACTCCTTCCAGTTTTAGGTAAAATAACAGAGCAGATAGTGTATCAAGAGTTAAAGAATTTCGTAGATACCCATGACATCTTACATCCGCAACAATCAGGATTCCGCCCAAGACATTCAACTGAAACTGCACTCATAGAGCTCACTGATTCCATTAAATTTTCACAGGATGAAGGTAATAAGGCTGTCCTGACTTTATTGGACCTCACGGCAGCTTTTGATACCATCTCTCACGCGATTCTGATCAATCGACTTAGAGCTATAGGGATAACTGACACTGCCCTAGCTTGGATAATATCCTTCCTGACCGATAGATCGCAATCAGTCTCTCTGCCCCCTTTCCTCTCCAAAGACAAAAAGGTCGCAACAGGGGTCCCCCAGGGCTCGATCTTAAGCCCCTTATTGTTAAATATCTATATGATCCCACTTATTGCATTATTAGAGTCATTCGGCATATTGGTAACATCTTATGCCGATGACACCCAACTCGTGGTCTCCCTAGACAAAAACTCTACTAAAGCAGAACAAAATCTAAAGACCTGCATGACGGATGTATTCCGTTGGATGGACAACAACCATCTAAAATGTAACACTAACAAAACAGAGATTCTACCACTGGGAAAGGAGGCCTCTTTTTGTTCCAAGGATTGGTGGCCGGAAGACTATCCCGCTCCCCCTCCCTCAGTAGAAACTGCAAGAAACTTAGGGGTCCTATTCGACTCCTCCCTTTCTTTTGACCAGCATGTAAAGTGCACAGCAGAAGCTGTTTCAGCATTATTAAATCCCTTAAAAAGTTTTTTGACTTCTTACCCACCGAGTCTCGCAAATCTGTCGCAGTGGCCTTTATACTATCCCGATTAGACTACTGTAACGGACTTATGGCCGGTATAAAAAAATCCACACTGAAAAAACTACAGAGCGTGCAACACGCGGCTGCTAGATTAGTATTGGAACTACCTAGAAGATCCTCTGCTTCCACTGCGCTTCGAACCCTCCACTGGCTACCTCTACACAAAAGGATTCTTTTTAAAATCCTGCTAACCGCCTTCAGATCCTCAACGGGACAGGCCCAAAATACCTGAGGAAACGTTTTACTCGATATGATCCACTGAGATGCTTGAGGTCGTCGGGAGGTAACCTAATCAAAATCCCAAGATTCAAGCTCACAACCATAGGAGGAAAGACTCTTACAGTGTTGGCATCTAAGGCCTGGAACTCCATGCCCCTAAATCTCAGATTACTCACACAGGAAAATGCCTTCAGGAGACAGTTAAAAACCTGGATCTTCAGTTTGCCGGACAACTTTGTAATGGCAGCCATCTAGATTTTCACCTCAGGCCTGCCTACTAGTCTATCAGCGCCTGAATGCTCCTTCCGGAGCGACAGTTTGCGCTTTAGAAATTTCCATACAAATACAAATACAAATACAAATCTTAGTTGAATGGACTCCTGACACTATGGTCACCTGTATGGTTGATCAGCCATATATATTTTATGTACAATTATTCACCACTTTGCTTTTTCACAATAATTGGAATTGGCCTCACCATGAATGCAGGTGGGCCACCATCTATAGTTCTTGCCCTTATCCTTGGACCAAATTAAAAGTTTTTTCCCCAGAACTAGGAATCATTTCTCAGATTTAGGGAGACCAGTTATGGGGCATTTTTTCCTACTCTGGTAAAAAATACCACTGATTCTGATGAGTGTTCAGATGGAGGGCTCTGGGCTGTCTAAGGGAGGAAGGCATCTGGGGGTCTTGACAGTTTTCCGTCTGCCGGTGGGGGAGAAGGATTGTATGCTCCCCCCATGTGCCTGAAGGAGTCAAACGGAAATTAAGGTGTGGTGCTGCCTGTAGCCCTTGCCTCTGCAGCAGCAAAGTCTGTTCTGGTGTCTCTGACTTGGGAATTATGAGGTTCAGAGTTTGCAGACCTGATAATTCTGCGTTCAGAGAGACTTGGAATTACAGGTTAGTTGCTGAACTTCACTCAGAATTATTGTTCCTAATGAAATATGCCAACTAGTAAAAAAAAATGCCTTCCTGTGGGCTGATCAAAAATATGTGAAACTGCCTCTACCATTTACCCGCAAGCAGAACTAGACTTGCCTTACTCTTGCATATGCCTTTAATCACGCATATGAGTGGTTAAGGCAGTGCGCAGTCTAGAGGCTCGGATGGGCAGGAAGAGGAAGGATTAGGAGACATGAACATTGTCTGGTAAGTTCTCCTTTTTTTGTTTTGGGGTTTTGAAGAGGTAGTTTTTGTGGAGGGGGAGTTTTTAAGGCTCAGGGGGGTCACGGGTGTTTTCAGGGCTTGCGGAAGTCAGGGTTGTTTGAGGGTACAGGGTGGCTGTGGTTATTTTTAAGGTTTGGGGTTGTTTTTAGGGCGAAGGCGTCTGGTTTCTTTTAGGGCTGGGGTCAGGTTGTTTTTAGGGCTCAATATTGGTCAGAGGTGTTTTTAGGGCTCAGGGGGTTAGGTTGTTTTGGGAGCTTGGGTGGTTAGGGTTTGTTCTTTGGGCTCAGGGGTGGCCAGTGTTGTTTTTAGGGCTCTGGGTTGTTTTTAGGTCTCAGGTCAAGGGTGCTGGGGTGTGAACTTTACCACACATATCTCTTTACCAGTCATGCCTTTACCAAAAATTGCATGGTAAAGGCAGGCGTGGTAAATGCATGCATGGTAAAGTAATGCATTGTTGAGATGCATTCATTGTTTTGGCAACTTTGTAGAGGGACAAGTGATTTAGCCATGTGTGCCTCTGCCATACAACCCAAAAATATGAATGACAATCCCACAAAGCAATAGATGAAAGGGCCCACCAAAATGTTCCCAAAAGTAAGAGTGGCAAGAAAGTAGTCACCTTTCCGTGTGGCATTTGACAACTACTGTCCAATTAAAATCAGAGCTCTGTAAAGAGGTTCCTCAGCACCCGTAGTCCAAGTCTGTACACTACTTTCTTCTCTTTCTTTTTCACTATGACATGAGCTCTGGCAGACAGCCAAAGCTATCTCTGTCAGACCTAACTAATGGACACATCTTAAATGTATAAATTGTTTTGCATATGTAATCAGATATTGTAACGAATAAAAGTGATCCATGAATTGTCTTTGTTAAAAAAACAAGCAAAATAATGTTTTCATGTTGATGGAGCTCAGATTTCACCTATAGATTTAGGCATTACTAAATGATAAAAGCTTCTTTGAGTTTCAGACATAAACTGCAATTTAAAAGTGTCACACAGACATTTTGGTGCATGAAAAGTGAAACAATGAATGAAGCCTGCTCAGATGCTTTCAGTCTAATAAATCATGTGAAACCATGCTCAATTAAATAATTCATGGTTGTTTAATTGAGTTTAGTTTAGATTTAACCTCACTATAGAATGTACATTTAATTTAGAAAATGTGTTTTGAACTTTCAAAGTAGAAAGTAATTGTGCTGAACTAACACACCTTTTACAGTGTAGAAAAGCTGAAATACACAGCTCATGATTTAGTTTGCTTTGGAAGGCTCACAGTACAAGGCATTGAGATTGGAATGGAATTTCCTATCTGTTACTCCCGTCTTCATTAAAAGACCTTTCTTATAATTTACGCTTGTGGCTTTTTGTCAGTAGGCAGTTGTTAAGACAATGCTTTATTCACTTCATAACAGAATGAAACTACAAAGCACATATTTTTCTTCTAGTTTATTATAATATGTGTTCTGTTTCCACATAATTAATACTTTTTTTGGGAGAAAATGTAATTGTTTTCAGGATGTTAAGAGGTTAAGTCATTTAGCACAAGACTCAAATGTGTTACAAGAACTCGCCTGTTTGATGACGTGTCCAGTCAGCCCACAAGCTCCAAATGGACAAACTACGTAGACCAAGTCACATGTGTTTTTGTTAGAAATACTGGTAACTAGCAGAGAGATGGGGGCCTTTTCCTTATTTTTTTAGCAGGATGCTTGCAGAATGACCTTGTTTTTTGGGTTTTGCAGAAGGAAAGGGGGGCTCAGTTGGGCAGCGTCTGTGGGAAACACAGAGAGGCTTACAGAGATTAACAGTGTAAGGACAGAGAATCAGCTGAGAGAATGAAGGCCCATTTAGATGCTAAAACCCTAAGTTCTATGTTTTGACTAACTGGCTTTATGACACCTTATTTGTCCTAGGCAATTATTTCTATTTATGGGAGATTTTTGGCCAGTTATTAATTATTGATTTAGCTTTGCAAAATTCACTCTTGCATTATATTTCTTCAAACTCTTTAAGAGTTCTGATTGACACCTATGCCTCATTATCCATTAGAAACAGGGATTTCTTCCTTTATGGAGTGCTTTGTATGTAATCTGTAATATGTCCTGTATTACTACTATTTTTCCCTATTTTTCAATTCTGTAACATGATTGATGTTTGACTAATGAATAAAGAGTCAGAGAACCTTACATTTGATTAGAAAATGAAACCCTTCAAAACTACTCACAGCTCTCAATATTGTCTTAAATATTTACTTGCATTTGATTTTTTCATGTTTATGCAAAGTCTCCTTGAGGTTATAACACAGTGGCAAAGGTCCATCCCCTCAGGCAGAAAACAAGAGGTAATGGTGTTTTGCATTGAGAAATTACTGTAAACTTTCAGCTCCATCAATATATATGCCTCAAATTAAAAAAGAGCAAACTATTTTTGCCACTTATTTAGGTTCCTCTCTAAAGTTTTAAAAGTTGAGACAACTGTTTTTGTTTCTGTCATTATTAAGTAGCTGGATCAAAAGCAGAGAAAATGTAATTCTATCTATTTTGTGGTCTGATGTACACTTTCTGGGGAGACAGACTGCCAGCCCACTGGAAGGATTCTCCTTTATTATAGAGTTAACGTCGCTGTAGGAAGGTGGTGTATTATGTGGGGATGATGGTTAGGCTTCACCATGCAATACTCTCACAATACCCTAAAGATAGTCCCTAGATTCAGAATAATAAATCCTTAGCTCAGTGAGGGTAAAGTGGCAAAGAGCAGTTAGGTTTTATTAGAGGAACATGTGTTGAGTATTTCAGAGGATCAACATGGAGGATAAGAAATTGACATGACTCAAAAGAAATCCAACACCAATTCATAAAATTAAAGCACATTCTTATATAAATTTAGACACAAAATGAATAAAATCAGATAAGTATAATTGAGTTGATGGATTTTAGAAGCAATATTAAATCAGGGTAAACAGTACTGCAAAACTTTATCATTGCGGTCAATGGTAAAAAGCACTAGTGACAATTGGTCACTTGCAGGTCGAGTTGCTTGGAACCCGAGGAGGGTTAAGGTGATGTAGGTCCCAGGATCAAGCCACAACAGTAGGTTTGATTTTACTTGGCTCAAGAATCCCTGGTGCAGAGTTGTACTGGCTGTCCCTGGTACTGAAGGGGGAGCTGTGGTAGAGCTGGTTATATATTT
Source organism: Lissotriton vulgaris (assembly GCF_964263255.1). Taxonomy (NCBI): domain Eukaryota; kingdom Metazoa; phylum Chordata; class Amphibia; order Caudata; family Salamandridae; genus Lissotriton; species Lissotriton vulgaris. The sequence continues at coordinate 550,453,895 of NC_141697.1, forward strand.
GACAAAGTGCTGGTGGGGAAAACGTTGACAACAAAGACACTGCTGATGTCTGATGATTAAGGTTTTTAGGAGTTCCCTTGAGCAGCCTCGAGTAAAGGGAGTGGTTGCCGGACTGGCGACCAACAAGCCTTGGTGATGTCAGAGGTGCGGGGGTAAATGGTAGTTGCCTGAAATTTTATGGAAGTCAGAGGTACGTTTCCCACAACGCACTGGACCATCTACTTTTTGTTGATCCCTCAGAGGGTTTAATGGCCTACAATTCTTTGTTTCTGAAACATTGTTTTTGCCTGCGGGTTCAGGGGACTAGTGCCACTATTCCAGGGGAGTCTGGTGTTGCGTTGCGTTTGGCTCTCAAAGGTGTCCCTCTGCCTGAGGGAACCTAACTTTAATTCAGGATGAGTCACAGTCATGCAGTTGCAGGAAGGTTGCCACAGGTGCAGAATATCATGCCTTTGCTCCATGCAGATCCTGTTGTCACAAACACTGGTCTCCTCTTTGTTCCTTGTTGCAAGTCAGATAAGAACTGAGGTTCTGGTGTCAGGGGTAGCACCTAAATCCTAGATTTAGGGGCATTAGATGAGCGGGTGCTAGTGGCCAATGGGCTACCAGCCCCAGCAGCGAATCCACCCCTGAGCTGACCACTTTCGGGGTGTGTGTGACCTTTTCTACCCTGAAACCTCTATGCTTCCACTTTTAAAAATGGCAGTAGTCTTCTTTAGCTGTATAGACCAGGTAGGTCTCCACCCAAGAGGTGTGGCTAGAATTCTGGGGTTGTACACCTCCGGAATACTTAAATTTACTGCCTGCACTGGTGCAAATATGCCTGGGGGCTGGGCGAAGGAAGCCTGGCTGCATATCACAGACAGGGAAGTCTTTGAAGATCACCAGCTTATTGTGCCACTTCAATAACCATTCTATCAGGGAGGGAAGAGTGACCTCATTCCCATCCAGACCATGGTTTCTGATTCCTGGAAGAGTTCATACCTCCTGGCAGGGGGTCACATTTCTGTCGAAGGAGAAGCTGCAGGCTGGCAGCCAGAACACAGGAAAGGCTGTGTCAACCAGGTGGGCAACCTCTAAGGTATCCACCTGGGTGCATACCATATCATCCTCGACACGAGATTCATGTCTGGGTTGATGAGGTACTATGATACCAAACATGGGGACGCTACCAGAGACTACTGCTGTCACATCGTATCAGGAAAATCATCACTTCTCGCGGAACCCGCTTCGCGGGTCCCGCATCGTCACTGCCGCTATCAACGGACTTTGGGAGCTATTCTGGGTGATTGACAGGGCTGCAGGGCTGCGAGCGCCGGGACTGGGACTCGATATCCCAGGAGTCCCGGCAACCCCGAGGCCGTCACACCTGGCCCGCTTTCCCTGATTGCCCCGCCCCACCCTCACATAGTTTAAAGCTTTGCCTGCCGTTTGGTTCTTGGGACACTACCAGAGACTTCTGCTGTCACACTGCATTAGGAAAATCATCACTTCTCGCGGAACGCGCTTCGCGGGTCCCGCATCGTCACTGCTGCTATCAACGGACTTTGGGAGCTATTCTGGGTGATTGACAGGGCTGCAGGGCTGCGAGCGCCGGGACCGGGACTCGATATACCAGGAGTCCCGGCAACCCCAAGGCCGTCACACCTGGCCCGCTCTCCCTGATCGCCCCGCCCCACCCTCACATCGTTTAAAGCTCTGCCTGCCATTTGGTTCTTGGGACGCTACCAGAGACTTCTGCTGTCACATCGCATCAGGAAAATCATCACTTCTCGTGGAACCCGCTTTGCGGGTCCCGCATCATCACTGCTGCTCTCAACGGACTTTGGGAGCTATTCTGGGTGATTGACAGGGCTGCAGGGCTGCGAGCGCCGGGACTCGATATCCCAGGAGTCCCGGCAACCCCGAGGCCATCACACCTGGCCCGCTCTCCCTGATCGCCCCGCCCCACCCTCACATCGTTTAAAGCTCTGCCTGCCGTTTGGTTCTTGGGACGCTACCAGAGACTTCTGCTGTCACATCGCATCAGGTAAATCATCACTTCTCGCGGAACCCGCTTTGCGGGTCCCGCATCGTCACTGCTGCTATCAACGGACTTTGGGAGCTATTCTGGGTGATTGACAGGGCTGCAGGGCTGCAAGCGCCGGGACCGGGACTCGATATCCCAGGAGTCCCGACAACCCTGAGGCGGTCACACCTGGCCTGCTCTCCCTGATTGCCCCGCCCCACCCTCACATCGTTTAAAGCTCTGCCTGCCGTTTGGTTCTTGGGACGCTACCAGAGACTTCTGCTGCACATCGCATCAGGAAAATCATCACTTCTCGCGGAACCCGCTTCGCGGGTCCCGCATCGTCACTGCTGCTATCAACGGACTTTGGGAGCTATTCTGGGTGATTGACAGCTGCAGGGCTGCGAGTGCCGGGACCGGGACTCGATATCCCAGGAGTCCCGGCAACCCCGAGGCCGTCACACCTGGCCCGCTCTCCCTAATTGCCCCGCCCCACCCTCACATTGTTTAAAGCTCTGCCTGCCGTTTGGTTCTTGGGACGCTACCAGAGACTTCTGCTGTCACATCGCATCAGGTAAATCATCACTTCTCGCGGAACCCGCTTTGCGGGTCCCGCATCGTCACTGCTGCTATCAACAGACTTTGGGAGCTATTCTGGGTGATTGACAGGGCTGCAGGGCTGCGAGCGTCAGGACTGGGACTCGATATCCCAGGAGTCCCGGCAACCCCGAGGCCGTCACACCTGGCCCGCTCTCCCTGATCGCCCCGCCCCACCCTCACATCGTTTAAAGCTTTGCCTGCCGTTTGGTTCTTGGGACACTACCAGAGACTTCTGCTGTCACATCGCATTAGGAAAATCATCACTTATCGCGGAACCCGATTCGCGGGTCCCGCATCGTCACTGCTGCTATCAACGGACTTTGGGAGCTATTCTGGGTGATTGACAGGGCTGCAGGGCTGCGAGCGCCGGGACCGGGATTCGATATCCCAGGAGTCCCGGCACCCCGAGGCCGTCACACCTGGCCCGCTCTCCCTGATCGCCCCGCCCCACCCTCACATTAACGGCCCAACGTATTTAAGTATTTGAGAACCCCGCTGCGCGGGAGCGCCCGGGGCGAAGCCCGGGCAAAGGGTGGGCCCTCTGAGGCCCTCCGAGGCCAGAACAGGCCGGGCTGGGAATCTCATTTTCTCCTGCAGTCTCGTAAGCGAGGAAGGTTCATACCTGGTGCCCCTTTGTTTCCTTGTTTTTCCCATTTTCACCCACTTTACTGCCAACTCTTCTATTTTGCTTTTTTCATATGGTTAACAGTACCTTTTACTACCAGCACTTCCTTGTTTGATCTTGTTATATATTTTAGAAATGTCTTCACCCATTCCTAATCTGATCGTTGAGGGGGGAGCTAAATGAGGCATGTTAGATAATTTTGTCATTAGGTCGGCATCCACGGTCGATAGGGACCTAGCCTTAGCGGAGCGACGTGCTAATAGGCGCCGCTCGATTGAACATATTAAGAACAAAAGATCCTCAGAGGGCCCCACTTTCCCAGGTTTGCCTCTGTTAACTGATAGAGCTGAAGGTCCTAAGAGCCCAGAGCCCCCGCTTGATTCCAGTATTCCCCTACTACTCCAGGAGAGGGTTACCTCCCCCAGATTCTTTGCCTGTCCCTAATTCTGTTATCAATCTTTCCGCCTCGCTGGTTAGCATCCTAGATGAGGTGGAACTTTTGACAGATACACTGCCACTAGTGACTGAGCCATCTCCCAAGACTAATAAACGGCCTGTAGATGTGGACGTTCACCGCTGTCATGGTCCTCCGCCTAAGAAAAGGCGAAGGAAGGGACATGGCATAGCTAGGAAAAAAGCTACGTCCTCCCCTTGCACTAAGAAGCCTGACCACTTACCTTTAGGTTCACTTTCTCCGCCTGTTAACACTATTCTTGCCCCAGATCAGCAGGGACTAGATTTACTGGGGAGTATTGAGAAAATGATTAGATCGTTTACTTTGCCCTTGTGGAGAGGCTCAAGAGGATAACTGGGCAGCTGGATGAGCTAGAGAAAGTCATTAAGGGGTCCCACAAGAGAACCAAGGGTTCAACTGGGGCACCCTCTGCCCCTACTTCCAGCATTGTCCCCCTGGCTCCTGTGCCCCGGATCCAGGATAAATATCCCAAACAACCTAGAAGTATTGCGTCACAGGTTACTACATCTCCTGGACACGATACTAATAGGCTGGATAAGGAAGTAACGGGGCGTGTGATACCTAGTTGTCCTTTACCCAAACCCCTAGTTGCAGATGACACTGTTAAGCCCCATATCATTAAAAGACACAGAGTCAATCTGCCCCCTGAAGCAGCCCCCTTCGTGGTAATTTTAACAGGTGTCCCAGTTTTAGAAGTAGGCAAGAGAGAAGACCAAGTCCAACTAAAAAATAAAGCTATTCACTGGCTAAAACAGAACCGGCCCCTACCCCCTCACTTAAATGGTGAAATACTTATGGTACAACGACTTGCATGGTTGGGTCCCAGCCCAAAAAGCATTTCAGGGGACATTGTTATAATCAGTTTTAAAGATAAAAGGGTGGTTAGCCATATTCTGAACTGGTCCTCCCTCACAGGCAGTAGCTCGATTACTCCAAGAGATCTGCCTTATTTCTATCCCAGAAACTTGTTAAGTCCAGTGGTGAAGTCAAGATCGTGGGTTCCCAACGCGGACAGTCTAGTCAGATCATTTAGGCACCCGCAGGTTAATCGATTGAGGAGACAACGCTATCATCCCGAGGGCCATCATCACGCTCTTAGACCTCCATTTGCCCCGCCGTTTCTAAATCTTGCACATTCTATCCATCAGGCCTATTCGGATCCTTGGAACCAGTATTCAAACGTTCCCCTTGTTCCACCTGATCCATGGTCATTAAACCAGTTCCAAATTCCCCTCCATAATCGATACGATAGTCTGCGTGACCTGGAGGGTGTGGACTGACTGAGTTGTAAATTCGCAGCACCAATTCGTTGGACACATTTTTCATCTCCTGCACCCATTTACAGCAGCCCAGAAATTTTAGATGGGCTGCGCCATAGATTTACCCCAGTCATTTTTTCAGGGCTGTGCGATGAAATAAACTTAGTCACCACCGGTAAAATGGGCCCTGCCATCCCAGAAACTCCTGATACCTGTACAGAAGTCATCAGTTGTAACCCAGGCCTTGTTATTCTGGAAGCTCTTGATGCTAGTACAGTCAGGCAGACTAGTGAGCTTCCTACCGTCCGTAGCAATAGAGTAACAGCCGCTAATTATAGCTTCCTATTCTGGAATATTGCAGGTATTAGGGATAGGGTCTTGGATTCTTCTTGGGTTGAGTTTGTTAGTTCATTTGGATTTTTGTGTTTCCAAGAAACCTGGACCACTGAGCCTGTTCACATAAACGGGTATAGTACTTTTCATGCTGCTGCTCTACCATCCAAGCGTGGGAGGAATAGAGGGGGGCTTTGTATATTTATTTCGAACCTGCTGGGTTTTGAGAAAATTAAGGTAGTCAAAGTGGGAACCTGCTATCAGATTCTATTAATTCGGTTGGCCTCTAAGGTTGATATCATTTTATAACAACTTGAATAAATGTTTAGTTGCAGATCTGGTTTCTTCACTGAGCAAGGACTTACATGGGGCCATCACCCCAAAAGGGAGGGATTGTATTATTGTTTGCGGGGGGGATTTTAACCATATTTGTGTGATTTAGTGGGGGGGGGCTGTGGACTTACCGGGGCAGGAATGGATGTTTCATCCCCACACTTTTCCCACTTGCATGGGGGCAAATCACTGAACGAATTGTTGGCATCCTTTAACCGAGATTTTGTAAACAGACTGTGCTCCCCTTGTGTCGATTTCAGTGCAACTTTTGTGGGGAGAGGGCATGGTACCATTATAGATTACATTGTAGCCTCTGAAAGTCACGCCTCTTGGTATACAGGTTACTCTACTCATCCCATAGGGTTTAGTGATCATCTTCCCCTTTCCTTTTCCATCAAATTACCACAGGCCCAGCATAACACACTGATAGAAAGATTGTCATGGTTAAAATTCTGTGAAATGCCCAGACTAAATGGCTATGCTATTAAATGGAGTCATGTGGATGCGGAGGCCATGCACAATAAGATTGTCAGGGGATCCCTTGCCTCAATCGAGAGGTGTTTAGATGACGAGGCCTCTCATGAGGAAATCATGGCAGCCTTTGAGACCATCTTACGAAACATTCGAGACAGCTTGTCCCGGAAGGGGAGAGATTTTATTTCCAGGCCGACGACCAACTCTTGGTTCGACGCTCCCTGTTCTAAGGCACATTCCCATCTCAAGGCTGCATTACATAAAAAGAACAGGGACCCGGCTGAGGGGGCTACTTACAGAAAAATCTATCGTTTATCCCAAAAGAACTGCAAGAAAAACATTAAACAGGAGGCCTGGAACAATTTGGTTTCTGCTGCACAATCTAAGGATAGTGCCCAATTTTGGCGAGCAGTTAATGCACCTTTTTTAACACATCAAATAATGCTAGGATTGAGGTAGCCATTAGCAAAACTTCTTGGATTGACTTCTTTTCGGAAGTTTATAATCCAGGGGAGACCATAAAGCTAGTTGATATGGAGGGCATAGAAAAGGAGGCATCTCGGATTTTCCAAAAAGTAAATCTGGGAATTTCAATTGGCGAAATGTCCACCGCCATAGAGCAGAGTAGGGGAAGAAAAGCCCCAGGAATTGATGGGGTTCCAATTGATTTGTTCAAATACTCAGTCGACTTATGGTCCCCTATATTGAAGAGAGTGTTGGAAGCAAGTAGTGAGCTGGGCTTTCCCAGGACCTGGTCTGATTCTATCATCATTCCCATTTTCAAGAAGGGAGATAGAGAGCCCCTCTTGTTATCGCCCTATCTCCCTTCTCGATTCTTTTATGAAGATTGTGGGAAGGGTTGTTCTGAATCGATTATTATCCTGGGTAGACGAAGCAGGAGTCCTATCTCTGGTGCAGTACGGATTCCGAGAAGGGATGGGTACTGTAGAACAGGTTCTGAACTTCACACTCCTCCAAGGGAAATACGCCCAGGCCAAGGCTGGAAAACTTTATGCAGCATTTGTTGACCTAAGTGCCGCATTCGATTGCGTTAGGCACGATCGATTGTGAAAGGTGCTGGAAAACCTCAAAATAGAAGAGCCTATTATTTCTTTTTTAAGGCAACTTTATGCTGGGGCAAGGGCAAGGTATGAGATTCGGAACCAGCGGCAAATGCCCCAAGCCCTTTTGTGTGCAACGTGGAGTGAGACAAGGGTGCGTCCTTGCGCCTCTCCTTTTTAATCTATATACGAACGATTTAGAAGATGTCCTGGTGTCCAAAGTTATTGATTCACCTAGAATCAATTCCAAACAAATAGTGTCCCTATTATATGCGGATGACACTGTTATTATGGCCAGGACTGAGAGAGGCTTGCAGTTAGCCTTAGACGCTTATATTATTTTCATGGAATCTAGGGGCTTGACTCTAAATGTTAAAAAAACCTTTGCGATGGTATGCGCCAGGGGCAAGTTTAAAACCTGCAAACTGTTTGCATGCAGGGAAAAAGTGCAGACCACCAAAACCTTCTCATATTTGGGAGTAGTTCTTGAGGGCGGGGGACACTGAGGTCCAGCCATTAGGAGCAGAATCCTGTCGTTTAAAAAAGCTACTGCAGCCCTCATGGCTTTTTCGCGTAAGATGGGAAAAAGACCCCCAGCAATCTTACTTAAGATCTATTCGGACAAATGTGTCAGTACAGCCATTTATGGGGCAGGTGTCTGGGGCATCCATGAAACCAGGGAATTACAAATTGTAGAAAATGCTTTTTTAAGGTTTATTTTAGCTGTTCCTTTTAGTTTATCTGTACTTAACTGCCACGCTGAGCTGGGGGTCCGACATATCAGTGACCTGATTGCGATGCAACCAATATTACTTTGGCACAGGGTCTGGACCGCAGTCGAGTTAGATCTAAACAGAGAGATCATTCGTGATGTTATGGCTCTTGACAATTCTCACAAAATAGCGTGGTTATCATACATTCAAAAGTTTTGTCTAGATATGGGAAAACCCGAGTTTTATACAGCTCCAGGGGGGCTATGTAGGATCTCGAGGAAAGATCTAAAGAAAGATTGCTGGTTTCACCTGGAATCCCTGCGGCTAGGGGTAGAGTTGAACAAGGTTACGGTAGTGCGGCACCAATTGTTGCTTACTTCCGCCAATATGCAACCCTATCTGAATTGGTGCATCAGGGGCTTCGACAGGTTCTTACTTACCAGATTCAGATTTGATATCTTTTTCCGCTTAGTCTCATTTCCCCATATTAATGACTGGTCAAAAAAGCTTATTAATTGTCCATGCGATGGGAGAGCCGAACAATCAACACTTCATGTGATTTGTTTTTGTGGTTTTTATCAAAAAGAGAGAGCCCGATGGATTAAACCACTTTTGAAATAATATGGTCCCTGGTACCACTGTCGCCCAGCTTTACTGTACCTCCAGCTCTTGAATGATGAACTCTGTGTGGCCACCATGACTGGATTTTTAAAGAGTGTTTTTAGAAAAAGGAAAAATGTATTATGTTCTTAAATCTATTGTATACATAGTCATTTTCCTCTTCCATGTATTGTTATATATGTGTACTTTATGTATTGATTTACAATGATGTTGCTTTTATGATTTTTTATTTTACAAAAATCGAATAAAGCTTTTTCTACTACCAAACATGACATATTTTGGTGGTACCATAATGGAGCTGTCAACCTGAGGTTTGCCCGGGTGCCATCCTATTGACCACCTACCACTTATAGTAGCGTTTAATGGTAAAGACCACTATAGGGACATGTAAGTTTGCACTTACATGCCCACACCTTTAATATAATACACCCTGCCTCCTGGGCTTAGGAGGACTTCCTTAGGGGTACAGGCATATATTAAAAACAGTGCATTGACTTTGCCACACATGGTGAGAGCAAAATCGAGCTTGAGTAGTTTGCACGTTACCAGCAGTCTGCAATGGCAGGCCTCCTGTCAGTAGTTTACTTGGGTCACTCAGGTGGCGCAAACAATGCCTCAGGCCCTGGTGACCCTTTTAACATCCATGCCCCGGGTACCACTGGTACCATATTCAGAGTCATAACTATCAGCGTTGGGGTAAAAAGTGATGGGTGACTATACAAAAAGGGCACTTTCCTACAGTAACTAACTGGAAAATGTGACTCCCTGACCTTCCCTTGCACAGACATATTACTAAGCATGCCTCTTAACCCCAGGACTTGAATGTCCCTAGCCCTAACCACATTTTCTACTTTTTAGCACTGCCTCCGCCTAGTCGATGCCTGCTTGAGGGTTGCACCAGGACTGCAATCCCAAAGCAGGCATCCAACCTACTAGACACCTGGAAAACTTTTGTTGAGGTGAGTGGCGCCCGGAGCATGGGCTTGTGCCCCATTTCTGTTCCCTGGGCACAACAGTATTTCTACACATCAGGGACAGATATTTGGTTTTAATTCCAAGTCTGCACTTTGAAGAGGACAGAATGCCATTTAAACACCAAGAAAAAACAGTTCTAACAAAAAAAAGGAATGGGGCGTCCCACACAGGCAAGGGGCCAAGTCCCACACCAGAATGAGCGCAACAGTCCCTGGGGTGCAACCCCAATATGTAAATTGATGCAGATAAATTGATCCTGACTGAATTCAGAATTCCATCTAATTTTCAGAAATGCCTAATTTTTCAGGTTCATCCACAAATTAAACACATTTTTTCACCACAAACTGCTAGTAGTTTGTTGCTAAAAAAAAGAGTGGCATGTTTTTTTTATTTAAATCTCCTTGTTCCTGAATGCTGGGAGGATGCTCCAAACTCTTCATTATGTTAGTCTGGGGTTCCAGTCTCCCAAAATCACTAAGAGAAACATTATTAAATTGACTTTTGAGAGCGGGGAACTAAACCTTTCTCATCATGAAAGGCATTGCATACTTGTCAAAATTCTGTGACTAAAAATAAGTAGGATTTTCTGGGATCTCAACTACTGATGAACATACCAAAGATATCCCTATATATTAAATCCCATGACTTTTGGATGGATGACATGACATGAATTCTCATTTCATGCTGTAGATCAGAGAAAAGGACCATGTGGCCTATGAATGCAGATCACGATAAATAATTGTCATGAAATTAATGAGCCACCTTCGTAAACCAGTTTGAATCTTGTTAACAGGTCTTTCCATCATCTAACATCCATGGGTGGCACAGTCATGTCATTTAGTAGGTTTGCTTGGATTTAGAAACACTGGACACGTTTTTACTAAATCTCTTCCATCTCAAGAAGCTTGGTTTCAAGTCATAGGCCTTGACTATAAGGAATTCCATGTGGAACTCACGAAATTCCAAACCACTGCTGTATTCTCCGCATGGAATTTGTGCAATTATGACAGAATGAGAAATAACTGTGCAAGACTTGTTTTTCTGGTTGGTATCCGGGTTCATTGTTCTCATGCCTGGGAAATCCATTTGTGAGAAGAGTGGTCTACCTATAATGTGTGTAGAGCAAAATTCTATTTGAAATACCACTTCGGGCAGCATGTAATCAGGGCCTTAATAAGTTCAATTCATAGCTTCCCAAAAAAGAAGCAGGATTACTAAGAGGAATCTGAAGGCTCCAAATCTGCCAGAAAAGTGATAGAAAGCCTCCTAAAAAAGTATAGTCAGCTACAATACTGTTACATAGTGACTCAATAATAGATTGATCCTAAATGGTTTACCTAAGGGATGATAGGTCTCATTTGGCCATAGTAAACTACAACCTGTAATATTTAGTGAGCTCTGCCTGGCTAGCAGAGATCTCTGTGCATTTAGCAATTTCGCAACCAAAGCATCTCTAAAGACAATACAACTTACCTTTCAGGGTGCCAAGTTATGTGGGCCATGCACCACAAATAACTGTATTTATTTTCCAAAAACAAACTCCCTGACCAGGAGTTTGTCTTGGATAAAAAGCATAAACATCCCTGCCACATTGGAAGGTCTGTTTCAAAGTCTAGCAGGTTATTTATTTGTTTTCTGGATCGGGACTGCTAGGTTTTCCCTGGTGCTACCAATCACAAACCGAAAAAAAATATGTTGAGCATTTGCCCAAAATAGGGCAAATGATCTGAGTTACTGTGTCCAATGGCCTGATGTCAGTCAGGCTGTCAGTCAAGGTTTCCACTGTTGGAGCCAGCAAAAGATTCACACTTGGAAACAATAGTTTGCACAACTCTAACCAAAGCCGGAAAAACAAGTTTGTCAGACAGGGTTCTCTGTCACATTTGTGGTGAAGTGCCCTTTCCACCAAACTCAAATTATTAACCGCCCGATTCATCAATGAAAATAGCGCTCGCAAAGGGCCAGATTCTGAGAATCTGGCCCTTTGCGAGTGCGATTTTTGCATTTGGGATTCAACATCCCAAATGCAAAAATCGCTATTTGCTAATTCGCATATTTGCGAGGATTTACATTTAAGGAATCTCTATTTGAGATTCCTTAAATGTAATTCATCATCCATTTTACAATTGCGAAATCGCAATTTCGGGCCGCAATTTACCGCGAGGTCAAACCTCGTGGTAAATTGCGAAAACTCAGAAAAATGCATTTAAATGCATTTTTTTGAGTTGCACGTTTCACACACACATGTCCTTTGGACATGTGTGTGTGCAACACCTGTGTTAGTTTCCATTGCAGGGGAGCTACAGGGTGTCCTTTGGACACCCCTGGCACCCTTGTACTCGCAATCTCATTTGCGATTAGCTAATTGCTAATCGCAAATGAGGAATGACTCCCCATGCATTCCTATGGGCCTTTTGGCCCATAGGAATGCATGGGGAGTTATTTCTTATTTGCGATTAGCAATTAGCTAATCGCAAATAAGCAATCAGTGGGAATCGCAATTAATATTGCGATTCCTACATGAATACCGTTTTGCGAGTCTCAAATAGCGATTCCTTATGATTCGCTATTTGAGCCTCGCAAAACGGCCCGTTCATGAATCAGGCTGCAAATCCCTATTTCTGAAACCTTCTTCAGGGGCTTGGTTTTCTCTAAATGCCTCTGGGACCTGCTCTTTAAAAGGAATGTGGATTTTTATGCATATCTCAAATTGTGTTGATGTTGATATGGAAACAAGTAGCTGGGAACAAGACAACTAAGGAGGCTGGTCCACAGTAGAACATTATATGTAGGAATCAAAGGGGAAAGAGTGATGAGGAATGGTCCATATGCTATTAAAAGTCATGCTCATGCCATTTGAGGCAGCACTGGAAGACATCTGACTAAAAGGCTGCTGTGACAGCACTACAGGTTACCTACAGGTTACAAAAGGTTATCAGTGGCACTTGAGGCTGTTTTATGAGCAACGTGCAGCTATGCAGACATTAGCTTCCACACCTTCATCATCTTTGGAGACCTAACAGACAAGTGGAATTTCCCAGCCAGGATTAAAGAGAAATGTTATTCTGATTTAACTGAGGAGTCATTTGAATGGAATAGGGAATACCTGTAAATAAAGATTGTGTCCTGTATTGCAAAATTTCAGATTTGTACTTGTATCATGCATACATGGTGAGCATGTATGATAAAGCATATGTGACAAGGGAGTTTAGTTGAGCTACGGGAAAAAAGATGTTGGTCCTTATTTAGAGAAGGGCAGTAACAAGAAAGATGACAAAAATTGAAAGATGTTCTGTCTGCTCACATCTAGTATCCCCTGCCTCATATAAAATTTGGGGCTTGGAGCTTTCAATACAGTAGAACCACAATCAGCCCTGCCATTGTGAGTAAGTCATTTGATTGGTACAGGTAGTAACTGACTCTGCGTACCAGACACAAGGCCAGTGCTCTGCTTTAAAGGTGTATGGTAATTTGGTGTGATTACAATTGGCAATGACGGACCCCTGTAAGTCCCTAGTATATAATAGGACTGGGAGGTTTAGAAGCCCAGTAGAATTTGTTCACTGGAGTGTGCATGCTATGTAGCCTGCTATCCTTTTAATGGTGGCCCTGATTTTCAGACTGTCTTTAAAATTAAATTATATGCAAATTCAACTTTGGAATTGAAGCTTGGGGGCGTGGCTTGCAGGGCTGTGAAATGGCCGCTACTTAGGCAAACTCCACCGGCTAAGCAAATTATCCTGAAATAATCCTCCTTTAACCTTCACTCGAGACAGCGCAGATGCTAGCGCTGAAGCCAGAGACACGGGCGCAACTAATGAGCTAACTTTCAGCCTGCAGGCGGCCGGAGGGTGCAAGATATTGACGAGAAAAGCCTAGCGGAACGGAACCCAAGCAGAGGGCTGGGGGCGGAGACAGGAGCTCCAGCCCTGATGTGAAAATTGAGCCCGGGGACGAGAAGGCCGCGACTGGAGACTGCATCGGAGGCCCGCAGTAAGAGGCGCGAAACCTGCACATAGCGCGCTGCTGACCCCCCGCTTGTGAGACGGGTGCTGAGCCTCCGTGGATTACACTGCGCAACAGGCCTGAAGTGGGAATATTGACAAACGACACTGACGGAGAGAAATGGTGAGCCAGCCATCTTTGCTGAGGCCTCGTCGCAGCGTAAACCTGCTCAATTCAGTGCCGATCGTCTACATCCTCGGCGGCTCAGAACTGCTGGGCACTCACTAAGGTATGCCCCTACACCCGGGTATGTAATTTGCACTGGCACGTTGTAACACTAGACGTGCCTAACTGCCTGATGCCATATAAATTGATGGGCAGATGGCCGCTGCGGCATAAGTGACTTATTAGTGGACACCTGCGGTGAGGCGATCCCTCGGACTCTGAGCCGGAGTGCTGGGCGGGATATTCCCTGACACTGAGGACACTGGTACATTGCTGACGGAGAGGCTGGGGTGCAGGGAGACGCCATTTTATGTATATTGGCATCTACTTGGACTGGCTGTGGTGTCGTGCTTTATCCTAGCTACTTGGTGCCAGACCCTGTGACCGTAGAGCGGACGCGCACAGTGTGGTCGAGGCCTGAAGGTACGACTGTAGTATCAACTGGACCTTCTAATAGAGGCCTGGTCATGGGTCCTTTTACATGTGCCACGGAATTTACTTGCGCACGTCCTTGGAGTGGAGTAAGAAGCGGTCCACTGCTGCCCCAAATTCCACACTAAATCATGTGAGTATTGCGTATCTCCCACCCAACTGCCTAACTGCGAGACCAACTGCATGAGATTGAGGCAACGAGAGTGGGCAGATTGGACATACGTCCTGCTTAGAGGCCTGGCTACCTGTGTGCTGTGAATATCTGCACTGGTACATCGAATTTGCGTCACGTGCACATCAAGGGCAGATCAGACGCAAGGCAGTCCAAAATATCATTCCCAACTGCAAAGGGCGGGAAAGCGCCTGAACAGGACCAAGGTACATCGGGAGGTGGTGAAGGTATTGACGACCAAGATGGGGACCTGAAATCGCTAATGCTAGAAATGAGATCGAGCTTGAAGAGTATAGATGCAAAATTGGACACTCTGACCTCACAACTCGACATGGTTAAATCGCAGGTCGCAACACATGTAACTAGGCTAGATTGCCTGGAGAACAGACACACCAAATTGCATGAGTTCAGGCAGGAGACAAAGGAACAACTCCTACACATGGACAAACTCCTCACAGTTATAAGGGCAAAGAATGATGACCTTGAAGCGGGTTCTAGGCGAAACAACCTACGCCTTACAGGAATTCCGGAAACTACAGCCATGCCCAAGATGGAAACTTTTGTGGCTGATCTGCTTCACGAGCTCTTTGACCCTTATCTATCCTCAGTGTTTGCAGTAGAAAGGGCTCATAGGGCACTGGGTCCTAAGCCACCAGTTGGAGGTACGCCCAGGCCCATCCTGGCGAAGATTCTGATCTATCAGGACAGAGACACCATCCTGAGACTGTCCAGAGAACGTGGCCTTATCACCCATAAAGGGAACAAAATTTCGCTCTACCCAGATTTCACCCCTACGGTGCAGGCCGCACGGCGAGAGTTCCTTCCGGCCAAGCACTTACTTTTACAAGCGCAAATTCCTTACTCCTTACTGTATCCAGCTAAGCTTAAGGTGTCACATGACGGTACCTCTCACTTCTTTGTAGACGCCAAATCAGCACTCAAGTTTGCTAAACATGTCTGTGGGCCTACTGCGAAGCGAAAAGGAAATGGAGACAACACACTGGTGAACCGTATGAGTGATAATGACTGAATGCTGGCATGGTTCATATGAACCTTCACTGTGATATTCTGATCGCTTAATCTGAATTAGGACTAATGCTTGAGTTGACAGTAACCATGTTCCACTTATAGTAATGAGAAATGCAATTGGTTTTGAAAATACGCCATTATCCTATACATTCCTCGAACTGTGTGAGCTCTCTCTATGCGTTCTGTGTATTTTTAATATTATATATGATTGGTCTGTGCTGCTCCGGGAGAAGGTATGCTACTTGACAGCTAAGCCACCCTGTGTGAACGGGGGAGTATGCCTCTGTCTCCTCGCCCCCACAAGAAATTTCCCATTATCTGTAGTTTTCCATGCTTGGCGTGTTTTTGGGACGGGTCAGACACGACCTGATTGGGAGGTTGCTGTGGGTGGGGGGAAGGTGGGAATAGTTGGGTGTTTGGTAAGATGTCAGTACAATAGCAATGTGTCTACATTTGTCATGAGATACGCCTTTATGGAGGGCCATGTTGGGGACGGAAGCGATCAATTTACTAAGTTCGCATGGGAGTGACTAAAGTATTGACATGGAACATCCGAGGTCTAAATGATGGTAGAAAAGCAAGGTTGATGCATAATTATTTGCAGAGACATGCCATAGATGTCTGCTTTCTACAAGAAATGCACATTAACTCTCAGCCCTCAGTAAAACTCAAGCATACCTGATGGGGGGCCACATATTCTGCCATATATTCAAACTATGCTCGAGGGGTGGCGATCTTGATACATAAAGGAATAGACTGGAGGGAACGCACCACTTGGCAGATATGTTATTATGAATGGTGTACTTGGTGGTAAACTGGTGACTCTAGCAGCTGTGTATGGTCCAAACGTGGATGAGCCTGAATTTTTCAGAAATGTTTGGGTTCGAATTACTGGGATGGACTGTGCTACAATAATCTGGGGAGGAGACTTTAATGTGGTCCTTGATGATTCCATTGACCAGAGGGGTTCATCTAGACCGTTACATCCACACGCCAATCGAGCTGTACATGACATTATGCTGGAAGGGGATTTAATAGACATTTGGAGAGTGAGACATCCTGATGCACGTGAGGGTACATGTATTTCTAGTCACCACGCTGCCTGGTCCAGATTAGATTTTTGGTTAGTCACCCCAGATGTGGCCGCCTGGACTGTACAGGTAGATGGCATGGCGCGCTCGTTATCAGCTCATGCTCCCTGTTTACTGGAACTGAACATTCCCGACACCCACACCCGTGCGTTTAGCTGGTGATTGCCGCCACATGCACTCCTTGATGAGGCCTTCAAGCAAGAGATTAGAAAGGATATTACAGATTACTTTGATACCAACTCGGGTTCTGTGTCTACTGACTCAATGGTGTGGGACGCATTTAAGGTGGTTATAAGAGGTCAGTGTATTGCAAGACAGGCGGGGGTCCTAAAGGCCATTAGGAACACTATTAGCACAATTGAGGGCCAAATAAAGGATCTAGAAAATTTGTTTTGTGCGAACCCCACACCGGAAACAGCGGCGGAACTGAAGGCTAAGATACTAGACTTTACAGAGGAGGCGCAGCGTGAACTCAAATTCCTGGGTAAGCATGCGGAAGCCCGGCGATATGGGGAGGGGGACAGACCAAGCCGTACCCTAGCGAGGTTACTTGGAAATACCACAAAATCTGACTACATACACACAATCGTTAACCCCACAGGACATAATATAGTGGGCCAAAGTGACATTCTTCAGGAATTAAAAAATGTCTATTCTGACTTGTACACAACCAGACACACCTCCACTCCGGAGCACCTTGAGGAATTTCTTGATTCCATTGCGTTGGTTTGGTTTAATAACGCACACCGTCAATACATGGACCTCCCGGTGACGGTCGAGGACATAGCAAAGGTCAATAAAGGGCTGCCGTTAAATAAGGCGCCGGGCCCAGATGGGCTCACCACAGCGTTCTATAAAACATATGTTGAGGAACTAGCTCCAAGATTGCATACGGTCTTTGCAGAATCATTAGAATTAGAAATCCTCCCTGCATCGATGAGAGAAGCTATGATTATTATATTACTGAAACCAGACAAAGATAGCCAATCTCTAGACTCCTATAGGCCCCTCTCTCTAATGAATGTTGACGTAAAAAAAATTGCGAAAATCATTACTGGTCGTCTGCAACCTCTCCTTCCAATGGTAGCCCTACCGGACCAGTCAGGCTTCATTCCTGGTCGCTCCACTTCCCATAACCTGAGAACCATCTTTTCCGTATTGCATTGTCTTCACCCAACAGTCCATGCGGCTGCGGTGTTTCTGGATGCCACAAAAGCCTTCTATTCACTCAAATGGTCTTACTTATTTCGCATACTAAAACGTATGGGATTTAGCACGTTGTTCCTTAATCAGATACGCCTCTTATACACCAAGCTGACAGCACGAGTTAGAGTTAACGGTATGATATCAGAACCATTCGAGATCTCCCAAGGTACTAGACAGGGATGTTCCTTATCTCCCTTGTTGTTTGCCATTGCTATGGTACCGCTCGCAGCCCGAATAAGGCAACACCACACTAACAGGGGAATCAGATTTAACGCTCGCAGTTTATTAATTTCCCTTTATGCAGATGATGTGACCCTCTATGTTCTGAACCTGGATCCCCTTCTGCGAGAGTTTGTGAAATTTGGTGGCCTAGCTGGAGTGTCCATCAACTGGGCCAAATCGGTAATATTTTCTCTAACAGACAACACACCGGAGGTGCGTTCGGAGTTCCCACTGCGCTGGGAGGCAGAGGAAGTAAAATATTTGGGGATATGGATTAGCCGAAACATCCAGAACATCTGGTCCTTTAACTTTGGACGGGCTGTACATTGGCTCAAGACTAAGGTAGAAATCTGGTCAAAACTGCCACTCTCTATTGCAGGCAGGATAGCTCCGACGAAAATGGTAATCCTGCCCAAGTTCCTATATTTGTTTACGAACATCCCGATTCCTCTCACAAAACACTTTTTTACTCGCCTGCGCTCTCACCTGTTGTCGCTGGTGTGGGCAGGCACCCAGGCCAGAGTGTCCTGGGCCTTGTTAACATTGCCATTGAGGCAGGGAGGGTTGGGCACTCCAGACATGCATCTATAGGCACTATGTGCGCAGGCCCAATTTTTACATTTCTGGGCATACCCTACGCCCTATCAGCCACATGTGGCGGTAGAGTCGGACTCGGTAGCCCCACTTCCATTAAGTGTGGCGCTCTATCAAAAAACTTCGAGGCCCACCACAGATGTTGATTCGGCAGGCACATTGCGCTGGGTATGGCTAGAATTAGAACGTAGAGCTGGACTCCCCATACTGTATGCACCGGTCATTCCCCTGAAACAGAACCCGATGATTCCCTGTTTGGCGGAAAGTAGGGGTGAGACATCTCTGGCTGGCACGCCCTTGCGCACATTTGCTGATATATATCCTGATGGGAAATTTAAAGTTCCACAGACTGCAGCAGAGGGATCACCTGTACCATTCCGAGACATGTTTACCTACCACAAGTTGAAATCCTCTTGTCGTGCGCTATGGAAAGGTTTTCCGGATGAGCCTCCGACATTACATTTTAGCTAGGGCCTCACCCAAGAAATTAGTGAAGCACCTATACACTGCCATGCAAGACCAAGCCCCGATTACACAGCCTACATCTATGCACATTTGGAATACAGAACTGAACCCGCCATTGAGTGAAATACAATCAATCAATCAATCAATCAGTGACATTTATAGAGCGCACTACTTACCCGTTGGGTCTCAAGGCGCTTGGGGGGGGGGGGTGCCGTTACTGCTCGAACAGCCAGGTCTTGAGCTTCTTCCTGAAGGAGAGGTGGTCTTGGGTCAGGTGCAGGTCGGCCGGGAGGGAGTTCCAGGTCTTGGCGGCCAGGTAGGAGAAGGACCTTCCTCCTGTTGTCGCTCTACGGATGCGTGGGACGGTGGCGAGAGCGCGGCTGGCTGAGCGGAGGTGACGTTTGGGAGGGTAGAAGTTGATTCGTTTGTTGAGGTAGCTCGGGCCTTGATCGTGTAGGGCTTTGTGTGCGTGGGTGAGGAGACGGAAGGTGATTCTTTTGTTGACGGGGAGCCAATGTAAGTCTCTCAGGTGTCCGGAGATGTGGCTGTTTCGTGGGATGTCGAGGATGAGTCTGGCTGAGGCGTTCTGGATCCGCTGGAGTCTCTTCTGGAGCTTGGCGGTGGTTCCGGCGTAGAGGGCGTTGCCGTAGTCCAGTCGGCTGGTGACGAGGGCCTGGGTGACGGTCTTCCTGGTCTCTGTGGGGATCCACCAGAAGATCTTTCGTAGCATGCGCAGGATGTTGAAGCACGCTGAGGAGACGGCGTTGACTTGCCTGGTCATGGAGAGGGAGGAGTCCAGGATGAAGCCCAGGTTGCGTGCGTGGTTTGTCGGTTTGGTTGCGGTGCCCAGGGCAGGGGGCCACCAGGAGTCGTCCCAGGCGGTGGGTTTGGAGCCCAGGATGAGGACCTCCGTCTTGTTTGAGTTCAGTTTCAGGCGGCTGGTCGTCATCCACTCGGCTACCTCCTTCATCCCTTCGTGCAGGTTGGCTCTGGCGGCGGCGGGGTCGTTGGTCAGGGAGAGGATCAGCTGGGTGTCGTCGGCGTAGGAGATTATGTTGAGGTTGTGTTGGCGTGCGATGGCCGCGAGGGGGCTCATGTAGACGTTGAAGAGGGTAGGGCTCAGCGAGGATCCTTGGGGGACGCCGCAGATGACTTCGGTGGCCTCTGACTTGTACGGTGGCAGGCGGACTCTCTGTGTTCTTCCGTCAAGGAAGGAGACGATCCATTCCAGTGCCTTCTACTGGACTCCGACGTTGCTGAGGCGCTGCACTAGGGTGCGGTGGCAGACGGTGTCGAAGGCCGCGGAGAGGTCTAGGAGGATGAGGGCCGCTGTTTCTCCATTGTCCATCAGGGCTCGGATGTCGTCGGTGGCGGCGATGAGGGCGGTCTCGGTGCTGTGGTTGGCTCGGAATCCGGACTGCGAGGGGTCGAGGGATCCGTTAGTCTCAAGGAAGGCGGCCAGCTGTTTGTTGACGGTCTTCTCGATGACTTTGGCTGGAAACGGGAGTAGCGAGATGGGCCGGTAGTTCTTGAGTTCGGTGGGGTCTGCTGTAGGTTTCTTGAGTAGAGCGCTGAGTTCGGCGTGCTTCCAGCTCTCGGGGAAGGTGGCGCTGTCGAAGGAGGTGTTGATAATGTCCCGCAGGTGGGGTGCGATGACAGCGTCGGCCTTTTTGAAGACGTGGTGAGGGCAGGGGTCAGTCGGAGATCCGGAGTGGACGGAGTTCATCATGCGGACGGTGTCATCGGTGCTGATCGGAGTCCAGGCTCGGATGGTGGTGGTGGGCGGCGTTGCTGTGGTTGTGGCGTTCGTCGGATGGGTGCTGAAGCTGTTGTGTATGTCCGCGATCTTGTTGTGGAAGTAGGAGGCGAGGGAGTTGCAGAGGTCCTGCGAGGGGGTGATGTCGTTGTTTCCGGCGTTGGGGTTGGAGAGCTCTTTCACGATGTTGAAGAGTTCCTTGCAGTTGTGTGCGTTGTTGTCCAGTCGGTCCTTGAATGCAGTTTTCTTGGCGGTGCGGATCAGTTGGTGGTGCTTCCGGGTGGCGAGTTTGAGGGCGGTCATGTTGTCCGGTGTAGGTTCCTTTCTCCAGACTTTCTCGAGGGCTCGGCAGTTCTTCTTGGAGCTCTTGAGTTCGTCGGTGAACCATGGGGCTTTCTTGCTGCCGGGTCTGCTGGGCGTGGTCCTCAGAGGGGCGAGTTCGTCCGCGCAGTTGCTGATCCATTTCGTGAGGTTGTCGGCGGCCTGGCTGGGGTTCGCTGAGCTGGCAGGAGGGTGCTGGCTCAGGGAAGCGGCGAGCTGGTCGGCTGTGATCTTGTTCCAGTTTCTTCGGGCAACCTGTTGCTGGTGGTGGTGGATCGTCGTTCTTCTGAAGGTGAAGTGGACGCAGCTGTGGTCTGTCCAGTGGAGTTCCGTGGCGTGGCTGAAGGCGATGTCTTTGCTGGATGAGAAGACGGCGTCGAGTGTGTGTCCGGCGAGGTGGGTGGGGGTGTTCACCAGTTGCTTGAGTCCGAGGTTGTCGAGGTTGTCGAGCAGGGTGCTGGTGTTGCGGTCGTTGTTGTTCTCCAGGTGGAAGTTGAGGTCCCCTAGGAGGATGTAGTCAGCGGAGGGGAGGGCATGCGGGCTGACGAAGTCGGCGATGTCCTCGCTGAATCGGGTGCGTGGTCCCGGGGGTCGGTAGATCAGGGTGCCTCTGAGGGTGGTCTTCGGGTCGGTGTGGATCTGGAAGTGCAGGTGTTCGGCGGTTGTGAGGGTGTTGTCAGTGCTAGTCGTTATTCGGATGGTGTTCCTGTGGATGATGGCGATGCCTCCTCCCATCTGGTTGGCGGTGCGGTCCCTCCGGGTAATCTTGTAGCCCTCAGGGATGGCGATGGCGATGTCGGGCGCTGAGGAGGCGTTCATCCAGGTCTCCGTGATGAAGGCAACGTCAGGGGCAGTGGCGTCTAGGAGATTCCAGAGTTCGATGGCGTGTCTGTGGACGGAGCAGGTGTTGAGCAGGATGCACTTGAGGTGGTTGCTGCTGGTGTTCGGCTTGGCTGGTGCTGGGCAGGTCCGGATGCAGGCGAACTTGCAGGTGTGTTATTCTAGAAAAATGTTCCTTCTGTGGTCATAAGTATCAAATAAACAATATACATCCAATAATTAAGAATGGTGACAGAATTAAATAACAGTGTTTACTTTATCATAGTTTTTATTTTCATTTAATATAATTTTTCATTTCACTTTTTTTTATATAAAAAGACATGATTCATCATAGATACATTTAACAGACTTATATTTTTTGCTTTTAAGAACACACATAATTATAACGCATCAGTGATAGAAAAATGTATACAAGATTATAGTACACAATTAATTTTGAGACAGCCACCTGATATTAGAAACTCAACTCAATTCACTAACATACATACATGCATACCACAACCACACTACCAAAAGGGGAAAAAGGGAGAGACTAGATGTTAATTGACAAGTACACAAGTTGTCAAATTCTAGGGTCTCAGAAGAATTCGAGACCCCTGCACATGATAGGTCGACGCGCGTTTCGGTGGTTGAACCACCTTCCTCAGGACCTTTTTTCTCTTGTGGATCAAGAAATATCAGGGGACCTAAAAGAATGGTAAAAGACAGACAGATTTATGTTCCTTTGCTATTCAGTTTCTAGGTTTTTAGGACCGGATACTTGTAAGAGGCACCAGTTTTCGTTGCGAGACAGGGCGCAATTACTTCAACCTGTTCAGAGATAGTTCTCCAGGGAGTCAATTAAAACTTTTAATGACTGATGATGCCCTCAATGGTGCAATACGGATCGATAAAAAGTGGTCTCAATAACTGCGGTATCTTATTATTGGCACATAAAAGCATTCCTCTCTTTAGTCCGAGTTATGACGCCGTGTATCAGCCGGGGTTATTGAGACCACTTTTTATCGATCCTTATTGCACCATTGAGGGCATCATCAGTCATTAAAAGTTTTAATTGACTCCCTGGAGAACTATCTCTGAACAGGTTGAAGTAATTGCGCCCTGTCTCGCAACGAAAACTGGTGCCTCTTACAAGTATCCGGTCCTAAAAACCTAGAAACTGAATAGCAAAGGAACATAAATCTGTCTGTCTTTTACCATTCTTTTAGGTCCCCTGATATTTCTTGATCCACAAGAGAAAAAAGGTCCTGAGGAAGGTGGTTCAACCACCGAAACGCGCGTCGACCTATCATGTGCGGGGGTCTCGAATTCTTCTGAGACCCTAGAATTTGACAACTTGTGTACTTGTCAATTAACATCTAGTCTCTCCCTTTTTCCCCTTTTGGTAGTGTGGTTGTGGTATGCATGTATGTATGTTAGTGAATTGAGTTGAGTTTCTAATATCAGGTGGCTGTCTCAAAATTAATTGTGTACTATAATCTTGTATAAATTTTTCTATCACTGATGCGTTATAATTATGTGTGTTCTTAAAAGCAAAAAATATAAGTCTGTTAAATGTATCTATGATGAATCATGTCTTTTTATATAAAAAAAAGTGAAATGAAAAATTATATTAAATGAAAATAAAAACTATGATAAAGTAAACACTGTTATTTAATTCTGTCACCATTCTTAATTATTGGATGTATATTGTTTATTTGATACTTATGACCACAGAAGGAACATTTTTCTAGAATAAATCTCCTTTTTCCCCTCTGTTCCTTGGTCGCAACTTATCTTTTTGAGGGGGTCCCATTCTCCATGCTGGAACTTGCAGGTGTGGCAGCTGAAGGGTCCGTGGGTGCGTCTCGGGGTGGCTCGGTAGCATCCCGGGATTCGGCCGGTGTTGAGTGCAATGAGTGTTGCGGCGTCGTAGGTCCGGCGGGTCGTCTTGCTTCGCCGGGGGCCAGGGGTCCTGGCACTGGGCGCTGTCCAGGCGCGGACGGGCGCAGACGGGCTTACCTTTGGCGCGCCTTCGGCGCACAATCGGCGCGCCCGCTGCGCGTGACCGCTGCGCGTTCGCACGGTCGCCTGGCGAAGTGCGCGGGGGGGCGGAGCAGCTGGGAGGCGGGAGCGGGGAGGGTACAGAAGGCAAAAGGGGCGGGGTTAGCGGCGGTGGCGGGAAGCGGGGAGCGGGGAGTGGGGAGTGGGGACGAAGGGGCTGGCGCAACAAGCAAAACAGAAGGAAAAAAACACCAAATTACAGGGAGACAGGTAACAATAACAGCAAACAGTAATCACAGCAAAACGACGGGGGCAGGTCGCGGACCACGCTGCTAGAAGGCAGGGGGCGTGGCCACGCGGCGGAGCTCGGCTAGCGAGGCAGCAGGCAGGGAACACGCACACAGCAGCTGGTGGCCGTGCGGCGCGGGGGTGTCCTAGAGCTAGGTCACACTCACCTGCGTCGCACGGTCGCCATATATGGCCAAGTGCGCGGGGGGGCGGAGCAGCTGGGAGGCGGGAGCGGGGAGGGTACAGAAGGCAAAAGGGGCGGGGTTAGCGGCAGTGGCGGGAAGCGGGGAGCGGGGAGGGGGGACGAAGGGGCTGATGCAACAAGCAAAACAGAAGGAAAAAAAACACCAAATTACAGGGAGACAGGCAACAATAACAGCAAACAGTAATCACAGCAAAACGACGGGGGCAGGTCGCGGACCACGCTGCTAGAAGGCAGGGGGCGTGGCCACGCGGCGGAGCTCGGCTAGCGAGGCAGCAGGCAGGGAACACGCACACAGCAGCTGGTGGCCGTGCGGCGCGGGGGTGTCCTAGAGCTAGGTCACACTCACCTGCGTCGCACGGTCGCCATATATGGCCAAGTGCGCGGGGGCGGAGCAGCTGGGAGGCGGGAGTGGGGAGGGTACAGAAGGCAAAAGGGGCGGGGTTAGCGGCGGTGGCGGGAAGCAGGGAGCGGGGAGGGGGGACGAAGGGGCTGGCGCAACAAGCAAAACAGAAGGAAAAAAAACACCAAATTACAGGGAGACAGGCAACAATAACAGCAAACAGTAATCACAGCAAAACGACGGGGGCAGGTCGCGGACCACGCTGCTAGAAGGCAGGGGGCGTGGCCACGCGGCGGAGCTCGGCTAGCGAGGCCGCAGGCAGGGAACACGCACACAGCAGCTGGTGGCCGTGCGGCGCGGGGGTGTCCTAGAGCTAGGTCACAGTGGTCTTTCTGCTGCAAACAACTCCTAGAACTCTCGCCAAACTATACATTGCGCCTAGTGCATTTTCAATTCTTGCATAGATATTACCGCACCCCAATAGGCCTACATCGCATGGGTTTGAAGGATGACACAAGATGCAGGAGATGTGGCATGGAAGACGCCACGTTCTTACACGTGGCTTGGGGTTGCTCTTTACTCACTACTTATTGGACTACAATTTTTGATGCTATCAATCAGATAGTAAATAGATCAGATGACCCAACACCGCACATGGGGATCCTGGGGTTGATAATTGACACAGAGCCTTCACGTCGCAAATTACATGCCTTACTTCTGCTGTATGCCAGACGACAGGTTGCTATAAGATGGGGTCGCAGAGTCTTACCAACGTTCACGGCCTGGCTGTCTGATGTTACATACGGGCATACAAAACTCTCCACATTCTGTGAATTGATGCCTACTGCATCTAGACCCCGCGATATATGGGAACCGTTTCTGGATTGGGCACGAGCCAGAGCCACTTCCCCATCTTCTACACAAACATTGTCTGGGGTGGGAGGTCAAAATAACCAAAGTGATGTACATGATCAGGGTCCGGAGAGAATCAGTATAACGCCTCAACTGGGCACAGATGATAATGACCTATAACTTGCTTCCATGTTGTTGACCTTTAAACTAGCCTATTGTACTGCTGTGTGTCGCTATTCTCCATGAACTGATGATCCTTATATATGCTTATTATGATATGCTTACCCGTTCCTCACCTGTGTTCTTCTGACTCATTTGACAATGGATGTTTTGATTTGTAACGAATACTTAATTTTCATTGTAGCATTGCTTACCAGTACTGACAGCTGCCTGTTTGGTTAATCTGATCCTTATAAATTTTTCATGTCTTATGTATAACTCAGTCATACGCATACTACATGTGTCCTACTTACATTCTGTTTTCAACAACTGTATGTACTGTGTATACCTGAAAACTCTAATAAACAAAGTTTAAAAAATAAACTTTGGAATTGAAGGCACTTCAAAAGTAGTGATATACCTTTTTTATACATATATGTCACTCCTAAGGTTTCCCCTATGTGCCCCAGGGGTAGTGTGCCAAGTAACTATATGCAGGGAAATTTATAAAAGATGTTTTATAAGCCCTGGTGAGGGAAAAACTTTGTATTTCATTTTTCCCCATTGTATATAATGGTCTCCGTAGGCTAACATTGGACTTGTTTATTTAAGTATAAATATGGACAGGAGTGAGAATAAATATAATTCAAAGTCTTAAAATGTTAGGTAGGATAAATCCAACAACTTGCCTGTGTTCGTTTTATAATAACTACCACAGACCAGAAGTTATTCAATTTATTTTCTGTAAGTCAAAATCCAGTCTTCCAGCAGCTCTCTCCTGGTCGTCTAGGCTGAGCCAAGCTGTCTTAATGAGGTGTTAAGAAGCCTACTAGAGCGACAATAGATTCCTGTGAGAGGAGAACTGAAAATGCAGAAGGTCGGGTGGGTGGGGGTGGAGTGATCAAACTAGTCTTCAAAGGGAGACTGCCACTTTGGGACAGCACAGGTCACCCCCACATCCTGCACCCCCACCCTTAAAGGATCCCCAGTTATTAGATTAGGGAGAAGGCTGGAAGGGGTGTGTTAGGAAATCTTTGCTACACCGTTGGTTGGCTTTGCCTATTCTAATCTCCAAGTAAAAACTTCCTCCATGTTGGATTTTGGAACAATTGTGATTTTTGCGGCTAGAATTTCCCACACTTTGGTGGAATTGGATATACACCTGGGTGGCAGCCTGCACCCCATTGGTCAGTGGTTTACCCCTGCTGGACGCCCAGCAACAGTGCATACATATGGAAGAGTATCCAAGCAACATTAAATATGCTGCCTGAAACTACAAGGTGAAGGACTGCCCAGCTGGAAACTAGGCCTGTGTGGAGCTCTCGGAGTTTTACTCTATGAAATTCTGTGGAGTTGCTGAAAAACTTCAGTGAGCAGGCGAAGTATTGCTCGGCCACCCCTAATGAAGTCTCCTTGGATCCTGAGGGTAGTTAGTGGATTGCTGAGATATCGTCAGAGGCCCCACCCCCATTCTCAACCACTCTGAAAAAGTAGCCTCCTGGTGCACTACTGGTTGAGATATGAAGTCCCCTTGGCTGGGCTGCTGAGGGTCGTTGGGGTAAAAAAACCCTATTATTGCCATAAGTAAGTCCCCCACAATGGAATTGCTAAGACGTCAGAGGAGGACCCATCTCTTTCTCAACCACTCTGCATAGGAGCCTTTTGGAGCACTACTGGTTGGGGGATGAAGTCCCCTTCGCTGCTGAGAGTCATTGGGGGCCAAGAAGCCCAATTGCCAACACAAGTAATCCCCCACAGCAGGATTGCTAAGTTGTAATCAGAGGCCCGTCCTTTTCTCAGCAGCTCTGAAAACGGGGCTCCTGGTGCACTAATGGTTGAGGGATGAAGTCCTCATAGCTGCTGAGGGTCGTTGGGAGCCAAGAACCCCTATTATTGCCATAAATTATTCCCCACAGTGGGATTGCTAAAACTAGAGGTGTGCAAGCCGGTAAACTCAGTTCTGCCGGTGGGATAGCAGAGTTTATGCCAAACCCCATGTTCCAAGTGGAGAGTGGAATGGCAAACCTCTGCAAACTCTGCTGGCCAAGTGGAGTTTACCACCCACCCCTAGTGGAAAACTGATCTGCACCCTAAAGGTCTGCACTTCAAAGGACTGCACCTGCTGCACATTCTGGGACTACAGCCCTAAGGACTTTACCTTGCTTTAAGACGGTATTAAAGAGTGGACTCCCTGCAAGCTGCAGGTTAACTGAGCCCACTTGCATCATGTCCAACAAGTTGTCCCCACCCTGGAGTGCGTCCAGTGGACTTTTAAGGATTTGGGCAGGTGCATTGTGGGAATTGTAATCTCAACATCCTAAGGACCATCTCAGAGATTCTAGACACCTGGATTGCTGTTGTGGACATTTTAAACCCTCAAGGAGACCTTCTGGAAGAAAATACAGATGCTTGGTGAAGTTTGGGAACTTTTTGGTAAACAGCTCCATAATGTGACCGACTCGATGTCGAGAGTCAAGCCGGCTAACTTGAACCGCGACCCGGCCTGGATTTCTGGTTCATCCTGTTGAAAGTTTCAGAGTTTCAGACTTCCAGGATTTGACTGGGGCCTCTCAGAAAATCAAGCTGATGACGTTGCAGCAAATCCGAGCTTAAGAGAAGCCTTGCTCGATGTTGAGAGACAAAGCTCCAGAAAAATGACTAAGTGCGAAAGTAAAATTTTGACCAAGGCCTCCTTCTTAGTGTATCCAACCAGGGCTCCATCACGGTCATCCTCATACTTTGACTTAGTCCCAGTCAAGCGAAACCAGATGTCCCGATTTGGCACAATTAAGTTTTTCCGCTCTAGAAAGTGCTTATTCCTTAAAAAATCCTATCTCCAATTCCCAACATTGAATGGTCGCGTTTTGATGTCTATTTGTTCATAACTATATAACCTAATTTTCTAAATGGGTGTTGAATTTTTATTATGTGTTTTGTCTTACTTCTTTAATGTATTGGTGTTTTTATATGCTTACACCTATCTCCTAAGTTATGCCTACCTGCTCATTGCCAGCTACCAAAGGTTGAGCAAGGGAATAATTTATATAAGCCTTGACTGACTCTTTTTGTGTGTTTGTGGCCTTTTTAATAATGGTAAGTCACTACTTATCACTCCTAATATCCCACTTTCCAACAGCTATCAACAAACTCCTCTCCTCTGAGCAACTGTAAGTGGACATTGTCACATGTCTGTCTGATATTTTTCTGTGCATGTCCACCATGCAACCCCTGACTTATCAGGAACATTGTAGTTTCTAAAGGTAGACCACCACGTAAAAGTATTGACAGGTTTGATTTGTTTTAAGATAGACCACCTCATACAAATGCCGACAGGTCCACCATGACCTCCAATCATCACTATCAATCCACTTTTTTCCCATTGTAGTCACTCTGGGCATGGAGGTGCTTTACTCATAAAAGACCACTGATATGGCATCAAACTTTATATGAGGCAGGTCTGCCTTGGGTTGGCCATTGGAGGCAAGGCCTCTGCCTCTCAGCCTTGTGCCCTGCCAAAGCCGAAATGAAGCCCTGAGACTAACTGAAATGATGCATATCAGTACTTACTCCAATAACAAAGGAGACACAATTAAAATAAAGTTTATGTCTATAGCTTGCAATTAGGCGCAAAGCATGCATAAAAATAGAAGACTATCAAGGTTTTTTCCCCAGTGTGGTTTCTTCTTCTTAATTGGGACCTTCTTAATGAGGCTTTTGCCACTTTTCGCTTAAGCTAATCTGTGCAGGCTGTTTGCTTAAACTATTCTGTGCAGGTTACCATGGTGGCTTCTAGGAGGAGTCACCATTTCCTTTATCAATCAGAAAAGATGTTCTAGAGACTTTTTCAGCATCTAGTCCCTAATAGCAGGGAAGGTATGCCCATGAATGTTAGAGGCAATTCTCTATAAATTAACTTTGAGGATGTTCCTGCAGGCATAAGGGAAAGGTATTCAGGCTTGTGATTCTTTCTCCAGTTACCACAGGGGGATTTCTAGAAGTCTTGGATAAAAAAAGACCATGCCAGATTGAGGGCAGCCCACATGGCAGGCAGAGAAAGAGAGATGCACCCTTAATACGGTGGACAGCTGCCATCATAAATCCTTTTCTGAGTACTTCACAGGGGTTGGATATGCTGTGTACTGATATGTATCAGTGACTAAAGGGTAATAGGCAAATGTGACATTACCATGTCTCGCAAATCATCAGAAATTCTACCTCACTATTTAAGTCTCTATACTGTATCAGAAAACAAAGAAGGAGGCAGGCAACAGAAGGACTGACATTAGTGATGTTCTAGTCAATCAAAAGTAAACATGTGTGATTGACCCCTTCACTGCAGGTATAGCTCGGCGGCCAATCCCGCCCCTGTGCATATGTCTGACATTGGTCGAGGCTGGGAAGGGTTTAAAGGGAAACTCTGCTGCTCGCCCTGAAGGTGTTCTTTTTTAATACACAGGTTGAGGTGAAGAGGGATTGCTTCTGCTTAAGCCCTGCAACCCTCCCTTCCATACATGACATCAGCATGCCACAAGGCATGCTGACAATACTAATCCCCACCGCCCATGGAAGACAGAAGCAGGTGAGTTCTCAGCACCAGGTTCATTTGGGATATTAGCAGGAAATAGCCTCCCCACATTTGAGGCATGCTCCCCTTTCCAAGGATGGCCCCCTCAAAAAGTGTCATGCTTGTGGATCCTAGTTGTGCCATGATACACCTGCAAAAAACACAGTTGATGGACAGAATGCAGAACAATGTCTTACGTTCACCCCAGTACAAGGATCTGGGCCTAAATCCATCATTTTTTTGCACTCCACACCACCCTAGGTCAGACAATGGCTATATGCAAATCAGCCTTGACCTGTTCCTCATGGGAACACTCCAGCCCAAACTACCAAGCTATGTCTTTCCTAGAACGGAATCAAGCATCCAAGGACCGGTTTCTGGCTATCAGCCTTCTTCAGCCTGGATAGCTTGACTCCAGTGATGTGGAGAGCCTGGGACTCACGTCTGAGCATACCCAGCCCACTCGGGGTGAAAATTGCAAAAAACACAGTTAATGGACAGAATGCAGAACAATGTCTTACATTCACCCCAGTACAAGGATATGGGCCTAAATCCATCGTTTTTTTACACTCCACACCACCCTAGGTCAGACAATGGCTATATGCAAATCAGCCTTGACCCTGTGCCTCATGAGAACAGTCCAGCCCGAACTACCAAGCCATGTCTTTCCTAGACCGGAATCAAGCATCCAAGGACCGGTTTCTGGCTATCAGCCTTCTTCAGCCTGGATAGCTTGACTCCAGTGATGTGGAGAGCCTGGGACTCACGTCTGAGCATACCCAGACCACTCGGGGTGAAAATTGCAAAAAACACAATTGATGGACAGAATGTAGAACAATGTCTTACATTCACCCCAGTACAAGGATCTGGCCTAAATCCATCGTTTTTTTTGCACTCCACACCACCCTAGGTCAGACAATGGCTATATGCAAATCTGCCTTGACCCTGTGCCTCATGGGAACAGTCCAGCCCGAACTACCAAGCCATGTCTTTCCTAGACCGGATTCAAGCATCCAAGGACTGGTTTCTGGCTATCAGCCTTCTTCAGCCTGGATAGCTTGAGTCCAGTGATGTGGAGAGCCTGGACTCACGTCTGAGCATACCCAGCCCACTCGGGGGGAAAATTGCAAAAAACACAGTTGATGGACAGAATGCAGAACAATGTCTTACATTCACCCCAGTACACGGAACTGGGCCTAAATCCATCGTTTTTTTGCACTCCACACCACCCTAGGTCAGTCAATGGCTATATGCAAATCAGCCTTGACCCTGTGCCTCATGGGAACAGTCCAGCCCGAACTACCAAGCCATGTCTTTCCTAGACCGGAATCAAGCATCCAAGGACCGGTTTCTGGCTATCAGCCTTCTTCAGCCTGGATAGCTTGACTCCAGTGATGTGGAGAGCCTGGGACTCACGTCTGAGCATACCCAGCCCACTAGGGGTGAAAATTGCAAAAAACACAGTTGATGGACAGAATGCAGAACAATGTCTTACATTCACCCCAGTACAAGGATCTGGGCCTAAATCCATCGTTTTTTTGCACTCCACACCACCCTAGGTCAGACGTGGCTTGGTAGTTCGGGCTGGACTGTTCCCATGAGGCACAGGGTCAGAGCTGATTTGCATATAGCCAATGTCTAACCCAGGGTGGTGTGGAGTGCAAAAAAACGATGGATTTAGGCCCAGATCCTTGTACTGGGGTGAATGTATGACATTGTTCTACATTCTGTCCATCAACTGTGTTTTTTGCAATTTTCACCCCGAGTGTGCTGGGTATACTCAGACGTGAGTCCCAGGCTCTCCACACCACTGGAGTCAAGCTATCCAGGCTGATGAAGGCTGATAGCCAGAAACCGGTCCTTGGATGCTTGATTCCGGTCTGGGAAAGACATGGCTTGATAGTTCGGACTGGACTGTTCCCATGAGGCACAGGGTCAGAGCTGATTTGCATATAGCCATTGTCTGACCTAGGGTGGTGTGGACTGCAAAAAAACGATGGATTTAGGCCCAGATCTTTGTACTGGGGTGAATGTAAGACATTGTTCTGCATTCTGTCCATCAACTGTGTTTTTTGCAATTTTCACCCGGAGTGGGCTGGGTATGCTCAGACGTGATTCCCAGGCTCTCCACATCACTGGAGTCAAGCTATCCAGGCTGAAGAAGGCTGATAGCCAGAAACCGGTCCTTGGATGCTGGATTCCGGTCTAGGAAAGACATGGCTTGGTAGTTCAGGCTGGACTGTTCCCATGAGGCACAGGGTCAAGGCTGATTTGCATATAGCCATTGTCCGACCTAGGGTCGTGTGGAGTGCAAAAAAACGATGGATTTAGGCCCTGATCTTTGTACTGTGGTGAATGTAAGACATTGTTCTGCATTCTGTCCATCAACTGTGTTTTTTGCAATGATACACCTGCAGCAAACCCACCAGCCCACCAGGTATTTGATTGTGTTTAGTGAGGGGGGTCTTGCTTCTGGTACACCTGCCAACTCCCCTAGGGGCCAAAATATTTATTGAAAAATATTTCATATAGTAGTATAGATGATGGTCTCGGTTATGGCCATGTGTTTCCTGTGGATTTCCTTCAAACATTGCCTGCAGTAATCACAAGTACATGCATGCGTGCAAGCAGTTATGCATACAGTGCCGAACATCTATAAAGTGTGTCTTTCCACCTATACAGTGTGTCTTTCCATGTGCGTTTTTCCAAGTGAAAAACTGTCCCACTCTAGAAATGTAGGCTACATCTAGGTCTGTAATATTAATAATCTTGTGATTTCACTGGAATAGATGTAGATATACATTTGTAGACAGTCCATTGATCTTTTCTGTCATTCAAATAATATTTCCCCCCACTACAGTATGGGGTAACTGGTCATGCCACTTCAGCCATTTGAGATTGAAGACATATTTTTGCTTTCAGACAGTTGTTTTCATAGAGGCAATGGTCTGACAGCTTCCCCTACAGTAACATTTTGCAAAAGCCATACCAAAAGTTCATTTAAAAAGCCAAGCAGCTGGAAGTTCACACCAGACCTATTGGCTTGCATACTGTTGTTCAGCAAACTGATTTGCTAGTGGGGGACACTGTTATTGTTGTGCATAGTGTTTGGCCCTGTCAGACTCTGATTTAGCCTTTTTTTAGTTGCCTCTCAGCTAAAATTGTCTATGCTGCATGTGAGTGCCACAGTAAATGAACAGTGTCTGGAGTCGGCTCACTTGTAAAGCCAGATTTAGAAACATTCGTACTATGGGAGCCGCTTCTCGCTGATCTGGAGTGTTGCTGGCGGCCGGGCTTGGCTATGCTGTGTTTTCCTGGCCGGGCTTGGCTCCGCCGATCCCCTGCTCCTTGGTGTGATGCTTGAGGGCCGGGCTTAGCTCCGCTCGTGGTCTGGCCGGGCTTGGCTCCGCCGGGCCGTGTCGCACTACAACTCCCAGCAGCCTCATCGCGGCAAGGACGCCGCTGACGCGAACAGGAAGCGCCTGGAGGCGCATAAAGGCTCCCTTGCTATTGAGTCCGGGGGGAGCCGCTTCTCGCTGACCTGGAGTGTTGCTGACGGCCGGGCTTGGCTCCGCTGTGTTTTCCTGGCTGGGCTTGGTTCCGCCGATCCCCTGTTCCTTGGTGTGGTGCTTGAGGGTCGGGCTTAGCTCCGCTCGTGGTCTGGCTGGGCTTGGCTCCGCCGGGCCGCGTCGCACTACAACTCCCAGCAGCCTCATCACGGCAAGGACGCCGCTGACGCGAACAGGAAGCGCCTGGAGGCGCATAAAGGCTCCCTTGGTTTCTCGTCCCGTGGGACGCGCGCGGGCACGCCCGGGAGAAGCCCGGGACAAGGGCGGGCCGTCTGCGGCCGTCAGAGGCCAGAAGAGGCTGGGCTGGGGCACGGACTTTGGGTCTTCTCCCTCGGATTCCACACAAACTGTAAGATAATATAACACGTACTTATTTTATTCGTTTTCTTGTTTCCTGGTCCTTATCAGCAATATCGAACTATAATACCCTCTGGGTGAGACATTATCGTTCAACTGTATCTGTGTCTAGTACCTTTGGTCCATTAATATGTCGAAGCTCAGATCAACAAAACCTTCAACAGTAAACGAGATAAGGACAATGGACAACTATCTTGTGAAGGTGGTTAGTAAGATTAATAAAGAAAGGCGACTCTCACTAAATAGGGTAAGCCCAAATGCCTCACCTACAAGGCTGAGTTCGCCCTCAACTCCCTTGCCCCAGCCAGATAGTTGCCTGGAAGACCCTATCGCTATTGACACTAATGACGCATCCATCGTAGTGTCACTGGAAGAGCGGGAAGTCATAACTGACCCTACCCCGAGTCTGACCCCGACGCCCTCCCCAAGGCCTTCACCAGTACAATCGCCTGCTCGTAGAGTTGTCGGGCATGTAGGAAGGCACCTGTCAAGTGGGTGGTGGGCCGGAAGTCAAGAAAGACGGGGAGTACATCAACTAGCAGTGGAAGTGCTTCAGAATCTACAAATAACGCTGAGTTGAATAATTTGCACCCTGCCCACATCGAGCTCTTGGCAAGTATCATCGAGTCAAAATTAGAAGCCATGATTAGACCTCTTGTGGTAAATTTAGATCAGGTCACCCAAGAGGTTTCTAGATTAGGGGGCCTCCTAGATTTTCACGTGACTCGGAATAACACACTCACGAGTCCCCCTACTGGCAACAATGCAATAGGGGTTGTATGTTCTGCTAGCATAGGGGGAAAAGGGCCAATGGTCACCACACAAAATCCACCAGTCACTCGACCACAGAAAGCCCTATCTCCCAACCTACCATCAGTGCCAGCCCCATTAGTACAACCATCCCCACCAAACATTGGCAGCCAGAACACTACAGTGGGGGAGACTATGGTGGGAGAAGTAGGCCTAAGAGAAGAAACACAGTTAACCTCCCACCGGAGTGTGTCTAATACACAGTGGTATTAACAAATGTCCCTGAGGTTGTTTCCTGTCTTTCTGATTCCAGTTTAGAAACCCATGCCGCTTTAAAAAACAAAACATTAGCATGGCTAAATAGGAATTGTGGTTTTCTGTTTGCCTTTTCAAATGACATCATTTCCACCCGAAGAGTAAGCTGGATTGGCAATGCTAGAAAGAACTCGAGTGGGGACTGCATTATTGTAAATTTTAAGCATCCGCAACATGTTGCAACAGTCCTCCTTAGAGCAGCCTCCTTACCCATAGTGGATAACTCTGTATGTGCTAGGCCTCTTGGGTTTTTCTACAATCACCTAGATAACACCCAACGTCCACCATCCCATCAGCATAAGCATTCAGCTAATGAGTATAGAAGGGGTGTTGCCGGCTGTGTCCCAAATGTTTATCAACACCATAATAACGGGGATCCTTATTGTTACCAGCTGGCTAGCACGCATAATCAATTCGATCAGGCCCTACCACTATTTAATCGTTATACCCCTTTATCCTCATTGGAGGAAAATGATTGACTCCCTATCGAACCAGGGAGTACAGCTCAGCTCCCCACACCCTCTTTTAAAATTGTTACCTGGAACATTGCTGGTATTAAGACCAAAGCTGGAAATGTTGAGTGGCTCAATACATTAAAATTTTTTGATATTATTGCTTTACAAGAGACATGGAACCAAGCTAATAGCTTCTCTTTGGACGGCTACAGTCACTTTTGCATTCCCGCAACTAGTAGTGCTGCAGGTAGAGCCAAGGGTGGCTTACTAACTTTATTTAAACTTGATGTAAAAGGCAAAATAACACAGTGTAACTCAGGTTGCGATAATTGTCTGATTGTTGAACTCTCTACCCAGGATAAGGCCAAGATCCTATTTGTAAATTTTTATAACTCAAATGTAAATGAGTGTACCGGTCATAACTTGGAAGTACTGGACAAATTCTTGTCAGCCTACAGTGTAAATGTAAATACTTTTGAAATATTATTTTTGCGGGATTTTAAAATCCACCCCTGCACCCTACCATGTATTAGCCAGGATGAAGAAGGCCCGCCCCTCTCCTCATTTATCCATCTGGAACACACTAGGCGGGGGGAGTATTTAGAAAACTTTCTTGCCAGATGGAATTTATATGAGTTAGGTTGCGGGGATGGTAAAAGTAGGTCCCCTACATTTAACCCCTTCGCTGCGGCGGCTATTCCGCCGCAGCACTAAGGGGGGGGGGGCGGGCGGTCACGCGGCGGTCCCGTGCTTGTGATGGAACCGCTCCGTCACGGTTCGTGGGTGAGCTGTGCTTGTGACGGAACGGTTCCGTCACGAACCCGCCCGCCCATTAATTAGTCAGCGCAGGCGTGGAATTCGCGCCGGGCAGGCGCGGCGAGCGGGCCGTGACGGAACCGTTCCATCACAAGCACAGCTCACCCGTGGCTTGTGACGAAGCGGTTCCGTCACAAGCATGCAACGGGTTAAGGGTAAAGATGATGGCACTATTATAGATTTTATTTTTATGTCTTCTTTTTTGTTGTGCAAGGTTTTAAACTATCACACAGAGGTATCAGTTTTTAGTGATCATAACCCTGCTTTATTGGAATCAAAGTATTCAGATCTACTCTCACTAAAAACGGTGACACATAGAGGGGGACTAAATGTGTCCGTTAAAGATCAGAGGCGAAGGTTAAAATGGACAAAAATAGTCCCTGAAACATTCCTCCAAGAAGTATTGATCAAGGTAGAGGATGAAGTGGCAATATGCCTAGCAAAACAGACACAAAATAAAGATGTTATTTTTGCGTTTGATAGCATTTGTATAGAAATCAACCATAGTCTACAGGCAGGAAAAAGTCAGAAGCCGTTTCAAGGTAAAAGGTGGTTTGACAAAAAATGCTCTAAAGCCCATGGATACTTATTTAAAGCCCTGAAAGCCATGCCTAAAAACTGTGTACATACAGCTAGCTTAAGGAGCATATATAAAAAAGCTATCCTAGAGAGAAAAAAGGAACTGAAACACGCAGCTTGGGCCCAACTACTCGACCCAGAAACCCTAAAAAATAGTGGTTTATTTTGGAAAATTATAAATCAGACATTATTTTCGGGTGAGGAGAATACCCCTCTTGAGGCAAACATCTCAGATGAGGATTGGATCCAACATTTCAGTAAAATATACTCAGAAATTAGCAATGACTTGCAAATCAAGGGCACTATTCATAACGTCGAGGGCCCTGCTGTAATTTTTGAGGCTGCAGAAGTGGAAAGGGCAATAGATCTGACCCTGAAAAACAAAGCGCCGGGTCCTGATGGGGTTCCGGCGGACGTTTTTAAATGTGCCCCAAAATTTTGGTCTAAAATCTTATGTAATGTTTTTAATGCTCTAACAAATGACAACATCCCGGCCTCGTGGAAAAAATCTATCATCATTCCAGTCTATAAAAAGGGTAACAGGCAAGACCCCTCCTGTTATAGACCCATTTCACTGATTGATTCATCTGTGAAAATATTGGGTCGGGTTATTTTATCTAAATTGAATGAATGGGTGAATGAGAAAGGGGTCTTATCAAATGTTCAGTACGGATTTAGACCAAAAAGGAGCATGTTAGATCAAGGACTCAACTTGCACTTATTAGTGGATAAATATACCAGGGCCAAGGAGGGGTCCATGTACCTGGGGTTTATGGACCTCTCGTCAGCCTTTGACCTTGTGAATTGATCAAAATTGTGGCAAATCCTAATTGACATGGGTCTGGACAGGGCTTTAGTAAATCTCCTGGCGGATTTACACTCCAGCCTTCTAGCCTCCGTCAGGGTTACCTCGGAGGGTCGCTGCACTAGTCACTTTAACTCTGAAAGGGGTGTTCGGCAGGGGTGCATTCTGGCACCCCTCCTATTTACCATTTATATAAATGCACTGGAACCAGCGTTGAAAGAGGCATCCCTTGACATCCCGTGTATAGGAGAACTTGGAATTGGTTTACAACGCCTCTTGGATGTATTTGAAGACTTTATGGGTTCCTTGGACCTCAAGATAAATGTAAAGAAGTCTCAAATCATGATAATGGGCAGGAGTAGCAAGAATAATAACCTAAAAACTTTTACATGTGGCAAAGAAGAACTTTGTAGAATAGCCACTTTCCCATACCTGGGGATCACTTTTGATAAGAGAGGGAACTGGGGTCCACAGATAAAAAACAGAAACATCTCCCTTGCAAGAACATCCTCTGCCCTACAGGGCTTTTAAAAAAAATTGGGGGCAAGGCCAATAGTAACTCTAATGAAA
The DNA here is from genome assembly GCF_964263255.1 of Lissotriton vulgaris. Taxonomy (NCBI): domain Eukaryota; kingdom Metazoa; phylum Chordata; class Amphibia; order Caudata; family Salamandridae; genus Lissotriton; species Lissotriton vulgaris. Next base: position 550,492,277 of record NC_141697.1, read on the forward strand.
ATCTATAAAGCAAAATGCCTTGCGGTGGCTACATATGGTAGTGCAATTTGGGGATACTGTTCTCCGGACAGTATACAGACTACTGAGAATACATTTTTAAGAGCTGTCCTCTCTGTGCCACAATCTACTCCATCATATACAATCTACACTGAACTAGGAGTAGGTTTTATTTCAGACATGATAAAAATGGCCCCTCTTCTAGCATGGCTGAAGATCTGGTTGAACCAGGAAATCCCCCTTAATCATATCATTATAAAAGATTGCTTACAGCTAGATAGAGCTAATAAAATCTTGTGGCTAGCATACATTAAAGACAGTTTTGCTAAGCTAGGGAGACCAGAGCTTTTTTCCTCCCCGGAGTCCATAACAACAAAGGACATTGCCTTGATTAAGGGTACAATGGGAAAAATGCTAAACCTGGAGAGGGAACAAATGGAATTAAAAAAACCTACGGTGAGGGCTAACATCATTATGAGCACCCAAGTAGGCCCTGAATTGTATTTAACTGCTGTGAATCAAGCTTATCACCGGTTCCTTTTAACCCGATTTCGGTTTAATTTGATTCACCTAAACCTTGGTCATTTCCCAACCTGGAGTACTCCTGAAAACGCAATGCCGTGTTCTTATGACAATTTTTCCAACCCAGAATACAATGCACTTTCTGATGTTCTGTGGACACTACAAGGCAGTAAGGACGAAATATCTGATCCCTATTCTAAAGGAGGCAGGGTTTATTCGAGTAAAGCCAGCACTCCTGTTTTTACAGCTATTGCAGACCCCTAGGATTATGTTTCATGTTGCCAATTTCCTAGTGGGAGCTGTTAGGATCAAGAAGAGGAAGACGACCAATAACCCCTATATTGTTGTTTTATAGTGGATGAAAGCAGGTACAATGTTTACACTACGGGAATGTTTAATGAACAAAATTGTTATGTGGGATTGTATAATGAATGATACCTTGTATTCCTATTTAACTGACCTCTTTTTTAATGTATTTTAAACGTATTTTTAAAGGTTAACATTTTTTTATTCTTTTTGTAAATATTTTGACTGTGTAAATTAATCGTGATTTTATTCTGTATAAACTATGTATTTTAGAACATGTGAATTTTGTTTAGTGCTATTGTCTTTTTATGATATTAATTTATCGAAATAAAGTATTTTGACTGACTGACTGACTGACATACTATGTTTTTGTGACACAAACCAGAACAAATATTTTTTTTTGCTATTTACTTTCCAGCTGGAAACTTGATTTGCGCTGGAAAGTTGCAGCACACATACAAAGTAGGAAACGTTTTAAAAGTTGTCTAAGCATAGTATTTTGTACTTGAAGGGAACCCTTCCAGTACAAAACCTATGATAGATTCACGAACATGCCCCTGCACTATGGCGCAAAAGTGTGTGCATGGCGCTTAGCAGCAACATTCTGCACCAGGGCTAGGGAGAGGGGAGGAGAGAGCCATAGCTCTGTAGATATAGCGCTTTCTTGCTCTCTCTTTCCCAGGCAACGCAGCACATCGTTTTTGGCTGCTACTATGTGTTGCATGAGAATTTATTAAATCTGACGATTTGAACTTTGAAATATGCCTTGGTACTGGGCATGTGGCAAGTTAAAGTAATACTTTGTTCTTTTTTGTCTTTTGGAAAAATTATTTCGACCAGTTCATCGAATCACAGCATGGAGAAGATAAGTGTTTTCTTTTGCATTTTCCCTTTTACTCATCACACACCACTCCCACCTGCTGCATACTTGTGCCTTCTATATACAACATAGGGGCTTATTACAAGCCTCCGACCACCATCATCAGTTTCAACTCCGACCGGCTGATTATGAATCAGCCGGTCATAATTATAAAAAAGCGGTCATTCTGACTGGCTTCCAATGGGCTCAAGGAGCCCGTTGGCCAGTCGGAGGCAGGTCCGTAATCCCAAAAGGCGGTCCTTCTGCCCTTGGGTTTACGATGCACAGTTTCCAGCAGAGTTTCCATGCCAGCGTATCCGACATGGAAACCGTATCAGAAAGCGTGTTTGGGGGCTCCTAGCAGGGCCCCTTTGTGTGCGCAGCCTCTGGATGCTGGCCAAGTGGGCACCTATGCTTCCCCTGTTAATCCCTGCACCCCGTGGCAAGCACCTTGGGGTGCCTGCCACAGGGTGCAGAGATTAACACCACCTCCCATTTTGCTATGGGAACATGTACTACAGCCAGTTTTATTGCTGTAACACATGCTCCCATAGGGAAATGTAGGCATGCGACTGAACAGTGTTTGGTTGCATACAAATTAGGCAGTCGGGATTGCGGACTGAAGGTCAGACGGTCCCGTTTACAAGACAGTATCGGGTGGACGCAAGTCAGCCCAACATCGCAATCGGCCCCATAGTGTTTCAGAAGAAAGGTTTTAATCAGGTTTTAGGCAATCAACAGAGATGGTATCTCAGTGGAGGACTGTTGGCCAGGCCCTAACTCAAGTACTGGAGGACATCTCTGAGACAGGCTCAGATAGTGAGACAGTATCAGAGAAAGATGAAAATGAGACAGAATCTGGAGATTTTTTTTACCCAGTGGAGTTCCCTCCAATGACCTGTCTTCCTGTAACATCTGTTATTCAGCCACTTGGTTCTGAAGCACGTGACCATGTGCCCCAAAGTGATTCAGGAGCACATGGCCATAGCAGTCATAATGTTCCTTCGCAATCATAATCTGTGCAGCATGAAGACAATAGCAGGATAGACCAATCCAGAGAAACGGCACATGCTGTGGCAAGCACAGATGGAATACGCTCTTGGCAGCCCCCCAATTTAGTGCAGCCTCAAATTCCCCTGTTCACTGCAGACTCTGGATGTAAACTCGATACACCAAATCTTTTGCATATTAACCATATCCATATCTTTTTGGATGTTGATGTCAATGAGGAAATTGATCTTCAAACCAATGTGCGTGCTGAACAGTTTCAGAGGGAGCATGGGTACACTCTTAACCCTCATTCTAAGAACCCCCCCCACTTGGGAGGGGGGGGGTCAAATTATTTTCTAGGCCTTACTCTCAAAGTGGAGGATAGTGAACAAACCAACTGGTCTACTCGCATGTTTTAGGTAATACTCAGCTTCTCACTGGTCATGAGCAGAGAATGTTTTGCTATTGGGATGTTTGCTGCATTTCAATGAAATTCTGCTGAATTTCTTGGCACCATCCAGACCATGACAGGTTACTCAAAATTCTTCAGGTCATGGAGCATTTGTCTATCAGGTTATCAAAGATTAATACTCCTGGAAAAAATATACCCATTGATAAGTCTTCGATCCTGTGCGAAGGACATCTGCTGTTCAGGCTGTATATATGAAGTAAAAGATCTCAATATGGCAACAAAAATGTACATGCTGTGTGAGAGCACTACTGGATATGTATACAACGTGAGAGTGTAGAAAACATTAATAGAGAGCACGAGCAGCCACTTGTGCTTGCTAAATGTGCTCCTGCGATAGGATTTTGCCCAAGTCACTATCACTGCCAGCATTTAGTGCTTTGTTTCTATCTCTTTTGTTTTGTTGTAGAAGAAAGGGAGATCTGTAGTATCCTAGCTTTCTGTCCATGCATGCTCTGCTAGTGGAATGTTACAGCATGATGATGTATTACGGATTGTTGGGTGTCTCTCAAGAAAAGCCACAGTTATGATGAGGCTGAGCAGCATGCTGGCTGCTCCTGGTGGGGCTCATCTAGATATCTACAATAAATCATCCTGAACTCAACAATCTGTCTGGACTTCATCATTACATTTTTATGCATCTTGCACAAAGAAACATCGCTAAATACAGCAGAACACGAATAGCAAGCCCAAATAGCCACTTGCACTCACTAAATCTGCTCTTGCTGTGTGATTTTTACCCCCAAATGATTCCTAATTATGCCAGCAGGAGTAATTGCATAATTATTTCTAATACTGCATAAAAGAGTAACCCAGAATTACCAAAATTTCTTCAGTTATTCTGGCATTTTGTGTATGACACATATTATGCTTAGTATAAGAAAACAATATGGTCCTGGACATATTTAAAAGAACATAAATCAATGTATGAATTGTTATTTACACTTAAAGGAACAAATCCTGCAAGAAAAAAGGGGGGAGATGGACAAACAATAAACAGCCAGATACATGTATTAATCATTCATAGTACCCAACATCCTTGTTAAAGAGTAAATCTTTTCAACGGTCACAATATTTCAATTTATTTACAGTATATATAAAACATATGTACACAAATACAATTTGAATAAAATGAGGGAAACTGCCAGATGCAGTAAGTATGTGCAAAGAAAGTGCTCAAGTGATTAGAAGAAGGAAAAAATTCAAAAGGGAAAATTCAGATAATTTAAGCTCAACTAAAAAGTGATTCTTCTAGTTGAACTACAAGGATGCCTGCCCGTACAATGTTCAAAAACCAATTAAACAGGAGCAGGTTCTAGGAGGTGACAAGGACACAGGAACATGGGAACAAGGTTCAGGCCTCAAAATGGCGGGGGAAAAACCGTTGACATTTCGACCCTGGCGCAATACGGGGTAAATTGACACCTCTGCTGTGGGTCTTCTTCAGGACTGGACAGTGGGGAAGAGGGGCAGGGATATACCAAGGTTGCAATATGAAACAAGGGTCCAGACAATAAATGAGGACGACCCGTTTATGGTGTGCCAGATACTAATCCAATGTAGTATTAATATCAAACAAGTGGAAATGATCCTGTAGTTGATCCAAAACGTCAAACATTCGTGGCCAGAAGGATTGAAAATGGTTGGGCGGCAGTGGCAGAATTATAATAAGATTGGCAACTTCACCTGCACTTAATCTCCGATATGCCCCTGTCATCAAAAGATTAGGGTTCCATGCAAGAATAATCCCAATAAACGGGAAAATCGCCAATTTGGTTCCTACTCGGTACACGGGCACATCAACAAGGCACATAATATGCTTGGCAACTCTATCTTCAACAGTGCAAGACTTAGCAAAAGTAAGAATGGAAGTGGTGTCCAGTGTTGCACATCCTTTTTGATTTGATGTACTGAAGGAGAGGGGTGTTACATTCCCAGTATCGGGTTGGATCCTCAGAAACAAATAATGTAAAGTATTTAATCCCAGATATTCAATCATATTCAGATGACCCATGTACTCACCTGTTTCTTGGTATCCAGCGGATTGATTTGGATTTATTCCAGTTGACCCGTAGCCCTGAATTATTTCCATATTCATTAAGTGTGTCAATTAACTTTGGTCTGAGCCTGCCCAGATGTCTAAAATAAAGGATAAGATTGTCTGCATAGTGTGAGACTTTATCAGCTACATCAGGGGACGAGTGAAAACCCTTCCCTGCTCAGATCAGATCTAGTCAGTGCAACCAATGCAACCAATGCTTTAACTGCTGTAGAGAACAGCAGGGTGGCAAGAGACACCTCTTTGCATGACCTTGGCTATTTTGAATGGGTGGAGGCTTCCGTTAACTATAACTAGTTGCACTGTCAGGTCAGTATACAGCAAGCGCACATAGGCCAGAAATCAGGGTCCCAAATTTTCACTGTTTAGCAAACAGGTAGTTCCAATTCAGCCTTTCAAAGGCCTTTCAAAATCTAATTGCAGGGCAGTCAATGGTTTTCCAAGTCTTTTAGGTCAACAAGTCCTATCAGTAGGCATGTGGCAAGTACCTTGACCTCTGTAGTAAGCAGAGATATCAGTTTATATGTTTCACACCTTTAAGAAAGTGTGTCCAGCTCAATAATAACGGTAATCACTGGATATCTTAAATCTTGTTTTAGTCGGCCATGTTGTCTGGATGTTTTAGGCAGTTTTAACGGATACAGGGCTAGTAAGGTGACAATAGATTTAAAGCATTTTGTATTCGGGCCAGGCACTTTCCCGGATTTTTCAGTAACTTCCAATATTTCTTCAATCTTGATTTCACTATTCATAATGCCTCAGTCAGTATCAGACAGTGAGTGTGCAGAACTGTCTAGTTGATTTAAGGTGCCTCATTTTTTTCCGAGCCATAAGTGTGCTAGAATATCTTCCAAACTCCTTGGCCATGTCATCTCGGGTGAAAATGGGACACAATCTTAATTTTTGTGTCTCTTTTATTCCGCCAGTATATTATCTTGCCAGACTAGTCACTGTGTTTGCGCAACATGCCTAAAATGCCAGATAAGCCTCTTGAGCATCAGTCAAGCACAGCTAAAAGAAGTGTACTTGTGCTGGAAACAGCAAATTTCTAATGTCCTGAGCCACTTCTCACCTAAAATGCCCTTAAGCTCTGCTTTCTTCGCTGTATCTTGCTTATCTTGTTTAAGCTTTGCTCTGAGGCCCATGTCCTCACCCCAAATGTAAGCTTTGTAAGCCTCTCATAACATTGCGGGTGAATCCACAGTAGCTGCATTAGTCTGCATGCATATACCTGATTCATTTTGAAGGGCTGTTCTTAGAGCTTCATTTCGCAACCACCAGGTATTCAAATGCCACATGTACAGTTATTTCTATTTTTTGCTTATCAGTGCATGATCTGGGAAGTCTCTTATGTGGGTATGTGCCTGTGTTAAGGCACTTTTTAATGTGGACGAAAGATACATGAACTTTCAGCCAATGAAAAACTCTGTATTCCTTTAGAGTAGCTGCAAATCTCAAGTCAGTGAACTTTAGAGGAGGCCTAGTCCTTGGTGTTAGGCATGACTTTGCACATTTTTCAATTGTTGATTTCCCTGTAAAGGCACCCACTTAAAAACAACCGGACTTCAGCCCTCTCCTAAACAAAAGTTATTGTTGTGGTCATTTGGTACTTTAACTCAGGCTCATGGACCAACAACACACCGGCATGACAAGTGTCCCAAGACCTTGAACTAAGGCAAGAGAACCAACATATTTCCAAGAGTTTAGTAACTCTGTACACAGTCTGTGAACTATGGGTAGGCACCCACCATGTATCCACAAGTTTTCCTGATTGTGCACTGTGTACAGAGTCAATGAACTACAACAGTAAAAAAAGGGGGTGTGGCATCCACACTGAATCAAGATGGCGTCGATTCTCTAAACTCTGTTGCGACTGTGGAGTTTTTTTGCTCATTTCGACCTTTTTTCACTGTGCCTGGTTCCCTCTTGTGGCGCACCCATATCCTCAAGGTGGCAGCAGCATTTCGTACCAAAATGTATTTATTTATTTATTTGTTGCCATTTATAAAGTGCGACAAATACCCGCAGGCGTCTTGGCGCTAAAATATTTGCGTAAATACTGCTCAGTGTAGCTTGCAACAACCGGGATCTTTCTAGGGAAGAAACTATTGGTTAAACAACCAGGTTTTTAGTTTCTTACGGAACTGCAAGAGTGACGGACTTAATCTGATGTCCTGCGGCAAGGTGTTCCATAGTTTAGGTGCCGCTATCAGAAAGCGACGATCACCCCAAGATACTGTTTTGGACCGGGGGATCACTAGCTGGTTAAGGTTAGAGGACCGAAGCTGTCTGGGGGGGGTGATATGGAACCAGCTGGTCCATTAGAAATTGGGGACCTTGGTTGTTTAAGGATTTGTACACTATGCATAGCGATTTAAATTTTATCCTGTTCTGGATCGTCAACCAATGTAATCGTTTTATTGTTTCAGATATGGCGGCAAATTTTGGGATTCCTGAAAGTAGACGTGCTGCGGCGTTTTGTATCAACTGCAGCTTTTTTAAGACCCTAACCTGGGTGTTTAGAAATAAACCGTTACAATAGTCAAGTGCCGAAAGGACCAAGGAGCTAACCAGAGTTTTAGTGGCAGGTGCTGGTAGAAACTGACTTATTTTTCTGATCATGCGTAATTTGTAGTGAGCTGTAGTTGCAACTTTATTCGCATGATCCATAAAAGTAAGGCCCTCGTCAAAGGTGACTCCCAGGTTTCTAACCCTGGCTGCTGGAGTAGGGGGTGCTCCAAACGTAGATGGCCACTAAAATAAAGACCAAGCTGGTAAAAGTGGAGCAAAAATAACTACCTCGGTTTTTTCCGAGTTGAGTTTCAGGCAATTTATTGCCATCCACTCTCCTATTTCCAGCATTCCCCTTTGGAAGCGTTGGGCCGCCTCCACTCCATCGCCTTTAATGGCCAGTACCAATTGCGTGTCATCTGCGTACGAGGTTAGGCTCATCCCATGACTTTTGATGACACTAGCAAGGTCCGACACTAAGGGGCAGATTTATGAGGCCGTTGCACCTCTTTGCGCCGCAATTGAGTCACTTTATTTGACGCAACTGCGGCGCAAACAATGCGCCCTATTTACAACGTGTAAGCAAAAACAATTCCCAACAGGTATCATGCAAAGACAGTTTCAATAATGTATGCAATATGCATTACACAAAGGAAGAAACCAAGGAGTCATTTGAATTTTTTGAAAGAAGGCAGTATTATTCACCAAGAGACAGAAGGGAATGGTCTTTCACATGGCAATACAGTTAAAACAGCACTGTACAGAGCAGATCATGTGACAACCCAGTGGCACTTGGTGCAAGGTGCTATATACAATTGGTGATAGTGAAGGTGCAAGTGCTAAAGTGAACAGCGTGATTGACGCATGGACTAAAGTATTTACATCAAATAATAGCTCCACAAAAACAAGTTGTAATCACTTAAAATAAGATTTGTCAAAATTTGAACAGGAGCACAAAACATGATATGCGTCATATAATTCAAGCTGTGAAGTCGACGGCGTTTCGATCCCCTTTAGTCAGGATCGTCATCAGGACAGGGTTGTCGATGGAACCAGTGCTGTGGGCGAGAGAAGGGCAGTTTGAGCGGGAGACCGAGGACTGGGGTATGGAGTGGGGTAGGTGGGTCGGTGGGTGAGTGGTCAGGTATAATTATCAGAACAGTGAAAGTCTAGATGTGGATGTGGCGTGGTGGGGGTGGGGGCCGGAGCAGGGAGTAGTTAGAGTGTAGGTTGGGGGTGACTACGGTGAGTGTAAATGCCAAGAGTTGGACAGTTGGAATAATATAATTCGCAGGTGAAACAGTAGTGTGAGAGTGATTCAGGATTCAGCTAATAAGTGCGAGGTAAGAATTGGGTGGTGTGGGAGTGCGGAGGTAACGGAAGGGAGAAAAAACTTACAGTGGTACCCAGGCCGGGAAGCGTGGGTAGCCGAAGTCCAAGCGGTCGCTCAGAGGTCGAAAGCTGCGGGGGAGCAAGGGGGGGTGGGGGGTTACGAAAACCTGGCCAAGTACAGGATGTAGGCTAGATGGAAAACCACGTTTGAAGTGGAGTTATCTGATCGTTGATTGTATCTGATCAGCGGGCGGGATTTGCTGCGCCTACGGGGAGGAAAAGTACTGGGAGTAAGAGAGAGTTGGTTTGCGTGCGAGACCGTTGATTAACCTCATACTCCGATCGCACCAAATGTGCGGGAATTGAGCTTACCTGAGTGAATCAGGGCTGCGGAAGGCAATTGGGGCTCTTCTGGTGGGCGGCTGCGAGCAGTAAATGCTGGAGCTACCTGAGCAGGTATGAAGTCTGCATATAAATGAGGAAGTCAATGGCAGGGGGCGGAGTACGGTCAGCGCGGGAGGCGGGATAGGGGGCGTGTCACGATGTTACCGAGGTAACATTGGCAAACAGGAAGTGGCGAGGTAGAAGAAAGAGATTCAGGGTTTGTCGGATTGTTGTCAAGGCAACACTGACAGACAGGACGCAAAGGGAGGGCGTGATGGAAAGGGAGGCCTGCTTGAGTCGAGAAAGAGGCGGGGTTGTTCAAGCCGTGGTGGAATCGGGAACGGACACAGTACAAAGTACACAGTACATCATATATACATTTCATGGTATCAAACTTAGTATTAGAAATTGAGGGATCGGTCAATAATGAGCACGAGGAGGGGTATATGTACAGTTGAATAGTGTCCTGTTGGATAATTGGTCTGAAACCAGTGGGTTATTTTACATCATGCTATGCTCTGTTCACAGGGGAAGAAAACTTTGGACATAACAGGTAGTAGAGTCCAACAGAACACGCGGTTTAAAACCAGGGAGTTAAGTACATGGTAATGGTCTATTTGGGTAGGCAATGGATTTAAACGGTGATAGTGTTTGTCCATTCATCAAGAGTGTTTAACCCATGGTTGACCGAGTCGACTCGTGCAATCCATTTACATTCAGCTCTATTGAGTAGAGTGGACATGTTTCCCCCTCTGATGGGTAGTGTGGGTTTTTCAATGACCATCCACCTGAGATCTGTGTCAGCATGTGATTTTTCCATGAAGTGTGTGACTAGTGGAGCAGTAAGTACTTTGCAGTTAATTCTGCTCTTATGTTGTATTATCCGTTGTTTAACCATTTGGGTGGTCTGGCCGATATAGATAAGGTCACATGGGCAACCGATGGCGTAGATGACATTTTGTGTTTTGCAGTTCGAGTGGTGGGAGAGTTGATGGATATGTCCATTGTAGATGAATTCTTTTGTGTTTAGTGCCAGCTCACAGACACTACACGATTGGCATTTGAAATGTCCAATGACTGGGTTCAGTCCCCATGCAGCTGTGATAGTGTGTTTTTCAATTGTGGTGGTTGGCCAGGTAATAGCATGGACAAGATGGTTGGCGATGTTGTTGCCTCTTTGGTATGAAAATAAAGGTGGTGCATGAAATTGTTCATCAAACCGTAGCACAGGCCAGTTTTTCTTGATTATTTTGGCCACTTTGTTGCTGTCTGGGCTGAACACGGAGACAAAAGGGATTCTGGTCATGGATTTTTTGTTTTGATTAGGCATCAATAAATCCTCGCGGTGGTTGTACCATGCTCGCTTCTTTGCTTTTGTGACCAAGCGTCGTGGGTAGCCTCTATTGATAAGTTTCATAACCAAGACGTCTGCCTCCCTGAAGTAGTCTTTACGCCAATTACAATTGCGGCGAATTCGTAAGAACTGGCCGAAAGGAAGTCCATCACGTAGGCCTCTTGGTGGTTGCTTGAGTAATGTAACAGGGTGTTACGTTCTGTGGGCTTGCGGAAAAGAGACGTTCCAAGGGTCCCCTCTTCTGCATGGATAGTAACATCAAGGAATGGTAGGTCATTAGATTTGGACTCACTAGTGAATTTGAGGTGTTCTTGTGCGGAGTTTAGCCAGTCAATGAAGGGTTCGAGGGTATCAACTGTTCCATTCCAGATCAATAAAATGTCATCTATGTATCGGCGCCACAGATGGATTTGGGGCCGATATGGATTGATGGGGTTTAGGATCAGTGATTTCTCCAGGTCATGTACAAATAGGATGGCAAAGTTAGGGGCGAAACAAGCGCCCATCGATACACCCTTGATTTGCAGGTAGTATGTATTTTTGTACATGAAGTAGTTGTTTTGCAGGGCCACACGTAGAAGGTCCATGATGAAATCCGTGGGGATTTTGGTGGGTTGAGGTCTGGAGACCAGAAGATTTTTGATTACTTCTAGACCTTCGTGATGAGGGATATTGGTGTAAAGGGACTCGATGTCCAAACTCGCCATTATTTGGGTGTCTAGGTCGAAGGGCTGATCTTCTATGGTGTTGATCAAATCCATAGTATCACGTATGTAGGTGTCTGTGATAGGCACGAATTCCTTAATAACTGAGTCCAGATATTTACCCAAGGGTTCCAGAATGGAGCCACATCCTGACACGATGGGGCGTCCAGGTGGGTTCCTTGCATCCTTATGTATTTTGGGGAGGACGTATAGGACCGGTGTTCTGGGATGTGGGTTGTTCAAGTACTCAAATTCTTTCTTGGTTATGATGTTGATGTCTCTGGCCGCTGTAGTGATGGAAAGAATCTTTTGTCTGATGTCTAGTAAGGGATCTTTAGAGAGAACACGATAATGTTCGATATTGGTGAGTTGTTGTTCAACCTCTTTGTCGTATTGTGTATTATTTAGAACGACAATACCAACTGTTAGAACCAACTTCCTGGAGTTACAATCTAACCTTCTAAAGTTCTTCAGAAGAATCCGGTTAAAGTACTTTTTTGCCGACAAACCAGATGCCAGAATGAATCAAATCTCCCCATTCCGGCTACCCTCTACTTTCAACCCCCCATCTAATCAAATGACACCTGAAATACTGGCGTTTGAACGACTAGTCTTGAAGGAAGTAATGGACCTCAAAACCACTCCACGTTTCATCCCCTACAATCTGCCCTTGATTGAAAAAGAAGCCCTCAACTCCCTCCAAAATAATTCTGAGATTGTCATCAAACCTGCGGACAAGGGTGGGGGTATTGTCGTTCGACAAAGAGGTTGAACGACAACTCACCAATATCGAACATTATCGTGTTCTCTCTAAAGATCCCTTACTAGACATCAGACAAAAGATTCTTTCCATCAGTACAGCGGCCGGAGACATCCACATCATAACCAAGAAAGAATTTGAGTACTTGAACAACCCACATCCCAGAACACCGGTCCTATACGTCCTCCCCAAAATACATAAGGATGCAAGGAACCCACCTTTTCCGCAAGCCCACAGAACGTAACACCCTGTTACATTACTCAAGCAACCACCCAAGAGGCCTACGCGATGGACTTCCTTTCGGCCAGTTCTTACGAATTCGCCGCAATTGTAAATGGCGTAAAGACAACTTCAGGGAGGCAGACGTCTTGGTTATGAAACTTATCAATAGAGGCTACCCACGACGCTTGGTCACAAAAGCAAAGAAACGAGCATGGTACAACCACCGCGAGGATTTATTGATGCCTAATCAAAACAAAAAATCCATGACCAGAATCCCTTTTGTCTCCGTGTTCAGCCCAGACAGCAACAAAGTGGCCAAAATAATCAAGAAAAACTGGCCTGTGCTACGGTTTGATGAACAATTTCATGCACCACCTTTATTTTCATACCAAAGAGGCAACAACATCGCCAACCATCTTGTCCATGCTATTACCTGGCCAACCACCACAACTGAAAAACACACTATCACAGCTGCATGGGGACTGAACCCAGTCATTGGACATTTCAAATGCCAATCGTGTAGTGTCTGTGAGCTGACACTAAACACAAAAGAATTCATCTACAATGGACATATCCATCAACTCTCCCACCACTCGAACTGCAAAACACAAAATGTCATCTACGCCATCCGTTGCCCATGTGACCTTATCTATATCGGCCAGACCACCCAAATGGTTAAACAACGGATAATACAACATAAGAGCAGAATTAACTGCAAAGTACTTACTGCTCCACTAGTCACACACTTCATGGAAAAATCACATGCTGACACAGATCTCAGGTGGATGGTCATTGAAAAACCCACACTACCCATCAGAGGGGGAAACATGTCCACTCTACTCAATAGAGCTGAATGTAAATGGATTGCACGAGTCGACTCGGTCAACCATGGGTTAAACACTCTTGATGAATGGACAAACACTATCACCGTTTAAATCCATGCCTAACCAAATAGACCATTACCATGTACTTAACTCCCTGGTTTTAAACCGCGTGTTCTGTTGGACCCTACTACCTGTTATGTCCAAAGTTTTCTTCCCCTGTGAACAGAGCATAGCATGATGTAAAATAATCCACTGGTTTCAGACCAATTATCCAACAGGACACTATTCAACTGTACATATACCCCTCCTCGTGCTCGTTATTGACCGATCCCTCAATTTCTAATACTAAGTTTGATACCATGAAATGTATATATGATGTACTGTGTACTTTGTACTGTGTCCGTTCCCGATTCCACCATGGCTTGAACAACCCCGCCTCTTTCTCGACTCAAGCAGGCCTCCCCTTCCATCACGCCCTCCCTTTGCGTCCTGTCTGTCAGTGTTGCCTTGACAACAATCCGACAAACCCTGAATCTCTTTCTTCTACCTCGCCACTTCCTGTTTGCCAATGTTACCTCGGTAACATCGCGACACGCCCCCTATCCCGCCTCCCGCGCTGACCGTACTCCGCCCCCTGCCATTGAATTCCTCATTTATATGCAGACTTCATACCTGCTCAGGTAGCTCCAGCATTTACTGCTCGCAGCCGCCCACCAGAAGAGCCCCAATTGCCTTCCGCAGCCCTGATTCACTCAGGTAAGCTCAATTACCGCACATTTGGTACGATCGGAGTATGAGGTTAATCAACGGTCTTGCACGCAAACCGACTCTCTCTTACTCCCAGTACTTTTCCTCCCCGTAGGCGCAGCAAATCCCGCCCGCTGATCAGATACAATCAACGATCAGGTAACTCCACTTCAAACGTGGTTTTCCATCCTGCCTACATCCTGTACTTGGCCAGGTTTTCGTAACCCCCCACCCCCCCCTTGCTCCCCCGCCGCTTTCGACTTTTGAGCGACTGCTTGGACTTCGGCTACCCACGCTTCCCGGCCTGGGTACCACTGTAAGTTTTTTCTCCCTTCCGTTACCTCCGCACTCCCACACCACCCAATTCTTACCTCGCACTTATTAGCTGAATCCTGAATCACTCTCACACTACTGTTTCACCTGCGAATTATATTATTCCAACTGTCCAACTCTTGGCATTTACACTCACCGTAGTCACCCCCAACCTACACTCCAACTACTCCCTGCTCCGGCCCCCACCCCCACCACGCCACATCCACATCTAGACTTTCACTGTTCTGATAATTATACCTGACCACTCACCCACCGACCCACCTACCCCACTCCATACCCCAGTCCTCGGTCTCCCGCTCAAACTGCCCTTCTCTCACCCACAGCACTGGTTCCATCGACAACCCTGTCCTGATGACGATCCCGACTAAAGGGGATCGAAACGCCGTCAACTTCACAGCTTGAATTATATGACGCATATCATGTTTTGTGCTCCTGTTCAAATTTTGACAAATCTTATTTTAAGTGATTACAACTTGTTTTTGTGGAGCTATTATTTGATGTAAATACTTTAGTCCATGCGTCAATCACGCTGTTCACTTTAGCACTTGCACCTTCCCTATCACCAATTGTATATAGCACCTTGCACCAAGTGCCACTGGGTTGTCACATGATCTGCTCTGTACAGTGCTGTTTTAACTGTATTGCCATGTGAAAGACCATTCCCTTCTGTCTCTTGGTGAATAATACTGCCTTCTTTCAAAAAATTCAAATGACTCCTTGGTTTCTTCCTTTGTGTAATGCATATTGCATACATTATTGAAACTGTCTTTGCATGATACCTGTTGGGAATTGTTTTTGCTTACACGACACACCCATCCCAACGAGGTTTATGGGTCTTCTCCTGTTGTTCTTATACACTATTTACAACGTGACGCATCTAGGAGATGCGTCACGTTGTAAAGCACTGCGCCATAAGGAGGCGTTCCTGCGCAGGTGGGGCCGGTCCTGCGCAGGAACGCCTCCTGAAAGTGGCTGAGTGAAATCTATGAGATTTCACTCAGTCACTTTCAGGGCAATGCTGCGTCAAAACCCTGAGCCTGCTTGAAGCAGGCGTATGTCTTGACGCAGCATTGTGCAGATGGTGTACCCCCGAGCCTTGCTGGAGCTGCGTCGCACTTGCGACGCAACTCCAGCGATGCGCCACATTTCCGGCACAGATGAGTCACGCATCTGTGCCGTTTTTGCACCATGGTGCGCCGCATTATGAATGCGGCGCACCTTGGGTGGCGGAGCTGTGGCGCACTGTGGCGCACGTTAACTGGCGCATCCCAGTTAACATAAATCTGCCCCATAGATGTTAAATAGTGTCGGACTGAGGGATTAGCCTTTAGGTACTCCACATGGCAGAGACAGCTGAGCAGATTGGTATGGCCCCAAGGTGACAGCCTGGGTTCTGTCCTTGAGAAACGAGGCAAGCAGATTTATTGCTGTTTGGCAGACGCCCATTTTACCGACACGGTCGACCAAGATCTTATGGTCGACCGTGTCGAAAGCCGCAGACAGATCCAGCAATACCAAGACTGCCGTCCCACCCTTGTCTCGGATTGCTCGCACATCGTCTGCCGCCTTAATTAAGGCAGTTTCGGTCCCATGATATTTTTGGAATCCGAATTGTGTGTCATCCAGCAATCTGTGTTTCTCGATATGCTCCGACAGTTGTGAGTTCATAGCTTTTTCGACCACTTTTGCTATAAAAGGGACTCTGGCTATAGGCCTATAGTTTTTTAGTTCATTTTTGTCAAGGCCTGGTTTCTTTAAAAGGGGTTTCAGTAATGTATTTTTTAGGGCAGTGGGATATATTCCTGAGCTCAAGATGGAGTTGCATACTTGAGTAATGATCGATATTATAGCGTCCATCACCGGAAGAAGAACGAAAAAAGGACAGGGATCCAGTGCCGATCCTGTTTTGATTGTGGTGACAATAGCTAGAGACCTACTTACCGCTGCCACCGCCGAGAGTCACGGAAAGCTGCAAGAGGTACCAGCCGCCACCGCCAAGAGTCACGAAGCCTACAAACACCGCGCCGCCGCTCCGGGGACTACAACACCCGGCAGGCCTCGCGGCGGCGCGTAGCTGCTGACGACAGACGCGGGGAGCAAGCGCCAGGAGGCGCAATAAGTTCCCTGACACCCCAGAAGAGCGGGGGAGACCTACTTACCGCCGCCACCGCCGAGAGTCACGGAAAGCTGCAAGAGGTACCAGCCGCCACCGCCAAGAGTCATGAAGCCTACAAACACCGCGCCGCCGCTCCGGGGACTACAACACCCGGCAGGCCTCGCGGCGGCACGTAGCTGCTGACGACAGACGTGGGGAGCAAGCGCCAGGAGGCGCAATAAATTCCCTGACACCCCGGCAGAGCGGGGGAGACCTACTTACCGCCTCCAACGCCGAAAGTCACGGAAAGCTGCAAGAGGTACCAGCCGCCACCGCCAAGAGTCACGAAGCCTACAAACACCACGCCGCCGCTCCGGGGACTACAACACCCGGCAGGCCTCGCGGCGCGTGTAGCTGCTGATGACAGACGCGGGGAGCAAGCGCCAGGAGGCGCAATAAATTCCCTGACACCCCCGCCTCGCGGGACGCCCGGGGCGAAGCCCGGGCAAAGGGCGGGCCCTCTACAGCCCTCATCGGCAGGAAGAGACAGGGGCAGGGCCCAGACCGCTGTGCAAAACTCTCAAGTAAGTCATAATCTCCCAAAAATAATTGTATGTGTCTGGGATACCACCTTGAACTAACACCTCACGGACCCGCATAGTCGCTACTTGGAAAAGTTGCTTATTAAAATGTCTAAAACTAAATCAACAGTCCCCATTAATACCATAGACAAGTATATGGTTCAGAAAGTTGCCAAAATCAACCACGACAGGAGATCATCCCTGGGATTGAGTTACTCGCCAGACTTGCTTATCGATAACACACCTTTATCTACTCCCGCTCTTGATATTAGCAATGGGGTGTTCCAGACCCTAGATAACAACCCATTGACTCAGCTCCTAGTAGCCATCTCCGAACCAGCTCCAACAGGACAAAGAAATTATTTCTCTAGAAAAGGAGGCCCCTACACCGGTCCCTGCTCCGAGAGTAACAAAGGGGGGGAGAAGAATATATCCAAACGGGGCGGCCTCCGATCAAGTAAAAAGCGCCCCGACGCTTCCCCTCAGGAAAATAGTGGAGATGATACAAGGGGTAACTTAGGAGGGAAGGTTCACTTGGATGAAGATCAATTCAAGAAGTTGCTTAATGCTGTAGATAATAAGATCAAAACTATAACCAAACCGCTCCTAAGTAAAATAGACCAGCTTACAGAAGAGGTGAACAGGCTGGGGGTTCTCCTGCAAAAATCACTAGAAGAAAAAACGAAAACCCCTCTGCCAAAAACACCTAGAGTCGAATCAAAATCTACCCAAATTGTCCCTAGGTCAGATCTATTTGCAAATACTCCCTTGAACACCATGGGGAGTACAGCTCCAGGGAGGGGGGACTTGAGAGACTCAGATCCAGATATTAATAAAGGGGACTCTGCAGGGCCGAGTTATAGAGACAGAAAAGAAGATGACAATCTAGAGAAGGGGCCCGTTGAATTAATTGTGGAGGCTTCTCCATTAATATTGGTCCTAGCAAACATCCCCCAACTGGAAACAGGGCAAGTAGAGAACATTCCTTCTTTGATAAATAAATCACTCCATTGGTTATCAAGGAACATGGCTTTTAATCCGGGAGGCAGGGATCAGTTGGCACAGGAAGTAGTTAAAGCTAGAAGAGTTGAATGGATCGGGGGTGGTACCAAAAAATTTAAGGGGGATTGTGTGGTGCTACATCTTTCCGACCCAGAAGTTCTGCCAAATATTCTAGCTAATATATACCCCCCTCAGCGTAGATCAACTGAAATAGTGCCACTAACGTTGGATTTCTTTTATACAAAAAAAGGCAACACCTTAAATCCAACAATGTTGAAAACCAAGTGGAACCCTGTACTAAGAAAAGCCAAAACCCTTGGTAATAGAAATAACTGGGGCATCTTGACGGAAAATAGGTTCTCGGCCCTTTCGGGTCTAAGTGAATGCGATTGACTGGAAGAATGGAGGAGCTTAGGAAAGGTTATGGCTGTAGAGGTCAACTACGGAAACGATGGTATTATAAAGAACCTAGAAACAAATTGTAGTGAGGCTAAGACACCCGTCCATAGAGAACATACTCCTAGTATAGTAGAGTACACCCCACCAACTACCCATACCATTGTAAGCAATGAGGAAAGTACTTCTTTATCCGTCTTGCTTCCCCTTAATCAGGGCACACCTTTACAAGAGGGGAACACTGAGTTGAAAGGTAGCATTAAATTCATTTCATGGAACATAGCGGGAATCCACCTTAAACTAGAAACTCCCGAATGGTGCGAGTTCATTGACCGTTATGATGTTATCATGTTGCAGGAAACATGGGCAGTGGCATCAGTTTTTCGCCAGGGCTTCTTAAATTTCTATGTACCTGCGAAAAAGAATACTAAGGGGCGGCCTTCTGGGGGTCTAATCATTTGGATACGTCAATCCTTACAATGTACCATCAAACAGAGACATATTAACAATAGGGACCTACTCCCTCTAGTGCTCACCTGGGCTGATGGCCATAACCTGGCCTTATACAACATCTATGCCAGGGGAACCCAAGGGGGTACAGCCTACGATGTGATAGGTGCATTAGATAACGACCTAGAGATTCTACCTACGCAGTACACTATCCTGGTGGGGGGAGACCTGAACACAACATTCGAACCACTAGGATGTGAGGATAATGATCTGGCCCAAGAGGAAGATACCAAATGGGGAATCCCCCAATTAGATCTCCCGCTGGTAAAAAAGTGGACAGAAGTGGCAATACAGGTTAAGAGCCTATGTCTGTCCAGGGGATTGAGGGCAGTAAATGGCCACACCCCTTCTGACCCACAGGGTAAGCACACCTTCGACAATTTGAGGTCAAGTAGCAGGATAGATTACATCCTCATAGATGTTAGAGACTGGCATAAAGTGGTAGATATGCAAGTGATTCCGAGATTGGAGAGCGACCACAACCCATTGTGTTTGCTCTTTAATCTGGAACAAGGTGTAAACTCAATTAACCTGAACAGGGATCTTACGACACTAGACGTTGTTTCAACCAATAATCTCCGTCACATTAAATGGGCAACCTTGGTAGATAAACCTGGGGATATGTAGGCCCTAGAGGGGATAGTTACTGAAGAAGTTACTAGACTGCAGATTTTTACTAATGAAATAAATTTTAATCAATTGATTGAAGAGTCACAGCCAAAGTTTTTTGCTAATTTACAGAAGTTATTTTTCAAAAAAGCCCAGCAGAGGAAGGGTACTAGACCACCAATAAAAAGAGGGTGATATGGCCATTCCTGTAGAAAAGCGCGACAGAAACTCAGTACAGCGCTGAGGTCTAAAACAGGAGTTTTAAAGGCCAGGGATGAGTACAGGAAAGCACAAATTAGGGCAAAAAGATTGTGGGATAAGAATATATGGTTAGATCTCAAGAAAGCATGTGCAGACAAACAACAGAAAAAGTTCTGGGCCATCCTAAAGTGGGGCAGTGGGGGAATAGCAGACTGCCTGAAAAATCATGTAGCAAAGGAGGCTTGGGCGGACTTTTTTAAACCACAATATGCAGACAATTTACCTCCTCAAACTGAACCCCCTCCAGAAAGTGTATTCTATACTCATGAATTATTTTCATTGAAAGACGCAAACGAGGCAATGGATGGAGTAACCAGAGGAAGGGCGCCAGGAATTGATGGAATACCGGCGGATGTGTTTTTATCGGACAGGGCCAACTGGTGTAAATATTTTGTATGGCTTGGTAACGCCATCGCACAAGGAGCAATGATCCCAGCAACATGGAAAGGAGCGGAAATAATACCTGTTTTCAAAAAAGGGGATAAGGCTTTACCAAGTAACTACAGGCCCATTAGCCTTATCGACTCTGCACAAAAACTGATGGGCAGGATGATACAAAACAAAATACAAGCCTGGATAGATGATAAGGATATCCTCTCCCCGTACCAAGCTGGCTTCCGCCCTTTAACTAGCTCTGTCGACCAGGTATTCCATTTTTTAACTATGTACTGGAAAAATGTAACCCTGACAAATGGTCCATTATTTGCTGTTTTCGTTGACCTGAAGTCAGCGTTTGACTTAGTTCCCCGACAAAAACTTTGGATCGTCTTGCGGGATCTTGGAATAAGTCCTGAATTGCTGACTTTGCTCGTGAGGATGCACGAAAACAACTATGCCCGGATTAGATGGGGTGCTCAGGGAGACGTCACTGAATCCTTCCCTGTGGATAGAGGGGTAAGGCAGGGCTGTGTCCTGGCCCCCACCTCATTCTCCCTGTACATCAACGACATAGTTGACTTTTTAAAGCAATTTCCGACAGATGCCCCAATACTAGATGGGGAGCGGGTCCCAGTATTAATGTTTGCAGATGACACCTTGCTGGTCTCGCGGACCCCTAGCGGATTGCAAAAGACAATAAACGCTTTTGGTGACTTCTGTCGGATTCGGGGCTTGGAAATAAATACAACAAAGACTAAGTTTATGAACCTGAATCCTGTCAAGAAATTCAAGGGGAAAATGCATTTCAATGGGTCTTCACTGGAGGAAGTGAATGCTTTTACCTATCTAGGTATTTCTTTACAGGCCAACATGAACTGGAAATCCCATATGGACTCTGTGGTGCTAAAGTTTAACCAATTGGCAGGGGCAATAGCCCAAAAACATAAATCTTCATTTACAAAACCCATCCAGCCAATAATGGAGATTTACAGCATGAAAGTGTTGGGCGCCTGCCTTTATGGATCAGAGTTATGGGGCTTCACCAATTTGAGCACATTAGTCGTTGCAGAAAACGAATTTCTTCGACGAATAACTGGTGTCCCCCAGAGCACTCCTTCGACCCCGCTTCAATATGATCTCGGGAAGAAAAAGATCGAGGACATGGTCAGATTGCGCCCCCTCCTATATTGAAGGCATGTAAAAACTACTCCTGAATTGAGTCATTACGCAGCTGCCCTTATGGATGTTGTTAGCTCTGACCGGTTTCATAAAATATCCTGGCTCAAAGAAGTTAGGAACATGCTCCAAAAACTGCACCTTGATCATTTGTGGACTACAGTAGACCCACACGCCTTCCCATCTAAGGCCTCATTGAAAAAAATGTACTGGGACATGATAAATAATACTGTATTGATTTCCAACCAACCATCTTTGTTGACATCCCAGTTCTTGGATTTCAAAATCACTCCTAAATGTGAACAGTACTGGGATTTGATTTCTAAACCCCTAGATAGGAAGCTGTATTTTCAGTTTAGAATTGGCTCCTTACCCCTCAATGCCTTCACGGCCAAATGGTCCCCCGGTAATGTAAATACTTGCTCTTATTGTAAAGCACATGTAGAGGACATCCCACATTTTCTGTTTGTTTGCCCATTATATGCTGCCCCAAGAAGCAGATGGTTAAAACCGGTCTGCAGGAATATGGGGACAAGGAAATATTTAGAGGCACTAAGGATTTTAAAATCAAATTGTGCCCCCAATCTTGCAATTGCTGTAGCCAAATACATGGGGTGGGCCTGGATAATACGAACGCGCACTTTAAAACTGTAATTAATCATGGGAAATGTATCTATAATGACAAATTTAACTTGCTAAGGCCTTGTGCTGTGACTTGATTTTACAATGTATAAATTTTACAAATTGAATTATTCGTCAACACAGTATAAAATGAATGGTATTTAATATGTATTTTATTCTGTTCTTAAAATTCTAGCGTAGTATTTATTCTGTTTAGCTTAGGGAAACATGCTTTTATGACAATGTTATGTTGTTATGTTATGTTATGGGAATTTATATAGCGCGCGGCTGCCCCAGCCAAGGGGCGTCCCGGCGCTGCGAGCTGACCAGAATGCAGAGTGAAAGTGCACAAAGAAAACAGATTATTGGAAAAGATGGGTTTTGATGGCCTTTCTAAATAAAGTCGAATAAAGTATTTAAACTTGTACTTGTATTGTGGTGACAATAGCTCTTACATGGTCATAGGTTAAGGGATTGAAACTAGCAAAGATGGTTAGATGTGTATTGGGAGTGGTTGGGATAGTTGTAGTAGAGTTGGAGGCAAAAGCTTGATTAATATCATCTACTTTGGAAAAGAAGAAGCTGGCGAGCTCGTCGCACATTGTTTGTGATGGAGGTGGGGTAAGGTCAGGAACATTACCTGACAATGTTTTAGTTATTTTGTATAATTGTTTGCTGGAATGTTGAGCTTGCTCAATTTGGGCAGAGTAAAAAGACTTTTTGGCTTTTACTATCATTCCTTTATAAACCGCAAGTGATTCTTTGTAGCGCGTTCTGCTTGCTAAGTCATATGTTTTCCTCCACTGCCTTTCACAGTTCCTGTTGTGTTGTTTTTGCTTTTTTAATTCATCTGTATACCATGGGGCTGTTGGCCTGGATCGGTTCTTGGATATAGACTTAATAGGAACCAGGAGAATAGTAGCATGGCCAAGCCAGTCCTGGAATTGTAGTGTTGCCGTGTTTGGTTCGGATGAAATCAGTGGTCGCGTACTATCTAACTTGTTTTTAAGATCTAGCTGATTTATATTCGTCCAAGCTTTAAAAGAGATTGGAGCATGAGGGTTAACTTTCTTGTACTCAGGGGCTGTAATTGTCATAGTGCTGAAAACGGCATAGTGATCGGTCCACGGCATTGGTAGAATGTATGAAACCTGTAGGCCCTCGACATTGGAAAATATGCCATCTAATGTGTGCCCTGCCAAATGAGTGGGTGAGGCAACCAATTGTTTGAGCCCCAGTGTATCCATATCCGAGAGCAAGGCAAGGGTATCTCTCTGGTTCTTATCTTCCAAATGGAAGTTCAAATCACCCAGGACCGTGCAGGAGTCCTCGGTGGCCAGCGATTCCAGTATAGTACTTAGGCCAGATAGAAAGCCTGCCCTGACTCCTGGGGGTCGGTAAAGAAGTATCCCTTTGAAATTGCATAGGGCACTGAGTTTAATTCTAAACTGTAGAGCTTCACATGAGGTGTCTGGAATATGTGAGGTTGTAATAGCAAACCTTTCTCTATCTATAATAGCTAACCCTCCTCCTTTTTTTCTGATTCTGTCCTGTCTGTAAATTTTATAACCATTGGGTGTAGCAACCACTAGATCCGGTTCAGAAGAAATATCAGTCCATGTTTCCGTTATAAAAAGAAGGTCAAGATTATAATCGGTTATAAGGTCAGCTATTTCCTGTCTGTGTTTGCAGAGTGAACGAGCATTAATAAGGGCCATAGCTATGGATGTTTCTTTGCCTTTAATATGTATCTTAGCGTGCTGTCTGACCTTGTTTGTTGATATCACTTCATTACAGTGTGGGCAGTGCAACACCGCGTCCTTTGGGGTTAGTGTCAGGTCATGTTGGATACAGCCGGGTGCCTGAGGTGGTCGTAGGTCTAGCAAAGATGAACGGGAGTAGACCATGTGCCGAGTGTTATATATCGGGCCAGGGGTCATGGCCCTAGGCCCGGTCCCGGCGCGGATGGGCGCAGACGGGCTTGCCTTTGGCGTGACTTCAGCGCGCCGCTGGCGCGCCCGCTGCGCCCGCCCGCTGCGCGGGCGAGAGGGTCTGTTATTTTTATCCATGATTTGATGGGTGGGGGGAGGGTGGAAGGGACGATCAGCTAGACCGCCAGCCTTCCCCTAAGCAAGATGGCGACTGAAGTGGCTGGAATGAGTTGTCAGCGAGTAGTTGTATTGTAATGGTTTACGGTACATTTCTTCAGCTACCTGGGCTGCTGCACTGATTTACTTCATGCGGCTGGCTGCCATTTTATAGCCTGCAGCTCACCCACATTTCTACAAATTTATACTTTCTGAGGTTTCTTTGTTATGACTCCCCACTGGGTGAAGAGAGGAACAGAGAGAATTCACATGGATATATACCTTTGAACTTTTGGTGCAGTGGCAGTAATTATCCATTTTACTTTTTGTGTGGGCTAGTTATTTATTGAGGCGCTATTCACCCAACAGATTTTCAACATTATTGGTGCATGGACAGGATTCAGTCTCCTTCAAAATTTGTGCAGAGTGCATTCCACTGTATCAAGATAGCCAGTAACTTGCATTCAGCTTCCAAGAAAACCTCCTCTGGCACAAAACCGAAGAGAGCAAACAATGACCCTCCCTCACCTATTTTGTCTTATCATAACCCGGACCTAGACACTATTCTAGATGAGGTTTGTGGTCTCCACCTTTCATGTGTTCAACGAGTGAGAAATCGCAACAAATCGAAGATCGTTGGATCAGTATGGAGGGTAAGATGTCTGACCTGGAAAAACGTGTTGGTGACCTTCAGGACATTTGTTAAAAAAACATGTATTAGAACAAGAAATTCAAAAACATAAACTTCACACCAAAGACCTTGAAAATCCGAACAGGAGGAATAATCTTCTTCTCTATGGTCTCCCCGAGACACTTGAGGATCCTGACCTTTTGACCTTCCTTAATTTTTTTTTACCTGATCTCCTTGTTCTTCAGGCTGTACCGCCTCTGAATATCCAGTGTGTGCATCACTTGGGCCATCTTAATCCTCATTCTACTCAACCACATGGCATTTTAATGCTCTTCCTAGAAATTTCTTGACTTGATGTGTGTCTTGAAGGCTACTAAAGTAAAACCTTGCCTTATTTGGTCTGGACACAACATATATATAGCTGAAGATATTTCCAATGCAACCAATGCTCGATAAAAAGAATTCCGAGCCCTTCGTCATCAGATGAGACAATTGAATATTCGTTATGGCATTTTGCATCCTTGCCTATTTAAAATTACCCATGAAGGTGCTTCATGTTCCTCAAAACTTTTCTACTAAAGAAACACCCAACAAACCCAACAAAGCGGGACTCACCGGAGCGGAACAGGCCAGACGGCGGCAACAACGGAGATCGTAGTGCTTGGAGTGAATGTCTCTCGCCGATACCTTCAGGACTGCAAGTTGCCCTGACAGGTCATCCATCGTGAAGAAACCAATCAAGCACTCCCGAACCAGCCTCATGTCGGACTCTCTAGGAAATGCACAAGAATCCCCAGACCAGTGGAGTGTCTCCTCCGGGACAAGGACCTCAGGATCAGAACCAGAGTGAATCCCGCACCGCCCCTCTGCAAAGGTACAATGACTGCCCTCACAATGGCTACCACTGCTCATCCCCCCGGGCCACTCCAACAATGATTGCTAGGGCTCGCCGAGCCCCGGGGCACCCAGTGATACTGAGTGAGGCCTCCCACTCTTATTAACTGTTCATAGGTGACCTGGGAATTCGAAACAGAGCGCGCAAGTCCCTCACGGAGCCTCGCTCCTCCATCTGAATCTGCTTGCCGCAAGATGGCCGATCCCTGACTCTCGGGGATCCACTTTTAGCTAAAGTCTAAAGCCCTAAATACATCTACTGCTGCAAGGGTCATCATGCTAAAGGGACACATCAATCTTCTGCCCACAATCAAGAAGTCACTAATAACAGCGTGCAACTCCTACATGGAGCCCCATTCCCTCAGCCGATTCTGCCTGGCCTCAAGATGGCTTATCTCCGACTCTAGATATTCCGCATTTAGATATAGATAGGATCTCTAAACTCCTCCAACAGTTGCAAGGATCACCAATTAAGGAGTTCCCAACGGCCTCTACTCATAGCCAAAGAAGAACCTGAAATTAGCGCCTAAGTCCTTCTCGGAGCTCCACTCCTACACTTAACTTTGCCTGCCATTAAGATGGCCGACCCATGACTCCCGGGGATCTGTGTATTTTTCAAAAATAAGATCTTCAACAGCAATGAATCGCTGCAAGGGCCATGAAACAAGTTAAACGCAACGGCCTTTTGCCCACAATTCCAGAAGTGTCCCACCTCTACATAGCCTCCCACTCTACATTATGCAATACATTTCGCCCGTTCCAAGATTGCCACCCTTGTCACCACAGTGATCACTCCCCTACTATGAGATCAAGCTACTCCACGACTCATACCGGATGAGGTAACCCCTTATTGAGGAAACAGATACACATAGGGTGTGTTACAGGGTGACCAGAATTTTTTTTCAATGTCAAAAAAACCTGGTCTCCTCAAGATATTAGCAAAAGGGCTACACTTGTTATTCTATCTACCCACCCAAATCAACTGCTAAGTATCCCTGCCTGGTAAAACATAAACAAACACTTCCCATAGCTTTTTCAGCTAACCCGCCCTGAATATTGGGACAGAAGCCACACTCGCCAAAAACAGCAGTGACAAGGTGTAAAATCTAGCCTGGCAGGACGATTCCGAGATGAGAGGGATTCCCAACCATGGTGGCTCAATCCAATCCACAACAATCCCGAAGGCCTGAACGCAAATTGGGTGGCTTCCCGAAGTTAGTAACCCTTGATCTTCACCGGCTGGTTACTAAGGGGCCGCGCAGCTGCAATCTTATCCTCCCTGTTACAACTTTAGGTGACAATTTTCATCTCACCCCCAGCTGTTCTGCCCAACCACACCAAACTGTCCTAGACTCCCTCTCAGATACACGGCCCCCCTTCTTTTAGAAAATCCCACAATGGCACTAGGCACGCCAACCCAACCCACTCCACCAAACCCTTTTCGACCAACTTGAAACCTCACAGCGCGAACGCATTCACTATTAGCTTCCCCCCAACCTTTCTCCTAAAGCGAGACGAAATTGCAAGCAGAAATTGATTAGACAACACAAAGAAACTTTATTTACGGACACATATCATTGCCCCTCTAAAGGACAGATTAAGATGAACTTAATCTATCACACTGAAAGACCAGAAGACTGGAACACTTCTCTCAGAAACAACTGTACATTTCAAAAACCACAACTACCTCACATAGCTGCAAACTAACATCCTCGCTCTCTAACCGCTCGTCAAGGGGTGGGATCATGTCTGTGACCATTTACACTAACGCCACTGTCCTGCTTCAGGCAAATAACGAGAACCTAGAGGCTTTTGACTCCCTCTTCCCCACACTCAGCTCTGCTCTCCCTCACTTGCAGTAATCCTTCCTGACCCAGCTCCCACCAACAGATAACCGGCCCCAACAGGAAAATCAAACTATGCTCACCTCGCCCCACGCCACCTCCTCCCGCCTCCCCGAGTCACCCCCCTCTCCAGCGCCTCTACAAAGAGTGTTCTCTAACTCTTAAAGGAACGTCAAACTCGACTTCCTAATTTGACCCACCCACGGTAACTCCTTGAACTCGCTCGGCCACCAACAACCCTTAATCACACTAGTACTTGCCCAGATCTCAGAAGGTCGATCTCACGCCATGACCCAACTCACCCCACTCCCAGGGTCCCAAAAGTGGACAACATGTTCTACTCCGTAGTAATAAGCCTCTTATCCTAAACACGACCTACACTACACAGGACGACCCTCCCCAAGATGCCCTCACCCTTGCACACAATACCATAGCGCAGCATCTCGGTTCACTAGAAAACCAGCTAGAATCAATTTGCCGGGGCTTGAACGAAATCCTCACCAACTTCGACAAGGCCCTAAGGCCCCAACAATCCCCTCACAGGGTGTCCTCTCCATCCTACTTTACCCACCACCAGCGCCCCACTAGGCCTGTTGCAATCCCCGCAACATGGGTACAGAGACCCTCAAGAATGGACACGGAGGCCTTGTCACAAAAACCCCTAAAAAACATAGCCCGCGTCACTAGGGCTCAGAGTCGCTCAAACTCCGACATTGAGCCTTTCTCTCCAAGACCTACTAGAACAGAAGCTGCGATGTCTGATGAAGAAGCGGCCGATCTAGCCTCTTCATACGACGCACCTCCCATTGACTCCCCAAAATCCAAGATCCAAGTGATCACAGGTTTCATAAGAGACTCTCCATGCACAAAACCCCACAGACCGCCTTTCCTCACCTCCCTTCCTAGGGTGCCCAATGGAATGAACCCTGGCAAAAAAGAGCTTCCCACCAACTGCATGCTCATCAACTGTACATCGTTGTCCATGCATGCAACCGAACTAGCAGAAGCCATTCTCTCGTAGGACGTTGACATTGCGTTCATCACGGAGACCTGTCTCAATGATCCCTCCTCACCATGCTTAGACATGCTTGTGCCCCCAGGTTTTTCCATTATTAACAACAACAGAAAAGATCAACAAGGGGGTGGGGTAGCTATCATTCATAAAGACAACATTGCAATCATGGAAATAGACTCATGCAAGTACAACACCTTCGAATATCTTACCACCAGCATAAAGACCAAAGATAATGGAACACTACTCTGTCACCTTCTCTATCACCCACCAGGCAAACCTCGCCATTAAGGGAACAGGTATCAGACCTGATCGCTCACTGTGCTCTAAAGAGATTCCAACAACCTAATTCTTGGTGATCTTAACCTGTAGTGGAATGAAACAAACAACCCACTAATTCAAACGCTATCCAATCTTCTCTAGGACAATAATTTAACGAAACACTACACAGAGGAGACAGATTACAAAGGAGCTACCTTGGATGCTATCATTACCCAACGAGACGCAATTACGATTGAACACATACTCCCCGTGGACTGGTCAGTCCACCACATGATCCTATTTCATATCAACCAACAAATTTTCTCTCAACCACCTAAGCAAGACAACCCCAAATGGGTCAGAAACCTCTCACAGATTCCCATGGAAGTCTTCAAAGAAAGGATAAGCTCACTCCTTCCCTGCACCAATGACCACCTTTCCAAAACCGAACTCACTGTGCGGTACAACTCTAACTTGGTTACTATGCTTCATCAACTCGCTTCTCGAAAGCTGAAAAAAAGCTGAGCCATTCCATCCAGGTCATGGTTCAACACTGACATTAATTCTGAAAGGAGAAATTTAAGAGCCAAAGAAAGAATCTGGAAGAAGACTCCTACCTCCACCCTCCGGAAACAACTCAAAACAGCTTGCAGGAAATACAACAATCACATTAAAAACAAGAAATCCTTTTTTTTCCGCTCTGCGCTGGACAGCGCAAAAAATAGACCCAAAGAGCTCGATAGCATCATCAGGCAAGAAACTTCCAAGCCCGTGACCTCCTCAATACAGGTGTCCAAAGAACTCTGTGATAACTTCGACAACTTCTATAACAATAAGAATAATAAGATCAAACACTCAATGGACACCATCAAAACTCTGCCCGCTAAGAGCACCATGCCCAGGGCGGATGATACCGTTCCCTGCCCTTCTTCCGAATATTGGCTAAAGCTTCTGCCCCATTCAGGAATCTTAGATAATCCTTCTGATCTCCACCTCCAAACCCTCGTCTCATGTCCTTGACCCCATTCCTCCCCTACTGACCAAAAAGCTGAAGCACTCCCTAGCACAGCTTTGGTGCATGATAAGAAACAGCTCCATGACAAACGGAGACGTTCAAGACTACCTTAAAGTAGGACAAGTCACACCCTTGCTGATAAAACCTGGTCTTGACTTATCGGATTTGAATAACTTTAGACCTGTATCTAACCTTCCCCTTCTGTCCAAAATCCTAGAAAAATGCATACACCAACAGCTAAACCAACACCTGGAAAACATCAACCTCCTGGACTCTCACCAATCTGGCTTCAGAAAAGGCTGTCGCACAGAAAGGGCGATCGTCAACATTATCGACGATATCCACAATTCACTAGACTCTGACCAATGCAGCCTCCTCATTCCCCTTGACCTATCTGAAGCTTTCGATACAGTAGACCACAAACTCCTCATTAGGGCTCTCCAAGAAAGAGCCAGTCTTGGTGAGGCGGTCCTCCAATGGTTTTCCTCCTTCTTGCACAATCGCACTCAAAAAATAAAAATCAAAAACTTTCCTTCTGACACTCACCCTGTCAAAAAGGGAGTCCCTCAAAGCTCATTGCTCACCCCGCAACTATATAACATTTACATGGAACCGCTCACCCAAATACTCGAAGCAGCCAGCATCCGTTTCCATCTTTACACCGCCGATACTCAGATATATCTGGAAACCACCTCCCTCAGTGACATTCAAAGATTCAATGACATACTGAGAGATGTCCAACACTGGCTGTCATCGAATCACCTTAAACTAAACCCTGACAAAACTTAGATACTTCTCATCTCAAACAAGGAGGAGAACCCTCAAATTGCTGAATGGTTAAAGGCTGTTGTTACGCTTAACGGGAATCCCACCCTAGCTGACAACGTCAAATCACTAGCCATCACATTAGACTCGAACCTAAACATGACCAAACACATCAAAAATTCAGCCAAGAGCGCTTTCCTTAACCTTAAACTACTGAACAAAATAAAACCTTTCATTCCGCCCAATGATCTTAAACAGGCCACTCAAACACTGGTGCTGCCAAGACTGGACTATGGGAATGCAGTCCTCTCAGGAATAGCAAACTCACACCTAACTCCCATCAAAACAACTCTGAATGCGGCAGCCAGAATGGTTACCGGAATCAAGAAATTCGACAACATTTCCCCTGCACTCAGAGAACTTAAGTGGCTCCCAGCCGAAATGCGGATCAGCTTCAGAACAGCCTGCCTCACTCATAAAGCCCTACATACCGGCAAACTCGAATATCTGGTGGCCAAACTCAAAAAAGCCGATCGGGCCAGGAACCTCAGAAGTTCAAACTTCCTCCTACTCATCCCGCCAAAAACTCAAAAACAAAAAACTGCGGCTCGATCCTTCGCCGGAAGCGCGCCCATTCCCCCTCACATCAGAACCATTCCCTCTTTTGTAAAATTCAAAAGCCAACTCAAAATCCTGTTCCTCAACCGCTCCCTAGGGTGTCGATAGGAGCAATCGGAGCGGGGTAACAAACACATCGCACTGATCCAACATTATGTTCCCAAGACTAAGAAACAGATGTCCCAGCACTATGAAGCAGACCACTCAACCAGTGTCCTGCAATGTTAATGCTTTGTTCTTTTGTCTCGTGTGTTGTGAATCTCTGCAATGTATCTTCTGTAAAGAGTTCTAATACCCTCGGGTCAGGCCAGTGCTAATATAAAACTTCTTAAAAAATAAAAGAAATAAACAAAATATTGCAAGCCAAACTAAGGATGTTACTGCCTAATACCTCTCATA
Source organism: Lissotriton vulgaris (assembly GCF_964263255.1). Taxonomy (NCBI): domain Eukaryota; kingdom Metazoa; phylum Chordata; class Amphibia; order Caudata; family Salamandridae; genus Lissotriton; species Lissotriton vulgaris. The sequence continues at coordinate 550,523,805 of NC_141697.1, forward strand.
TTCTTAACTCTACGCATGGTCTCTCTTAGCTTACTATCTAACTTTACATCTCTTTGAACTCATGGGCTTTTGTTTTTTCTTTTAATGATACTGTTTTTCTCTCCTGTTGATCATGCTTTTGGCACTAGTATGCCCTTTATTCATCTCCTACCCCTTTGGCCTCAGATCTGGATTCTTATCCTTGATCTGTCTTGTTTGTTCCTTTATATTGCTTTCTTTTTCTTTTTTTTTTCTCTTTTTTCTTTATCCTTTCTTTTCCTTTTTCCTAGTCTTTTTTTATTTCTCTTGCATTAGTATGAGTTTTCACCTTGTCCTTCTATTCTTGTTCTGCCCAATGATTGGTTCCTTTCATTTCTTAATTGTAGATAAATGATGTCTCTTTGTTTTTCCTATTGGCTCTTCAGCCCGTTGTACCTGTTTCGGTATCCTTGCCCTCACCCCACAGTATGTTTAATGTTGTCTTGTGGAAGGTACGTGGTCTGGGTCACCCTGTCAAGCATCAAAAGGTACTGTCTAACTTATCAAAATGTAATGCACATGCTGCTTTTTTACAGAAAACACATTGTAATGATATTGAATCGCTCAAACTTAAACGTCGATGGATGGGTCAGGTTATTTTTTCCCAATGCTGTTAATCGCAAAGGTGGTGTTGCCATTTTATGCCACAAATCATTGAATATTCAAATTTTGTCTACTGAATTTTATACGAATGGACGATGGGTTTTGGTTAATGCCATTATATTTAAAAAAACGGTTACTCTATTAAATATGTATGGCCCCGTTAAATCGGATCCTGAATTTTGGAAATGTGTTAAGCTAAAATGATCTTCTTTTTCCCATCCCAATATTATTCTCGCTTGTGACTTTAATGATTGGCTAGACCCTTTTACTGATAAAAAAATCAAAACATAAATTTAAACCTGATAAATCCCACAAAGTATTTGAATCTGCCATCACCTCTTGCCCATTGTTTTGTGCATGGAAAACTTGTAGCCCGGATATATGTGAATTTACTTTCTTTTCCAATGTACATCACACTATGTCTCCAATTGTTTATAGTTTAGTTTCTAAATCCCTACTCCCTTCTATCAAACATCGGAAATTGGTTCTATTTTAATTTCTGACCATGCCCTTGTTTTATCCTCTATTGATTTATCTGTTAATACTTGTAAACATGGACAATGGTGTTTTAATAATTCCCTTTTACCAGACCAAACTTTTATTTTAGAAGCGCTCTCCTTTAGTAATGATTTTTTGGGGTTTAATCAATCTAGGTACACCTCTGTTCACAATAATTGGGATGCTTTTAAGGCCTCTTTTTTTGCCTTTTCTATTGCCTACTCTACCCCAAAAAAATAGGTGGAATTCCAAATACCTTTCTGCTCTCCAACACATTAAAATGCCTGAACATGCCTATTTCACTTCCAAATCATCTTTTAATTTACAAGAACTGATTAAAGCCAAGTCTTCCCTGAATAAACTTGACATGGTTGAAGCATGCAATGCACTCTTTAAAATTAAATCTAAATACCATGGAGGACTGAAATAAAACTGGTAAAATGTTGGCAAATTATTTAAAAATCAAATCTGAAAGGAAAAACATTGGTCCTATTTGTAATAAACATACCAACACTATAATGTCATCTGACTCTGATATTACTAATGCTTTTCATCCTATTATGAATTATTATATACAGAGGAACTCCTTTCGAGTGTAATATTAAAACTTTTTTTCAGAACCTTCCTAGCCCTCCTTCTATCCCTGACACTTTTTTAAATCTTGAAAAGGATAGTACTGCTCAGAAAGTTACTGATGCTATCAAATCTTTGAAGAAAGCCAAAGTTCCTGACCCAGATGGTTTTTCTGTTGAGCTTATTTCTTCCTTTTCCTCTTTTTTTGCCCCTAAATTGTTACAACTTTTTAATTCGTTTTTGCTGAGCTTTAGAGCTAATGGCTACTTTTTAGATGCCCCTATTGACCTTATCCACAAACCAGATAAAGACCCTACCTTTTGTAAAAACTACTGACCTATTTCATTAATTAACTTTGATTGTAAAATGTTGCAAAAATTCTAGCCTTTACTATTTCTTCTCTGTTTGGAACCCTTCCTTGAGTGTATTTGCTGCAATCCTCATATATCTTGTTTTAAACACAAATCCCTAAAAATCTAACTCTCTGCTTATGCAGATGATATTCAAATGTATATGTCAAATCCCCTCACTTCCTTGGGATCTTTTTTTCAAGAAATTGTTTATACTCTAGTATTTCAATGCTCTCAAACTTCAGAATGTATTTTCTTCCTGATCCCCTCTTCATTTACCCTGGTGGGGTGCACCAGAGACCATTTAAATTATTTTTGTCCCTCATGCCTTTTTAATGTTATCTATGATGCTTTTTAAAATTACTAATTTTTATTTCTCCCAAATGTCATCTATTTATACAAAATTTCTTTGGAATAATAAGCATGCTTCTATAGCTTTATCCATATTATCTTGACCAAAGAATGAAGGTGGTGTACGTTTATCTAACTTTAAGTTATATCATAAAGCCTTTTTATTTTGTCAATGTTATATTCTGACTGATAAGAATTCTGTCCTTCCCATACCACAATAGATTCATTTTGAACGTTCTCTACTACATGACTTTTCATTTTATGAAGTTATTTTTATATTCTATTGTAAATTCATATCTAAAAACCCAATTTTAAAATATTCTCAATATTTGTTGCATACAATATTTACAAGGGATTTGACTTCTTTCAATCCTTTTCTGTCTCCTCCATTTGGTATAATATATTTCTTACATTTTTCATAAATCATTCTATTGTAAATATTGGAAAGAAAAGGGTATTTTTTATGTTCATCATTTGGTCTTTCATAACTCAATTTCGTCTTTTGCTAAGTTACAAGAACAATATAGCCTGCCCGATTCCTGCTTACAACAATTTAACCAAATATTGCCTGTGCTACAATCTTTTCTCTCCACCAATAATTTTCCCCCTCACTCTACCCCTCCATCCTTACTGATACCACTATAAAATCTCACTTAAGATTCCATCCCTAAAGCATCCCTTATATACAGATTCCTTTCTCCCCCTATCCGCACGTGAATTAAATCCTCTATTGAATTACAATGGGACATTGACCTTTCTCTATCATTGTCAACCCATCAATGGGTTAAAATACGACGCAAAATCTTCTGTACCTCTGAAGCTGCCAATATTGCTCAATCGTTATTCTTTCTATATAATAGAGCTGTTATTACTCCTCCCCTTCTTCATACATTTGGTCACTCTACTTCTCCCCTATGTTGGTCATGTCTCTCCTCTAAAGGTACTTTGACCCATTTATTATACTATTGTCCTAAAGTGACTGAGATTTGGAAATCTGTTTGGTCGAAATGCTCAAAGTAATTTTCTTGCAATGTTTCACTATCTATTCAAAATGTTTTTCTTGGGACTTAGGGGTCGATTAGGATGGCGGACGGACTTGCTTCCGTCCGCCACCCCTGAGTAGGAGGGACCGTCCGCATGGGCAGCGGCGGTCCCTCCATGGCAATTAGGATGTGACCGCCACCCTGGCGGTCACATCCTGTATGTTTTACATTGCGGCGGTTGCTGCTTGAAGCAGCACCCGCCGCAATGTAAAAAATGAAAGCAGTGCATTTGCATGCACAAAGCGGCAGGCACCGCGCGGTGCCTGCCGCTTCGTGCACACAAAGGCAGGAGGGTACCATAGGTACCCCCCATGTGCACCCCCCACGCAACCTTCACCCAGGGGGCCCGAAACGGGCCCTCAAAGTGAATGTCCGTATGCTTTTCCACGGCGGAAAAGCCGCAGTGGAAAAGCATTACTTTCCCTACATCCTAATATGGCTGGCGGTGTCTGATAGACACCGCCAGCCATGTTAGTGCTTTTCCGTCGTGGTCGCCTTCCGACCGCGGCGGAAAAGTGGAGGACAGATTGTGAGACCCACCAGCCATCCTAATTTGGCGGTGGGTCTTTCAGGCCTCCTCGGCGGATTCCCCGCATACTCTGGGCCGGCGGTGGCTTCCGCCGGCCCGGAGTATGCGGGGAATCCGCCATCATAATGACCCCCTATATCTGCTGATTTTAATATTCCTTCCTCAAAACATAAAGTATTTGATCTATGTTTTGCGCTTGCTTTTAAAGTCCTAGTAGCTTGTTGGAAACATAATTCTAAAATATATTTACTAACTTGGTGGAATCTTATTTGTGACGAACATAGATTATCTACTGTTTCATCTTCTTTGATATTGCAAAAAATGTAATCTGACTTATTATGGCTTCCTTTTACTACCTTCTTGTCTTCAGACTCATCTTTTTCTTAAATTTTACAGACTTTCTTCTATCTCATCTTTCTTTCCCTCTATTCTATTTCTCTCTCCTTTCTTCTTTTTCTTCAGGTCTTTCTCTCTTCTTCTTAAAAATATATAAAATATTTTATAGATATTACTGGTTCTTTTTTGTTTTTACCATTACTCAATTTTTACTGTATAACTACATGATTCTTCAATGGGATTTCTTCTCTACTCAGCCTGTTCATTTAGAATTGTATGTCATAATTACATGTTGTTTGCCATTTGTATTGCTATCCACTTTTAATCCTAAATAAAAGTATTTAAGTAAAAAAATGAACTACAACATGTAAGCACAACATGGATTAACAGATTTCATGGCCTGGAAATTCAGTTTAGGACATGTGAATTTAAAGCTAAATTTGTGTGCAATGGGGCCCCTCAATGGTCAGCCCTATACGAATTCTGAATTTGCAAATCTTATGAAACATACATTTTTTGTTATTTAGAGTCTGGGTGGACTTAGGGAGTCCCCGTGCCTGAGGATAAGTATGCACTCAACCAAACCCCTGGTGTGGTTTAACTGTTTTTTAGGCCATGGAATCAATGTCCTGCATTATGTAATGGCGACAGCAACATACATATTTCTGTCATGAATGAATGAATGAGTGAATGAATTAATGAATGAGATAATTCTGTTATAGCGCATGGCTACCCGGAGGCATCCCAGCGCTTAAGCTACGACACAGGGTCTGAAAGTGAAAGATGGAAACCAGATAGTAGTGAGTTTCCGGGGAAAAACCGGGGAAAAGCCAAGTTTTTATTTTCTTGCGGAATGAAAGATGATTGGATTCCTGACGAAGGGAGAGGGGCATAGAGTTCCATAACTTTGAGGTGTTATGGGAAAAAAGGGGTCCCTCAGAGCGAGCCTTATTGATTCTGTTGACTTCTGCCAGATTAAGATCATTGGAGCGGAGATTTCTGGGCATTTTGTATGGTTTGATCAGGTTAGTAAGGATAGGGCGGGGGCTGTGCCTTGCAGATTTTTATGGGCAATACAGAGGGCCTTAAAGTGTACCCGTTCTTTTATCTGTAGCCAATGAAGTGATCTTAACGCTGGCTTGGCTGAGGAGCGATGGTTGGTGCTCGTCAGGAGTCTAGCTGCTGAGTTTTGGACTACCTGGAGTTTGCAGATCACAGAGGCCGGGGCTCCCAGATAGAGCGCATTACCGTAGTCCAGTCTGGATAAAATCATGGCTTGGACTAGGATCTTTTTGGCTCTGTCAGGCAGTTGAGGCAGGATTTTGCATATAGATCTTAACAAGCCGAAGCAGGTGGCCGCAGTTTTCCTGGCCTGTGCTTTGAATGAAAGGTCCTCGTCTAACCAGAATCCTAAACTCTTGATCACCCTTCTTGGGGTTGGGACAGCGCCCATAGAAGGGGGCCATAACGTAGGGGAATTGAATGATGCCTTCCTGCCCAGTAGCATCAGTTCAGTCTTCTCGTTGTTGAGTTAGAGCTGGGACTGGCTCATCCACTTTGCTACCTCCTCAAGACAATAACTCAAACTCGTGTGGGACAGATCTGCCTGATTCAGAGTGTCATCAGCAAGCTGATTAATTCAATTCCTTAGGGAGCCACTATCTCGACTAAGGGGGACATATACACATTAAAAAGTGTGGGGCTCAGGGAGGAGCCCTGTGGCACCCCACACTGCAAGGGTATCGGTGATGATGGCAAGGGTATCGGTGATGAATGGCAATCCCCTTCAAATACTTTAAAATACCTTTCAAGGAGGAAAGATTCAAGCCATGAAAGGGCTTTTCCCGAGACTCCGATTTTGTTTAGACGGGCTAAAAGGATACGGTGGTTTACCGTATCGAAGGCGGCGCTGAGGTCCAGGAGGATGATGGCCACATTGCCACCTGTGTCCAGGACCATGATCATGGCCAGACAATCAAAGCAAACAAGTTCACAAACTCAACTCTAATTTGGCAGACCTGAAAGGACCACTGGAAAAATAGCTCACTCATTCTTGGGGTGTTTTTATTTTTAGATTTGGGTCCATGAACTGTCCTTGAAGTGAGGTTAAAGGGCAGTTCGCAAACTGATCATATATGGGCCACATGTATGAACCTATTTTGGATTCGCAAACAGTCCAATTTGCAAAATTGCCCCATTTGCGAAAGAAAAAAAGGCTTTTTCTATGCATTAAACCTGATTTTGCGATTCAATATCCTGTTACCAAGTCGTAAAATGGGTTTGCAATTCGGTATTTGGAAGGGCGTGTTAAGGGCGTCCCTTCCAAATACCGAATCGTGGTATGTATTATTGTTTTGTTTTGTGGCCATGACTGCGGTCGCAAACATTCACATTTTACCACCAACTTAAAGTTGGTGGTATCCCTTTCGCGAATGGGGGACCCCTTCCCCTTTGGGAATGGTGTTGAAAACATTTTTTAAGAGCAGACAGTGGCCCCATGGACCACTGCTTGCTCTTAAATAAATGAAAAGAAAACTTTTCCTTTTTTTCGTTTAAATGCAGCCTGTTTTGGGCTTTACTGAAAAGCAATCACGGACATGGTAGTCTGCTGACCCTAGCAGGGCACCAATCATGTGATTTTAGCGATGCCTAATGGGTCGCATATTGCGACCTACCTCATTAATATTGCTGAGGTAGGTCGATGTGCGACCCCCTAGGAATCGATAAATGAAACAGTTTCATGCATTAGGAACAGCGATTACCTATTTGTGATTCGCAGAAAATCACAATTAGGTAATCGCTATTCCTGATGTTGATACATGTGGCCCTATATGTCTCTGTTTTGAAACTCTTCAGATCTCACCCAACACATTCCTGTAAAGGTAATTTCACAAAAGGAACTGAATGGATTTAATACCAACAAAGGCACTCCCCTGAGTAAAGGTGTACTTTCATGCCAAGTATTTGGTAATTCCATTACGCAACAGCATTCTTCTTTTGTAGCAGGGCACACATTTTCCTACAGAAGTTTAAATGGAAAATGCTGTTTTTTGATGCACCCTACCATATTTTTCCCCTCACCCCCAAATGGATCCGCACAAAACTTGCAGTGAAAAAACCTAAGCCAAACATACTTTCTTTTGGGAAGTTTCATGCAGATTTGTCAAATAGCACCAAAGTTATAAGCAAAATAGCATGGTTTTTCCATGGAAAACTCTGCCCTAACCTTAATACAGTTACAGTTGTCGACTCTGTAGTATGTTTATTTAAACATTTTCATTGCATTATTATCCAAGCAAACATGTAGAAGAGCATATAGCTACATAAAAGCAAACTTGACCCTACGTTTGTGATTCTTGTTACATCAGTTAATCTCCCTGTGTGTGCATCATTTACCTAAGAATCAGGGGCGCTTTCCCACAGACTGAACACCAATGTTTATCCCTATAGAACAAACATTAGCTTGTTGCCTTCATTCACAACATATCAGCAAGCAATTGTGCGTGCAGTGTCATCGAATAAAAAGAGAGTGATGCACTCTAGAAAACCGAGAGACAGGAAAAGGCCCTACTTTTGTTTAAGTATCATTTTCTAAGTAGCAACAATGGGGTTTCTGCTTGGCCAATCAAAGTTTGGTTCTCTAGCCCATCTTACCAAACAAAACTCATTCCCATTCAGGAATATTAGATAATCCCGCTGATCTCCACCTCCAAACCCTCATCTCATGTCCTTGACCCCATTCCTCCCCTACTGACCAAAAAGCTGAAGCGCTCCCTAGCACAGCTTTGGTGCATGATAAGAAACAGCTCCATCAAAAACGGAGACGTTCCAGACTACCTTAAAGTAGGACAAGTCACACCCTTGCTGATAAAACCTGGTCTTGACTTATCGGATTTGAATAACTTTAGACCTGTATCTAACCATCCCCTTCTGTCCAAAATCCTAGAAAAATGCATACACCAACAGCTAAACCAACACCTGGAAAACATCAACCTCCTGGACTCTCACCAATCAAGCTTCAGAAGAGGCTGTCGCACAGAAAGGGCGATTGTCAACATTATCGACGATATCCACAATTCTCTAGACTCTGACCAATGCAGCCTCCTCATTCTCCTTGACCTATCTGAAGCTTTCGATACAGTAGACCACAAACTCCTCATTAGGGCTCTCCAAGAAAGACCCAGTCTTGGTGAGGCGGTCCTCCAATGGTTTTCCTCCTTCTTGCACAATCGCACTCAAAAAATAAAAATCAAAAACTTTCCTTCTGACACTCACCCTGTCAACAAGGGAGTCCCTCAAAGCTCAGTGCTCTCCCCGCAACTATTTAACATTTACATGGAACCGCTCACCAAAATACTCGAAGCAGCCAGCATCCGTTTCCATCTTTACACAGACGATACTCAGATTTATCTGGAAACCACCTCCCTCAATGAGATTCAAAGATTCAATGACATACTAAGTGATGTCCAACACTGGCTGTCATCGAATCACCTTAAACTAAACCCTGACAAAACCTAGATACTTCTCATCTCGAACAAGGAGGAGAACCCTCAAATTGCTGAATGGCTAAAGGCTGTTGTTTCGCTTAACGGGAATCTCACCCTAGCTGACAACGTCAAATCACTAGGCATCACATTAGACTCAAACCTAAACATGACCAAACACATCAAAAATTCACCCAAGAGCGCTTTCCTTAACCTTAAACTACTGAACAAAATAAAACCTTTCATTCCGCCCAATGATCTTAAACAGGCCACTCAAACACTGGTGCTGCCTAGACTGGACTATGGGAACGCAGTCCTCTCAGGAATAGCAAACTCACACCTAGCTCCCATCAAAACAACTCTGAATGCGGCAGCCAGAATGGTCACCAGAATCAAGAAATTCGACAACATTTCCCCTGCACTCAGAGAACTTAAGTGGCTCCCAGCCGAAATGCGGATCAGCTTCTGAACAGCCTGCCTCACTCATAAAGACCTACATACCGGCAAACCCGAATATCTGGTGGCCAAACTCAAAAAAGCCGATCGGGCCAGGAACCTCAGAAGTTCAAACTTCCTCCTACTCATCCCGCCAAAAACTCAAAAACAAAAAACTGCGGCTTGATCCTTCGCCGGAATCGCGCCCATTCCCCCTCACATCAGAACCATTCCCTCTTTTGTAAAATTCAAAAGCCAACTCAAAATCCTGTTCCTCAACCGCTCCCTAGGGTGTCGATAGGAGCAATCGGAGCGGGGTAACAAACACATCGCACTGATCCAACATTATGTTCCCAAGACTAAGAAACAGATGTCCCAGCACTATGAAGCAGACCACTCAACCAGTGTCCTGCAATGTTAATGCTTCGTTCTTTTGTCTCGTGTGTTGGGAATCTCTGCAATGTATCTTCTGTAAAGAGTTCTAATACCCTCGGGTCAGGCCAGTGCTAATATAAAACTTCTTAAAAAATAAAAGAATTAAACAAAATATTGCAAGCCAAAATAGGGATGTTACTGCCTAATACCTCTAATATTCTTAACTCTACGCATGGTCTCTCTTAGCTTACTATCTAACTTTACATCTCTTTGAACTCATGGCCATTTGTTTTTTCTTTTAATGATACTGTTTTTCTCTTCTGTTGATCATGCTTTTGGCACTAGTATGCCCTTTATTCATCTCCTACCCCTTTGGCCTCAGATCTGGATTCTTATCCTTGATCTGTCTTGTTTGTTCCTTTATATTGCTTTCTTTTCCTTTTTTCTTCTCTTTTTTCTTCATCCTTTCTTTTACTTTTTCCTACTCTTTTTTTATTTCTCTTGCATTAGTATGAGTTTTCACCTTGTCCTTCTATTCTTGTTCTGCCCAATGATTGGTTCCTTTCATTTCTTAATTGTAGATAAATGATGTCTCTTTGTTTTTCCTATTGGCTCTTCAGCCCGTTGTACCTGTTTCGGTATCCTTGCCCTCACCCCACAGCATGTTTAATGTTGTCTTGTGGAAGGTACGTGGTCTGGGTCACCCTGTCAAGCATCAAAAGGTACTGTCTAACTTATCAAAATGTAATGCACATGTTGCTTTTTTACAGAAAACACATTGTAATGATATTGAATCGCTCAAACTTAAACGTCAATGGATGGGTCAGGTTATTTTTTCCCACTGCTGTTAATCGCAAAGGTGGTGTTGCAATTTTATGCCACAAATCATTGAATATTCAAATTTTGTCTACTGAATTTTATACGAATGGACGATGGGTTTTGGTTAATGCCATTTTATTTCAAAAACCGGTTACTCTATTAAATATGTATGGTCCCATAAAATCGGATCCTGAATTATGGCAATGTGTTAAGCTAAAATTATCTTCTTTTTCCAATCCCAATATTATTCTTGCTTGTGACTTTAATGATTGGCTAGACCCTTTTACTGATAAAAAAATCAAAACATAAATTTAAACCTGATAAATCCCACAAAGTATTTGAATCTGCCATCACCTCTCGCCCATTGTTTTGTGTATGGAAAACTTGTAGCCCGGATATTTGTGAATTTACTTTCTTTTCCAATGTACATCACACTATGTCTCCAATTGATTATATTTTAGTTTCTAAATCCCTACTCCCTTCTATCAAACATCGGAAATTGGTTCTATTTTAATTTCTGACCATGCCCCTGCTTTATCCTCTTTTGATTTATCTGTTAATACTTGTAAATATGGACAATGGTGTTTTAATAATTCCCTTTTAACAGACCAAAGTTTTATTTTAGAAGCGCTCTCCTTTAGCAATGAGTTTTTGGGGTTTAATCAATCTAGGTACACCTCTGTTCACAATAATTGGGATGCTTTTAAGGCCCCTTTATTTTCCTTTTTCCTACTCTTTTTTAATTTCTCTTGCATTGGTATGAGTTTTCACCTTGTCCTTCTTTTCTTGTTCTGCCCAATGATTGGTTCCTTTCATTTCTTAATTGTAGATAAATGATGTCTCTTTGTTTTTCCTATTGGCTCTTCAGCCCGTTGTACCTGTTTCGGTATCCTTGCCCTCACCCCACAGCATGTTTAATGTTGTCTTGTGGAAGGTACGTGGTCTGGGTCACCCTGTCAAGCATCAAAAGGTACTGTCTAACTTATCAAAATGTAATGCACATGCTGCTTTTTTACAGAAAACACATTGTAATGATATTAAATTGCTCAAACTTAAACGTCAATGGATGGGTCAGGTTATTTTTTCCCACTGCTGTTAATCGCAAAGGTGGTGTTGCCATTTTATGCCACAAATCATTGAATATTCAAATTTTGTCTACTGAATTTTATACGAATGGACGATGGGTTTTGGTTAATGCCATTATATTTCAAAAACCGGTTACTCTATTAAATATGTATGGCCCCATAAAATCGGATCCTGAATTATGGCAATGTGTTAAGCTAAAATTATCTTCTTTTTCCAATCCCAATATTATTCTCACTTGTGACTTTAATGATTGGCTAGACCCTTTTACTGATAAAAAAATCAAAACATAAATTTAAACCTGATAAATCTCACAAAGTATTTGAATCTGCCATCACCTCTCGCCCATTGTTTTGTGCATGGAAAACCTGTAGCCCGGATATTTGTGAATTTACTTTCTTTTCCAATGGACATCACACTATGTCTCCAATTGATTATATTTTAGTTTCTAAATCCCTACTCCCTTCTATCAAACATCGGAAATTGGTTCTATTTTAATTTCTGACCATGCCCCTGCTTTATACTCTTTTGATTTATCTGTTAATACTTGTAAATATGGACAATGGTGTTTTAATAATTCCCTTTTAACAGACCAACGTTTTATTTTAGAAGCGCTCTCCTTTAGCAATGAGTTTTTGGGGTTTAATCAATCTAGGTACACCTCTGTTCACAATAATTGGGATGCTTTTAAGGCCCCTTTCTTTTCCTTTTTCCTACTCTTTTTTTATTTCTCTTGCATTGGTATGAGTTTTCACCTTGTCCTTCTTTTCTTGTTCTGCCCAATGATTGGTTCCTTTCATTTCTTAATTGTAGATAAATGATTTCTCTTTGTTTTTCCTATTGGCTCTTCAGCCCGTTGTACCTGTTTCGGTATCCTTGCCCTCACCCCACAGCATGTTTAATGTTGTCTTGTGGAAGGTACGTGGTCTGGGTCACCCTGTCAAGCATCAAAAGGTACTGTCTAACTTATCAAAATGTAATGCACATGCTGCTTTTTTACAGAAAACACATTGTAATGATATTAAATTGCTCAAACTTAAACGTCAATGGATGGGTCAGGTTATTTTTTCCCACTGCTGTTAATCGCAAAGGTGGTGTTGCCATTTTATGCCACAAATCATTGAATATTCAAATTTTGTCTACTGAATTTTATACGAATGGACGATGGGTTTTGGTTAATGCCATTATATTTCAAAAACCGGTTACTCTATTAAATATGTATGGCCCCATAAAATCGGATCCTGAATTATGGCAATGTGTTAAGCTAAAATTATCTTCTTTTTCCAATCCCAATATTATTCTCACTTGTGACTTTAATGATTGGCTAGACCCTTTTACTGATAAAAAAATCAAAACATAAATTTAAACCTGATAAATCTCACAAAGTATTTGAATCTGCCATCACCTCTCGCCCATTGTTTTGTGCATGGAAAACCTGTAGCCCGGATATTTGTGAATTTACTTTCTTTTCCAATGGACATCACACTATGTCTCCAATTGATTATATTTTAGTTTCTAAATCCCTACTCCCTTCTATCAAACATCAGAAATTGGTTCTATTTTAATTTCTGACCATGCCCCTGCTTTATCCTCTTTTGATTTATCTGTTAATACTTGTAAATATGGACAATGGTGTTCTAATAATTCCCTTTTACCCGACCAAACTTTTATTTTAGAAGCGCTCTCCTTTAGTAATGAGTTTTTGGGGTTTACTCAATCTAGGTACACCTCTGTTCACAATAATTGGGATGCTTTTAAGGCCCCTTTCTTTTCCTTTTTCCTACTCTTTTTTTATTTCTCTTGCATTGGTATGAGTTTTCACCTTGTCCTTCTTTTCTTGTTCTGCCCAATGATTGGTTCCTTTCATTTCTTAATTGTAGATAAATTATGTCTCTTTGTTTTTCCTATTGGCTCTTCAGCCCGTTGTACCTGTTTCGGTATCCTTGCCCTCACCCCACAGCATGTTTAATGCTGTCTTGTGGAAGGTATGTGGTCTGGGTCACCCTGTCAAGCATCAAAAGGTACTGTCTAACTTATCAAAATGTAATGCACATGCTGCTTTTTTACAGAAAACACATTGTAATGATATTGAATCGCTCAAACTTAAACGTCAATGGATGGGTCAGGTTATTTTTTCCCACTGCTGTTAATCGCAAAGGTGGTGTTGCCATTTTATGCCACAAATCATTGAATATTCAAATTTTGTCTACTGAATTTTATACGAATGGACGATGGGTTTTGGTTAATGCCATTATATTTCAAAAACCGGTTACTCTATTAAATATGTATGGCCCCGTTAAATCGGATCCTGAATTTTGGCAATGTGTTAAGCTAAAATTATCTTCTTTTTCCAATCCCAATATTACTCTCGCTTGTGACTTTAATGATTGGCTAGACCCTTTTACTGATAAAAAATCAAAACATAAATTTAAACCTGATAAATTCCACATAGTATTTCAATCTGACATCACCTCTCGCTCATTTTTTTGTGCATGGAAAACTTGTAGCCCGGATATATGTGAATTTACTTTCTTTTCCAATTTACATCACACTATGTCTCCAATTGATTATATGTTAGTTTCTAAATCCCTACTCCCTTCTATTAAACATCGGAAATTGGTTCTATTTTAATTTCTGACCATGCCCCTGTTTTATCCTCTTTTGATTTATCTATTAACACTTGTAAACATGTACAATGGTGTTTTAATAATTCCCTTTCACCAGACCAAACTTTTTATTTTAGAAGCGCTCTCCTTTAGTAATGAGTTTTTGGGGTTTAATCAATCTAGGTACACCTCTGTTCACAATATTTGGGATGCTTTTAAGGCCTCTTTCTTTGCCTTTTCTATTGCCTACTCTGCCCCCCAAAAAATAGGTGGAATTACAAATACCTTTTGGCTCTCCAACACATTAAAATGCCTGAACATGCCTATTTCACTTCCAAATCATCTTTTAATTTACAAGAACTGACTAAGGCCAAGTCTTCCCTGAATAAACTTGACATGGTTGAAGCATGCAATGCACTCTTTAAAATTAAATCTAAATACCATGGAGGACTGAAATAAAACTGGTAAAATGTTGGCAAATTATTTAAAAATTCAAATCTGAAAGGAAAAACATTGGTCCTATTTGTAATAAACATGCCAACACTATAATGTCATCTGACTCTGATATTACTAATGCTTTTCATCCTATTATGAAATATTATATACAGAGGAACTCCTTTCGAGTGTAATATAAAAACTTTTTCAGAACCTTCCTAGCCCTCCTTCTATCCCTGATACTTTTTTAAATCTTGAAAAAGATATTACTGCTCAGAAAGTTACTGATGCTATCAAATCTTTGAAGAAAGCCAAAGTTCCTGACCCAGATGGTTTTTCTGTTGAGCTTATTTCTTCCTTTTCCTCTTTTTTTGCCCCTAAAAAACACCCATCCCCTCTTGATGTCCTTTCACTTGATGCTGAAAAAGCTTTTGGTCAAATAAGTTGGCATTTCATGTACACTACTCTCCAATGGTTTGGTTTTGGACCTAAGTTTATATCCCTCATCAAATTACTATATGTTAAACCATGTGCTTCTGTTTTTGTTAATGGTCATTTTTCCCCTTTTTTTAATTTGCCTAGAGGCACCAGACAGGGTTGTCCTTTCTCACCTTTACTATTTCTTCTCTGTTTGGAACCCTTCCTTGAGCGCATTTGCTGCAATCCTCATATATCTTGTTTTAAACAAAATCCCTAAAAATCTAACTCTCTGCTTACGCAGATGATATTCAAATGTATATGTCGAATCCCCTCACTTACTTGGGATCTTTTTTTCAAGAAATTGATGTATACTCTAGTATTTCAATGCTCTCAAACTTCAGAATGTATTTTCTTCCTGATCCCCTCTTCATTTACCCTGGTGGGGTGCACCAGAGACCATTAAAATATTATTGTCCCTCATGCCTTTTTAATGTTATCTATGATGCCTTTTAAAATTCCTAATTATTATTTCTCCCAAATGTCATCTATTTATACAAAATTTCTTTGGAATAATAAGCATGCTTCTATAGCTTTATCCATATTATTTTGACCAAAGAATGAAGGTGGTGTACGTTTATCTAACTTTAAGTTATATCATAAAGCCTTTTTATTTTGTCAATGTTATATTCTGACTGATAAGAATTCTGTCCTTCCCATACCACAATAGATTCATTTTGAACGTTCTCTACTACATGACTTTTAATTTTATGAAGTTATTTTTATATTCTATTGTAAATTCAAATCTAAAAACCCAATTTTAAAATATTCTCAATATTTGTTGCATACAATATTTACAAGGGATTTGACTTCTTTCAATCCTTTTCTGTCTCCTCCATTTGGTATAATAAATTTCTTACATTTTTTCATAAATCATTCTATTGTAAATATTGGAAAGAAAAGGGTATTTTTTATGTTCATCATTTGGTCTTTCATAACTCAATTTCGTCTTTTGCTAAGTTACAAGAACAATATAGCCTGCCCGATTCCTGCTTACAACAATTTAACCAAATATTGCCTGTGCTACAATCTTTTCTCTCCACCAATAATTTTCCCCCTCACTCTACCCCTCCATCCTTACTGATACAACTATAAAATCTCACTTAAGATTCCATCCCTAAAGCATCCCTTATATACAGATTCCTTTCTCCCCCTGTCCGCACGTGAATTAAATCCTCTATTGAATTACAATGGGAAATTGACCTTTCTCTATCATTGTCAACCCATCAATGGGTTAAAATATGACGCAAAATCTTCTGTACCTCTGAAGCTGCCAATATTGCTCAATCGTTATTCTTTCTATATAATAGAGCTGTTATTACTCCTCCCCTTCTTCATACATTTGGTCACTCTACTTCTCTCCTACGTTGGTCATGTCTCTCCTCGAAAGGTACTTTGACCCATTTATTATACTATTGTCCTAAAGTGACTGAGTTTTGGAAATCTGTTTGGTCGAAATGCTCAAAGTAATTTTCTTGCAATGTTTCACTATCTATTCAAAATGTTTTTCTTGGGACTTAATCTGCTGATTTTAATATTCCTTCCTCAAAACATAAAGTATTTGATCTATGTTTTGCGCTTGCTTTTAAAGTCATAGTAGCTTGTTGGAAACATAATTCTAAAATATATTTACTAACTTGGTGGAATCTTATTTGTGACGAACATAGACTATCTACTGTTTCATCTTCTTTGATATTGCAAAAAATGTAATCTGACTTATTATGGCTTCCTTTTACTACCTTCTTGTCTTCAGACTCCTCTTTTTCTTAAATTTTACAGACTTTCTT
The DNA here is from genome assembly GCF_964263255.1 of Lissotriton vulgaris. Lineage (NCBI taxonomy): Eukaryota > Metazoa > Chordata > Amphibia > Caudata > Salamandridae > Lissotriton > Lissotriton vulgaris. The sequence continues at coordinate 550,540,607 of NC_141697.1, forward strand.
CTATCTCATCTTTCTTTCCCTCTATTCTATTTCTCTCTAGATATATATATATATATAATATTTTATAGATATTACTGGTTCTTTTTTGTTTTTACCATTACTCAATTTTTACTGTATAACTACATGATTCTTCAATGGGATTTCTTCTCTACTCAGCCTGTTCATTTAGAATTGTATGTCATAATTACATGTTGTTTGCCATTTGTATTGCTATCCACTTTTAATCCTAAATAAAAGTATTTAAGTAAAAAAATGAACTACAACATGTAAGCACAACATGGATTAACAGATTTCATGGCCTGGAAATTCAGTTTAGGACATGTGAATTTAAAGCTAAATTTGTGGGCAATGGGGCCCCTCAATGGTCAGCCCTATACGAATTCTGAATTTGCAAATCTTATGAAACATACATTTTTTGTTATTTAGAGTCTGGGTGGACTTAGGGAGTCCCCGTGCCTGAGGATAAGTATGCACTCAACCAAACCCCTGGTGTGGTTTAACTGTTTTTTAGGCCATGGAATCAATGTCCTGCATTATGTAATGTCGACAGCAACATACATATTTCTGTCATGAATGAATGAATGAGTGAATGAATTAATGAATGAGATAATTCTTTTATAGCGCATGGCTACCCGGAGGCATCCCAGCGCTTAAGCTACGACACAGGGTCTGAAAGTGAAAGATGGAAACCAGATAGTAGTTAGTTTCCGGGGAAAAACCGGGGAAAAGCCAAGTTTTTATTTTCTTGCGGAATGAAGGATGATTGGATTCCTGACGAAGGGAGAGGGGCATAGAGTTCCATAACTTTGAGGTGTTATGGGAAAAAAGGGGTCCCTCAGAGCGAGCCTTATTGATTCTGTTGACTTCTGCCAGATTAAGTTCATTGGAGCGGAGATTTCTGGGCATTTTGTATGGTTTGATCAGGTTAGTAAGGATAGGGGGGGGCTTTGCCTTGCAGATTTTTATGGGCAATACAGAGGGCCTTAAAGTGTACCCGTTCTTTTATCTGTAGCCAATGAAGTGATCTTAACGCTGGCTTGGCTGAGGAGCGATGGTTGGTGCTCGTCAGGAGTCTAGCTGCTGAGTTTTGGACTACCTGGAGTTTGCAGATCACAGAGGCCGGGGCTCCCAGAGAGAGCGCATTACCGTAGTCCAGTCTGGATAAAATCATGGCTTGGACTAGGATCTTTTTGGCTCTGTCAGGCAGTTGAGGCAGGATTTGCATATAGATCTTAAAAAGCCGAAGCAGGTGGCCGCAGTTTTCCTGGCCTGTGCTTTGAATGAAAGGTCCTCGTCTAACCAGAATCCTAAACTCTTGATCACCCTTCTTGGGGTTGGGACAGCGCCCATAGAAGGGGACCATAACGTAGGGGAATTGAATGATGCCTTCCTGCCCAGTAACATCAGTTCAGTCTTCTTGTTGTTCAGTTTGAGCTGGGACTGGCCCATCCACTTTGCTACCTCCTCAAGACAATAACTCAAACTCGTGTGGGACAGATCTGCCTGATTCAGAGTGTCATCAGCATAGCTGATTAATTCAATTCCTTAGGGAGCCACTATCTCAACTAAGGGGGACATATACACATTAAAAAGTGTGGGGCTCAGGGAGGAGCCCTGTGGTACCCCACACTGCAAGGGTATCGTGATGATGGCAAGGATATCGGTGATGAATGGCAATCCCCTTCAAATACTTTAAAATACCTTTCAAGGAGGAAAGATTCAAGCCATGAAAGGGCTTTTCCCGAGACTCCGATTTTGTTTAGACGGGCTAAAAGGATACAGTGGTTTACCGTATCGAAGGCGGCGCTGAGGTCCAGGAGGATGATGGCCACATTGCCACCTGTGTCCAGGACCATGGTCATGGCCAGACAATCAAAGCAAACAAGTTCACAAACTCAGCTCTAATTTGGCAGACCTGAAAGGACCACTGGAAAAATAGCTCCCTCATTCTTGGGGTGTTTTTATTTTTAGATTTGGGTCCATGAACTGTCCTTGAAGTGAGGTTAAAGGGCAGTTCGCAAACTGATCATATATGGGCCACATGTATGAACCTATTTTGGATTCGCAAACAGTCCAATTTGCAAAATTGGCCCATTTGCGAAAGAAAAAAAGACTTTTTCTATGCATCAAACCTGATTTTGCGATTCAATATCCTGTTACCAAGTAGTTAAATGGGTTTGCAATTCGGTATTTGGAAGGGCGTGTTAAGGGAGTCCCTTCCAAATACCGAATCGTAGTGGTATGTATTATTGTTTTGTGGCCATGACTGCGGTCGCAAACATTCACATTTTACCACCAACTTAAAGTTGGTGGTATCCCTTTCGCGAATGGGGGACCCCTTCCCCTTTGGGAATGGTGGTGAAAACATTTTTTAAGAGCAGACAGTGGCCCCATGGACCACTGCTTGCTCTTAAATAAATGAAAGGAAAACTTTTCCTTTTTTTCGTTTAAATGCAGCCTGTTTTGGGCTTTACTGAAAAGCAATCACGGACATGGTAGTCTGCTGACCCTAGCAGGGCACCAATCATGTGATTTTAGCGATGCCTAATGGGTCGCATATTGCGACCTACCTCATTAATATTGCTGAGGTAGGTCGATGTGCGACCCCCTAGGAATCGATAAATGAAACAGTTTCATGCATTAGGAACAGCGATTACCTATTTGTGATTTGCAGAAAATCACAATTAGGTAATCGCTATTCCTGATGTTGATACATGTGGCCCTATATGTCTCTGTTTTGAAACTCTTCAGATCTCACCCAACACATTCCTGTAAAGGTAATTTCACAAAAGGAACTGAATGGATTTAATACCAACAAAGGCACTCCCCTGAGTAAAGGTGTACTTTCATGCCAAGTATTTGGTAATTCCATTACGCAACAGCATTCTTCTTCTGTAGCAGAGCACACATTTTCCTACAGAAGTTTAAATGGAAAATGCTGTTTTTTGACGCACCCTACCATATTTTTCCCCTCACCCCCAAATGGATCCGCACAAAACTTGCAGTGAAAAAACCTAAGCCAAACATACTTTGTTTTGGGAAGTTTCATGCAGATTTGTCAAATAGCACCAAAGTTATAAGCAAAATAGCATGGTTTTTCCATGGAAAACTCTGCCCTAACCTTAATACAGTTACAGTTGTCGACTCTGTAGTATGTTTATTTAAACATTTCCATTGCATTATTATCCAAGCAAACATGTAGAAGAGCATATAGCTACATAAAAGCAAACTTGACCCTAGGTTTGTGATTCTTGTTACATCAGTTAATCTCCCTGTGTGTGCATCATTTACCTAAGAATCAGGGGCGCTTTCCCACAGACTGAACACCAATGTTTATCCCTATAGAACAAACATTAGCTTGTTGCCTTCATTCACAACATATCAGCAAGCAATTGTGCGTGCAGTGTCATCGAATAAAAAGAGAGTGATGCACTCTAGAAAACCGAGAGACAGGAAAAGGCCTGACTTTTGTTAAAATATCATTTTCTAAGTAGCAACAATGGAGTTTCTGCTTGGCCAATCAAAGTTTGGTTCTCTAGCCCATCTTACCAAACAAAACTCATTCCCATTCAGGAATATTAGATAATCCCGCTGATCTCCGCCTCCAAACCCTCATCTCATGTCCTTGACCCCATTCCTCCCCTACTGACCAAAAAGCTGAAGCGCTCCCTAGCACAGCTTTGGTGCATGATAATAGACAGCTCCATCAAAAACGGAGACGTTCCAGACTACCTTAAAGTAGGACAAGTCACACCCTTGCTGATAAAACCTGGTCTTGACTTATCGGATATGAATAACTTTAGACCTGTATCTAACCTTCCCCTTCTGTCCAAAATTCTAGAAAAATGCATACACCAACAGCTAAACCAACACCTGGAAAACATCAACCTCCTGGACTCTCACCAATCAAGCTTCAGAAGAGGCTGTCGCACAGGAAGGGCGATCGTCAACATTATCGACGATATCCACAATTCTCTAGACTCTGACCAATGCAGCCTCCTCATTCTCCTTTACCTATCTGAAGCTTTCGATACAGTAGACCACAAACTCCTCATTAGGGCTCTCCAAGAAAGACCCAGTCTTGGTGAGGCGGTCCTCCAATGGTTTTCCTCGTTCTTGCACAATCGCACTCAAAAAATAAAAATCAAAAACTTTCCTTCTGAAACTCACCCTGTCTACAAGGGAGTCCCTCAAAGCTCAGTGCTCTCCCCGCAACTATTTAACATTTACATGGAACCGCTCACCAAAATACTCGAAGCAGCCAGCCTCCGTTTCCATCTTTACACAGACGATACTCAGATTTATCTGGAAACCACCTCTCTCAGTGAGATTCAAAGATTCAATGACATACTAAGTAATGTTCAGTAATGTAATGTTCAGTGAAGTAGTGTGGCTCACTGGTTAGAGGCGGCAGACCCGAGAGCAGAGGATGGCCCGGGACCAGGGTTCGATTCCCGGCGCGGCAGGTTTCTGGACCAGGGTCAGCGGACTTGATAATTCTCTCGCCTCGGTGCCCACTCTGATCAGCGATCGCACTCGGCAACTCTGGGCATTAGCTTGCCTCATCTTCACTAACGGCCCCACCAGACCACCGGGGATGCCTGGTCTCACCCTGGAGATACCCATTAAGGGACCATCTCTCAGGGAAGCCAGGAAGGGTTTCGCAGCGGTCGAAGCGCCTTGGGACCCTACGGGTAAGTAGTGCGCTATATAAATGCCAATACACATACACACTGGCTGTCATCGAATCACCTTAAACTAAACCCTGACAAAACCTAGATACTTCTCATCTCGAACAAGGAGGAGAACCCTCAAACTGCTGAATGGCTAAAGGCTGTTGTTTCGCTTAACGGGAATCTCACCCTAGCTGACAACGTCAAATCACTAGCCATCACATTAGACTCAAACCTAAACATGACCAAACACATCAAATTTTCACCCAAGAGCGCTTTCCTTAACCTTAAACTACTGAACAAAATAAAACCTTTCATTCCGCCCAATGATCTTAAACAGGCCACTCAAACACTGGTGCTGCCAAGACTGGACTATGGGAACGCAGTCCTCTCAGGAATAGCAAACTCACACCTAGCTCCCATAAAAACAACTCTGAATGCGGCAGCCAGAATGGTCACCAGAATCAAGAAATTCGACAACATTTCCCCTGCACTCAGAGAACTTAAGTGGCTCCCAGCCGAAATGCGGATCAGCTTCAGAACAGCCTGCCTCACTCATAAAGGCCTACATACCGGCAAACCCGAATATCTGGTGGCCAAACTCAAAAAAGCCGATCGGGCCAGGAACCTCAGAAGTTCAAACTTCCTCCTACTCATCCCGCCAAAAACTCGAAAACAAAAAACTGCGGCTCGATCCTTCGCCGGAAGCGCACCCATTCTCCCTCACATCAGAACCATTCCCTCTTTTGTAAAATTCAAAAGCCAACTCAAAATCCTGTTCCTCAACCGCTCCCTAGGGTGTCGATATGAGCAATCAGAGCGGGGTAACAAACACATCGCACTGATCCAACATTATGTTCCCAAGACTAAGAAACAGATGTCCCAGCACTATGAAGCAGACCACTCAACCAGTGTCCTGCAATGTTAATGCTTCATTCTTTTGTCTCGTGTGTTGGGAATCTCTGCAATGTATCTTCTGTAAAGAGTTCTAATACCCTCGGGTCAGGCCAGTGCTAATATAAAACTTCTTAAAAAATAAAAGAATTAAACAAAATATTGCAAGCCAAAATAGGGATGTTACTGCCTAATACCTCTAATATTCTTAACTCTACGCATGGTCTCTCTTAGCTTACTATCTAACTTTACATCTCTTTGAACTCAGGGCCTTTTGTTTTTTCTTTTAATGATACTGTTTTTCTCTTCTGTTGATCATGCTTTTGGCACTAGTATGCCCTTTATTCATCTCCTACCCCTTTGGCCTCAGATCTGGATTCTTATCCTTGATCTGTCTTGTTTGTTCCTTTATATTGCTTTCTTTTCCTTTTTTTCTTCTCTTTTTTCTTCATCCTTTCTTTTACTTTTTCCTACTCTTTTTTTATTTCTCTTGCATTAGTATGAGTTTTCACCTTGTCCTTCTATTCTTGTTCTGCCCAATGATTGGTTCCTTTCATTTCTTAATTGTAGATAAATGATGTCTCTTTGTTTTTCCTATTGGCTCTTCAGCCCGTTGTACCTGTTTCGGTATCCTTGCCCTCACCCCACAGTATGTTTAATGTTGTCTTGTGGAAGGTACGTGGTCTGGGTCACCCTGTCAAGCATCAAAAGGTACTGTCTAACTTATCAAAATAATAATAATAATAATAATAATAATAATAAAGAGCTTATAAAGCGCACAGTAACGCCATCACGGCGTGTCCCCGCGCTGAATGGAGCTACAGCACATGTTTCTTTTTTACAGAAAACACATTGTAATGATATTGAATCGCTCAAACTAAAACGTCAATGGATGGGTCCGGTTATTTTTTTCCCACTGCTGTTAATCGCAAAGGTGGTGTTGCCATTTGATGCCACAAATCATTGAATATTCAAATTTTGTCTACTGAATTTCATACAAATAGACGATGGGTTTTGGTTAATGCCATTATATTTCAAAAACCGGTTACTCTATTAAATATGTATGGCCCCATAAAATCGGATCCGGAATTATGGCAATGTGTTAAGCTAAAATTATCTTCTTTTTCCAATCCCAATATTATTCTCGCTTGTGACTTTAATGATTGGCTAGACCCTTTTACTGATGAAAAAAATCAAAACATAAATTTAAACCTGATAAATCCCACAAAGTATTTGAATCTGCCATCACCTCTCGCCCATTGTTTTGTGCATGGAAAACTTGTAGCCCGGATATTTGTGAATTTACTTTCTTTTCCAATGTACATCACACTATGTCTCCAATTGATTATATTTTAGTTTCTAAATCCCTACTCCCTTCTATCAAACATCGGAAATTGGTTCTATTTTAATTTCTGACCATGCCTCTGCTTTATCCTCTTTTGATTTATCTGTTAATACTTGTAAATATGGACAATGGTGTTTTTATAATTCCATTTTACCAGACCAAACTTTTATTTTAGAAGCGCTCTCCTTTAGTAATGAGTTTTTGGGGTTTAATCAATCTAGGTACACCTCTGTTCACAATAATTGGGATGCTTTTAAGGCCCCTTTCTTTTCCTTTTTCCTACTCTTTTTTTATTTCTCTTGCATTGGTATGAGTTTTCACCTTGTCCTTCTTTTCTTGTTCTGCCCAATGATTGGTTCCTTTCATTTCTTAATTGTAGATAAATGATGTCTCTTTGTTTTTCCTATTGGCTCTTCAGCCCGTTGTACCTGTTTCGGTATCCTTGCCCTCACCCCACAGCATGTTTAATGTTGTCTTGTGGAAGGTACGTGGTCTGGGTCACCCTGTCAAGCATCAAAAGGTACTGTCTAACTTATCAAAATGTAATGCACATGCTGCTTTTTTACAGAAAACACATTGTAATGATATTGAATCGCTCAAACTTAAACGTCAATGGATGGGTCAGGTTATTTTTTCCCACTGCTGTTAATCGCAAAGGTGGTGTTGCCATTTTATGCCACAAATCATTGAATATTCAAATTTTGTCTACTGAATTTTATACGAATGGACGATGGGTTTTGGTTAATGCCATTATATTTCAAAAACCGGTTACTCTATTAAATATGTATGGCCCCATAATATCGGATCCTGAATTATGGCAATGTGTTAAGCTAAAATTATCTTCTTTTTCCAATCCCAATATTATTCTCGCTTGTGACTTTAATGATTGGCTAGACCCTTTTACTGATAAAAAAATCAAAACATAAATTTAAACCTGATAAATCCCACAAAGTATTTGAATCTGCCATCACCTCTCGCCCATTGTTTTGTGCATGGAAAACTTGTAGCCCGGATATTTGTGAATTTACTTTCTTTTCCAATGTACATCACACTATGTCTCCAATTGATTATATTTTAGTTTCTAAATCCCTACTCCCTTCTATCAAACATCGGAAATTGGTTCTATTTTAATTTCTGACCATGCCTCTGCTTTATCCTCTTTTGATTTATCTGTTAATGCTTGTAAATATGGACAATGGTGTTTTAATAATTCCCTTTTACCAGACCAAACTTTTATTTTAGAAGCGCTCTCCTTTAGTAATGAGTTTTTGGGGTTTAATCAATCTAGGTACACCTCTGTTCACAATAATTGGGATGCTTTTAAGGCCCCTTTCTTTTCCTTTTTCCTACTCTTTTTTTATTTCTCTTGCATTGGTATGAGTTTTCACCTTGTCCTTCTTTTCTTGTTCTGCCCAATGATTGGTTCCTTTCATTTCTTAATTGTAGATAAATGATGTCTCTTTGTTTTTCCTATTGGCTTTTCAGCCCGTTGTACCTGTTTCGGTATCCTTGCCCTCACCCCACAGCATGTTTAATGTTGTCTTCTGGAAGGTACGTGGTCTGGGTCACCCTTTCAAGCATCAAAAGGTACTGTCTTTCTTATCAAAATGTAATGCACATGCTGCTTTTTTACAGAAAACACATTGTAATGATATTGAATCGTTCAAACTTAAACGTCAATGGATGGGTCAGGTTATTTTTTCCCACTGCTGTTAATCGCAAAGGTGGTGTTGTCATTTTATGCCACAAATCATTGAATATTCAAATTTTGTCTACTGAATTTTATACGAATGGACGATGGGTTTTGGTTAATGCCATTATATTTCAAAAACCAGTTACTCTATTAAATATGTATGGCCCCGTTAAATCGGATCCTGAATTTTGGCAATGTGTTAAGCTAAAATTATCTTCTTTTTACAATCCCAATATTACTCTCGCTTGTGACTTTAATGATTGGCTAGACCCTTTTACTGATAAAAAATCAAAACATAAATTTAAACCTGATAAATCCCACAAAGTATTTGAATCTGCCATCACCTCTCGCTCATTGTTTTGTGCATGGAAAACTTGTAGCCCGGATATATGTGAATTTACTTTCTTTTCCAATGTACATCACACTATGTCTCCAATGTCTGATTATATTTTAGTTTCTAAATCCCTACTCCCTTCTATTAAACATCGGAAATTGGTTCTATTTTAATTTCTGACCATGCCCCTGTTTTATCCTCTTTTGATTTATCTGTTAATATTTGTAAACATGGACAATGGTGTTTTAATAATTCCCTTTCACCAGACCAAACTTTTTATTTTAGAAGCGCTCTCCTTTAGTAATGAGTTTTTGGGGTTTAATCAATATAGGTACACCTCTGTTAACAATAATTGGGATGCTTTTAAGGCCTCTTTCTTTGCCTTTTCTATTGCCTACTCTGCCCAAAAAAAATAGGTGGAATTACAAATACCTTACGGCTCTCCAACACATTAAAATGCCTGAACATGCCTATTTCACTTCCAAATCATCTTTTAATTTACAAGAACTGACTAAGGCCAAGTCTTCCCTGAATAAACTTGACATGGTTGAAGCATGCAATGCACTCTTTAAAATTAAATCTAAATACCATGGAGGCCAAAATAAAACTGGTAAAATGTTGGCAAATTATTTAAAAATTCAAATCTGAAAGGAAAAACATTGGTCCTATTTGTAATAAACATGCCAACACTATAATGTCATCTGACTCTGATATTACTAATGCTTTTCATCCTATTATGAATTATTATATACAAAGGAACTCCTTTCGAGTGTAATATAAAAACTTTTTCAGAACCTTCCTAGCCCTCCTTCTATCCCTGATACTTTTTTAAATCTTGAAAAGGATATTACTACTCAGAAAGTTACTGATGCTATCAAATCTTTGAAGAAAGCCAAAGTTCCTGACCCAGATGGTTTTTCTGTTGAGCTTATTTCTTCCTTTTCCTCTTTTTTTGCCTCTAAAAAACACCCATCCCCTCTTGATGTCCTTTCACTTGATGCTGAAAAAGCTTTTGGTCAAATAAGTTGGCATTTCATGTACACTACTCTCCAATGGTTTGGTTTTGGACCTAAGTTTATATCCCTCATCAATTTACTATATGTTGAACCATGTGCTTCTTTTAATGGTCATTTCCCCCTTTTTTTAATTAGCCTAGAGGCACCAGACAGGGTTGTCCTTTCTCACCTTTACTATTTCTTCTCTGTTTGGAACCCTTCCTTGAGCGTATTTGCTGCAATCCTCATATATCTTGTTTTAAACAAAATCCCTAAAAATCTAACTCTCAGCTTACGCAGATGATATTCAAATTTATATGTCGAATCCCCTCACTTACTTGGGATATTTTTTTTTAAGAAATTGATTTATACTCTAGTATTTCAATGCTCTCAAACTTCAGAATGTATTTTCTTCCTGATCCCCTCTTCATTTACCCTGGTGGGGTGCACCAGAGACCATTAAAATATTATTGTCCCTCATGCCTTTGTAATGTTATCTATGATGCCTATTAAAATTCCTAATTATTATTTCTCCCAAATGTCATCTATTTATACAAAATTACTTTGGAATAATAAGCATGCTTCTATTGCTTTATCCATATTATTTGACCAAAGAATGAAGGTGGTGTACGTTTATCTAACTTTAAGTTATATCATAAAGCCTTTTTATTTTGTCAATGTTATATTCTGACTGATAAGAATTATGTCCTTCCCATACCACAATAGATTCATTTTGAACGTTCTCTACTACATGACTTTTAATTTTATGAAGTTATTTTTATATTCTATTGTAAATTCATATCTAAAAACCCAATTTTAAAATATTCTCAATATTTGTTGCATACAATATTTACAAGGGATTTGACTTCTTTCAATCCTTTTCTGTCTCCTCCATTTGGTATAATACATTTCTTACATTTTTTCATAAATCATTCTATTGTAAATATTGGAAAGAAAAGGGTATTTTTTATGTTCATCATTTGGTCTTTCATAACTCAATTTCGTCTTTTGCTAAGTTACAAGAACAATATAGCCTGCCCGATTCCTGCTTACAACAATTTAACCAAATATTGCCTGTGCTACAATCTTTTCTCTCCACCAATAATTTTCTCCCTCACTCTACCCCTCCATCCTTACTGATACCACTATAAAATCTCACTTAAGATTCCATCCCTAAAGCATCCCTTATATACAGATTCCTTTCTCCCCCTGTCCGCATGGGAATTAAATCCTCTATTGAATTACAATGGGAAATTGACCTTTCTGCATCATTGTCAACCCATCAATGGGTTAAAATATGACGCAAAATCTTCTGTCCCTCTGAAGCTGCCACTATTGCTCAATCGTTATTCTTTCTATATAATAGAGCTGTTATTACTCCTCCCCTTCTTCATACATTTGGTCACTCTACTTCTCCCCTATGTTGGTCATGTCTCTCCTCTAAAGGTACTTTGACCCATTTATTATACTATTGTCCTAAAGTGACTGAGTTTTGGAAATCTGTTTGGTCGAAATGCTCAAAGTAATTTTCTTGCAATGTTTCACTATCTATTCAAAATGTTTTTCTTGGGACTTAATCTGCTGATTTTAATATTCCTTCCTCAAAACATAAAGTATTTGATCTATGTTTTGCGCTTGCTTTTAAAGTCATAGTAGCTTGTTGGAAACATAATTCTAAAATATGCTTACTAACTTGGTGGAATCGTATTTGTAACGAACTATCTACTGTTTCATCTTCTTTGATATTGCAAAAAACGTAATCTGACTTATTATGGCTTCCTTTTACTACCTTCTTGTCTTCAGACTCCTCTTTTTCTTAAATTTTACAGACTTTCTTCTATCTCATCTTTCCTTCCCTCTATTCTATTTCTCTCTCCTTTCTTCTTTTTCTTCAGGTCTTTCTCTCTTCTCCTTAAAAATATATAATATTTTATAGATATTACTGGTTCATTTTTGTTCTTACCAATACTCAATTTTTACTGTATAACTACATGATTCTTCAATGGGATTTCTTCTCTACTCAGACTGTTCATTTAGAATTGTATGTCATAATTATATGTTGTTTGCCATTTGTATTGCTATCCACTTTTAATCCTAAATAAAAGTATTTAAGTAAAAAAATGAACTACAACATGTGAGCACAACATGGATTAACGGATTTCATGGCCTGGAAATTCAGTTTAGGACATGTGAATTTAAAGCTAAATTTGTGTGCAATGAGGCCCCTCAATGGTCAGCCCTATACGAATTCTGAATTTGCAAATCTTATGAAACATACATTTTTTGTTATTTATAGTCTGGGTGGACTTAAGGAGTCCCCTTGTCTGAGGATAAGTATGCACTCAACCAAACCCCTGGTGTGGTTTAACTGTTTTTTAGGCCATGGGATCAATGTCCTGCATTATGTAATGGCGACAGCAACATAAATATTTCTGTCATGAATGAATGAATGAGTGAATGAATGAATGAATGAATGAGATAATTCTTTTATAGCGCATGGCTACCCGGAGGCATCCCAGCGCTTAAGCTACGACACAGGGTCTGAATGTGAAAGATGGAAACCAGTTGGTAGTTAGTTTCCGGGGAAAAGCCGGGGAAAAGCCAAGTTTTTATTTTTTTGCGGAATGAAACATGATTGGATTCCTGACGAAGGGAGAGGGGCATAGAGTTCCATAACTTTGAGGTGTTATGGGGAAAAAGGCGTCCCCCAGAGCGAACCTTATTGATTCTGTTGACTTCTGCCAGATTAAGATCATTGGAGCGGAGATTTCTGGGCATATCGTATGGTTTGATCAGGTTAGTAAGGATAGGGGGGCCTTTGACTTGCAGATTTTTATGGGCAATACAGAGGGCCTTAAAGTGTACCCGTTCTTTTATCTGTAGCCAATGAAGTGATCTTAACGCTGGCTTTGCTGAGGAGCGATGGTTGGTGCTCGTCAGGAGTCTAGCTGCTGCGTTTTGGACTACCTGGAGTTTGCAGATCACAGAGGCCGGGACTCCCAGATAGAGCGCATTACCGTAGTCCAGTCTGGGTAAATTCATGGCTTGGACTAGGATCTTTTTGGCTCTCTCAGGCAGTTGAGGCAGGATTTTGCGTATAGATCTTAACAAGCCGAAGCAGGTGGCCGCAGTTTTCCTGGCCTGTGCTTTGAATGAAAGTTCCTTGTCTAACCAGAATCCTAAACTCTTGATCACACTTCTTGGGGTTGGGACAGCGCCCATAGAAGGGGGGCCATAACGTAGGGGAATTGAATGATGTCTTCCTGCCCAGTAACATCAGTTCAGTCTTCTCGTTGTTGAGTTTGAGCTGGGACTGGCCCATCCACTTTGCTACCTCCTCAAGACAATCACTCAAACTCGTGTGGGACAGATATGCCTGATTCAGAGAGACCACAAGCTGAGTGTCATCAGCATAGCTGTCTAATTCAATTCCATAGGGAGCCACTATCTCGGCTAAGGGGGACATATACACATTAAAAAGTGTGGGGCTCAGGGAGGAGCCCTGTGGTACCCCATACTGCAAGGGTATCGGTGATGAATGGCAATCCCCTTCAAATACTTTAAAATACCTTTCAAGGAGGAAAGATTCAAGCCATGAAAGGGCTTTTCCAAAGACTCCGATTTTGTTTAGATGGGCTAAAAGGATACAGTGGTTTACCGTATCGAAGGCGGCGCTGAGGTCCAGGAGGATGATGGCCACATTGCCACCTTTGTCCAGGACCATGGTCATGGCCAGACAATCAAAGCAAACAAGTTCACAAACTCAGCTCTAATTTGGCAGACCTGAAAGGACCACTGGAAAAATAGCTCCCTCATTCATGGGGTATTTTTATTTTTAGATTTGGGTCCATGAACTGTCCTTGAAGCGAGGTTAAAGGGCAGTTCGCAAACTGATCATATATGGGCCACATGTATGAACCTATTTTGGATTCGCAAACAGTCCAAATTGCAAAATTGGCCCATTTGCGAAAGCAAAAAAGGCTTTTCCTATGTATCAAACTTGATTTTGCGATTCGATAACCTGTTACAAAATCGCAAAATGGGTTTGCAATTCGGTATTTGGAAGGGCGTGTTAAGGGAGTCCCTTCCAAATACCGAATCGTAGTGGTATGTATTATTGTTTTGTGGCCATGACTGCGGTCGCAAACATTCACATTTTACCACCAACTTAAAGTTGGTGGTATCCCTTTCGCGAATGGGGGACCCCTTCCCCTTTGGGAATGGTGGTGAAAACATTTTTTAAGAGCAGACAGTGGCCCCATGGACCACTGCTTGCTCTTAAATAAATGAAAATATAACTTTTCCTTTTTTTCGTTTAAATGCAGCCTGTTTTGGGCTTTACTGAAAAGCAATCACGGACATGGTAGTCTGCTGACCCTAGCAGGGCACCAATCCTGTGATTTTAGCGATGCCTAATGGGTCGCATATTGCGACCTACCTCATCAATATTGATGAGGTAGGTCGATGTGCGACCCCCTAGGAATCGCTAAATGAAACAGTTTCATGCATTAGGAACATCGATTACCTATTTGTGATTCGCAGAAAATCACAATTAGGTAATCGCTATTCCTGATGTTGATACATGTGGCCCTATATGTCTCTGTTTTGAAACTCTTCAGATCTCACCCAACACATTCCTGTAAAGGTAATTTCACAAAAGGAACTGAATGGATTTAATACCAAACCAACAAAGGCACTCCCCTGAGTAAAGGTGTACATTCATGCCAAGTATTTGGTAATTCCATTACGCAACAGCATTCTTCTTCTGTAGCAGAGCACATATTTTCCTACAGAAGTTTAAATGGAAAAAAATGCTGTTTTTTGACGCACGCTACCATATTTTTCCCCTCACCCCCAAATGGATCCGCACAAAACTTGCAGTGAAAAAACCTAAGCCAAACGTACTTTGTTTTGGGAAATTTCATGCAAATTTGTCAAATAGCACCAAAGTTATAAGCAAAATAGACTGTTTTTTCAATGGAAACTCTGACCTAACCATAATACAGTCACAGTTGTCGACTCTGTAGTATGTTTATTTAAACATTTTCATTGCATTATTATCCAAGCAAACATGTAGAAGAGCATATAGCTACATAAAAGCAAACTTGACCCTACGTTTTTGATTCTTTTTACATCAGTTAATCTGCCTGTGTGTGCCTCATTTCCCTGAGAATCAGGGGCGCTTTCCCACAGACTGAACAACAATGTTCCCTATAGAACAAACATTAGCTTGTTGCCTTCATTCAGAACATATCAGCAAGCAATTGTGTGTGCAGTGTCATTGAATACAAAGAGTGATGCACTCTAGAAAACCGAGAGACAGGAAAAGGCCCTACTTTTGTTAAAGTATCATTTTCTAAGTAACAACAATGGGGGTTCTGCTTGGCCAATCAACGTTTAGTTCTCTAACCCATCTTACCAAACAAAACTCATGCAGATCGTTATCCTGCGCAGAACTGGGGTGCGCCACAAATCAATGACAGAGTAATTGGATTTTAAGGCGGTTGTTTCTTTCTCCAAGAGTGTTTTCAGAGTCTGCGAAGATAAAGAGAGTATTTGAGTTATTACATCGCACATTGCTCTATCATTTACAAACTCATTACAGCATTCCGCTAAACAAGGATTGATTCTAATCCGTGGTGTTCTGAACATTACTATCAATGATCTACTGTAGCCAATCATAAGACTGCGTGCACTTGACACAATATTACAGTTTGATTTAAGGAAGAAAAGGCTGGAACAACCGTTTAACTTAATTTATATCAAACCCACTTTCTGAAATATTAGTTAACAATAACATTTGGATTCTGTCCCTCAAAAAAGTATCCCTCAGACCAGAAATCCCTGTTCCTCATGCAACATTTAGTCTGAAACCAAGCACAGCCAGCAAATGGCGCCATGATACCTGCAAACCAGTCCTGGTTTTCTCGTCAACAGCACTTTCCATGTTGGGATTTTTGAGACCATATTGAAAATATTCGCAGTGATAATACAAATGCCTGATCACAACACACTGTTTGCTAAAACAGTCAGGACTGCTCAAAGTATCACATATGATAAAGGGCCATTTGGCAGCTACAAAAAGGATAGGTGCAAGCACCACCACTGTCCAGCATCCCTGCATGAAACCTGCACATCCTGGCCCATGAACCCAGACCTTGCTACACATTTATTGATCTTTAATATTTTACAGCTTTGGAAACTGAAAGCAGATTAAATATGTAGTCGTAATGCTAGGAATATCAGAAGGAGGGCCTCTGCAATGGGGAACACATTTCTCTATAACTCTTGATCCTTAGCACATTAGACACAAAAACTATTGTGAATGTAATATGGAGGAGAGCTGTGTCAACACAGAAACAGCAGGAATGGACTAATGCACTACTTTATCTTATTCTCCTACGCGTTTTTAAGTGCTGTAGTGGTGAGGAGGTAACAAAGTCACACACACACACACACACTATTGACATCCAGAGAAAATACCAGCAGAAGAAAATAAGGCCTGGGACCTTGGATCCAGTTATTGCAAGTTACTGACACTCCTCAGCAGCAAGCACGCCCACCAAGCACAAGTTGTCCCGGGTGCACAGTACATTGAAGCAATAGTTACCTTTACCTGCGCTTTACAGAGAAGCTGTCGAGAAGAGGGTGCACAATCCCATTAATGCCTTCAGTGGTCTAAAGGAGCCTATTTTCTTCAATCAAGGTATTGTAAGCTCAGCAAATCTACCCACCAACTACAAAACGTGTTGGGTGCCTCTGTGGGCAGTCAATTGGAGGCTATTTTGAAAAGGAACACAATGCATCATTGGTGCACTTAGTTGGCTGTAAGGCTGTTTGGACAGAGGTACAGTGAACAGACAGCCAAACAACCACTGTGCGCCTATCCATGGTCTCAGAGCCAATCAGCAGTGGTGGACTCTGGATGCCAGTTGCAACATGACTTCACCAATCATGATGTAGTTTAACCTCTCTGGTATTTCATGGTAAGAATGTTGTTTGGGGACATGCCCAAGTTGTTATCTGTGACTACTGTCAAATGGTATCCAGAGTAGAATGATGACTTGAAAGTTTCAATGAATACATGGTAATGACAACTGTGGAAGTCCATGTTTAATATCCCACAGCACAGAATTGTCTATAGGAGAAAGAGCAATGTTGCAGTCATATGGTGCTCATTATGATGCATGACTCACTTCCAAATACAGGCTTTCAAGCAGCCGTGGTCTGTGCAGGTAACATCGGTGGGGTGGTGGGGCCGGGTTAAGGGGGATTTTGTTGGCACGATGCAGAGGGAAAATTAATTATTTATCTAATTTTCCCTCTGCATCGTCCCTCGAAATCCCCCTTACCTGACCCCACCGCTGTTACCAGCTCGGACCGCGGCTGCCTCCAGGAGGCCGAAAATTTGATGATGAGTTTCTAAAGTATTCCTTGGGGGCCACCTCAGTGGAGATGCCTATGACATGCCACCAGAGGACTACATGTAGGCTGTGTTGGGCTGCTTAGGGGTTGCTGCTAGACCTCAGCTAGAGTTCTGATGAGCTACTGTTAAGTCATTTATGGAACATCTCCGGGTAGGTGGATCATAGTTGAGATGCACTGAAGACTGCATCAGGATACCAGAGGAGTGAGCAGGTTGAATACCAATGGCCTGACTATACCTTTGTAGTGACAAGTATACCTCAACAACTGAAAAACATGATACTGAAGTTCTATCTGGCTCCAGTAACTTTCTGAGTGCCACAGGCAAATTTGTGTTAACCAATTAAATTATGCCTGTGGCAGTGGCAGTGACTTGGCCTGTTTCTAAGTTGTCAACCTGGGTGGTGAATTGATAGGTGAGAACTAATGGTTGTAGATTTTGTAATCTTCAACATCATGTTCTCTACTGCATCTTAAGACTAGCTTCTGCTTATGGATGATAGTTGGCTGGCTGGTGGTTTCTTGGTAATGGCCAGATAGACTTTGTATCCAAATGTGTCTGTGCAATTTGCCGTGACTTGAGGGTCCAGGTCCTTGAGGGATTGTCCGTGGCCCTTAACGGTGTCAGCCAGTTTTCCGTGATCCGACCTGAGTAATGTAAGGCCTGTGGTGAGCGTGCCGATCTGGAGTTCGAGTGCTGCCCTAGAATCACGGATTTCTTTGAGAATTAGGTCCAGTTTCTCAGGTGCACTCTCCAGAAGCTCTGTGGATACTCTCCTGGTGAGGAAGGCCAACTGGAGAGCTCCGCCATGGTGGAGGGAGGGCCCGCTCCTTGTTTGCCCTCTAGTGTCTTTGCCCTAATTCTGCCCATGCTGTGAGTCCACCGTGTAGGCGTAGAGTGGTGTCTTCCGAGTGGGCAACTATAAGGAGTTTTGGCGGGACTCTGTGTGGAGGTAGGAGTAGGACCAAACCTCCCCCCAGTAGGCCGCTGGTGTATGCCACCGTCAGAACCACGCTGCCTGAAACAGAGCCAGATGACGGGGGGTTCCCGCAAAGGAATCACACCCTGGCAAGGCAATCAGGCATGGGGTGAAATGTCCTGGGCATTGCGAGCCATTACGGGCATTGCCACTCACCACAGAAATAATGGATGAATCCTCCTGGTGCACCGGTGTGACTCCCCCTGTCAGTTGGTGTTGTGGTTCTGAAATTCTTAAACCTGTCTGCATTTTAATCTGGCCTTCACGTAGGCCAGTGGAGTGGGCCCAACGAACAAGTGGCTTTGCCTTCTGAGTTCGTGCATATATTAATTTGGGTTTCTCTGACTCTGAATGAACTGCAGAAAGAGTAACCCTTTTCACCTGGAACTGACCTTTTGCAAAACCAGTTTCGTTAGCTGATTGTTATCTGAATTTTCAATTACTGTTCAGGACCCTGTTAACCATCAGTTTTCCTGCACATATGTTATCTTAAACAACATCTAAATGGTTTCTTTCCTTAAAGACTTTCTTTTCTGAAACTTGGGTTTTTGTTATGTGTCGTGACTGCCATCTAGTGTCATTTTTCATGTAGGCTTCAGAAGTTAGTTTGTGAGCAAAGCAGTCTGACCTGTTGTGAATCACATATACACATTAACCAGGGATTTCTTCGTGCACTGGAGTCAATTTCAGAAGCTGGCCTTTCACCCAGGAATTGACCCTGCCAAGCCAATTTCCCTGCAAGATCGTTATTTACCTTTTCCAATCACTATTCAAGACATTTGTTAACTTTTAAAGTTTCTTTACATATTTGTTATCTGGCACATTATCTGAAACTACTTTTTCTGACTATTTGTTCATTTCATGGGTTATGCTTTCAATTAAGGGTTTGTGCGGGCCTTCCAGATTATTATTTAGATATGCCTAAATATTAACTTGTGGGTTGGGACACTGTAAAATGAGCTTTACTGTATGATGCTGTGTGATGTCATGTACTTTCTATTGGTTGAATTTTGGTGCAGGGGCGTGCATTTTAAATTTACCTTTTTGTGTATAAATAGGGATGTCTCGCCTTAGTAAAATTGAGCAGTTTCTTGAGTTGTACACCATGTTGTATTGCTGGGATTTCTGCTACTAGCTGCAGCTAATAAATTTGATCTTTGACGCCACCTAGAAGTATTCCGTGTCTCTGTATACCAAGGCAAGGGAACCTAGAGGACTCTGGGCGTGTCCCTGACGCCGCTGGGTACTTGAAAACCCGGTTCTTCAGTTGGTGCGACCAACGCGGGCCGACTTCAGTGGTACCGGTCCAAGCCTGAAGATTGCGAGGAGCCACGTGAGGAAATTTTGGAGGAGGGCCCCCACCTCATCGACCCCTGCATGTCTGCGGGGACCAAAGGACTTTTCTGCGAGGCTTCCCGCTTTCCAACGGCTGCGAAGGACTGCTGCCCTGACTGTCGCCTTGTCTTGGACCCTCCGATTGATGTTTGTAAAGCGAGACGATAGACGGTCTTCTGGTGGCGTGACAGATATTTGGTTAAGTATAAATGGGCCGCTCCCACGACTTTGTTTGATTCCTTGGTTTTGATTTGGCTGCTGCAGTATCCAAAGCCAAAGGGCTTGTATATATACAAGTGTATCATTTTTTGATTCCCTTTGAAGTTTGAAACCTAGTGAGCAAGATGCTTTGTCTTGGTAAAATTGGAAATTGGTTTGTTTGTGGTAGTAACAGGGATTCCCGATTGGAGGATTCATGTCCGATACCTCCGGTTGGAACTCCGACTGATGAACTTTACTCAAAACACGTAGTGGGCCCTATTACTTATAATGAAGTATTTATTTGCAAGCTTATACCGCGCTGGGAATCGACTCCCTTGGGAGTATCTCCGCGCCATTGGCAACATCAAAAAGCAGATAGCCCTGTCATGTGTTATTAATATTCAACAGTATCAGTAATTAAACAGGAAAGTTTTTAGCTTTTTCCTGAAGGGAAAATGTTCCCTGCATGTTCTGATATGTATGGGTCCGCTACACTAAAAAGGATGGTGTTTTACAATGGCCCCCACATGGTAGTTTTGAAACAGAGATTTTAGACAATCTAGAAGTTAAGCTATTTAAGAAGAAAGCCCGGCCGGCAATGTTTGACTCTTTCCGCCTTTGGCGGAAGGAAGCCAAACAGAAAGAAATTAAACAAGCAAAGAGAGATAGGAAAGATAAAAATATGTCAGTATTACAAGCTGCTAGACAGTTTAAGGAAGATGGAGAAGAGCGTGCGAGTGAAGTCTTAGATAGACAGCGTTGCATTGCCATAGATAAATGTTATCCGGCCTTGCCGTCTTCTCCTCCGAAAGTGATAGAAGACCCTGAAAAAGATCCTTTGATCTCTCATTTACTGAGATTGCCTCCTCCTTATGTGCAGGGTGCTATTGCGCCTCCATTACCCCCAGTTGTCCCACCCTTTGTTGTTCAACCTCCTGCTGTTGTTCAGCCACCCGGTGCTCCACAGATGGTTTTGCCTTCTCCTACGCAACCCATTCTAGGGTCGCCAGCCTTGCTATCAGCTTTGCCGCAAACTCCTTTTCCTTTTGCTTCTACATCTTCGATTTCTACTGTTCTTGTCCCTACACCTTCCTTGCCTCAGAATACTTATTCTCCTGTTCTTATGTCTGCTTCTTCTCCTTCTGTTCGAAAACGAATGACAGAAACTTTTTCTAATTTATTGTCACCATTGTTTGGGTCACTGAATATGACCCCTGTTTCGGAGCGTAAACAGAGTCGTAGTCAGCTTCCTAGTTCTGAAGAACGGACAGTGTTGGATTTGTTGGCTCGTAGGTGGATTTTAAATGCTCCAAGGTATAATTTGCCAGCAGTTATGGATGTTTTCTTTCAGTGGGAACCGCCTAAGCAAAGATATGTTTTTGATGTAATGTGTACTTTTCTGCGTCAGGAATGGGAAGATAATGAGTTGGGTCCGATTTCGCAGGATGTGCTCGATGTTCAGTCAGATTTTGCTAAAGGGATGATAGTGGAATCTGATATTACAGATGCCGTAGAGACAATACTTGCTTTTAGATCTAGGCTTTCGCCTCAGACATTGTATGAACCTGATTCTTCTGTTAGGAGGAAAGTGAAACAGTACCCTATGAGAGAAGTTCCTCCTGTATGGAAAGAAGCAGTTCAGGCTAATGTAAATCAGGGCATTCAGGCCGCTCCGGCTCATTTTCAGCGAGTATGGGTACATGTCCCTTGGAAGAGAGCAGAGGTCTTGGCTCTTAAGCAGACTTTACCTGACCCTCGTAAGAATCCTGCTGGTTATTACAAAGAGTTGTCCCAGACAGTTGAAGCGTGTACTATGAATTTAGCTGACATCGATATGTTGATGGGTAATGTAGTCCCTCAACCCTTGTGGGCGAAGATTCGTCATGAGAATCATGCTGCTGAATTAGGTGATACCTGGGCGAATATTGTTGCCGCAGATGGTAGACAGGAGGGAGGAGCTAAACCTGAACCTTCAGTTTCAGAATTACCAGGTAGAATTATTAATCTGATGAAAACGATGATGCCCGCTTTACGAGTGAATTGGGATAAGTTAGCAGCATGTAAGCAGAAGAAGGACGAGAGTGTATCTGATTTCTTCACTAGGTTTGAAGAAACGTTTATTGATCATAGTGGTCAGGATATGAGTACGGAGGGTGGTCAAACGTTGTTTGTGGATAAATTTGTCTTTAATTTGCTTCCCGAACTTTCTAATAAGTTAAAGGACTCGGAGAGTTCATGGGCTGTCTCTTCGTCGGCCCAGATATTGGCTACTGCACAATATTACGAGAATAGGGATAAAGATGAGAAGGATAAAGTGGAGAAGAAAACTAAAGAGTTAAAGATGAAAGTTCTTTTGCAGCAAGCTTATCCGCCTCGTCAGAATCAGCCTCTGTTTCAGCAACCTCCACAATTTCAGAGATTGTTACAGAAGCCCGAGCCTTATGTACAGCGATTCTTTCCTGGCCCTAATCAGTGTGCTTATTGCAGAGAGGAAGGTCATTACAAGAATAGTTGCCCAGCTTTGTTACAGCGTGCGAATGGTGTATCTGGTCAGAGAGGTTGTGGTAGTTTTCAGCAAGCTCCTAGGGGTAGGGGACGTGGTGTGATCCCTCAGAATGATCGTTCCTCTTCCCTACAGAATTCTGCGAATTATTTTGACAGACAGAATGTGCCGAGTGGTCAGTCTGCCCAGTATTATGTTGAGGATTACTATGTCAAAGGTGAGAGTTCTGGTTATAATGATAACTAGGACAGCCAAGGACAAAGTGAGGGAGTAGTGTCAGTTCCAGTAGACCAGAGTGGACCTTATGTTGAAGTGAATACATCAGGTGTGGTAGAACCTTTTCTTTTGGATACTGGTGCGATGAAGAGTTCTATCATGCACTCTAAACTTCCTGGCGCACCTTTGTCTGGCTTGACCAATGTTTCAGTAGGATTTTCAGGCGCCCCAGTTCGTATTCCGGTTTCTAGTCCTTTGTCCCTTTCGATTGGCCCTTGTGAATTGGAAGCTCCACTTATTTTAACGACTGGTTGTGGTGAGAATCTGTTGGGTTTGGACTTGCTGAAAAGATTGTATGCGACATTACATTGTTCTCCTTCAGGAGTACAACTTACCCTTGGTAAGAAAGTGATTTCCCCAATGTATTTGTCTAAGGATTGTTTGCCACTGGAATTGCGTTCGCTTCATGATACACTTTGGGCTACAGGTCCAAATGATGTTGGTCTTTTGCAGATTCCACCTTATGTTGTCACGCTTAAATCAAATGCTAGGCTACCTCGTATTCCACAATACAAGATCTCGAGCGATGGCGAGAGAGCTCTTTTAGCGATTGTTTGTGATCTGGTTGAGAAGGGTGTAGTTGAGGAAACGAGAGGTAATGTTTGTAACAGTCCTGTTTTGC
Source organism: Lissotriton vulgaris (assembly GCF_964263255.1). NCBI lineage: Eukaryota > Metazoa > Chordata > Amphibia > Caudata > Salamandridae > Lissotriton > Lissotriton vulgaris. The sequence goes on from NC_141697.1 coordinate 550,563,883, forward strand.
CTATCCTTAAACGTACTGATGCTTCTCAGCCACCTGTGTACCGGTTTGTGATCAACCTTTGAGAGGTAAAGAAGATAGTCGTGCCACAGTTTCCTGTGGTACCTGATATCACTGCTTTGTTGACTTTGATTCCTGCTTCGGCAGCTTGGTTTTCTGTCATCGATTTGAAGAATGCTTTCTTCAGTATTCCTATTGCTGAGGAGAGCAGGGATATCCTTGGCTTCTCTTTAGGAGGCTGAAGCTTCAGGTTTAAGAGAGCTCCCCAAGGTTATTGTGAAGGTCCCTCCATCTATAGTCAGGTGTTGAAAACCAGCTTGACGGTTTTGTGTTACCTGTTGGTGCTACTCTTATTCAGTACGTTGATGACTTGTTGATTACTGCTGATGATGAACAGATTTGTAAAGAAGCTACTCTTTCTTTGTTGCGGTATTTGTCTGACCTTCATCATAAAGTGTCACCTTCAAAGTTGCAGTACTGTCGCCAAGAAGTGACCTACTTAGGTCATCTCTTGTCGAAGGAGGGAAGGAGATTGACCCCAGAACGAATTCAAGCAATTGTGCAAATGAATGTACCATCCACACAGAGAGAAGTGCGTGCCTTTTTAGGTATTACATCATATTGTAGACAGTGGATCCCCAATTTTTCACTGTTGGCGAAACCTCTGTTACCATTGACTCTGAAAGATACTCCACATCCTCTTCCTTGGTCTGACGAATGTCAGAAAAGTTTTTCTGAACTACGCGATGCATTGTGTTCGGCTCCTGTGTTGGGTACTCCAGACTATAGTAAGCCTTTCACGTTGTACGTACACGAGAGAGAAGGTTGTGCGTTGTCAGTGTTGACACAACCATTTGGGGACAAGCAGCGTCCATGTGCGTATATCTCCTCTACGTTAGACCCAGTTGCTAAGGCGTTGCCGAGTTGTCTGAGAGCTACAGCTGCAGCGGCTGTTTCTATCTGACAGTCTGCTGGTTTGGTATTGGACAACACGTTGATCGTGATGGTCCCGCATGCAGTGGATACCTTATTAAACAGGACTAAGACACAGCACCTTACTATTGCACGTCTGTCAGGTTATGAGTTGACACTGTTGGCTAGTCATGTTCACATTAAAAGATGTGATGTGCTGAATCCAGCTACGTTGTTACCGATCTCTTCAGAGACGGATCCTCAAGAACAGCACGATTGTTTTCTTCGTACAGAGGAAGAAACGAAAGCTAGAGTTGACCTCAGGGATACTCCCCTTGCAAATGTTGATGGTACCCTATGGGTAGATGGTTCGTGTTTTAAGCTTCCGAATGGTGAAACGACTGCAGCATATGCTATTACAACTTTACATACAGTTGTTGAGACAGCACGCATACCACAGAATTCTGCGCAAGCAGCAGAATTGATTGCACTGACTAGAGCATGCGTGTTGTCAGAGGGAAAGCGAGTGAATGTTTACACCGACAGCCAGTATGCATTTGGAGTTGCCCATAGTTTTGGGCGTTTGTGGAGAGAGTGTGGGTTTCTTACTTCCCATGGAAGTAAAATTCAACATGGGTAGTTGGTGAAAGAACTTTTGGAATCTCTCACTCTCCCAAAGCAGATTGCAATTATGAAGTGTAGTGCGCATAAGAAAGTTGTGGACGATGTTGGTCGAGGAAATGCGTTTGAGGATGAAGTTGCGAAGGAAACGGCGAAAGATATGATGAGCCGTATGTATGTTGCAGGCCCAGCTAATTGGGTTATGGCTGGTGGAATGTGTGAAGACACAATAGAAAGTGTGAAAATGATTCAGGCTGAAGCGACTGAGAAAGAAGTGAGTGTTTGGAGAGAAACTAGGGGTATGTTGGATTCGACAGGTTGTTGGGTTGAGTTGTCAGAACACCAGCGATGGCTGTTGCCAGATGCGTATGTGCTCCCAGTGGTTACAATGGCTCATGGAATGGCTCACATAAGTTCGAAGGGAATATGCAAGTTGTTGGCTCCAGTTTGGCAGAATGCTGGAATCCCGAAATGTGCAGAGAACGTGGTGAAACATTGTATGATTTGTCTGAAGTATAATCCTGGTAAGGGAACTCCAACTCCAGCTGGTCATTTTGCTCCTCCTACGTATCCGTTTGAGGTGATACAGCTAGATTATATACATATGGAGAGATGCAACAATTTGAAGTATGTCCTTGTGGTTGTTTGTGCCTTTTCCAGGTGGATAGAGGCTTACCCCCTAAAGGATAATACTGCCTTGTCTACAGCCAAGGTTTTGCTGAGAGAGTACTTCCCTAGGTATGGTTTGCCGAGAATCGTATGGTCGGACAATGGAGATGAATTTGTGGGTCAAATCATGAAGAAAGTGTGTGCTGGATTGGGAATAAATCAGAAGTTCCATGCAGCAAATCACCCCCAGTCTGCTGGACTTGTTGAATGTTACAATGGTACCTTGAAGCTGAAATTAGCTAAGGTACAAGCAAGCACTGGCCTTACATGGCCGGATGCCTTGCCGTTGGCTCTTTTGTCAACAAGGACGACTGTGCATTCTCGAGTGGGACTTAGTCCGTATGAAATTGTGTTTGGTCGTCCTGCGAATGTTTGGGGTGTGCCTCGTCCTAAAGAATACAGCAGTATTGAGTACCCTATGTTGGTGGATTACTTACATGACTTGACTGCTAAATTACGTGTTCTCCACCAACAGGTCTATGACAGTCTACCGACAGCAACTGCGGATCCACGACACACAATTCAACCCGGCGACTACATTCTTACGAAGAATTTTCAACGAACAAAGAATTTGGAGCCGAGGTGGACTGGACCGCATTTAGTTTTGTTAGCGACTCGAACTGCTGTTAGAGTAGCTGGCAAGAAAAACTGGGTGCATGCCACCCTTACGAAAAAAGTTCCATTGCCCTTACCATATGACAAGTGGGTGAGGGAAGGTATAGCCGATTCTAAATGTGAAAAAACTCCTAGATTTGTTCCATTTAGTGATGCTCATTTGACATGAATATTTACAACAAGGGGTGGTGAGGGACAGAGTCTCTGAATTAAGCAGAAAGCTCTCACCCAGTCAAGAGATCAGGGCTAGATCCAACACCGTTTTTTAGCTCACTGCACCATCCCAGTTTCAGAACCTGGCTGTATGCAAATTAGTCTGTTCCTGTCCCAGTGCATGATGGGAACAGGGCAAACCAAACTACAAAAGCCAATTCTTACACTGGGAAGGAAACAAGCTCCCGGGGACCGGTTTCTGGCATTACAGCCGTCTTCGGCCCGGTCTGCTTGAATCCTGATGGTGCAATGAGCAAGGGTCTCACATCTGAGAATACCCTTCCACGCTTAGGGTGGACAAAAATATTTACAACAAGGGGTGGTGAGGGACAGAGTCTCTGAATTAAGCAGAAAGCTCTCACCCAGTCAAGAGATCAGGGCTAGATCCAACACCGTTTTTTAGCTCACTGCACCATCCCAGTTTCAGAACCTGGCTGTATGCAAATTAGTCTGTTCCTGTCCCAGTGCATGATGGGAACAGGGCAAACCAAACTACAAAAGCCAATTCTTACACTGGGAAGGAAACAAGCTCCCGGGGACCGGTTTCTGGCATTACAGCCGTCTTCGGCCCGGTTTGCTTGAATCCTGATGGTGCAATGAGCAAGGGTCTCACATCTGAGAATACCCTTCCACGCTTAGGGTGGACAAAAATATTTACAACAAGGGGTGGTGAGGGACAGAGTCTCTGAATTAAGCAGAAAGCTCTCACCCAGTCAAGAGATCAGGGCTAGATCCAACACCGTTTTTTAGCTCACTGCACCATCCCAGTTTCAGAACCTGGCTGTATGCAAATTAGTCGGTTTCTGAGCTGGGATGGGGCAGTGAGATAAATAACGGTGATGGATCAAGCCCTGATCTTTGGACTGGGTAAGAGTGGTCTGTTTAACTCAGACACTCTGTTCATCACCACCCCCTTTTCTAAATCGTTTTTGGCCACTATAGGTGTGGCAGGGTATACTCAGACATGAGTCCCTTTCTCACTGCTCCATCAGGATTCAAGCAAGCCGGGCCGAAGAAGGCTGAAATGCCAGAAACCGGTCCCCGGTAGCTTGTCTCCTTTCTGGTGAAGAATTGGCTTGGTAGTTTAGTCTGCCCTGTTCCCATGATGCACTGGGCCAGGGACAGACTGATTTGCATATAGCCAGGTTCTGAGCTGGGATGGGGCAGTGAGATAAATAACGGTGATGGATCAAGCCCTGATCTTTGGACTGGGTAAGAGTGGTCTGTTTAACTCAGACACTCTGTTCATCACCACCCCCTTTTCTAAATTGTTTTTGGCCACTATAGGTGTGGCAGGGTATACTCAGACATGAGTCCCTTTCTCACTGCTCCATCAGGATTCAAGCAAGCCGGGCCGAAGAAGGCTGAAATGCCAGAAACCGGTCCCCGGTAGCTTGTCTCCTTTCTGGTGAAGAATTGGCTTGGTAGTTTAGTCTGCCCTGTTCCCATGATGCACTGGGCCAGGGACAGACTGATTTGCATATAGCCAGGTTCTGAGCTGGGATGGGGCAGTGAGATAAATAACGGTGATGGATCAAGCCCTGATCTTTGGACTGGGTAAGAGTGGTCTGTTTAACTCAGACACTCTGTTCATCACCACCCCCTTTTCTAAATCGCTCATTTGACATGGACACGGTCAGAACGCGAGGATGATGATGTTCTGCAAGCTGCTGTGCCTCCTCATCTAAAGATTGACACCACTAATCCAGAACTTTTGTTTACGGACCAAACTGTGCCGACTAAATCACGTTACAACCTCCGATCTCAGGATAAATAAAGGGACTTTGAACATTATTTTTTTCCACACTGAGATCAAAAAGAGACAATTTCTTTAAGTATTTTGCATTTGACTTTTGTTTTTCTTTTTCTCTTGCTTTTTCTGAAATTGTATTATGGTTTTCTGTTAAATTTTTGATTGGTTACCATTTGCCAGTTGCAGGGTCACGTAGGAGTACCAACGGTTCAGTTTGTGACCTGAGTAGTGGCAGTAGGTCTGCAGGACTTGCAGTGTCCCTACGACCTGCTAATAATCACAGCTGAAGTACTCTATCAAGATTGCGTGAGCGACATTAGAAAATGGAGATTGTATTGAGGAATGACGATAAAAAGCAAGAGATGAAAAACCGATATTATAGAATGTTGTTCTCTAAGTGTGGTATAGCTTTATCTATTTTAATACTTTTATGTATTCTATTGGCTACTATATTCTGGTTTGTTTCTCCTACACAATTGACGTCTGCACCAACTTCTCAACCTACTCTTTCTTTTTCTACTGTTTCTTCACATGAGTTTCATACGTTACCTGAACATGAACAGACACGAAGATCAGAATTTATGAACAATTCGTTTATACAGATGTTGCATCAGCATCAGCTAGTCATAAATACCACGAATTGTTGGGTGTGTGGTCTTATGCCACATACTACAGATAAGGGAATGCCATATTTGGTTTTGCCTTTTTCGCCTAACGGGTCAGTTTGGGCACTCCAATCAATGTTTATCTATGCAAATGAAGCCTCTCCTGTACGTTCCGTCAAAGACAATGCAAGTAATAATGCCTTGATACAGGGAATAGTTGATATGATTAGAGATATTGATGCGTATAACGCTATCCCTAGAGATGAGGTACGACCATATGTCGGTTGGAATAAGACGACATATAGTGCTAGCTTGACGGAGAAAGAAAGACAGCGAAGGTCCCCTCCTATTTGGATTGTACCCCACCGAGGTCATCTTTGTTTGCAAGGTAATGGTCAGAATCCGAGAGCTCAGCTTGGTAAGAGTGTGTGTGTTCACACATACGTTTATACGTCCCAGAAATCTCCTCCGTTCGTGCCAGCTAAAGGCACGTATTTTGTTTGTCACGATAGAGCATACACATGGTTGCAATCTGATTTTTCTGGCACATGTTATGTGGCATTTTTGCTTTCCCCTACATACACTGCTGTTTTCGACTACCATAAGACAAGATATGGTAGAGGTGTAATCGATGCGAAAGATACTGTCGCACAAGAATCTGGAGACTTCTTTAAGGGTTTCCTGCCCTTTTGGGGTCCTATGGCTAATAGTAGGAATATTCGTCAGCTTACGAGAGTGGTTGAGGCCTCTATAAATGAGACTGCAGGGCCCTTAGCAATATTACAGCTGAGCTTCAAGCAGATCGCCTTATGACATTACAGAACCGTTTTGTTTTGGATATTATACTTGCAGATAGAGGTGGGGTATGCAACTTGATCAGATCTAGTTGCTGCGTTTTCATACCAGATAATGCCCCGACAGTGTACCAAGCCATCTCTAGACTACATAAGATCTCTGAGTCTATTCACGTGGACGAAGGAGACTGGTCGTTGATGGGATGGTTATGGGAGTCGTTGTCCAAATGGGGATGGAAGATTCTGACGTTCCTTGGTATGGCGTTAGCTATCCTTTTCTCGTATTGTTTATGCATCCAGTGTGGTCCTGCCATTTGTAGTCTTTGTGCTACGATCTGTGTGAGAAGACCAGTTCCGAGAGAAGTGAAGGATAATAAGATGATGTTACAGCAACACCTTGATGACCTAATGAGAATAGATATAGACCTAGATTCAGATTGACATGAGTTTAGGTTATTGCCTACGTAATGGCAAAAGGAGGGTCTGTGGTTCTGAAATTCTCAAACCTGTCTGCATTTTAATCTTGCCTTCACGTAGGCCAGTGGAGTGGGCCCAACCAACAAGTGGCTTTGCCTTCTGAGTTCGTGCATATATTAATTTGGGTTTCTCTGACTCTGAATGAACTGCAGAAAGAGTAACCCTTTTCACCTGGAACTGACCTTTTGCAAAACCAGTTTCGTTAGCTGATTGTTATCTGAGTTTTCAATTACTGTTCAGGACCCTGTTAACCATTAGTTTTCCTGCGCATATGTTATCTTAAACAACATCTAAATGGTTTCTTTCCTTAAAGACTTTCTTTTCTGAAACTGGGATTTTTGTTATGTGTCGTGGCTGCCATCTAGTGTCATTTTTCATGTAGGCTTCAGAAGTTAGTTTGTGAGCAAAGCAGTCTGACCTGTTGTGAATCACATATACACATTAACCAGGGATTTCTTCGTGCACTGGAGTCAATTTCAGAAGCTGGCCTTTCACCCAGGAATTGACCCTGCCAAGCCAATTTCCCTGCAAGATCGTTATTTACCTTTTCTAATCACTATTCAAGACATTTGTTAACTTTTAAAGTTTCTTTACATATTTGTTATCTGGCACATTATCTGAAACTACTTTTTTTCTGACTATTTGTTCATTTCATGGGTTATGCTTTCAATTAAGGGTTTGTGCGGGCCTTCCAGATTATTATTTAGATATGCCTAAATATTAACTTGTGGGTTGGGACACTGTAAAATGAGCTTTACTGTATGATGCTGTGTGATGTCATGTACTTTCTATTGGTTGAATGTTGGTGCAGGGGCGTGCATTTTAAATGTACCTTTTTGTGTATAAATAGGGATGTCTTGCCTTAGTAAAATTAAGCAGTTTCTTGAGTTGTACACCGTGTTGTATTGCTGGGATTTCTGCTACTAGCTGCAGCTAATAAATTTGATCTCTGACGCCACCTAGAAGTATTCCGTGTCTCTGTATACCAAGGCAAGTCAACCTAGAGGACTCTGGGCGTGTCCCTGACGCCGCTGGGTACTTGAAAACCCGGTTCTTCAGTGTTTCAAGGAGGGCACAGGTTCTAGGCCGCGTAGCTGCCCGCAATTGTCTCGCGGTGGTCGGTGCGTGGCGTGCCTGCCCACCCTTGGCTCCTCCGGGGGTCAGAGCGGGTCACTCAGGGAGGGTATGGCGCTGCTGAGGGGGCAAGGGGCATGTAGCCGTTACAGTGCCAGGGCAGGTTCCACCGTACTCTCGATGCCTCATATCTCTGGGCAGGCCTTGTCTCGCAGCGTGCCAGGCTGCTTGCGCCCCGTGCGAGTCCGCGTCACACTCTAGGTCCCGGCCATAATACAATACTATGCTATATACGTATTAAATACACTGCACCCTGCCCATATGGCTGCCCAGGGTCTACCTTAGAGGGGACTTTCATGTAATAAAAAGAAAGGTTTTGGCCTGGTAGATAGGTTAACTTGTTAGGTCGAAATGGCAGTTTAAAACTGTACACACAGGCTTTGCAGTGCCAAGCCTGAGTCATGTTTAAGGACTACCGTAGTGGGTGGCACAATCAGTGCTGCAGTCCCACTAGTAGCATTTAATTTTACAGTCCCTGGGCTTATTTAGTACACTTTACTAGGGACTTATGAGTACATTAAATATGCCAGTTGCGAATAAACTAATGTTACCATGTTTTGAGTACAGAGAATATGCAATTGAGCACTGGTTAGCAGTGGTAAATTGTCCAGAATTCTAAAGCCAACAAAAATGAGGTCAGAAAAAAAGGGAGTATGAAGGCAAAACGTTGGGGTGGTGACCCTGCAGAAAACCAGGTCCAACACTCTCCAACTGTGATTCATAGATAATTTAGGGCCTGATTTAATATTTGATGAATGACCTGTCTTCAGCCAGGGTGAATGTGCTACCTGACATATTTAGAAATGTCCGCTAGCCCGGCAGACCTTTAACATATTGACGGGAATTGCCATCAAGGCAGTTTTTCCCAATGCATTGTAAGTTATCCATCATCTCCATCAACATGAAAGAGCCTACGTCACACTTATAATTAGTTTTTAATTTTCCATTTTCTTTCCTCTTACAATGTCATAAACATTACGGTCATGTCCAGAGCAGAAGGGCATCTCAGAGAGGTCCCCTTTACTTTTACATACAATTGTTGATTAACCCCTTCTGTGCGGGGGTAATTCCCCTGCTGTTCTGGGGGGTGGGGGGGCACGCGCAGCGCCCCGGTGCTCATGACAAGCTCATGACGAGCTGAGTTCGTCATGAGCTCCGGAGCACCATGCCTCATGACGAGCTGAGGCATGGTAGAGGTTAAAGTAGAAGAGGTTCCTTTCAAGACAAACCTTAGCAAGTTCCAAAATTAATTGTTGTATGTGATAGGTGTATGTGATATCACTATAGAGGGATATGAAACAATCTACAATAACACCAAGGGCCATTTTACAAGTTTTGTGTTCCGAGGACCGCCAGATTTGTGGTGGCACAGCAGTGGTGGATGCAGCCACACCAGAGGTCGGACCACCGATTACAACTTAGGCAGTTGGACCGCCCTGGGACAGCTGGCTCCACCAGGAAACCATTGTTGGCTATCATAGGAGATGCGGTCGGAAGCCGCAATATGCTTGACGGGACTGCCAAGGTCCCGCCAAGCATATTTGGAGATTCCTCTCAGACAGGCTTTTTATGACAGTTCCACCGCCATGAAAAGCATGGTGGAGAGGAAACAAAAGGGTTCGTACAGGCCCCCCCCCCTGTACCTCAAACATAGGTGGATGCACACAGGGGGGCATACCATGTGCCTCCCTGTGGTGCATGCAAATAGATTCCTGCATGGCATGGACGTTCGAGTCCATGCTGTGCAGCAACCTTGTGAGGTGTTCCCATTGTGGTGCTTTAGACCTTCTTGGTTCTAATTTGTCCAACTGTCAACCATACTATCACTTACCAACAACATTATCAGACCATTGTGATCTCCCATTTTCTTGTGAATTTTATCAGAGCTATCAACGCTGAAGTCACATCCTGCTTAGGATGAAATTATAGAAACTAGAGATATATTTCTGCACTTTCTTTTTTAGAGAGATGGACTGGGACTGACTTTTTAGCTAACCCACTGTCCCTTTTGAATGAATATTATGAATTACTAAATTCAACTACAAACGGCTCAGCCCCACTAACCAACAAGCCAAGAAACGAACTCAATCCTCCTGGGGGGTGGTTTTCCTAAGATCTAGTTACAATCAAACAATCTTTTCATGTTGCTGAAAGTTTTTGGTGGTTTGATTATGACCCTGCTGCCAAATTCGAGTGGCAGAAATTGAATCAGGTTTAGAAACACTCCATTAAGAAAGCTACACATAGGCTTTTTTCAAACCACATTTTCAACTCTAGTCAAAATTCCCATTGAATAATTTAAATTCACAATAACAATTCTCCATACAGACGTCTTCTGAGTTGTTCAAATTTATTACATGTCAGTGATCTCCTTCTATGTTCTCTTCATTGAGAACATAGAAGGAGATCCTTGACATGTAATAAATTTGATTTTGAGTCGCCTTCAGAAATTTCGCAAACTGGACAGTAATTCATTACCAGGTCATACAGTGGCAAGAATATAGTGATAAATGCCCTGAGGACATACCATCCCAGGACGAAACGAGTCGGCTGTAGAATCTGTATTGTGAACTTTGAGAATTGTTGAACTGAAGGAATAAAGAAATCTGTGAACAACTCAGAAGACGTCTCTATGGAGAAATGTTATTGTGAATTTAAATTATTCAATGTGAATTTTGACTAGTATGCTCCTTCCTATCTTTGATTATTTACCTGTTTTCTTGGAGGTTAGGGCAACGGGGGGGGACGGGGTTGAGCGTAACAACATTAGTGATATCGGCTAGAATAGCACCTACTAGGTAACCCTATTATCGCCAAGTTCGTCTTAGTACACATTTTCAATTCTCCTAAGCTTTGTGCAGTAATCTTTGCAGTTATTAAGGTGGTTAGAGACACTCCAAGGTATGCCAATCCCTCATGTTCAGTGGAAAAATGTTATACTATTGCTAATTTTTAACCTAAAATTGACCCCATTCATGCATTCTTTTAAGAATGTAATTGTTAGTTAGACACCTCTTTGGGCTGCCTCCTATCTCATGCGATTTATTCTCTGGCCTGTATACATAGAACTTAAAGGCAATTGATTTTCGTTTTGTTTCCGAGGTGCCTCCTACATTTGCGCTTTGATATCTACATTCTTGATGGTAGTAAGCAATTACTTTTTTCGGGGTGTACTTTTACGCTGGACATATTAGCCTTTTTAATCGCCCTATAACATTCTCTAGCATGTTTTCTCCCTCTAAGATGTAATGAAATTTGCATTGCTAACTTCAACCAGTAAATCGAGTGGTTGCTCTTATGACCCTCTGTCTCCTATATTGTACAAGTACTATTTGTTATTAGATTCTAGTTAGCCTAGATCTATTATGCTCATTGTCTTCAGTAAAGGCTTCTAAGGCCATAAAGATGACTGGTGTCATTTTGCCATTAAAAAAAAACTCTTTGAGCCTGATGATGTGACCAATGATAGTCTTATTTTTCGGCTTTCATATATGGCTAAATTGTTAGAGAAGGATATCGCAGCTTTTTAAAGTTTGTGGAGACTAAGGGGCCGATTCTGATCTGGGTCGGAAAGCACTCCGACCGACCTGGATCCGGGCTGTTTTCCGACCAATCAGGACTCCTGCAGTCCGACCGCATGAGTACAATGGGGCCGTATGCTGCCGGACTCCGTTCGGTCAGACTCCCTTAGAAGTCAATGGGAGCCGGTCATACGACGCAAACATGGGCTCCCATTGACTGAATGGGTATGTCGCGGACAAGGGTGCCCCTTACAGTGGGTAGGTGTCATTGCCATCCGCACCGTACTTGCCTGTGTTGGGGAGATACACCAATCAATCAATCAGAGTACTTGTAAAGCTTGCTACTTACCCGTGAGGGTCCCAAGGCGCTGAGGGGAGGGGGGAGGGGGGTGGGTGCTGCTACTGCTCGAAGAGCCAGGTCTTAAGGAGTCTTCTGAAGGCGAGTAGGTCTTGGGTCTGCCGTATGTGGGTAGGGAGGGTGTTCCAGGTCTTGGCAGGGAGATAGGAGAAGGATCTGCCGCCGGAGGTCATTCGTTTGATGCGGGAGACAGCGGCGAGGGCAAGGCTGGCCGAGCGGAGCTGGCGGGTGGGGGTGTGGAAACTAAGTCTGTTGTTCAAGTAGGCAGGTCCGGCATTGTGGAATGCTTTGTGTGTGTGCGTGGGTGAAGAGCTTGAAGGTGATCCTCTTGTTGATGGGGAGCCAGTGTAGATCTCTGAGGTGGGGGGTGATGTGGCTGCCGTGAGGGATGTTGACGAGGTGTTTTGGATGATTTGTAGTTGTCGTAGGTGTTTGGCTGGGATTCCTGTGTAGAGTGCCTTGCCGTAGTCCAGTCTGCTGCTGACGAGGGCCTGTGTCACCGTTCTTCTTGTTTAGGTCGGGATCCACTTGTAGATCCTGCGGAGCATGCGGAGGGTGTTGTAGCAGGAGGAGGAGATGGCGTTGACCTGCTTAGACATGGTGAGGGAGGAGTCGAGGATAAATCCTAGATTGTGTGCATGGTCGGTGGGTGTTGGTGCTGTTCCCAGTGTGGTCGGCCACCAGGGGTCGTCCCAGGCTGAGGGGGTGGGTCCGAGGATGAGGACCTCCGTCTTGTCCGAGTTCAGCTTCAGACGGCTGCTCCTCATCCAGTTGGCGACGGCCTTCATTCCCTCATGGAGGTTGGTTTTGGCGGTGTGTGGGTCCTTGGTGAGGGAGAGGATGAGCTGGGTGTCGTCCGCGTAGGAGATGATGTTGAGGTGGTGATGGCGGGCCACATGTGCGAGGGGGGCCATGTAGACGTTGAGCAGCGTTGGGATGAGGTATGAGCCAAGGGGGACACCGCAGATGATGTCGGTGGCTTTGGATCTGAAGGGTGGAAGGCAGACACTCTGAGTTCTGCCGGAGAGGAAGGACGTGGTCCAGTCAAGAGCCTTCTCTTGGGTTCCGGCTTCTAGGATACGTGTCTTTAGCGTGCGATGGCAGACTATGTCGAAGGTGGCTGACAGGTCCAGGAGGATGAGGGCTGATGTTTCGCCGTTGTCTAGTTGGCGCCTGATGTCGTCTGTGTGGCGATGAGGGCTGTGGTTTCGTCTGAATCAGGACTGGGACGGGTCCAAGATGTTGTTGTCTTTTGCATATTGATGATTTTCTCGATGACCTTTGCTGGGAACAGGAGCAGGGAGATGGGCCGGAAGTTCTTGAGGTCCTTGGGGTCCGCTTTGGGCTTCTTGAGGAGGGCGTTGATTTTTGCGTGCTTCCAGCTTTCCGGGAATGTCGCTGTTTAGAAGGACATGTTGATGACCTTCCTTAGTTGGGGTGCGATGGCAACGTCTGCTTCGTTGAATACATGGTGTGGGCACGGGTCAGACGGAGATCCTGAGTGGATGGAGTTCATGACCTTGCGCGTCTCGTCGTCGTTGACGTTGTACCAGGAGGTCAGGTGGTTGGCGCTGGTGGTGTTCACAAGGGAGGTATAGTCTGGCGTAGTCGGGGCGGTCGTGGTGTTAAATCTGTTGTGGATGTCAGCAATCTTGAGGTGGGAGAAGATGGCTAGTGAGTTGCACAGTACTTGTGAGGGCGGGATGTTGTTGGCGTTGGTGCTGGGGTTGAAGAGTTCCTTTACGATGTTGAAGAGCTCTTTGTTGTTGTGTGCGCTGTTATCCAAGCTCTCTTTGAAGGAGGATCTCTTGGCTAATCTGATGAGGTGGTGGTGTCTGCGGGTGACGTCCTTGTGGGCTGCGTGGTTGTCCGGTGTGCGTTTGTGGAGCCATGTCTTCTCCAGTTTCTGGCATGCGCGTTTCGAGATCTGGAGCTCGTCGGTGAACCAGGTGGCTCTCTTTTTAGTGTGGCTGTTGGAGGGTTTCTTGAGCGGGGCGAGGGTGTTGGTGTAGTCATCGATCCACTGTCTGAGGTTTCGGGCTGCGGCGTCTGGGTTGGTGGGTGGGTTCCTGGCAAGGGAGGTGATCAGCTGGTCTTCGGTGACTTTGCTCCAGCAGCGGTGAGGCAGCTGTTGGGTGGGGTGGTGCGTGGTTGGTTTCTTGTAGGTGAAATGGATGCAGTGGTGGTCGGTCCAGTGGAGTTCGGTGGTGAGGTCGAAGGCAACGTGGGAGCCTGTGGAGAAGACGGGATCCAGCATGTGGCCGGCGGCGTGGGTGGGTGCTGTGAGGAGTTGCCTGAGGCCGAGGTTGTCGATCAGGGTGGCGGAGTTGGTGTTATTGTTGCTCTTGAGGTTGAAGCTCAGGTCCCCGAGGAGGATGTAGTCTGTGGAGGTGAGTGCGTGGGTGCTGGGGAGATCAGCGATGGAGTCAATGAACTGAGCCCGAGGTCCGGGGGGGTCTGTAGAAGAGTGTTCCTCTGAGGGTGGTGTTGGAGTCAGTGTGGATCTGGGGCAGAAGTGTCGAGCAGATCCCAGAGCTCGACAGCGTGTTTGCGTGCAGAGCGTGTGTTGCGGAGTATGCAGCAGAGGTGGTTGGGTCCAGCCTTGGGTGTTTGGTGGTTCTGTCGCAGGTGAAGCTACAGGTGTGGTAAGAGAAGGGTCCGTGGGTCCGTTTTGGGGTGGCCTGGAAGCAAGTGTGGTTTTGGCCGGCATTGAGTGAGTGAAGGGTGCTGGTGTCGTAGTGGATTCTAGTGTCATGGTGTTCGCGGGGTCCAGGGGTTCTGGTGCTTCGCACTGTCCAGGCGCGGACTGGCGCAGACTGGCTTGCCTTTGGCGCACCTTAGGTGCACCAGCGGTGCTTCCGCTGCGCACGTCTGCTGCGTGGCCGCTTCTCGGCCTGCATATGAGGTGGCTTGGGAGGGAGGAGCAGCTGGGAGGCGGGAGCGGGGAGGCGAATAGGTGTGCAGGGGGGCAGGGCCGCAGGGAAGCAACAGCGGGAAAGTGCTCGATCGGGAGCGTCCGAGGCGGGGGGAACTGGCGCACAGGGCAGAGGGGAAGAAAAAAAAAAAAAGAAAACAGGGAGGCAGCAAGGAGGCAGGAACCAGGCAGTCAGGTGACGAGCAGCAGCGTGAGGTCGACCTGCCTGCAAGCACCCATGGGTCTCCCCCAGTGCCCAAGACATAAGGCTGCGGGTAACAGGGGGTCCGACGCGGACCCTCGAAGTCCGACTCCGGGAGCTATTGCGAGCCGGGCACTCCGACTCGATCCGGCTGTCCGAATCAAGCATGGTACTAGCCCGGTCGTGAAACGCCTGCATGACAAGGGTTGCTTGTGACCGAGTCGTACGGAGCGGTTCGGACCCGGAAACGATTCGGATGGAGATTTTGCGCTTGTCTGCACCGTACTTCGACGTCTGGACCCGTGTACTAGAAGGACGGAAATCCAGCCTCCGAATCGGATCCGCTAATGCCGAACCCGATTCGGTGCCCTTCCGACCAAGATCAGAATCGGCCCCATACAGTCTTCTTCTATCTATCCAGATGCATTTTGTCCTGGGTGGAAAACAGAACTGACAGTCCACTCTGCTTTCGATGACCTGCGTAATTCAGTCTACTCTATTGTTCCAGTGGGCTTGATTTTGTTAGACCTCACTGCAGCGTTTGACACTGTTCTTTCCAGATTGTCTAATTTAGAGATCAATGATCAAACCCTGGTGTGGTTTTCAGACTTTCAGGCAGACAGAGCATGACAAATCTTGGTACCATCATTTGTCTAAGCTTTCTGGTCCTGTTTCTGAGGCTTTTATTCTGTTGCTGTTACAACTTCATTGGTACATGATTCTACTGGAACACTTTATTCAGCCTTTTCTATTTAGTCTGTACATTTAACCCCTTCACTGCGGCGGTAATTCCACCGCAGTGCTAGGGGGTGGGGGGGTCGCACGGCTCACCTGCGCTTGTGACGGAACCGCTCCGTCACGCGCCTCGGGTGAGCTGTGCTAGTGACGGAACAGTTCCGTCACGAACGCGCCCTCTCAATAAAACGCGCCGCGCAGGCGCGAAATCAGCGCCACGCAGGCGCATCGAGCGGGCCGTGATGGAACCGTTCCGTCACTAGCACAGCTCACCCGAGGCGCGTGACGGAACGGTTCCGTCATAAGCGCCGAAGGGGTTAAGCAGACGGTACACAATTTATTGACAGGTTTATAGTTAATGCTAGCCTCACAGCTTTCCATGATTATGTTCTGAAATTGCAAAAGTATGTATGCCAGAGTAAATTGAAACTAAAAGGTGGGGAAAACTAACATTCCGCACCCCCTTAGTGCTTCTCTTTGGGAATATCTTTTTGTTTTGTACTGTGACACTAGGTTCTCCTCCTTTGCCAGCACCGTGTTTAAAGAACCTGGGAACCAGAGTTGATCCTTCATTGACCTTGACTGAAGAACTTTCTTTTGTAGTTAACTCTTTTTTTCCAGCTTCACCTAATTCATCATTGTTCTTCATTTATTTTCATTTGCGCATAAGATACAGATTCATAATGGTTTGATATCAACTTGGATTGATTAGTGCAATTCTGTACCTTGAGCTGCCATTTCAAAAATTACAGTCAGTCAATTTTGATGCCAAAATGGCCCTGAATCTGAATCCTAGAGGTCACATTTCTCTAGCCCTGCTGATCCTACAATGGCTTCCTTTAAGGGAGAGATTATTTTTCAAACCTCTATGTTTGATGCATATGCGGTCTATTTCCCTCAGTCATCTCCATTGCGTTGAGCTGTTCCAGCAGTGTTGTGCTAATTGTTCCTTCATGGCAAAAAGAACGTTTCTCTTGGTATTTCCAGATTTCTTAGGACAACAATTAGTGGTCTGGCTTTTTCCATTGCTGCAACTGAAAAACAGAACTGTATGCCATCACACCTCTACTAAGAACCAAATCAAATGAAGTTTTTTAAACTATTAAAGACTTGCTAGGAGTCTGTTTGGGTCTTTTATATGACATCTCTTTCCAGATACATAACCGTAGGAAGCCATTCTCAAATTTTGTGGGTACACCAAAAAGAAGGATTGGATCTGCTTTTGATTAACTTTTACAACAACATTTTTGATATCTCACGGCACAAGGTCATCAAGGAATTGGGTAATACCCTCATGAAGCTTGTAAATGAAGTCAAATGCATTTTTACCTACATCTGGTTAGGTGATTTTAATTCACCCACCTGTCCACTATCGTCCACCAGGGCTTGTGGGATGCTAATTAATAGTGGAGAAAATACATATCATTTCCCACACAATATCTATGGGGCGGCCATTAACAATATTATGGCGACCTTTGATTTAGAACTACTAGAGCCAGTGTTGAACAATAGTGGCCACATCATACCTACCTTTACCGGAAGGAATTCTAATTCTAATATAGACCATGTCATGGTCTCTTCAAGTATCATACCACATTGTAGTACCCTGGTAATTGAGGATTCTAGTTTAAGTGACCATAATTGCATTGTATGGAGAGTTGAATCTTTTCAGTGCAGAAGTCAGGATGTGCAAAGAACCCTAGTTAGCATTGAGCAGCACAGATCAAATGGGATAAGGTTGAGATGGAGAGGCGAAAAATCAAGTGCAGTTTTACCTGTAATTATTTCCAAATCTTTGACAGACATTGAGGGTATTTTGGCAGCAGGTAGTGCACCTGTTGCCATTATAAATTATATTGTTAATATCAGTAAAATTATTAATACCATATTTACAGGACGCAGAACAAATAACACCACACGCAATAAGGGCTGGTTTGACCATGTATGTACAGCACTCCATGTACAACTTAAACATGCCTTAATATTAAGACCGAGGGATCAAAATGAGGTTTCACTCCTGAGAAATGACTATAAAATGGCACTTTCTAAAAGGAAGAGGAAGCTGCAACAGGAAGCATGGGATAATGTATCCCGTGCTGCAGAAACCTCTGATAGTTGCCTGTTTTCGTCAATGGTTAATTCACTCTTTCTAAAGGACGATAAAGCCCCACACCTTGCATCTAATGTCAGTAGTGAGGCTTGGGTGTCTCATTTTTCGGCTATATTTTATGCTAACGGTTCTACTGTGGGAGAACAAAGCCATTGGCCTATACTCCCATTGGATATTTCATTGGGAGAAGTTGAAAGTAGTATCAGGGCCAGCAAGTGGGGCAAGGCACAAGGGCCTGATGGAGTCCCCATTGATGTGTATAGGGCTGTTCCGCACATTTGGGGACCTATCCTCACTCTGGTTCTTAACGCGGCTGTGGTAACTATGATCCCGCCTACCTGGGGAGACTCTATTATTGTCCCTATATATAAAAAGGGGGACAGGTCTGCAGCAAGTAACTACCGCCCGATCAGTCTGTTAAGAGTCGTCTGTGAAAGTTATGAGAAGAGTGCTGCTGTCCAGGCTGGAAGCTTGGGCTGAGGATGAAGGGATCCTCGCAAGCTCACAGTATGGCTTTAGAAAGGGCCGAGGGACACTGGAGCAGTGCCTGAATCTAGCACTCCTAATTGGCAAGTACACTACGGCAAAGCAGGGCACCTTGTACCTCTGCTTTGCCGACTTGAGTAGTGCATTTGACCTTGTAGACCATTCAATCCTGTGGCCAGTCTTATTAGAAATGGGCGCACCGGAAACAATTATCTTTTTCTTAGCTAGACTTTACGAAAAGATGCAAAAGTGTGTGCGCTACAGGGTAAACGGAGAGTGCACCCCAAATTTTAACGTAAAACGCGGTATTCGGAAGGGTTGTGTCCTTGCCCCCTTGTTGTTTACCCTTTTTGTTAATGCCGTGGATGCTGTCCTGAAAAAAGTCCAAGCAGATGTCCCGCGGGTTAATGGATCAGGCATGCCAGTACTGCTTTACGCAGATGACGCTGTGCTTCTCTCGAGGACCCCTATAGGTCTACAGCGCCTGATGGACAAGTTTTCTGATTTTATTAGTGAAAGAAAGTTGTTGATTAACAAGAGTAAAACTCTTGTTATGACTTGTGGGGCTAAAAGTAATAAAAGACACGCCTTTTTTATTGAAGGGGTAAAAGTGCAGCAGGTGGAAACATTTTGCTACTTGGGTGTTACCTTTACGCATAACAATAGCTGGTCTCAAGAACGTTCAAATGTTAGGACAAAAATGGTAAAGAGTGCCCACGGTATCTTTAAATTCACCTCTAAGATCGGCGATAGACGGATTAGGGATATGATGTCAATTTACAAGGCCAGGAGCGTCTCAATTGCATTATATGGTGCTGGGATATGGGGTTATACTAATGCAGATGTTGTGCAAAGAGAAGAAAATAACTTCCTCAAAAAACTTCTTTGCCTACCTACCTCAGCCCCAAACGAATTGACCCACAGAGAACTGGGCGTTGCCTAGTTAGGTGACCTCATTTCGTTGAGACCACTGATGATATGACGTGCGATTTGGGGGAAGGATGAAACAGCCTTTAATCAAAGCGTCATTAAGGATTGCCTGGAACCTAGACAACTACCAGGATACCCTGGCTTAAGTATGTTTTAGAGAGCTTCAGGGATATTTTTGGGCTCAATGTACTGGCTGAACCATGTTCTGCAGGGAATATCCCTAAAGCAGACATGAAAAACATCTTTATGCAGTACAGAGCACAGAAACGTCTGGAAGTCAACTGTCGCCTTACTACAGTCTGTCTTTATAATAAATACATAGAAGGTGATGTACCACAGCTATACCCGAGTATGGTAACTAGACCTGCACATAGGTTTGTTTTAACCAGACTAAGATTCGGTACGGCTCACGTTCTGGTGGCTTTTCCCCAACCTACGAAGCAACCCGTTGGGCCGTGCCCATGTGATGGGCATTCCAAGCAAAGTACCCTGCACTTTATGTTAATTTGCACTCTCTTTTTGAATGTTAGGGTGGCCTACTTGAAACCGATTTTTGTAAAACATAGTGTCGGAAATGTGGAGGATGCGATGAAGCTAATTTATAATATGAATCTCCGGACAAATGTTTTTATATTGCCACTTTTATTTCCAAATCAGTTCAGATGAGAAATAGTATGTTATTTTAAATATTTATTCTTTTTAACCTGTATTGTATTTTATCATGCACCTTTTAACTGTATTGTATTGTATCATGCATTTTGCTTATGTGCTTTTATGGTCATTGTACAATATGAACCGAATAAAGCTTCATGAAATGAATGACATCTCTTTCCATAGCAGACTCTGGGCCATATGTATCATAGTTCAGTTTTGAGATTCCTAAATAGCGATTTTTAAGGAATCGCTATTTAGGAATCGCAAAATGGTATGTATGAAGAAATTTGCTTTTAATTAGCGATTCCTTAATCTTCCTTAATTGCGAATTCGCATTTTGCGAATTCGCAATTAAGGAATAATTTCCAATGCATTCCTAAGGGCCAGGTGGCCCATAGGAATGATTTCCAAATAATTCTCAATTTGCGAAATCGCAATTTGCTAATCGCAATTTGAGAATTATTGCAAGGGTGCAGGGGTGTCTCAAGGACACCCTGCTGCACCCCTGTAAATTACATGTGTGTGCATATGGCGCACATACATGCCCTATGGGCATGTATGTGCGTCACATGCCAAAATCAAAAATACAAAATAGTGTATTTTGAACAGAAATCGCAATTTACCACCAACTGGAAGTTGGTGGTAAATTGCGATTCCTTAAGCTGAATTCGCAACAGTAAAATGCTTCATACATAGCATTTAAGCAATCGCTAAATTGCGATTCCTTCAATGCTATGGCAAATTAAGGAATCGCTAGTATTTGCGATTCCTTAAGACACGATTGTTTGATACATTTCAATTCATGCTAATTAGCCTTTTGTGATTCGCAAAGGCCGAAATTTGGCGAATTTCGGCCTTTGCGAATCAAAAAAGGCTTGATACATATGATCCCAAGTCTTTCTGGCGATATTTCGTCTGGTTTTATAGGTTCCAAAGTACCCTGGTTAGGTTTTCATTGCAATTTATGAATTCAAAATACAATTATAATTGACAGAAACCTTTTCTGGTTGATAATGGTTCTAAACCGGGGTTAGCAACTCTATTGGTATTACTTGCAGAATTCATGCCTGTCATTGTTCTGACAGGCATCCTTCTGTTTTATGGCTGACAGGTGGCCTCTTACAATCTTAAGCTGTTGATTGGTTGGTAGTGGTAGTTCTCTAGTTGGAATTCCTGACAACGAGGGTAGTTTTGCAGTGTGGAGAGAAGACACACATGAACTTCTTTACACTAAATGTGTCTTAGTTTTCTCCTCTAGTCCTGTATCTGTTCAGGCTGCCTGATGCACTAGTAAGGTGTACAGATATACAGTTTGTTTTGGGAAACATCTAGCCCCTGGGAAAGCCGTGGGCACAGTGTCATTCTTAGAATATGTTTTTCATGGCTGACAGAGCATTTTACCTGGGGTTTTTCTGTGTAAAATACTGAAGAAAATATTATAATGGCAGCCAGGGGCGCAACTAAAACCTTTCTGAAAAACATTTCATTTTTTATAGTTCTACTCCTAGTTTACTCACACTCAGTTATGTGATCTGCATGGTACACGTTCTTTGTAGCAGGCACATTAACCCTCTGCGCTGTGTGGGTGGCAGGGGTGCCAATGTGAGAGTAGGGTAAGACGAGTGACTGCAGGGTGAGTGAGGTGACCATATGAAATTGGGTGTGGATGTAAGTGCAGAGTGAGATGAATGAATACATGGTTAGTGATGGGCTTGTTTGAGTGAGATTGCAGATTGAGCGGTGAGGGGGACAAGTGAGTGAAGTGTCACATGAGTGCAGGGTGAGTAGTGTGCTGATGTGTCTGCAGGGTGAGGTACAGGGTGTATAGTGAGTGCACAGTGATCACTGTGAGTGCAGGGTGAGCAGGTGAATGGTGTGAGTGCATGGTGATCAGTGTGAGTGCATTATGATTGTTGTAAGTGCAGAGTGAGCATGAAACTGAAGGGCAAGAATGAGAAGTGAGCTGTCTGAATGCAGGTGCATTCCCAGACACTTGAAGTAACTCAGCTTGTTATTGACGGGGCGTAGGGTTTCAGATATAAGTCAAACTTTTGCTATTATGGCATCAATCAGGGATCGAGGGGGTGGGAAATAAATAATGTCCTGGTCCTACAAAAACTTCCAGTCTTATGATTATGGCCACCAGCTTATTCTTTTGATGTCCCAGACAATACAAAAATAAGCAGTCGCCTAAAGACATCTGTGCATACTTTGAACAGCAAATATAAATAGTAATACACTTTTAAGTGTGTTCTAGGGCTGCCTGAATGATCCATGACTGATAATTAAAGGGAACAAAGACAGGAGAGTCACATTACAAATACATGCATACTTTTTTATTTATAACCCTATTTAATGTCAAGACAAGGTCTTTGCAGGTTCTTTAAACAGCACATGCCTGGCATTTTTCTTTTGGCAACCCTACCTTATATTCCTTGCCATGAAATGCATTCTTACACTACGACAGTAAATGTAAAATACAAATGTAAGGTCTAGGCAGAGTGGGGGTCCAGGGGGTACTGGAACCAGAAAAAAAACTAGGCCTCTGTAACCAGTTTACAAAGGTAAGACTCCAGACACTGTCCAGCCGGGCCCACAGCAGCTCGAGCTGCAACAGCCCGGGCTGAGACACACAAGGGGGTGGTTGAAGCCCTTTTGGCCCATTGGCTTTGCATGCCTGATGGCAGCCATGGATGTAAAGAGTTTGTGATGTGATATTGGCATGTTGGGCTACTTTTCTCCCAAAACGGTGCATGTGAGGCAGTGGGTTGGAGAAAGGAGTGAAGAAAGGAACTAGTATGTAAATGGTGCACTTTCCGTGTTTGCGCCTGGTGCACCTTAAAACAGGGGCGCCAGGAGCAAACAGTAAAAGTACGCCCTATTACATGGAATTCGCTGCCCCCATGGACATTCATATGAAAAACGGACTGGCTGTTTCAAAGCTGCTCCGTGCTTTCACAGTGCAGGCGGCACCTACCTGCACTTTTATGGGGCTTAGAGATCTCCTTGCAGGCGGATGCAGTCAGTGACTGTACCCGCTTGCAAAGGATTGTCTGAGGGGTCCTTGAGATACCCTTTCCCCCAACCAGAGAGCTGCAATCAGGGGGTGCACTGACAGTGTGCCACCTTTTAGGTAACACACTCTCAGTGCGCCTCCTGAGAGCTTCTTTGCCCCTGCGCCCTTTTCCAAGATATGCCGCAGGTGCAGAGGCAAAGAGTTTCCCTCATTTGAATGGAGCTACACCCCCATGCAAATGAGAGAATGTCCTCTTGAGGATGTACTGGTGATGTTTCATTATGATAGAAGGGGACGCACACGCTTCTGCAGCCTCTTCTGTAATACGAAAGTGCAAAGCAGGCGCAAACACCCATTGCACACCCAAGGTACTTCTATATTACTGCCCCAGGTCTCCAAAAGGATGTTTTTCAAATAATCCCATTTAAATCTGACCTGGGTCCCACAACATGATAGTCACAAGAGGGGTTCCAGGCTCACAAATTATTGACACTGTTTAGTCGAGCTAACTTTGATATTAATATGGCACTGTGATTTGAGATGTGTAATCTTCACTCACAGGATTAATAGTAAATTATATTGATCTCACATTTAATGGCACTAATAGAGAGTTAGTGCAGGCTTAACCGGAGAAAGCAGCATGTAGGACAGGGTGAATAAGAGTATTCTTGTTGTTGAGTGATTGTTTCTATGGAAATCCAGAGTGACTGAGTAACACAGGAAGAGCCTTCTTGAGTCTTACAAAATGATACCACCAGGAAAGGTTAAGCAGTAGGACCTCTCAGGACATACCTTCTGATAGTTTAACATGAAGGGTGAAATGGCCAATGCAGACATTGCTATTAAATTAAATAAACGTTTCTCTAAATTTTGAACTACACTTGCAGGCAGAGCTGGATAGACTTGTATTTAGTAAACCCTGAGTTAAAGTCTTCCGCTGCTCACACCCAAACCACTGGTCATTTACAGCAAAATAATTTGTGAGAGATTTAACTATTCCAATCCATGTTCATATTGCAAATATCACTAAGTAAGTAAAGTGTTAAAACATTGCACAGATTTCCACAGAAAAAGTCCACTTTTTTCACCCTTAATTAAATACTATAATATGATTTTTGAGTAATTTTTGAAAATAGGCAAATTTACGCAACTCTCATGCAGGGCATCAGTCAAAGTTGCTGAGCTGCGTTGCGTGACGAGCAGAAATGCTCCATATTTACAAAGATGTGGATCATTTCTGCTCTCTAGAGCACTATTCACAGCCTAGCGTCAAGGGAGGCACCCTTACACCACAATGCAATAGGGCCTGTGTATTGCCAGGATTGCTTTTGTGCAGGAAGGCACACCTTCCAGCACAAAAACAATCCTTAGAGGCATTTTCCACTTTCTATGTGACCTGCAGATTGCAGCAGTCATGGAAAGAGGAAACAATGAGGAAAAAAGAGGAAACAATGAGGAAAAATTAAGATATTTCTCAAAATTATGCCCCACTTGGGAAGGCATAGCAATTTGATGAGTTCCCAGGTTTACAAATCTTTGTAAACCTGGGACTGCACCAGAATCCATAGGTGGATGCATGTGAGCTCAAATCATGGAAGGCCACCAAGGTGGAAATGTAATGCAATGCTGCAAAAGCAGCTGCTTTGTGTTACATTTCCTTATAAAGCCACACAAGGCCACGCATATAAGGCCTTGCGTGGCTTTGTAAATATTACTTAAGCCTTTGCGATGTCCTTGCGTCGCAAGGACAGCCCATGGGCTTTATAAATATGGGCCAACTCATCTTGAGGTTCAGAAAAATATCTTTCAAGCAAACTCCCATGGAACAATAAAACTGCACACTGCTTGTGAGAAAACTTAACATTGAAAACATCTGCACAGTGTGCTAACAAATGCCAATGTCATGGACAAGCGCCCCACCATGAACTATTTTTCATGTTGCCTACTTTATGATACTTGGATGGAACCTGTTTTACTTGTATTTAAAGTTAAGCATATGGCCTATACTGCGTGCTATTCGGTCCTATTCACAAAGATGTTTTCTGACTCAAGCATAGGCGTACAGCTGAAAATACTTCATTTAAGCCTTCCTGGCTGGAATACATTAATTTACAACTGCAGTTTTCTCTGCTTAGAGTGTAGAGACAACAAATTATTAAATCCCATGGGGTGGACAGTTTTGTTCCGAAGCATGGTTTGTATTGGAAGTTTGAGAACAGCTGCATATGTACATTTGTGGGCATCTTCAAACTACTTTCTGACCCATTTCCACCCAGGAAATGGTCAAAGATTTGCTCCAGCCAATATCTGCAGTATCCCCCTGTTCCTTGATAGGGAGGGCAATCGATCATTTTCAGATTGGTTGGGAAAAGCATACCCTACAGGGAAATATATTTTCCCGGTTTGAGAAAAAAGAACATGAAGTAGCATGGGAAGTTTCATTCACCCTCTTCAGATTTCTAAGCTATGTAGATAAGTGCATAACTGGAATAGGAGCCACCGAGAAAAGAAGTCACATGACGTTCTCAAAAGTGTGCCTGGAAATGTGTGGTCTATGCATCTTTTCAGGTGCACTCCTGGAAATGTTTGAGGATTTCTAAAAATGTAACAGTACATGCAGGAGGAGCTCTAAATCCTCAACTGAACTTTTGCATTTTTTCTAAATAGGGCCCATTGCATTTTTCCAATGCACTCTGTCTTTCTTGAAACACTGATCGTAGAACCTCCAAGCAGGACCTGATGAGTGAGAAGAAAGACCCAGAACACAGGCGGGTCGAGTACTCCAGCCCTCAGACTGCTCTGCAGCTACCTGCCACCTGCCGCATCATTCCTGTGCCCGGAGGTGCATTAATTATTGCTGTGGAACCCGGACAGTGTTGCCAGATTTTGAGACCGATCCCAAGCCCAAAGCCTCTCAAATATAAGACCAAATCAAGCCCAACGCAGACCAGTTTAAGCCCAAAAACCAGCCCAAAGTAGCAAGTCTCCAATTATGCACAAATAGTCATCAGAAACAATTTTAAGGACAAATATACATTTTATTCAATATACAGATAGTAGGAGGGAGTTAATTGAGCACCTGCCTTAATGCTACAAATTTTAAAGACCAGTCCTCACTGTGACTGTCATGTAAAACAGGCACTGCTCAGATTAACATAGCAGATAACAAGGATTAAGAAAGGCAGAAATAGTGTTATGTGCAGTTTACTGCTCCCTCTAAATTGTATTTTGATAAAGTCTGTCGAACTCAGTGTCTTCATTACATTATTTTATTTCTTTTATAGCACAGGGTATCAGAGTGCTTTACATAACAGACGCTTTGACAATTAACGTTCAAGATGTGTTGCATGACTCAGTGAAGGTTAAAAGATGTAGCAGTCACACATAGCTCACTGTGCAATAGTAAAAGTATTACTAATTATGAACTGAAAGGAATAAAAGGATCTGTGTTCAAAGCACTAGCCCACTAACCTAGCTGCATGGAAAAAAATCTGTCATCTGCATATAACATGATGTGTAGTGCTCTGCAGGAGACACATTAAACTTCTACACTACTTTGATTCAGATCTAGGACTAGACAAAGCAGAGATCTCTCCGACAAATACTTTAACCTCCAGAGTTCTCACCAATTATTATTCACTGAGCACCTCGGCAGATGTCTTAGCCCCATAAAATATTACAAAACTCAGACTTTGCAACCATTTAATCATAAAAGATATAGTACCAGGCATCTCCTTGTTGCCAATTTCTTTACGGCAGGAAAAATGTGTGGCAGATAAAGTGGCAGATAAATAATGGCATAGGGTGACTACTATAATTGTAGCACACTTCCACCTGGAGAGGAAAAAGAAAAACACAAATAATAGGAACAATTTGTTTGGATCCCGTAAGCATTCACGCCCACACATGTTCGGCAACATCGTCCTCAATTGCTGTATTATTTGGAACCAATTTCTTAATTTAAACAAGCGTTAGTCCGCGTTAAAATCTATAAGAAACACGCCTCAGAAACCCGGTGGGGAGGGCGGGTCACTCACAGTGACTGATAGACGCAGTTAGAGCGACTGTACAAGTTGCATGTGGGAAATGGGTGCCTCCCCAGGGAAGCCGGTATGGAACATAAACACAGTTGCCCCAAAGCCACAGGAAACCAAAAGCTTTTTGTCCTGCGGGGCTAGCAAAGTATATTTCTGTTAATGGCGTCCCGTCCTGCTACACACACCTTTCGCACCCACCGTTATTTGCGGGGGGGATACAACTTAGTTTGTGAAGTAGTAGGTAGACGAGAAAACATGCAGGGGGAGGAGGCAGTTGCTTCCCATTAAGAAAGGCGCCCACTGACCGACGTATTACTTTACAGCCCATAGCCCAACCTTTCGAGTCTCCAAGGACAGCGAGAGCTTTATGCACAGAAATGAACAGAGTGTAAAATGTTTTTGGGAGACGAGAGGTGTGTTCTGGGAGGATGTTCCATTTGAAAGCTATTGCCAGCATTTTCCATGTTTACCGGGCGAATATGATGTCAAGGATGTCAATTTTCAAATCAGCTGAGTGATAACATATTAATACTGAAGGACATCCCAAACTGTTGAATACAATTGCTAGACGTGGAGTTAATTTCTACCCAGCCGTTGCCTCAGATAAGACATCGCAATGTGAAAGTCCTTAATATCGCTTACGTTCCTCCCCAGGAACTCTCTATACCCTGTTTCTCTGCCTATCAGATGGAAGTGTAATGGGAATGTTATGCGTGGATAAGGAAGGGAAGGTTTGGTAAAGGGAATTCCCGTATCAAATTCAATCAGCATCATCATAAATGTTTCAAGGCCCAATGCATCTCTTTTCTAGCCTACCTTACCTAAGCCCAAGGCAGCGGCGGTGCTCAAGGAAAAGCCGCCTCTTATCATTAATTCCTGGACCTGCGTAGCTGCTGCGCTAAAGCGCAATTTTCCTGCCCCTGTGCACTACTGCTGGCAGCCGGCCAGGCAGCCGCTGGCCCAGGCCAGGGGCCAGGCCGGGCTAGCTAAGCCCTTTGAGAGCTGTGCTGCGCCAGTAAAGTAGAGCCGGGCCTGCGCAGCCTAGGCCTGAGTCTGACTGGGAGTGACCGACGACGAATGAGTGACTGTACAGTCACTCACTGAAACGGACGGTCGGTCCCAAGTCGACTCCCGACTGAGGCAGGCCAGGCTGGCAGCTGTGGGAGGAGGCTGTGGCTAAGTTTAAACCTTACTTTAATGAAAGAGACACACCTGAGGTCGAGGCGAGGTGGTACCGCAAGTCTGCTGCGCGGCCTGCGCTGAGGTGCCTGCCGGCCGACTGGCTGCTCAAAGTACCCTGCGACTGCAAGTGCCACCGCCTGCTGACTGAGTCACAGACGGTCAATTGGTGACCAGTGGGTGGTAGCGACACGTCCTCCTTGGTGGTGGCCTAGGTGACAGTAATGCACTGGGCTGCCAGTGTGACAGCAGTGACTGGAGTGTCGACAAGGGCAGCAGAGATGATGAGATGGACGAGATGAGAACCACCAACAGTTTTCTACAGTCACAGGCAGCATTAATCCGACCACCGTCCCGGGCCGAAAAGAGCATGTCAACTTAGTGACTGGTGTTCTTCAATATCAGCCGCCACAAGTGTTTGTGAGGGGGTGGGGGCAGGTGTGTCAACATACACCATGGATATGATTGGACAGTCAATCACAGCACACAGGCTGTTCTGGCCCTCATCCAATCATACCAATCATACCTCAGCCATCATCGTGCTTTGCTCGCTCATTCACCAATCCTGGACCGTGCTGTCTGCCAAGCATGATAGGCACAAACTCGTTGTCGGCGCCGCACAAGGATGATTTTTCCCGCACACTGTGCTTATATACGCCCAAAAAGTAGCCCCCCGCCAGGTATGGGTTTTTCCCGCACGAATGGGAAAAATGTTGCCCGATTGTGAGGTAAATAGCCCAATCTGGCAACACTGAACCCGGAACACAGGAGGTGCAAGGACTCCATCCCCAGACTGCTCTGTGGCCACCTGCTACATCATTCCGGTGCAGGGAAGTGCATAAATTATTGCAGCGGGTTCCGCAGCTTTGGACCGGAAACAGAGATGGGGTGAGGCCTCCAACCCTCGGACTGCTCCATGGCTGCCTGCCACATCATTCCAGCCAGAAGTGCATAAATGATTTCTGCGAGTCCCACAGCGCAGGACCTGTGTGTGCCCATCAGTGCCTGGAAGAGGCTGGGCTGGGCCTCCCCTTATACTTCTTCAATGGAGGCTTTCTCTGGAGTTTGTGAGTGTTGCTCACATGCATTTTGGTGGGCTCTTTGTGGATCTCTCACATGGATACTGACTGCTTTATATTAGGTTCTTGATTATTTACAACCCAGGAGCAGTGAGCAGCCTTGAGGATGGGGAAGAGGAAAGCGTAATCCACTAATGGCCCAGACAAAAGACTCAAAGCCAGTAAATCTATCCTGTCCTTTCTTAATCAGGCAGTGGGTGTGCTCTTGGTTGAAATTTCTTGTGCCGAGGTGGGATTGGCCTCGAACCACCAAGCCATTATCTTATCTAGAGATGCCCAAGAGGAGGGGAAAGCCACCCCTAGTACCAGCCCTTCTGACCTTTCACCTAAGCCGCCCCCCCCCTTTGCCTACATCCACCCACAAATTCTACACTGCAGTGGCTCACTCTTAGACTCAGGAACCCTGCTCTAACAAGGAACTTGATGACATCCAGAGGCTGGAAGACAGAAGCAAAACTAAAAATCTAGGTAAGACACTCCCCCAAAAGCCTAGCAGGAAGCCTGACAACAGCTCAAGGAAGGCTCTTTCAAAGCCCCAAATTGTTAATAAGATTGACAACCATATTACTCCTGGGGCAGACAAGACTAAAAGAAACTTCTTAGAGATGATTTACAATTTGGAATTTAAGTTTCTCTCAGCCTTTGAGGCTTTTGGAACCTGGCTCACTGCTCTGGAGTCATCGGCTGGAAGGTTTCAAGGCTCAGTGGACAATATACTTATATATTTTGAAAAATTGCCCTGTTTTCAGGCTCTAGTCCTAGCACTCTCATGGCCGTGACAGTGCAGAAGGCCCTATTAAGGGCTCCTAAAACTGCCGGGAGCCTCTTCTGCCCCATGTAGTAAATAACAGCATCTGTGTATGAGGCTGTATGTCCTGTACGATTAATGACCCCATCCATCTGTTCTGATGAACCAGCTCACCTGTGGTCTGCTCGTTCTGCCCAGTGGCCTTATCATAACGCTATTAATGGCCCCACAGAAGCAGCCCAACTCTTGACACAAAAGCTTGCACCTACAGTCTACGTCTGTACAGTTGTAATCAAGCTGCCCCCAGCTGCAACCCCTTCTGTTCCTATTATGGTGGATGTCCTCTCCTTAAGAAAGGAGACCCAGGAAAATGTTGGTCAACTGAAGAACAAAATGGTCCATTGAGTGTTTTTCAGAGCTTATTTGCCCCAGCCCAGTTCCTGTCAAGTTAAATCATCATGGCGCGTAGAGTAGGCTGGATTGGCCCCTCCCAGAAGATGATCTCAGGTGATTGTATCATAGTCAACTTTAACCATTTTGAAAGGGCTGGATGTATCCTCCATACTTCTGGCCCTAAAGGTTCCCCCAAGGACTGTATTTCAGTGCTCCCATTGTTGTTTTTTTATCCTCCTCGCACTGTAAGATCCTTGGAACAGGGAGGACAGCATTCTGGTCAGCACAGATCACAAGACAGATTGGTCAATTACAGTTGCCGAAGTAAAACTGCAAATATACCAGTCAGTAACCGTTTCGTACCCCTAAACCAGTTGGAAGATCCCGATTGAAGGGGTCCTGCCCCGACAACAAGGTCCCACCCAAGGCAACGGTACCCAGCAGACCACTGGTCCTAAAGGATCTTTGTTGAAATATTGCTGGGGTGCGGGTTAAATTAGCCGATACTGGCTAGATCAGAATGTTGGCTACCTATGATATTGTATGTCTACAGGAGACGTGGGATTCCGGTGGCTGCCTACATCTGGACAGTTTTTCCTCACTCACTGTACCAGCCACTTTTTTCGCCAAGTGGACTTGCTAGTAGTGGATATGTCACCTAATAAATGTGAGCTCTAACTGTAATATTGAACCTGTTAGGTCCAAGTCGAAGGAAGTCCTGGGCACTCTTTTAACCTTTAGAAACAAATGAAAACTGGTGGTCTTACATTTCTATAATGCAGCCACACCCAGTCTGAAGTAGACGCTATTTCTAGCTTAAAATTTTGTATTGATGATTTATTTTTACTTGGAATTCTTATTCACTGTAATAATGTCATTTGGGGATTTTAATGTGCATCGTTGTCAGTCTTGTCAAGCCAATGATGTATCTGAGAACTTGATTTCCATGCATGGTTCAGGTACGTCTTCCTCACACACACAGCATGGGTATAATGTTAATAGTTTAATTGCTGAGTATAATCTTGTCAATTTAATGGACCCAAAACTAGAGGGGTCAACTGGGAAAATTCCCACGTTCTAGGAGAGAGGTTTCAGCACAACCATAGATTACATTTGTGTATCCTTTTGTTTATCCTCAGCCCTTGTAGATTTGATGGTTGAGTGGGACAACCTTAGCAACCACAATCTTTCATCGGCCATCATTTTGTGGGACTGAAAGCCCAACAATGTGGTCTATTCCTACAAGGAACTAGTACTCCTTGTCGATAAGGGACAATGGGTGCTGTGGGCGTTAGTTTTCCCTTCTGATTTCATCTCTTACCTGCTCACCTCCTGTCATGCTGATTTCTTTTCATGTCTCACCGAGGATGCCTCTGCTTATAGAATCATGCTGTCCTTTTCATATATTTCCAGGTTTATCTAATTGGCCCTTAGTAAACCATGTGTCCCTTCTATGCCTCGACCAGGTTGATGGTTCGATAAAAGATGCTCAAAGGCACACAAGGATCTGTTCAAATCCCTGTGTGTCAGGAAAAGGTTAAGAGAGCCAGGGCAGTTTATCTTTTGTCTTGCAAGGAGCATAAGATCCAGCTGAAAGATGAGGCCTTGGAAAATTTATTTACCACAAGCATGTTGAGGGATAGTGCTGCCTTTTGGCGAGTAGTTAATCTCCCCCTGTTCAATAGCGACCACCTTTCTATCCAAGCATCAACTATTGGTTCATAATCTTAGGTTATACACTTTAAGGGCATTTACAGTCAAGAGGAAGAAGCCATCCTGTCTGATGGTATCAAGGAGCATCATACTATCATATTTCAATTAGTCTAGGTGACCTCAGCAATCTCTGATCTTCCCTCTAACAAGGCCCCTGGGCCTAACTGAGTCCCTGGGGACCTTCTCAAATTCTCTGTTGATCTCAGGTCTCCCTTAATAACCCAGCACTTGAATACAGCCGTCAGAGGTTCCCTTCCACCGACTTGGAGCCAAGCAGGTATAGTCCCAATTTAAAAAAAGGGAAAATTGTCAGACTTGGCCTGCTATAGGCCTATATCCCTCATTGATTCGGAGGTAAAAATCATTGGCTGGGTTCTGTTGGAGCGACTCTCAAACTGGGCATAGGAGCATAATATTTTGTCTGGCTTGCGATATGAGTTCAGGGTGGGACAGGGTACCATTGGACAAAATATGAACCTCTATTTGCTGATTTGGAAGTATACCAAGGCCAAGAGGAGGGCTTAACAGCTGCAAGCAGGGGCCCATGATGGCTCAGATGGACATAGAGTCTGCCCTAGTTTAGTTTTTGAGTGATTT
The DNA here is from genome assembly GCF_964263255.1 of Lissotriton vulgaris. Classification (NCBI taxonomy): domain Eukaryota; kingdom Metazoa; phylum Chordata; class Amphibia; order Caudata; family Salamandridae; genus Lissotriton; species Lissotriton vulgaris. Next base: position 550,596,345 of record NC_141697.1, read on the forward strand.
GCACAGGGAGCTCTCAGCAGCTATCAGATATGGCCACAAAGGGGAATGCACACTGTACTTTAAATTGAAGAGTGGAGTTTGCCAGGGTTGCATAATAGCGCCCTTTTTATTTATTTTTTATATCAATCAATTAGAATCAGCTCTTACAGATCCACACCTGGATGTCCCTAGGGCTGGTGGCCACCCGATCCCTGTTCCGCTTTAATCAGATGACACAGTATTAATTGCTTGTACTTCCAGGGGGCTACAGAAACTTCAAGATCTATCTACTGAGTTTATAAACAGCCAGTTACTCCAATCAAATAGCAGAAAACAAATTACTCAGGTTCCTCTTAGGGGTCTCACAAAGTACACCTTCTGAGGCTGTTCATGAAGAGTTGGGCAAGGGCCATGTAATTGACTTTATCTGGCTCTCCCCTCTGTTGCTTTGGCTTTCAGTCTGGTCCTAAGAGGAGGTAGACCTCAAAAGATTTATCATGCAAGATGGCATGGACCTGGACAACTCATCTCTGATCCCTTGACTGACCTATGTCTCCTCCACCATGAAAGGTTTAGGAAGACCAGCACTTTATCTCAATCCAAGTGGTATTGTCTAAACTGATAAAAGCTGGGTTAAAGAAGCGGTTAGAGATAAGATGAGAGCAGATCATGAGGCTTCAGCACTGAACAAGCTTTCAGTAGGTCTATGCTTTTTTATTGAAAACTGTAAGTGGCTTGGAGCCATACTTTACTTTGGACATGCCCATCCACCAGTGACAATTGCTGGCATTTTTTAGGCTTAATTGATTTCTGCGTCTATTGCCCTCTAATCATGGTTGCTTTAAGTATTCGAGGTTGCCCTTTTGTGATTGCGATAATGTTTCCACCAATGATAACTTGCACATAGTTTAACCAAGTGAGACCTGCACTATTGTTCCTCCAGTTTTTAACCACCCCCACAGTGTGTTATTTTTTATGTTGCGATCTTTCTGGTGTTTTAAAGCTAATCAAATTGTAACTTATTTGATTTTTATTTTTATGAAATGTATTGTACTGAGCTTGACATTTATGATTTTATCTTCTAAAATCAAACAATGAATATGTTGATTGATTGAGAAGACAAACATTTCCCAAGCTGAGTGATAACGACTAGGTGGATAAATGCTTCTAGATACAGACCCTGCATGTTTTAATTGTTTTATAACTGAAAGAGAATGTTAAAAAGGCATTTTCTAAAATTTTAATGTTGTTAAAACACCTGATTACTATAACAAGTTATTTCCTGTTACACAGGATTATGGTGGTCTATGCTTGTGAAATGTTTTCACATTGTTTGGCAATGTTTAATATTGTAACTATTATTTTGCACATGCATTTTTTGAAAATTCAAAATAATAATGTGTATTGATGTTTAAACCGATAGTGCAGTGTACAATGAATGGTGTGCATCTTATGAAGGTGATGAATATGCTAAGCAAGGAATTCAAATAGGAGGTATGCAAAAATGTGGTTTAAAAAAATATTTTTCACAGTGCCTTTATGCTCTATACAAACCGTTCAAGGAGCTTAGAGATATGGTAAAAAAGAAGATATATAAAATTCTTAACCAGATTCAGAACATACACAAAATAGCAGCAGACAGAGTCAAAATTGAACAATAGAATTTAAATGAATTTGGTGTTTTAAGAGCATGCCTCACTTTTGCTCTGTTTGCAGAGAAGGTTTATTTGGTCTGCTAATTAATTATGTTCTAAAACTATTTAGCCTTTCTATGACCAGGCTCCCCATGGCGATTTGAGGACATTGTGAAGTGCATCTTGTTTTTGTTTGGCCTACTCATGTTCTCACAAGTAGGCACTGCTACAAAGCTATGCTGGCTAGTCTGCATTATTGCTATGAGGTTTGTGCCTTACTGCTCAATTTTTTATTTGATCCCAGTGGCTCTGAGAATTAGGCTTGCTTTCACCTGCTCAGAAAAGTTTCTTATAATGTCTCAAACATACAAAGCCCTCACAAGACTGTCAGGGGCATATATGCATATGTAGAAGTAGGTATAAAGATGGGTGACAGACACCCTACCCTGGAAACAAATCCTCAAACAGCTTTCTAGTTACTAAACCAATAACTATTCATATATTATACAGTCACCTTCCAAGGCCATAATCTTTCTACTCTCAGAACTTCTCACAGCAGCTTTAGTGACACTGGCAGATCCATCACAGCTTCTGACTCTCCCATCACTGGTCCTTTCGTGTTCCTCATTATAGAGCTCAACATTTTGTTAGACTATTTCTATATTGCTATTCATCAAAGCCTCACACAGCTTGACCCAATACACCAATGCGAAGACACAATACAAGTCCCATTCCTACAGAAATGGTCCCTTTTCTGGGGAGACGGTTCCACAAATCAGAATGAGAGCAGGTCTCTTTAGTTCCACAGTCCTGTTTGTGAATCACTAACTCTATGTCTTGTTGATGGAGCTCCTGACTCAAGAAAAGCTCTGTTACCAAGGGCACTATCTCAAGTTTAACAAACTGAATTCAGTGGCATAGCTTAGTCAGTGAGATGTTGGGGGGTGTGAATATCACATTTCTCAACTAAAAGTAGCAGGATGCAGGGTGGAGGGGTGAGATGACCAAGATTTGGAATAGACTCTTTCAATGAGGATCAGGGCCAGTATTGATTTGCTTTAGGTGGGCCTCTGTCTAGAGTGGGCCAATGGGTGAAAAATTATGGGTTGGAATGCTAATCCGAGCGATTGCCATTGGTTGGATTATTTGAAATAATTCCTCCCATCACCTTTTGGGGGTTTGATTGCTAGTAGTATGACTGGAAACCTGAAACTGGTCCAGCATTTGAAGCCCCCTACTGCCAATGTTTGTGAATTTGAAAAAGTAGGACATTTGCACCCATTCAAGGAGTATTTCTATGGGAACAGATTCACAACTTTGGGCCCTATTACGATGTCGGGTGGAGCATTGTCTCAATCAAGGGTCCAACCGATAACCAGTCGGCAGTCTTGACCGGCCAATTAGGATGCGACCGAACACTGTTTGGCTGCATTTCTATACTTTACAATGGTAGCATGTGTATTCCTGCTGGAATACATGCTCCCATTGTAAAATCGAAGGTGCAGTTCATCCCTGCACCCTGTGGCAGGCACGACAAGGTGCAGGGATCAAATGGGGTGGTGCAGGGGTCAACCAGAGGCCATGCACCCATGGGGGCCCTCTTGGGGGCCCCCAAAGTTAAGTTCCGACAGCCTTTCTGTTTTGGAAAGACTGGCACACCTCTATTGTAATGAGGCGGAAAGGCCCCTTTGTTGGTAAACCAGGCACGACAGCTTTTAAAAACAGGTTGTTTTGAGGTCTATTTAGGTATTTCAAAACAAAATTAATTAAACATCGAATTAGACTTTTGAGGCCTTTTTAATTAGTTTATTTTTCTTTTATTCTTTCCAAAAACAACTGGCCAACACATGTTTCATGACCTTGACAATCATATAGGTTGCTTCCTTAAGGCCAAAAGAATTTTAGACATTAAAGTGCTGACATGTACGATCTACATCTTCATCTATGTTAGTGTCTCGCCTTATTTCAGAGGAAGGATTTTCTAAAATGGTTTATAATGTTTTACCAACAACCGGCATGATAACCATCTTTCATATATTGGAGCAATCCATTGGAGCACAGGAAGCTGATTCATTAAAGACGGTTATCATGCAGGTTGTAGGTAAAACTTCATAATCCATTTTCCATGGGAAGAATAAAAGAAATAATAAACTAATTTTAAAAGTTTCTATAGCGCTAGGGTAGTTAAGCACTATGGGCCCGATGTAGGTAGCCCTTTACCGATCGGAATCGGACAAAAATACCAATTTTCGGCCGTTTCCGATCGGTAAAGGGCTATCGAGATGTAGGGGCACATTTTCAGTCATTTTACCGAATCATTATCATTACCGAATCGGTAAATTTACCGAATCGGTAATATTTACCGAATCGGTAATGATAACGATTCGGTAAAATTACCGAAATGCAATGTAGGTAGCCAATGTTCCATCAGCACATGGCTTACAGAATCAGTATTTTACCATCGAATACAAATCCATGGTAAAATACCGAGCATGTACACATGTGCCATGTGACAGACAGACGTGCCCTTAGGGCATGTCTGTGTGCCACATTGCACACATGCCCGTTTTGGGGGTGCTAGAGGGTGTCAAAGTGACACCCCCTGCACCCTTGCCAAATTCGGTATTTACCGATTCGGTAAACACTGATTCGGTATTTGACTTTAATCCTATGGGCTTCAAAGGCCCATAGGATTCAATAGCAAATACAGATTCGGTATTTACCGAATCGATAAATACCGAATTTGTAAGGAATCAGTAACGATTCCAGATGTTGGGACCTACATCCCATTTACCGATTTTGAAATACCGAATCGGTAAAATTCGGTATTTCAAATTCGGTAAATGGGATTTACCTACATCGGGCCCTATATCTGTTACCAGCGGTCTGATAGTCTTCTAAATAGTGCTCTTAACTAACCCCTTTCTTTATTCACTCACTATATATATTTAATTTTTTGCACCAAAAATTGAGCAAGTTAAATGATCTTAGTGAATTTAAAACAAGAATAACAGACACAAACATAGCAGACTCAGTTCAGGGCTCCCAGACCTAACTACCAAGCCAAGATTAATTTTGGGGGGTGACATGACCCAAATACCTCCCATACTGCTACACCCCTAACCATCCCAACTGAGCCTGGTAGTTCTCCCTGGGAATGCATGACTACAGTCACAAACAACACAAAGACTAGGGCTCCATGCCTTGGGATCACTTATTTTAAATGTATTTTCACTGCATAGACTCTTCTTCATCTATGCTACGAGGAGCCTTGATGGAACAGTTGTCAAAGCGGTACATGTAGACCATGTTTCAAGTTCTTGCCTTTTAAAAATTATCTTATCAAGTGACTTAGGGCCCTATGTACTAAGTCTAAGTTGTGAATAGAGGTGAGTGGGCAAGTAAATTTATAGGGCGAGCCGGGCCAGAGCCTAGCCAAGGCTCCAGCTTGGTTCTAAGAGTACTTGATTGAGCCAAGTCTGCAAATGTTTGGCGTGTAAATGATGCAACAAACTAAGGCCCAAATGTACATATATTTTGCACTGGGGTTGCAACACAAAAGTAGCACAAACCTGCACAAAATATTTTTCTTCAATTAACTTTCCGGACCAAACTTTGGTTTGTGCTGGAAAGTTGTTATGAAGTAACACAGAGCTACTCTGCATCAAGGGTGGTACATGGTTTTAACACAACTAACAGTAGACAGGGTATTGCACTCAAAACTATTGTCACTTCAAAGCAGGTGTAAAAAGAGGAAATGCTTTTATTCCATCTAACTTTTCCCACTTTGTACGTGTGCTGCATTGTACAGCACACATTTGACCGTTTACAATCGAGAGTCTTGGACTAATGAACAAAGAGCCTTGAAAAAGCCCTGGGGGCTAAACGCGCGTCGGCTGCTGTCTTTCCTCTGTGAACTATGGAAATTAAAATCAGACCTCAACTTAAGAAGATCTGTTTGGACTACTTGATTTTCCTTTTGAGACTCTCTGGATCTAGAACATACAGGGCGCTGAGACATTGCTGACTGTTAGGAGAAATACCTATATTACTGAGATCGGAAATAATGATATGGGTGTGCTCAGGCGTTGTGTGTACAATGTCTAAAGGTGTTACTGTGATTTCTCACACACTTTATGTCCTACTGGTTATATTCTTGTTTGTAAAATTTATGGTCACAAGATTGTGGCCTTTATTCATTTGACTCACAAAAATCTCTCTTAGATAAAGGTTTTAAAACTTTCCCTGAGTCTGTGGTTATAACAGAAAACATAAATGTGTTTAAATACTGCCTGTTTATTCTAACTCTCTGATTCACAGGACTTATAGTAAGGTGACGAGGATTGGTAAGTCAAGGTTTACAGGTATAGGTCCTAAATCGAACCTCTAAGCAAACTGATAGGGTGGCTAAATTTAGTGATTGGTTAGGCAGGTTTGCAAGTTCAAAGTGTGAATGTTGCATGGGCCCCAGGTGAGTATGGTAAACAGAGCTAGTATGTCCCTGCGTGCTCTAACAGTATACTTGTCTTGGTAACAGAGCTATGGTTAGGGATTAGTTAAAAATAGGTAGTTAGCTGTGTATTGACTATTGATTATTGATTATTTATTGATTTATGTGCTAACCAAAACTGCTTGTGTTGTTAAATGTTGTCTGGAATATCCCGGGATAAAGAAATCAGTTGGTAAATAGAAGCCACACTGCAGTGAGGTTACTTGCCTTGAGGAATAGGTGTGTAAAGTTAGGTAAAACTTGAAACACTAGTTAGGGTTTATTTTTTCCTCGAATAAATGTGAGAGTGATTGGTATAGCAAAAGAATTCGCTGGTGAAACTTTAGTCTTATATCACCTAGAAAAGGGTAATTCTGAAGAAGTCGCAGGTTCTTTTTGCCTAATTGAAGAGTAAACAGAAGGTTGTTTTACTCGCAGTGCATGAAGATTAGACGGAATTAGGTTTACTCGTTGTGAAAGAAATTGTTTTTTCTTTAGTCAATCAGGCACAGTAACAAATGTTTTCATGTTGCCAAATATGAAATGTAAAATTGAATTTTGAAAGAAATTGAATTGTCGTATTACCTTGTAAAGGAGGGAGTCATGGAAAGGTGTTGCGGCAAGATGGCGGCTGTGTGAAAGACCGCTGTGCTGTGCGCTTCGACCGGTGCTTTTAGAGAAAAAGAATGCAGATTAAGTAATTTATATCAGAAAACCGGCCGCTGTATCCTGTGAGCCTTATCGAGCTATGATTCTGAGAGGTCCCATGTCCAGTTTTAAAGCAATATAGAGTTATAAGAAATAAACTAAGAGAGGCGAAAACGGCGGCGGCTATGGTGACGGAGACCGCTCTTGATGGGAAGAAGCTGGCTAGAAATCACCTAGTGACACTAAGCTCCCTGATTGGCCTTATAGTGCTGCGATTCCTTTGGAGAGTGAGATCCAAAGGCCTGCTGCTATATGCTGAAACAAAAAGTGAAATGGAGGAAAAAGCATACCTGACGGTGACTCACGAGGGGAGGATCGGCGGACTCTATACTATGGCTCAGAAAAATGCAGCAGCGCTGGCCGCAGACAAGGTTAGAGCGGCACGACAGGCTCAACGCGAAACTGGGGAGCTAATAGGGAAACAAGGCAGTGGTACCACCGTAGAAGCAGAAGCAGAGGCAGCCCAAGCTCCAAAACCCCCAAGTACGGAGGAGCATCAACAAGGAAAGGGAGCGTGGCCGGCCGCTCAGTGGTTGACCTACTCCGGAAAGCTCCAACGAAACTCCTTCCGGATCACGGAGGGAAAAGTCAGGCAGGAGAGCCTGTTTTGCAAAATTTCACTGCAGTGCATATTGGTGAACACTGTGCCGCTACAGTCAGAGCCTTTGATGATTTAGGCATTTCCGATACCATTCAGAATGTTTCTCAGAGTTGTAGGTTACTGCAAGCAGTGGATTGTGGGATTTGCAGTGCTTGCAAAGCCATTGATTCAAATAAACGAGCAAAAGACCCAGTTGATTGGGACGATGAAAGCACGACTGCCTTTTATAAAATTGAGTAACAGTCTATGTGAAGCTCCAGCATTAGGGATGCCTGATTATTCAAAAGAGTTTCGCACTATTTTGTGACTCAAGAGACAATTGTGCTCTTTCAGTCTTAACCCAGACCCATGGGTTAATGCGACGACCTGTGGCATATTTTTCTGCAACATTGGATCCAGTGGCATCTGCACTGCCAGGTTGTCTGAAAGCAGTAGCTGCAACTTGCATGAATCTTGAGCAAAGTGAATCCATTGTCATGGGACATCCTGTAACACTATATGTTCCACATTCAGTCGTGATTCTGTTAACCAGAACACGTACTCCGCACCTAACAGCTAGTCTGATGACTAAATATGAAAGAATTATCCTAGGTTCAGAAAACGTGACAATAGTGAGATGCACTATTCTAAATCCAGCAACTTTGTTGCCCAATTCTCATTTTGAGGAAATAAGAGAGGAAGTCGAGCAGGACTGTATCGACTTAACTGAATTCAGTACTAAACCTCACGCAGACGTACAGGAAGAACCTTTAAAAGACCCAGAGCATGAGTTATTTGTAGATGGCTCATGTATGAGCCATGAGAAAGGAGGACTAAGCGCTGCTTTTGCTGTATGCACAAATATCGAATATAGTCGAAGCATCCTATTTACCAGTAGTCAAGTCTGCAAAAGTAGCCAAATTGATTGCTTTAACAAAAGCGTGCAAAATTGGGAAAAATTGGAGAGTAACCATTTACACTGATAGCCGGTATGTTTACAGTGTTGTGCACGACTTTGGCCAGCGCTGGATGCAAAGGGAGTTCATGACTTCTTCAGGAACTCCTATCAAAAATGGACAATATGTAAAAGAATTACTTGAAGCAATTAAATTACCTAAAGAATTGACCGTGGTCAAGTGTGCTGCTCACCAATCTGGAATTGACAGAGTGAAAGAAGGTAACCGATATGCTCAACATTGTGCAATGTATAAAATGGCAATAAACAAGCAAATTGAAGCATGTCGAAACAGCTGCCAACTTATGCTATTGAGTCGTGTGAATACATGGGAAGAAGTGAGAGATTTACAAGGTGAGGCAGAGCCCAAATAAAAAGAAGACTGGCAGAAAATAGGGTGTCAAGTGAGACCCTAGATGGGGGACCAATGTTACCTGACTGTATGCTTGCACCAATGGCTAGAACGTACCATGGGGACACACACATAGGGAGAGATGCTATGGTGAGACTGTTTAGAAGGGACTGGTTCAATGCAAGGTTCGGGAACATAGCAGAGAGTCTTTGCCAAAGATGACTTACATGTCAATGATTAAACCCTTGTAAGAAAACTGTAGTGTGCCCTGGGAAAATTGGGAAAGCAGAAGGCCCTTTTATTAGACTACAAATTGACTCCATTCAGTTACCTGCTTGTCGAGGATTAAAATATGTTTTGGCCATTGTCTGCCTGCTTTCTAAATGGGTGGAAGCATACCCTCCCCGCAGGAATGATAGCATAACAGTAGTCAAACTTTTCTTGAGGGAACTCATCCCAAGGTTCAGTTCTCCAGTAACGATTGAGTCAGACCAAGGAAGGCACTTTAATAATGAAATTATCAGTCTAATTTGTAAAGCATTCAAAATTGAGCAAACACTGCACTGTGCATACCACCCAGAGGCATCTGGAGTGGTAGAACAATTGAAGGGCACAATTAAAGCAAGACTGGGAAAGATGTGTGAATCTACCCAATTGGAATGGCCTTATTTATTTATTTATTTTATTTATATTTCTTATAGAGCGCAGGAATTCGATCTCCAAGGAGATATCTCCGCGCTGTGTTGTTCCGACGATAAGTAAGGACAGAGAGTTTGTGTGACATATCTAGGATTGCTGGGTAGGAAACAAGTACGTCTTCAAGCATTTTCTGAAAGTAGCAAGATTGGAATTTTGTCTTAGGAAGAGGGGTAATGAATTCCATAAAGTAGGACCTCTAAATGCAAGGGCTCGGCCTCCTTGTCTTTCTCTTTTGATCCTAGGGATCTGTAGCAGAGCTTGATTTTCAGATCTTAAGGTTCTTCCTGGTTGATCTGGTTGAAAGATTTCAGTCAGATACCTAGGGCCAGTTCCGTACAAGCATTTGTGGGTGGTACAACATATCTTAAATTGTACTCTCTGACGTATAGGAAGCCAGTGTAGCTTGCTTAGTAGGGGAAATAAGTGGTATCTAGCAGGAACATTAAGGATCAATCTGGCAGCAGTATTTTGAACAACCTGCAGTCTCTTCAGCTGTTCTGCATTAGCGGATATGAGCAATCCGTTGCAGTAGTCAAGCCTACTCATAACTAAGGTTTGTACTAATGTTCTCCGATGATAGTCTGCTAAGTAGGGGAAAACCCTTCTGAGTAGGCCAATGACTCTCATGCAGGTTCCCGTGACCTGTGTGGCATGATCTTTTAGCACCAGGGATTGATCTAGCTTGACACCCAGATTTTTCACACTTTCCTTGGGACAAGAAGCTGTACCCAATTCTGGAGGCCACCACTCAGGTGACCAAAGGAGTGGGGCATTTCCAAAGAGCATGACCTCCGTCTTGCCCACATTACACTGTAGGCAATTGGAGGTCATCCATCCAGCTATGGCTCTCATTCCAGCAGCAAAGGAATTCCTTACTGCAGAAGTCATGTTTTGGAATGGGAACAGCAGCTGGGTGTCGTCTGCATAGGATATTGGTGTGAACCCAAATTTCCTTGTGACCTTCGCCAGGGGGGCCACATACACATTAAATAATGTGGGGCTTAGACATGAGCCCTGTGAAACCCCTTGGCGAGCTCCCTGGAGGTGGAATAGTGGGAGCCCAGGCGAACATTTTGGGATCGGTTGGAGATGAAACTTTTCAACCATGATAGAGCAGTACCCTGCACTCCTACTCCCTCCAGACGACTGATCAAGATGTCATGAGACACCGTGTCGAAGGCAGGGGACAAATCTAATAGCACCAGAATCATAGAGCCTCCTCTATCCTGTGCCATTCGGATGGTATTGGTCACGGAGAGGAGAGCTGATTCTGTGCTATGATTTGGCCTGAACCCAGATTGAGAAGGGTCCAGACCGTCCGCTGCCTCGATGAATTTAGAGAGATGAGTGTTGACGTGTCTCTCCATCATCTTGCTGATGTAGGGTAGGAGGGATATGGGACACAGGTTATTAAGGTTTGACCATGGTAGCGCGGTGTTTTTGCGAATGGGGTTCACTACCGCCATTTTCCAGTCATTAGAGATCCTTCCTTCCTTGAGGGAGATATTGATCAATGCTCTAAGGCTTGGAGCCAGAATGCTGCCCAATGGCACAATCATCGTGTCGGGTAGTAGATCAGTCGGTGATCCAGATTTAATTAAAATAAGAAGCATGTCTACTTCAGTGTGACTGATCTCTGGAATCGAAGTCAGAGTGAGTCTACATGTTCCATTATTGGTGGATTCATCTCTAGGACTATCTATGATATCTTATGCTTTACCTCTTGTCCTGATGGGACTCAGAAGCATTCCAGATAAATAAACAGGCTTGAGTCCTCATGAGATACTCATGGGAAGGGCAATGAGGCAAGCCTGTGTGCCAGGACATCAGCTGTTAAATATATCTGATGATTTAGAATTGGAGTACTGCAAAGAGTTGGCTGACCAAGTGCGTTCTATCTCTCACCAGGTTGGGGAAGACGCAGAAGCCAGACATTCAGCTCCAGCACATGATTTGAACCCTGAAGATTGGGTAGTGAGAAAGAATCACACTCAGGATTCTTGCCTAGCACCAAGGTGGGGAGAGCCACAACAAGTGATATTGGTTACCACCACAGCTGTAAAGTGCAAGGGAATCCCCAACTGGATCCATGCGAACCACACCAAACGAATACCAGAACCTGACGAAGTTGAGGCTGAAGGTTGTGCAGCTGAAGGGTCTTAAGAAGTTGATCTTGCAGTAGTTGATGAAGAGCAACCTAGCACCAGTCAGGATGAATGGATCCCAGTGGTTGACATACCTGAAATCAAAGTGAGAACAAGAAGCCAAACATACTTAGATAGTCAGACTGATTGTGAGGACGAGATAGGTATAGAAGAACATAGTCAGATTACAGAAATCCAAGCTAATGGTAATCACGAGGAGGACCATATAAGGAAAGAGAAATATACTCAGACCAACAAAACACCTACCAGAACTCCATTGTCTGAGGAGGGACAGAAAGGTACTAGTCAAAATGCACAGACGGAAGACAATCAAGAATCTGCAAGATCTGTGCTTGACCAGACAGGATTAGTAAAACGGGTTCAGGACGAAGAAAAAACTCCAGGCCCAACAAAGTCATATCCTGAATCAGGTCAGATTAGACTAGAAGAATCCATCCAGGCAGAACAGTCAACAGTAATAAGCCCTGGACAAGGTGAGTTAGAAAGGAAACCTGAAGATGACAAAAATCAAGTTGTGCCACAACTTAAGAAAACAAAATAACACTTCAAGAACGAGAAAGCACAGTGCCAGCTAAAAGACTCAGAAAAGGTGATAAATGGCCTGGTTTTGTTAAGAGACTGAAATATCGCCTAGTGGCAATAGATGAAGAACCTGAACAGGTGGACGAAGTAACTAGTCCAACTGAACCATCCACAAGCAATCAAAGAAGGAGAAGTCCACGCCTGAAAAATCTGAACAATAAATCCAAAGGCCCTGAATGGACGTATATCATCCTTGAAGATTTCGAGAATCTGGAAATCAGTGATGACAGTGAGGAAGAGTTGATTGATGATCCATACATTGAAGAAGTGAGGCCAACTTAAGATAAATCACAGGTGTATTCTGTGTAAATTCTCAAAGATTGGTTAAGCCTCCTTAATCAGAAATGGCTGATAAAAGAGTTACCCTCAAACCCGAAAATAAGTTCTATACAGACATGTTGTAGGATATGTATATGTAATGTATTGATAGTACTTGTAGTATGGCTAGGACTGACAATAGCAATACCGTACTTGATGGCTTCTAAGCAAAATGACACTAGTATACACAGAAAGATAGCGCACCACAAACAAGTTAGAGTAGACTTAGAATCACCAGATGAGATAGAATTACATCACATTAGAAATAGAAACAAAACTGAAATGAATGTATTTGCTAGTCTGTTAGTACATTATGTAGAGACTATGCAGATTAGTGATTGTTAAGTCTGTATGAAATGACCTATTTCCGTAGCTGAAGGTGTTACCTACCATCATTTACCCCTGACCTATTGCATTTCCTGTAGCATATTAACTAGTTTGTTTTATAAAACTGGAAGGTTGCAGAATTATTATTCTAACATAGATGTTATTTTTCCTGAAATTCCAATACGTAGAAGAATGAATACTGTTCTTTGGTGGATATTTCCTAACAATGAAAGAAATAGATATAACTGATGCACATAAAGACAATTTAACATGCAATTTATACGATGAGGAGAAGTTTTTTTTTAAATTTAGTAGAGAAAAGGAGTCAGGATTTCCATAGAAAAGCCACTGAAACGAAACCCCAGATACCCAAATGGGCTGAAAGGGAAGAATTTATGGCAATTGGCAAACCTCATGCTGCTATGTCTTTGGACTTTGAAAAGATGGGGAAAATCTGTCTCCATACAAAGAAAACTGAGTATAACAATGTATTCATCGGTTCCAGTGAATGTGAACACAATTCCTCATAAATGGGGGTTGGGGACTAAAAGGGGGAACTGATCCAGTATTTCCTGGAGTCTATTACATTTGTGGGAAGAAAGCTCACTTTAAGCTGTCTGATCATTGGTATGGGAGTTGCTGTTTCGGAATAGTATTCCCAAAGGTATACCATGTAAAAAGAATCACTGGAAGCAATAAACACGAAAATGAACTAACACGTTATAAAAGAGCTACTTTTGCCGAAATTGTAGGTGATATATTTAGTGCATTGATACCTTCAGTGGGAGTGGTTCTGAATACTCAAAGAATTTGCAAAGTGTCTACAGTGGTTGCTCGTTTATCGACTGACACTGCTGGAGGATTCTTATTGATCAATACCGAATTGGTTGCGATCAGATCAATGGTTTTACTAAATCGACTTGCTCTTGATATATTATTAGCAAAAGAGGGCGGAGAGTTACACTTACATAACTGACAAAAGTGTTGACCTTGGAAGGTAAGTAAGGAACATTGCTCATTTGGAAGAGGAACTTAAGCCACTGGAAGTTGATGGAAGAGACTAATTGATGGTCTCTCCTCTATTAGTACTTGGATATCTAATTTAGGTAGAAGTATTGCAGGTAAAGTACTGATGCCAATAATGGGAATATCACTAAAATATTGGTGATAATGATTTGGTGCAAAATGCTGCACAAATAGAAAAAGGTACACTATTAATGAGAAAATGAAGAAAGGAAAATTGGCGAGATTCAAATGGAAGAGTTAAAGGGGGACATATATAAGCGAATGAAAGTTTATCCGAATAATGGTAAAAAGAATACTCCCCAAGTAATTTAAGAAATTGAATTAGGAGAATGCTGAAGTTGGCATTTGGTTCCTTAATTTGTGATGATATAAAATATCATCAAAGAGGGGATTGATGGACCAAGGTTTCACATATATAGAAACTTGCTTGTACTGAGCCTCTCTAAATAACCTATAATATATTAACCAACATGTTTTGTTCATTAACATCTGCACTACATGACATTTCTAGTATCTAGGGGAAGCTTGACAATGTGCTTTTACTAACAATAACTCAAATGTATTGATATGGCCGCTAAAAACACAGGAACTGTACTGCGCTTGCATCTGCCACACTCACGTGGTGTGACGTCTTTCTGACTTGGAGGGAATTTCTCGCTTCTGCGCACTAGTGCCAGAAATGGCTGCTTTTAATTTCACATGCTAACGCCTATGCTGCAGCTTGTACTAAGCTTGTTCGTTCTGCTTAACTATTAATGCACAAGTTAAGATAAAGTAATGGGGTTAGAGTAGAGCTAATGGTATACAGTGCATTCATTTATTTTTGTATTCTAATATGTTTCTTTTTGACTTTGTTACTTGCTCGTACTTTGGGCCTGAACATTGTCACATCCTCCATCTTGGATGATGCCGCACATGCGCACTCTGACTCTGAAATAGCTGAGGCATTGGCATTGAACCTCGGTCAAGAAGCATCTTACCCACGATGTCTATGAGAAAATGCCCTTCTGACCTCTGGAGGAACTGAAATCATATACATTGTATCAAACTTGTTGAAGAGTATTGTTGGGCGGAATAAAATCATGGGAAAGTAAATTGTGGGTGGGGATTCAATCAATATGAATCAAACTGAAATTACATCATCTTAGTATGGTGTGATGACCTCTCCTCGTCTTTCCAACCAATCACTGAAGGGGAACACATAGATTTGCAACATTTAAGGGTGGTACATTGCCCTTGAAATGGTATAACTAAGGTAGGTTTAGATAGAGAAATTGTCCAACTTGTCAAAATAGCTGACCTGTCACTGACCCAACGCACTCAATAGGCGATCGAGAACAGAGGTGCTGGCGGAGCACTCTGTCAGAAGAAACGATTACCTAATAGGGGTACTAATTGGCTTTTCCTAGAGAGAGAGGTGTGACGCTGGCGTTGCACTTAGCTGAGTTCACCTGTCCTGATCTGTACCTGTCTTGTCCCATGGGCACCCGATTAGTCAGGAGCCTGGTCCTAATCTCTTTGCCACAGCCCGTGACCAGGTTTGGTCATTGCACCATTCTAGGTAAATATAATCCATGTGGTATGTCCTCTTGCTTTTTACCGTTCTCACCCTTCCCAGGTACCAATGTCTAAAGGTGTTACTGTGATTTCTTACAAACTTTATGTCCTACTGGTTATATTCTTGTTTGTAAAATTTATGGTCACGAGATTGTGGCCTTTATTCATTTGACTCGGAAAATTTCTCAATAATAAAGGTTTTAAAACTTTCCCTGAGTATGTGGTTATTACAGAAAACGTAAATGTGTTTAAATACTGCCTGTTTCTTCTAACTCTCTGATTCACAGGACTTATAGTAAGGTGACAAGGATTGGTAAGTCAAGGTTTACAGGTATAGGTCCTAAATCGAACCTCTGGGCAAACTGATACGGTGACTAAATTTAGTATTTGGTTAGGCAGGTTTGCAAGTTCAAAGTGTGAATGTTGTATGGGCCCCAGGTGAGAATGGTAAACTGAGCTAGTAGGTCCCTATGCTCTCTATCAGCATAACTTAGAAACATTCATTACTGCCACCTACCGACAATGCCATTAGTGAACTAAGAGGCAAATCAATAGCCATGCAAACCCTAAACATGGCCTTGATTCTAATTATAGATGGATCAACAATATAATCTATTAAATCAAACATAAGGTAAGAATGTAAAGCACACATTCTGAACTCAAATAATTAAAAAGTGCTTTAATATGTGTTAAGAACGAAATAGGTGGGTCTTTGAAATGAAACGTTTGCCTATGATCACACAATTTGACAGGGAGGGAAGCCTGTATAGATTCCAGCTTAACTGGTTTAACATATTGAAATTCAGCGAGATTGACTTCTTTGTTCTGCCTCCCATTTACTCCAAAGGTCACTGTTTCATGGTTCGTTCTTCTCTCGCCAAGAAATCTACCATTGAAGAGATAGCAAACACAATTCAGGGACCCAGACCCAACTACCAAGCCAAGTATGGATTTATTTGGTAGGGTGTTGTAGTAAGTCACTCGGAGGCTTCAGGTGAGTAACAGCAGGTTTATTGCTGGAGCATAACAGAAAGCTTCTTCAACACTAGCTGGCCAGGCACAAACTGTCTCACCCCAGAACCTTAGGATGAGTCAGGGCCACTTACATTCTAGAACAAAAGACATAGGTATACAGCAAAGTAAAGCATAGAAACAAAGGTAGGAATAATCAACAACACATCTCCTCTCATTGGAAAACAAAACAAAATATTAACTAAACAAAAGAAGCAGAGTAAGAAGATAGCAAAACAAAGACAAGCAAGAAACATAACAAGTAAAAATAGAGAAAAGCATGCTAAACAAGCAAGACAACATAACACATCTCCTCACCCTAAGGCAACAAAAAAACATAACACTACACATTAATCGCAACAGTAATCATTTAAATATTATGGTGGCCTGCGGTACCTTTGAGACCTGGAAGTGACCTGGGAAGCAACAGCACAAGGAGGAACAGAAGTTTGGTAAGACAACCCACTACAGAGTTGAGAATCAGGAGCATCTTCCCCACCATCACCTCTCCCCGGAAAAGGCACAGAGCTTGAGGTGCTAGGAACATGAGAAGGAATGAACATGTACCCATTACAACCATCACTACAGTCAATTTGACCCTCCCCAGAAACAGAACGAGTGGCCAAAGAAACAGTGCAAGAACTGCCCTTCTGATAAAGAGCTACACGTCTCAAATTCCACTTCTCTCCATTAGAAAGAACGACATAGTTAGGAAAAACCTTCCTTACAGTAAAAGGCCTAAATTTTGACAACCCACCAGAGACTCTACCAGACTTCACCTTTACAAGATCACCCTTTGAAAGCCTAGAAGGAACATCCTTTACCACATCTGCAATAGTACTACGTTCGGAAGAACCCAAAGAAGAAGCATCAACAGAATTGGCTAAGTCAGAATTAAGGACCATTTTCTTAAGCCAGGAAGGAGTTAACATGGTACTGGGAACCCTGCCCCTCATCAACTCAAAGGGAGACTTGACCTGGACACCATGAAGAGTGGTACAGTAGGCACCAACCATCTCTTGAACAAGACCACTGACGGGTGAACACTTAGAAAGAGCCATCTGAATTGTCCCTTTGACCAACCTGTTGATGCGTTCACACAAGCCATTTCCCTGGGGATTATAGAGGGAGGTTCTATGATGGGAAATACCACAGTCAGACAAGAATGAACACATATTGTGTGAAACCAGTTGCGTACCATTGTCAGTAATGATAACACTAGGAAAACCTTCCAAAGAAAATAAAGATTTTAAATGTTTTAAGGTAGTGTCAGTGGTGATTTCCTTCAAAAACTCAACGGAAAGCCAGTTGGTAAAGCAATCAGCAATGACAACAGCACACTGCTGAGAAGCCGGCAACTCCTCCATAGGCCCTATAAAATCCAAACAAATGGTGTGCCAAGGAACCTCAGGAAATTGCAACTTCCCTAAACTTGAACCCACAGCAAGTTTTAATCTTTTCTCCGCCACCTTACAGGTAGGACAATCCTCAACCCAAGAGGATACCATAGAGTCCATCCCAGCCCACCAAAAATTCAACTTGATTCTTCGCTGAGTTAAGGTTTGGCCAAGATGACCCTCATGCGCAATGGAAATAAGCTTGGCTCTTAGATCAACAGGAGGAACAAATTTGTCGCCCCGCATTACAACGTTATCCTCCCACACTGAAAGGTCATCAATAACCTTCAAAAAGGGGCGAACAGAAACATGCACACAGCTCTCCCGTCGAGAGCCCAATTTTATCATCTGAATGACCTCTTGCATAACAGTGTCCTTAAGCATAGCTTCTACCCAATCCTGACGGGAAAAGGAACTCTCACTAAGATAGAGTACATCTTTAATGCAAGCAATGTTTTCTTCTGTACCCTCAAGAGTAAAATCACCATTGGATTGGATAATACACGGTACAGAAGTCTAGAGAGACCATCGACTTGGAAATTCTTCCACCCCTGAATATGAGAAATATCAAAGTGGTATTCTTGCAGCTTCGAAGCTAACCTTTCCAATCTGGGAGAACTACAAGTTGCACCACCAGGAGAAAGAATTCTGATGAGAGGCTTGTGATCGGTCTTCAGATTGAAACGGGTATCCCACAAATACGTACGGAAATGGTGAGCCCCCAAAGCTGCAGCTAACGCTTCCTTCTCAATGATAGAATAGTTCTGTTTGCACGAAGAAAGTGTCCTTGAAGCAAAAGCAACAGGCCTATCCCCTTCCCTATGCCTTTGTAGGAGAACTGCACCAAGGCCAGTTGCACTTGCATCAACCAACAAAGTAGATGTTTTCTTAGTATCAAATGGAGCAAGAACCTTAGCACTGCAAATAGCCTGTTTGATACTATTAAAACACTGTTCAAGTTGAGGTCCCCATACAAATTTACACCCTTTTTTCAATAAAGCTCGGAGGGGTAAGGTTTTTTCTGAAAATGTTTCCACGAACTTAGAATAATATTCAATCAAACCCATGAATGAGCGTAATTGATCCTTATCACCAGGACAAGGAGCAGAATGGATTGCCTTGGGAGATACCTCTTTGGTTTTACCCCATTAGCTGATATTTCATGACCCAAATATCCAATGTCTTGGACCAGGAAAGAACACTTTTCCCTACGCAAGGTAAGGCCAGTATCCAAAATCCTATGCAAAACATTCTTGAGAACATGATTATTATCAGCCACAGAATCACCAAAGATTAAAATATCGTCCTGGAAGAACACCACTTTCTTCAACCCCTTGAAAATTTCAGTAACCAACCGTTGGAATACACTCGCTGCCGAGACCAATCCAAACGGAAGGCGAGTGAACCGAAAAATTCCTTCCGGAGTAATGAAGGAAGTGAGGTGCTTCGAGGTCTCATGTAGCTTAACCTGATGATAAGCACTCTTCAGGTCAAGCTTAGAGAAAAATTTGGCTCCCTGCAGAGTAGAAACCATCTCCTTGATGTGAGGCAAAGGGTATGTGTCAGCCACAACACACTTCTTCAGTGCCCTGAGGTAAACACAGAACCTCAATTTGCCATCAGGTTTCTTCGAAATGACCACCGGAGAAACCCATGCCGAGGCCTCCGTTGGTTCTATCACCCCACTTTGAAGCATCTCATCAATTAGCAATTTCACATCATCACGAATAGAAATAGGAACCCTTCTCACCCGATGCTGCACAGGTACACTATTCTTTTTAAGCCTGATAAGGTGAGAATAACCTTTAAGTTTCCCAAGCTCATGCTTAAATACAGAATTGAATTCCCTCAGAATGCTTTCAATAGAATCATCTTCAACAACCATAACCTGGTTCTTGGCTCTGGGATTGATAATGATATAGAGGTCATATTGATGCACCCATCCCAGAATAGGAGGGCCATCAACAGAGACATAAACCTTTCCAAACGTAGACCTTTTCTCAAAAGCGATCTTGGACTTAAAGTAACCAAGAATTTCAATCCTTTGGCCATTAAAATCTTTAGGAGAAATGTCACTCCTTTCTAAAATTGTCCCTTCCCAGAAGATTCAAAGGTAGACTTTGGAATGATGGTATAACGCGACCCCGTGTCCACCATCAGCGACACTTCATTGGAGTCAATCTTGAAAATTGCCTTTGGTCTGTTCTGTCTAGGATCCTCACAAACCAAGTCGATATCATCTACTACTAAAAGTCTTTTGGCTTCAGTTTCATTGTCGCATACAGAGTCATTCACAATGGCAATTCTCTGCTTGCCCTTAGATTTGCACATCTTTGAAGAGTATCCAACCTTGCCACACTTAAGACATTCTTTGTTTGCAGCAAAGCAAAACCTTGCCTCAGAAGAATCAGTATTGCTTCCACATCTATTACATAATTTATTTGAGGAAAAAGTATTTTTAGCTGGAGCCTTGGATTTGTTCCTAACTACGGCAACACTTTCTCCTCCACAGTGTTCACATTCTGCAGTACTCTTCTTCTCGGAAACTACTGAGACTTCTTGTTGTGGAGACATTTTGTGAGAATCTAGAACTTTCATACATTTATTAGATTGTTCGATCACTTTTGCTAGATCAATCGCATCTTTTAACGAAAGATTCTTTGCCGCCCAAAGTCTCTCTTGAATTTTTTTACTAGAGCATTGGACGATTAGCTGATCCCTTATGAGCTTGTCATTCATAGCACCGAACTTACACTTAAGAGACAACTCTCTCAAACGAGCTACAAAATCATCAATTGACTCTGAGTCCTTTTATCGTTGAGTGTAAAACTTATAACGGTTCATAACAAGATTCTCCTCCTTGGAGAATCTAACTTCGAGCCTTGCTACAGCTTCCTTAAACTCGTCAGGCATTTCCTGACCATTAGCCCTTAAAGCTATCGGCAAGAATCTGAAAACTCTTTGCCCTTCTTTGCCAAGGGTACTTAAAAGAATAGCCTTTTTCCTCTTTGCAGAAAATTCTTGCCCATCTAATGCCTCAAGATAATTGTCAAACATTATAAACCAGTCTTCCCAAGGTATTTCTGGAATCCCTGGTTCAGGTAGGAATTGTGGAGGTAAAGTAACTACTATCTGTTGTGCCATATCTATACTCAAAGATGCATCATGAATAACATGTCGATTTTAAATTCCTCTGGTAAATATGACTACGAGGCTTGGTATGCAATTAATACTTCGAAAACAAACGAGCAAACATCGATTTCCTAGACTCAAAATGACCCCCACAGACAGTATTGTCAAAACGAGGCTTGGAACGCCTGATTTTCTCTGCTGAAATGGCCGCCGGAAGAAATTTCCAAAACGAGGCTTGAAACACCGAATTGACCAATTAAAATGGCCGCCGCAGAGAAGAATAATCCAAAGCGAGGCTTGAAGAGACAGGAAGTAGCAACGTTAGTGACGTCAGGAGCCTAGCAACATCAACTGTTACCAAGGAGCTCGCGCTGCGGCACTCGCTCCTTTTAAACAGCTCGCGCTACTCAGAATCTTAAAAAGTCAATTAAACTTGCCAGAAACTTGCTTTAAAGGAGATCAAAGTAGCCAGAGGAAGGCACACTGCATACGATGGATTAGATTGAAGATATTTTGCTGTCAGGTTTGCTCTCACCGCACGACTTCACCAGGACGAAGGAAAATCATCAAGGAATCGCCAGAAGCCGCCAGACTGCAACTGACCAGCTACAAACGTCGCCAAAATTGTAGTAAGTCACTCGGAGGCTGCAGGTGAGTCACAGCAGGTTTATTTCTGGAGCATAACAGAAAGCATCTTCAACGCTAGCTGGCCAGGCACAAACTGTCTCACCCCAGAACCTTAGGATGAGTCAGGGCCACTTAACAAAGGTAGGAATAATCTAGAACAGGTGTCACACGTCAAAAATCCTACTGTACCAATGCCAGATTTTTTAGTTTAGATAGGGGTCTCCAACCCTTTCTGTAATAAGAACTACTTATGTTCACTGCAAATCATCTCGAGCTACTAGTATTAGTGCTATAATAGCACATCAGACAACAGTACATCAGTGGCCATCCTGCTCATGTTTGCCAGTAGTATCCACATCAGTGCATGAAGCAGGGTTGCCAGCAGTAATATAAAAAAGGCTTTGCAAATTTGGCATACCTTTATGTGGGTTATACATACCAGCCATTGCTGCAATGCATCTGGCACCACAGTAATAATGTTAGCAATAGGTCTCCCAACGCCACATGATTTATCACTCAAATATCAGCTTTAAATATATGTTGGAAATACCAAAAATGTTTCCCCAAGCATCAGTTTATGAGTTCTGAAAAAACACACACTTTCATCTTCAAAACACACTTTTCAATTTTGATAAGAATAAATTAATCCAGCTGAACAAACACTTCTCATTTACTATTCTGGGTTGCACCTAGGATATCTACTTACAGGTAGCTGGATAGCTACCAGTGGCTCATGAGCTACTACTTGCAGAATCTGAACTCTGAGTCTGAAAGTTTGGGGGTCAGAATTGAGTGGCTTGAGTCCTTTTAAGCCTGGCTGAAAATCTCAGATCTTTGCAGCACTGTTCCCATTCTTGTACCTGACTGATCCAAGAGCTCTTTTGATCCTGAAGGTGACCACAAGGATAGAGAAAAATCTCTCCTTGCACTATGAAAAAACTCCAACCTAGCACACTTTCTAAAGAAATTTTAAATATGGCTACTGCCAGGACGTGATTGGAGCCTGACAGGGTTAAGCCACTAGACATGCACAAGTTGGCTCAGAAAGTCACTCAACATTAAATAAATTGGTGTAGCTAAAAAAAGTGTTCTTGAAAGAATACCAAGCTACACGGGTATCCCAGGTTTCGTGATGTGGCTGAAAACATTAAGCCTGATTTTAGCTTGAAGCAATGTCACTCCAGAATTTACACAACCTCTCATAGACCACACTCAAGTTACTCATGCCATGCTTCCCAATTACCATTATCATCAAAGCTCAGTACATTACAGATTGTATTGCAGAAGATGTAGAGCTGATGGAGGATTCATTGACCATGTAATGAACCTAGGGGCAGATTTACCAACATGCGGTACTACGTTACATGAAATGGAGGGGGTGGAAATGTTCCATATGTACAAAGATGTGGAGCATTTCTGCTCTCTCCATTCGCTGGCACACTGTGTGCTGCCTAGCACCAATGCATGCACCCTTGTACAATAGTGTAAAGGTATCTATGTTATGGGCATGATTGTTTTTGTTCAGGAAGGGACACATTTAAACACAAAAACAAAATCCTTTGAGGCATAATAATCTTTCTATGTCTAGCACATGAGGAAAGAAGACATGATGATCAGAACTAAAGATATTTCCCTTTGTTACTCTTCTGTCGGATAAGTGCACCAGCTTGGCTCCAATCCAGGTTCATATATTTTTGTAAATCTGGGCTTGTGTATAAAGACATGGCTGGATGTATGGGAATGCCCATTCCCACCCCTATAACACCTATCTTATAATATCAAAATATCCCAAAGATGGTCCTTAGATTCACAATAATAAATATTTAGCTCGGGCTTGGTAGAGTGTCGAAGAGCAGTCAGGTTTTACTAGAGGATCATGTGTTAAATATTTCAGAGTACTAACATGGACTATAAGCAATTGACCCAACTTGAGAGAAACCCAAAACCTATTTTTCAAAATAGAGTGTATTTTTATCTTAATTTGTTACCACAATGAACCGGATATCATACATATAAACAAATTATAGATTTTTGAATCAATATTATATCAGCACAGTAAAATATATATACAAAATAACATTGCTAATCGGTCACTTTCAGGTCAAGTTACTCATAATCCTTATAGGAGTAAGGTCATGCCGGCTCCAGGACCAGGCCACAACAGTCACAGTCAGATCAATTTTACTTAGCCAGTGGCTTTGTATGGCTCAGTAAATCCCACTTAAGGACTTGTACTGACTTGCAACGACTTGTGTCATGCAAAGCAAGAAATGTCCCTTAGTTTCCTGCCTCCTAACACACTAGAATTCCATCCTTTCCACAGGAGAAAGAGACTACAGAGAATCAGCTAGATTATACTCAAACTACAGGATTTTACCAGGGCTTTTTTTCTTGGCCGAAATCTAGATGCCATGAGTGCAGCGCTGGCTTGCTTCTGCATCTTTTAGACCACGTTTCCCCACTGCAATAGCCTGCAACCTATTTGAAAAGTATCAAGAAAACAGAAATGAAGGTTTTCCTACCTCAACAGAAAGTGTTTTGCCTTCCTTTGCCTTCCCGTTTAATTTTGCCACTCGCTTTAGAACATTTACGGCCTGTTCATGTTTCCCAGCTGACACTAGCCATCGTGCTGACTCTGGAATCCACCTGCAAAAACAGTTTGAACAGTGGAAATGTACTTTCTTGAAACACATTTAGTGAAAGTACGATCCTTGTGGAAATTCAGTTAATTTAACTGGACTGCCAACATCTCTTACAATAAAAGAAGCAAGTAGGGTTGGCATTTGGGAAAACACAGTTTGTGGCCTACAGGCTAAACATGACAATTACTTATTGGAACTAATTCTTACTTTAGCAGCTAATTAAATGGCACATACCAGAGGTAGGTCGCGAAGACAAAGAATGGCACAGACACAGTGAGTTGAAGGTGACGCCAGTATGGGATGATGTATGCCAATCCTGCCAGGATAATCAGCCCAACTGTGTAAAGATGGCTTGGGATGGTCCCTGTGATGCTTCTCCCCCGAGTAGGCATCCATTCAACAACTAAAGGAGTGAAAGGGAAGAGGTTATGGAGAACAGTGCCCTGCATAACTTTAGACCAGCATTTCGCCTTTTGTCACCAACAATGCGCCAAGTATATATTTCAAATTTGAGAGATGACGATGCTTTGCTTAGACAAGGTTTGCTCCCTCAAATTCCGATCCAAGATTCCATCACATTTGCTACATTGAGAATGTTTTTTTTATTTACACAATTTTCATAATTTTTTTTTTTTTTTAGTCCAGTAAGATTTTATTGAATTTTGACAATGGAGAAATACATAAATACATACAAAAAAGTGAAAAAATAATTCATTAAATTACAAAGAAGCGAATAAGAACAGTCATAAAAATACAGTCATCAGTAAAATACATCGCAATATATTATTGTCAATCAAAGGAGAACTTAATAAAGGGGAAAAGAGAAGGAAGGGGAGGGATAGAAGGGAAAGGGAAATATACATTTCATAGCATAACAGCTTAGATAAATAGAGTTACCAATAAGATATTATCAATAAGAAAATAAGAATCATAACTGTACATACCAATCTATAGGAGACCAAAAAGATTGAAAATGTGAAGAATTATGACGAACACCTTGTAACGATAATTGAGCACCTCTTCTTGTAAAGATAATCCAAGACCACCAAGCATGGACTGAGAGAGAAGTAGCATCCTTCCAACAAAAAGTGATGGATTTTAACGCAGCCAAAATCAAAAAATTAAATAATTTTGCTTCATTATCGTCAAGGGGCACACTCAAAGCAACAGATTTACATATGACTAAATTATAGGAGGGTAAATCAGAAAGAGGTAAAATTTTCAATATCACACTCCATACTTCAGACCAAAATTTCCTAATAGTAGGACAATCAAATAACATGTGACGTAAAGAACCAGGATGCAAATTACAATGCCAACATAAGTTAGATGGTAACAATTTAGCTTTAAATAAACGCAATGGAGTCCATAAAGAATTAAATAAAATATAAGCATTGGTTTGATAAATTGACACTGGTAAACAACCAGAAATACAATTAGTCCAAATTAATGACCATGAATCAGTTGATATGGATAAAGATAACTCATTATTCCAAAAAGTGGAAATTGCATCAACATTGAAACCTAAGGATACAGTAAGTTTCTTATAAAATACAGACACCGCTTTAGAGGACAAAGAAACAGTATTGACATAAATCAAAAAATCAGCTGACTTTTTAGAAGGAATACCATTTGGGAAGGAATCTAAAATAGAATTACGAAGAAATTGATATTTTAACAAATCTGATAAAGGCAGATTGAATTTCGATTGGAGTTGAGTAAATGGAATAAATGCATCATCCAAGAAAACATCTTTAAGATAAAAAATACCTTTAGCGATCCAGGAAGACCAAAAAGAGATATTCCTATTTAATTTGATTAAGGCACTATGCCATAGGGACAAATGCACTGTAGAAAGTAAAGGGGATTCAAAATTTGAATCTAAATCATTAAATATTAATCTCGATGATTTGATTATGGAAGAAGAATGTACAATCTTAGATACAGGAGACATGGTTAACAAGAACAGTAAAGGAAAAGGTTTTACAAGGGATGTCTCAATATGAAGCCAGATAGGAGGAGTAACAATAGGGGAAATATTAAACCATAACGAACTTTGTTTAAGGATAAATGCCTTATGATACAAAAAGAAATCAGGTAGGGCAAAACCAACTTGACATTTTGGAATCTTTCATTTTTTTTAAGCAATACGGGGAGGCTTATTATTCCATAGAAATTTAGATAATAGTTTGTCAATATCTTTATAAAATTTGAGTGGAAATTGAGTTGGTATCATAGCAAGAGAATAAAATATTTTAGGGGCAATAGTCATTTTAATAGATTCCATTCTCCCCCACCAGGAAAGATGAAGGGAAGACCATTTGGAAGTTTTTTGCTTAATATACTCAAGAATGAACTCACAATTCAATTTTAAGGTAGCATGGAGGGATGATGAGAATAATATTCCAAGGTATTTCAATTTACTCTTTTGCCAAACGATATCTGGTGAAGGTAACATATCAGGAGTACATAACATATTTAGCGGAAAAAAATCAGTTTTACTAACATTTAATTTATAACCAGACACAGTGGAATATTTAGAAATAATATCAAGCAAAAATGGAACAGATGAAACAGGATTACTAATAAATAATAACACATCGTCAGCATACGCTAAAGTTTTAACAGTAATATCATTGATAGTAATACCATGAATGTTGTCACATTTTCGAATGCAATTAAGAAATGGCTCTATTCCCAATAAAAATAAAAGAGGGGAAAGGGGACAACCCTGACGAGTTCCTCTGAAAAGGGAAAATTGGTTAGAAATCTGGCCATTAATAAACAATCGAGCAGTGGGAGCATAGTATAAAGCAGAAATCATACGAATAAAGGATGGTCCAAAATTAGTTTTAAATAAAAACTGCCAATGGATTTTATCAAAAGCTTTTTCAGCATCTGATGCCATAACACCAGCAGGGATAAGGATAGTGGAGCTTTGTTCAATAATATGTAATAACGTTCTCGTATTATTAGCAGAGTATCTATTTTTCATAAAACCAGATTGGTCGGGGTGGATGATCGAGTGAAGGACAGGTGCTAACCTAGAGGCAATAATTTTAGCATATAATTTACAATCCTGATTAATCAAAGAAATGGGACGATAATTAGCAATAAGGGTAGGGTCTTTATCAGGTTTAGGAAGTACAACAATTAA
This sequence comes from Lissotriton vulgaris, assembly GCF_964263255.1. Classification (NCBI taxonomy): domain Eukaryota; kingdom Metazoa; phylum Chordata; class Amphibia; order Caudata; family Salamandridae; genus Lissotriton; species Lissotriton vulgaris. Next base: position 550,623,682 of record NC_141697.1, read on the forward strand.
TGCTTCAGAAAAAGAACCTGAAATGGTACCCGATGAAGAAAAATGAGAAAAAATCTGGTACAAATAAGGTAAAAGATGATGTTGGAACTCTTCGGCAGGGATACCATCAGGACCAGGGGATTTATTCTTTGGAAGCGATTTAATGGCAGAGAGGATTTCATCATTAGTAATAGGTAAATCTAACCCAAGTTTATCAGAGGGAGAAATATGAGGTAAATCAGAAAGTTTTAAAAAGGCATCAATTATAGATTCATCACAAAAATCAGGTTTATTATATAATGTGGAATAAAAATTTTAAAACTCTTGAACAATATCATTATGGGAAAGTGCAATTTTACCTTGAGGACATTAAATGGAGGTAATCTGCGTTTTATCTCGTTTAATATGTAAATAATTAGCCAGAAGTCTACCAGACCTATTGGTGTTAAAGCGGAATTTAGCATTGGATTTAGAAAGTTGAATCCCAGCTCTTGTACTAAGAATAGCGTTAAATTCATACCTTAGCTTTTGTAGCTTTAATTTATATTGAAGATCACTAGACATAATAAATAGACGTTCAAAATGAGCTATTTGTTTCTCTAAAGATTTAACATTAGAATTAAATTTCTTATTTTCATGAGCCATAATAGAAATTGTAGTACCTCTGACATAGGCTTTAAATGCATCCCATCGAGTAGTAATAGAGGTAGAGCCTTCCGGATTGAATGTAAAATAATCCTGAATTGCTTGGAACAGTTTGGGTTCATGAGTGTCATTAAGGACAATATCAGTATTCATACGCCATCTCGACTGTTTAGTAAAAGAAGATGAAACATTTAAAACAAACGAAATCATTGCGTGGTCTGAAATGTCAATGGTACCAATGGTAGGATTATTTGCAAATTGAATGAGGGAAGGGGAAAGTAAAAAATAGTCTATTCTGGAATAGGAATTATGAGGATTGGAGAAAAAGGAAAACTCTTTACCAGTTGGATAGTGCAATCTCCAAATATCCGCTAACTTGGTGGTTTGAACAAAAGTCTTAAAGGCATGAAAAGTCTTGGATGGTCTAAATCGAGAGGTAGATAATCTATCCAACAAGGGATCCACAAAAACATTGACATCTCCACCAACAATCAATGGAACATTTCCCAACTTTAGAACTTCAGACGTAACAGTAGCCCAGAAAACAGGATCCTCAGCTGTAGGGCCATACGCATTAATCAAAAAGAAAATGGAGTCATGAATTTTAACTTTGGCCATAATACATCTTCCTTCAGAGTCTGAAATCTTATGTAAAACTTGACAATGTAATCTTTTGGCAAAGAAAATAGCGACCCCGTTCTTTTGACCTTTAGCAGGAGAAGAGACAATAGAGTCAACCCACTTTTTGCTCATATAATTTAAAACTTTATCATCAACATGTGTCTCTTGGACAAAACAAATATCAGCCTTAGAATTACCTAAATATTCTAAAATTTTTAAACGTTTTACTGGGTGTTTTAAACCTTTTACGTTAAGAGAAACAAGTTTAATATTATGAACATTAGCCATTAGGATAGAAGAGAAAGGAGAGAAAGGAGAGAAAGGAATGAGAACAAGAAGAAGGCAGAAAAAGACAAGTTAAAAGAGTAACTCTGAGCGAAAAATAGGAAAGGGAGAAACAAAAAAGAGAGTATAAGGCACAAACAAGCAACATGAATAAAGACAAGGAAACGCACACCCGTTCCTCAAGCATGGCCAGTTACCGTTAGAGCCCATGAAGAAATTTATGCATAAACATGCCACAAGAAATCAGCGAAGTCAAGTCAAGAATTAGGATCTTGTGTATCCATTGATGGAGGAGCCTGCTGTTCAAGGAAAAGAAGGGTTGGGGAAAACATGGCGGCCGGCTAGTCAGCAGGTCGTGGATGTCCGGAGCAGCGGCGGTGCCGAGATGAGCTAGCAGTCAGCTGTGGGGCACATACGTGGTTCTAGGAGGGAGTCTACTTACCCGGGAAGCAGGCTTCGCCTGTAAAAATTTTCGAGACGAGTTACCGGGCAATTCTGGAGGCCCGTCTGTTGGCCGCTCGCTGGCATTTTGCAGCGCATGGCGGAGACCTCAGCCCAGCCGGCTGCAGAGAGTGAGGAGGCGGAGTCACCTACTTCGTTGGATTCACCGGCCGGGAGCTGGAGGAGAGCTGCTCAAGGTATCGGCAGAGGGCGCCGAATACTAGCAAAAATTGGGACACTGACGTGTGGAGGTCGAGGGCGAGGAGAAGAAAATCTCACTAATTCCCCCCCTGCCCCCCCGGTGGTGAGAAGCGCTGCAGGATTACTGGCGTCTACACAGGAGGTGGAGGCAGAATTAAAACAAGTAAGCAGAGGGGCAGGAGCGAAGGGGCAGTTGCTGGGGCATCCAAGATATTTACTAAGGTGCAACAAACCTGAGAATTCCAACAACTTAGAAAATAAAGAATTTGCTCTGGGAAAACCCAAAACATTGCAATTGAAAAAAAGCGTTAAAAAGGGCGCTGAAAAAGAAGTTAATTCCATTAAATCTGAAGAGTGCCCTTTAAGAAAAGGAAAAAAAAAGAGGCAAAAAGGGGCCGGATATAAACTTTCAACAACCCTTTCGCTAAACTCATATTTTAAACCGGTTCCTAAGGTGCTGGTTTTGAAACCACATCCTATATCTCAAGCCCAAAACTTTACCTGCGAGTTAGCGCAGCCCCTGCCTGAGTCTATAGAAGAAGAGCAGGATTGGTCAACTCTCTCAACTCCAAATCCCTTTCATGTACTCGCAGTTGAGATGGAATCAGATAAGGGGGAAAACATAAGCATGGCTGCAGATGTTGTTAATGAGGAGGGTTCCCAACAGGTAACTGTACCACAACTACAAGATATAACAGGAGGAGTGTCAGAAGCTTCAGATGAACTGTTGGACTTAGTAAATGAGAGATATGAGAGATGATATACCTACAACAACGTCAAGTGACACTTTAAATAGTGGAAACACGCTAATACCCCTGGAAGGACCCGAAATAGGGCAGTTTTTGGGCTCAGCAAGATAATTTAGATACGCCAGATTCGTCCGTTTTGGCATTGCTAAGGAAACTGGAAAAAGATATTCATTTAGGGTTTGAAGCCTCCAGAAGAAACCAGGAACGTATAAGTGCTACATGTACGTTACTAGAGGATAAAATCGACAAATTAAGCACTCATACGGAAGACATTGAAACAGAGATGAAAGTTATGCAGGGAAGAATATTGGACAACCGTAAGCAAATTGAGAATATAATATTCAGAGATAGAGAATCTGATGAGAGAATAAAGAGGTTGGCGAATATGCAAAGACGTAATAATCTGAAAATTTTAAAAGTGCCTGAAGGGAAGGAGGGGTCAGATATAAAAAGTTTTGTAGTGCAACTGTTGAAGAAGGAATTGCAGATAGTAGAGACAGAAGAAATTTTGCTACGTGGCATTCAGAGAGTGCATCATGACCCCTTCCGGTTTAATCCAAATCGCACTAAACCAAGGAAATTCTGATTAACTTTTTGACATATTCTCTAAAAGAAAAGATTCTGACGGCAGCTCTTAAGAAAAAGGATATATTGGTGGACGGAATTGCAGTTGATATCAGGTCAGATTTGTCACCTGCTACAGCCAGTAGACAGTGGGAATTAGGAAAACGATTGGCACCTCTTAGAGCAATAGGGGCAACGGCCCAGTTGAAATTCCCTGCTTTCCTGAAAGTAATGTGGCAAAATAAGATGTATACGTTCCGTACAGTGGAAGAGGTAGACACCTTTTTGGATGAGTCTCATGATGGTTAAGAGTAGAATGGTCTGATCACTGATTATATATCGATAAATAGAGGCACCGCCACTGCGACATCCACTGGCCTAGGCCTTGGGAGTTTTGGTTGGGTTTTCCAGGGAGGGAAGAGGGATGGGGATAGTGGAAGTAGGTTTTGGGGGAAGGGTAGGGTTAGGAGCAGGGGTAGGAGAGGGAGGGGAGGGGGAGGGTAAAGGAAGAAAATAAGACAAATATTCCTCAGGAGCTCTTTCACCGTCAAATAAGTAAATGGAAAATATGGGCAAACTATAATGAGTGGGGTTAATAACAAGGAGCTAAGGTTCCTTACATGGAATGTGAACGGTCTTCTGGTTAAAATGAGGAGATTATCAATATTGAAATACTTTGAAGACTCCCCTGCTCACGTGATTATTTTACAAGAGACCCACTTAACTGAGAATGAAAGTAAGGAGATTTTTAGTACTCAAAAGTGGATTACTAATGCCATCTTTACATCTCAAGATTTAGTAACAAAAGGGGTGGCAATTTTGATTAAGAAGGGGGTTGATATTGTTGTCGAAAATAAATTAGTAGACAGAAGAGGAAGATGGGTGATTGTCAAGTTAAGATTGGCAGGGGAAGCTTTTGTAATAGTTGGATATTATGGCCCGAATGTGGATGATCCGACAGTATTAGATAAAATTGAGGTGGAATTAATGGAATTTTCAGGTAAAATAATTATGGCTGGAGACTTTAATACAGTTTTAGATTGTAAGTTGGATAGAACTGGAAATAACAGGGCAATAGTAAATGGTAAAATGACAGCTAAGTTAAGGATGATTATGGCACAGCAAGGTCTGTGTGATATATGGAGACTGAAAGCAGCACAGCAGACAGGATTCACCTTCCACAATAAAAAATACAAGCATAGTTCACGTATAGATTTTTTCTTAGTAGATATCAGGTTGAAAGATCGGGTTACGAAAGTGGAACATTTAGGGGCACATCTATCGGATCATTCAGCTGTGAGTCTAAATTTAGGATTAGTAACAGACAAAAAGAGCTCTGTCTGGAGACTGGATCGTACTATCTTAGCGGATGAAGAATATCTAGAGGCCTTAAAAGATGAGTTACGAGTCTTCCTGGATGTGAATGTAGGATCAGCTAAGGAGGACACAGTTTGGGAAACATGCAAAGCTTTTATGAGAGGGAGACTGGGAGCTCAGGGGGCTAAGAAGCGGAGGTTGTATCATAGTAAAATCACTAATTTGGAGAAAGAAATTCGAGCTTGGGAAACCAGTCAAACTGTACAGGGAGGAATTATCTCGGAAGAGGGAGCTAAAAATAAACTTCTAGATCTAAAAATAGAACTCACAGCAGTACTTGCTCAAAGAGTTAAAGAAAGATGAGAAGCTAGTCAGTTGGCACATTTTTCATATGGGGAAGGATGTGGCAAATTACTAGCCTGGAAAGCCAAAAAAAGCCTTATACGTAATCAAATAAAAGAGATTAAGAAGGCGGATTCAGGGGAAGTCATAACAGAGAGTAAAAAAATCGTAGAAGCATTTTACGATCACTTTGTAAATGTTTATACAGAGGATATCTGCCCAAGTAAAGTAGAGATAGAAAGCTGGCTACCCTTGGTGAAACCACTTTCAGATGATTATATGGGGGGGGGGTTAAATAAGGAAATTACGCAAGATGAAGTGTTTAAAGTGATCAAGGAGAGTAAAAGAGGGAAAGCTCCTGGACCGGATGGCCTCCCAGCGGAGGTATATAAAGTGTTAGGAGATATAATTGCTCCCACGCTATGTCAACTGTACAATAAAGTTTTTAGAGGGGAGGTAACAATACCAAGTTCATGGAATGAGGCAACAATCACCCTAATACTTAAACCAGGGAAATCTCCTAGTAGTTTAGATGCTTACAGACCTATTTCACTTTTAAATTGTCAGTCTCCACCACCACCCCTTGTGCAATGAGTTTGTCAATAATTTTCAATAAGGCCACTTCGGCATCAGGTGGTAACTTGTATTGTCGTATACGTGGTAGTACTACTCCTGCTTTGAGAGTGACATGGTGTGGTGTTATGTTCATGTAACCTACGTCAGTCGGACCTTGTGCCCATAGGTGCTGTGGTACATTCTGGAGTCTGTGGTCAAAATCTGTCAACACATAATGTCCCTTAAAATCACGTAAGAACAATCGTACTCCCTCCGGAGAACAACAGATAACTGCTCCTAGTTCTTTTAATGTCTTAATACCAAGTACATTTTCTGGACATGATTTAGTAAGTAGCAAGTCTGTGGTACGTGACAGTGGACCAACCCCAACCAAGACTGGTTTCGATACTTCATTAACAATAGGCTTTCCTGAAAATCCCAGGGAAACATTCTGTGAGCCCGAGAGAGGTGCCCTTGGAACCTCGTCATGGCTGATGGTAGTTCTGCTCGCCCCTGTGTCAATCAGAAATTTTCTGTCCTGTCCCAGTGCACGACTATGTACATAGGGACCCTCTTGATCTACAGGAACCTCAATAAGGGGCAAGCCAACTTCCCTCTCAAGGCTGTTTCATGAGAACGATTGGTATTCTGGATAGTCTGACTGCGTGTACTGATACATTTGCGGTGTGGCATGAACAGGCGGTGGTGGGGGTGGAAAAGTCGCTATTGTCTGTTGTGTGCTATTTTGCGTACTGTTTTGCCTAGGAATGTGTGGCCGTTCTTTTGTCTTGCCTGTGGCTATATTGTGTTTCAGGATAGCACATTCCTTAACATAGTGACCTGGTTGTTTGCAATAATTACAGTTCCCCTTGACAGGTGTCGTGACATTTCTGTTCGTGTTTGCCGGTACCGTTTGTGCAACCAGCACCTTCATTTTTGTCTCTTTCATACGTCTCTTTTCCTGATCCTGTTCTTCTCTAATCCTGTTCTGGTGATATTGTAGCATTTGTAACATTTGTGAAGGGCTGTTTGCTTGCCAAGTACTCTCAACCTTCAGTACTCTATTCTTGATCTAGGGTAAGGAATTCTATACTAATTTGCTCACGAAAAGATGTGGATATGATTCGCTACCGGGCTTAAGGCCACTATTAATAGCAAAGCATTTCTCGAATCTAGAATAGAAATCACTTGTGTCCTCATCTTGTTTTTGTTTACAGGCTGAAATAGCATCCCAATCTTCCTTCTTAGTAATCAATAATCTCGGCAAAACCTGCATTAGGAGTTCAGGTAGTTCTTTAGCTTTGTCACCAAGACCAACCCCCGGAAGCCTAGCTTTATCCTCTGTCTCCAATTCTGCCCAACTTAACTTTTTCTCTCCCACCTCCCAGTCTTTTTCCTTAAGCTTTTCATAAATACCTGCAGGCAACAGTACTTTCAATAGTTTCAGAATGTCAGCGTACGTATAATCTCCGATGCGGAGAATGTCTTTTAATTCTCGGTGAAACCCCCCCGGGTCTTTATCATGGCAGGGCAACATCTTTTTCATTTCCAGTATTTCTAATTTCGTCAAGGGGGTGTAAAAATACACTCGTTGAAGCTCACCGTTTGCATTTTTGACGGGATGTACCTCTCGTAGGGGGCTCTGTCTGTCTACATATAGGTGCTTTCTGTCGTGGTGTGGGGCGGGAAGCATGCATGTGGTCAGAGAATTTAAGTACTTATGTCGTTGATCCAGAATAACATTAACTAAGTCAGTACCCAGGCCTGTCCATCTTTCTAGAAGTATGTCGTCCAGTAATTTATACAATGGACCGGGATCGGAATATTGATGCTCATACAACGTTATCAAATGTTGGACCATGTAAATACCGGCCAAACGCTGTTCGTTCGGCGGGAGGCTCAAGAAAGTCTGGGCCACTATATCATTGCTATATATATTAGAATTGGACACCCACTGGGTGGCTGACCGTGCCAACTCCATTTCGTGTGGGGTGTGAGATCGTTGCTCTCTATCCATCGTTTCAGGGCTTTTTCAGTAGCTTGGAATAGATTTTCAAGGGAATATCTTTCTTTTATAGCTGACCCCTGTTTACGGTAGTCGAGGCACTTGGGCCTGTCAAACTGTCGTGCCTTGCCTACATAATTCATTTTGTCCTTCGCCTCGTTTTCCACTACTAACTCTTCCGTTGATGACCCACTCTTCTCGTCAGACTCTACTTTGTGTGTTGCTAATATTTCCTTTCGTATTTTCTTCATCATGCTATCTGTCTGTCCCTGTTTATCATGCCGACTCGCATCTATGTTGTCACTCCATTCTATCAGACCAGGCTTTACATCCCGTCTCCTTCGTCTTGTTCCCTGATCAGGCAGTTAATAATAAAATGGAGGATGTAGTTCTTAACCCCCACCTTTCTGTGTTCCATGGCCTGTGCTATACTCTCGGGTCCCTCCCCTGTCCTAATGAAACGATATATATTATCTAGGTGCTCTTTCATGTCTGGTAGTGTGTCCAAATATGCGACGGCCTGTCTTAGTCTTAGTGAAATCACGAGCATTGAGCCCTTTCCTGGTTCTGGATCCTTATATACAGTGGTCGATTGCTACATCTATAGTAGGAGTTGGCCCCCCTCCCCCTACGGCCCCTTGCCCTACGTCGTCTTTCACGATCTGCTGGAGCTGTTGGAGCTGATCCGCTGGTGGGGGCGGAGGGAAATCTGCGTTTGCGTAGTCCGGTGGGGACCCTTCTAGATAGGAGGAAATAAAAGCCTTGGATGCTGTCAGCTTTATTCTACGTACTCTATAGGGTACAGGTGGTGGCGTTCGCGACCTACGGGGTGTTTCTGAGGGGTCACTCTAGCTAGTTCTTCTGAGAGGACGGGATAAATACCAGTAACGACGACATTTCTTTCTCTATCAGCCTGTTCTACTTTGACCCGTTCCCCCTCCTCCCGCAGTTCTTTTTCTTTGGCTTTTTCCGCTGCTTGTTTAGTTCTCTCTGCTTGGTGGAATTCTTTCTCTGTTCTCCTATGTGCTTCTTTGCGCCATAACTCAATGGCATCTTTCTGAGAGGGTCTTGATTTCTTTTTCCATAGCGCTTCCTCTACTCTCATAATGCATTCAGAATCCCACGTTCCTGAGGCAGGACATCTGTACTTCTCCTCTAAATCTTTTGTGTAATCTACCCATAAGTCTAAAAACAATATGGCATCTAGGCCGTGCTTATTATACATGTAATGACCAGGTGTGTCTCAAGGCGGGATGTTAACTGACTCTTCTAGAATGCCTTTCCTGGTCCCTATCTGACGTAATTTCGAAAACAGTGGCATGTTGAAACCAACGCAAACCAAACACAAAAAGCAGGGAGGAAGCAGGAAAACACAATAGACACAAAAATAGTCTGACTGAAACAATCATTAACATTAAAACACTAAAACAGATACAGTTTAAACAGATACATGGAGTTAAACATGTACTTGAAAACAGTTACCTTTATGCACTGGAATACAGTACAACCATACCGGTCTCGTAAAGAGACACGTCTTTACCGTGCCCACCGAAATGGACCCGTCTTTACCGTGTTCGTGTGAACGGACACGTCTTTACCGCGTTCAAATAAATGAACCCGTCTTGAACTTTATGCGTTCCCAATAGTGGTACTCACCGGGAAGCAGAACTTGAAGGCCTCGGAAACTTGATACTGCGCATGCGCGGAACAGGTGGATCTTCGGAAACCTCGGACCTTGCTCTCTCACGTGTTGGGCTCTGGTTGGGATGATCCGCGATCCTCACCGCCTCGTGTGGATGCCTGGTCGCAGTCCGTCTTCTCCGTGGGCCTGAGGGAGTAAGCGGGAAGTCCCGCTGGCGTGTACACTTTAAAGTCCGTCACGAGTCAGACTGTAGAAGGGGGCTAGGGCTGGACCTACATCTCCGGCGCGTGGGGAAGGGGATTTGTCCCTATTCGGGCACCAGATTATTGTGGTAAATAAAGTATTACCCTGTCATAATTTCTATAAATAAACAAAGGGTCATGCATTAAATGAGAGGCAGAGTCCGTGGTGTCCGATTCAAAAGGGCTTTATTTCAATAACTCGAGTTAGGGGAGAATCGGTTCCATCACCACTAAGGTTCAGGAAGGGTCTTCTAAACTTTATTCACAGAGTACAATATTTATACATTCAATTGCATAGAGGAGGAGGAGCTCCAGGCAGAGCAAGAGAAAGAAAGAGATAAGAGCATGTGGGCGTGCATGAGGGCGTACACTTGAGGAGTCATAGGTGAGTCATAGGTGGGTGGATACATGGAGGGGGTCTGCATGGCCAGCTAGAACCTTTACCCTACTTGTGTGCGCAACTTGATCATGGCGTGCTATTGACGTGTAACTGGGGAAGAGCTGACTTTCAGTCTAGTAGGGAGGCCTTCAGTGTCAGGGCGACCAGAACGTCTGGTATTATCTGATATCTTAAGTCCGGGGATGTATTATCTGAAGTAAAGGTCGCTCATCACCAAGAGCCAGTGTGGGCATATATTTCTTCGTTCATTGCGTGGGGGCCGTGGGCTTTTTATGGATGCGAGCTCTGTAAATCACTTAAACGGAGACAGAAAGGCTAGGCCCTATCTCTGCAGACGGGTTCTGTTTACCTTCTTCACCAGGCAGGAATGTGATTCAGTAGAGCAAGCAGATAACTGTTGTGCAAAATACTGTCTTGGCACCCCGTGCTGGGCCCCTCTCGGCTTAGCCAAAAGTATGCAAGGTCAGGGATACGTAACTGCAGCTCTCAGAGTGTCTGGAGGCATGAAACCTTAATTCGGGGACTGGCTCAGGCTGAGCCACAAAATGGGTTCTTCTCGATTTTAAAAGTGCACAATGCAAACACATGGGCAACATGGGCCTCAGTGCGAAATTAACGTTTCTTTCATGGAAGACTTGGTGACTGACATCCTAAAGTGGGACGTAAATGCAGAGGCCTCATTATTCAGGCCACAAAGGGAAAATGCATGGGTGACATGCACATACACTAAACGTGGGGTACACGCAGGGGACACATTGGCCAGGTAAAATTTCTTTTTCCTCAGATTGAAGAATTAGCTAAAACTAAGTTTGATAGGATCAAAAAAGAAGTCGTTGCTACATTAAAAGGATGGATGAATCTACCTCTTTCAATATATGGACAAACTAATCTTGTAAAAATGGTGATAGTACCAAAAATTACATTTTTGTTTGAGACTATCCCACTTGGCTTTAAAAAGGAATGGCTGGCTAAATTACATAGCGAGATAACATCATTTATTTGGGCGTCAAAGGGCTCTCGGATTTCATGGAAGAAACTAAGGAGGAGAATTAATGAAGGAGGTTTGGCGGCCCCAGATATTCAAATTTATGCATGGGCTTTCTGCTTAAAAAACTGTAGGATGTTGTTGGGTACCCTACTCAAATCCACGATTGGAGAAACAATTGGAATTTTGTTGAAAAGGTCTAGATATCATGATTTTTTTTAAAAAGGTGAGACTTAAGATTTTGCGGGACTTGGCTGAGACATGGTATAAAATTAGAAAGTTATTAAAACTGCCTTACTTTAGTTATATGGCTCCAATATGGGAGTCTCCTGGTGCTCCATCCTGGACAAAAGATGCGTTAGCACTACATCTGAAAAAGGAACCTGCTTTGCAAAGATGGAAAGGTTTGTTTCAGGATGGCAAACTTATATCATGGGGCCTTTGCCAACAAATGTGGGGACTGTTTTTTTTTCAAAATACAAGTATTTACAGATCCAAAGTTGGGCTAATGATTTGGAAACAGAGATTGGAATTGAAAATGACTTTGAGCTGAAGCTGGAGACAGGGATCTTTAAGAAGGAAGTGGCCTTTTGGTATTGGGCGATATTAGAAATGGAAGATGGACCATTTGTCTTGCCAGAGACCCTGTGGATGGATAGCTTGCCAAGGATCGCGACAGAAAACCAATGGCAAGTAACAATGTCTATGCTTTATAGTATTGTTAAACCTGCAAACCTAAGGCGAAATCTTTTGTTTACTATCCACAGGGCATATTGGTCTCCTTACAGACTTTCCAAATTTAAAGCCGGTGGAGTTGTTGGGTGTCCAAAATGTAAAGCCCCAAATGTGGATGACTTGCATATGTTTGTCTCCTGTCCAAAAATAATGCAATTCTGGATAGATGTAAGTAATTCTCTTTCCAAATCTCTGAACCAACACATTGAGGTAAGCCCTGAATTAATTATAACAGGAAGATATGATTTAGAAAACAAAAATATGAATAACAATGTTAGACTCATTTTTTATGCTATGTTGCTAGCGCGTAGAGAGATATGCAAGTTATGGGTCTCACCACTTAGTCCTAATTTAATGGATTAGATTTTAGCCATGAGGTATATGGCTAAGCTTGATATTTTAGACCATTCTAAGAGAAATAGAGGATTTTGGATACCCTTTCTTCTATGTTTTGGTTGAACAAATTTGTTTTGATTTCCGATGATTAAGCCCGTGCCTATCTTGCTGGTATATGGTTCTCCAGGACGAAAAATAGAGTTGGAGGAAGACACACTTGTTGAGTCAGGCGGCCAAGAAGGGCAGTTCGGAGAAAGGCCGGATTCAAAAATAGGTGATGTCTACGCCCCACTGCTCTAAAGCAGCTTATGACATAAAAAGCCCAGTGGTGGACTAAGATAGAAGTTATGGGTGGCGAGGTGGCAAATGAGGAATAACAAAAAAAAAAGATTAAAGAATAAAAAGCAAGAAAAACAAAAAAAGAGAAAAAAAAAAGGAAAAGACGAAGATCTTCTGGACGCTGAAAAGATTTAGAGACATTGTCTTTCCAGACCCGCATTGTAGGATCAAATAGGCCATATTTAAAACCAAGGCTCCTCAGCTGTGGACGAAGGGAAGAGAATTCCTTACGAATAGCCACAGTTTCTTTAGCAAAATCCTGATGGATGAAGATTTTGGTTCCATTCACCAACAATGATGGGATTTCCCTCACAGCTTTACGAATAAGAACCAAATGATGATGACACAGGACCTTAAATATCATCTGCCTTGGCTTAGAATGACGAGGATTACGATGTGACGGGACTCTATGGGCTTTATCACTCTCAAATATTTCTGTGAACTTAATATTCAAGAGACCAGGCAGAAGAGATTCAAGATAGAGCCGAAAATTGGTCCCTTCAATTTCCTCAGGCAAGTTAAAGATGCGAAGATTATATTGCCTATTGCGATTTTCCAAGTCCAGCAGCTGATTATGCATTGGAATAATTCTGGTCATTAAAGGTGTAAAAGCATCCAACTTATTTTTGTTATCTTGAATTTTAATGGTATTATCCGACACCTTCATCGATATAGAAGCCATATCTTTACGAACATTTTTGGCTTCTAAGGCAATGGTGTCAGTATTCAGACGTAAGGCTTTAATTTCCTCCAAAATTAGGGCCAAAGAAGGTTCTGAGGATTCCACCACCTTAGATTTGGTTGGAGGAGGGGGAACCTGCTGCTTCCTTTTATTAGTGGAGGAGTTCTTGGAATCCATTTTGAGGAGAAAAATATTCCTTAATATGTAGAAAATATAGAATAAGACAAAATAGCCTCAAAATGTGAAGCAAAATGTATTAAATAAGGGAAAATGCGTCAGAAAACACTGGAAAACCCCAGGTGCAGCAGCTAAACAGTACAGTAGGCGGAGCTAGGCCCAAGCCAGCCTCTGTCATAAATAACTCTCCGCCCCCAGGCTCATAATTCCGGCAATACCTTGAGGAGCAGCAGGGAGCAGCAACCATGGAAGTTGAAGAAAACACCTCCGGCGTAGAAACTCGTCAAAAAAGAACTCCACAGGTAAGGAGAGGCATCAGGAGGCAAGCACTGATATTTTCGCTGTATTTCTGACAGAAATTCGTCGTAAAATTAAGTTAAAGGCTCAGAGGAATCACGAAGCTCCGGTGGCGGCGGCCATCTTGGTTGACGCGCTCGCGCATCTCAATTTTCATTAATTTTAAAGTAAAAATCTGAAAATACCCAAAAAGAGATTGAATATATTTTATATATACCATTCATAATGTAAATATGTATCCATAATGCATTAATAAAAGTTTTTGTTTCGTGTGTGTATACACATATAAACACACACAACACACACTCAGGAACCACTGACATTCACCAATAAATGTTCAGTGAGTGAACTATAATGTGCGTCCCTGCCAAGCACTGCTTATGCCCTTATACATTATATCACTCATGACGTGTTTTATAATTTCATTGGTTACATCATTGATGACATCATCAAATGAGTATGAGAGTTTGTTTCACAATTATCACACTGAAAGGTATTTAGTAAGCTTTATCTGCAGAAAACCATCTATATCTTTTGCACTTCTAATAAGTATGATATTTGACAATACACTTCCTAAAGAATCTTGGGATTTTAAAGAATGTGGAGTTTCTGTCAAGAGCTCTGCACAAAGCCAACCGCCTATTTTAGTTTAAAAGTAGAAAAATGGGGGCGTGGCCAAGATGGCGGTGTGAGCGGACGTGCTTCTCGGAGCTCCTGCCGCCGGCCGCTAGTAAAGCATTTTCACAGCGCCTCATCCCCCGTATTTGGCACCCGCCGGAGAGCATCTACCGCTCTGTGGGGTTTGACTTCGGTGAGACATGCGGCAGAGCACCCGGGGCTCCCGGAGCCGCGGTGGGAGAGCCGCCACGGGAGAGGCCTGGTTTGGCCCAGAGGAGAGTGGAGCCGTGGGGCGTGGCGAGGATCCCAGCCAAACGTGCCCGGCCTGAGAGCGCCTCGGGCGGGATCCGGCTACGCGAGAGGGGGTGCACGGGAGGTGGGTCTGGCCCACGCGCTTTCTGCGTGAGGCCCCCGGAGTTGTGCCGCCCGGGGGCTACTGCGGACCCACACGAGATTTGCTGTGGCGGAGTCGTCCGCTGCTGGGATCGGCGGAGGACGGATGCGGTGCAGCCTTGTGCAGGGGGCCTGCCCGCGGAGTGCTGTTGCCTGGAAATCGACTCCAGGGGTCCCTTGCCCGAGGTGAGGAGCGGAGTGTGGTCGAGGGGAACGGCAGGGGCCAGCTTGCCAGCTTGCACGACCACGTGGATTGGTGGGCCGGAGAGGCACCGTGGCATGGCACGGTCCCTCCCGCTGGATCCTGGGGGTCTCGGCTGGACGGGGTACCCATCTGGAGGTGGGCGGATAAGTTGGTCGTGGGAGCCGGAGTCTAGTTGGTAGGCCCGGCGCAGCCTACGTTGTTGAGAGCGGGTGGCCGCCATTTTGGGCATCATACTGAGCACATTTCCGATTAAAGACTACCCCTTGTGTGGAGCCCTGAGAGATCCTGTTTGGCCCCGGTATAGCGAGCGTAGACCGGCGGTGGTGCGCTCCACGGGTAGTTAAAGGCCCGCATCAGGATTGGTGCTTGGAGCAACGAACAGGGAACGGTGGTGAGTGGCCCCAAGAAGCCGCGAGGGTCTTGCTGAGTGGGAGGATGCCGGGAGAGCGCCTTCATGCCGCCGTTGTGGTGAGTGTAGGAACTCCAGTGTTTCCCACCGCGAGGTTCTTTGTTAAGTCGGTGGCCCCTACGAGTGGGGGTTTGGGCGCCCTTACGTGCTTGCCCGTCGGGCCCACACTGCCACGCAACACCAGTTGAGACCCGGCTACGGGGCCCCAGGGTGCATGTCCTCGGTGAGAAACCGGAAAGATAGGACTATTATATTAAAGACCTGTTCACCCCTACCACGACAGGAAAGCGGGCAGACCCCAACACGTCAGGTCAACGGGCTGGTGCGGATAAGAAGGCCACTGGCTCTCCTTCCTTGGGAATGGTGAATGCGGAAGAGCCCATCACCAGGACTTTTCTAGAATCCCTCTTCAATGGTCTACGGGAGGACATCCACGCTTTGAAGAGGGAGTTACAGGAGGAGATAAGGGAGGTCCGCCGTCCATAGGAGAAAGGGTGGCTGATTTGGACACCAAAGGTGACGGGCGTGACATCGCAATAGAGGCACTGCAGCAGGAAATCATCCGCATACATGACCAACAGGTGGACCTTCAGTCTCACGTCGAGGATTTGGAGAACCGATCCCGGCGGCATAATATCAGGATCCGGGGGTGAAGCAGTCTCCCGACACGGACGACCTTTTCCACTTCATGCAAGGCCTCTTTAGCCATATCCTGGGCAGACCAGCGGACTCCGCACTCCGCCTGGACAGGGCGCATCGGACAGGCCCACCTAGAGCTGTTTCGGCCCTGCCGGCTGATATCCTAGTCTGTGTGCAAGACTTCCGTACCAAGGAAGAGATCCTTAGCAAGGCCCGCCAGATGGGAACTATCTCCTTTGGAGTTCACTCGCCATCTTTATATCAGGATCTGCCGGCCATCACTCTAGAAAAACGGCGGTCCTTCAGACCAGTCACTGCGGAACTGAGACGACGCAACATCTCATATAGCTGGGGCCACCCCTTTCGCCTGGTGTTTAGGCTGGACAATAAGGTATGCCAGATGCAGTCTTTCAGGGAAGCATGCAGTCTTTTGGGCCTCGAGGAGCCGAAGGAGGAGGAGGGACCCCCTGGCCGGGGGGCGACTGGTGCGGACCCCACTAGGCAGTGTCAACAGCAATAACGGAGGCGCAGGCCGAAACGTCCGCCCGCATTGGAGATCAAAGAGGGTCAACGGGCGGCGGGGGAGACAGCTGCGACAGAACTGGCAGGTCCTGATAGTGGGTGACCACTGATATTGACACTCTGAGGCACTGATGAGAAAGGAGAGGATGGGGCCAGACGGGCCGGCGGCGGGAGAGGAAGAAATGGATTCGGACACATTCCCCCGATATTGACCTTCATTGTGCATCTACAATTGTGGATGATGGACAAGACTGTTTTTTGGATCCTTCAGGTTGGGGAAGGGGAGGGGGGTCTTGTTGGTTGGTTGCCCAGGGGAAGGGGGGGTTGATTGTGTTGCTTTGTTGGCTGCTTCTTGTCTCTTTCAGGGGGGGCTGCTGTGGGAGGACAGAGGTTGTGGGTGGGGCGGGGTCCAGGTCCAGAGATTTTATTCGGCACTAAGGCGTTGCCGCCTGCAGATTCTAACGCGACGCTGGCTTCAAGGTGCGCCTCAGGGAGGAGACGGAGGTGCGAGAGGCGTACTAGGCCAATGCTTGATTCCGCCCTGACAGGGGTCCGGGTGGGACACACGTTTCCCTATGCCACCGACTGAGTTGCGCATCCTCACACTTAATGTGAGGGGACTCAACAATCCAGTGAAAAGGAGGGCAGTCCTTTCCCTTCTGGAGGCCTCTAAGGCCAATATATGCCTGCTCCAGGAGACACACCTATTGCTGAAGGACTGCCATAGGATGCGCTCGCGCTATTTCCCCCACCAGTTCTACTCTTCCTCTCCCACTAAAACCACGGGAGTGGCTGTTCTGGTAGCCCAGAGGATCAGGGGCAAGGTCCTACAGAGGGGGACGGAGGTGAAGGGGAGGTTGTTGTCTTATAGATTCTCCCTTGGGGGAGAGACCTTCACGGTCTGTTCTATTTGTGCCCCAAATGAAGGCCAGGAGAAGTTTCTACACTCTGCACTCACGGAGATGGCCGCGTCTCCTGATCATCATGTGCTGATGGGAGGTGACCTGAATTTGGTTATGGACAATGTGCAGGACAGGTCAGCGCAGCGCTCCACTCAGGCTGGGACACTCTCCGCTGGGGGGCTAGCTAGACTAAAGGACATGGGCATGGTGGATTTGTGGCGCCGCTTTCATCCCTCTGAAAGGGAATACACTTACTACTCAAATGCCCACAAAACCTATGCCCGGTTGGATTATTTTTTGGCCTCCCCTTCGCTTCAGGCTCTGTCAACAGGGGTGGAGATTGGGGCTGCATCCCTCTCTGATCATTCCCACATGGTGGCGGTGTTTTCCCTGCCCCCGCTCTAACGCACACTGCGCTGCTGGAGGTTACGCCACTCGCTGCTGCACTGCGCCGACGTGGTGGGGAAGATCCGGGGGGCTATTACTGACTACCTGGCGCATAACAGCACTGACACTACATCCTTAGCCACTCACTGGGCGGTGTTAAAAGCGGGTCTGCGCGGCGAGTTTATAGCGAGAACATGGAGCGCGCACGGAAGCGGGAGGAGCTGTCGATGTGGAGGCGGGAACTTGAACGTATACACCAGCGGACCGGGGCGCCGAGGATCTTAGAGGCAGTTAC
The DNA here is from genome assembly GCF_964263255.1 of Lissotriton vulgaris. Lineage (NCBI taxonomy): Eukaryota > Metazoa > Chordata > Amphibia > Caudata > Salamandridae > Lissotriton > Lissotriton vulgaris. The sequence goes on from NC_141697.1 coordinate 550,641,591, forward strand.
GACAAGCTAGGCAACAATTGGCAGCACTAGATCAAGACCGCGCGGAATACGCGGCATTGAGGGTGCGACACTTATACTACACTGGGGGAGACCGCTGTGGGAGACTGCTGGGTCATGCCCTTCGGGAAAAACAACGGAAACAGGCGGTGCGGGAGATTGTCTTGCTGGATGGCCGGGAGGTCACTGAGGACGCGGACATTGCGGGGGCATTTAGCACCTTTTATACCTCCCTGTTCACCGGGTCGGCGCTTGACCCGGATGAAAGTGAGAGGTTCTTGGCCTCGGTCGCCCTCCCTACACTGACCCCGCAGCAGTCGGATCTCCTGGAGCGACCTATCTGGCCGGAGGAGGTGATTGCAGCCATCTCGCACCTCAAAGTGGCAAAAGCGCCGGGACCAGATGGCTTCTCGGCGCTCTTTTACAAGACGTTTTGTGCACAGGTAAAACCTCTACTGACCGCTCTCTTTAATTCTTTTGCGGACACCGGGGCGATTACGAGCGATTTGCTGGAGGCTACCATCTCGGTCATCCCCAAACCGGGGAAGGATCGGTCGAGGTGCGATGCATATCACCCTATATCTCTGCTCAATGTAGACCTTAAACTCTACACCGGCATACTGGCATCACGCCTCGCACCGCTCATGCAGGGGCTGATTGACCCAGACCAGGCGGGATTCATCCCTGCACGCCAGACCGTAGATAACACTAAAAGAGCACTGCATCTGATTGAGAAGGCCGAGAGAACGTCGGGGGAGTACATGTTGCTTGCGATAGATGCTGAGAAGGCATTCGACCGGGTCCACTGGCCATATCTGGAGCAGGTGATGCTAAAAGTCGGGCTGGGTGACCGATTCCATGCATGGGTCCTTAACTGCTATTCTTACCCCTCCGTGATGGTCAGGGTCAATGGATTTGCCTCCCCCGATTCTCGATAGAGCGTGGCACACGGCAGGGGTGCCCACTGTCGCCCCTGCTCTTTGCCTTGTATATGGAACCACTAGCACAACTGATGCGAATTACTCCCGAGGTATGCGGTGTCAAATTCGGGGCATATGTCCATACCATCAGCCTGTATGCTGACTATATCCTTCTGTCCTTGTCTTCCCCGGATACGTCTCTCCCGGCATGTGTGGAAGTCCTGGGTGTGTTCTCTAAGGTGTCGGGGTTTAAGGTGAATATGACCAAGTCGGAGACCCTGGACCTCTCTCTAGCCCCGCACCCGCGGGCCCACCTGCAGGAGCGCTTTCCGTTCCGCTGGGCGCAGAAGTCTGTTCCCTATTTGGGAATTCACCTTGCAGCCACACTGTCGGACACGGTCAAGATCAACTACTCGCGGCTACGTCGGCTCATTCATACCGAGCTGAGCAGGTGAAAGAACCTCCCTATGTCATGGCTTGGCAGGGTGGCGGCCATCAAAATGACGGTCTTACCACAGATTCTATATGTGTTCCGCGCTATCCCTCTCTGTCCGCCAGGCGGCTGGCTTCGCCAGACGCAAGCGGAGTTGGCACAATTCATATGGAATGGCAGGAAACCCCGGATGAAGCTGCGTCTCGCGATGCTCCCCCCTGAGAAAGGGGGACTGGGTCTTCCAGATCTCTTGCTTTACTACCAAGCGGTACAACTGCGAACATTGGTGGAATGGAGCAGGTGGGAGTCGGACAAACATTGGCTCTTCCAGGACCAGGCTGTCGCGGGCCGTCCACTCCAGGAGGTGCCCTTCCTCCGCCGTCAGCAACGTCCCCCCAATCTCTACACCACCTATATCACGAGGGTACCACTCGAGGTCTGGGATTGCACCAGTCTTAAATCGGAGTTGACCACCTTTCCCTCCCCACTTACTCCCATACTTGAGAACCCGGACTTTACTCCCGGATGGATGTAGTGGCATTTGCGAAGTGGCACCCGGCGGGCTGTAGAGCCCTGTCCCATTTGTATACAAAGGAAGGGATTATCCCATTCGAGACCTTCAATCAAGAATATCACATGCCGGAATCGGAGCGCCTCCGATATCTCCAGGCCCGGTTTGGGCCTTGCATAGCCAGGTGCGGGAGGGGGCTGACCGATGGCTGCGGCCCTATGAATATTGGATGATCACGAGAACCTCGGATAAACATCTAATTTCTGATCTATATCGCACTCTACTAGACCGGTACTCTCGGGTGTACAGCTCAGGCAGGGCGCGCTGGGAGAGGGATTTGCGACGCACCCTTAGCACCACAGAGTGGGATGGTATTTACTACTGCGCGCGACACTCTGCTTATCACATGGGACTGACGGAAACGCTCACCAAAATAGCGACATATTGGTACTATACCCCAGAGAGACTGCACGAAATAGACCACAGAAGAGTGGCGACGTGTTATATAAGGTGTGGGGAGACGGGGTCCTTGACCCATCTATTATGGGATTGTGTCCATCTGAACGAGTATTGGAAGTTGGTGTTGGATGAGGTCGATGCCCACTTTGATACCGAACTCCCTCCCTTTCCCTCATACATCCTGCTGGGTTTGTCCAATCCTGTCACATATCCCTTGCATTCACTCAGGGGCAGGTTGATGGCCATTGCGCTGGGTGCAGCATTGCAGAACATTGTGTCCCTCTGGCACACTTCTCACGCGCCCACTCTTCAGGGGTGGCTTTACCGTCTGTAGGCGGTTCTGGGCATGGAGAAACTCTCCCTGATCGGGGTGGGGGAGGGGAACAGATATGCGAAGTTGTGGCAGCCATACCTTTCCCTGCTGGCCACGGAATTTAGAGAGGTTACGTGTCCTAAGTATCTGCATCTGCTGCGTTTGGCCCAGACTGACCCTGATGGAGTCTGAGAAGCCTAGTTGTTGTTTGCGAAGGGTGATGGACCTGGACCGGGGGGGGGGGAGGGGGTGGGATGGTGGAGTTCAGGGGAGGTTTGGGAAGGGATGGTTCTTTTCAGGGTTTCTAGTTTTGTGTTTTTTGTTTCCCAACATCTTGACAAACGTAGCCTTTGCAGTTGCAACACCTGTTCAACGGGGCATGGAGGGGGATTTCCCAAGAGGGCTATTTACTGGGGGGTTCCCTGAGGCTATGATTCACGATATTCACATTTCCCCCACCTCACCCCCCCCGATTTGGGAAGCGGCCGGCCCTTCGGGGTTGTAGGCGGCTTGCTGTGTTAACTACCGACTGTATCCCTGTCATCACTGCAACGCCTGCACGGTACCACGACCTCAAGCCGGCCCATCGGGTTGTAGGCGATTTTGGCATGTATATTTGCTTCTACAATACTAATAAAACAGATTTAATATTAAAAGTAGAAAAATATCATGTTGTTTGCCATGCGTATATATTTGTGTCAGTACTCATAACAGTCTCTTGCAGCAGTCTATATACATTAATAAAAGGTAAGTCTATTTTTTTTTTACAGGAGATGCCAAGTGATTAATTGTGTGATAAAAATGACTTCCCATGAGATGAAGGTACGATCAAGTTTCAGTCTTTTAATCAAATCAATATTATTCGTTATTTGATTATGCATTATAATATTAAAAGATCAAAACATAAATGCCACATAAATATCTTAAAAACATATAGACAGTCCACCATATTGCGATCTAGTCGCTCATTCTATAAACCTTACGTACAATTTAAGAAAACCAGGCCCGCTTATCATTCAATTTATTATAAATTAGGCCCACATAATTTTATTCCAGTATAGGGCTCCTTTTAAGTACGCAGTGACCGCCAACATCACCACAGGATCAGGTAACAGTTTTCAGAAGCAGGTAGGATCTATTGGAGTGTTTCTCCGGTGCCCTAGCTTCCCTCACACCCATCAGTCGGTTTAAAAATCATTCCCTAAAGAGGCTCTGATCCCCCATTTTAAGAAGCTGTGGCCTGTTAAAAAAAGGTCCATGCAGTCTAGGGAGCGAGCAATGGTTTCAATATAATTTACCCACAGTATCTTGTGGCCATATATACACGCTAGACAATCCTCAATCACACTCCTATTAAAATTCAGTCTCTCATCGGCCCATACTGAGATCCAGTGTAGCAATAGGGCCAGTTTAACTTGATCCTCCATATATTCCAGACCCAATTCTTCATGAATAGTAAAGGATGCACTATTTATACCCAGGCCATTTAGTTTTCAATAAAATCGGTCCTCTTCCTGCTAAATCACCTTGCAGTTATGGTACCCCCAAATGGCCGCACTGTATGTCAGGACTGGAAGACATTTCATTCTATAGAATTGTAGTAGGAACAGAATCGGCTTATTACCTATCAATAAGGACAAGAGCACTACGGGCTTGACTAAATTTAGAGCATTAATTAGAAATACAGGCAAGCCAATTATTCTGATGGTCAAATGACACTTCTAAATATGGAAAAGGAGAACCCCTAGTATTTATTCACCCCTTAATGTCAATAGGTCTAGTTTCTCCAGCCTTCCTCACACAAACCATACAGTGAGTTTTGAGATGTTTGTGTCCAGATCCAAGTCATCCATAAAATTGACAAACTGATCAATCAACATTTTTAGCCCATTTGCCTTTCTGACCATCACTACTGCATCATCAGCATAGAGCAGAATGGGCACACTGGCTGACTTTATCTTGGACCAGTCTACCCCGTTTTCAATCAGAAAAGTGTTCATGCTATTTATGTATAACAAAAACAAAATTGGCACCATCACACGGCCCTGCCTTACCCCTGTGGGAGGCTTAATGATTGGGTGGACTCCCCCTCCATGTCATATCTGACACAGGCATTTGCGTTCATGTGTAGGGCTCTAAGGAAGTTGACCATATAGGAAGGTAGTCCTAATAGACCCAGGATGTCCCAAAGCTATGACCTGTTTACCCAGTCAAAGGCGCTGCTGAGGTCCATGAACGCAAAAAACATGGACCCCTGTTTTGTCATTACGTATTTATGTATCGGAAGGTTAAGGTTCATGCATTATTCCAACGTGCCCATCCCTTCCCTAAATCCATATTGGGCAGGGCTAATAATGTCACTGGCTTGAGACCATACTTCAACACGCTTTAAATCAATAAAACCTACCACATTCACAACTGAGTTTAACAGGGAAATTGGTCCTTAGCAGGTGGGATCCTGCCTATTCCCCTTTTTAGAGACTGGAACTACAGTACCAGATTTCCAAAGCGGGGTAAGCCTATCTGACCCGCAACATTAAGTACATTAGTCAGAACTAAGGCAGAGATATGTGGTTTTGTCTTATATAAATCCATAGGGATCCCACCTGGCCCAGGGGCATTATTGGAGGGCTGCCGATAATAGCTGCTTGAAGCTCCTCAAGATCAAACCTAATCTCAAATGGGTACAGGCCACGGTCTTTATCCCTAGCTACGGGCACAACTGTATCCAGGGTAGTGGAGCCACTCAGTGAGCTGAGAGATGGACGATCCAATGTCATCCTGAACAGCCATGTTGGGCTGCCTTCCATTGACCACTGCCCAAAAACCCCTAGAGTCCCTGGTGGTGCAAGTAGACACCAACCATTCCCAAGAGGCCTCTTTAGCTCAGCTTTCTGCTTCCCAATAGCTAATTTATATGTCATTCTTGCTTCCTTAATAATATCCTGATTATGAGGTCTAATGTTGAGGGCCTCACACAGGTTGTTGCCAGCATGCCTGCATGCTTTATCCAAGCAGGCAGATCCATACAATCGAAGAGGTCTTGCTGGAGTGCTTTTTGGTTCCTAGTAACATAACAAAGAAAATTGATGTTTCATGTTGCTGTTTTGTTTCTTTGTAAACATTGTGGAGTATTGTGGTGTGTATTGTCACAATCAGTCACTTTTTTATGTCTATATTTGAAAAATTCAAGTGTATTTGTTTTGTATGTTGAATATTGTTATTTGGTTAATGTCTCCAATTTAGGATTTTTTTCAAATACATAATTATTTCTTCAAGTTAAATTGTCATTTATTTTCAGTGTTGTGCTGTTTCATCATATATTGAAAGTCCCACCGCAGGAGGACATAACAGATAAGTTATTAGGTGGAAGAGCCATTGTTCCTATACACTACCTATACCCAGCTTCTGCGCATTACTGGGTTACCCCATTGTCATTATCTATCTATATGAGCAGATGCTGGTCTGCGAGGGTTTGTCCTCATAAATTGAGTAAATAACTTGAATATGCAAGGTCAGACAAGCTTGCCTACAGTGAAAAGTACATAGCTAGACTGATTCAAGGGCAGGACGACAGCTCCTTCCTGGGGGCTGCCGCTAACCCATTAGATAATACACTTAACGAGAAGCTGAATAAACTTGAGAAACTAGAGAAGAATCTGGTTAGAATCAGATTGCATGGTCACTTGCTTACCAAATATCTCCAAGCTAACATTATCCTTGTCGGTCCCCAGGTGGAAAACGGGCCTGCGATTTTTATAGATGTCCCGAAATTTCGTGAGAACTTTAGCTTTGTAGCAAACAACTGCTTCCTGCAATGGATGGGGCTGGGAGTATAGATGGCCCTGGAATGCATTATGAAACTAACTAAAGAAATTGAGGAATTAAGGAAGGAAATTCTACACGACAGGGCCCTAACCAATGCTAAAGATGCCCTTGAGAGATAAGACAAAACCATATTTGAATTTAATACTGTCACTCAAGCCAGAAAACAAGATAAGCTGTCCAGGGACATAAGGACATATGATAAGAAAGTCACTTATCCATACACAACAGAAGAGTACTACCAGCAAGATAACCACGATCACTACATAAACAGAGGCAGACCAGGTGATCGTAAGATCAAAACATTCTCACAATCCTCATACTCCTGTGGTGGGGGCAGTGACTATGAACAAGCTAGTTCTAGTTCCACCAAACAGCAAGGTTATCAAGGACCTAGTTTTCAGGGACCCAGCTATCAGGAGCCCAATTACCAAGGCACTAGCTACCAAGACCAAACCTCTGGAGCTATTATAGGGGACACTCAATGGTCAACCCCAGAAGTAGGGCACCTACCCACGGCTGGCAAGAAGACAGATGTCTGAATAGAGGATGGAGCAGGGGTGGGGAGAGGCAGGTAAGCGGTGAGATTTTACCCACAAGTGAAACATGGGGAAATACAAACGAGGAGACAGACCTACAGGTGGTAACTGTGAACAAAGCGGTACCTACTGGTGCCGGAATGGGTGAGGCAGCTTTTGCTGTAACAACTCATGAGAGCAACCAAAACCTAGTGTTGGATGACGGAAGATACACTGAGCTGAGTGATCCCCTTATTAACCTTTCTAAATATCAGTTGTCTCCAAAGAAATGTCCGTCCTCTCTAAGGGTTTGAGTTTTGTACACACGACCCTAGCAAATAGTTTCAACACAAAGATTGAGTTACATCATTTTTTCAGAAAAATACATTTGCAACACTACTTTTACAAAAATCCTAGTCATCAGATAGGGCTACCAATTTTGCTAAATCAGTCCTCACACCATCCACATTCACACCTCCACTACATCTAATGTCAAGCAAAATTCTTGCTTTTGAACAAGTAGTTTTGAAAGACGTTCTTAAAATTTTTGAAGGAAAGAAGTATATCAAACATAACATCACTAAAGATGGAAAGGTCAGCCTTGACTCTTTAAGGCAAAATGCTGACCTAGTTATCAAGCCGGCAGACAAAGGGGTGCCATTGTGGTACAAAATAGAGAAGATTATGTTGATGAAATTCTATCACAACTTCAGATTGTGGACAACTACAGAAAGACACAAGGAGACCCCACCAGCGATGTGGCCAAATTGATACATGAGCTTACTATTAAAGGTCTTGACGAAGGGTACTTGAGTTAACACAAATTTGCTTACCTGAATCAAAAGAAACCCTGCATTCCCACAATTTACTCGCTCCCTAAGGTACATAAAAATAAAGACAAACCACCGGGCCTGCTGATAGTATTGGGGTGTGGATCGGTTCTAGAACCACTATGTCACTATGAAGACATATTCCTCCAACCCTGGGTACCTAAAACCAAATCTTACCTACAGGATTCAATAGAAGTCGTTAATTTGATAGAATATTTACCTTTTGACAAAGAGAATCAACTGTTAGCCACCTTAGACGTGTCCTCCTGTGCACCAGCATTCCGCAACATGAGAATTTAGTGCTAGCCCATTCCACACTGGAACAAAGGGACAGGCTCGACGTTGTACCCACAGACTTTATTGTAAGTCTACTTGAAATACCAATGACTGAAACAAATTTTATGTTTCAGAAATATTTCTTTTTACAACCAAGGGAGTAGCCATGGGGGCAGGCTTTGCGCCAGACATAGCAAATCTCTACATGAATAACTATGAGGACAAGTTAATCTATAGTCCTGTTAATTCTTTCATAGAGAATATTTCTCTATGGAAGAGATATATCAACAATGTCCTGATTATCTGTATGGCTTAATGACAGGTTAAGTGACATTCAATTCACTATGACTTTTAGTTCAGATCAGATTGATTTCCTAGACCTAACCATTAGAACTGAAGCAAATGTCCTATATACCACCCTATTCAGGAAACCTCTGGAGCATAATACACTTTTGGGATATTCTGGTCATTACCCAAGGAACCTGCGAGATAATCTTCCCTATGGGTAGTTTCTCATGTTATGCAGGAACTGTGCACGTAGGAAAGATTTCTTCACTAAATCAGACTCACTTATAAACATACTAAGAGAACGTGGATACCCAAGGGGCCTTCTGAGAAAAGCACGCAAAAGGGCATGGTTTGCCACAGGGAAACACTTAAGCGGGATAAAAAAAAACACTACTGATCGAGTAGCTTGCATCTCCACATTTGGGGAAGAGGAGTAATGAAATCAAGAAAATCATTCATCGAAACTGGTCATTCATATCAGATGATATAGGTACCACTGAACCACCACTCTTTGCATTTAAAAGAGGAAAAAACATCAGAGACCATGTGATTAGCTCATATCCCAAGGCAAAACCCACCACTAATATTCATACACAATTGAAGATACCACCCCTACAAGGCCATTTTAGGTGTGGACACTGCAAAGCACGTGGCATGGTGGTAGAGCAGAAGCATTTCTTGTATGCTGGAAAACTATTTCTTCTCCAGCACCACATGAACTGTAACACTAAAGATGTGATATACATCATCATGTGCCCATGCAATAAGGTTTATGAAGGCCAAACAAAGCAAAAGGTTAAGACCAGAATCCTTCATCACTGTTCGAGGATACGCTGCAGAGTACAGGAGGCACCCTTGGTCAACCATTTTATTGAAATATAACACCAGATTGATAGCCTAAAATGATGGGTCCTTGAGAGAATTCTACCTAATCCTAGAGGTGGAGAGCTGGCAGCTACACTTAACTTACGCAGATAGGGTCTGAATGAATCTGAGGAAATAGCCAGACAAATCTCCTTACTCTGCACTACATGAGTTAGATCTGAGACATAGGGCCCGATGTGGGTAATAGTGAAATACCGACTTCTAAATAACGAGTTTTACCGATTCGGTATTTAGAAATCAGAATTTCAGATGTAGGTAAGAATTCTGTAAAAAATACCTAATTCTTAATATTCGTTATTACCGAATCGGTAATTGAGATTCGATAATAACGAATACCTAACCATTCATTCCTATGGGCTTGGAGGTCCATAGGAATGGATGTAAAGACATTCTGTATTACCGATTTGGTATTACGGAATGAGTAACACCGGGAGGTATTTCAACGGTGCCAGGGTGTCCAAAGGACACCCTGTTGCACCCCTGAAATGTGCATGTGTGCACATGTGGCACACATGCATGCCCTAAGGGCATGGATGTGTGCCACATGGCACTTGGTAATTACCGATTCCTTAAGGCCCAAAAGCACTCTTTTATGTGCTTTCTACATTGCATTTAAGGAATCGGTATTACCGATTCCTTAAATGCAAGGCCAATAAGGAATCGGTATTAAGGAATCGGTAAATACCGATTCCTTAATACCTACATCACCTACATCCTTCCCTACATCACCAATGCCTAAATACCGGTCGGTAACGGACCGGTATTTGGGCCACCTACATTGGGCCCCAGATCTTTTGTCCGCCCCATAACTTCTAGTACTTCTTCATCATTTCCATCTTCACCAAGAGGCTCTGGCATACTTTGGCGAAATACCCCACTTTTCCACAACTTTTACATGTTACATTTTTTGCTTGAAAAAGCAGACCCATGGGTGCGTGGGACAGGAACCCACATCTAAAGCAAATATGTTTTGTTTAAAGAAACAGATTTTGTTCCCCTTTAGTCGTATTATGCTTCTTCCTCTGGGACTCAAAACTAAAGGTGTACTAAACTTTTGAAATATTTTCTGACATTGCATGAACCCCAACATTCTCTTTTGACATGTTGTGTGAGATTTCAATGCTTTTAATTATGTCGATAGACTCTGTAAGTGATGGATTCTTCAGGGAAAGTAATTTTTCCTGAACTTTTGTGTTGCAACATTTCACCACAATTTGATCTCTGATCAACTGGGTGATGATGAACTCTTCAAATTCAACGACAGCAGCCGAAATGTGCAAAACGTCAGCATAGGATTCAATCACCTCTTCCTGGTGCTGCTCACAAGTACAAAATACGTGCCTGTTGACAATCAAACTCGGTTCAACATCAAATTTTTTCCCAACTTTTCTACTGCTTCCTGATACTCATGGAGTTCATTTTCTTCAACAGAAGCCTCATGTATTGGCGGTAAATATTTATATGTCGTCTGACCTTTAAAACCTAACCTATGTTCAATTAAAATTCGTTTCCTCTCTGGATGGTACCTATTACCCCCAAAGGCACCCATATACTTCGTGAATGCTCTAAACCAGGTCTTCCAATTTATTGGAGGATCACCTAGCGTTTGCAGAAACGGGGGTGGTGCATTTACACTCTGCAGCGTTGATGACCGTTGTTGCACAGACACCTCAAAATACCAACAACCTCAATAGGTTTTCCTAAAAGAGTGTAAATTAAAAGACCTTAAAATATCCATCAAAAGAGTTTACAGACTATGGGGCTGATTACGATTAAGGGGCACCACACTATGCCTCAGCAGCCTTGCCACTATATGTCTTTGGGTTTCTTGGTCAGTCATCTGTATAATTTGGGCCCTATGTGACCTCTAAAATTCCAATGATATGTCAAATTGCACATTAAAAGCAGGGTGGCTGCGTTGATTTTAAAAAGTTGTGCATATCGTCCCGTCTTATTTTCGGGGACACCAAAGACCCTTACTTTATCCCTTCTTCTATGGTCTTCTAAATCAGTTATTTTCCACTAAAAATTCCAAACTTCAATGCCCCAATGAGATGTGGCATTTCCTCATGTTCTAATGTATCTACTCTCCTCTCTGCTGATGCTTGTTTGACAATTATAATCAAGAGTTTAATTGTTTTTGGTTGGGTATGAGGGAGTCAAAAGTAGCTATTGCTTTGTCAGGCTCTTCATGAATAGAGAAGTCGCTTATTTATTTCCCACCTGACATGCTCAATACTTTTACCCACACTGAATATGCTCAGTATGTTTTAGTTGTGACTATCAGGGATACGTCTGGGCCCTTTAGGACTCAGTGCAGTGACCTTTTTAAAGCTGTGTACATCAGCATCTTAATTTGAAATGTATGCATGTATTAGTATTTAAATAGTGCAAACCTAGCTAAGAAGCACTGTACATTACATGGGAAAAGAGACAATCTCCAACCTCATTGACATCAAGCGCGGATTACACAAATACATTTTACACTTTTTAAGCATGCTGAGATTAAGTAATTTTCCCAGAAGCACAAGATGGTGAGCCAAGCACCAGCCTGGGATTTGAACCTTGGACCCTAGGCTCGAAGGAAAGCAACTCAAGTCACTAGTCCATGTCTTCCAAATAATGAAAATTTCAATTTACAAAATAATGATTAACTGACGTGGGTTCTCCTTTGTTCATTTATTTTCAGTATTTTACTCTGTTTTAATAGCATGGAGGTTGAATTCATGTTTGTTCATATAGCAGTTTATTAAATCAGCAATCTCAAGTGTTGCAGTTGTTTATTGTGGGTAGCAGACGGTGCTCGTAGCTAAACGATTATGGAGCCTATTTCCAGTATTGTTGTTTCACCAAATGACTAGACTTTCCAAACATTGCACCATCTACCAGTAAATTGCTGTTCATATTTTTTATGCTTGCCCAATCCAAGATGGCCATTGGTGCCTTATTGCTTACCGGTACAGCTTCCATTTCCCTTTATTCCCCCATGGGGCCAATTTATGTTGGTGTCAGGAACACACCATTGTATTTTATCACCGATAAATCTATATGAGAACCTCTTCTTAGAAGAAGAAATAACCTTGGACATATGGTACCAAAAATATTATCCAGTAAATCAGCTGACACAACAAATACTTTTTTATAAACAATATTTAGGACAGGATATTTCTAGTATAGGCCTTTTTTGCTAACTATATTGTGACATGTAATCAAATGAACTACCCTTCATCTATGTAGCAAAGCTGGCCCAGTGAAGCATAATTTGGTCTCTTTCCTCACAGGCATAAAACATGGATACATCAAAGTTTGAAAAACAAAACCTGTCTAGCATAAGAGCTCTCGTTTAGACCTACAAACTGTGTTTCTTTTTCTCTATTGGTGCCTTGTGATGGTATGTGTGCTGTTCTTTAAATTTAGTGGTTTGTTACTAATTCACAAAGATAAAACATATAAACTTACTCAGAGCCATTGTATCCATATTAATCCCTGCAATGGCCATGCCAGTGAGGAAGCGGAAGATGCAGTAGGCAATGAAGTTTGGTGAGTAGGCGGCACAGGAACCGGTAACAGCTAACTGCAGGTAACACCAGATCAAACTGACTTTTCTCCCACACCTAATTGACAGTAAAAGACCAAAGATATTATTCAACTGTAATTCATGCTACCAGTCTGTTAGCCACCCATAAATATATGAAAGCTATAAAGGCTGAGCAACCACATCTACTTGTTGGCTAAATTTCTATTCTACCTATGCTAGATAGAGGATGATCTTTTCTACAACAAAGTAGTGACCAATCACTGAAGACATTCTCCCTTCTCCACCCCCACCCAAAGGCATCTACTTCAGCAATCATCCAATTTATTGTGCATCCTTCAATATCATATATATTTCAGAAAGTGGTATGCTTGTATTAATGAGTTAACTCAATGAATTACAGTGTGCCCAAGAAGCATCCCATTTGGTTAGGAAAGTAGTCAGTGAAAGCTATAATTTTGGTGAATATGTTTTTGGGATATGTTGCAAAACAGATGGGCAGATAATCCCTCAGTGGTTCATGATTCATTGTGAGATACAGCTAGGGCTGGACCGGCCATAATGGACACAGGAAAAGATAGGCTAAGGAACAATAGGCTGCTTTTCCATTCCATTCAAAGGTTGCCTAATTTTTCATTGTTAGGTGTATAGGTTCCATCTTTTCTTTCTAACCTTTTAAAAACTAAGTGTAAAATTTGCATTACATCAGGAAACGTATCACTTCTCGGTTATTTGCTGGTGCTTGTGAATTGACTATGCAGAAACTAGCCCTGGCATTGCGGAACTCTGATCTCACTTATTAAATGCCTACGGTAATGCACCTTGGGTTTCAAAACCCAGATTTTACCTTTTTAAATATTAGCCCACTGGGTTCCACTGTGTGACACCTTGCATAATGTTTCTATATGGTCTTCCTCCATTTCACTATATTTTAGAATATCTGACTGGATAGAGCACAGTTATGTCATTCCTGAAGGCATCTCATTCATTATATTGAGGAAAACTGCTGCTGAACAAAGTCCGAAGGTATCCAGCAGACCTGAAATGACCCTTCTGGCATGATGAAACAGTGGACTCTTAATTCTATTCAGAACTTGTCTTGGTGGCAAGCTGCCTAAAATATATATTGTTGTGAAGATACATGGCATAGCCACAATTTCTTATAATAGGGATAAGGGGTAACAATGTACATTTACTTGATAATTGAGTTGCTGTAAATCAATACATAAGCTTGTGTTGGAGCTCTTTATGCATTTGAAGCTAGATGTGAAAACTTAAGGTCATCGCCATGGGTTTATTATTGGTTCATTTGACGTACCGACAAATTGTTGCTATGCACTCTAGGGAAACACCCAAACCGTTAACATTGGCTAATCACATTAGACTGCCAATACCACTGCGACTGAGGGTCGCCGAGGCCAGCTGAGGTCAGAATCCTCAAACCCTCAATCTCCATTGTTTTATGAGGGGCAGGCGCACCGTGGTCTCGACTTTCAGCCTTTTGCTGCCCGCCGCTATGTGGCTATTTACCTGCGGCCCTAGCAGTTCATGATTGTTGTGGTGGCTGATGAAACTGATGACGTGCTGAGAGAGTTTATACAATTAAAAGTGGCACAACTATTGTTCTGCTTGAAAGCTAAAAGGAGGTTACCGGTTTCTTGAGTGGATATCGTCATGCAAGCAGCCTGAGAGCCTATTAATCGGCTTTTCAGATAACACTGTGATGTGAGATAGTGTGGCCACACTTTGAAATTCATTGGCTGTAAAGAAATCCTCAACACTTAACTTGTGTACGGAGCATGCATTATACAAGACGTATGCAAGGAATAGGATGAATAATGGGTAAACCAAAATCTAGGAGAGGAAGCATTAAGATAGAGCAAGTTGCTACAGTGGGTCATTTAAGCTCGACCACAATAATGGAATATAGTTACATGATCAATGGATAAGCAATGCAAGATATGCGAAGGACATGAAGGGAAAGGATTGGAAGAAGAAAGTGACAATAAAAGGGAGATAAAGAATCGTGAGCTATCTGTCAATAAAAATTCAAAAAATGAATCCCTTATGTACAAGAGAAAAAAACGAAGTTTGGAAAGGTGCAAGGTAGCCTAATTATAAACCAGTACTGGATATTTACACTACCAGACACATTGCTCCCTCAAAGTAGCAATGGACATCTTAACCTGGGTGGTAAAAAGTCTTGAGTCCATAGACATAATGAATTCATTAGGGCTTCATTACGATGTGGGTCGGAGTTCCCTTCGACCGATACCGTCTTGGTGTGTGAACGGCCCGACTATAGGTAATAACACCAATTTAGGATGCACATGGTGCGGTCACAAACTCCCATTTCCCTATGGGAGCTTGTGCGGCTGGCGTAAACTGCCTGCAGCATAAGCACTCATAGAGACATGGGAGTTTGTGTAAATCCCTGCACCGTATCGCAGGCAACTCATGGTACCTGCCACACGGTGCAGGGATTTTCATGGGGACCACAACCAGAGGGCCATGGGGAGAGGGGGCCCCAAAGTTGCTTTCCAACAGCCTTTCCATGTCAGAAAGGCCAACATGGTAACCAACATCATAATCCCGACGGCGGAAATGCCATCCTTAAGGGATTATGAGAGGTTTCCAACTGGCTGACGGCATCCTTGAGCATGTCAAAAACAAGTTGGTTTCCCCAGACAGTTTACACTCTGACTACCGACATTGTAATTCAGCGGTCAGACTGTAAACCATATATGCCGTTCTGAAAGCCTCCAACCAGTGGTCGGAGGCTTTCGGACTGACATAGAAATAAGGCCCAAAGTGTCCTAAATCTAAAACTCCTGATAAAAATAATAGTTGTAGGGACAATCCTATAATGGACTCCATGAAACCAATAACTGTTATAAAAGAAAATCAAAAGTCATGAAGCAACGAATTTTGGAATCAAATTTTAACATTAGATGAAGATAACAAAAAGCTTCAAAGTGATGAAGACTAAGCACCAGTATGTTGGGAAAAAGAGACACTGACGTCTATAATCCCACAGCCAATGAACCCTTATGTTAAACAGACAGAAAAAAACAAAGGATTAAAAATCTGTACCATAATAAGAATGGCAGAGTCAGACTCTACTCTGGGGAAACAATCATCACAATTAATAGTACAGGTGGACTAAAATTCCCATATCAATTTGCAATTGTTGCTACCAGAAACGTATCCAATCCACCAATAGGATTGAAAGCAAATCAGGAGCACAGCAAATGAAGTTAATAATGTAAACAATGTAAATTTAGTAAATACCTTTGGGGGGATACATTCATAATCATCTACAGTGTATACACTACTGCAGGAAAGACTTCAAGGAAATTGCTGCAAGTTCTAAATGGAATGTTGACTTCCAAATAGCGAGAAATAAATCCCTTCTGGATATATTTCATTGTGAGCAGACCTAATGGAACAGATGGACATGCCAGTATGTTCAATGATATCAGGGAACTTTTATTTCTGTGAAGTAAAGAACACTTCTAGCCCCATACTAACCACAAATTGATTTCTCAAATGAAAATGGTATTTTTTTGAAGTAATGTAAGAAGTCATCCAGGGAGGGCTCTATTATAGGCAAAAACCTAATGAGGCAAATAGGAGTTGAGCTAGCCTTAAGAAGTTTCATCTTGGGACTGCCTGACCCAAAGATTACTGCCACAGTGTTCCCTATTACATTGTGCTACTCCTTGAGAAAAAACGCACTTCGTCCAGACCTCAAACACATTCCCCATCCTGCCTTCCCATCAGTATACCAAATCTGTGAACATGCCTCCGACCGTGGAGACCTAGTTTTTTGGCTGATTCCCGGTGGAGCTACTTGATAGCTATAGAGTAGATGGGCTGTGGGATACCCCTTTCGCCGTCACCTACCCAGCCGGACATTGGGCAGACCTTCCTTTGTCTCTCCGTCGTACTCTCCCTCATACCCCTTTTCTTCACCCACTTTCTCCTTTATACTCCATCTATCCCGCCTCTTTGCTCTCTAATTGTTTTCTCATTGAGACCTAGCCGCCTGACTGACGCCCGGTGGAGCTACCTAATAGCTATAGAGGAGATGGGATGTGGACTTCCCCCTCGGCCGTCACCTACCCAGCTGGACTTTTGGCAGAATCTCCTTCGCCTCTCCATTCATCCTATCTCCATCCTTTCTCCCTCCTACATCTTACCCCACCTCCTTACCCTTCTAAGCTCCATTTATTACATCTTCCAACACTCTTGAAATGTTCTCTTGTAACTGATGCAACTTGCAATTGGTGTAATTTTGTAATTTTGTGGAACCTTAGGTAAAGAGCTCTGATACCTCCAGCACTATATAAAACTCAAATAAAAATAAATAAAAAGAATTTTAAAAAAAAACAACCTGAACCTACTGGAATAGGTGATGAAAAATTCAGATTAAACATTGACATTGCTTTAGCTATATTGCATCATCTAAAATATTTGGACAACCTAAAGGCAAAAAAATGGAGATCACAACAAAGTTGGTAAGGATTGTCAACCACAAGCACTATTTAATCAGTCGGGCAGTAATGGATGAGACAAAATGGTTAAAACAGAGGGCACAAATAGCCTGGATAGAATTATCAGTCCAAAGAGCTTTTGTGATCAATATTACACACAGACCAATAACTATTTTTTTTAAAACGAGAATGAGAGGACGTATAAGGTCGACCATCTAGTTGACAAAGACACAATATAAAAGTGTTTGATAATGAAAAGGATGGGATTCAGGAAACTAAGGATAGTTTTATTGCTCTTTCACAGTAAAAGACACAACTGTAGGGGGCTCATAAACTAAAGAGAAGGATGATGCAGAAAATGAGAAGAAAAAGACACATATGACTCCAACTA
This sequence comes from Lissotriton vulgaris, assembly GCF_964263255.1. Lineage (NCBI taxonomy): Eukaryota > Metazoa > Chordata > Amphibia > Caudata > Salamandridae > Lissotriton > Lissotriton vulgaris. Next base: position 550,659,268 of record NC_141697.1, read on the forward strand.
GACAGCATCTCTACTTGCTCTATAGATGGCCAGAGCACATAAAAACGACAATACTTCAATGAATGTATTAATCTCAGAAAGTCATATAGAAGAGAAGCACTCCTGAAGATATTTCAAAGGAGGATGTAGCAAAATAATATTATTCAATGTCTCACCCAGAGGTAATAGTAACAGGCATAGATAGGACAGAAAAAAATCAAATAGTAACTCAGTAACCTTAAGGGTCACAGACACAATGGCATGGGAGAAAAACTAGAAGTATCAGTTTATACAAAAAATATATTAACAACAGTGAGAAGTTCCACAAGGATACTACTCCAGCAAACAAATCCCTATCCCTTCGACTTGTGGATATACTTCCATATTGGGACATAAACCCATTCTTAAATCAGTCCAAATTTCTGTTGATTTTTAATGCTGTCCCAAGACTATCAAAAATAGCCACAACTGATATCACTCTCATCTCACGTCCCCATGAACAGGGGCACATATAGATCTTTATTGTTTGATTAATTAAAATCTTTACAAAAATCGCAAATTCATACAATACTCCATTATGTACATTCGAATAACAATTCCTCCTTAAAACTATATTCTAAATAGTAGTAAGTCTTTAAGAATTGTATACGTCCTTATTAAAAACTGCTTATAATAAAAATTCATATGTTAAGGCTTAAAGGAAGGTATAATCATTACTAGTTTCCAATTTCATGCTGTTCTAATTTTTTCCATACTTTTAAAAAAAAATGTTGTCAAAGCAGAGTTAATGAGTACATCATCTGAACAAAGACATCGGATCAAAGCCTGTCTACATGTCCTTATCACTCTTTCATTAAATAGTCTTTTTAGTATTGTAATTCATTTTTTTGTTCTGGACAGAGACTCAAGAGATGGATAATATTTTCCTCTCCAGATTTACACAGCCTACACAATATGTTGTTTTCAAGTTTTTTCCACGGTGGTGCATGGGATTCGCCCGGCCATACTCCAAATCGTGCTTTAATGAAAATCTGTTTACTGTTCAATGACCATGCTGTGACCAAACAGGGGCACATATAGATTAGCCCAATGCAATGGTGCACATCCACTCTAGAATAGTTGATGATCAAGTGTTGAAGTCAACAGACAAGTTAAAATGTACAGGCTTGGATGTATATGAAACCTACTATGACAAATCGCACACACAACACTATATAGGCTACACAGGAGCCACAGGCACCTCCTGTAACATCATTGGTGGAATGTAAATGTATAGAGTCAAGCAACTTCACCAGTAACACTAAAGGACATTTTCAAGAAAATGTCAGTGAAAGAATTGCAATCACCAAAACTCATTCAGAGATACAGATATGTACAGTCATTAACCAAGAAAGCAGACTCTTCATAAGTCCAGGACTGGAACTGGATTGCCACAGCAAATAAACCTGCAAGTATGGTTTCCAAACCTTACAGTTCTTGATGGTAAGAAATTCGGTCATTAGTTGTGCTGGATGTGAGTTCTATGCATAGGATAGGTCCATAATTCTTTCTTTACTTGTAACCAAGTACCCCATTGTAGTATTTCACTCTCTCAAGTTAGTGAAGCAGAGCAGTCCAAGACATTCTCAAGGGAGGTGGTATGGGCTAGGAAACTCTATTTGTTGGCACACAACAAAAATACTGAATACAATATTGTCCTTTTGGTGATTTTTCTTTTTTCAAAGAAAAAGACATGTATTCCCCTCACACTACTAAATTCTATGCATTAATTTACAAATATACACAGCTAGTAGATGAAAACAACTATGGTGACACCCTTATAGCACTATTCATGCCTACTGGGTCATGAACCCCATAATCGCAATGCCTCCAACCTATATCAATTTACCATCATTATATAAGCAGTGTCATTTAAATGAGGCAGGCCTGCTGGCTTTGTCAAGAGGTCATTGGATTAAAATGTGAGGTAGGCCTGTTGGATTTATCAGGTAGTCACCACAGTAATAAACACAGTAATCATTTGTTAAAAATCATTATTAAAACCACAGAAATAACCACATTCAAATGCATTCATCATTAAAATCAGCATTAAAACAATCACTAATAATATTTGTACAACATGCTATAAATAAAGCATTGAAAATGAAAATAACATGTGTCAAGAGTCTATTTTTACACTTTTCAGGCTGACTAATGCAGGCATCGGACCAACCACAAAGGATGCATGCAATCCAGAGCCCACAAACAAAAGCATTAGTTCCAGGAGTGAGTAACAAAAAATTACCTTGTTTAGGGTTATAATTTCAGCATGCCTCAAAACCTCCTGCAACAAGAAGGAAACTAATTGGTGGTGCGTCTACCTAATATACTCTTGCAAGGCATTATGGTGCACTTGGAGAGCCGGTTGCAGTGAATATTGAATGACCAGCAAATACTTCTTTTCTTTTTGTTTAGTGTTTCCCTTTGTTGAGTTTTCCTTTTTTTATTGAGTGGCTTGGCCCCACCCAGGGCACCCACAACCCTTTTCAATTGTTTTTGAAGGAACATCTAGTCCTGGTGGTCAGCTGGTGACAGAGTTCTTAGTTCTTCTTGCCTGGCATTGGGAGACTCCTCTTTCCAGCAGCCCATTACTCCACCATCATCGCCTTCCAGGTGCAGGGTCTTGTTTTTTTCTCTCCTTTGTGCAAGGGTTAATACGTAATGGAGGAAATCCTAGATGCCAGGCACACCTCACCAATCCTAAGATGCAACATCATCCCTTTACCCCTGTCCTATCACTCCTTCATAACATTTTGGGGTTATTCTCAGTAGAGAGCTCCTCTAATGGCCTCAGATTCACCCGTAGCTGACATCAGCGGACACGCGCAGGTCAATGCTGATGCTGATGCGTGAGTGCGACCAATGTTGGAGAGTGAATACTGTTTGCCCAATGCACTAATTCTTTGCACATTAAATTTTTTTTTTTAACTTTTATCGCGTTGATCGAATTCCTGAGCAAATGAACTGTTCCTACCTCGCTGTAGCTTTATTAGCGCTCCCCGGTCCACCGTGAGTCTGATTCGGTTGTTGTGGAGGGAGTTCTTGCCATTTCCTGTTTTGCGTGGAGGTCGGCGTTCTAGCGGCTCGGCTCCTCCCATAAAAACGGATGCTCTCTGCGACGCGCCGCGGGAAGGCCGCCAAAGACAAGCCCGTCTGCGCCCGTCTGCACCCGTCTGCGCCCCTCCGTCTCCAGGTGCCAGACACCCTGCCCGTTCAACACCACCTCCTGATAGAAGTACTAAGAAAAGATAGCTTATACCAGTAGTGATGTAATAAAGATGAGAGGGTATTTACAAGCAGGATGTAATTGGCATAAACACGTGGAAAACCCTAATTATGTGCAGATTCCAAAGTGTGGACAGTGACTCTGTGCTTTCTGCCCTAGGCCATGCCAATCCACCTACCAAGACTACCCGTGCTAGGAAGACAGAACAGAAGCTAAATAATACTACTATAACTACATATATTTTCTTGGCAACATTAGGTAATTGCCGAAACATGCCTTAGAAATATGGGACTGGTTAGACTCTGAGAAACCGGACATTGACTTTTTGACTGAGACTTGGTTAAAGGCCAGTTCCACCCTTGTAATCTCGGTGGCACTCCCTAAAGGCTATAAGTTACAAAGACTAGACAGACAACATAAAATGGGAGGAGGAATAGCCAGAGTATATAGAGATTGGGCGACAGTTATTGTTTTGGAGGAACTAAGTAAACGAAAAAATTGAGATCCTTGTTTTTCAGCTAGATCTCTCCCCTCAGATAAGCTGGAAGGTAGCTTTAGTATATCGACCCCCAGGCCCCATTGCAGACTTCTCTACTAAACTGGTGGAACTCATAGCGCCACGTGCTATATCTACCAAAAACTTTCTCCTACTTGGAGATTTTAACATACACAGTGAGTACGCGGACAATGCGGAAGCAATGGCTTTCCTCGCCCACCTTGCAGCTCTAGATATAATTAAGATCAATGATGGTCCCACTCATACAGTGTGCCACACCCTGGATATTATTCTCACAATGCACCTCGTATTACCTGTGAATCTCCTCGGATAATCAGCTGGTCAGACCACGCTTTTATTGATTTTAAGATTTGGGGACCCAGAGACCTGGAAATGCCGGGCTCTGTCTCTAACTATTCATTCAGACAGTGGCATAAAGTCATCCCTGAAGCCTTTTCAGCCGCTTTCCCTACCCCATGGGATGGGGAACACAAAAGGTAGAGGAAGGATTAGCATGCTTTAATGCTTTAGCAAAAGCTGCTATTGATCAACTTGCACCTTTGAAAACCTCTATGGGTAAGTCAAGACAGGTTCAAGCAGCTTGGTTTACTGTGGAATTACATACAGAGAGAGGACACTGTAAAAAGCTTGAGAGGCGGTGGAGACTGTCCCATGACATGGGTGATAAAGAAACATATAAGATTATACTTGCCCAATACCACAAATATATTAAAATTGCTCAGAAGACTTTCATCGCTTTGCAGTTAACCCAGGCAGGGAGTGCCCCAAAAGTATTGTACCAGATCCTTAAGGCCTTTACAAACCCTAAAGCATGTGAGCTGGAGGAATCTCCTCCACAAGCCTTATGTGGTAGGATCGTGGAATACTTTGAGCAGAAAATAGAGGTTATCTATGATAAAATCATTACAGCTAGCAAAATGAGACCGGCCACAACACCTCAACATCTTCTAGACATAAAGGGGACACCTTTGACGAGCTTCCCTCCTCTGACTCGTGAAGTGGTGGAAGCCTTATTACATACCGTCAGATCAGGCTCCCCCCTTGATGTTGTACCAGCCAAAATATTGGCGAGCCTCTCAAAACAACTGTCTGCTCCTATTTGTTCCCTCCTGAAAGCCTCACTAAAGGAAGGTTATCTACCTTCAGGAAGGAAGGCAGCACAGATCACCCCACTACGCAAAAACCAAGGCCTCCATCTCCATAAAAGATCTATCTAACCTGCGTCCTATATCTCTCCTACCGCTTCAGAGCAAATTGCTTGAAAAGCACATCAACAAACATCTATCATCCTATGTCAAAGCGTCAAACTGCCTGGATGTGTCACAATCAGGCTTTAGGCCGAAATATAGTATGGAGACAGCCCTTGTGGCAGTCACAGACAATATTAGGATATTACTAAATAGAGGACAAACCACCCTACTGGTACTTTTAGACTTCTCAGTGGCATTCAACACCGTTAAATTCTGCTCAGAAGATTAGAGGAGTCTGGGCTAAAAGCAAAGGCACTGCAGTGGATGACCAGCTTCCTCTCTGACAGCTCCCAGACAGTTAGCTTGGCTCCCTCTATGTCCGAGTCTAAGAAGTTGTCAAAGGGAGTATCACAGGAATCCTGTTTAAGCCCTACTTTATTCAACATCTACATTGCTCCCTTGGCCAACTTTATGCTGACATTTGGATTTGTTCCAATATCCTATGTGAATGATACCCAGCTTACCTTCACCTTTGATAAACACTCCATTACAGCTCAGACCAACTTCTCTGCCAGCATGCTAGCAATATCTCAGTGGATGAGTACCAACTATCTACAACTAAATGCCGGGAAAACAGAGATTATGTTTTGTGGAGAAGCCACCTTGCTGTGGACACCAGAATGGTGGCCCAGGGAGTTGGGTGCCCTCCCCGCCTCGGAAGCATCAGTAAAGAATCTTGGGGTGCGCATAGAACAGAGCTTAAACATGAAGGAGCAGGTGTCTCAAACGGTTAGCTCATGCTTTCATGTATTAAGCCTTTTGAGGCGGGTGTCTCCATTTTTTCCAGATCACACACGGAAGACCCTTGTCCAGTCTCTTGTCATAAGTCGACTTGACTATTGTAATGCTTTACTGATATCGGCCAACAAGGCCGTGCTGGATCATTTGCAGGTGGTGCAGAACACAGCAGTGTGTCTGGTATTGAACCCCCCTACAGATCTCCGTCGAACTTGCTACTGCGGAAACTGCACTGCCTTCCGGTGAGTAAGTGAATAGTATTCAGGATCTGCTGCATCACCCACAAGGCAGTATATGGCAACGGGCCAACATATCAGAGGCCTGCGATCCAGCAGAAAATCACTTCTTAAAGTTCCAGGCATTTACAAAGCTAGGACCGGGGCGAAGGCTTTTTCTTACCTTGCCCTGCGGAACTGGAATTCACTCCCGTTAACACTGAGGCAGTGCACGGACTATCCCTGTTTTAGAAAGTCCTTGAAAACATTTTTATTCTAGATGTCACTCTCAGTATTAGCATTTTCCCCATTTGCCTGCAAGCGCGGAGATACCCCTTCCGGGGTGATTCAGGTGGTAGATAAGCAAATAAATAAATTAATTAATAAAATAAATCAGTGCCAGACCCTTTCCACCTAAGCTTCACAGGCAATCCCCTCCTGTATTGGCTCCAGATGTCTGGACCTCCATCTTTACTCAATGTCCCCAGTCCAAGTGTAGTGTGAAAAGCTAATTATCAGATGCAGTTTTACCCCATGCCCATTCCTCTCCTAGAAACTGGGTCACATGGATAATTGTTTCCTTTGTATAGGGAGGCCTTTCTTCATTCTGATGGGGAGCAGCAGAGTAATTAACTTGACTGGACAGGTATGGAGAATCTCTGGAATCTGATTATGAGCTGAGTCAGAAAACTATAATTACTGGCATTCTATAAGATGTGCATGTATTTCTGTGGGACCTGCATATTCAAACTTGGTGTGCATATTTTATTCAGGTTTGACACATTGCTGAACTATGAAGGCCTAGTAGATCAAAAATTACTCAACAGCAGGTTTAGTCATATGTATAATACAGTGAAAGCACTACAGATGTTCCAGTAAAATTACTGACTTATCTATGAAGGCCCACTCATATTACAAAGCCTACCCCAGGTAAGCAAGATATCTTTACAGAATCTCTTTTTCTCCATGCTATCTGTGTTCAATTGCCAGGCTGCTCACATCCATTATCTCACACACACAGTCCAAACAAGTGGACACTTGTGTAGTCACACATCTTACTGTGTACCCGGCCCAGTGCCCCTTACCCTTGCTGTGCTGCTGTGTTATTATCTTAAAAGACAGACACAGCAGGGAACATGCTCAGTCTAATTACTATGCAATTACAGTGAGTCAGATTCAGGTGGTCCAAAAACCAGATGGTCAAAAGCCAAAAAGACAGGTGGGCTAAATGGCAGAATCCACTTACAACACATATGATACTGTCATTTGTTATATGCCCTAGAATAGAACTGTAGTGTAGTTCCTATATCCTTGATAGGCTCTGCTCGAATAATAGATACTACAGTTTTGACATAGGACTTAGGTCAGTATGTCTCTATCGATTACATTAAACTTAATTACTTGTGTGTGCCAGCTAACTCAGAGGTGACTAGAAACTTCTCAAATGAACAAGATGGGATTCGTTTCTGACAACGGCATAAACATGACAACTTTGTTTCCCTTAGAGTCAGAACAATCTCAGAATCGTGGAAACAATAGATAACCGTTTCACTCAGTCAATCGTGCATTCTTCATTTCTAGAGAGTTGCACAGAAATAAACGGGCGTTTTCAATAAAAAGGTTTTATTGAACAGTCTTATTTCTCATGCAAGGGATATGAAATGCTACAATCGTAACACAGAATACGAGGTACAATACATACAGCATCTGCAGTAAGATAAAATAATACTGGTATAGCATGGTTTGTAGCTATGACATATATTCATAAAAATACATACATAAATAACACAGGCTAAAATACTCATCTGGTGCTTCTAAAATAATCCCACCTCAGTGTACCTAACCTAAGTGTAGTACGAGGGAAGAGGGAGGTGCTGTTCAGTTATAGTCTAGTTTAGCTATAGTTGCCAATAGTCCCTCTAGGTTCTAGTCCGTTCCATACCTTAGAATGAGGGAGGTTGGAATCTCTTTCCCAGGTCTCAATCTGTAACACCTCACAAGGGGAGTCAGAAACACTAGAGCTGGATTCTCTGTGAGGTGGATAGCAGCGTGTAGTCAGTGTGTCAGTTGGGGACCAGACTTCCGTCAAAACTTGCTGTGGCCAGCCGCGTCGTGCAAGTAGGCAGTCAAACAGAGGACCGAACCGTTGTTTGCCATGGCAAGTGAAGGTATATTTATACCTTGAAGATGTTTAGGAATGCCAGTATAGATGTAAAAGTCGGGCATAAGAACGTCATGAATGAACTCCTAAGGAATAGATGTTCATGCATAATAAATAAGTTCTTGGAGAAATCAATATCCAAGCAAGGGGAAGTCCTAAAGGCTTAAGAGTCTGGTTTTCCAAGAACTTGTTGTGACGTAAATGAACAGATGTAGGTGACCATGCCTGTATTTGGTTAGCATGAGCAATGCCTAAATAAGGCCTGGATTTCTATGCCTTAATAAGGATAATATGAATTTTACCTATATAAGGGCATAAATCGGGAAATGTATGCGGAATCTAAATCAACACACAACACCCACTCCACTTTCGTATGAATGACATTACTAAATCCTAAACATGTTAAGCATATCTAAAATGTAGCTACATATGGATGTCTAAGAACATGTCTAAAAATACATTGTAAAAAATTTAAAACGGTTGTGATGCATAGAATGCAATGGTGCTGTACATATTAAAGCAATATTTCATTCTAAGCATAAGTAGACGTTTTGAAAGCTACTTGAATTAATCATAAACATAAATAAATGATGAAATGGCTTGTAAAAACAGAAGGAAAAGGGCAGAAACCATTTCATTTCAGATTACATAGTCATTTAGTTGTGGACAAGGTCATATATCGTCTCAAGAAGTATTCAAAGAATTATTGTTCTCTATGAATAGTTCTACTATAAGCAGATTACTTGTGCCAAAAAATGAAAAATACAAATTTGGAGAAAAAAAAATTAATCATAGGAAACAGTTCCGAAGTTAGTCTCTTGTTTTAAAAAAATGAAGGTCAAATTAAAGTCTCTCAGAACACTGTGTGCCAAAACCAAAAGTCAGTGTTAGGGCTGGGAGAAAACATAAAATCTTCTGTGTCTGTAGACAAAAAGTCATCTACCATTGTAGGTGAAAGTTGCATTACCTCGTTTAGAAGTCTAACCGCACATAGATGGGAAGCATCGCCTTCAGCATTGGTCGCATCAGCAATGTTTGTATCGGAAGTTACCTGCGTACCTGTTGTTTCCTCTCATACCTCAGCAGTAGCAATTTGCATCTGTGAGATCTCAATGAATGTTACCAGGTCCAGCAGAGTATCGCTATCCGTAGGCATGACTGATGGGAGTGTTAGACAAATGTCTAGCACGCATTCTTCACCGCAAAGCAGGCAGCGTAGAACAGGTAAGATGCAATCTTGCCAGATTGGTCTGAATGACAGAAACCATGTGGTATTTAATTCTGGTAGATGAGGTAAAACTAGAATTTGGACGATGCTCTCACGACACTTCATCTCCAATAGAGCTCTCTCTATGGTGCTTGGAGTGGCGTTGGTGCTTTGGCTTGCCATATAGCAGCAGTAGGAGCAAAAATAGGATCCCTGCAATGAGTCCCAAAAGTAGTGACAGTTTGCCAAACACAGAGTGCACGAAGTTGGGAAGTATTCCGAGGACTGCTTGAAAAAGTGCTAACAGTCCTGAACACACGGTCATGTACATGTACAATACCACTCGTATCAGACATGTTTAAGATATGTTCCAACATTTCTGAGAAATGTATTGGGCAGTTTGTATTCGAAAGGGCATGTATCTCGGCAGAAGTCCTTGTAGATCATAGGTTTCTTTGTCAGAGGTCAGTGGCACAGTTTGTTGCAAAAGAATGGCTTTCATTCAGCTTAAAGTATCAATTCGTATAGAAGAGATGTTCAGTGAAGGCCATAGAGGCGACTCCCTGGCTGTCTTGGTTTGTGAAAACAATACTTGCATACAGCAAGTGACCCTGGATGAAACAGTCACTAGATATGGGATACCTGGCAACATGCCATAGCAGCCGTGATCATTCAACATAATTTAACTTCCATTAGAAAGTAGTCCAAAAATGGGATTAATAATTACAGCTGGTGAGCCTTGCAGGTGACAGGATAAGTTTGTAGTGGAACCATCACATGCCTTGTGTAAATTAATAACCTGACAAAGGAGACGCTTAGTGCGTTTTCACAGTTAGAACCGCTAAGAAACACTTCACGACCCCCACTCCAACATCTATGTGTGTATGGTAAATTCCAGGATGTCTTGATGTATTTTTTACCCAACCTTTCATAATTTCCAGCCGGTATATGTTTTAGGCAATACTGAAAATGGAAAATTGTAACAGGCAGAGTAATTTTACCATGTATGATCCCCTCTGTAGCTGGTTTCTCTGCCACTGTGAATGGTAATGTTTCCAGTTTTTCAATGCTCAGCACCATATAGTCTGCTCCCCTTTCTGCCAGTTTGATCTGTTTATCAGTGAGATTGAATTCTGAAAACAGTGACGTAGTGTGAATTAAACGCCAAGGCACATAGCCTGCACACAGGTTTTGTAGCGTCCAACCTAATAGCATGATAGAAGATAATTTGAGACTGACAATGTGGCAACATTACCAAGTCTTGTTCCATGTTGTCTATGGCAGAAGACACAATGCTGTCCAATGAATATATCCTGAACGACCGAGTTGTTAACCTATTGTCTATTACAGAGAGAGATTTCTCTAAATTAATACAATCAATTTCTCGTATTCGTTCTGCAGTCTCTGCTTCGGTAGTCTTCCATATTTCATTATAACACTTTTCATTATTCACTGGCATATATGAAACATTTTTGACCTGGTTTTCTTGGTCCTAGCAAGAATTCCCTATGGTCTGCACCATCTTTAAGTAAAGATAAGTGTTGTTTTACCTCCTCAAGTGTAGATTTCTGTAACCAATCAAGGCATAGTTTCCCTACACTGTATGTTGTTACTACCCCAGGATGCTGTCTTTGAACATATCTAGGGTCTGGCCTATTGATACTGAAACCCTGTGTTTTGTTCAGGAATCGATTTTGACAATTGTTTGTGTCTGTGGGCCAGAACAACCATTTTTTCCACTCTTGATCTGATCTGTTATGATACAAAATATTATGTACATCGACCTCCCCCCGTGTAGTGCTATCACTTGCAGGTATAGGTATGGTCGGTTTGTTCATGTCTTTGTTTTTGGCCAACCCAAGTCAAGACGTTTGTTGGACAGTGTCATTCAAAAACATAATTTGCTCAGGAATGATACAGGCTCTAAACAAAGCTTCTACCCCCTGCACTTGCCAATCTTTTGTACCCCAGACAGTTTTTGTCTCAATGTTGTCTTTCTAAAAGTCGAAACCCTTTCTAGACAGTTGGGCAATAAAGGCTGCAGAATAGATCTGTTTCGTATTTGTTAACATATTTTTCGTCCCTGTCTTGTTCATATTTTTTAAATAAAATGATTTAGTATTTAATAAATTAAATCCTGAAAGATATGGAAACTTCATTACAAATGTTTTTGAGCTCCCATTGGTTATACATAAATATATTTCTAGGTGATGTAGTTTTATGCAAGAAATGATGACCATAATTGTTATAACAATACATTTGTTCATAGTCTGATGAACCCTCTAAATATTCATGATTTGTGAATATTGCAGACATTTCTAGATCTTACATCATATTATTAACAGTCTTGAAGTCCCAATCATCAGAAAAGGTACTAGAGATAATAAAGTCACTTAATGAAATCTTGAATAATTGTGGAATCTTCAAAAGCTCAGATGGGCAAAAAATTTCATATTCAGTTCTGTCCCAAACTATACCATCTGGTATAGGAACGGCTGTGATGTTCACTGCTCACAAGTCTCTTTGTTCATGAAGGGATGATTTGTGTGGCTGGAGAAGTAAGTTCACTCTTTTACTTGCTGTGTCCATTCAAATATATTTTCCATTTATCAGCATTCCCAGATTTATTACCATAGCTAATCAAAGTAGAAAGAAGAATATTCCCGAAACAATTCATAGTTCAATTCATGGTGAAACCAGATAAGTCTTTTTCAGGAGATGAAAAAAGTCTGTCGCTTATTCTTTGAAAGCTCTCTGTGCTGGCGTCGTTTCAGGTTCACTGAGAACCTCAGAAAACGTGTCAAAGTTAATGAAATAGCCAGAGGCAGTTCTGTCAATGGTTGGAATTGCATCAGGATTTGTTAAAATCGCTGGAACCACTTGATCACCTGTTACTTCATTGTAGACAGGTGAATCAGAACAAACTTTTATTTGGGTCTCAAGAGGGATGAGTTCCATAGCTTTATTGCATGGTCCTTCTTTTCTTACTGTAGAATCTTCAAAGGTGACGAGTCTCTCAGTATGATCCTTTTGGATTATAGCTAGAGGAGTGCGTCTGCTACATTGTCGGAGTCCACTTGGCCTAGTGCTTAGTATCGACCACATAGTGCGGTTTGATCAGGTCGATGGACACAAATCTTTTCTCCTTTTCACCAGCAAGGGGTAGCAGTAGTACTGTTCTTGATCTGTGGATTGCTAGGACAGGTACTAGTTGTCTGTAAGAAGGCCCAAATTCCTTCTTGTCTGCGATCTTTTCTCTGACCAGATCACCAAGCTTTGGGATCCAGACAGGCCTTAATGGGACAGTTGGTTTTTCCCCAGTGGTGGTTGGCTTCAGGAACACATTGCTTTGTTTCGATCTTAGTTCATTTAAGTCCTGTAAAACAGCCAAATGATCTTTGATATCAAATTTCTTATTTTCCACCACTGTTCCATGACAATCAAGATCCGGAACCAACATTCTTGTCCCAAATAGGACCTCATATGGAGTGAAACCCCCTAGAGAATTCCTTGGCAAATTGTTTAAACTACGTTGGACCCCATAAAGATGTTTAACCTACCCATCACCTGAACCAAAAACTCTAGCTGTTATAGACTGTTTTATGTCCCGGTTTTTTCTTTCCAGAACAGAATTTCCCTTAGGATGGAATATGGAAGAATACCGCAATTCAACACCCAAACTGGCCATGGCTTCTTTGTAAGCTCAAGAGCTAAACGCAGGGCCCTAGTCAGAGTGTAGTGTGCCTATTGTGTATGGGCCGATAAAGACTCGCAAATCGTTTATAACAGTTCGAGCGTCAGCTGAGAACTGAGGCCACATCCAAAGGAACCTTGAACACGAGTCCACTGCGACCATGATATATTTATAGATAGTATCCCTTTGAAAGGGACCGCAGTGGTCCAGGTAAACACAAGCTAATGGTTTATCTGAAATTAACAGCGGCGTCTGCACAGGATGTTTCACAGTAGAGACTTTCATCTTTTGGAATATTTCACAGTTCAGTACATAGTTTCTGGTCTGTTTCCTAATGCCGGGCCACCAGTATCGCTGTTTTAATAACAACACTGTGGTAGAAACTCCTGCATGAGCAGATGCGAGCCGTTCATGTCCTGCTAGGATTAGCCCTAATCTATGTTCCATGTTTGGAATTACCCTATCCCCCACTCCAGGGATTCGAGCAAACGGAACATTGTTCGCATCAATTATATATGAGTATTTGAGTGGGTACTTTTTAGGTAACGCTGTACTGCCTCCCTTGCTTGAAGCATTGACAGCCAGTATTATTTCACTGTCTATTTTGTTTTTGAATGAATGATTGCAGCTACGGAAGCCGTGTGCACAGCCCCCTTTGCGGCTTCCTCAGCCAATGAATTCCCTTCAATGTGAACGCCATCATGTTGATGACCCAGCGTGTGTATCACATGGGTGTTTTGTGTAAGTATGGGTGAAATTTGCAAATTCACGTTCCGCGAATTTGCGCAAAATAGAATTCGCAATCCGCAAAATCCGCAAATTTGTGCGAATTTGCGGATTTTTGTTTGTTTGTGTGTTCGCGTTTTTTTTGCGTGTTTGCTGGGTTTTTTGCGTGTTCGCGGGGCTTTTTGCGTGATCACGGGCCGCTTGCATGGCGAAGTTACCCATGCGGTCGTGTATGAGCACAGCACCCTCTGGTTCACCACTGCCACCCTCTGGTTCATCACTGCAACCCTCTGGTTCACCCCTGCCACCCTCTGGTTCACCCCTGCCACCCTCTGGTTCACCACTGCCACCCTCTGGTTCAGCACTGTCACCCTCTGGTTCACCACTGCCACCCTCTGGTTCACGACTGCCACCCTCTGGTTCATCTCAGCACCTCTGGTTCACCACTGCCACCCTCTGGTTAATAACTGTCACCCTCTGGTTCAGCACTGCCACCGTCTGGTTCACCACTGCCACCCTCTGGTTCACCCCTGCCACCCTCTGGTTCATCACAGCACCCTCTGGTTCACCCCTGCCACGCTCTGGTTCATCACAGCACCCTCTAGTTCACCCCTGCCACCCTCTGGTTCTGCACTGTCACCCTCTGGTACACCACTGCCGCCCTCTGGTTCACGACTGCCACCCTCTGGTTCATCACAGCACCTCTGGTTCACCAGTGTCACCCTCTTGTTAACCACTGTCACCCTCTGGTTCAGCACTGCCACCCTCTGGTTCACCACTGCCACACTCTGGTTCACCACTGCCACCCTCTGGTTTACCACTGCCACCCTCTGGTTCACCACTGCCACCCTCTGGTTCACCCCTGCCACCATCTGGTTCATCACTGCCACCTTTTGGTTCACCCCTGCCACCCTCTGGTTCAGCACGGCCACCCTCTGGTTCAGCACTGTCACCCTCTGGTTCACCCCTGCCACCCTCTGGTTCATCACTGTCACCCTCTGGTTCATCGCTGCCACCCTCTGGTTCACCACTGCCACCCTCTGGTTCATCACTGCCACACTCTGGTTCACCACTGCCACCCTCTGGTTCACCCTTGCCACCCCCTAGTTCACCCCTGCCACCCTCTGGTTCACCCCTGCCACCCTCTGGTTCACCACTGCCACCCTCTAGCTCAGCACTGTCACCCTCTGGTTCACCACTGCCACCCTCTGGTTCACGACTGCCACCCTCTGGTTCATCACAGCACCTCTGGTTCACCACTGCCACCCTATGCTTAACAACTGTCACCCTCTGGTTCAGCACTGCCACTGTCTGGTTCACCACTGCCACCCTCTGCTTCATCCTGCCACCCTCTGGTTCATCACAGCACATTCTGGTTCACCCCTGCCACCCTCTGGTTCATCACAGCACCCTCTGGTTCACCCCTGCCACCCTCTGGTTCCGCACTGTCACCCTCTGGTTCACCACTGCCGCCCTCTGGTTCACGACTGCCACCCTCTGGTTCATGACAGCACCTCTGGTTCATCACAGCACCATTGGTTCACCACTGCCACCCTCTAGTTAACAACTGTCACCCTCTGGTTCAGCACTGCCACCGTCTGGTTCACCACTGCCACCCTCTGGTTCACCCCTGCCACCCTCTGGTTCATCACAGCACCCTCTGGTTCACCCCTGCCACGCTCTGGTTCATCACAGCACCCTCTAGTTCACCCCTGCCACCCTCTGGTTCTGCACTGTCACCCTCTGGTACACCACTGCCGCCCTCTGGTTCACAACTGCCACCCTCTGGTTCATCACAGCACCTCTGGTTCACCAGTGCCACCCTCTTGTTAACCACTGTCACCCTCTGGTTCAGCACTGCCACCCTCTGGTTCACCCCTGCCACCATCTGGTTCATCACTGCCACCCTCTGGTTCACCCCTGCCACCCTCTGGCTCAGCACGGCCACCCTCTGGTTCAGCACTGTCACCCTCTGGTTCACCACTGCCACCCTCTGGTTCATCACTGTCACCCTCTGGTTCATCACTGCCACCCTCTGGTTCACCACTGCCACCCTCGGGTTCATCACTGCCACACCCTGGTTCACCCCTGCCACCCTCTGGTTCACCCCTGCCACCCTCTGGTTCACCACTGCCACCCTCTAGGTCAGCACTGTCACCCTCTGGTTCACCACTGCCACCCTCTGGTTCACCACTGCCACCCTCTGGTTCATCAAAGCACCTCTGGTTCACCACTGCCACCCTATGGTTAACAACTGTCACCCTCTGGTTCAGCACTGCCACTGTCTGGTTCACCACTGCCACCCTCTGCTTCATCCTGCCACCCTCTGGTTCATCACAGCACACTCTGGTTCACCCCTGCCACCCTCTGGTTCATCACAGCACCCTCTGGTTCACCCCTGCTACCCTCTGGTTAACCACTGTCACCCTCTGGTTCAGCACTGCCACCCTCTGGTTCACCACTGTCACCCTCTGGTCCACCCATGCCACCCTCTGGTTCACCACTGCCACCCTCTAGTTCACCCCTGCCACCATCTGGTTCATCCCTGCCACCCTCTGCTTCACCCCTGCCACCCTCTGGTTCACCCCTGCCACCATCTGGTTCAGCATTGCCACCCTCTGGTTCAGCACTGTCACCCTCTGGTTCACCCCTGCCACCCTCTGGTTCATCACTGCCACCCTCTGGTTCACCACTGCCACCCTCTGGTTCACCACTGCCACCCTCTACCGAGACCTTTTGTGATGCAGCGGCAGCACAAAAGATGCGCCATGGTGCTGGGTATTAACAACGTGACGATTCTGAGAGATGCGTCACGTTGTAAAGCCCTGCGCCATCAGGAGGCATTCCGGCACAGTGGACACAGGAACACCTCCTAAAAGTGGCTGAGTGAAATCTACAAGATTTCACTCAGTCACTTTTAGGCCAATGCTGCGTCAAAACCCTGCGCCTGCTTAAAGCAGGCGCAGGGCTTGATGCAGCATTGGGGAGATAGGGCTCCCCAGAGCACTGCTGAAGCTGCGTCGTAAGCGCGACGCAGCTCCAGCAATGCGCTGCTTTTACGGCACAGATGCGTGACACATCTGTGCCGTTTTTGCCACATGGTGGTGGCGGAGCTGCGGCGCACAATAACTGGCGCATCCCTGGGGATGCACCAGTTATTGTAATTCTGCCCCTATACATTTAGCCAACGAGGGAGCACTTACTGATTAGACAGTAGAAAGTACTCCAGTTGAGTAGAGGTATTGCAGAAAAAGGAGGCATCTTCGTGGACAAACACGTAGGGCGGGGTTCATTCTGCCCCGTCAGACTTGTTTTTTGTGCCCTTCTGCCCTCTGTTAGACTCGTTTTTCCCTTGTTTTTCTGCCCTTCTGCCCTCTGTTAACTCGTTTTTCCCTTGTCTTTCTGCCCTTCTGCCCCCTGTTAGACTCGTTTTTTGTGCCCTTCTGCCCTCTGTTAGACTCATTTTTCCCTTGTTTTTCTGCCCTTCTGCCCTTTGTTAGACTGCCTTTTGCGCCTTTCTGCCCTCTGCATCACCACATCATCACTCAGCGCTACCCCAGCATCACTCAGCACCACCACATTAGGACTCAGCACCACCACAGCACCACTCAGCACCACCACAGCATCACTCAGCACCACCACAGCATCAATCAGCACCACCACAGCACCACTCAGCACCACCACAGCATCACTCAGTGCCACCACAGCATCACTCAGCACCACCACAGCATCACTCAGCACTGCATATTATCACTCAGCACCACCACAGCACCACTCAGCACTACCACAGCATCACTCAGCACCACCACAGCATCCCTCAGCACCACCACAGCACCACTCAGCACCACCACAGCATCACTCAGCACCACCACAGCACCACTCAGCACCACCACAGCACCACTCAGCGCCACCACAGCATCACACTGCGCCACCACAGCATCACTCAGCACCACCACACTATCACTCAGCATCACCACAGCACCACTCAGCACCACCACAGCATCACTCAGCACCACCACAGCATCACTCAGCACCACCACAGCACCAATCAGCACTACCACAGCACCACTCAGCACCACAACATTATCACTCAGCACCATCACAGCACCACTCAGCGCCACCACAGCACCACTCAGCACCACCACAGCACAACTCAGTGCCACCAAAGCATCAATCTGCACAACCATTCAACAACAACTGGTTCAAATATGTTCTCTCAATGTTTCAAACTTTATTACAAATGTCACAAAAAGATGTTAATATTTCACTTCTGTTCTTGTATTTTCGTCACAATAAAATACACTGAACATAATCTTCACAAAAGTTATTTATAAAAGTTAAGCTATTGCCATTATAAATTAAAAACACTTTTATTTAAGTATTAATTATTTTAAAAAATTAAAAGCCATTGTAATTTGTAATATCAATACAGCTAAGTCACGTAAATACAAAACATGTTGCATTACAAGTGCTATAGGTGTCACATTTGCGAAAGTTATAACTATTGGCATTGTAAATGACAAAGCTATTAATTTAGCTATTTTCAAAACCAACACATAAATAAAAAAAAATTGTCATTTACAAGACCAATAGCTCAAACTTTCCTAATGCGAGACCTATTGCATTGCAAATGCTTGTTTTTATATCTGTCAGTGCTTCCTGTTGAGGTTTAATTTTCGTGACAGGCGCCTCATTGCCTACTTGTAACTATTCTCTGACCCTGCTTCAAGGGTCAGAGCAGGGTCAGAGAATAGTTGCAAGTAGGCAATGAGGCGCCAGGAAGCACTTACAGGCTTACAGCAGTAGGTGCCCAAGTTGAAGTTAATTTCTTTGTAACCCTTTTGTAAAAGGTTACAAAAAATTAGCTTCAACTTTTGCACCTGCTGCTGTAACCCTGTAAGTGCTTGGCTGAAAATTCGCCCCTGCTGATTCTCGGATTTTACCACGATTTCTCGAGGTGTGCGGATCGCGAAATCGCGGAAAATCTGAAAACTCTGCGAGCGTAACGAATTTTCAGCCTATGCTTAGTTTTGTGGTCTGTTTCGCAACTGAACTACTTGTTTCCAAAGCGTTTTTGTGCTTGATTATGCCACCTTTTGCATCTTTGAAACCATTTTGAAGCCAATTCTATAAATATTCATTGTAAGATTGAACACAGTAAAAGGAATCGCACATTATGAGTGTGGGGAATTCACGATCCGTATTTTCAAGTGCCATTATGAATGCTTGTAGTTCCGCTCGCTGAGCTGTACAATCTCCTAGAGATTGCGTTTTTGTGACCATAGGTCTGAATTTGCCATTGCGCATACGAACTTTAACCATCGCGCATGAAGCACTATAAGCTTGCTTACCCCTAGTAGCGGGTTGTGCTGATCCGTCAGTATAAATTACACATTCATACTGGTCTAGAGGTAGAATTTCATTAGGCAGAGTACATTTGTGTTTGTATTGCTGAATGCTTGTGTTTTCAAATAAGGATCAAAAACGTATTCAACATCAGTTGCAGCAAGAGAATTAACCCATTGTATCCATCTTGGATGTAAAGCTTTTGCATTCGAATGCTAGCTTTTGTAACTGCCTCTAAGGCAGGTACAGGAGTCACAACCATAATGCTTTTCCCCTGTGCTAGGGCTCTTTCTTTTGCTACAGCAGTTTGAGCTGCTGTCAGAATTTTTTCTGTCAATGTAAATTTAATTTCTGCTTGCATGTACAAATGTGATTTGTATGAAATTGGTACTTTTTCACCTTCGTTAAAAGTTAAGTAGGTGAATCCGCATTGGCCCGGAATGATTCAGATCACTATGTTACATACGTTTAATCGTGTTTGTAAATGTTTTGTTGCTAACATGTCTGTTTGTAGTGAACGCAAAATTTCTGTGTTTTCTTTAGTCTAATGTATTGTTGTAAAATCAGGTTTGATTAATTCGTAGAGAGGTTTAACCCTTTCTGCGTAGTTTAGAATGTAAGTTCTTCCAAAATTCAGGAAACCTAGAATCGACTAAGTTTTTCAGCGTTTTTGGAGGTTGGAGCAGCGCACATTTTTCTAAAAAGTTGGCTACCAGGCTTTTGCCTTCACTTGATAGTTCATATCCTAGAAAAAGGATGTTGAGATGGGCAATTCTTGATTTTTTTAAATTGAATTTATACCCTTCAGAAGTGAAGCCCAATATAATGGTGTTCACCCTGCTCAAGTGCCTGTTTAGGTCATCGTCTATCAGATAAATATCATCAACATATGACAATACCTTGTCATCATAAATTTGTAGTAACTCTGCTACCCTTGCTGAGAATAACCCCGGACTATTCTTGAATCCTTGAGGGAGATGACAGAATTGATGCTGGGTCCCCATTATTGAGAACACGGTCAAATACCTACTTTCAGGTGCAATATTTTGACAAAAGAAAC
Source organism: Lissotriton vulgaris (assembly GCF_964263255.1). Classification (NCBI taxonomy): domain Eukaryota; kingdom Metazoa; phylum Chordata; class Amphibia; order Caudata; family Salamandridae; genus Lissotriton; species Lissotriton vulgaris. The sequence goes on from NC_141697.1 coordinate 550,679,426, forward strand.
CATTTGAAATATCTAATGTGGTTTTATATTTTTTAAGCACAATGTTATTCACTAATGCTGTACTGTGTGCATTTTGCACTGCAAATGTTTTACAACAAGAGTTTAGGTTTCTGTAATCCAAAACTAGACGATATGTATTCTCTGGTTTGGAAACAGGAAAAAAAGGATTGTTCGTTGATGAGGTTCATGTTACAATCACCCCTTGGTATTCAAGTTGATCTAAGATCTCCCTGACCTGTTTTTTAGCTTCTTGCTTAATTCGATACTGCCTTTGTGTAGTTGGTTGATTTTTTAACGGAATTGGGTGGTCAGGTGAGTCCTCATCCCATCCTACATGATTTGTATATCATGCTGGGGCTTGGGCAACTGCTCATTTCCTATCATAAGTATATTTTAAATGTACTGGAACATGGTTGGAGAAGGCTGGATAATGATGTCTTCGCCCTGTGGGCACTCTCTGACAAATTCTGGTGGCCAGTCTCGTTCTGCTAGAAGTATATCATATCCCTTTGAAAGATGCTCCCAAAAGAGTCATTTCACTTTTCTTGTTATGTCTCCCTCCATCTGGAGTGTTATTTCATATAACCTATGTGTAGAACGAACTCTGGTGTCAGCAGTTTCAACTTGAATGTCTTCATTCAGGTCCACTGTCTCCAGACATCCCTTCAGGTTCTGACTAGCTATTGATACTTCTGCTGTGCTGTCCAACATTGTTAAGCATGGGCGGAAAATCCGTTCCGCTCGCGGATTTTGCGGATTTTTGGTAAATTCGCAATCCGCGAGATTCGCGAATTTCCCGCAAAATCCATGAGCGGAACGGATTGGGTCAAAAGTTCAAGCTGACTTTTGTAACTATTTTAGAATGGCGCCGGCAAGCTGCCAGAGCCTCTAAAATAGTTACAACAAGTCAGCTTCAACAGGAAGCACTAATAGATAAAGTAAAACAGGTTGAATCTCAAATTCAGTTACACAATCATTAATCACCCCAAACTTGGGGTGATTAATGACTGTGTAACTTAATTTGACCTTCAACTCAAGCACCTGCTATACTTTATCTATTAGTGCTTCCTGTTGAAGCTGACTTATGGCTGAGGGCAGAAGGGCACAAAGTGGGACAGAGGGCATGAGTTAGGCAGAGGGCAGAAGGGCACAGAACCAAGTAGGGCAGAGGGCAAAAGGGCACAAACAAGAGTGGGGCAGAGGGCAGAAAGGCACAAAAACAAGTGGTACAGAGGGCAAAAGGGCCTAAAAAACGAGAGGGTGGCAGTGATGAACCAGGCAAAAAAAAAACCTGCGAACACGCAAAGCGCCCCGCGAATACGCAAAGTTCCCCACGAACCCCCCCGAACACGCAAAAATAAAAAATCCGCAAATTCGCGTGAATTCGTGAATTTTGCGGATTGCAAATTCGCAAATCTGCAGATTCGCGGATCGCGAATTTGCAAAATTCGCCGATGCTTAAACATTGTCTGAGCGTATTCTCCGTTCCTGAGCTGTGTTTTCAAAATCCTCAGCATGTCTGATCTTTAGACCTGCTACCATATTTTTGGAGAATTTAGGATTTGTTTTGTTCTTCTGAACATGTTGATCGTTTTTGGACTTCATGCGTTCTTTTTGATCTGACCATCCTCTTCTTTCGGGTGTCTGTGACGATATCTGAAAGGGATGAAAGGAATGTGTATCAGTATCTTGATACCTGTCAGGTTTTCTCAAATTATCCCTATACCTCCTTTCAGAGGGCTCCTTTTGAGGAGACCTACCTTAGGATTGAGAATCTTTCTCTTTTGAATGTTGTTTGTTATTTTCCCACTTCATTTTAGAAGAGGTAGGATTGCTTTTAGTAAAGGACTTTCAGACAGTTGTAGTTTAACTGGTTCCCCCCCAAACTGTCTCTGCATAATTCTTCATAGGATTTTCAATTATTCTGGCTAGTTCTTGTGGTTGTTACATCAAATTCCCTTAATTTCTGGCCGATTGCCACTGATGCTGCTTCTCCTTTAATATTAGATAATATTATTGTTGAGACCTGGTTAAAAAGTTTCAGTAATTTTGTTAGAACGGGGGGTCTCAAATAGGGACCCTTGCTTCTAGTTAGGGTAAGGTCTTCGTATAACCCCTGCTCACCCCCTTGGTAGCTTGGCACGAGCAGTCAGGCTTATCAAAGGCAATGTGTAAAGTATTTGCACCAACACTCACACTAACACAGTGAAAACACCACAAACTGACTCCACAACAGGTTAGAAAAATAAAGGTATTTAATCTAAACTACATAAGACCAAAACAACAAAAATCCAACATACACAGTTCAAGAATATGGTTTCAAAAGTGTTCTTAAAGTTGCGTTAAAATAATCTACAGATGCGTCACATTTTATCCAACAGTACCTTTAGATGGGGCAAAAGTTCCAAGTGAAAGCTGTAGCGTTGAAAAGCAAGCGATGCGTCACTCCTGAGACCCTGGGGAGGCAATGCGACAACCCCGTTGGATGCAGCGGGCGTGTTGCAGTGACTCCGGTCTGTATGGGCAGGGATGCGATACCTTGCGTGGATTCCGGTGCACAGGTTTTGGTGGGAGCGGCTCGCAAAAGGTACGATGCGACGATCTTCAGGGCGACGACGATCTCCGGTGTGGCAACGATGCGTGGCTCAGAGTCGATCTTCTCCTCTCGCGATGTATCTGCGATGACTCTCGCAGCGACGTGATGCGGTCCGCAAGCAAGCGGTGCGACGATCTCACCCAGTGACGACAGGCTCAGCAAGAATACTCGCAGCAATGGTAATCTTCCCGCACCGGTCTGGTGCGTCCCGTAAGCGAAGGATGTGAGGACTCGACGACTCTGGCAACGGTAACAGGCGCTGTGATGATCTTGGCCTTCGTGGTGGCAGGAATTTCCTCGCAGTGATGGGAATGCGCTCCGCAAGCGAGCGATGCATTAAACTTTGCAGAAAGTTCTTAAAATATTGGTTTACAGCTTCCCAACACAGGTACAACTTCCAGAGGCACCGCACATGGGCCAAGCATTCTAGGAAGGACAGAACTCTCTCAGTAGATTTCAGGGAAGCTGAGGGTGAAGGCCTTTTGTTCCTCTGACTTCTTAACAGAAAGCCAGTTCTTCTCAGGCCCATGGAGATTCCTTCAAGCCAGGGGACACAGCACAAAGCAAAGCCCTTCCCCTCTCCTTGATAGCAAAGCACCTGCAGGTCAGTCCAGCAAAGCAAAAGCAGAACCGTCTTCCTTCTTCAGTCTCCCAGCCTTCTCCTTGGCACAGGTTCCTTCTTGATTCCAGGATGATCTAATTTTGTGTAGTCAGGGGTCCTGTACTTATACCCCTAAAAGTCTTTGTTCCCTTCGTGCAGTAGAGCTCTGAGCCCGGTCTGAACCAGTTCTGGGTGTTCCTTGAGCACTTTATTTTCCTGGCTTCTCCTTTCCTTTCAGAGAGAGGGGCAGGGTCGCCAGCCGCCCAGCAGAAGGTGGAGCCAGCATTGTGGAAGGCAGGCACAGCCCTATTCAGGCCCAGGTGCTATCCCTTCCCACCACTCAAGATGCAGATGCAGTCATTCAGCCTAGGGCTGACTCATCCCTCCTCCTGGGGGCTCCCCAGCCTCTGTCACTCACAAACCAGACAGTCAATTCACAAACCAGCCAAGGCACACAGAAAGGTCAGAGAAGAGAACAGCTACTTTCTAAAAGTGCTGTTCTCAAACACAGGATTTAAAAACCACCTTTCCTAAAAGATGTGCTATTAAATTCTGAGTTCAATGATACTAGACTTTTATGTCCTATCTTGCTCCTATGGGAAGATATGCTGGTAACCACTGTAGCCAGCATTCCCCATGATAACCTATGGACAAGATAGCCTTGCAATAGTGAAAAATGAAAATGGCTGTAATTCACTACCGGAGCATGTTACCCGCACCAGTACATGCTCTACCTTTCACATACACTGCACCCTGCCCAAGGGGGTATCTTGGGCCTTCCATAGGAGTGACCAATGTGCACAGAAAGGGAAGGGTTAGGCCTGGTCAGTGGGGACACTGACCAGGAAGACATGGCAGTTCACAGGCTGCACACAGGCACTGCGGTGGTAGGCCTGAGACACCATTTTAGGGCTACTCGTGGGTGGCACAATCAGTGCTGCAGGCCCACTGGTAGCATTTGAATCACCAGCCCTGGCACACTTAGTGCACTTTACTAGGGACTTCTTGGTAATACAAATATGCCAATCATGGATAACCAATTACAGTAACAATTTACGCAGAGAGCATTTGCACTTTAGCACTGATCAGCAGTGGTAAAGAGCCCAGAGTCCTATTGCCAACAACCACAGGTCAGGAAAAATAAAGGAGGAAGAAGCAAAAAGTTTGGGGATAACCCTGCAAAAAGGGCCATTTCCAACAAACTTCATACCTAAATTCAGAGCAGGCTCTGCCCCGTACTCATTTTGAATCTGTTTCAGGACATCAGGTATTACCGCCATATGTTTTCATGTAGATAACAGCGAAGACTGTGCCCCAAGTGGTGTAGTCTTCCAGATGTGGTGTTATCCCCATTGGTAAACAGATTGTTAGAATTCTATGTTTCTCATAAGGGCTGGTATTGGGAAATACTGCTTGATTTGAGTCATTATTTGAGCTATCCAGAATGGAATTTGTTCACGTTTTGCTGGAAATTTACCCATGACTGCGTGTAAAGTCTGTGGTGTGATTTTGTGTGTATTCCCCTGATGAGAGGTTTGTTGTGGAATAACTAATGGTGGTTGGACTGTGAGAGTCCACATGACATATTGGACTAATTGTCTATAAATTTTGATTAACTCTTTGAGTTGAGCCAGTAATTTTACATCTGTCATTTCTTCAATGTCAGGATGTGGTGTATAGCCGGCTAAAACCATCCATGTTGCTCCGGGTCTACCTAGCAGACTGAGCCTGGTAATGTGATTTAAATGTTTTAGGGGGCCTTTAAACCAGAGATTATGCTCCTGATATGTGGGGGGTCTTGACGGACAACTGGGCTACTTGCCAGCTCACCTGGACACACGCTGGGCTGGTTCCTGGTCTCTACGGCCGCCGCTCGCTCCACCATGCGGCAGGGAACTACAGTCCCCAGCATCCTCGGCGGTGACACGCCCACCAGGAAACGAACGGAGGGGATTAAAAACCGGAGGTCCCTGTGGTCGAGCGGGGGTCTCGACGGACAACTGGGCTACTTGCCAGCTCACCTGGACACACGCTGGGCTGGTTCCTGGTCTCTACGGCCGCCGCTCGCTCCACCACGTGGCAGGGAACTACAGTCCCCAGCATCCTCGGCGGTGACACGCCCACCAGGAAACGAATGGAGGATATTAAAAACCGGAGGTCCCTGCGGTCGAGCGGGGGTCTCGACGGACAACTGAGCTACTTGCCAGCTCACCTGGACACACGCTGGGCTGGTTCCTGGTCTCTACGGCCACCGCTTGCTCCACCACGCGGCAGGGAACTACAGTCCCCAGCATCCTCGGCGGTGACATGCCCACTAGGAAACGAACGGAGGGGATTAAAAACCGGAGGTCCTTGCGGTCGAGCGGGGGTCTCGACGGACAACTGTGCTACTTGCCAGCTCACCTGGACACACGCTGGGCTGGTTCCTGGTCTCTACGGCCGCCGCTCGCTCCACCACGCGGCAGGGAACTACAGTCCCCAGCATCCTCGGCGGTGATCGCCCACCAAGAAACGAACGGAGGGGATTAAAAACCGGAGGTCCCTGCGGTCGAGCGGGGGTCTCAACGGACAACTGGGCTACTTGCCAGCTCACCTGGACACACGCTGGGCTGGTTCCTGGTCTCTACGGCCGCCGCTCGCTCCACCACGCGGCAGGGAACTACAGTCCCCAGCATCCTCGGCGGTGACACGCCCACCAGGAAACGAACGGAGGGGATTAAAAACCGGAGGTCCCTCCCGCCTCGTGGGACTCGCGCGGGCGACGCCGGGCGGAGCCCGGGCAGAGGGCGGGCCGTCTGTGGCCGTCTAGGGGCTGAAGGAGGCTGGGCTGGGCTGGGCCCCCCCTCTAACCTCCTGCAGTAAACATGGGCAAAAGGAAAAAGGTATGTTCCAAAGATGATGCTAGGTCAAAAGCCAAACACCCTAGACATTCTGAATCAATTATTTCATACCTAACCTCGGCGGTGGGGGCTTTGACTAAAGAAATCGCACACGCTGAGAAAGAACTGGGCCTGAATGCAGAGGAGATTGACCCAGCCCTGAGATCTGACCACATTAGGGTTTTTGGTTCCAACTGTTGTAATCACCAACCGGGATTCGATTTCACCTCCTATTGCACAACCAATTCCCCCAGATGCCTCGACTGTCCACTTACCTACATCCCCCACGCCCACCGCAACCCCACAAAGGTCATATAAGAGGAGAAAACCATTGTGCTCTTTGGGAAGGCCTAACAAAGACTTGACAAATACCAATAGACTGGACTCTCGCCTGAAGAGCCAAATTGGGAAACTTATCGAGGACCTTTTCATCGAGCGCTTGGAACCTGTATTGGTATCTGTAGCTAAGGACATTGTGGACACCCTTAATACCTGCGTAGCAGGGCTTCTCTCTAAATGCGAAAAGATTGATCAGCTATTGAGACAACATAGTGGGGACAAGGGAGGCACGACCCAGCCAGATGTTACATCTAACAACTTGTCCACAGCTGATAATTCTAATCCAATACCCTGTGGGGTAGGGGCTACTAGTATAGTAGGGAAGCAAAGCGCAAGGGGCAGGCTACCTAACCCAATAATGGAGGAAAATGCATGCCATACCCGGGATAAGGCCAATAGTAGACATCCCCGCCACCCTGGTTACACCCTGGAGTTGCCTCCAGATGCTGCACCTCTGGTGGCTATCTTCACAGGAGTTCCCCCGGTAAGGGGGGGTGTCTGGCAGACTACTGCTGACTTGATGAACCTAGCTAGTCAGTGGTGCGACCAGTTTAGCTCAGGCGATGCTAATATAGCTAGTGCAATTACAATGGTAAGGAGGGTACGATGGGTGGGGCATCGATCAAATAACATTCCCGGGGATTGCGTGGTGGTGAATTTCAAGAACAGGAATTGTGCTGAAAGATTATTTTGGGATGGTTCAGAGCTTGCAAATAAAGGCATTAGACCCCTCCCCCTGGGGTTTTTTCATCCACCACCCGGTGTCTATAGACACGCAGCCCCACATTCCCGACAAAACACAAGACCGAGCAATACAAGCAATTTAACATACCAGGCTAGGATGACTGCCCAGTGGTCCATAGCTCAGAGGCCAACTACGGGTGGGGACATTGAATCAATGAACTTACTTCCAGCCTCCCCGATAAATGTGCAACCTAGGGGAGAGATACAGCTTAGTAACAGGTTCTCACCCTTATCTCAGATGGAATGCAATGACTGACTGGGCCATGTAACTGCAAGTAAGGGGAGGGAGAGAGACTGTCCTACTACCCCCACAGATTCATGCAAATTTTTAAGTTGGAACGTGGCGGGCATTAGATCTAAAAGCTCTGATCCCATTTGGCTGCAATTTATAAAACACTTCGATATTCTGGCGTTGCAGGAAACTTGGGATGCAGACTCTAGCTTTAATCTTGATGGTTTTCAAAGCTTCGCCACTCCCGCGATTAGAGGGATTATGGGGAGATCTAAGGGAGGTTTACTCTTCCTTGTCTCCTTAGATCTTACTGGGTCATTTAGAAAATGTCATGTTGAGTCAGATAACTTTCTCATTTTGGAATGGTCTTTGTCTAACAAGAAATATCTTTTGATAAACTTGTATAATGCTATGGATGGTCTTGAACATTTTAATATATTAGAACAATTTTTGTCAGCATACAAAGTCAATCACTCTTATTCGATAGAGATTTTTCTCATGGGGGATTTTAACATACACCCTTGCAAATGGGATTGTTATGGGGATGATTTAGACATGCAGCTAAATAGTAAGGTACCTCATTTTGAACATGGTAAACAGGGGGAGGATTTGGAAGCATTGCTTTCCAATCTGAACCTATTAGAACCAGTTAGGGAAAGTGGTAATGAAAATGCACCTACCTTTACAGGGAGGGGGGTTAACTCTGTTATTGATTACATTTTTGTGTCGCCCCCTTAGCTGACTATAACATTAGCCTATAGTGTAGTGATATCACCATTAAGTGACCACAACCCTCTTGTATTAGAACTGGACATGAGTGCCAAGATTACCACCAGGGCCCCGGGAAGGGAAGCACCACGATCCATTTCTACAAAAGATCAAGGCAGACGGATAAAGTGGGACAAAATAGTCCCAGAGGCCTTTTTCGAAGATTTGACGGCCACGACTGAGTCCAATATGGGCATCTGCCTAGATGACAACGCTATGGGCGAGGGAACGATAACCTCCTTCTCAGCCATTTGTAAACAAGTAGCTGTTAATCTAAACAAGGGGAGAGGGTCACACCACAAGAAAGCCCATAGATGGTTTGATAGCTCTTGCTCTAAAGCCCATGAGGCCCTCCTGGAGGCCCTTAAAAGGAGCCCAAGAGATGGAATTTTGGTTTCCTCTCTCCACAGGGAGTACAAACTGGCAATTTCCCTGCGGAAACTGAAAATCAAAGAGGAAGCATGGGATAGCTTACAGGCTGTCGATGTATTAAGGGATAGCAGGAAGTTCTGGGCCATAATAAATCAGCCATTCTTCGCGGAAAGCGACAGTCTAGACACGCACTGCGTAATTCCGGACGATGTTTGGCTCCGGCATTTTCAGAACATTTATGGCGACAAGGACATGCCTGACTTAACATCCGTACTCCCTACTATTAGCTGTCCCAGGACCCCCATCAAATTCGAACTAGAAGAAGTAGAAAGGGCTATTGTTGCTACTTCTAAAAATAAGGCCCCATGCCCTGATGGGGTGCCTGCAGACCTTTTTATTATGTATCCTAACTTCTGGGCAAAAATCCTAACAAATGTATTTAATGCCGCAGCACTGGTGGGCTTTCCCCCATCTTGGGGTTCTTCAATTATCGTGCCCATTTTCAAAAAGGAGAGCCGTGGGGACCCCGCCTGCTACAGGCCCATCTCCCTGTTAGATTCTTCCGTCAAGATCATGGGAAGAATTATTCTTCAGAAACTGGGTGATTGGCTGAATGGCGGGGGGTTCTCTTGAATCTCCAGTACGGTTTCAGGGAGCACAGGGGCACCATGGGCCAATGCCTTAATTTTTACATCTTGATCAACAAGTACACGGTGGCAAAAGAAGGCTTCCTATATCTTGGGTTCATGGATTTATCATCAGCCTTCGATATGGTGAATCGCTCCAAACTATGGTGTATCTTGTTAGATATGGGCATAGATGCTCCCCTAGTTTATTTTCTAGCCTCGCTCCATCAGGACCTAGCAGCAGCTGTTAGGGTTACACAGGAGGGCAGGTGCACGGACCAATTTAGTTCTAGACGGGGAGTCAGACAAGGCTGCATCCTGGCTCCCCTTCTTTTCACGATCTACATAAATGGCCTGGAAAAATCTCTGGTCGGGGTCGGTGCGGACATCCCTAGTGCAGGAGGAACGGGTATCCCGGTCCTCCTGTAAGCGGATGACGCCGTACTCATTGCCCGTACAGGTCTGGGTCTACAGAGGCTGCTGGACAGCTTTGGAAAATTTATGGATGCCCTAGACCTTAAAATTAACAGTAAAAAATCTCATGTTATGATTGCAGGGGCTCGTAGGAAGCTCAGGAACGTCAAAACTTTTAGTTGTCTGGGTGCGGAAGTTTCAAGGGTCCCACTTTTCACGTATTTGGGGGTCTTATTCGACGAGAAAGGTAACTGGGGTCCCTAGCAGAAGCACAAAAGCAACATAGTGGCTACATCCACTACAGCGCTTCTTAATTTTGCCAAAAGATTGGGAGCCAAACCCTTGGAACCCAAGCTTAAAATTTATAAGGCTAAGTGCTGTGCGATTGCCTCTTATGGGGCATCGATATGGGGATATGGCCATGTAGGCAAAATTCAACTGGTAGAAAACAAGTTTTTTAGATCACTGCTGGCGGTACCTCAGTCATTGTCGACCATGGCAGTACATTGTGAACTAGGTATGGGATACATCTCAGACTATCTTAAAGTAGCTCCGTTGATTTGTTGGGCAAAGACATGGCTTAATGAGGACATTACTCTTAATCATCTCATCCTCAAAGATTGTCTGGCCCTCGACAAGGCACACAGCATCCCATGGCTGGCATACGTTAGAGCGGCGTGTGTCAGGCTGGGACGCCCGGAACAGTTTACCTCCCCAGAGGGAATTAAGAAAGAGGATCTGGGATGGATTAAACAGAATTTACGAATCATGGCAGAGGCAGATAGGGAGGAGGTAGAACTTAAAAAACTAGGAGTAAGAAGCATTTATGCTCTGCAGTCCTCGCCCCACATAGAACCCTACCTTAAGATTGTAACAAAGCCATACCATCGCTTTTTGCTGTTAAGGTTCAGATTTAACCTCATTCACCTTGTTCTGGGTGACTACCAACATTGGGGTAAGCCATCTGATTCTCCACCATGTTCTTGCGACAACTTCTCAACACAAGACACTCTTCACTTAATTATGTTTTGTGACAAATTTGCGGAGGCACGAAATAAATTCTTGTTGCCCATATTACGAGTAGCGGGTTTTCTACAGGTGAGGCCTGCACTATTATATTTGCAATTACTGAACAGTGTGCGGGTCATCTTTAGCGTAGCAAGTTTTCTGGTGGCTGCAGCAAGAGTGAAGAATAAAAGAACACTACATATGAATTGAATTGAACCCCTTCCCCACAACCTTAGAACAGAAACTATTATAAATTTTAAACTGTTTTTAATAGTAGTTTTAAGCACATTTGGAGATATTTTTGTATTAATTGTCTTCCCATGAACCATGTAATATATATTGTGTATATAAATGAATGCTTGTACATATATGCTTGTTTTTAAATGTATATATTTCTATTCTGTATGTATGTATTGTTGCTTCTTTTATGATTTTAATTAATCGAATAAAGAGTTTTTGACTGACTGACTGACTGATATGTGAGTGGAATTTCAATATCCTCGAAGAGAATATATTCCATAGGTGGGTCATCTTCTTTGTAGAAGTGAAACACGTTTGTTACTGGATTTGATTCTGGGAATACTATCCATGAATAGAATACCTCTGCCTGGTGATATTCATTTGCCTCTGTCACAAAAACTGCTCTACCACCTTTTATAGGTTTTAAAGTGATGGCTCTCCTTAAATTTGTAGGAATGTTTATAGCATTCTCATTGGTTTCATTAAAACCTGTATTGTCAATAACTGCTGCGACTTGGTCGAGTACAACTTCGCTGTTATTATCCCCATTTAGGGACATTGTTTAATGAAAGTTGGAGAGCAAGTTTCAAGGGAACAAAGATAAGGTGCACGATATTTTGGAACACTGCAACCTTCAACGTTGAAAAAGCCAAACAGCTAATACATAGGATTTTCATCCTACTCAGCTATGGCGGATATTATCCCTATCCACTCCAGCCGTCTTATGGAGTATTATGAGTTGAGGGTCTCTGAGAAAAGCACAACTGAGTTACTTCAGTATCTAGCAATAAATTAGTGCCTTACCAAACCGTTGGGCACCATGTAGTGTAGTTCCTATATACCTGATAGGCTTTGCGCATTTGAATAATGTACACTATAGTTTTGACATAGGACTGAGGTCAGTATGTCTCTATCGAGTACATAAAAATAATTACTTGTGTGTGCCAGCTAACTCAGAGGTCAATAGAAACTTCTCGAATGAACAAGAAGGGATTAGTTTCTGACAACTGCATAAACATGACAACCTTGCTTCCCTTAGAGTCGGAACAATCTCAGAATCATGGAAACAATAGATAACCATTTCACTTTGTCAATCGTGCATGCTTCGTTTCTAGAGAGTTGCACAGAAATAGATAGACAGGCATTTTCAATAAAAAAAGGTTTATTGAACAGTCTTATTTCTCATGCAAGAGATATGAACTGCTACAATCATAAGACAGAATGCAAAGTACAATACGTACAGGGTTTGCAGTAAGATAAAACAATACTGTAGTAGCATGGTTTGTAGCTATGACATATATTCATAAAAATACATAAATAAATAACACAGGCTAAAATACTCATCTGGTGCTTCTAAAATAAGCCTACCCCATTGTACCTAACCTAAGTGTAGTATGAGGGAAGAAGTAGGTACTGTTTAGTTATAGTCTAGTTTAGCTTTAGTTACCAAGAGTCCCTCTTGGTTCTAGTCCACTCCGTACCTTAGAATGAGAGAGGCTGGAATCTCTTTCCAGAGTCTCGATCTCTAACACCCCGCAAGCGGAGTCACAAACACTGGAGCTGGATTTTCTGCGAGGAGGATGGCAGCGTCTGGTCAGTGCGTCAGTTGGGGACTTGACTTACTTACGAACTTGCCGTGGTGAGCTGCGTCTCTGCCTGAGGATGTGCAGATGGAGTCATGACCCATGACTGCAACCCATGTCCTCATATCCTTGGTCAGATGAAAAGACAAAGGGAGAAAAGTTCACTTAATGCTCATGGTGATTGACCAAGCCACTTTCAAGTACATGTCTGTTATGTGTACTGAATGACTCTTACACATTTCAACTACTATTGTAAGCAATTGGTTGCATGAAGATTGGTACAATTAATTTCAAATGTCCATTCTCGTTCTCTGTGTCAGATTGAAACATGTGTAAGGCCTGCTACATTTGGTAGTGCCACAATGGGCCAAACACATTTGGGCTGTGGCTTAGTGTGATAAGTGTTCTGTAGGTTCACTACCACAGTAAGTTAGACTATGTTGATTACAAATTGGGGTTTGCTGTCATCCGTGAGTAGGCTGTACCAGTATGAACCTGTTTCACATGAACAAATACATGTGACACTCTGGAACCACTCATGTTGTAGTTGTTCCACTACCTAGTGCAACGAAGCCTTTAAATGGTTACATTGCTTTCAGAAGAGTAATGTGGTGATTACATGTGGTGTATGTTACATTTGGACACACAGACTACAGCCATGGAGGCCCTTCCTTACGCACAGTATTGCAATATGTCATATGTTCAAGTGGTGCATTCCTCAGGTTATTCCCACTATTGCTAGACATACGCAGTGGCTTAGCACATCTTGACATGTGTGACTTGCAGGTGTGCATTGCACTTGTGCCCTGATGAATGGTGCAAGTATGAGAATCACCCCTACTACACTTGCACTGTGTCAGGTAGCACTCACATATCTGTCCATTGGTACATTGATTATTTACTTTTATTAGATCTGACATGTACTTCAGATGTACTTACCAACCAGAATGCCATTCCAATGTGTGTCATTCTGGAATCGCTCATTGATGATGGAGTGCCTGAAGATGTCTGCATTATGCACACTCCCAGGGTACTTGGCCTTCACGTTGGTGAACATGCCACATGGTCCAGAATGGCTTGAACATTAATCAAGTATGCTTGCTTCCTGTTCCTGTAGAGATGGGATGTAGCTGCAGGGGGTACCAGCTGCATATGTGTGCAGTCCATGGCACTAAGTACATGTCGGAAATCGGCGATGGTATAGAAGCCTTGCTTGAGCTCCAGCTGCAGTTGTCGTGTGTTGGGCAAGTTGAGGTACTGTGTAGGGGTGGGTGGAGTTTGCAGAGTTTCACTCTCCAGAATTACGCACTTTATTCAGAAACCCTGTCAAATTCTGCAGAGTTCCACGAGTGAAGTATCTTATAAAAAAGAAAACAAAGCATACGTCTATGGTGCCTTGCCTTGCCTTGCCCCTCCTAATTCCTTGAAATAAACTGCCTCATGAGTGCCCCGTAGATGAGCGAATGGAGTGAGTTACATTGATTTTATTTATTTATGCAGCAGTGTCACACTTGTGACTCATTGTCAAAAACTCAAAGACAGGTCTCTGCTGGAATGCGCCCGGTTTGCTGTCCTCTGTGATAGCAGTTGTCTGTCTGCTATCTTTCAATACAAAAAGAGAGAGGGCCCCCGAGGTAAGGATAAGCAGGTAGGTAAATCAGGGGAAAATGTTACACTGAAGTATATATAGACTATCCTGTCTGCAAACTACTTTAGTGGGCGGAATCACTCACCATCAAAACAGCGCTCAATATGATTCACAAATGAGCCAAGAAACACTGCGCTAACTTTATACATAGATAAGGTAAATACCCATCCATTTGAGAAAAGTCGTACAGTGAACACTTGTATCAAACAATGAAACAACGGAAAAGATACATTTGCATTTTTATTGTTGGTATCAACTAATAGAAACTTAAATGCTATATGATCACATCAAAGACTATTTCTGAATACATCAAGACAACACAATATAAGGAAGGAAGACAAAGAATATCAACATCAATGATCACCAACTTCCACACACATCGCAATCATACAACATACAGTTAACACATTCTAAAAACAACAAAAGATACATAGAGATCTGGGAAGACCAGCCCACTATAGTGTACGGACAGAAACCTTAAAATTTGATGCCCGCTTATATAGGAGTTGATCAGTCTCAGTATCTTTAGAGAATGCCTGTAGCAAACAATGATTATGCTAGATTTTGCTATTCAATAAAGGTAATACTTGATGAAATAAGTGTCCTAAACAGTAGCACTTTTGAATCACTTAGTGGTTTGTTGATGCAGCAGACGTAATATACAGCGGTTCTATCTTGGTTTATCTCCACAGTGTCTGCCGACGTGTATTTCCGTGATGACCCACAGGTGAGATCGCAACTTCCTCAGGGTGCTAAAAACACAGGGTGATCAGGGAGTCTTGGTATCGACAGTGGATGAATAATGAAAATAAAAAATTCTGTTTTGAGCTAGGTTACTTGGCTCAAGTTATAAACAAAGACTAAATAAACAAACTATGGGGGAAGTGTAGAAAGCAGGATAGGAATAGAGTGCTTAATTTCTAAGTAGAAAGAGTACCGGGTGAGTCAAGTAAAGAAAAAGGAAAGAAAACCGCTATCACCAGTGGGCCTTAGTGTAAAAGATCAAACAGCACCAAAAGCGCAAAGATACTGCCAACTGTCAAACCCAAAGAGATAAACAACGAGTAAACACCAAGTGAAAAATGGTTGTGGGAGACATGTGGTACGTGCCTCCAATAAGTGACTGTGAACCCACGTCCGTCTATGGGTAATCATAGGCATGATTCAGAGTAACAATCTAGTAGACTAGATACTCACCAGTCCAAGTGGGAAAGCTCCATATAGAGGGGTATAGGTACTGCAAGGTTTATTTAAGCAGCGGTGTTGGACTTGTGACTCATTGGCAAAGACTCAAAGACCGGTCTCCACTGAAAGGCGCCCAGCTTGCTGTCCTCCCTGATAGCAGTTGTCTGACTGCTACTGTTGTCAGGGTGGAGAATACTGGGTGGTCTGGGTTTCTGCAGCCTGTGGAAGAAAGCCAAGATTAAGGACACCTCCCGAGCTGCACTGTAGCAGGGCAGAGCCGGTTTCCTCTCAGCTCTCAGTCTCAACAGAAATAACTTGGCAGAGTACATCCAGTTGCTCTGGTTGGAAGCTCAGACAGATGGGCCAATAAAGTGAGAAAGAATGAAGCCCAGGCATGAGCACTTTAAGAAGATGTGCTAGGTCAGGACAACATGACAGCCCTAATCTTTACCTACTGGGTGTATTCCAGCAGTTTCTCATTCCTGTCGGTGTTGCTTGCTGTTCGGCTCTTGTTGAATCTCTCGCCATTGGCCACAACAATCCGACATGCACTCTACTGACTGCAGAGTGGCATCACTTTTGCCTGCTCTCCAGAAGATGGAGTCCACCCTTGCTCGAGCAGACAGAAGCAGTAGATCCCATGGCAAGAAGAGCAGGCTTAGGTTACAAAAATTGGACTAGAGCAGAAGATGGGTGAGTGCATGCATGCATGTATAGCAACAGCTTAGATTGGTGTGCTGCTGCTTCTGTCTTTTGGCTGTTCTCTCATGTGGTGGTTGGTATGCATTGAGGATGACTCCGCTATGCACGGAGATGGTGCAAAGCTTCAAAATTTAACGCAGGCTGGGCGGTGGCACTGGTAAACTCTACTCCAGTTACATTTTTACATTTACTGTGGTGTTAGGTGGATGATGGTGTCTAGGACAGAGGGTAGGAAAGCCAAGAAAGATGGCTGGGAGATGTCTGCCACTCTGGCTCTTGTAATCTGGAATGACCCAGATGCCAACATGTAGGGGACAGCCATGAGCTTGACCTACGGAGAGATGTTGGTAGCCCTGGTCATTGGTAGCTGGAGCCTTGGCATTATCTGGTGTAGCAGTTGGACGATGGACTCCTTCCTAAGCCTGAGGACCTCATCCTCCCTGAGATCAATGAGGTAAGTTCGCTGACGATAAACGTGCTCCCTTCTCCTGCGCTGCCTTTGTGGCGGTGAGTGGGTGGTAATCGTCTCCTTGCGACTCCCAGCTGCAAAATCAACACCTCCATGGGGTAGTTGTGATTGCCACACTGTTCTGTCTGGCTTATCGTTTTATATACAAAAGCCAAGGCATCATTTCCTCTGTGTGGGTTTTCGAGGCACAGGATTTTTGATGCTTTTGGGCCTCTGCACCACCCTTGCCGTCGTTGTGTCATTTTAGAAAAATCTCGTATATATCAATGCATAATTTTTACAGTGGAAATTATGACAGAAGGCCTACTTTGTGTATATTAATACATACAGGATGCAGCCGGTTCAGACGCAGGTACATTTTGACGCAGGGTCCCCAAAAGTAACGCATTACCCTAGATCAGGGGTCTTCAATGTGTGGGATGCGACACCCAGGGGGGCCGTGGAGTGATAGAAAGGGGGTCGCGCATTCCCGATCACACTTCTGACAACAGTGATTCAGCCCCCCTCCTCCCCGTAGTGTGTCTCAGCTCGAGCTGCTGTGAGCTGCGCTGGGCTGTGTCTGCCGTCTCATCTCCAGCACAGCCCAGCACCCCTGAGTTTTTCACAAGTCGTTAAAGACCATTTGCATATTTAAATACCTTTTGAAAACTGGTTACTGAGGCTTAGTTTTTTTTTTATAGTTCCAGTACCCCCTGGGCCCCAACTCAGCCTTTTCCTCACATTTGTATTTTACATTTACTGCAATAGTGTGAGAATGCATTTCATGAAAAGAAATATAAAGTAGGGTTGCCAGAAGAAAAAAATACCAGCCATTTCTCTTGGAACACACTGTTTGCTTCCTCTCACATTTCGTTTGCTTTAGATACTTGCACAAGTGCCACCATTGCCTACATAACGTCTGTTCTTGTGCTGGAGTGTCTGCCATTTATTGCAGTATTATATTTCTACTTGTTCTTTATACGCTTTTGAAACCTGCACACATATCACTTTTTCCTCCTGTAATGTACCGTTTGCTACCTCTTGTATTTTGGTTGCTCACTATTGTCACTTTGCCTCATGTAACTTAACGTTTGCTTTTGTAATTTGTTCACTTACCATTTTCTCCTCATGTAGCATTACTGTTCCTATTATGAAGCGCTCTGACACCTTCGGGTAAAGTCCGCGCTATATAAAAACTCATAAATAAATAAATTCGTAATGTGACTTTTCTGTCTTTGTTCCCTTTAATTATCAGTCATGGATAATTGAGGCAGCCCTAGAACACAATTAAAAGTGCTTTCTATTTAGATTTGCTGTTCGCAGTATGCACAGATGAGTGCTGAAATATACAGCTTTAGGTGACTGCTTATTTTTGTACCGTCTGGGAGATCAAAATAATGATCAGGCAACCCTAACCATAGGACTGGAAGTGTGTTGCAAGATCAGCATATTATTTATTTCCTCCAACCTCGATTCCTGATTAATGTCATAATAGCAATAGTTTAACTTATATCTTAAACCATACGTTGCTGTCAATAATATGTTGAGTTACTTCAAGTGTCTTGAAATGCACCCTGCATTCAGAGAACTCACTTCTCAGTCTCGCACTTCACCTTCACGTTCACCATGCACTCACAGCGATCACAATGCACTCACACTGACCACCATGCACTCACATCATTCACCCTCTCACCCTGCACTCACAGTGATCACTCTGCAATCACAATGCACTTGCGTTGTTCACCCTGTACCTCAGCCTGCATTCACACTACTCATCTGCACTCATCCTGCACTCATGTGACACCTCATTCACCTGCTCCCTCACTGCTCAATTTGCAACTGGCTCAAACAAGCCCATCATTAACCATGCATTCATTCATGCCACTCTGCACTTATATCCACACCCAAATTCATATGGCCACCTCACTCATCCTGCAGTCACTCCTCTTTCCCTACTCTCATACTGTTGCATCGCTCACCGTGCACTCACATGGGCACTCTTCTCATCCGCAGAGGGTTAATGTGCCTGCTACAAAGAATATGTACTATGCAGATCACAGAACTGAGTGTGAGTAAACTATGCGTAGCACTATAAAAAAAATGTTTGTCAGAAAGGTGCTACACAGAGATGAGGTGCATTGTTGGTGCCACTGCAACTTTAACCACCCACCCATTGCCTTGCCTGTGCGGCCAATGACAATACGTATGCAACTACCAACCATAACACTGTACAAGTGTGACTATTTCAAGCCCCCAAAGCTATAAGAATGGCATGGATGTCAGGAGTTTATTGTTTTTAATGTATATTGAATTAATAAACAGCTGTTCTGCTCATCTCTAAATTACTCAGACAGAGCCACCATGTAGCAGATGGTCATAGTGCCAGTGTGCACAATTAGGTGCCAGTGCGGAGCACCGGAAACCACCTGCTCTAATTAAGCACTGGTGCTGAGGTAACAGGGGAGAGGGACATTTGTTCAAGAAGGTGTGAAAGAACAAAGTAGAGATGTGAAAGATGAATAGGGGGACTTGAGAGGTGCAAGATACAAATAGACAACAATTTGAATGGAGAGACTTGAGGTGAATGAGAAGTGCAGATGGGCACAGGAGGTGACAGGACCAGAGAGGCCATGAGATAAATGCGAGAAACTGTTGGAGATGAGGGCAGTGAAAAGACAGAATGGCAAGAGGTGATTAAGGGTGAAGTGAGAAGTTGAATGGGTAGGGTTCAGAAGATGTAAAAAGGGGTGAAAGAAAATGCCGGCAATATGAGAGAGGGATACAGGGTTGGTAGAGGAGAGAGGGATGGAAGGGAGGGGGTGAGATGAAAGCGGCATGGGAAAATTGCTTAACCCTGCACAAGACTGCCGGGATTTTAAGGGACCCCTGCTGCTCTCGGCCAGAGCGAGGTGAGCTTTTAATGTGGCAGCGCGCATTACTGCGGAGTGGAAGGTTGACTAGACATCTTTCTGATGTTAATTGCTGTATTTTGGTTATAAACTGGTACTGATGGGGTGAAATCTTTCCTCTGTGTTATTGTGTGCAAAAAATGTCAAAATAATGAAGCAATTCTATCCCAAAATAACGTGGCATCACATAACATTATTTACATTTTCCTCCCACACAATTAAGTCAAGCTTTTCGTGTAATTTGGTCCTCACCTGCCTCGTAATTCCAGAAGCACTGCCTACAGGTTTAGAAATGTTTGTAAGGAGGGGTCCTTACGACTGAAAATGTTGACAGGGGGGTCTCGGCACCCAAAAGTTTGAAGACCTCTGCCCTAGATACATCACCTGGTAAATATGGAGTAATTACGCCCTGCCAATGCATAAACACATTTCTTAGGGGTATGCAAAACAGGTCTAATTGGTTTATTTCACACCTGTGCATGATCGCAATTGGTCTTGAAATAATTAGTGTCAATTTGGGGCACTCCTCATTCAAATCACTTAGAGAAATGAATACACTTTGAATTATATAAAGCAATAAACATATTGAGGTTTTCTGCAAACCTCTACCGTATGGAAAATAATGTTTGGGTGCAATATGGGGATTATTTGTAACCATAAAAGTTGGTTGATAACAGGATCTTGACAGGAAACCAACCAACTTTCAGTACACAATACACAGAGCAAATTGCAATTCAATAAGAGAGGATTGAGATGCAGTGGCCTCCACAAGCATTTTATTCTACTTCTAAACAGCTACCCTGTGAAATTGCCTCAGTATGAAGAGGGAGGCTGTCACACATCAAATGCTCAAAGTCACTGGGTTTCAATTTGTAAGGCTTAATAGCATTTGTGCGTACAGCTGCCATATGATGGACACTTCCTCTCAGCCCTACCAGCCCTCCAAAGGTACAAAGATCTCCCAATTTTGCTAACAGCCAGCCCCCCTCCCGTTGCTATGGCTGTCAGAGGCACATTTATTTCCAGAAGCTCACCTGTCAGAGAGACTCCCAAATACAATTGCTCCAACCAGCACCCCTGCCATGTAGATGGACTGGGCCACCTGCCGCATAGTCCGCCAATCACATACCAGATCCCACTGTAAGGAACAGAGAACATGATGAGGGTGTGAATCACATCTAAGAGATGCAGAGTAACTTTTATTATAGCCCTCCCAGTAAAGTATTAGTTGCATCAGTGTATACCCATTGACTAAGAGGTTTCTGTGTTCATGAAAACAGGCAATCTAAAATAATGTGCATTGTTGCAGAATTTTTCTCTCATCATATAAAATAATTCACTGCTCATACAATACAGCATTGTTAAAGTGAATTGGGGCAGTTGTAAGTCGAGAGGATATCCCACGAATTTTAACAGATAGTAAAGATATAGTGCACATGTTACCCAGTGGAGAACACCTCTTCAGTTCCCAATCACAAACAATACATAAGACAGATCACAGGTTGTTGGTAGTCATAGTATATCATAGCTTCTTTTACTTCAAATTCAAACACTAGGCATGCTAAAAAGTGCACATTCTTTGTTGAAGAATTCTTTATGACAGAACATTGTTGTGCGTCATTAGATTTATATGTACACCCTCTCAGGGCATGCTCAGATAGCCAACAAAGGTCTGTGTAGATACCAGAAGCACTTATTTACAAATGGATGCAACCAGGGAACTTCAAGGCATTATCCCAGCTCAGGGCAGCTGTGATTGACACAGTCACGTTCTAATAAACTGTCCATCTATGGGCAACCCCAGGTTAAGGATAGAAAGTCTAGACCTCTAGACAGCTAGTCTCTCCTTCAGCCAGTTACACACCCACCAAATAGAGAGCTCTCTCACAGAGAGAGCTGACAGGGAACGTCAAGGGACCAGCCCTGCTCAGGCGCCTGTGGTGAAATACAGCCTTGCCCCAAAGAAATGTTTATCCTTTGAAACCCCCCTTGTAAAGGCAGAAGGTCTGGGCCGGCATCAGGCCAATATCCCTGCCAGGCAGCCCTGCATATACCAAAAACTTTCATAGTAAGAGCAAACATCACTAAACATATTGTGCCTTCAGGTTCTAATGTTATATTCTTTCCCTTTACTTCTGCCACTATTCACCAGGCAAAGGCATATAACAGGACAAAGGAGCAGAGGGAAGATGCTCCATAATACATAGGCTAAATATAACTGGCCCCTTTGGACTATTTAATAACACCCCTCTGCTAGTTTTGTGGTGTTTTTTCCATCTTCAATATTAATGTTGATTTAATAAAATATCATGGGTAAATGAAGCAGTGTATGAATCTTAATGCCATCATATGGTTAACCCACTGTGGCTCATCAACAATCACAGACAATAAATATGTCTTTTTTAGGTATGATATTAGCCAAGACCTCTTGATCTTAGTAAAATCAAGGGGCATATGTATTGTTATGTACGAATCTAGGACTCCAGTGTAATTTTCCCGATTCATGTACATATATAGGTATAATTTACCCGATCCTTATATAGGCATATAAATCATACCCATATTTAGACTGAGCCTATGCAGCCCAAATACGACATGGCTACTTCCACTAAATTCAGAGAATCCACAACGATTTCTTAGAAAAACCCATCTTCAGCAGCTAGGGACTTCCCCTTGCCTGAAAAATAATTTACCAAGGAAATCATGGAGTTTTCAAAGAACTGAGTCTTTGAGGACGTTATTATGTCCAATCATACATCAAACTTTGCACCTTCAAGGTATAAATATGCCTACATTTGCCCAGACAAACACTGGTTTGGAGCAGATTGACTATCTATTTGCCCAACGCGCCCTGCAGCAGCAAGTGCCGGTGGAAGCCGACCCTCCAGCTGACGCACTGAGAGACGCTGTCTTTCTCCTGCCGAGAAATCCAGCTCCAGTGTTTCCAGGCTACCCTTGCGGGTTGCTGGGAGATCGAGTCCTGAGAGAGAGATACAAGACCTCCTTCATTCTAAAACCAAAGTACAGAGCTGATTAGACCCGTAGAGAATTCTTAGATAGATTCTTGGCAGAAGAAATACTAAACTTAAGATACACCTCACTTACTTCTTCCCTCGTACTAGACTTAGGTTAGGTACACCGGGGTAGGCGTATTTTAGAAGCACCCGTTGAGTACTTTTAGTCATTCTTTTATCACTGTATGTATTTTATATGTTTTAGGCCTTTTTTAAGGCTTAGAAACCATATCATGCTCTTACAGTACTATTTTATAATACTATTCGTATTATATGCCTTGTACTTTATAACCAGTATTACGATTGTAGCATTACATTTCTAATGCTTGAGAAATAAGACTGTTCAATAAATACTTTTTATTGAAAACGCCCGTATCACTATTTTCTCAGCACCTCTGGTGAAACGAAGTATGCACTATTGACTGAGTAAAATAGCTATGTATTGTTTCGGCGACTCTAGAGATTGATTTCTTATTCTTGGGAAACAAAGTTGTCATGTTTTTGCGGTTGTCAGAAACTAATCCCTTCTTGTGAATTCGAGAAAGTTTCTAGTGACCTCTGAGCTAGCCGGCACTCACAATTAAGTCTAATATATGCGATAGAGACCTAGTCGACCTCAGTCCTACGTCTAAACTATAGTATATATTATTCCAATGCCCAGAGCCTATTGGGAATCTAGGAACTACACTACATGGCGGCCAACATTTGGTAAGGCAATAATTTAACACTAGATACTAGAGTAACTCAGTCATGCTTTTCACACAGACCCCTTTTTTACCCGTAATACTCCAATAGACGTCTGGAGTGGGTAAAAGGAAAATATCCACCAAAACTGAGTAGGACGAAAATCCTATGTATTAGTTTTTGGTTTGATCAACGTTGGAGGATACAGTGTTCTAAAATATTGTGCACCTAATTTGTTTCCTTGAAACCTTTTCTGCAACAAAATGCAGGATAGTG
Organism: Lissotriton vulgaris; assembly: GCF_964263255.1. Taxonomy (NCBI): domain Eukaryota; kingdom Metazoa; phylum Chordata; class Amphibia; order Caudata; family Salamandridae; genus Lissotriton; species Lissotriton vulgaris. The sequence goes on from NC_141697.1 coordinate 550,702,694, forward strand.
ACGACGACAGAGAAAGAGTATGAACTGCAGCAGCAGCACAAGCAATTTTAGATGACAGAAATCTGCTAGAGAATGACCCGGAGGTTATAATCCTCCCGCTAAATGTAAAAAAAACTATAACTTACAAACTCATAAATAATGGAGTATCATCGAGAGGTGGTAAAGTAATCTTTGTTATAGAGGAACATGAATTTCAACAGACAGAAGTATTCTATTCATGGATTCACTTTCCTTCAGCAGATGGAGGGACACACGAGTTCCACTACTACAAAGTAGAGGAACCTCCAGAGGAATACGGTCCTTACGAGGATGTTGAAATTCCATTAACTTACTAAGAACATCAGCTCTGGTTTAAAGGCACCCTACAACATGAAAATAACATAACCAGGCTCGGTCCACTAGGTAGACCAGGAGCAACATGGCCGGTACTAGCCAGCCATACACCACATCCTGACATTGAAAAAATGACAGGTCCAGAACTGTTAATACAGCTAAAACAGTTAATTAAAATTCATAGACAATTGGTTCAATATGTCATGCGGACTTTAACTGTCCAACCTACTGTAAGGATTCGACAGTGCACCCCTCATCAGGGGAATACAAACAAAATCACACCACAGACTATACAATCAGTCATTGGTAAATTGCCCGCAAAGAGGGAACAAATTCCTTTTTGGCTAGCACAAAAAATCACTCAGATAAAGGCAGTATTCCCTGATAGTACACCTCATGAGAAACACAGAATTCTGACAATCTGTTTACCAATGGAGATAGCACCACAGGTGGAGGACTGTGACACTTTGGGTACAGTCTTTGCTTCAATCTACACAAAAACACATGGTGTTCCGTCTATTGCGGTAATACCAGACGTCCTGAGACAGATTTAAAATGAATACGGAGCAGAACCTGCCTTAAATCTTGGTATGAAATTACTAAAAGATTCCAAACAGGACTCGGCTATACTATTAGCCAACATTAAAGGTGAAGCAGCATCCTTGACAATCCGCCAAAAACTAAAAGAAACAGATATAACAGACCAACCATATGAGCTTGCAAGAATTATTGAAAAATCATATGAAGAACTAGGTAGAGATAGTTTGGGTGGAAAACCATTAAAACCCCAACTAATAGAAAATCCTGAAAAAGTTTTTATTAAAAATAATCTCACTACTCCTAAAAATAAGTGGGAAAATACCAAACAGACACTTCCTAAAGAGAAACGTTCTCAGTCGAGAGGAAGATCTCCCCAAAGGGGGGTGTAGGTCTCCACAACGGGAATCCTCTGAAAAAACCTATAACCTTAGAAATAGGGATAATCTGAGAAAACCAGTCAGACATCAAGATACTGATACACGTTCCTCTCGTACCTTTCAGACTTCCTCGCAGAAATCCGAGAGGACGATCAGAACAAAAAGAAGAACGCATGAAGTCCAAAGACGAACAGTACGTTCCAAAAAATAAGAAAACTCAATTCACCAAGAAAAAGTTAGCAAGCGTAAAGATCAGACATGCCGAGGATCTTGAGGACACACCTCAAGAAAGGGGAGTGGGCCCAGACAATGCTAGACAGCGCAGCAGAAGTAACCATAGCTCACAAGATCCTGAAGGATCATCTGGAGACAGTGGACTTGAATTAATCCATTCAAGTTGGAACTGCAGACACCAGGGTTAGTGTACCCAACAAGTTATATGAGATAACACTCCGGATGGAGGGGGACATACCTAGAAAAATAAAGGCACTCTTTTGGGAGAAGCTATCAAATGGTTATGACATTCTTCTAGCTGAACAAGACTGGCCACCTGAATTTGTCAGGGAGTGGCCACATGGCGAAGAGATATTTATGCCAGCCTTCTCAAATCACATTCCAATTCATAAAAAATACACATATGCCAGGAAATGGGCAGTAGCTCTAACTCCAGCATTATATAAAAATCATGCAGGATGGGATTAGGACTCTCCTCACCATAAAATTAAGGTAAAAAAATCAGCCTACTGCCCAAAGGCAGTATCCAGTTAAGCAAGAAGTAAAATACAGGTCAGGGAGATTTTAAATCAACTTGAATACCAAGGGGTGATTGAAACATGCACCTCGTCAATGAACAATCCTTTATTTCCTGTCTCCAAATCAGACAATTCATATCGTCTAGTGTTGGATTACTGACATTAAAAATCCTGTTGCAAACATTTGCAGTACAAAATGCGCACAGTGCACCATTAATGAATAACATTGTGCGGAAAAAATATAAAATTACATTAGATATTTCAAATGGGTTTTTCTGTCAAAGCATTGCACCTGAAAGCAGGCATTTGACCACTTTCTCAATAATGGGGACACAGCGACAATTTTGCCGTCTCTCCCAAGGATTTAAGAATAGTCCAGGGTTATTTTCAGCCAGAATAACAGAGTTACTACAACTGTATGATGATGAGGCATTATCTTATGTCAATGATATCTATCTTACAGAAGATGATTTGGATGTGACCTTGAAAAGAGTCAACACCATAATACCTGGGCTTGCTTCTGAAGGGTACAAATTCAATTTTAAGAAATCACGACTTGCCGACCTCAACGTCCTATTCTTAGGATACAAACTTTCAAGTGAAGGCAAAAGCCTGGCAGCTAACTTTCTAGAGAAATGTGCGCTGCTCCAACCTCCAAAAATGCTGAAAAACTTACAATCAATTCTAGGTTTCCTGAATTTCGGAAAAACGTATGTCCTAAATTACGCAGAAAGGGTTAAACCTCTTTACAAACTAATCAAACCTTATTTTAAACCAACTAATTGGACTCAAAACCATACAGAAATGTTGCGTTCAGTGCAAACAGACATGTTAGCAAAAACACAGTTAGAGACACGCGACAATGTACGCAATCTTGTGATCCGAATCATCCCAGGGAGATGCTGATTTACACACCTGACCTTTAATGAAGGTGAAAAGGTACCAATAGCATACAAATCACACTTGTACACACAAGCTGAAATAAAATTCACTTCAACATAAAAAATTCTGACAGCTGTTCAAACTGCAGTAGCAAAAGAAAGAGCTCTCGCGCAGGGAAAACGCATAATTATCATTACACCTGTACCTGCCTTAGAGGCAGTGACGAAAGCAAGCATTCCCAATGCTAAAGCCTTACAGCCAAGATGGATTCAATGGGTTAACTCTCTTGCTGCAATAGACGTTGAATACGTTTTTGACCCCTATTTGAAGGCACAAGAATTCCTACAATATGAACACGAATGTCCTCTGCCGATCGAGATTCTGCCTCTAGAACATTACGGATGTATAATCTCAATTGGGGGTAAACAAGCCTATAGTGCTGCGTGCGCGATTGTTAAAGGTCGCTGGCATGAAGGTTAATTTAGACTGATGTTCACTAAAACTCAATAACTCAGAGACTCTACAGCTCAGCGAGCTGAACTACAGGCTTTCAAGATGGCGCTTGAAAATACCGATTGCGAATTCCCCACACTAATAATGTGCGATTCATATTACTGCGTCAAGTCTTACAATGAATACCTGCAAAACTGGGTTCGAAAGGGTTTCAAAAACGCAAAAGGTGGCACAATTAAGCATAAAATGCTTTGGGAACAAATAGTTCTTTTACAGAAAGAACTACAAAAGACTCACGTGATTCACACACTGAGTCATCAGCGTGATGGGTTTCACGTTAAAGGGAATTCATTGGCTGACGAGGCCGCAAAGGCAGCTTTGCAAACAGCTTCCGTAGCTACAATCGCTCGCTCGGTGAAACGTTACTAACGGTAAAAGCCTCAATGGAAGGCAGCTATGCAGCGTACCTCTAAACTATCCACTCACTTATAAATACATAATTGATGCAAACTCCGTTCCTTTTGCTCAAATCCCTGGAGTGGGGGACAGAGTAATCCCAAACAGGAACCGGAGAGCTGCTTTGGTACACGAAGCACATATGGGAGCGGGTCTTATACATCAGGGGATCTTAGAATCTCTAATAGAGTTAGAAGAGCTGTATTGTTGGCCAGGAATGAGCATCCAAGTTTACGAATTTGGAATAAACTGCGATACTTGTTACAGATATCATAGCTTTGAAGATCACCAGATACCTGACTATAGTGTAGCCAGCCCAGTTCAGACACCATTATTAGACAGCATTAGACTATCTACACGCAGACGTCACCCTGGACAGACGCGGTCCCACAACTCATAGCACAAGATTTATTTGGATGTGGCCCCGGCGCTCGGCTGACGGCAGAACTGTTATAAAGGATTTGCGAAATCTTTATCGGCACATACGCAATCGGCACGCTACATTCTGACCAGGGTCCTGCGTTTAGCTCTCGAGCTTACAAAGAGGCCATGGCTAGCTTGGGCGTTGCATTGGGGTATTCTAGTCACTTCCATCCAGAGAGTAATGCGGTTGTGGAAAGAAAAAACCGTGCCATAAAGCAATCCATAACAGCTAAGGTATTCGGTTCGGGTGATGGGTGGGTCAAACATCTAATAAGTGTTCAACGTAGTCTTAACAATCTGCCAAGGAATTCTCTGGGTGGAATCACTCCATATGAATTACTGTTTGGTATTAGAATGATAATGGAAGACCTCGATTGTCAGACTTCAGTGGTGGAACAAAAACCCTTTGATGTCAAAGATCGTTTGGCTGTTTTACAGGACTTAAATAAAACAAGAAGAAGTCTGAGTAACAAGATACAGAAGCCAACAACCACTGAAGAGAAACCACCTGTCCCAGCAAGAGCTGTCTGGATTCCAAAGATTGGGGATCTAGTCAGGGAAAAGATTGCGGTAAAGAAGAAATTTGGGCCTTCTTACAGAAAAGCAGTACCTGTCTTAGCAATCCATGGAACAAGATCAGTATTACTACTGCCCCTTGCTGGTAAAAGGGAGAACAGAGTTGTGTCCATCCACCTGGTCAAACCACATCATGTGGCCGATAATAAGTAGTAGGCCCAGTGGACTTCCATGATGTAGCAGACGACCAAATCTTACTACAATCCAAGAGGTTCAAACTGAAAGACTTATCACCTTTGATAAACCTGCAGTAAGACAAGAAGGACTATGCAACAAAGCCATGGAACTTGTGCCTCTTGAAACCCAAATAACAGTTCGTCAAGAAACTCCTGTCTACAATGATGTAGCCTCTGACTATACAAATATGACAAAGGAAGAAGCAGCTCCAAAGATTAATAACAATCCTGATGCAATTCCAACAATTGACAGAACTGCCTCTGGCTGTTTCATCAACTTTGGTACATTTTCTGCGGATCCCAGTGAACCTGAAAATACACCAGCGAATCAAACTTTCAAAGAAAAAATAACAGGACTCTTTCATCAACTTGAAAAAACATATCTGGTTACACCATGGATTTAATTGTGTTAGGCGTACTGTTCCTCCTGCTCTGGCTCATACTAGTGTTAAGTTTGGGAAGAATGATATATGGAAAATACAGTACAATGGACACAGCAAGCAAGAAAATCAACTTGCTCCAGAAACCTCACAAATCATCTCATCATGAACGAAGAGACCTCTCATCAGTGAACATCACAGCCGTTCCTATACCTGGTGGCATAGCATAGGACAGAACTGATTACGACATCTATCCCCCGTTGGAACTGATGAAGATTCCACACCAGTTCAAGGTTTCTTTGTGTTGGCTTTATATCACCCAGGACTTTTTCTGATGATTGGGACTTTGAAACTGTTAATAACTTGATGACAGACTTAGAAATGTCAGCTAAATTTACAGAACATGAATACTTAGAAGGTTCATCAGATTATGAACAAATGTATAGTTTTAATCATTATGGTCACCATTATTTGCATAAATCTGCAAGCCCTAGAAAGGTTTTTAATTATAATCAATGGGAACATTGTCCAACACCACCAAAGGGTAGCTCAAAAACATTTTATGAAAAGTTTCCCTACTTCTCAGGGTTTAATGTTACAAATCCAGATACGTTTTTTTTTCAAAAATATGAATAAGACAGGAATGAAAACAGTGTTGACCAATAATAAACAAATTTATTCTGCAAACTTTTATGCTCAGCTGTCTACATTAGGTTTTGACTTTTGGAAAGACAACATTGAGACAAAAACTGTCTGGGGCACAAAAGACTGGCAGGTGCAAAGTTTAGAAGCCCTGTTCAGAGCCTGCATTATACCAGAACAAATAATGTTTTTAAATGACACTGTTCAACAAACTTCTTGTCTTGGCCTGGCTAAGAAAAAAGATTTAAATAAACCGTCTATACCTAAACCCACATCTGACAGTAATGATACTACAGAAGAGGAGGTAGACGTACATTATATTTTGATACAAAACAGAACTAATCCTGATTGGAAAAAAATGGTTAATCTGGCCCACAGACACAAATAACTGTCAAGATAGATTCCTTAACAAAACACAAGGGTTCACAGTGAATAGGCCAGATCCAAGATACTCCCAGAGACAACATCCAGGGATAGTGACTACTTACAGTGTAGGGAAGCTATGCCTTGAGTGGCTACAGAAATCCACACTTTCAGAAATCAAACAACACTTATCTTTACTTAAAGAAGGCAATGATTTGCGATATTTCTTAATGGGGCCTCGCAAACCACGTCAAAAGCGTTTCATATATGCCGGTATATACTCTGCGTACAACGAAGCTTGGAAAATAACGCAAATGGAAACTACAGAAAGAATATGAGAAATTGATCGTATTAATTTAGAGAAAACTCTCTCTGTAGTGGACAATGGGTTAATGACTCTGTCCTCTAGAATATATTCTTTGGACAGCATTGTATCCTCTGCAATAGACATAATAGAGCAGGATTTGCTAATGTAACAACAAGGCCAGTCACAATTACGTTTTATAATGCAGCTAGGCTGGACTTTACAAAATCTTCATTCAGGCTACGTGCCATGGCGACTAATCAACACAACGTCATTGCTTGCTCTAATTACCCTTAAAGATAAATAAATCTCTTTGGCACAAAGAGGAGCAGACTATATGATGCTGAGCATTGAAAAACTGGAAAGATTACCATTGACAGTTTCTGAGAAGCCTGTCATTGATTGGATAATACATGGCACCATCACGATACCAGTGACGATTTTCCAATTTCAGTATTGTCTACAGCATATACCAGCGGGCCTGTATGAAAGGTAAAGAATACATTAAATCAACCTGGACTTTACCTTACACACACAAATGTTGGAGTGGGGGAAAAGAGGTATTCCTTAGTGGTAAAAATTGTAAGAACTCACTAAGTCGTACACTTTTGTGCCAGAGTATTAATTTACACGGAGCCTGCAAAGGTTCTGCAAATAACCTCTCTTGCCACCTGCATGGTACACCCTCCACAGTGATAGAACCAATTTTCAGGCAGCTATCCAGTGGCAGCTACGTTACACCCATTGACCACAGCTTTTGTGGCATGTTGCCAGGAAAAGCGTATCTAGTTAGTGTGTCATCCAGGGTCACTTGTTGTATGCAAGTATTGTATCCAAAGAGCAGGACAGACAGGGAGACAGCGTTATGGCCTTCACTGAATATCTCTTCTATACGAATTGATACTTTAAGCAGAATGAAAGTCATTCTTTTACAAAAAACTGTGCCACTGACCTCGTCTAGAGAAACGTATGATCTGCAAGTTGCCAGGACTTCTGCAGAGATAACTGCATTATTATCAACAAACTGCCCAGTACATTTCGCAGAAATGTTAGGTCAAATCTTAAACATGTCTGATACCAGTGGCATTGCACATGCATTTAAGACGAATTTTTTCGGGACTGTTAACACCATTTGAAGCAGTCCTCAGCATTTTTCTAAATTTCGTGCACTCTGTATTCAGCGTCCTGCCTCTCATCTTGGGACTCATAGCAGGAATTTTATTTTTATTCCTTCTGCTCCGATATGGCAAGTCCAGTCGCCAGTGATACCCAGACTACCATGGAACAAGCTCTCCTTGCCATGAGGTATCGTGAACGCATTACACAGATTCTTAGCTTGGCTCATTTAGGAGATCTGAACACCACCTGGTTCCTTTCGTTCAGACCAATCTGGCAAGATTGCATCTTACTTGTTCTACGATGCCTGCTTTGCGGAGAGGAATGCGTGTTGGACATTTGTCTTACACTTCCATCAGTCCTGCCATCGGATGTTGGCGCTTTGCTAGGTCCGGTAACGACTCATGCATCGCGTTGTCCCCAACGGCTGCCAATTCTGATGTTGGCAATCATTGAGGTCTCACCCGCAAGTCTAACTGAGGGTGAGATACGTGACACTACAGGCACACAGGTACCACCTACTGCGGACATTGCTAATGCATCAGACGCTGACGGCGATGATCCTCATCTATACACATTTGCCCTGCTAACTGAAGTGGCTCCACTTTCGCCTACCATAGTAGACAGTTTCTTTGCCAACCTAGACGATCTGATGTTTTCTCCTGACACCGAGAATAACTTTTGACTCATGCACACAGCGTTCCCTGAACTCTGAAATTCTGCCTTCATTTTTTCAAAACAAACCAACTAAAAAGGTGAACCTTTTCCAAAATAGAACTTTTGGCCCAGGTTAATCTGCGTAAAGTAGAAATCTTCTTAAAGAACAAGATTTCTTTTGAAAAAACTTCCTAATGACTATATTTGGCCTCGTCCTATAAACTAAAACAGTTTAAATACAATGGTATGGGATTGTCTCAACCTTTTTTCTTCTGTACCTTAAGAGACATTTCATGAATTTTATTTCATTCTTCATAAAAATTAGGATGTATACTCTCATAATATGCTTCATATCTGTTGAGACTTGTTTTTCATACAGTTTATACTCTTTTTCATGTGAACAAAACTTTTCAGAAGCAATTTGTTTTTTGGGTGGGATTGTAAACACTTGCCTTAGATATGTTCATTGCTTATACATTTTGTTTTATTGAACTTAATATCGTGGAGTGGGTGTTATGTACGAAGCTAGGACTCTAGTGCAATTTTCCCGATTCATGCCCACAACTATACTAATATAATAAAGATAGAGCCCAAACCTTTGAGGCGGGTAATCTCAGGAACCACAGCACCAATCACAACACCCAATACAGCGTTGGAAAGGGCAGTTGCAGCAGAAGGACATAGGCTATGCAGACGCCCACCATATACATTTAAAAGGTAAAATAAGCGTGCCAGCAAAGTAGTCCCTTGTAGGCGTGTCTGCGTTGTGATGTGGGCGTGACAAACGCTGGGGGCGTGTGGTACATTCCGCCCTTCATGCCATTTCTCATAGTGTGTGCTGTGGGCGTGTGCTGGGGGCGTGGGCGTGTGTGGGGCACGGAATTACGGAAAACAAAGCGAGTGTTGTGCCCAATATTTCATTGTTTTTTCTTCCCAGGTTCTGTACATTCCAGCTCTGGGTATGAGTGCCCCACGCTCCCAGCGACGTGCACCAGCTTTACTGTATGGAGGTCAGGCATGGCGCTATTCCCAAAGGCCGGAAGGAGCGCAAACAGGGGCCATTGTGCAGGAAATGTAATCTCACCTTAATTTCCGGTGACGCCTGAAGCGCACACTAGAGATTTTCCACCTCTGTTGCGCACAGGCCTCGCGCCACGCAGATCCGGACACAAGGCCCGCCTCCACGGAAATAGCAAAAAAGGACTATCCCTCCCCGGGAATATGTGATGACATTCCACAAACCAACATCCCGCATACCAACACTCCGCAATTTGTATAACACAGGACTATTACTCCGCAAAGACATCATTTCTAAAACTTTTACAACGCATATGACTTTATCACGCATGCCATTATAACGCAAATGCATATGTGGTAAAGTCATATACATTGTAAAAGTACATTATTAAAACACCAAATATATGTTTGTATATATGTGTATTTATATATTTATATAAATATATATATATATATACATACACTTTTTTAAATTTAATTAAAACATTTATTCTTTTAAATTGCATCATTTATATTATTTGTATTTATTATTTTATTTTATTACCTTTTACACCCTAAAAACGAATCCCCCTGCTCCCTTTAAATACCCCTGCACCCCATAATCATAATCATAACCCACCCTTAACTCCTTAAAATACCCCAACACCCTTAAACACTAACCCATCCTAACCCTATAAATATACCCTGTACCCCAAAACCCAAACCTATCCCTAAACCCTAAAAATACCCCTGTACCCCAAAACCCAAACCTAGCCCTGAACCCTATAAATACCCCTGTACCTCAAAACCCAAACCTACACCAGAACCCTAAACATACCCCTGTACCCCAAAACTCAAACCTAGCTCTGAACCCTAAAAACACCCATGTACCCCAAAACCCAAACCTACCCATGAACCCTAAAATACACCTGTACCCCAAAACCCAAACCTAGCCCTGAACCCTTAAAATACCCCTGTACCCCAAAACCCAAGCCTACCCCTGAACCCTAAAAATACCCCTGTACCCAAAAACCCAAACCTAGCCCTGAACCCTAAAAATAACCCTGTACCCCAAAACCCAAACCTACCCCTGAACCCTAAAATACCCCTGTACCCCAAAACCCAAACCTAGCCCTGAACCCGTAAAATACCCCTGTACCCCAAAACCCAAACCTACCCCTGAACCCTAAAAATACCCATGTACCCCAAAACCCAAACCTAGCCCTGAACCATAAAAATACCCCTGTACCCCAAAAGCCATACCTATCCCTAAACCCTAAAACTAGCCCTGTACCCCATAACCCAAAACTATATCTGAACCCTTAAAATACCCAAACACCCCAAAAGATATACCTCAGTACCCCAAAACATATACCCCTATACCCATTCTTACCTTATACAAACATTTAAAAAAAATTATGCTTTTACCATTCATGCATTTACAACAAATTTCGTTGTAAATGTATGCGTGGTAAAAGCATATAAAATGTAATACCATGCGTTATAATGGCATTGTGGAGTCATGGTACTTTCGTAATGAAAGTATGTGGAGTGATGGTATGCGGAAAGAAAGTTGCGGAATAATGGGTGTTTACCCTCCCCCGGTAAGTACATTGGTGGCACGGCGGCCCACATCTCCAGCAACATACTCATATTTTTTCACCATCCATTTGAAAAATGCACAGGTCTCTCTCATTGATGGCCAGCACCAACATACACTTTTAGACACACCTCCGGCCACAAGTTCTAGAATTGCGAACTTAAGAGTTGGGGAGCTACGTTCGAATCTCGGCTTCAGCTCAACATCCTGTGATTCCAGGCAAATTGCTTTGTCTCCCCGTGCCTACCACACATGAATGTGTTCTACTGTAATGTAAATTGTGCTCATGCCATGTTGTCGAGTTTGCGCTATATATTATTGCAAGGAAAAATAAAGTAGGGAAACTCGAGTTCACAAACGCGCACTCTTAAGTGCATCAGCAGTGCACTGTGAATCGGAGCATTTCACAGGCCTGTCACAGATAAGAAATGCTATCAAAACGAAATCCTACAAAACAATATACTACTGGCCGGCAGCAATTCATACCCAGACAACGTCGGGACGGGCTGCTAGTATAGGTATAATTTACCCGGTCCTTAAATAGGCATAGAAATCATACCCATATTTAGACTGAGCCTATGCAGCCCAAATATGCATGGCTACTTCTACTAAATTCCGAGAATCCACAACAATTTCTTAGAAAAACCTGCCTTCAGCAGCTAGAACTTCCCCTTGCCTGAATACTAATTTATCTAGGAAATCATAGAGTTTTCAAAGAACTGACAGCTAGATTCATCAAAGAGCCGTTTTGTGAGTCCTTAATAGCGATTATTAAGAATTCGCTATTAAGGACTTGCAAAACGGGATTCATGTAGGAATCGCTAAATAAATTGCGATTCCTACACATTCCTTATTTGCGATTAGCAAATTGCTAATCGCAAATAAGGAATAACTCCCCATTCATTGCTATGGCCCTAAATGCACATAGGAATGAATGGGGAGCATTCCTTATTTGCGATTAGCAATTTGCTAATCGCAAATAAGATAGCGATTTCAAGGGTGCCAGGGGTGTCCAAAGGACACCCTGTAGGACCCCTGAAATGCAAATTTAGTTTACACAGGTGTTGCGCATGCACATGTCCAAAGGACATGTGTGTGTGTATCATGCAACTGAGAAAAATGCACTAAAGTGCATTTTTCTATTTTTTCACTATTTACCACGAAGTCCGACTTCGTGGTAAATAGCGGCCAAATATTGCGAATTCGCAATTTAAAATTGGTTAATGAATTGCATTTAAGGAATCTCTAATAGAGATTCCTTAAATGCAATTCCTCGCAAATATGCGATTTCGCAAATAGGGATTTTTGCATTTGGGATGATGAATCCCAAATGCAAAAATTGCGCTCGTAAAGGGCCAGATTCTCAGAATCTGGACCTTTGCGAGCGCAGTTTCCTTTCATGAATCTAGCTTTGAGTCTTTGATGACGTTATTATGTCCAATCATACGTCAAACTCTGCACCTTCAAGGTATAAATATGCCTACATGTGCCCAGACAAACACTCAGTGGTTTGGAGCAGATCGACTATCTACTTGCCCGACGCGCCCTGCAGCAGCAAGTGCCGAAGGAAGCCGACCCCCCAACTAACGCACTGAGATGCGCTGTCTTTTCTCCTGCCGAGAAATCCAGCTCCAATATTTCCAGGCCACCCTTGTGGGTTGCTGGGAGATCGAGTCCTGAGAGAGAGATACAAGACCTCCTTCATTCTAAAATCAAGGTAGGGAGCTGATTAGACCCATAGAGAATTCTTAGATAGATTCTTGGCAGAAGAAATACTAAACTTACGCTACACCTCACTTACTTCTTCCCTTGTACCAGACTTAGGTTAGGTACACCGGGTAGGCGTATTTGAGAAGCACCAGTTGAGTACTTTTAGTCATTCTTTTATCACTGTATGTATTTTATAAGTTTTAGACATTTTTATGGCTTAGAAACCATATCAGGCTCTTACAGTACTATTTTATAATACTCTTCGTATTATATGCCTTGTACTTCATAACCAGTATTACGATTGTAGCAGTACAATTCTTGTGCTTGAGAAAGAAGACTGTTCAATAAATACTTTTTATTGAAAACGTCTGTCTCTCTTTTTTCTCAGCACCTCTGGTGAAACGAAGCATGCGCGATTGACTGAGTAAGTAGATATAAGGTCCAATCTGCCGCCCTGTATGGGGCGGAAATTTGGGGTCCAGTATGTAAGAAGACGTTCGAAACACAGGAGAATAAGTTTATCAGGGGACTTTTAAAAGTTCCTAATAATACCCCACGATACCCTTATTCCTTGATTTAAACATCAAACATACTGATCATCACGCAATGTTGAGACCATTACTGTTGTGGGTTAGACTATGGACAACTTTTGAACTAACTGTTACAAAAATGGCTTGAAAGAAGTCCTTGACCTTGACAGTGGCAGTAACATTTTCTGGTTTAAACACGTAAAAACCTGGTTAATTAAGCTAGGATTAACACATTTTTGGAATGAGCCGGAATCCTTAAATTCTGCCTCTAAGAAAATAGTCAAACTGTCTTTTTGGTCATATGTGAGCCATGACTCTGTGTATATAAGAACGCATGGTCCACCAAAAAATTTCTTATGGTAAAAAATGAGGCCTTTTTTGAACAATTTCTCGATGAGATCCAGCCACCTTTGGCTAAAACATTATATCTAAAATTCAGATATGGAACTCTGAGGACAAAGGCCACTGAGAAAAGCTGGGGGAAGATAAACAATGATTACTGCACCTTGTGTACCAATAATCAAAGGGAGGATGTTCCACATATATTGTTTTTTTGCCCTAGTTATGGTAACGCAAGGAAAAAATGGATAGTTCCCTTGTGTTACAACATTATTATTATTATTATTATTATTATTATTGGGACATTTGTAGAGCGCTGCGTTACGCACACCGGCGTGTCCACGCGCTAAAACATTGGCTCCACTTCCCATAAGGAAGCTGGCAGGATCTTAAGTACGGATACCAGCCAAGTAATTGTGTTCGGAATCAGTAAATTTTTATTGGCCGTAAATTTCATTAGACAGAAAGTATCTCTTTCTTTTTAAATGCTTATCCTACGGACTTGCTTAAACCACGAATCATGTTTAGTTAAGTCGTGTGATCTGAATTTTTTTTCTGCCTGGCTGTTATAAATCAATTTAATGCCTTTTTAACTTGAATTTTTAACATTTTAAATATTTATTCAACTTCTGTGCTAAATCCTAACCACAATATTGTGTCCTAAATATGATGAAATGTAGATTTAATAATAGGGTGTCCAATTATAATGAAATGTAGCACTGACTATTGTTTTTTGAGTATTATTTTGTATTGTATTTTATTGCCATCTTTTATGTTGCAAAGCAACGAAATAAAGATTGAACTTGAAAACTTGAACTTGAGTAAAATAGCTATCTATTGTTTTCGCGACTCTCGAGATTGATTTCTTATTCTTGGGAAACAAAGTTGTCATGTTTATGCTGTTGTCAGAAACTAATCCCTTCTTGTGAATTCAAGAAAGTTTCTAGTCACCTCTGAGCTAGCTGGCACTCACAATTAAGTGTAAAATATGGGATAGAGACCTAGTCGACCTCAGTCCTACGTCTAAACTATAGTATATATTATTCCAATGCGCAGAGCCTATTGGGAATATAGGAACAACACTACAGTATGAAGTCATCAACATCCTTTGGCATCTAGACAATTTTTTAGGGTATTTGTTTAAATTCAAATCCTGTCGTAGCTGTTTCTGGTGGCAACATAGGGCATCTGCTGATAATAGCCTTAACGTAGCATCATCCTCGAGAGACCTATAGCACCCTCTGCCAGCATAATGCAAATTGAATGCAATCACCTCTATGTACATTGTTGGTATGCAAATGTTCCCTTCATGGTATAAATTAGTTCTTCCTGCCCTGCATGCCCAACTGTGAGCATCTGTTCTCACAGTTTTGGATGTTTTTGCCTCAGCTCCACACTAATCGTCCATGTGAATGAAAGACTGTGCCTGTCTGTGACAAGACCCTTGTTTGGACTCTCATCTTGGACCTGGAAGGGAGCACAAAGCATTCCTTGAAAGTGGCAGAGGACTACTGTCCATCTCACGTGTTTTTTTGTGTATAGTGCTCTGGTGGCAGGCTGGCAGCATACTCTGTCACAGAATGACCAGACTTTAATTATCTCACACACGCATCTAAAGCTCCACTGTTTATGATAATCCTATGTCCTAGTGCTGCGATCCAGAGTGCATGTATGTATATGCGCAGTGTATGATGAGCATTTTACCTACTTTATGAATTCTTGAGTGAACCGTAGTGGATTAGGTTACCTGCGCATTTGCCAAAAGTGTACATTGCGTCTTTCGAGGTCTGTGGCATGGACTGGCTCACTACACAAGTTGGCCCAGGAAGAGGAACCCAGCATCACAATTCGGTGCAGCCGGGGAAAGCAGGGTGCAGCTGCCCGAGAGTCCCCCGGCCCTGTTGATGGTGGAGGCTTGGAGGAGAGATGATCTCTCCCCAGGTCTGGGACTCCCTCTCAACTGCCTGTCCTCTGAATGAAAGAGTTGTTCCATAGATGAGTAGTGGCCCATGAAAAGACTTTAACTGCTGAATGTGGCTCTGTAGGGAGTTGGAGCTCCATCTTACTCCTCCCCCTCCAGGGACATAACTAATGGCACTCCTGGGTTTCTCGGTTGCTTGAGGATGATTGAGTACATCTTCGCAGGTGATCTGTGGGTCAACCTCATCTGGCTGTTGAATTGAGGGCCTGGAAGTGACTTGGGCCTTGTGCTGTGGCCTTTCCATGATGCGACGTCTTCTCCCCCCTTAGAACTGTGAAGCAGGCTTGTTTCATAGGGAGTGACTGTAAATACCATAATGGTAGTCACAGGGGTTCCAGCCGCATTCCTCCTCTCCTCCCTCTCTTTTCAGGTGTGATCTGGGGAAGGATCACATTTCTCTGACTTTGGGTCCCTCCACACAACAATTAGACCGTGTTGGAGTCCCACCTGACGGTGGGACCCCACAATCCGCACTGGGAATGGACTATGGCTATTTGTCACATTTAACCCCTTCAATGCTGATGACGAGCTCAGCTCATCATGAAATACACCTCTTGTAAGCTCATGACGAGAACTGCGGGATTTTTAAATCTTCAGCGCACAGCAGGAAAATGTGCCGCACCAATAGTGTTAATGCCCAATAAATGGGTAAGAACAAACCTCAAGACCTTACGGCCCAGAGAAAGATCGAGTGATTTACTAAGCCCCCCAGTTCTCAGGAGGCTAGAAATGCCTCTGATCATCATCATCATTATAGTTTATGTCGGATAAAAAATCTTAAAAACAAACATAAGTCACACTAAAACAATCAACTGAAGACCATAACAATCAATATAAAATCTAGATACTGTAATATAACACATAGCACTACATCCTTCATGTCCTATTTAAAGAGCCATAAATCACAGTTGCAGTGAAAGACAACCACAATTTGGTGAACATATAAAAGTATTCAATATGTTCCATATTTAAAAGGAGACGGAGAGAACAATTTGTAAAACATCAACTATTCAGAAATATTATTGCACATACATTATCATAAAGTGTGCGTGCAAGATAGTAGTCAATTAATGAACATCAACAATCAACACTATATTGCATATAGTTTGTTATAGAGTACAATAAGTGCAAAACACACATTAAATCCCAAGGTTACCAACCCCATAAAATCAATCACATTGAATCATTAATCAACTTTGGGTACTGATAATTTTCTTGCGAATGATCTATGTGGAGAATAAAAACATAGAAACTCTAGTAAAAATAATTTCATTCACATCACATCTCTTTATTCTAAATGCATGCTCAATTTTCCTGATTCCCAAAGATAGACCCATTGGTTTGATCCACTTCTTTGAATTGAAAAAGCTTTGCAAAAGAAAAAGAGATGATGTAAAGGTCCTATCTAGAGGTTACATGAAGAGCATAATAAGCTAATGCCCTAAGAATTTCTGACAAATTATCGACAGACAGAAAATCGACCCACAAAAATATCGACACAGAAATATCGAAGGCAAAAATATCGAAGTCCTATCTACATAAAGGTAAGTACAAAAATATCGGGATAAAAATATCGTCAAAAATATCGATGTTAAAATGATCGTTTTTAAAATGTTTTAATAATATTGTAAAAATAAGTAAATAATACATATAACAAAAAAAATAGATATAAATCTTAAAAAATATTTCAAAAATAATAACTAATACATATATTTGTTTTTAATTAATTAAACATCTAATAATAAATTAATATATTTACTTACCCCACATACTGCAACATTAGGAAAAGCATTGAATAGTGTCAGGGTAAAAATTACTATTTCCACTCCAGAGAGTGCAACAGTAGGGAAAGCGTTAGATAGCATAGGGGTAAAAATTACTATTCCCACTTCAGTGAGTGCAACAGTAGGGAAAGCGTTGGATAGCGTAGGGGTGAAAAATGATATTCCCACGCCAAAGAGTGCAACAGTAGAGATAGCGCTGGATGGCGTAGGGGTTAAAATTACTATTCCAACTCCAAGAGAGTGCAACAGTAGGGAAAGCGTTGAATAGCGTAGGGGTAAATATTACTATTCCCACTCCAGTGAGTGCAACAGTAGGGAAAGCATTGGATAGCATAGGGGTAAAAATTACTATTCCCACTTCAGTGAGTGCAACAGTAGGGAAAGCGTTGGATAGCGTAGGGGTAAAAAATTATAATCCAACGCCAAAGAGTGCAACAATAGAGATAGCGCTGGATGACATAGGGGTTAAAATTACTATTCCAACTCCAAGAGAGTGCAACAGTAGGGAAAGCGTTGGAAGCGTAGGAGTAAAAATTACTATTCCCACTCCAGTGAGTGTAACAGTAAGGAAAGCATTAGATAGCATAGAGGTAAAAATTACTATTCCCACTCCAGTGAGTGCAACAGTAGGGAGAGCGTTGGATAGCGTAGGGGTAAAAATTACTATTCCGACTCTAGTGAGTGCAACAGTAGGGAAAGGGCTGGATAGCGTAGGGGTGAAAATTACTATTTCCCCTCCTGTGAGTGCAACAGTAGGGAAAGCGTTGGATAGCATAGGGGTAAAAATTACTATTCCCCCTCCAGTGAGTGCAACAGTAGGGAAAGCGTTGGATAGCGTAGGGGTAAAAATTTCTATTCCCACCCCAAAGAGTGCAACAGTAGGGAAAGCGCTGGATAGAGTAGGTGTTAAATTAAAATATGTATCAATTAAATATTTTTTTTAAATACCATAATAATTAATTTACACAAAATTATTAATGAATACCAATACATAAAAATGTATATTTACTTAAATAACCTTAAATTACATCCCACACTATTCCCCCTTTAACACACAACACACTACACCTACAAAAACATAATTAATGTAACTCTCAATTAAACAATTAATAATAAATGAAGTATAATTAACATAATTATAAATTAACAAATTAATAAATATTAATTACCAATTAATAAATAATCACCAATTAAATATTAATCAACAATAAATTAATTAACAATAAATTAATTATAATCAATATAATTAACTGATTAATACAAATTAATTACCAATTAATAATTAATTAACAACTAATTAATAATAAATACCAATAAATAAAACAATCACATTCATGTATTTAATTTGATTACTTCCCACCCATTCCCCTATAAACCCACAACCCACTATACATAAAAAAATCACATAATTTAATTATAAATTAATCACTTACTAAACAATACTCACTAATTAATTATTAATTAACAATAAATGAATTAACAATAACAATACATTAAAATGAATAATACATTAAATATAATTCATATAATTAACTAATTGATAAACATAAATCGCCAATTAACAATGAACTACCAATTAATTATTAATCAATACCAATTAGTTAAAACATATTAATTAATTAATTATAATTAAATTACTTCCCACCCTATTCCCCTATAAACCCACAACCCGCTCTGATACTAAAATGCCAAATTTACTTCAACAAAATTACTAATTTCTAAACGTTTATATTAAAAATTTCGAAAATATATTAAAAAAGTATTTAACATACATATAAAATACATACTGAAATACATAAAACAATTTTTTTTCTCGATATTATTGATAACAACATTTTTGCTTACGATATTACTTACTTTGATATTAAATAAATAACACAACATTAATTACCTTGGGTACGACATTCTGGTCAACAATATTCTGGACTTCGATATTCTGTCCCTACGACATTAAAAACTCGATAGTAATGGAGGTCGATATTAAAAAA
Organism: Lissotriton vulgaris; assembly: GCF_964263255.1. Classification (NCBI taxonomy): domain Eukaryota; kingdom Metazoa; phylum Chordata; class Amphibia; order Caudata; family Salamandridae; genus Lissotriton; species Lissotriton vulgaris. The sequence continues at coordinate 550,722,052 of NC_141697.1, forward strand.
TTTATATTTTGACAGCTCACTCTGCCGTAATTGGTTCACCAGCGAATACAGAAGCTATTGATAGGTAGTTTTCAATATCTAAATCTCATAAATAGCTGTTTGGCTAAAGGGCTGGTGATCTTATCCAAAAAATACTTAAAGGATGGAATCACTTTAAAATCAAGAAACCCCCGCCCCCAGCTTATTACCTCTTCTTCAGATTTGTTCACTACCGCCTGGGAAAAGGGCCTCTCATCTCTCTATAGCCCTTCTTTCGCATACATTTCATTTGTTTAAAAGCACTGGGAAAGGCTGTCTTTACTAATCCACTTAGCTTTCCACTTTAAATACAGATCTATTCTTTGCAGCAGGCCTATTAACCCTCTGCGCTACTTTATGGCAAGTCAAAACTGTCCTAGACAAAACTCCAATCTCTCTCTCTCTAGCAGGAATATTAATCACAAGTTATCCTGACATTTTCATTGCTGCCTGAAATCTGGCCTCACATGGAAATCTGTGTCCAATGCTTTTAAATCATTAGTTATTGCTAAGCAGATCACCCACACCTGAAGTCAATGCCCTCCCTCTAGGTCAGCACCCAATGCGGCTGCACCAGTCGCACTGCCCTAAAGCCGGCCCTGAACTTGTCATTAGACCACAGTCTATTTAGCAAGGACCGTATACATTTATTTTCTGCTACTGAAAGGCTCTTAAATGTAACTTGGCCCCTGAGCTCCGCACCTTAAAGAGCAGACCCGTTGGACTTCACATTACACTTTATAACAGCTGGAGGAAAAGTGACCTAGTCCTAATCTTCTTTATCAACATTAAAGATGTCTATAACCACATAGACCCTGCTAGGGACTCTGGAGTGGTTGCCACATTCACCCTAATCCCACAAGCAATTAATGAATCCAAACTGGTTTAGGAGGACAAGCTTGAGGATGTAGGGGTCGAGGTGTTGCTTATTCATCAAGACATGCAGAAGCTCTTGGAACAGACTATAGAGGTCAAGTCTCCCCCATGGAGGATGTTGTTGCTATCCTTCACAAATGAGTGAGACAGTTGCAACACACAGTGGCAGGCCTGGAATGGAGAGCTGAAGATGAGAAGGGTCATTCCAGAAGAAATAACATTTGCCTCATTAGGGTCCCGAAGGGTCTTATAGGTACCAGACCCAAGCACATAGTTGGAGTCCCAAAGGTGAACAGTCATTCTGGTTTGTGCTGGAGTGGGCCCACTGCTCCCTGGCACCAAGGCCCTGCCCAGAACACCCCCACATCCTATCATCATGAGGCTTCTCAAATATGTTGACAGAGACACTATTCAAGGATCAGCTAGGTTAAAGAAAGAACTGTTTTGTGAGTCACCTACGGTTGTCTTATTCCCGGATTACACTGCAAAGTTCAACTGCAAATTCTATGCTTCCCGGTCAAGTTAAATTGGCTATGGGGGATTCGGGGTGGGGGGGATGGCCTCATTGTTTTTTGACACACTGGAGGAGGCCTGGGAGTGGGTTGATGAGCAGAGTTCGCTCCCACGTAGAAATGTTTGAAGACTTACTGGTGTACAGGTGGAGTCCAGGGGGACTGCTCAGATTCCACTGGTCTGAGTCTGAGACAGCACCACCGCCAGAGGCAAAAACATTGACTGTCAGGTGGAATGGAGGAGGCCTCGACATAGGAGGTATGTGATGAGGTTAGCTCAATCAGGATTGCAGAGAGGGCGCTCCCGATGACATTTATTGTGCTGTTTGTGCCTCAGCTCCTAGTCCTTGGTTTAGAAGTCTTTTGGCACCTCCAGTTCATCCAAATACCAAAGAAGTAGTGCATTGACCCTATGGTCGCTATTATATTTCCACCTGCAGCAGATTGGTCCTTAGTACTGTATGCATGGCGACATGAAACACACAGAAGCATATCTACAGTTAACTTACTAGTTTTGATTAATTGGCAACAGATGCTTCATTTCTCAAAGTATGGGGTGCAGAGTTTTTGGGAAGTTTCAGGTTTATATTTCATCATTGATATGCAGCTCAATGTATTTTGCTCAGATGTCTGCCTGTCTCTTTTTGCTTTTATGCACCAATGGCAAGGGAGGTAGGATGAGTCCTATATAAAGTGGCCTCCTGGAATATGAATGGGTTAAATAATTAAATAAAGAGGGGGCAAATATTTTGTGGGTTAAGAAATGGTCACCATCTGTATTGCTAGTACAGCTATCACAGGAAATGCACCTTCTGGGTACTAACTGTCAGTTTCCTGGCAGATATGGCTATTTCAGGGCCTTTCACACTCGATATACCATGGATTCTGTGTGGGGGGGGGTGGGGTAGCGGTCCTTCTTCATTGCAGCATTCCCTTTGAATAGACAGAGGTTTTCTGTAATTCCTTTGGCACTGGGTGCTAATCACAGGAATGTTAGAACATATACCTTGGACCATAGCCATGTATATATCCCACCCACACTAATCGATGGTACACTTCAGAACTTACTAGTGCTCCTAAAATAAATTCCACCAAGCATAATGATATTATGTGGGGATCTCAACTCCGTTGTGGATTGCAGCCTGAACTCTACCAGTCCTTCCACCCTTGCTAGGAAAATGCTCCTTAGGAGTTGGATGTAATCCTTGGGCCGTTGCGATATTTGAAGACTCATGCACACACAAGAACATGTGTACACCTTCTATTCATTTAGACACCAAACTCAGGGAGATATTCTAAAGAATGTGCGATAATCATCGCCAAAATAGGCTAACGCAATTTTTCACAACACCGTCTATCGCCGGAAAATAATTATTTGTTAACGTCGTATGCACTACACGGTGGTAACATATGATAGTTTCCTGATAACGTGTCACATGTCTGCAATAAAATTACCGGGACTGCAAAAAAAAATCTAAAGCCAAACGTGAAAAAAGGGGTGATGGGCCCAACCGCGATAAAAAAATCAGCAATAAGCTGCACCAGGCCTGCAATTCACACACGTCAGGCGGGAAAAATCACTCAAAGCAGAAAGAAGAAAACCACAAACAAAACCAAAACAACTGCGAAGCACAATGGAGGTAGCCGGAGCAAGTACAGAGGACACCCAGAACCCCACAAGCCCCACGGAGGACCAGCCTGGGACCTCGGGGTCAGGGAAGGGCAAGAAGAAGAAGAGGAAGACTCCGGTTCAGTCCGCAGGAAAACAGGATCCTGATAACGGAGGTGATAGAACACGATCAACTACTGTTCATCACCTCCACTGCGTCATTGGAAACAAAAAATGGAATATGGCAGTCCTTCATGGACAAGGTGAATGCAGTCAGAGTGCTGAGGAGGACAATGGAAGAGGTCAAGAGGCGCTAGAATGATGTGAAGTGCAAAACCAAGCAGAAACTCGCAACAACCACAAGTCAGCAATGCAGACTGGAGGTGGGAGTCCAGCCCCACAGTAGGAGCTGGATGAGATAGAGGAAATGGTGTCAACAGTCATCAGTGTGGAGATGGTGGCAGGAGTTGGGGGACCGGACACTGCTCAACATGACCTGACACAACAGCAACAGGGTGAGTAACGACCAGGGACTGGTGGGACTAGGGAGATGGGCACAATGGTACACATGCACAATAAAGTATAGCACAGTGTACACCCACAATGACTCTTGGCACACTACAGAACACCTAGAAACAGCAAGTAGGCCCCCGTCGACTATGTGCCCAGAGGGGGCCCTTCCCACACATCATCAATTTCACAACCAACCCATGCACATGTGCCAAACCCAGCAAAGCTGCGTGTCTGTGAGCCACACTGACAATGCAAGTGACACTGCATGACGAATGGCATGGCTGAAGTCAATATATCATGACATGTGTGGACCACATCTGTAAATGAGCAGGTCACACTCTGACACATCCATGTGCACAAACAACCCCTGACGTCAACAACACATCTGCGGACAAACCATGCCCCAGAGTCCCAACTCCCACTAAGAGCCCAATTTACCCAAGTATGAAACATCTCAGCACCGTATAAGCACAGAAGTCAAAGGCACACCACCTGAAAGGGACAAGGGGCACCAAAATCAGAGCTGCAGTGGCGACTCTCCCAAAATGCAGCACACACACATAACATTCAGAGCACATCAACATTTACAACAATGTTGTACAAAGTGCAACACGTTTACAACAGAACAGAGGGCACAACTAGTGCCGCTTGTGCGTAGAAATTGGCCAATCACATTTGGCATAGCAGGGAAATTTGTGATGATAATGTACAAGTACAAACACACATCTGTGATGTTGTCAAAATGACCACTGTCCCGCATCAAATAGACAGCTCCTCCCAAACAGTCACAATGTACATTGTCATGCAGTCTGTGTGTAAACTTGTACAATGTGTCAACATACATGTGAACACAATGTTAAACTGCATCTCCCCTTCACATTGCAGAGGGAAAATCAACACCTCCTGCAGAGCAGACCAAACATCTCTTCACTGATGATGAAGAGGACCTCCACACCTTCGACAACGACTCCCTCAAAGATCTCATGGACAGCATTGGCACCCCATCTCCAGGAGCAGGGCAACCCAGCTGCATCGAGGAGACCTCACCCCCTCCACCGACCACACAGCAGGAAGCACCCACTACGACAGCTGTCTCCCAAGACCCCCAGGAACAACACATGGCCTTCCAATGCCGTGTGTGGGGGTGCCAGGAGATGATGACTGATCAGGTGCAGGTGGGGTTCGACCTCATGGCAGCCAAAAAAGAGTGTCTAAGTCACATCAGGGACCTCTTGCAATCCCTAATGGACACCCACAGTCTGCTCCATGCTCTTCAACAACCCATGGCTGACATCGCTGGAGTACTGACTCTGAGACAAGAATAACTGTCTAGTCAGAGTGGCTCCAGCAATGTCATCCGGGAGTTGGGACACATGCAGAGGATCATGGAGAACATGGAGCGGACCCAGGCGGAAAGAATGGCTGCCACGACTGCACACCAGCAAGAGGTAGTTGGGTTCATCCATGCACTGCAGACCCTCATCATGGCACTGCTGCCACAAGGCCTCGCGCGGATGAATCCTGCTGCTACTACTCCATCCACATCTCTGCCTCCTGAAGTGTCAGTGACACACAGTTCTGAAGAAAATCCATCTCTGGCCACTGATGTGTCACTGCCACACAGTTATGCAGAAAAAACAACACCACCCACATGTGAGGCACATGATACATCAGAGGACGAAGATGTGGATGCTGTAGCATTCATCTCCGCCATATGGCCTGTTCTGCTAGGTTCTGCCCTCTGCATTATCCCCTTCCACTGTCCCCCAATACACTCTGCGACACTCACCTTGGACCTCGACATGGGTTGCCATATTCTGTTTGGTTACCAATGACACAGCAATCAGACTGCAGACTGAACTCTTCCTCTTCCGATGAACTTGTCATTCCCTAAAGGACTCTGGCTGGCCCTCCACAGGGCAAAAATGTGAAGTGGGGTTTGTATGGCCTGTACAGCTCCAGCTTCAACACTTCTCTGAATGTGAATAAAACATTCAAATTCACACAGATATGTTGTGTCCATTATCATTCAAGTATGAAAGCATGGATGTATGTAGGGTCAGTGATTCCTCCTTACGTTCATGTTGCTCAAGTTGTGGGATTTGAGTCACAGGGTGCAACATTGCCGATTGAGGTCCGGGTGGCGCCGACACTACAACAGAGACACACGCATTAGTTACTTTCTTGTCCAGCCCAGAACTGAACCACACCCAGAGCACTGGGCTCATTGTTCACACCCCTATGCCGGAGTGGCATACACCAGTCCAGCCCACTCCGCTTAAGCTTACAGGGGGAACGACAAAGCTTACATGTCCCAGGTCTTCCCTGTAGTGATCTGCTGATCAGTGGTCTAGTTGTCAGCATGCCACAGCCACTCCCTGAGGGCTAGTTTACCCCCACACCACACACATCCAGCACAGACATCACAGGACATGTGACCCTGCCAATAAAAGGGGCATACCACATCCCCCCTGCCGGAGGTGACATGATGGCGTCCGCACCACGAGACTCAATCATAAAGGGTCCATGACCTGTGGCATACTGGGTTGGTGGCACCTGATGCACTGCAGCCGGCATGGGCCTACCACCACGGGACGCTGACTTCGGGTGCACAGAGTTGGTGGCACCCGTTGCACTGTGGCCGGCACAGGACTACCGCCACGGGACGATGACTTGGGGTGCACAGAGTTGGTGGTACCTGGTGCACTGTGGCTAGCACAGGCCTACCGCGATGGGACGATGACGTGCAATGCACAGAGTTGGTGGCACCCGATGCACTGCGGCCAGCACGGGCTACCGCCATGGGACGGTGACTTGAGGTGCATTGAGGTAGGGGTACCTGAAGAGCTGAGCGGGTGTGCAGCCTGCGATAATGCGTAGGCTTCGATATGCCATCCTGCTAATCAAGATTCGATTTGAATTGAGAGCCCTGCTGGACCGCAATGTATGCCGAAGGCAGAGGTCAGCACACACATGACTCCGCAGTGCAATGCTGCAGGGTACAATGGGGGCCTGTGGTGTGGAATCCAACAATCGGCTGAGGAGGTTGCACCAGCACCTGGTGGGCCCTCTTGGGGACATGCCGGTGGCAGCAGGTGAGCCATGAGGCCTGGGTGCGCAGGGGCGGCCAGTCATCGCTGGGTGGTGGACGGGTCTGGGGACAAGGGTAGGGGTGCAGCAGGCGCAAAGGATCGCGCAGGCACCACCAATCACGGCAGAGGCTTCATGGCTGGGTGGGGGGCGCTGCCCTGGCAGACACGGCCCTGCATGCAATGATGAGATGTGTGTGGGTTGGCTGGGGACGTAACCACCTCTTCTCCACTGTAAATCTGGCCATTGAAGGTGGTCAGCCATGTGTGTGTAGGCCTATGGACAGGATATGGCAGACACAGAGACACACGCAGTAGTTACTTTGGTGGCCAACCCGGAACTGAACCACGGCCAGAGCCCCGGGCTATTTATTCAAAACATACCTCGGCCAAGACCACTCCACTCACGCTTATAGAGGGGGATGACAAAGTTACATGTCCAAGGTCTTCCACACTGCCTGAGGTGACCTCTTTGTGTCCACTGCCCACAACACTACAAACACCAGCAGTATATGTCCACATGGAAATGTCTGTGCCCTGCATACTGAAGTCTGTCCAGTACATCAATGCCACACTTGGCATAGTGACATTCTCATTGATGGGTCACTTGCCCCCTTTGCACATACTTAGTTCCCACCTCTCCCCACATTCTGCAATTGTGTGGCAGAGGTGCCATGCCGTGGATGGTTTGTCTACATGGCTGGCCACGGTTACCACAGTTACTTGTGCTGTCGTGTGTGGTAGTGAGCATATTGATTGGCATGTTGTATTTGATTTTGTAACATGTGCATTCCCACAGTTGTGAGTTGTATGATTGTGGAGCTGAGGTGTGTGGTGTGTTCAGTTGGTACTTACCGACGAGCAGTGCATTTCCATAGGTGCCATCCTCAAAGCGCTGGTTGGTGACGGACTTGCGGAAGATGTAGGAATCATGCAGACTGCCTGGGAAGTTTGCAACGACATTGGTGAACAGGCCCTGGTGCTCCAGTATTGCCTGCACATTGATGGAATGTTGCGGTGATTGTGTACAGTGTCGGCAGGGGGCACAAGTAGTACATGTGTGCAGTCAATTGCCCCCAACACGTGCGGGAAGCTAGCAATGGCATAGATCCCTTGCTTGGTCTCCAGCTGTTCCTGGGCAGTGTGGGGGGAAGTGAAGGTGCGGGGTATCAAGCTGATACAAACCGTGATGCTTACAGGTATGATAACTCCTGCATATTAAGACCGTAACAGAAAGTTGCGTAGTCGTACTCTTCCTTTTCTTTCCTACAAAGGTTACGACCACACAAACTTCTGATCACCACCCTCGCCCAGTACCCGCCCACTGACCCCACCAACCCCGACACCGCAGCCCGCAACCTCAGACAGTGGATCGACGACTGTGCCAACACCCTCGCCCCGTTCAAAAAACCCTACAACAACCACGCCAGCAAGAGAGCCACCTGGTTCACCGACGAGCTTCAGACCTCCAAATGCACATGCCAGAAACTGGAGAAAATATGGCTCCACGAACGCACACCGGACAACCATGCAGCCCACAAGGACGCCACCAGCAGACATCACCACCTCATCAGATTAGCCAACAGATCCTCTTTCAAAGACTGCTTGGATAACAACGCACACAACAGCAAAGAGCTCTTCAGCATCGTAAAGGAACTCTCCAACCCCAGTGCAAACGCCGACATCCCGTCCTCACAAGAACTGTGTGACTCACTAGCCATTTTCTTCCTCCGCAAGATCGCTGACATCCACGACAGCTTCAACATCACGACCGGCCTGGCTACGCCAGACTCCACCTCCCCTGTGGACACCACCAGCGCCATCCTCCTGACCTCCTGGTCCAACGTCAACGACGATGAGACACGCAAGGTCATAAACTCCATCCACTCAGGATCTCTGTCAGACCCATGCCCACACCACGTATTCAAAAAAGCAGACGCAGCCATCGCACCCCAACTACGGAAGGTCATCAACATCTCCTTCGAAACAGCGACATTCCCGGAAAGCTGGAAGCATGCCGAAATCAACGCCCTCCTCAAGAAGCCCAAGGTGGACCCCAAGGACCTCAAGAACTTCTGGCCCATCAAGAAAATTGTCAACAGACAATTGACCAGCCACCTGGAAGACAACAACAACTTGGACCCGTCCTTCCCAGTCCGGATTCAGATGAAACCACAGCACCGAGACAGCTCTCATCGCAGCCACAGACGACATCAGGTGCCAAACAGACTCAGGCGAAACATGATCCCTCATCCTCCTGGACCTGTCGGCCGCCTTCGACGCAGTCTGCCATCGCACTCTAAAGACACGCCTCCTAGAAGCCGGAATCCAAGAGAAGGCCCTTGACTGGACCACGTCCTTCCTCTCCGGCAGAACCCAGAGCTTCTGCCTCCCACCCTTCCGATTCAAAGCCACCAACATCATCTGCGGCATCCCCCAGGGCTCATCCCTCAGCCCGATGCTGTTGAACATCTACATGGGCCCCCTCGCACAAGTGGCCCGCCAACACGACCTCAACATCATCTCCTACGCCGACGACACCCAGCTCACTATGGCAATGCATTCTACTCAGGAATCCCAGCCAAACACCTACTCGACTGCAACGCATCCAAAACGTGTCCTCCCGACTGATCGCCAACATCCCCCGCTGCAGCCACAACAACCCCCACCTGGGAGACCTACACTGGCTCCCCCTCCACAAGAGAATCATCTTCAAGATTCTCACCCACGCACACAAAGCACTCCACAAAGCCGGACCAGCCTACCTGAACAGCAAACTCAGCTTCTACACCCCCACCCGCCAGCTCTGCTCCGCCAGCCTCGTCTTTGCCACTGTCCTCCGCATCCAACTAACGAACGCTGGCAGCAGATCCTTCTCCTACCTCGCTGCCAAGACCTGGAACACCGTCCCTACCCACATACGGCAGACCCAAGACCTACTCCCCTTCAGAAGACTCCTCAAGACCTGGCTCTTCGAGTAGTAGCAGCACCCCCTCCCATCAGTGCCTTGAGACCCTCACGGGTAACTAGCGCACTATACAATTACTCTGATTGATTGATTGATTGATTGATTACATTGATTAAGGTAGTCTTTAAACAATATGCCTAGAGCATTGGGCATATAAAATCAATTAATCCCAGAAGGAACAAAAATAGACAATTTTACTGAATATACGTAAGGACACAAACAGGCTCTCGTATGAGGTACGATTTATTATAAATGATATAGCAAAGCTTTTTAATAAGAGATATAGTTCCAATGCTCACAAAAAAGTGAAAGCAAGCGTGGTGTGACAAGTGAAGATGACATTTAAAATGTATACATCGCATTGACAATATACACAGACACTCCTGTTTGTAATTTTAACAGTAAAGGAGTTTTTTGTTGTATAGAGGTCGACGGCGTTTCGATCTCACTGATTTGAGATCATCATCAGGACAAAGAATTGCGAGCATGCAGAATCTATAGGACAAATATAAGATACCATTTTTTAAGGCGAAGGACCTAAGTCATAAGTTACGAAATGGAAATAGACTTCATGTGGCAAGTTATCAATATTCTACGCCCTCTTCACAGAGGTGGCGACCACCAACAGACTCTGCATAGACTTGAATGCAAATGGATCTTTAACTGCCGCTCTATTGATCAAGGCATAAAGTCACTAGAAGAGTGTAATGCAATTCTGTGACTGTCTACCTTAGCAGCATAAATGTACTCTCTGTTAATTGAAAGTCCAGCACCACTCGCTCTATGTCCCCCTGTATAATAATCCTTCGTATCGTAATCCTTGAATTGCCATCATCTCGTTATGTGGCCACTGTCTCTCTGTATTCCTTACTCGCCCCCTGTTTCTTTTCTCCTCCTTTGCCCTCCCTAAGGCCTTAAAGATATCTCTGACCGTGCCCAGTGTGCTGGCACATTCACGTACATTGGGCACCCTTCCCATCCGCGCTTGCACATTAGCTGCATCGTTCTATGGCTGGACTAACCATCAGCACCTTCCGCTTATTCGTGGGGTTATTATTATTTTTTTGCTTTCTTTCCTTAATTTATTCAATTCTAATTATTCAGCACGGGCTCTGTCTAGATTTACAAACAGCAGACTCTGCATTAATAAGGAAGTTGTTTTTTTATTTCTTTTTATGCTTTATTCTATATGGGACAATCGGTCAAACCTTGGGTTTTTGTCCTCCAGCCTCCAATTGTGACTCTGTTCACCACACATAAATATGCAATGCACGTTCTAGTTGTCCCAGAGCCTACCGGAAGTACTGTGCTATATACGTTCGGCCCCCTCAACTCAGGCTCAGACCCTAATCCGAAGGATCGAGACATAGCGGCTGCCCATCCCGAGAATAACTTGACCGACTCATGCTGTCTGCAACCACTTAGGTAAGTTCTGTTCAGTTTCTACCTTGTAGTAACCCTGCCCTCAGCGGGACACTTGACCTGCGTCACATGACCTCCATCCCCTATTCACATGTTATAACTTGACGCTGACTAGGCAGTGATTGTCTGGTTTTTTTAATTGAATGCCACGGCCGTTTAATCCTTAATCCTTAAACGTGCCCGCTTTATCTCGTTCTGCCACTACTGAAGTAAGTTCCGTTCAGTTTCTACCCTTATAGTAATCCTGCCGTCAGTGCTTTTCTCGACCTGCCATACTCAACTCCTTTCCCCAGCCATTGATTCACAGGCTAAATTGGTGACACTGGCTACGCAGTGATTGCCCGCTTTCTAGAATTGTATGCCGCGGCCGTGTAATCCCTAAACATGCCCACCCCACCAATACCCATTGGAGTACACGGACATCCATTTTCCATGTAAGTGGATACACCCCCAAGTAATTGTATCGCTACCTCAGCACGTACCTATTGCGTGATGTGTGTGTCGCCCACTCAGTCATTATTCAGGCACGGAAGTACTACGAGTAGCCACACATGATCTCTTGCTTCACTAACACCGAGTTCGCTATATTCTTCCACTTCCACCGGTTTGCCTAGTAAGTAACTCTTCGGATTACACCTGATCCAGGGTTCCAGTTTATTTTACCGTGTTGGCACTGTTGTTTTAGGCACTTAGCTCTGCCTCCTCTTTTGCTCTTTCCAATTATCTCAATTATCATCTACTATTCAAATGTTCATAATACTGCATGAATTTGCTTCATTTTTAATTACTGTTCCACTAAACATGATGCCATGTTCTGATCCACTGGGAGACCTGCTTCAACACTTAATTGTTTTTTGTAACTTATGTCTTAAGGCCTTCGCCTTAAAAGATTGTATCTCATATTTTCCCTATAGATTCTTCATGCTCACAATTCTTTGTCCTGATGATGATCTCAAATCAATGAGATCGAAACGCCGTTGACCAACAAAAAAACTCCTTTACTGTTAAAATTACAAACAGGAGTTTCTTTCTATGTTGTCAATGTGATATATATATTTTAAATGCCACCTTCACTCCCCACATCACGCTTGTTTTCACTTTTTTGTGAGTACTGGAACTATATCTCATTAAAAAAGATTTGCTGTATCATTTAAAATAAATATTTTACTATGCAAAAGCCAGTTTGTGTCCCTACGTATATTCAGTAAAATTTTCGATTTTTGCACCTTCTGGCATTAATTGATTTTATATGCCCAATTCTATAGGCATATTGTTTAAACACTACCTTGACTCTACAGCTCTTGCAGTAGATTGGAAGTGGCCAGGAGGCAATGAAAAGCAAATTATGTCCGCAAGATAAAATAGCAGTACTTGCCACCTAATATAGAATATATGAACCCAGAGAAAAGGCTGGAAAATTGATATATTATCTCAAAGTGCTAGAACAAGGTACGGTAACTCACCACTTGGGGGTAGTGCCCGCCTTTACTGACTATACAAAACAATATAAGAAAAGGGAGCTCATAAGCCCATTATCAATGAGCTTCCCCTTCCTAGACTGCCAACTGAAGATAGAGAGACGCTGGACCTTCCTTATTGGAAGAAGAAATCAGGGAGTGATCAGTTTGATGGAGCAAGGATTCGCACATGAAGCGACTTGCTTGAATTCATGAACCTCGAAAAACGTTAATAAAGTAACCAACATGATTTGTTTACTAATTTTGCACATTTTACATCAAAATCGGTAGTCCGAGTGAAGCTTGCTTATGTGTTTTAATAACCATAATACGCTTGCATCTAAAATGGCTGCTCCTATGCGAGGGTTTCTACTGCACATGCGTCTGTCATAATCACGTGACATGATGTACTCTTAGCTTTGGAGGAAACTTCTTGCATCGGCGCACTAGTGCTAATATGGTTGCTCTGTGTTCTCACATGCGAGAAGCTTGCACTGCTGTTTTTGCTAAGCTGTTCGTTCTGCCTAATCCTAATGCTATTGTTTATTGTAAGTAATGGGTATAGATAGAAATACATGGTATACAGTGTATTAATTTATTCTGTGTTCTAAAACTGTTTCTTTTCCATTTCATGTTACACTTTGAAAATGGGCCTGGCTTGTACCGCTGTACTCCATCTTTGTTGAAATTGAGGCTGTGCGAAATTCTCAAGTCAGTTACCTTTGGACTATAGACAAGGAGCTGACTGACTAGAAGATGCTCCTGGGAAAGTGCACTTGTGAACTCAGAATTATAACAATGTATTTGTCAATAGAAAAACCATTGTTAGGTAAAATACAGATGTCATGTGAAAGTAAATTGATGGGAGGGGAACAAGAAATTTATATTCAATATTGAAGTAACAGAATTTGGGGTGGTGTGATGATGACCGCTCCTCTTCCTTTGTCCAGTCAAAATTGGGGATCCTTACACTTGCAACATTGTGGGGGTGGAACACTGACCTGAAAAACGGTATAACTAGGGTAGGCTTAGTTAGGTAATTTGTCCGACTTGTCCAAATAGCTGACCTGTCACTGACCCAACGCACTTAATAGGTGACCAAGAGCAGAGGGCTGCGGAGCACTCTGCCGGAAGATTCGCTGACCCAATCGGGGTTCTGGGAAGCTAAGGTGCTGGCGAAGCACTTTGTCGGTGAATTTGATAACCCAATCGGGGTTCTGATTGACAGCTGCAGAGAGGGAGTAGCGCAGGCGTTGGAACTGAACTGCGGGTGCTGGTCTTAACCTTTGGTGGTCCGGTTGGTCTACACACCATTCTAGGTAAATATAAATCTGTGTGTGTTTCATAATTATATTTTGTGTCCTTCTCTGTACCCTCCCTAAAACCGTTGAAGCTTTGATTGCATATATTTCCAATTTTCTTACCCTTCCCTTGGTAAATGATATACTCGTGTTTGCTGATTTTAATAGCATGTTCCATTTTTCTGACCCTCCTTACAGTTGAATGCTAAAAGTTTTCATGATTGCATAATAGGTTTTCCTTTTCCCACCCTTTCCTTTGAAAGTGCTTAAGTTTGGTTATTCGATATAATAGCGTGTTCCATTTTCTTACCTTCCCTATAGCTATATGGTTAAATTGGGTTTGTGATTGTATGTTATGTTCCCTCTTTTTACCCACCCTTTGAAAATTGCTTAAAGCTATATTATTAGAATGTTCCTTTTCTTTTACCCACCCTTAGGAAATTTGTGTAACTGTTTTATGAATTAGCATGTTCCTTGTTTTACTTGCCCTTTAAGAATTACCAAATGATTGGCATAATATATCTTTTGCATAGTTATACATTATTTCTGTTACTCGTTATTGACAGTCTTATTGCTTTCAATCTTTGGATCAGACCATTTATGAAATTTAGATAAAGAGTTTAAAACTTTCCTGAGTCTGTGGTTATTATATGAGTGCAAATGTTATTTACCTATTATGCTAACTCCCTGATCCAATAGGTTTATAGGTACCAGCGACAAGGATTGGTAAGTCAATGGTATAGGAGTTAGTAAATAAAATAGACTGGTAGTAGAGCGAAGGTTACCTGGTTAAGTAAATGTTGCAATTGATTATGGGCCCAGGCGAGTATGGTAAAATTATTGGCGGGTGCCCTGCTCGCTCTATCAGTATATTTCTTTGGTAGCAGAGGAAAGGTTAGGGTTTAGTTAAAATAGGTAGCTAGTTAATTGGTTATCATTATGATTGATCGATCAAATGTGATATTATTTGAAATGTTTTGAAATTGTATTGATTCTATTGATGTTGTATGAATTTTATGTATTAACCAAAATTGTTCGTACCTGTTATATGTTTTGTTTGGAATCCCCGGGGGCAGAATAGCGGGTGGTAAATGGAAGCCACATCGCAGTGAGGTCACTTACTCGCAGGAAGTTAGTGCATGGTTAGGTAAAACCGGAAGCACTATTTAGGTTTTCTGTATGAATGTGTGAATAAATGATAGCAAGAAGTTCACTAGCAAAACTTTTGTTGTGATATCACCTAGTAAGGGTCACATGGAAGGAGTAGCAGGTTCGTCTGAGCTTGATTGATAGCAAAGGGGTTCGTTGGTGAAACTTTGGCCTTAGTATATATATCCCAGAGTGGATAAAGTCTGAAAGAGTAGCAGGTTCTCTAATGCTTGTGTAAAGAGTAGGCAGAAGGGATCTACTCGTAGTATATGAAAAGTAAACGGAAGGGATTTACTTGCAGTGCAAAATATCTTTTCTTTCTAGACACTCGGGTACAGTGGCGAATGTTTTTATGTTGTTGATTAAAAAAGAATTGCACTTTAAAATAAAATAATTTATTTTTTTGCATTACCTTGTGAAGGAGGGAGTCAGTTGCGGAGCTGCGCTGACGTCACTCAGAGCCGCGCTGGTATTGGTCGAGACAGCGGGCTTGTAGCTGAGATAGTATTGTAAAGGAGGGGTGAGCACAGGAGCGTGGGAACTCATCTCACGGGAGAAGCTTTGCAATCATTGGTTAAAACTATTTGAAACCGCATTGTTAATTTGTTAAAGAGAAAATAAAAGACGCGCTACTATTGGAAGCATTTGGTAAACAGAATTGAGTATTATCATACGATTTCACAATTTTCCAAAGGTATATGTGGCATTTAAATCCCAAAACTCGACCTGATAAAGGATACTTAGGGTTTGCTAGAGAACAGATGATAAGAGGCAGACCTTACAAAATGTATGGAAGTGAGAGAAAAATGTCACTTGTAAACAGAGTTATGAATTTCTTTAAAAAAGATAAACCAATTAAAACTAGAGAAGGAGTTATTATTCCACCACCGAATACTCCCGCATCATTTATGATGTTTGACAGGGGTTACCACACTTGTGTATGGTTAGAGAACTGGGTGGAATACACTAAAAATGACAGAATTTTGGCATTTCCCTTAGAAGGTACATTCAATGGAAGAATTTTGTTCAATTTAAGGACTCGAATGAATGATTTACATCCTAGACCTGGATTAACGCAGTATGAAGCACTAGAAGAATGGGAGATTGAGGCTTTTGAGCGAGACAGACCTAGAACTGACAAACGATTGAGTAAGTTCTATCCTAAAGTTCAACGAGAATCCAGAGATAAACAGATGAAACAATGGAGACAGAATAGGCTAGTGGAAGAACTATATACTGTATTAACTTTAGAAGAACTCACAGGAAGTAAAAGGACTGAGAAAACCAAACATTTAATGACTAGTGGTGATTCAGACGATGATTATATGGAAGAGTTATTAATGAAAAATCCATCACCTTATAATGAGGAACCAAGTACAGTAAATCCGAATGCCCCGTTTTTGAAACCGCCTGTCATTCCACAAGTGGTACATGAGACCTCTATCGAAAAGGTGTTACAAGAAAGAGAAAGAGAAGCTTTAAATAAACAGAGAAGTGAATTATTTCAGAAAATGTCACAATTAAATACAAGTCCCGAAGCTTTGACAATTCCAGTAACTATTGGTCCAGTTGTTCCTTTGTCTGGAGATAAGCAAGCTAGTCCAAAAGCTCCGGTTATTAATACCTCGGTAGTACAGCCAAGAAAAGAACCATTGATAATAGACGATCAGGCAAGTGAATGTGAGTCAGTAATCTCCTTAATGGATTTACCAATAAGAGAACCAGAAGGTATTTCAATTAGGAAAACCACTCCTTTATATTCAAGAAAAGTACAGATGGAGACATCCTTCGGTACGAGAAGTGCAACTGTAGTAACTCCCGAAGAAATAGACAGATGGACACGAGAAATAGAAAAACCCAAGACACAGCCAAAGCCATTGGATATATTCAAATTGAGAATTGACTTGGAGGAATTGATGGCTGGAAATGTGGGCTTGGACAGGCTAAATACACTTAGTGAAGATGAATTGTTATTTATTTGTAAAAGCATTACTTGAAATACAAGGGTGTTTCATGAAAAATTAATGGACACCGCAGCTAGCATGGTAATTGACATTGGTAAATCTAAAGTGTTGCAAAAACAATATTGAGCGGAATTCTCTGACAAAGATTTAGAAAACATGAATGTGTCAGGAAGAAAGGTGCAGATAAGAGAGCTATTAGCATTGTTACAAAAGTGGGCAGAACTAGACAAATGGAAAGCCAAATGCGCAAAGTAAAAGGAAGAGGTTCTATCAAAACAAATGACTTTAGAGTATGTTTTAAAAGAAGCAGAAAAGGTGGAGAAATTGTGTCCCATGCGAGAGGTACCAGGTGGAGGTTATGTGCATGTTCCCTGGTCCAGACAGGATATTTTGTCATTTACAAATGATTTTCCAAAGCTTCGTGAAAAACTGCAAAATGGTACAGACAAGTCGAGAAATTTGTAAAAGTTTCAAAGTGTCTTTTGAAAGATTTAGATGGATTATTCGACATTGTAGTTCCAGTAGATTTATGGACAGAATGTAAAATTTCTGTTGATTGGCCTAGTGATGAGTACCCTGGAGACCCAAAGACAGGGGCACCTTCTGAAGATGTTACGAAAAAGTATAACCAGGTAATACTCTACCTTAAGGGGAAGGTGCCTGCAAAAGAGACAGACTGGACAAGAATAGATAGAACCACACAGAATAAAGATGAATCTGTGCATGCATATTAAGAGTGTCTACTACAAGTGTTCAAACAGTACAGTGGATTGGATAATATAGATATGAAAGATATGACACATTTTATTTATCGATTTGTGTTAGGATTAAGACCAGACATTTCACAGTGGATTAAAGATCATAAGATTTGTTGGCAGGCTAAACCAATTAATGAGATCCTTAAATATGCTAAATATTGTAAAGATGAGTTAGACAATAAACAAAAAGAGTTAAAAGAAAAAGTCATGTGGGCACAAGTAAAATTAGCAGAGCAACAAGAACACCAGTTAGACCAGATACATAGTAACCAGAATCAGGGTGATGGAAATGGAGGAAAACCAAGGGTAAAATTCAATAGGGAGGAAGTGAAAAGGAAGTTTCCTTGTCACTGGTGTGGCAAGTTGGGGCACTGGAAGAACGAGTGTAAGGCTGTGCAGAGTGGTAATGTGCAACATAATGATTTGAATTTACAGATGCAGAATGAGGTGCCACGGAAGACCCAGCAGCAGGTAATACAAAGCCAGTTACCCCCTGCACCTATGCCAAATTACAGGAGCAAAGCACAACAGAGTGTAGATACCACAAATTGGGAGGGAAGTGAAAGGAGAGATACAGCAACCTCACAATTTCTTCTGAGTGATACATTTTTCAGTGAAGAACCTTACTGACGGTGCCTGATAGGGGAGGACGAGGAGTGCGTGCTTGGCGCCTCCTTGCCAGTAGACCAGTCAGGTCCATACATTGAAGGAAAGGTTGAAGGAAATGATGTCACCTTTCTGTTGGACACTGGTGCTACCCGTTCTACTGTGAGAACAACAGACGTTCCAAACCTACCCCTCTCGGGAGATGCGATCCAAGTAGTGGGCGATTCTAATTAACAAATTAGTACCCCAGTTACAGAACCAATGGAAGTTAGAATAGGTAATTTTAAAGAAATGCATAGATTTGTTGTCTGTGATTCAAGTCCTGTAAATTTGTTAGGACGAGACTTGTTGTGCAAAATGAATTGCACCATCTTTTACATCCCAAGTGGTGTTGGAATTCAAACACCAGACGAAGACGGAATTTACAAATTAATGTTAGCAAAACAAGAGACAGAAACTAAAAGACTGACCATAGAGGACTTACCAGAAGAACTGCAACAGACGGTAAAACCAGATGCATGGGACTTCACTGGAAAGGATGTAGGATTAATGGCAAATGTTGACCAAATAAAAGTGACTATAAAAAAAGATGCAGTTTACCCAAATACTCGACAGTATAAAATGAGTTCAGAAATAAAATCAGGTGTTGTAGTAGAAATAAAACGTTTGGTTAAAGCAGGCATTTTACAGGAAATAATGAGCAGTCCATGTAACTCACCTAAAATTGGTATAAAGAAACCAAGTGGCAAGTACAGGGTCGTACAATACCTCCGCAAAATTAATAAGATTGTTGTACCCTGCTGTCCAGTCGTGCCAAATCCTGCAGTGGTTCTGTATCAGATACCGTGGGAGGGTGGATGGTTTACTTTCATTGACCTGTGTCACGCATTTTTCTCTATTCCATTGCACCCAGATAGCAAATTTCTTTTCTCATTTAAATTCGACAGTCATGTTTACGTTTGGAATCGTGTCCCTCAGGAGTACACAGAAAGTCCCTCGATTTTTAATCAGATTTTGAAAAAGTGCCTTGAATCATTGGTGCTGCCTGGACAATCAGTATTGGTCCAGTATATTGATGACTTATTGGTGGCGTCTAAAACTCGAAATGAATGTGTTGTCAACACCATTGCCTTACTGAATCATTTAGGTGAAGGAGGACATAAAGTGTCACCAGAAAAATTGCAATTCTGTACCACTTCAGTGAAATATCTGGGGCACCAGATAGAAAAGGGTGTCAGAAGAGTTACCTCAGAAAGAATCAGAGTAATTAGAAACATGAACTTGCCTCAAACTCAGAAAGAGATTAGAATGTTTCTCAGAGTTGTGGGATACTGCAGGCAAAGGATTGTGGGATTTGCTGTCCTAGCAAAGCCATTGATACAAATGACAAAGAAAAGAGCAAAAGACCCAGTAGAGTGGGATGACGAAAGCATGACTGCTTTTGTAAAATTACGTGAATGTCTGTGTACAGCTCTGGCATTGGGAATATCTGACTATTCAAAGGATTTTGCACTTTTCTGTGACACCCAAGATAATTGCGCAATTTCAGTTTTGACTCGAATTCATGGTTTGGTGAGACGTCCAGTAGCATATTTTTCTTCCACATTGGACCCAGTGGCAGCTGCATTGCCTGGATGTCTGAAAGCATTAGCTGCAACTTGCATGAGCCTTGAGCAGAGTGAATCCTTTATTATGGGACATCCTGTAACCGTGTATGTTCCACATGCAGTTGTAATTTTGCTAACCAGGACTAAGACCCGGTATCTCACACCTAGTCGGCTGACTAAGTACGAGAGAATCCTTGTAGGTGCAGGAAATGTAACCATTGCTAGGTGTAATATTCTGAACCCGGCAACATTGCTCCCTAATTCACATACTACAGAGGTGAAGGGAGAAGTTGAACTTGACTGTATTGATCTAACTGAATATAGTAAAAAACCACGACCAGACATAAGAGAAGAGCCATTAATGGATTCAGAATACGGGCTATTTGTGGATGGCTCATGTATGAGACATGCGGAAGGAGGTCTGAGCGCTGCTTACGCAGTGTGCACTTTGGGAGGTCCAGTGGAAGCATCCCACTTGACTGGAGTCAAGTCTGAACAAGTAGCCGAATTGGTTGCCCTGGCAAAAGCCTGCAAATTTGGGAAAAATTGGAAAGTAACTATATATACTGTCAGCCAGTATGGTTACCGGGTTGTGCATGACTATGGCCAATTATGGATGCAATAGGAGTTTCTGACTTCTTCAGGTACTCCAATCAGAAATGGTCAATATGCGAAAGATTTACTGGAAGCAATCCAGTTGCCAAAACAAGTGGCTGTGGTCAGGTATGCTGTTCACAAATCTGGCAATGACAAAGTGACAGCTGGTAATCAATATGCTGACCAGTTAGTCAAACATTATCCAAAATATAAAATGGCTGTTAATAAGAAAGCTGAGGTGGGCAGAAACAGCTGCCAACTTATGTTGCTAGACGGTGTGAATACATGGGAAGAAGTGAGAGATTTGCAGAATGCAGCAGAACCAAAAGAAAAAGAACAATGGAGGAGAAGGCTGTCATAGAAGGGTTGAGGATGGTGTCATTGTTTATCTTGATGAAATACCACTGTTACCCGACTGTCTGCTTGCTCCTATGGCTCTGATGATTCACAGAGATTCTCATTTGGGACGAGATGCTATGATACGTCTGTTCAGACCGTCATGGTTCAATATGAAATTCAGGAACATAGCAGAGGCACTCTCCCAGAGGTGTTTGGTTTGTCAGCAAATGAATCCAAGGAAGAAAACAGTAGTGTTACCTGGACAAATTGGGAAGGCAGAGGGTCCCTTTATACGTTTGCAGATTGATTTTATTCAGTTACCCCCGTGTCGAGGACTAAAATACATACTTGTCATTGTCTGCCTGTTTTCAAAATGGGTGGAAGCTTACCCCACACGCAAGAATGATAGCATCACAGTAGCCAAACTTCAACTTAGAGAGCTGATATCACGTTTCAGTTTTCCAGTAACAATTGAATCAGATAGAGGAAAACATTTTAATAGTAAACATTTTAATAGTGAAATAATGGGTCTAATTTGTGAAGCATTCACAATTATGCAAAAATTGCACTGTGCATATCGCCCAGAGGCTTCTGGAATAGTAGAACAATTGAATGGCACAATCAAATCAAGACTGGGAAAAATGTATGAGTCTTCTCGATTGGAGGGCCAGGTGCTTTGCCACTTGTTCTGATGGGACTTAGAAGTATTCCAGACCGGAACACAGTCTTAAGTCCCCATGAAATAATGATGGGAAGAGCAATGAGGCAAGCATGGGTGCCAGGACACAAGCTGCTAAATATATCTGATGATTAAGTACTGCAGTGGGGCGTGGCTAAGCACGCAACGTGAATGGACGCCTCGGGGTAGAGCTCCGCTCTGAGCTCCCCTTCCCAGTGTAATTATCCGGTGAAACACATCCGAAACCGGCCGAAAACCGACGGCGCAGCGGTGGGACACCATCCTCCGACTCCCTGCCGACTTTGAAGGCGATCGGCGCACACACGCCGCACCGAGAGCTGCGACTCGCCGGAGCCGCCCAAGCTACATCCGGCTCCGGCCCGAGAACTACGCCAGGCCGAGGCTTCGCCACGTGCTGTAGGCCTTACTCTGCGGCCTACCCGTGACTCCTTTGCACGCAGCTGGCGCACTTGTGGATTGCTTGAGACACGGCCAGGCGCGAGATCACTGCCGGGAGCGATCCAGCGACAGGCCCCCGCGGCCCCCGCCGGCCAGTTGAGAATCCACCAAGGCCTACCAAAGAGACGCAACCAGGTTGGGAACAGACCGCGTGAGGCGGGCCCGGGCCTCCTCCCATTGTCTGACCGCGGCGATAAGATTTCCACCAGACCACCGAGCTGAAGTGGCGGACTACGTCTGATGTCTACTGGGCCCAGAACCCGGGCCGGAGCGGGGGCAGGCGGCCCCAATTCAAAGGGCAAAATGGACAAATCGGGGAAAGGCCCCGACTCGGGCCAGACGGCGGCAAAACTGGACACCATGTTGGCGGCCATGGAGAGACTAGAGGAGTCCATACAACTGACCCGCACGTCCCTAGCCATGAAGATAGACAGCGTGGCCATAGACTTAACTCACTTGAGGGCGGATCATAAGAAACTGTCGGAGCGGACCACAACCCTAGAAGGCGATCTACAAACGCTCAAGCCTCAGGCGGACCAGTCCCATAAACAGATACAGGATCTGCTTAACAGGGTGGAATTTCTCGAGGGCAGGGCGGAGGATGCGGAAGGCAGGGCACGGCGGAACAACGTGCGCCTAGTGGGGGTCCCGGAGAAATGGGAAGGACGTACCCCTGAGGTACACATGGAACAGTGGCTGAGAGACCTGTTGCCGGAGGGATCGTTGTCCCCACACTTTGTGGTCGAGCGGGCGCACAGAGTCCCCACCAAACCGTTGGCGACGGGGTCCAATCCCAGACCCATGCTGATCCGCATCCTGAATTACCGGGACAGGGACACGATTCTGAGAGAAGCACGCAAACTCCATGAGATCCGCATCGACAATGCGACCGTGATGTTCTTCCCGGACTACACGATACAGGTACAACGTCACCGCCATTAATTTCTGGACGTGAAAAAGCGCCTGAGACAGCTGGGGCTGCAGTATTTCCTGTTGTTCCCGGCGAAGCTACGGGCGGTGGCGGGAGAACGCACTCACTTCTTCACTGAACCCACGGACGTGGAGGCCTGGTTGGACAGCGGTGTAGACACAGTCCCCAAGACCCGTACAGGACCAACGCCCCGCCGCCAACCTGGGGGTAACAGAAGAAGGCGCAGGCCTCGCCAGCAGTCACGGCCTGATGCCACGGGCACACCGCAAACCTCCCCCCCGGCGGACGCCTCGAGGAAGGAGAAACAGGATGCCCTCCGCCTTGTTATGGAGCTCAGTGGATCTCCTACACGCAGCGAGACTGCAAGCGGCAGTGTGGGAGACCTCCCAAGCGACGACGAAGCCATTTACGGAATGTCGGACTCACAAACGTCGGGGAATAGACCGGATGTCACTCCACAAACTTCGGACTACATTGGCTAGTATAGCCGGCACCAGCCACGCTGCCGCGGACCTCTGTGTGTAACGCTAACGACGGCCCTTGCTCGCTGAAGTGACTCGCACCGACCACGAGACCTGGCGACTAACCATTGCAAGGTCCGTGAATGGCTCCACTGGTCGGAGAAGACGGCGGACATGTAAAGTATGCTGATTGCTATGTAACCTAGCGGGGTCCCCTGCCTAGCCGGGCGGTACAGACTGGTATATCACCCCCGGGACTGAGGCGATCCCACCCATGAAAGTACTATAGACTCTTTGCCGAGAGACACTGTGCACATAGCAATTCCACCCCCCTGAAGAAGGTTTAAAACTTTGTTGCTCTCCTAGAGAGTATGGACGGGAGCACGTTTTGCATCCGACCTTTTGGCATTTTGATAGTTCGAGTTGTTAAATGGCTACATGTTCTGTTGGCCGAGTTTCCCCCTCTTCCCCTAATTGTATTACAGTGGTCAACTATTATTTGCCTCAGCAAGCAGGTGCGTGGGGACTGCCGGGTGGTGGATGTGGCCTGCATGGGGGTGGTCGGAGGGGCCTGGAAGGGGGAGCTTGCTCTTCAATGTAATGTCTGCGGTTAGATTGTGCACGTGGAACGTGCGAGGCATTCACTCACCTGCACGCCGCTTTCAAATTCACTCTTACTTGAAGCGCCACCGCGTCCAAATAGCTCTCCTCGAAGAGACACACCTGAGCAGCGCGGAGGTGCTTACACTAAGACGTAGGTGGCGAGGGCAGCTATACGCCACGGGCTTCTCGTCCTATGCCAGGGGTACACTGTTATGGGTGCGACCGGGCCTGCCCTGGACGACACTGGGGACACATATGGACACTGAGGGGCGATATGTCGCAGTCCATGGCAAACTCGACGGCAACCCGCTGGTCCTGGTCTCGGTGTACGCACCCAACACTGGGCTGGCAGATTTCCTGCGAAACTTTCAGACACTCTGGCCCCCTGGCATGGCGTCCCCTGGGTCCTGGGAGGAGACTACAATGGCACATTAGACACTGCCCTGGACCGTTCACACCCTCCACCCCCCAACTCATCAGCTCAACACACTGTGACCTCGCTCCGGACATGGGCCACCCAGTGAGATTTACACGATGCATGGCGCACCCGCAACCCAAACACTCGACACTACTCGTACTACTCGAGTGCGCATGCACTGTACGTTAGACTGGATAGGTTCATGGTGTCTAGTGAACTCCTACCACAGGTAACTGACGTTTGTTACATGGACCGCACACACTCTGATCATAATCCCCACGTCATGGACATGCTTTGGGAACAGCCGCGGCCCCCGATTCCGACATGGAGGTTGCAACCCGATGTCCTACTGGACGGTCAGTTCCGGGACTCAATTGCTGCTCAAACAGCGCAATATTTTGAGAAAAACACTGGCACTGCATCGTCACCCCAGGTAGAATGGGACGCGTTCAAGGTGGTCCTCTGGGGATATTGTCTGGGCACACAGGCCCGCTCCCGGCGCCAACTGGAATTAGACCTCACACACCTAGAGTCCACCCTGCACCGACTAGAACAATCTGCGACCACTGACGACAGCACAGCCTTACTGGAAGCGCGAGCGAAACGCGACAGATTGATTGACCGATTGAAACACATTAATTATGCGGCCCACTCAGCGCGCCCACACCACAGGGGGGATAAGCCCGGCAAGTTGTTAACTTGGCTAATACAGCGCGAGGAGCGCTCGCCGCCAGTGACTGCAATTCGGCTGGCCAATGGCCAACTGGTGCACACACAGGCGCAAATACACGGATCATTTGTGACGCACTATACCGACCTATATCAATCTCGCCTGCTAGTCACACGGGAGACCATCGATTCCTACCTAGAGGACGTAACACTGCCCACCATAACTGACGACCAACGCGACGACCTAGGTGCCCCTTTGGCAGCAGATGAGTTACGGGAGGCCATCTTTGCACTCTCCAACGGTAAAGCCCCTGGCCCGGATGGGCTGCCAGCGGAATATTATAAGGCCTACTCTGACATCCTCATCCCAGAACTCCTCAGGGTGTACTCGGCGGCGCTCGATGACTCAGCCCTGCCTCGGTCGATGAACGAGGCGACACTGGTGTCTCTTCCCAAGCCGGACCGTGATGGCATGCTCCTTGGGTCGTACAGGCCGCTGGCGCTGCTCAACACGGATTATAAGATATTAGCGTCGACCTTGGCCAGACGTCTGACGGCTTCTGTGCCAGCTCTGGTACACGCTGACCAGAATGGCTTTGTGCCCGCCAGATGCACCTCCCAGAACATAAGGAGGCTGTTCCGTGTCCAGACCTACGCAGTTCCGGAATGGCCATGTTCGGGCTGCCTGGTTCTTGACCTGGAAAAGGTGTTCGACTCGGTCGAATGGCCCTACTTACTGACAGTCCTGCGCAAGTTCGATTTAGGTGACGACTTCATAGAATTGGTTGAGTTGTTATATAAACAACCAGAGGTGCGTGTCCGCACAGGCAAACTGATGTCTGATCCTATCAGGATTAGATGTGGTACCAGACAGGGCTGCCCACTATCCCCCCTGCTGTTCTCGCTAGCGATAGAACCCCTAGCCGCGGTATTGCGAGAAAGAGGCACGCGTTGGGGTATCCCCCTAGCGGACGGACTACACATAGCTTCATTATACGCCGCCGACTTGCTTTTATACGTCAGGGACCTCACATGCATACCGCCGGAACTGACGGAAATCTTCCAGTCCTTTGGCGCGATGTCGGGCCTTAAAGTTAATTGGGCGAAGTCGGGGGTGTACGCATTCGATCAAAATGTCCCAGATACTGAGATAGTGATCCAGGGAGAACGGCTACCGTGGCACCATACCATGTTTAAGTACCTAGGCAATTTACATCTATAGGACACCCCAGGACATACTAGAAGGCAACCTCACACGCGCGATCACATCCATTAGGTCCCAGATCTCCTTCTGGAAGACGCTCCCGCTCAATGTACCAAGCAGGGTGACACTTACGAAGATGATTGTCTTACCCAGGCTCCTGTATTATTTTGCCAATATCCCAACATACGTATAAACCCGCACATTCCGGGAGCTGGAATCCATGCTTAGAGATCTGATATGGAATACCGGGAGACCTAGAGTGGCCCTAAGGAAACTCTATGCCCCTGTAACTGATGGGGGTCTTGCGGTCCCAAACCTAGAACTCTACTACCTGGCGGCGCAGTTGCAGTGGGTGACGGCCTGGCTAGCGGGCAGGTACCTACCTGACACGGCCATGGCCGATGATATGTTGACACACGCCCAGATCCACTCCCTCTTCCACCCCTTGGCGCCCTCTAGGAGAGCGACCCAGCTACACATGACAGTCGCTGTCAAATGCTACAACAGGAGCCTGAAACTCACTAAACACGTTAAACCATACGCCCCAGCCTTGCCACTCCTAGGCACACCCTCGGCCTCAACTACCATCTCAGACGCAGCGCTAGAACATTGGTCACGCACGGGAATAGACACTACGGCAGATCTGTATGCCGACGGCGCACTGCTTCCTTTTGCAACACTGGCGGAAGATACCGGCCTACCGGCAGGGCAATTCCTGTTGCACGCCTCAATAGTACTGACGTACTCACGAAAGTGGGGATAAATAGCGGAAGAACACCCAAACACCAACTAATACAACACCTACATGTTATGGGGAACGGCATGCATGTGGTGCATTGGTTGACATACGCGTTGCTATCGCACACACACCAAAGCCTGCAGTCATTGAGAGATAAGTGGGTGACAGACAGGGGCAGGGACTGGACGGAGAAGGAGTGGGAAATGGTGCTAGCGGCCCGAGGAACGTTCCACGTAATGCACGGTTCAAACTCATTCAATTCTACATTCTACACCGTGCGTATCTATCCCCGGACAAAATCAACTCATATTTCCCGGGGGCTACGGCTAGTTGCCCACGATGCACCTTGGAGGGTGCAGATATCCTACACATGATCTGGAGTTGTCCACACCTCCGGACATACTGGCAGGCACTGATACAAACACTGGAAAACTGCACAGATCTGAAAATACCACACATGTGGGAGGCATGCATACTGGGTGTTTACAAGAGAACCAAACATAACAAAGTCCCCTCACGTTTCTGGGACTTGGGCCTCATAACAGCTAAACGGTTGATTGCGAAACACTGGAAGCGGTCTACCCCCCCCTCTGACGATGCACTGGCGAGCCTCCCTCGATAACTGGGCGAAAGCCGAAAGTACCACTTTACACAATGAGGAAACTGCGGGTCTGCGGAAATTCCCGATCGCAGACCTATGGGACGCGATGCTGGGCTCCCTACATAAAGACACCCAGGCGGACCCTACTGCATTGCCGACTGCACACCGCGCCATTGCCCCTCCTGGCGGCAGCCCACCCACCCAGCCTCCGGGTATCTCTGTGGCACCCACTGGCGCAGACACGCCACAACTGACGCGGGACGAGCCCGCCTGACACCTCATACACGCCCCGCACCTCATGCCGCAGGCTCCCTCCGGACCCCCCCCCCGTTGCTGGGTGAGAACCCATCAACAACGCTCCGAGACACCCGAGCCCGCCCGGCGCGCGTGCGGGCCCCAGCCCGCGGCTACACACCTAATACAAGTAAAGTTGACGACCACGCTCATACCCCGACCCCCAGTCCTCTAAATTCCTTTCTTTTTTCTTTCTTCTTTCTTTTCTACGTTTGCACCCCTGTTTCGCACTGTTCACTCGTTACTTTCACTTATTTTTTATTGTGCAAAATCGTGTACTGTACTGGGCAGATGGGAACGGTCATTCCACGCAATCGTTGAACTGCATGTAACATCGTCCAACTGCGAAATGTGATGCACCTGCAACTATGACAGACATCCTCAGGATGTGATCGAAACCATGATGTACTAATGACGTTGTCTTTTATCCTGTGATTTCAATAAAAGATATATTTAAAAAAAAAATGATTTAGTACTGCAGTACCGCAAAGAACTGTCTGACCAAGTGCGTTCTATCTCTCACCAGGTTGGGGAAGACGCTGTCGCCAGACCAGCACCTCCAGCACATGACCTGAACCCAGGTGATAGGGTAGTGCTTAAGAAACATACTCAAAAAACTTGCCCGCACCAAGGTGGGGAAAACCACGACAAGTGATTTTGGTTACCACCACAGCTGTAAAGTGTGCAGGAGTTCCACACTGGATTCATGCCAGTCATACGAAAAAGGTGACTGAACCTGATGAAACTGAAGCTGAAGGTTGTGCAGCTGAGGGGTCTCAAGATATATATCCTGAAGTAGCTGAAGACGAACAACCGAGCACCAGTCAGGATGATTGGATTCCAGTAATCAACATACCTGAAGAATATGTGAGAACGAGAAGTCAAACTTATCAAGATAGACAGAGTGATAGTGAGGACGAGACAGGTTTAGAAGAAGGTTCTCAGATCATAGAATTACAAGTCAAAAGTGATTCTGAGGAGGACCAGATAGGGAAAGAACAAGTAATCGACACACCACCAAGAACTCCAGAGTCTGAAAAAGGACAAATAGTAATTAGGGCGGAGGCTCGAGCAGAAGAAAATCAAGGGTTCGAAGAGCTTGAGGAGAACCAGACAGGAGTAGAAAATTGTGTTCAGGATGAAGAAGGTGAATTGAACAAAAGCTACATTCAGCAAATACCTGAACAAGGCCAGCTTAGTGACCAGGCAGAAGAAATAGAAATAAGACCTGGACCTAGTCAGATAGGGAAGGAAACAGAAGACAGCATCGAAATAGATGTGCCACAACTGAACGAAAGTAAAAGAGCATCGACAGAGGGCCAAAGCACAGTGCCAGCTAAAAGACTCAGAAAAGGAGACAAGTGGCCTAGAATTGTCAAAAGACTAAAACTGCGTTTAAAGACAATTAATGAAGAACCTGAACAAGTGAATGAAGTTACAAGTTAAACTGATCAACCTGTGATACAACCAAGAAGGAGAAGTCCCCGATTAAAGAGACTGAATAATAAATACAAAGGCCCTGAGTGGACCTACATTGTTTTGGAAGATTTTGAAAACTTGGAAATAAGTGATGAAAGTGATGAAGAATTGATTACTGATCAAACTGACGAAGAAGTGAGACCAACCTGAAATTCGCACAGGGTAAAGGCTGTGTAAAATTTACCAAGAGGGGTTGAATCTCCTTTAGTCAGAAATGGCTGATCATACTGTTAATGGAAGACAGAAAAGAAACTGTTTAAAAACATGCTGCAGACTATGTTTGTGTAGTATAGCAATAGTACTTATAGTTTGGATAGGACTAACAATAGCTATTCCTTACATGCTGAGTAAAGAGACAAAGAATGACATTAATGGACAGCTGCCAATAGATATAGAAGAACTACAGACAAAAGATACACCAAAAAGAGTAGATACACAAGAAGAGGCACTAATCCTTAGACAACAGAAGGTAAACTAAGAAGCACCAGATAAGGAAGGACTGCATTGTACGGGAATTAAAAACAGAACTCACTTAAATGTATATGCAAACTTATTAGTACACTATGTAGAAGCTATGGAAATAGAAGACTGCTATGTGTGTAGGAAACTGCCTACTTCAGTAGCTGAAGGTGTAACTTATCACCATTTGCCACTAACATATGGAATTTCGGGTAGTATTTTAGCTGGCTTATTCTATAAGAAAGGACCTTTACAGTATTATTATTCTAATTTAGATGTGATATTTTCTGAACTTCCTATACATAGAAACCTGAATCCTGTACATACTACTAGGAATATAGCACGCCACATGAGTGAATATTTTCTAACTATAGGTACAATAGATATAGCTGAATAATCTAACATGTTTATTACAAGAAAAAGAAAAGATATTTTTGAATATGGTTGAGAAAAGGAGAGAGAATTTCCAAAGAAAAGCAAATGATGAGAATCATAAAATTCCTCAATGGGCTGAAAGTATAGGGAACACCTCAAATAGTGGGGCTACTGCTGCTATATTGCTGGATTTCGAAAAGAAGGGGAAACTCTGTCTCCACAGAGAAAGAACTAGTTATTATAAAAATGTATTCATTGGTTCCAGTGAATGTGAACACAATTATAAGGTAATTGGGGGTTGGGGTTTCAAAGATGGAACCGAACCTGTGTTTCCTGGAGTTTATTATATATGTGGGAGCGCTATATAAAACTCTTTAAATAAATAAATAAATAAAACAAGGCTTATTACAAATTACCAGATCACTGGTATGGGAGTTGTTATTTTGGAATAGTCATCCCAAAGATATATCATGTGGATAAAATCACTGGAAACAATGAAGAAACTAATGGATTAGTACGTAGTAAAAGAGCTAGTTTTGATGAAATAGTAGGTCATATATTTAGTGCATTGATACCAACAGTGGGAGTGGCTCTGAATACACACAGAATATGTAAATTGTCAACAGTAGTGAATGGGTTATCAACTGACACTACTGGAGGTTTCTTAATGGTCAATACCGCATTGGTTGCAATCAGATCTATGGTTTTACAAAATCGACTTGCTCTTGACATGTTATTGGCAAAAGAAGGCGGAGTCTGTAGAATGTTAAAGGTGCAACATTGTTGCACTTACATACCAGACAAAAGTGTTGAAATGAAGAGGTATGTGAGAAATATAAAAAAATTGGAAAAGACGATCAAAAGCCTTTTCGGCATCGAGGAGGATCATCAACATCTCGCCCCCCGTGGCGCCCATGATATCAAAAAGGGTAATGGCTCTCCGGGTATGATCTGTAGTGCCCTTTCCGGGAATAAAGCAGTGTTGCCAAGGGGATACAAGATGTTCGATGACCCCGCTCAGCCGATTAGCTAGTATTTTGGCGTAAAGCTTTGAGTCAGAGTTTGTCAAGGATATCGGCCTATATGATGAGGGGAGATGAGATGGTTTTACCTTTTTGTGGAAAATTACTATGTTCCTTTGTTTCCAGGAGTCCGGTGGAGTTGAGCGGTACTGTACTCCGAGAAACAAATCCAGTAGAAAGGGTATTATTTGATTACCTAGGATTTTATATAAATCCAGAGGAATTTTGTCTGGGCCCGCCGCTTTACCATTGGTGAGTTCGGATAAGGCAATCTCTACCTCCGTGACCGTGATTTCTCTGTCCCGATTTGCTTTGACCCTATCATCAATCATAGTGTTTGAGTCTTGGTCTGGGAGCCAGCTGTTCAAGAATGTTGTAATATCAGCATCAGAGTATGAAACATCACTGTGATAAAGTTTCTGATAGTATTTTTGGAATACATTTACAATATCCTGCGTGGATGAGTATTCCTTACCCTCAAATTCAATCATCTTTATGTTACTGTATGATTGTTTTTGGCGTGTTTGTAGTGCTAGCTGCCTACCAACATTTTCCCCTGATTCGTATAACTTGGCTTTATTTGCCTGATAGGTTTCGGCGGCTTTCTGGATTAAAGAATTATTAATTTCATTCTTTAGAATCAGTATTTTTTTAGGGTT
The DNA here is from genome assembly GCF_964263255.1 of Lissotriton vulgaris. Lineage (NCBI taxonomy): Eukaryota > Metazoa > Chordata > Amphibia > Caudata > Salamandridae > Lissotriton > Lissotriton vulgaris. Next base: position 550,753,889 of record NC_141697.1, read on the forward strand.
TCTGAGGTTGAGTCATCCTGACCTATCTGAGTGGCATGATGGGTCTCAAGATCAGAGAGTTCTTGCATGAGCTGTACATTGATATTATCCTCCTTCTTCCTTTTATTAGCTACAAATGAGATAGTTTCTCCCCTTAATGCCGCTTTAAAACAGTCCCAGACAGTTGTTCTTGAAGCACTAAACCGTTTGTAATAAAAAAAACCCTGAGCCCATAGTTTAATGTGTGTTATGTATTCCTGATTGACCAAAAGTCTTCTATCAAAGGTCCATTGGGTCTTGGTTTTACCATTTTAGCAGTGTCAAAGATGAAGGTAAGTGCATTATGATCCGAGATTGTTTTGGGGGATTTAATTATATCAATGATAGCCAAACCCTCTAAAGATGACATAACGTGGTCAATTCGGACATATTTGTTGTGGGGATGAGAAAATACGTGTAAACATCAGCATTTTTTCCGGACAGATCCCACACATCCAATAAGTTATGACTTTCCATCAGCTGCCTTAGTGCATTAAATACCTTTGGTTTGCGCCCTTTATAGCTTAAAGACAATCGGTTATCGACGAGCAATCCTACGTCAATATTAAAATCCCCACAAAAAATAAGAGGGCCTGTCCAGGAGGCCAATTCAATTTCTAGCTCCTGAAAAATAGTAGAATCATCGAGGTTTGAGCCATATATTGCACATATCGTGAGGCCGAATTTTAATTGAACTATGGCCCATCTACCATATTTATCAGCCAATATGCGAGTTGGGTGACCCATTATAGGTTTAGCTAAAATAGCTACTCCTCTAGTTTTAGATGATTGGGATGTGGTTACCATAAGGTTATACCCAGGTAATTTAAGTAATTCTCTGTCAGCATCTGCGATGTGTGTTTCTTGCAGGCACAGTATATCTACTGGGTTCTGACGTGTTAGTTGAAATAACTGGGCCCTTTTGCTTCTATCATTGAGGCCTGCCACATTCCACGTACAAAGGCTCACTCTCCCCATTTGACATGATGAAAGCCTATCCCGGTTTTAATACCCTGATCACATAAGCAACAGCTAGCCTTGTATTTTATACTGGTTCTTTGCTTTCTGCCACACTGGCACCAATCAAAGTAGAATTTTTGCACATATTTTAACTTTCGAATGAATTCGCTCATTTTTATACATTCCCCCCCCCCCCCTTCACCCCCTTTCCCACCGCCCCCCTCCCCAGTCCCCAGTGGGAGTGGCTCTGAATACACACAGAATATGTAAATTGTCAACAGTAGTGAATGGGTTATCAACTGACACTACTGGAGGTTTCTTAATGGTCAATACCGAATTGGTTGCAATCAGATCTATGGTTTTACAAAATCGACTTGCTCTTGACACGTTATTGGCAAAAGAGGGCGGAGTCTGTAGAATGTTGAAGGTGCAACATTGTTGCACTTACATACCAGACAAAAGTGTTGAAATTAAGAGGTATGTGAGAAATATAACAAAATTGGAAAAACAGCTTGAACCACTGGAGGTTGATAGTGCATGGAAGAGGCTTACTGATGGTCTCTCCTCAATAGGTAGTTGGTTTTCTTTTTTTTTTTTTATTTGGCAAATTCAGACAAAATACAAATTCCCGGAAAGAAAAAAAGAAAAATACAAAATATATCATTTCATATCATGACCTGAGTAACAGGAATAGTACAAAAACATATAACATAACAATGGCATAATAGCAATAGACAAAGAGAAGAATATGAGAAAAAGAAAAAAAACGCAAGCAGGTATATTTTATAAAAAAAAAAGGAAAAAAGAATACAACCTAATAAGATAGAAAGAAAGAAGCCAGGTAAGCAGAAAAAATATCAAATTATTTAGTTAATGACAGAATCTAAATGTCCCCTCTCATTAGTATACCACCTAGAGATAGGATCCCAAATCTGTGCTCCAACTGCTCTTGCTTTTCTGCCTCTAGTAGCATATATTGCAATTTCTTGTTTATAGATTGCGAGGAATCGACTTAGCCACATCCGTAAAGTAGGGGGTTCCGGATCTTTCTATCGAGCAGCCAGAATGATACGAAAAACGGCATACCCCAGAAAAACAACCGCTTGTTCCTCACTATTATGACCCAAAGAATCATCGTGGCCTAATATATACAGAGTTAATGAGTCTCTTATCTGATGTCCGAAGACCTGGGCCCAAAACTCCAGTATCATGGCCTTTAACATTGCCAGTTCCGAGCATTCAGAAAACATATGTAATAAATTGGCCAATGGTTGTTTGCATCTTGGGCAGTTATCGTCGGCCCGGAGACCCCAAGCAAATAATTTTGCCGGTGTGTAGTATAAGTTGTATATGACTCTGTAGTATTGTGCTTTTAAGTTGGAGGCTATAAAGTATTTTGCCGATAGAGCAATTGAAAGATCAATATCAACATTGGGGTTTGCTAGTTTTACGGCCCAAGATTGTTCGGTTCGCTCAAGATCGTCAGGGGTTTTTACCATCAACATCTGATACAGAGCCCCTATTCTTGTAGATTTTTTACCTATAACCTCAAAAAGCAGCAAATTATCCAATAAAGTTGTTGGTATAACGTTACGGATACTCGACAATATTTGATAATATTTGAGAAAGACACAGGCGGGAATAGAATATTTTTCTTGGAAAGATTCAAAAGAGGTGGGGATACTATGTCCTAAAAAGTCACCAACTGTGTTGATACCTAGACGCTCCCACCTTTGCGAGGTAGTATCATTAAGAGAGGGAGAGATAATCTTGCTGTGCCACAAAGGGGTATATTTTGTAAAAGTGGGAATAGATAGATATTTAGAAATGGCTTTCCACACAGCCAATGCATCTAGAACAGTCTTCAGTTTAATTTTTTTTATAATACGAGGACTCTACTTGCCTTAAAAATAGCCCTTTACACTTATCACCAAGGCTGAGTTCGTAAATCGAAGGAATGTATGGATCTGGGGGTAATGAGGTAATTTTTTTACCAGTCAGTAGGGAATCCATAGATTGAATTAATGTTGCCCATAGATATAGTTTTAGGTTAGGAATAGCTAGTCCTCCTCTGTCTTGAGGTAACGACATCAGAGGGAGGGCTCTTCATATCTTACCATAGCTCCACATAAATTTAGAGATGGTAGAATCGATGGTCTTAATGAAGTTTGCTCCAGCCAGCAACGGAATTGCTCTAAAAAGGTAGAGAATCCGTGGAAAAATATTCATTTTTATGTAGTTTGCCCTTCCGACTATAGATAGGTGTAGGTTATCTATTCTTTTAAGGTCATTTTTGATTTTATCAATAAGGGGGGTGTAATTCAGATGACTAATTTTATCCACCTCAACAGAGAGGCATACACCTAAATATGTAGCCTCTTTAGCCTTAAGAGGGCTTTCATATTGAATATTTTTAGTAGCAAGTACCATAGTTTTATCCCTATTTAGGGAGTATCCTGAGTAAGTGCCAAAGGCCTGGGTAACTATTTCGATTTCCAGAATTGCATTGGCAGGATTGGTGGTTATGACGGCAACATCATCGGCGTATGCCATGACTTTGGTGGAATATGAGCCTACATTAACTGGTTGAATTGAGGGTGTCAAAAAAAGCTTCTGAAAAAGGGGTCCATGTACAAGGCAAATAATATCGGGGAGCATGGACACCCCTGCCTTGTGCCTCTTTGTACCTCAATAAACTCTGACTCAGCACTGCATATAGAGATTTTTGCCCTGGGGTTGGTATATATGGCTTTAATGGCTTTGATAAAGTTGTTTCCAAAATTCTTACGTTCCAAGATGTTCCAAAGAAACTGCCATGATACACGATCGAAAGCCTTTTCGGCATCGAGGAGGATCATCAACATCTCGCCCCCCGCGGCGCCCATGATATCAAAAAGGGTAATGGCTCTCCGGGTATGATCTGTAGTGCCCTTCCCGGGAATAAAGCCGTGTTGCCAAGGGGATACAAGATGTTCGATGACCCCGCTCAGCCGATTAGCTAGTATTTTGGCGTAAAGCTTTGAGTCAGAGTTTATCAAGGATATCGGCCTATATGATGAGGGGAGGTGAGATGGTTTTCCCTTTTTGTGGAAAATTACTATGTTCGTTTGTTTCCAGGAGTTCGGTGGAGTTGAGTGGTACTGTACTCCGAGAAACAAATCCAATAGAAAGGGTATTATTTGATTACCTAGGATTTTATATAAATCCAGAGGAATTTTGTCTGGGCCCGCCGCTTTACCATTGGCGAGTTCGGATAAGGCAATTTCTACCTCCGTGACCATGATTTCTCTGTCCAGATTTGTTTTGACCCTATCATCAATCATAGTGTTTGAGTCTTGGTCTGGGAGCCAGCTGTTCAAGAATGTTGTAATATCAGCATCAGAGTATGAAACATCACTGTGATAAAGTTTCTGATAGTATTTTTGGAATACATTTAAAATATCCTGCGTGGATGAGTATTCCTTACCCTCAAATTCAATCATCTTTATGTTACTGTATGATTGTTTTTGGCGTGTTCGTAGTGCTAGCTGCCTACCAACATTTTCCCCTGATTCGTATAACTTGGCTTTATTTGCCTGATAGGTTTCGGCGGCTTTCTGGATTAAAGAATTATTAATTTCATTCTTTAGAATCAGTATTTTTTTTAAGGTTTCTGAGGTTGAGTCATCTTGACCTATCTGAGTGGCATGATGGGTCTCAAGATCGGAGAGTTCTTGCATGAGCTGTACATTGATATTATCCTCCTTCTTCCTTTTATTAGCTACAAATGAGATGGTTTCTCCCCTTAATGCCGCTTTAAAACAGTCCCAGACAGTTGTTCTTGAAGCACTAAACCGATAGTAATCAAAAAAACCTGAGCCCATAGTTTAATGTGTGCTATGTATTCCTGATTGACCAAAAGTCTTCTATCAAAGGTCCATTGGGTATTTGGTTTTACCATTTTAGCAGTGTCAAAGATGAAGGTAAGTGCATTATGGTCCGAGATTGTTTTGGGGGATTTAATTATATCAATGATAGCCAAACCCTCTAAAGATGACATAACGTAGTCAATTCAGACATATTTGTTGTGGGGATGAGAAAAATACGTGTAAACATCAGCATTTTTTCCGGACAGATCCCACACATCCAATAAGTTATGACTTTCCATCAGCTGCCTTAGTGCATTAAATACCTTTGGTTTGCGCCCTTTATAGCTTAAAGACAATCGGTTATCGATGAGCAATCCTACGTCAATATTAAAATCCCCACAAAAAATAAGAGGGCCTGTCCAGGAGGCCAATTCAATTTCTAGCTCCTGAAAAATAGTAGGATCATCGAGGTTTGAGCCATATATTGCACATATCGTGAGGCCGAGTTTTAACTGAACTATGGCCCATCTACCATATTTATCAGCCAATATGCGAGTCGGGTGACCCATTATAGGTTTAGCTTAAATAGCTACTCCTCTAGTTTTAGATGGTTGGGATGTGGTTACCATAAGGTTATACCCAGGTAATTTAAGTAATTCTCCAACAGCATCTGCGATGTGTGTTTCTTGCAGGCACAGTATATCTACTGGGTTCTGACGTGTTAGTTGAAATAACTGGGCCCTTTTGCTTCTATCATTGAGGCCTGCCACATTCCACGTACAAAGGCTCACTCTCCCCATTTGACATGATGAAAGCCTATCCCGGTTTTAATACCCTGATCACATAAGCAACAGCTAGCCTTGTATTTTATACTGGTTCTTTGCTTTCTGCCACACTGGCACCAATCAAAGTAGAATCTTTGCACATATTTTAACTTTCGAATGAATTTGCTCATTTTTATACATTTCCCCCCCCCTTCACCCCCTTTCCCACCGCCCCCCTCCCCAGTCCCCAGTGGGAGTGGCTCTGAATACACACAGAATATGTAAATTGTCAACAGTAGTGAATGGGTTATCAACTGACACTACTGGAGGTTTCTTAATGGTCAATACCGAATTGGTTGCAATCAGATCTATGGTTTTACAAAATCGACTTGCTCTTGACACGTTATTGGCAAAAGAGGGCGGAGTCTGTAGAATGTTGAAGGTGCAACATTGTTGCACTTACATACCAGACAAAAGTGTTGAAATTAAGAGGTATGTGAGAAATATAACAAAATTGGAAAAACAGCTTGAACCACTGGAGGTTGATAGTGCATGGAAGAGGCTTACTGATGGTCTCTCCTCAATAGGTAGTTGGTTTTCTTTTTTTTTTTTTATTTGGCAAATTCAGACAAAATACAAATTCCCAGAAAGAAAAAAAGAAAAATACAAAATATATCATTTCATATCATGACCTGAGTAACAGGAATAGTACAAAAACATATAACATAACAATGGCATAATAGCAATAGACAAAGAGAAGAATATGAGAAAAAGAAAAAAAACGCAAGCAGGTATATTTTATTAAAAAAAAAAGGAAAAAAGAATACAACCTAATAAGATAGAAAGAAAGAAGCCAGGTAAGCAGAAAAAATATCAAATTATTTAGTTAATGACAGAATCTAAATGTCCCCTCTCATTAGTATACCACCTAGAGATAGGATCCCAAATCTGTGCTCCAACTGCTCTTGCTTTTCTGCCTCTAGTAGCATATATTGCAATTTCTTGTTTATAGATTGCGAGGAATCGACTTAGCCACATCCGTAAAGTAGGGGGTTCCGGATCTTTCCATCGAGCAGCCAGAATGATACGAAAAACGGCATACCCCAGAAAAACAACCGCTTGTTCCTCACTATTATGACCCAAAGAGTCATCGTCGCCTAATATATACAGAGTTAATGAGTCTCTTATCTGATGTCCGAAGACCTGGGCCCAAAACTCCAGTATCATGGCCTTTAACATTGCCAGTTCCGAGCATTCAGAAAACATATGTAATAAATTGGCCAATGGTTGTTTGCATCTTGGGCAGTTATCGTCGGCCCGGAGACCCCAAGCAAATAATTTTGCCGGTGTGTAGTATAAGTTGTATATGACTCTGTAGTATTGTGCTTTTAAGTTGGAGGCTATAAAGTATTTTGCCGATAGAGCAATTGAAAGATCAATATCAACATTGGGGTTTGCTAGTTTTACGGCCCAAGATTGTTCGGTTCGCTCAAGATCGTCAGGGGTTTTTACCATCAACATCTGATACAGAGCCCCTATTCTTGTAGATTTTTTACCTATAACCTCAAAAAGCAGCAAATTATCCAATAAAGTTGTTGGTATAACGTTACGGATACTCGACAATATTTGATAATATTTGAGAAAGACACAGGCGGGAATAGAATATTTTTCTTGGAAAGATTCAAAAGAGGTGGGGATACTATGTCCTAAAAAGTCACCAACTGTGTTGATACCTAGACGCCCCCACCTTTGCGAGGTAGTATCATTAAGAGAGGGAGAGATAATCTTGCTGTGCCACAAAGGGGTATATTTTGTAAAAGTGGCAATAGATAGATATTTAGAAATGGCTTTCCACACAGCCCATGCATCTAGAACTGTCTTCAGTTTAATTTTTTTTATAATACGAGGACTCTACTTGCCTTAAAAATAGCCCTTTACACTTATCACCAAGGCTGAGTTCGTAAATCGAAGGAATGTATGGATCTGGGGGTAATGAGGTAATTTTTTACCAGTCAGTAGGGAATCCATAGATTGAATTAATGTTGCCCATAGATATAGTTTTAGGTTAGGAATAGCTAGTCCTCCTCTGTCTTGAGGTAACAACATCAGAGGGAGGGCTCTTCATATCTTACCATAGCTCCACATAAATTTAGAGATGGTAGAATCGATGGTCTTAATGAAGTTTGCTCCAGCCAGCAACGGAATTGCTCTAAAAAGGTAGAGAATCCGTGGAAAAATATTCATTTTTATGTAGTTTGCCCTTCCGACTATAGATAGGTGTAGGTTATCTATTCTTTTAAGGTCATTTTTGATTTTATCAATAAGGGGGGTGTAATTCAAATGACTAATTTTATCCACCTCAACAGAGAGGCATACACCTAAATATGTAGCCTCTTTAGCCTTAAGAGGGCTTTCATATTGAATATTTTTAGTAGCAAGTACCATAGTTTTATCCCTATTTAGGGAGTATCCTGAGTAAGTGCCAAAGGCCTGGGTAACTATTTCGATTTCCAGAATTGCATCGGCAGGATTGGTGGTTATGACGGCAACATCATCGGCGTATGCCATGACTTTGGTGGAATATGAGCCTACATTAACTGGTTGAATTGAGGGTGTCAAAAAAAGCTTCTGAATAAGGGGTCCATGTACAAGGCAAATAATATCGGGGAGCATGGACACCCCTGCCTTGTGCCTCTTTGTACCTCAATAAACTCTGACTCAGCACTGCATATAGAGATTTTTGCCCTGGGGTCGGTATATATGGCTTTAATGGCTTTGATAAAGTTGTTTCCAAAATTCTTACGTTCCAAGATGTTCCAAAGAAACTGCCATGATACACGATCGAAAGCCTTTTCGGCATCGAGGAGGATCATCAACATCTCGCCCCCGCGGCGCCCATGATATCAAAAAGGGTAATGGCTCTCCGGGTATGATCTGTAGTGCCCTTCCCGGGAATAAAGCCGTGTTGCCAAGGGGATACAAGATGTTCGATGACCCCGCTCAGCCGATTAGCTAGTATTTTGGCGTAAAGCTTTGAGTCAGAGTTTATCAAGGATATCGGCCTATATGATGAAGGGAGATGAGATGGTTTTCCCTTTTTGTGGAAAATTACTATGTTCGTTTGTTTCCAGGAGTCCGGTGGAGTTGAGTGGTACTGTACTCCGAGAAACAAATCCAGTAGAAAGGGTATTATTTGATTACCTAGGATTTTATATAAATCCAGAGGAATTTTGTCTGGGCCCACCGCTTTACCATTGGCGAGTTCGGATAAGGCAATTTCTACCTCCGTGACCGTGATTTCTCTGTCCAGATTTGTTTTGACCCTATCATCAATCATAGTGTTTGAGTCTTGGTCTGGGAGCCAGCTGTTCAAGAATGTTGTAATATCAGCATCAGAGTATGAAACATCACTGTGATAAAGTTTCTGATAGTATTTTTGGAATACATTTACAATATCCTGCGTGGATGAGTATTCCTTACCCTCAAATTCAATCATCTTTATGTTACTGTATGATTGTTTTTGGCGTGTTCGTAGTGCTAGCTGCCTACCAACATTTTCCCCTGATTCGTATAACTTGGCTTTATTTGCCTGATAGGTTTCGGCGGCTTTCTGGATTAAAGAATTATTAATTTCATTCTTTAGAATCAGTATTTTTTTTAAGGTTTCTGAGGTTGAGTCATCTTGACCTATCTGAGTGGCATGATGGGTCTCAAGATCGGAGAGTTCTTGCATGAGCTGTACATTGATATTATCCTCCTTCTTCCTTTTATTAGCTACAAATGAGATGGTTTCTCCCCTTAATGCCGCTTTAAAACAGTCCCAGACAGTTGTTCTTGAAGCACTAAACCGATAGTAATCAAAAAAACCCTGAGCCCATAGTTTAATGTGTGCTATGTATTCCTGATTGACCAAAAGTCTTCTATCAAAGGTCCATTGGGTATTTGGTTTTACCATTTTAGCAGTGTCAAAGATGAAGGTAAGTGCATTATGGTCCGAGATTGTTTTGGGGGATTTAATTATATCAATGATAGCCAAACCCTCTAAAGATGACATAACGTAGTCAATTCAGACATATTTGTTGTGGGGATGAGAAAAATACGTGTAAACATCAGCATTTTTTCCGGACAGATCCCACACATCCAATAAGTTATGACTTTCCATCAGCTGCCTTAGTGCATTAAATACCTTTGGTTTGCGCCCTTTATAGCTTAAAGACAATCGGTTATCGATGAGCAATCCTACGTCAATATTAAAATCCCCACAAAAAATAAGAGGGCCTGTCCAGGAGGCCAATTCAATTTCTAGCTCCTGAAAAATAGTAGGATCATCGAGGTTTGAGCCATATATTGCACATATCGTGAGGCCGAGTTTTAACTGAACTATGGCCCATCTACCATATTTATCAGCCAATATGCGAGTCGGGTGACCCATTATAGGTTTAGCTTAAATAGCTACTCCTCTAGTTTTAGATGGTTGGGATGTGGTTACCATAAGGTTATACCCAGGTAATTTAAGTAATTCTCCAACAGCATCTGCGATGTGTGTTTCTTGCAGGCACAGTATATCTACTGGGTTCTGACGTGTTAGTTGAAATAACTGGGCCCTTTTGCTTCTATCATTGAGGCCTGCCACATTCCATGTACAAAGGCTCACTCTCCCCATTTGACATGATGAAAGCCTATCCCGGTTTTAATACCCTGATCACATAAGCAACAGCTAGCCTTGTATTTTATACTGGTTCTTTGCTTTCTGCCACACTGGCACCAATCAAAGTAGAATCTTTGCACATATTTTAACTTTCGAATGAATTTGCTCATTTTTATACATTTCCCCCCCCCTTCACCCCCTTTCCCACCACCCCCCTCCCCAGTCCCCAGTGGGAGTGGCTCTGAATACACACAGAATATGTAAATTGTCAACAGTAGTGAATGGGTTATCAACTGACACTACTGGAGGTTTCTTAATGGTCAATACCGAATTGGTTGCAATCAGATCTATGGTTTTACAAAATCGACTTGCTCTTGACACGTTATTGGCAAAAGAGGGCGGAGTCTGTAGAATGTTGAAGGTGCAACATTGTTGCACTTACATACCAGACAAAAGTGTTGAAATTAAGAGGTATGTGAGAAATATAACAAAATTGGAAAAACAGCTTGAACCACTGGAGGTTGATAGTGCATGGAAGAGGCTTACTGATGGTCTCTCCTCAATAGGTAGTTGGTTTTCTTTTTTTTTTTTTATTTGGCAAATTCAGACAAAATACAAATTCCCAGAAAGAAAAAAAGAAAAATACAAAATATATCATTTCATATCATGACCTGAGTAACAGGAATAGTACAAAAACATATAACATAACAATGGCATAATAGCAATAGACAAAGAGAAGAATATGAGAAAAAGAAAAAAAACGCAAGCAGGTATATTTTATAAAAAAAAAAGGAAAAAAGAATACAACCTAATAAGATAGAAAGAAAGAAGCCAGGTAAGCAGAAAAAATATCAAATTATTTAGTTAATGACAGAATCTAAATGTCCCCTCTCATTAGTATACCACCTAGAGATAGGATCCCAAATCTGTGCTCCAACTGCTCTTGCTTTTCTGCCTCTAGTAGCATATATTGCAATTTCTTGTTTATAGATTGCGAGGAATCGAATTAGCCACATCCGTAAAGTAGGGGGTTCCGGATCTTTCCATCGAGCAGCCAGAATGATACGAAAAACGGCATACCCCAGAAAAACAACCGCTTGTTCCTCACTATTATGACCCAAAGAGTCATCGTCGCCTAATATATACAGAGTTAATGAGTCTCTTATCTGATGTCCGAAGACCTGGGCCCAAAACTCCAGTATCATGGCCTTTAACATTGCCAGTTCCGAGCATTCAGAAAACATATGTAATAAATTGGCCAATGGTTGTTTGCATCTTGGGCAGTTATCGTCGGCCCGGAGACCCCAAGCAAATAATTTTGCCGGTGTGTAGTATAAGTTGTATATGACTCTGTAGTATTGTGCTTTTAAGTTGGAGGCTATAAAGTATTTTGCCGATAGAGCAATTGAAAGATCAATATCAACATTGGGGTTTGCTAGTTTTACGGCCCAAGATTGTTCGGTTCGCTCAAGATCGTCAGGGGTTTCTACCATCAACATATGATACAGAGCCCCTATTCTTGTAGATTTTTTACCTATAACCTCAAAAAGCAGCAAATTATCCAATAAAGTTGTTGGTATAACGTTACGGATACTCGACAATATTTGATAATATTTGAGAAAGACACAGGCGGGAATAGAATATTTTTCTTGGAAAGATTCAAAAGAGGCGGGGATACTATGTCCTAAAAAGTCACCAACTGTGTTGATACCTAGACGCCCCCACCTTTGCGAGGTAGTATCATTAAGAGAGGGAGAGATAATCTTGCTGTGCCACAAAGGGGTATATTTTGTAAAAGTGGGAATAGATAGATATTTAGAAATGGCTTTCCACACAGCCCATGCATCTATAACTGTCTTCAGTTTAATTTTTTTTATAATACGAGGACTCTACTTGCCTTAAAAATAGCCCTTTACACTTATCACCAAGGCTGAGTTCGTAAATCGAAGGAATGTATGGATCTGGGGGTAATGAGGTAATTTTTTACCAGTCAGTAGGGAATCCATAGATTGAATTAATGTTGCCCATAGATATAGTTTTAGGTTAGGAATAGCTAGTCCTCCTCTGTCTTGAGGTAACAACATCAGAGGGAGGGCTCTTCATATCTTACCATAGCTCCACATAAATTTAGAGATGGTAGAATCGATGGTCTTAATGAAGTTTGCTCCAGCCAGCAACGGAATTGCTCTAAAAAGGTAGAGAATCCGTGGAAAAATATTCATTTTTATGTAGTTTGCCCTTCCGACTATAGATAGGTGTAGGTTATCTATTCTTTTAAGGTCATTTTTGATTTTATCAATAAGGGGGGTGTAATTCAAATGACTAATTTTATCCACCTCAACAGAGAGGCATACACCTAAATATGTAGCCTCTTTAGCCTTAAGAGGGCTTTCATATTGAATATTTTTAGTAGCAAGTACCATAGTTTTATCCCTATTTAGGGAGTATCCTGAGTAAGTGCCAAAGGCCTGGGTAACTATTTCGATTTCCAGAATTGCATCGGCAGGATTGGTGGTTATGACGGCAACATCATCGGCGTATGCCATGACTTTGGTGGAATATGAGCCTACATTAACTGGTTGAATTGAGGGTGTCAAAAAAAGCTTCTGAATAAGGGGTCCATGTACAAGGCAAATAATATCGGGGAGCATGGACACCCCTGCCTTGTGCCTCTTTGTACCTCAATAAACTCTGACTCAGCACTGCATATAGAGATTTTTGCCCTGGGGTAGGTATATATGGCTTTAATGGCTTTGATAAAGTTGTTTCCAAAATTCTTACGTTCCAAGATGTTCCAAAGAAACTGCCATGATACACGATCGAAAGCCTTTTCGGCATCGAGGAGGATCATCAACATCTCGCCCCCCGCGGCGCCCATGATATCAAAAAGGGTAATGGCTCTCCGGGTATGATCTGTAGTGCCCTTCCCGGGAATAAAGCCGTGTTGCCAAGGGGATACAAGATGTTCGATGACCCCGCTCAGCCGATTAGCTAGTATTTTGGGGTAAAGCTTTGAGTCAGAGTTTATCAAGGATATCGGCCTATATGATGAAGGGAGATGAGATGGTTTTCCCTTTTTGTGGAAAATTACTATGTTCGTTTGTTTCCAGGAGTCCGGTGGAGTTGAGTGGTACTGTACTCCGAGAAACAAATCCAGTAGAAAGGGTATTATTTGATTACCTAGGATTTTATATAAATCCAGAGGAATTTTGTCTGGGCCCGCCGCTTTACCATTGGCGAGTTCGGATAAGGCAATTTCTACCTCCGTGACCGTGATTTCTCTGTCCAGATTTGTTTTGACCCTATCATCAATCATAGTGTTTGAGTCTTGGTCTGGGAGCCAGCTGTTCAAGAATGTTGTAATATCAGCATCAGAGTATGAAACATCACTGTGATAAAGTTTCTGATAGTATTTTTGGAATACATTTACAATATCCTGCGTGGATGAGTATTCCTTACCCTCAAATTCAATCATCTTTATGTTACTGTATGATTGTTTTTGGCGTGTTCGTAGTGCTAGCTGCCTACCAACATTTTCCCCTGATTCGTATAACTTGGCTTTATTTGCCTGATAGGTTTCGGCGGCTTTCTGGATTAAAGAATTATTAATTTCATTCTTTAGAATCAGTATTTTTTTAGGGTTTCTGAGGTTGAGTCATCTTGACCTATCTGAGTGGCATGATGGGTCTCAAGATCGGAGAGTTCTTGCATGAGCTGTACATTGAAATTATCCTCCTTCTTCCTTTTATTAGCTACAAATGAGATAGTTTCTCCCCTTAATGCCGCTTTAAAACAGTCCCAGACAGTTGTTCTTGAAGCACTAAACCGATAGTAATCAAAAAAACCCTGAGCCCATAGTTTAATGTGTGTTATGTATTCCTGATTGACCAAAAGTCTTCTATCAAAGGTCCATTGGGTATTTGGTTTTACCATTTTAGCAGTGTCAAAGATGAAGGTAAGTGCATTATGGTCCGAGATTGTTTTGGGGGATTTAATTATATCAATGATAGCCAAACCCTCTAAAGATGACATAACGTAGTCAATTCAGACATATTTGTTGTGGGGATGAGAAAAATACGTGTAAACATCAGCATTTTTTCCGGACAGATCCCACACATCCAATAAGTTATGACTTTCCATCAGCTGCCTTAGTGCATTAAATACCTTTGGTTTGCGCCCTTTATAGCTTAAAGACAATCGGTTATCGATGAGCAATCCTACGTCAATATTAAAATCCCCACAACAAATAAGAGGGCCTGTCCAGGAGGCCAATTCAATTTCTAGCTCCTGAAAAATAGTAGGATCATCGAGGTTTGAGCCATATATTGCACATATCGTGAGGCCGAGTTTTAACTGAACTATGGCCCATCTACCATATTTATCAGCCAATATGCGAGTCGGGTGACCCATTATAGGTTTAGCTAAAATAGCTACTCCTCTAGTTTTAGATGATTGGGATGTGGTTACCATAAGGTTATACCCAGGTAATTTAAGTAATTCTCCATCAGCATCTGCGATGTGTGTTTCTTGCAGGCACAGTATATCTACTGGGTTCTGACGTGTTAGTTGAAATAACTGGGCCCTTTTGCTTCTATCATTGAGGCCTGCCACATTCCACGTACAAAGGCTCACTCTCCCCATTTGACATGATGAAAGCCTATCCCGGTTTTAATACCCTGATCACATAAGCAACAGCTAGCCTTGTATTTTATACTGGTTCTTTGCTTTCTGCCACACTGGCACCAATCAAAGTAGAATCTTTGCACATATTTTAACTTTCGAATGAATTTGCTCATTTTTATACATTCCCCCCCCCCCCCTTCACCCCCTTTCCCACCGCCCCCCTCCCCAGTCCCCAGTGGGAGTGGCTCTGAATACACACAGAATATGTAAATTGTCAACAGTAGTGAATGGGTTATCAACTGACACTACTGGAGGTTTCTTAATGGTCAATACCGAATTGGTTGCAATCAGATCTATGGTTTTACAAAATCCGCTTGCTCTTGACACGTTATTGGCAAAAGAGGGCGGAGTCTGTAGAATGTTGAAGGTGCAACATTGTTGCACTTACATACCAGACAAAAGTGTTGAAATTAAGAGGTATGTGAGAAATATAACAAAATTGGAAAAACAGCTTGAACCACTGGAGGTTGATAGTGCATGGAAGAGGCTTACTGATGGTCTCTCCTCAATAGGTAGTTGGTTTTCTTTTTTTTTTTTTATTTGGCAAATTCAGACAAAATACAAATTCCCGGAAAGAAAAAAAGAAAAATACAAAATATATCATTTCATATCATGACCTGAGTAACAGGAATAGTACAAAAACATATAACATAACAATGGCATGATAGCAATAGACAAAGAGAAGAATATGAGAAAAAGAAAAAAAACGCAAGCAGGTATATTTTATAAAAAAAAAAAAAGGAAAAAAGAATACAACCTAATAAGATAGAAAGAAAGAAGCCAGGTAAGCAGAAAAAATATCAAATTATTTAGTTAATGACAGAATCTAAATGTCCCCTCTCATTAGTATACCACCTAGAGATAGGATCCCAAATCTGTGCTCCAACTGCTCTTGCTTTTCTGCCTCTAGTAGCATATATTGCAATTTCTTGTTTATAGATTGCGAGGAATCGACTTAGCCACATCCGTAAAGTAGGGGGTTCCGGATCTTTCCATCGAGCAGCCAGAATGATACGAAAAACGGCATACCCCAGAAAAACAACCGCTTGCGCCTCACTATTATGACCCAAAGAGTCATCGTGGCCTAATATATACAGAGTTAATGAGTCTCTTATCTGATGTCCGAGACCTGGGCCCAAAACTCCAGTATCATGGCCTTTAACATTGCCAGTTCCGAGCATTCAGAAAACATATGTAATAAATTGGCCAATGGTTGTTTGCATCTTGGGCAGTTATCGTCGGCCCGGAGACCCCAAGCAAATAATTTTGCCGGTGTGTAGTATAAGTTGTATATGACTCTGTAGTATTGTGCTTTTAAGTTGGAGGCTATAAAGTATTTTGCCGATAGAGCAATTGAAAGATCAATATCAACATTGGGGTTTGCTAGTTTTACGGCCCAAGATTGTTCGGTTCGCTCAAGATCGTCAGGGGTTTTTACCATCAACATCTGATACAGAGCCCCTATTCTTGTAGATTTTTTACCTATAACCTCAAAAAGCAGCAAATTATCCAATAAAGTTGTTGGTATAACGTTACGGATACTCGACAATATTTGATAATATTTGAGAAAGACACAGGCGGGAATAGAATATTTTTCTTGGAAAGATTCAAAAGAGGTGGGGATACTATGTCCTAAAAAGTCACCAACTGTGTTGATACCTAGACGCTCCCACCTTTGCGAGGTAGTATCATTAAGAGAGGGAGAGATAATCTTGCTGTGCCACAAAGGGGTATATTTTGTAAAAGTGGGAATAGATAGATATTTAGAAATGGCTTTCCACACAGCCCATGCATCTAGAACTGTCTTCAGTTTAATTTTTTTTATAATACGAGGACTCTACTTGCCTTAAAAATAGCCCTTTACACTTATCACCAAGGCTGAGTTCGTAAATCGAAGGAATGTATGGATCTGGGGGTAATGAGGTAATTTTTTTACCAGTCAGTAGGGAATCCATAGATTGAATTAATGTTGCCCATAGATATAGTTTTAGGTTAGGAATAGCTAGTCCTCCTCTGTCTTGAGGTAACGACATCAGAGGGAGGGCTCTTCATATCTTACCATAGCTCCACATAAATTTAGAGATGGTAGAATCGATGGTCTTAATGAAGTTTGCTCCAGCCAGCAACGGAATTGCTCTAAAAAGGTAGAGAATCCGTGGAAAAATATTCATTTTTATGTAGTTTGCCCTTCCGACTATAGATAGGTGTAGGTTATCTATTCTTTTAAGGTCATTTTTAATTTTATCAATAAGGGGGGTGTAATTCAGATGACTAATTTTATCCACCTCAACAGAGAGGCATACACCTAAATATGTAGCCTCTTTAGCCTTAAGAGGGCTTTCATATTGAATATTTTTAGTAGCAAGTACCATAGTTTTATCCCTATTTAGGGAGTATCCTGAGTAAGTGCCAAAGGCCTGGGTAACTATTTCGATTTCCAGAATTGCATCGGCAGGATTGGTGGTTATGACGGCAACATCATCGGCGTATGCCATGACTTTGGTGGACTATGAGCCTACATTAACTGGTTGAATTGAGGGTGTCAAAAAAAGCTTCTGAATAAGGGGTCCATGTACAAGGCAAATAATATCGGGGAGCATGGACACCCCTGCCTTGTGCCTCTTTGTACCTCAATAAACTCTGACTCAGCACTGCATATAGAGATTTTTGCCCTGGGGTTGGTATATATGGCTTTAATGGCTTTGATAAAGTTGTTTCCAAAATTCTTACGTTCCAAGATGTTCCAAAGAAACTGCCATGATACACGATCGAAAGCCTTTTCGGCATCGAGGAGGATCATCAACATCTCGCCCCCCGCGGCGCCCATGATATCAAAAAGGGTAATGGCTCTCCGGGTATGATCTGTAGTGCCCTTCCCGGGAATAAAGCCGTGTTGCCAAGGGGATACAAGATGTTCGATGACCCCGCTCAGCCGATTAGCTAGTATTTTGGCGTAAAGCTTTGAGTCAGAGTTTATCAAGGATATCGGCCTATATGATGAGGGGAGATGAGATGGTTTTCCCTTTTTGTGGAAAATTACTATGTTCGTTTGTTTCCAGGAGTCCGGTGGAGTTGAGTGGTACTGTACTCCGAGAAACAAATCCAGTAGAAAGGGTATTATTTGATTACCTAGGATTTTATATAAATCCAGAGGAATTTTGTCTGGGCCCGCCGCTTTACCATTGGCGAGTTCGGATAAGGCAATTTCTACCTCTGTGACCGTGATTTCTCTGTCCAGATTTGTTTTGAGCCTATCATCAATCATAGTGTTTGAGTCTTGGTCTGGGAGCCAGCTGTTCAAGAATGTTGTAATATCAGCATCAGAGTATGAAACATCACTGTGATAAAGTTTCTGATAGTATTTTTGGAATACATTTACAATATCCTGCGTGGATGAGTATTCCTTACCCTCAAATTCAATCATCTTTATGTTACTGTATGATTGTTTTTGGCGTGTTCGTAGTGCTAGCTGCCTACCAACATTTTCCCCTGATTCGTATAACTTGGCTTTATTTGCCTGATAGGTTTCGGCGGCTTTCTGGATTAAAGAATTATTAATTTCATTCTTTAGAATCAGTATTTTTTTTAGGGTTTCTGAGGTTGAGTCATCTTGACCTATCTGAGTGGCATGATGGGTCTCAAGATCGGAGAGTTCTTGCATGAGCTGTACATTGAAATTATCCTCCTTCTTCCTTTTATTAGCTACAAATGAGATAGTTTCTCCCCTTAATGCCGCTTTAAAACAGTCCCAGACAGTTGTTCTTGAAGCACTAAACCGATAGTAATCAAAAAAACCCTGAGCCCATAGTTTAATGTGTGTTATGTATTGCTGATTGACCAAAAGTCTTCTATCAAAGGTCCATTGGGTATTTGGTTTTACCATTTTAGCAGTGTCAAAGATGAAGGTAAGTGCATTATGGTCCGAGATTGTTTTGGGGGATTTAATTATATCAATGATAGCCAAACCCTCTAAAGATGACATAACGTAGTCAATTCAGACATATTTGCTGTGGGGATGAGAAAAATACGTGTAAACATCAGCATTTTTTCCGGACAGATCCCACACATCCAATAAGTTATGACTTTCCATCAGCTGCCTTAGTGCATTAAATACCTTTGGTTTGCGCCCTTTATAGCTTAAAGACAATCGGTTATCGATGAGCAATCCTACGTCAATATTAAAATCCCCACAAAAAATAAGAGGGCCTGTCCAGGAGGCCAATTCAATTTCTAGCTCCTGAAAAATAGTAGGATCATCGAGGTTTGAGCCATATATTGCACATATCGTGAGGCCGAGTTTTAACTGAACTATGGCCCATCTACCATATTTATCAGCCAATATGCGAGTCGGGTGACCCATTATAGGTTTAGCTAAAATAGCTACTCCTCTAGTTTTAGATGATTGGGATGTGGTTACCATAAGGTTATACCCAGGTAATTTAAGTAATTCTCCATCAGCATCTGCGATGTGTGTTTCTTGCAGGCACAGTATATCTACTGGGTTCTGACGTGTTAGTTGAAATAACTGGGCCCTTTTGCTTCTATCATTGAGGCCTGCCACATTCCACGTACAAAGGCTCACTCTCCCCATTTGACATGATGAAAGCCTATCCCGGTTTTAATACCCTGATCACATAAGCAACAGCTAGCCTTGTATTTTATACTGGTTCTTTGCTTTCTGCCACACTGGCACCAATCAAAGTTGAATCTTTGCACATATTTTAACTTTCGAATGAATTTGCTAATTTTTATACATTTCCCCCCCCCCTTCACCCCCTTTCCCACCGCCCCCCCTCCCCAGTCCCCAGTGGGAGTGGCTCTGAATACACACAGAATATGTAAATTGCCAACAGTAGTGAATGGGTTATCAACTGACACTACTGGAGGTTTCTTAATGGTCAATACCGAATTGGTTGCAATCAGATCTATGGTTTTACAAAATCGACTTGCTCTTGACACGTTATTGGCAAAAGAGGGCGGAGTCTGTGAATGTTGAAGGTGCAACATTGTTGCACTTACATACCAGACAAAAGTGTTGAAATTAAGAGGTATGTGAGAAATATAAAAAAATTGGAAAAACAGCTTGAACCACTGGAGGTTGATAGTGCATGGAAGAGGCTTACTGATGGTCTCTCCTCAATAGGTAGTTGGTTTTCTTTTTTTTTTTATTTGGCAAATTCAGACAAAATACAAATTCCCGGAAAGAAAAAAAGAAAAATACAAAATATATCATTTCATATCATGACCTGAGTAACAGGAATAGTACAAAAACATATAACATAACAATGGCATAATAGCAATAGACAAAGAGAAGAATATGAGAAAAAGAAACAAAACGCAAGCAGGTATATTTTATAAAAAAAAAAAGGAAAAAAGAATACAACCTAATAAGATAGAAAGAAAGAAGAAACTAATGGATTAGTAAGTAGTAAAAGAGCTAGTTTTGGTGAAATAGTGGGTCATATATTTAGTGCATTAATACCAACAGTGGGAGTTTCTCTGAATACACACAGAATATGTAAATTGTCAACAGTAGTGAATGGGTTATCAACTGACACTACTGGAGGCTTCTTAATGGTCAATACCGAATTGGTTGCAATCAGATCTATGGTTTTACAAAATCGACTTGCTCTTGACACGTTATTGGCAAAAGAGGGCGGAGTCTGTAGAATGTTGAAGGTGCAACATTGTTGCACTTACATACCAGACAAAAGTGTTGAAATTAAGAGGTATGTGAGAAATATAACAAAATTGGAAAAACAGCTTGAACCACTGGAGGTTGATAGTGCATGGAAGAGGCTTACTGATGGTCTCTCCTCAATAGGTAGTTGGTTTTCTAATGTAGGTAAAAGTCTTGTGAGTAGAATACTGATGCTAATGGCGGGAATAGGGTTAGTAGTTTTAGGAATAAGAATTTGTTGCAAATGTGGAAAACAAAAAGGAATACTCCATAAATAGGCGAGGAGTAAAGAGAAATGTTGATGAACTCGAATTAGAAGAAATGAATAGTAAAATATATAGGAGAATGAAAAATTCTCATAATAATGATGAGAAGAAGCAGAATAGAAAGTTTGAAGAGATTGAAATGGGTGAAATGTGAAAAATTGGCATCTCTTTCATTAATTGGTGATGATATAAAATATCATCAAAGAGGGGATTGATGGAGAAAGGATTTGCACATGAAGCGTCTTGCTTGAATTAATGAACCTCGAATAACGTTAATAAAGTAACCAACATGTTTGTTTTACTTATTTTGCACATTTTACAACAAAATCGGGAGTCCGAGTGAAGCTTGCATATGTGTTTTACTAACCATAATACGCTTGCATCTAAAATGGCTGCGGCTACGTGAGGGTTTCTACTGCGCATGCAGCTGTCATACTCATGTGACATGACGTACTCTTAGCTTTGGAGGGAATTTCTTGCATCGGCGCACTAGTGCTAATATGGCTGCTCTGTGTTCTCACATGCGAGAAGCTTGCACTGCTGTTTTTGCTAAGCTGTTTGTGCTGCCTAATCCTAATGCTATAGTTTATTATAAGTAATGGGTATAGAGTAGAAATACATGGTATACAGTGTATTAATGTATTCTGTGTTCTAAAACTGTTTCTTTTTCATTTCATGTTACACTTTGAAAACGGGCCTGGCTTGTACCTCTGTACTCCATCTTTGTTGAAACTGAGGCTGCGCGATATACTCAAGTCTCGGGAACAGTGACCTTTGGACTATAGCCAAGGAGCTGACTGACTAGAAGATGCTTCTGGGAAAGTGCACTTGTGAACTCAGAGTTATAACAATGTATTTGTCAATAGAACAACCATTGTTAGGTAAAATTCAGATGTCATATGAAAGTACATTGATGGGGAGGGAACTAGAAATTAACCCCTTCCATGCTGATGACGGCCGGGAGCCGTCATGGCACACAGTGCTCGTGTGCTGATGACGGCTCCCGGCCATCATGACCGCACCCGCGATAGGAATGTGGGCACAGGCGCAGAATCGCGGCCATGCCCAAGTGGTTAATATTCAACAGTAACAGAATTTGGGGTGGTAGGATGACCTCTCCTCCTCCTTTGTCCAATTGAAATTGGGGATCCAGACATTGGTAACATTGAGGGATGGAACACTGACCTGAAAAACAGTATAACTAGGGTAGGCTTAGTTAGGTAATTTGTCCGACTTTTCCGAATAGCTGACCTGTCACTGACCCAATGCACTCAATAGGTGACCAAGAGCAGAGGGCTGCGGAGCACTCTGCCGGAAGATTCGCTGACCCAATCGGGGTTCTGGGAAGCTGAGGTGCTGGCGAAGCACTTTGTCGGTGAATTTGTTAACCCAATCGGGGTTTTGATTGACAGCTGCAGAGAGGGAGTAGCGCAGGCGTTGCAACTGAACTGCGGGTGCTGGTCTTAACCTTTGGTGGTCCTGTCCTGATCAAAATCTGGTTTACCCTGTCCTGATTCTGATATGCACCTGCTGGCCTACTGGCAACTGCAACTTTTGGGGTTTTCTATCCTTTCAACTGACCCATGGCCAGGGTTGGTCTTCACACCATTCTAGGTAAATATAAATCTGTGTGGGTTTCATCATTATATTTTGTGTCCTTCTCTTTACCCTCCCTAAATCGTTGAAGCTTTGATTGCATATATTTCCAATTTTCTTACCCTTCCCTTGGTAAATGATAAACTTGTGTTTGCTGATTTTAATAGCATGTTCCATTTTTCCAGTGGCGGCTGGTGACATTTGAAAGTGGTGAGGCGTAAAATGCTAGCCATACTGCACTCAGGGGGCGTGGCAAAATAACCAGGGTACAAATCACATACACTAAAGACATATCACATGGGCAACTAAAGTTGTAAACTCAGACCGTGCCTGTTATCTGCCCCATAGCATGAGACAAATTGAACACCCAGAGGCTTTAACATTGGAAACAAGTGTCATCCCTTTTTATACCAAATACACATTGTTTGATTTTTCACAATACTGAAGTTAGAGCTTTTACCTTTGTCAAGGACTTCAAAATGTAACAAAGAATGGCCTCCTTTTTTTACAATACATTTCATCCTGCAGTAAAACCATGGGACATGTGCTTACTAAGACACCGTAGGGGTTTAGTACAAATCCCAGGCATACCTAACATATTCACAACAAGGCAGCATCTACTCACACAGTAACAATCAACTGTCCATGACAGACATAACATCATGCACGTGCACTAAAGACCTTTGCACTGACCGCACATATCTAGCACTTGATAAATCCATGCCTCAACAATGCGCCTTTTACCGCATTCGATACCTGCTCTCTGTGCACGAAGGCTGCCAACATGGGCAGGGCAGTGTGAATCCAGACTCCATCATAAATAATGCGCCTGTCTCAACGCCTGGGCTAATGTTGCCAAGTTTGATTAACGTCTACATCTCGGCCTAGCTCGTTACTTCACGCACTTGGCTACACAAAACGTACTGTTTGTCAAAGCAGGAAATCAATCCAGACTCTAGAATAGTGAGGTTTTGAAGTTAATACAAAGACTTTGTATTAACTTCAAAACCCAATCTCTGACGCTCACCCAGAAACATTCAGTCTACACCAACAAAGGTAATCCTACAGAACCACATCACCATATACGAAGGTAGGAGGATTCAGTCTTCTCAGTGCGGCTCAATACCGTTTGCCAAACAGGACTCTCACTCCGCGACACCTGCAGGCCCCAAACAGCTCGGATGTCTGGCTACAAGTGACAACCACTGTGTATCATAAAACACTCCAAATAAATCACACTGCGTTAGATTTCTTAGTTTAGTCACAAAAAGAATGCATACATGTTAGTTCCTAGGATTGGCACCTGACCAGTATTTCTGTCTTCATGATTTCATTTTAATAACAAAAGAGGTGAAAAAAAATCACAATCATAAAAATCCAGTATTTTCTCACTCTTTATAAAGTAAAGTGAAAGCCACACAACACGCAGTAGATCAAAATACTCCAAACGAAATTGTATCAATGTCTATACTGTCCTCAGATCGTTTTTTAAACAAGTAGAGGCAGACCTGTTAAAACAGACACCGCTAAACCCAATAAGTTTTGCTTTTAGCTTTGCTGATACTCTTTGCAAAGCTGTTGAGGCGAGCATCGATAACAATAAAAAAAAAATGGACATTGCCGATGCTGCACAGCATTTACAAAGAAAAACAAAACTATGACATAATAATGCTACGGAACGGAAGCCCCAGGGAGACGAGGCATGCAAGCACCTGCATCACTAGGCATACACCTTTACGTTATGATGTGGTGACCATGTTGTTTGTATTTTTATATTTTAATGATCCAAGACGGCAGATGCACTTTTTGAAGCGGTAAATTAAAATTGCGTTATATAGCGCTTACTACCGTAAACTGCAGCTGCTAGGCCCGCCTGAAATGGAAAGAGTAATAAACAACTTACATTTTTAAAAAACGGGACAGCGGGTCAAGGGAACAAGAGGTAAGGGAATGGGTGGGGAGGAAGAGACAATCACCCATGAGCAGGGAGGGGCAGGGGTGTTAGGCTAACACGCAGTCATGGCCGGCATATGATGGGCGGATGAGGGGGGTAGGGGGGGGTCAATGGGGCCTTCGCGGGGTGGGGGGTTCGGGAGGAGGCAGGAGGGGTTTATCTAATTAAAAAAAAACTTACCGGCCCGCAGCACCTCAGCTCCCGCCGCGCCGTCCTGCTTTTTCGAAATCCAGCAGCAGGTCTCATCATCAGGACAGGGAGCCTTCCTCCATCCCTCGGCTGATCACAACAGGTGAGGTGCATCGGGGCACGCCCCACCGGGCCATTTTCTCTACAGGCAGCAGCATACATAGAGAAAAGAAGGGAGTGGGCGGTCCTGCTCGAGGGCAGGGGGGAGTGGCTTGCCCACTGTCGTTCATACTGACTGTTTGGGCTGCCTCAGGCTGCCAAAACAGTCAGTATTAACAACAGTGGGCAAGCCACTCCCCCTGCCCTCGAGCAGGACCGCCCACCTCCAACCAGGAACTTCTGCTTTCTCGCCATGCGAGAAGGCAGAAATAAATGGTAGTTATTACGGTAATAACCATTTGTTTCTGCCTTCTCACACAGCGAGAAAGTAGGGGGGCGGCACCCAAACACCCCCATAGAGGAGCCACCACTGCATTTTTCTTACCCTCCTTATAGTTGAATGCTAAACGTTTTCCTGATTGCATAGTAGGTTTTCCCTTTTCCACCCTTTCCTTTGAAAGTGCTTAAGTTTGGTTATTCAATATAATAGCCTGTTCCATTTTCTTACCTTCCCTACAGCTATATGGTTAAATTGGGTTTGTGATTGTATGTTATAATCCCTCTTTTTACCCACCCTTTGAAAATTGCTGAGAGCTATATTATTAGAATGTTCCTTTTTTTTTTACCCACCCTTAGGGAATTTGTGTAACTGTTTTATAAATTAGCATGTTCCTTGTTTTACCTTCCCTTTAAGAATTACTAAATGATTGGCATAATATATCTTTTGCATAGTTATACATTATTTCTTTTACTCGTTATTGACAGTCTTATTGCTTTCAATCTTTGGATCATGACCATTTATGAAATTTAGATAAAGAGTTTAAAACTTTCCTGAGTCTGTGGTTAGTATATAAGTGCAAATGGTATTTACCTATTATGCTAACTCCCTGATCCAATAGGTTTATAGGTACAAGCAACAAAGATTGGTAAGTCAATGGTATAGAAGCTAGTAAATAAAATAGACAGGCGAGTATGGTAAACTTATTGTCGGTGACCTGCGCACTCTATCAGTAGATGATTGCACACAGGTAAATCTCCATATCTCAATAGCTTCCGGTTGAAAGATTTCAAATGATATCCTCCCACCTTGTCATGCAATTGAGATTATTATATGAGGAATCCCCATGAATGGGGACCCTCCCTTACGACTTTTGGGGTCTCATGTTGTGGTAATACATAAACAAAGTAAACACTCAACAGATTGTGCCTCTTATAGGCCAATCTCATTCCTAAATACTGAAACTAAATTCTTGCCAAAGTGCTGGCTATCCGCCGAGTGAGGGCAATCTGAACCATAATGGTTTTACTCCCAGTAGAGGAATGAGACACTGTATATGTCGTCTGCAGGTAACACAGCACTCTACATAACCACAGGCAATACTCTAAATAGATTTTGAGAAGACATTCGATTTGTTCAAAGGGTCCTTCCTACATGCAGTTCTTAGGGGCATGAATATTGGTCCCTGGTTTTGTTTATATTTAAACCTCCTGTATGAACATACATGGGTCACTCTGAGGGTGAATGGTGTGCTGTTTCTCTTCTTTACAATATGCAGTAGCACAAAGCAGGGCTGTCCCCTTTGCCCCCATCTGTTTGCACTTTCATTGGAACCTTTAGCAGAATGGTTCAATCTGACGCTCAGGTGTGGGGCCTGCGAGCACACCAAAACCACGAAGATCGCATAGCGATAAATGCAGACAATGCTCTGCTGTATGTACGATGTCCAGACTGCTCCATTCTCCACCTTATGCATATATTTTGGATTTATGGGGAGGATTCCAGTGTCAATGTCAACTGGAATAAATCAGTTGTACTCCCAGTCACTGATTTATCCTGGGTTATTTGATAATATGGGTGTGGAGGCATATAGCCTTTTGAGGAGTGTCTCGGGTTCTTAATACCTGGGACTGCATATCACACTGGATGCGGCAAGAAGGGATCTCTGACATAATATCAATCCTTCAAATATCAGCATACATATATATCAGAAATGTAATATCCATTACAAAAATATTGACTCCCTAATCTTGAAAATTGAACACACAAATATCGTTAACAAAAAATTAATCTCTAGGTATATTAATATATATATTAATAATATTGAATTTTTAGAACACAGTAATACACAACACATTCATGACACATATTTGTTCTTGCAAGTGACAATAGAAATTATCAGGAAAATGAGCAGAAGATTCAATGAACATTTAATGAACAAGCACTAACCATCACATTATATAACAAGTCCGCACCTTTACTGTCAAGTGAAAAAGAATAAGCATCATTAAAGAGTAACGACCTGGCAAGAGAACAAATGAAGGGGGGAATGGCTAAAGCAACAAGTGTGTCTGGTGGGGGACTTGCGACCAGAGAGGTCCCTGCACCCTCAGGAGTCGAGTCCTTCCTGTGTGATTCCGCAACAGGTAAACGTGTGGTCCGTAAGTCAGCCAGGATGGCCTCCCAACTTGCTGCAAGGGGGTATTTGCGCAAACCCCTCGCCTTTTCTCTGTGAAAGGCAATTCCTTCAGCCCGAGCCCAGACCTGCATGTAGTGTTGCTAGGCAGTGATTGCCAGAGGCACAGATGACCTCCGTTTACGGGTGATCAAAAGCTTGGCTAGGTGGATCCCATAATCAATAAACAGTGTAGTAGCTTTGTGTTTCTTATCTCTGCGGCTTAGCAAGTAAACCACCCAAGTATGCAGTGTGGTCTGCCCCGTACACTTGGTCGAGTGAGCAGTCAGACCCAACTAATAACAGCGAAGGGATACGATGGCCCAGAGCATGTGTATAAGATCAGCATCAGGCAGAGCACAGTGGGGACAAACAGCATAAGTGCGATGATAGTAGCGGGTTATTGTGTCTAGGGTGAGATAAGCTTTGTGAAGTATATAATTTTGAATAAGGTTGATGCAGGTATTACACGGGACTAACATGGACTATACTAGAATGGAAACCCAGTACTTATGAGTACAAGGGCGACCCAGGTCTGTCTCACAATGCTGATGCAAAGGGGCAAGTGGAAGTGCAGTGTGTGTGCGCAGAGATTGACGTCCCATCCCCAAAACATGAAGATATTGAAGTGTGAGATGTATTGAGTGTTCCTGTTGCATGCCTCCTCATGTGCATCCAGTGCCCCAAGGATAGAGCTGTATAGCAATAAATTACCAGGATGGAGTCCCTCCTCTACAGTCAGGGTCTCAAAGGGTAGGATGAAGCTGTTGCAGTAAAGTTCTCCCACAGTGTGCAAGCCTACCTCATGCCAAGCAGCAAGCTCCATTGTAGAGGTGACCCATCCTTCCCTGTAGACGCCCAAGAATGGTATGGCTCGGAGGTATGGCGGTGTTGCTTTAGAAGAAAGAGGCTCTCCCTATAGCAATGGTGGGCAGCGCGCAGAAGTGCAGGGCCCAGAGATGGTGTTTTAGTGCAGGGTTGGAAGAAGTGCAATATGCAAGGCAAACACCAGGCAGGGCAAATTGTGGCAGTGTCGGCAGTCTGTAGGCCCGCCAGCTGACTGGCCACCCATTGCAGCTGGGAGGCCAAGTATTATGCACAAAATTCGGGACAGCTAGCCCACCCTCAGTTGTCAGCAAATGCAGTTAATGAAGTGCCACCCTGCAGCGTGTGTTATGCCAGAGAAGTTGCCAGTAGGCTCACGGTCAGGCTTGCGCAGTGAAATGAATAATGACTCACAAAGTCAATCTGGCAAGCAAGCAGCCAGTAGGGCCTCATCATAGTGTCTGCAGCTGAGGAGCTAGGAGTGGAGCATAGGCTTTATAAAATTTGGTAGGTAGGCCATCTGGGCCCGGCGTTTAATATGGGAAACAATAATATCGTTGGCTATGAATAAACATTTAATACATCAAAAAATATCGACGAACACAATATCGTTAACAATACTATCACCAATATTACTAGTAAAGTCTTTAAAAAACAGCCAAAAAATAATTTCAACTTAAACATTTACTTCAAATAAACTCAAAACTGATATTAAAAACCTATAATAAAAAACAAATATATTACATTAACCAAAAATTAAACAAGCATACCAAAACAATCATAAACCTAAAACACATGCATTTAAAAAAACTAAATTATTATTATTAACTACAAACATATAAACACATTCATTATAAAAAATTAATAGATGTATATATACAACATAATTCATATATAAATAAAATAAATTATATATTATACTACTAAAATAAAACATAAACTAGCGTTAACCAAACAAGGACTCAATTGATGAAAACAATTCAACCTATACTAAACCACCCTATAAAATAACACTATAAACAACTTTAATCAATAAAATTAAACAAATTATTTAGCCAGCAATATGAAAGGCAGACTAATGAGAACACCTAAATACTAGGGGTAGGTGGAACTTGTGGAGTTTCACTCAACAGAATTTTGTGGATTTACATAAAAAGTTTGCAGGACTCCTCGAAGTTCTGTGAGCTGTGGAAATCGGCACGTTACACTGCTTGTGCTGATTTTTAGTGCTGTAACTTGTTCCGCGCTGTAATATCAGTGTGAACAGCACCACACAGAGCGCCCGGGGGCACTTCTTCTTTCTGCTGCACGAGTATATTTTCTACTTCAGCTGCAGCTTTCTCAACATGAACGCTAGAGACCTGTCATGACCACCCTATTGAGAAATCCCCCCGGGAGCCATTCTAGTACTCAATTTTATTGTGTGTGCGCGCAAACTTAACATTGGCAAGCAATACATGAGAAAAACTCTGCCCCACTGTGGTTGACGGAGTTTCTGGATCTCCACACTCCAAGCAGGGCGAAGAGTGGGCATACCTCTTCACATTCTGCCGACGGAGGAGTGTTTATCGCCCACCCTTACTAAATACTATAAAATGATAAATGCTGCTAGAAGAGGAAACTGCAAGATTCTCACAAGAAACGATTGAAACAGAAATAAATCATCTCAACAACTACAAAATCAAGTAAGTAATACATATATGTAAGCTAAAATGTAAGTTATTAAACAAAAAATATATAATTTAACAAATACATTGAAACACACTGCAACTTTTATCTTTTTACATAGACTACCTAAAGTAAAATAAAACCAAATTCCAAACTAACAAAATCTGGCAGAAAATGGCAACTATAATAAACCACCAAGAATATATAATAAAAGTAAGCATGCGTAAATGTTAATTTAAAAACTATCCAAACCAATGGCCAAAAACAATTGTAACTCCCTAAATCTCGAAAAACTTGCAACAAAATACCATATTTAATTAGTATACCTTGTGGCGTGGCTTGGCGCCGGCTGAAATGGCCGCCAGATCCCGGAGCTCCGCCGGCCCGAGCCCTCAACTTCATTCCAGCCGCACAAAATCCGCTGCTTCCCGCGAATTCCCGGTGTCACCGAGGTCCCCTAACCCCGCCGCACACAGCGGTCTGCCTCCGGATCCTCTACGCCTCACCGGAGCGGAGAAACGGCCCTTGAGGGAGCGGCCCAGGAGAGGTCCCAGTCTGTGCATGCATTGCGGCCGGCGTGCCGCGCAACGTGAGGCCCCGGCTTGCGGCCTAGTCCTAGTGGGGACGGACTTGGCCCTGAAGTGAGCGCCCGGCTTCCACTGTGCGGCGCCGGCTGGGGTGAGGCCGTCTAGAGGCGAGGACCCTCGGACAGGAGCCGGAGTGACACTGGGTTGGACACTCTTGCCTTGCGAGGGGGTGGCGCGTGGTGAGTCGCAACCGGCGCGCCGCACAACGCGAGGCCCCGGCTTGCGGCTTAGTCCTGGTGGGGACGGACTTGGCCCTGAAGCGAGCGACCGACTTGCACTGTGCGGCGCCCGCTAGGGTGAGGCCGCCTAGAGGCGAGGACCCTCGGACAGGAGCCAGAGAGACCCTGTGCCGGACACTCTTCCCTTGCGAGGAGGCGGCGCGTGGTGGGTCGCGGCCGGCGCGCTGCGCTCCTCTAAAGCCCCGACTGGCGGCCTAGTCTACTTGGGGACGACCTTGGAAGCGGGACATTCTGGGTCCGTGGGCCCTCGGTGCTGTGCCAGCGGACCTGTGACTGTGGCGCACGGGCCTGAGAAGGTGGCTGTGGCCTGATGTAGCGCCAGAGAAAACGAGAGAGTGGCGGGCTGGCTTGGGGGGACGACTGGGGCCCTGTTGTGCCTTGACCCGACGGTTGGGTGGACTAGATTACCTAAGAAGCGGCTTTGGGCCTTGCCAGTGATCCAGAGAAGTGCTGCACTGCCGGGTTGCGCAGCCCCTGGTGCCCGCGGCGCTCGCATCGCACTACTTGAACTCTGACGCACTCCCTTGAACCGCTAACCTATCCTGTCCACCCTGGTAGTCCTCTCCTGAACGTAGGGAGATCCACCGCTTGCCCGGTTGATGCACTGGGGTGCTGGAGGGGCGCTCAAGGAGAGATTACATTCCACTATCCATCACATTGCGGACCTTTATCGCGACGGATCATCGCTCCTGCCCATGGGACTGATCTTTGACGTCAGCTTCACCATGAGGCCTAAGCAGGGTACGTCCACCCAGTCGAACAATTTAGATAAATACACAGTGCAGAGGGGAACGCCGCGGATGGAGGCGCCGGCGGGCAGCCATCAGAGACAGAAAGAACCATCGCTGGCCAGTATTATGACGGCCATTCAGTCACTGGGCACAACCCTTGAAGCTAAAATAGACAAGTTGGCCATAGAAGTGAACTTTCTCCGTACTGACCTTAATAAAACGTTGGAAAAGACAAAGGCTAATGAGACCGATATTGCTGACCTGCAGGCGTCTACGAAGCAACTGGAGAAGCGAGTCAATGATCTGGTCCATCAACACCGTCAGATGACGATACGGCTGGACGGCCAGGAAGGGAGGGCCAGAAGAAGTAACGTACGCCTGGTTGGAGTTCCAGAGCACCTCGAGGGGCCCAGTGTGGAGCTATTCGTTAAGGATTTAATCCTTAATCACCTCAAGCCAAAACGCCTGTCTAAAATCTTTACCGTCGAGCATGCACACCGAGCGCCCATCCCCAAACCTAAACCGGGAGCGCCGCCGATGACAATCATTGCTAAAATCCTCAACTATAGGGACAGGGACGCTGTCCTGCAGGCGGCCACACAATCCGGAGATCTACTCTACGAGACCGCCGCAATTCGATTCTTTCCTGACTTCACCCTCCAGGTCCAGCGTGAGAGGAGGTCTTTTACGGGTGTAAAAGGGGTACTCCGAGAGAAAGGCATCAAATACATGATGTTCTTCCCGGCTAAACTCAAGGCTCTCATGGGAGGAAAATCCTTCTTCACGTCGCCGTCGGAGGTGCAAGACTGGATCGACAAGGAGGTGCCCGTGACAGGCGAGGGTGCGGAGACTCAGAACTGGAGAGACACACAGACAGCATCACCGACCGGGAGATCTGAACAAGATGGCCACAGTCAACGCTCCTGGAGGTCCCGCTCCGCGAGTCCGAGATAAAGACACAACAGAGAGAAGCCCGAAGGCGAACTTCGAGAGACTCACTGAGCCAATAAGTGTCACTTTCTATATTGATCTGTTGCCCATGACTCTTAGATTCTGAACCAAAAGGGGTTAGTTACCCATCTGGCATCATAACTAAATGTAGACACTGGGAATTCCGAATTGCAGGACCTATGAACCACTTTCACATAGAGGTTGGGGGGAGGGTCGCGGGCGGCGGGTGGGGCTGGGCCAATACACGCTCCAAGTGAAAGGTCCATCTGAGGGGAGGGTGGGTTGTTCATTGTTGTAGTTTCCTTTTCAGGGGGGAGTATCTGGGGCGAAAGGCACTCTGCTAATTGGGGATGTGGGTAGTTCTAAACCCGCGGAGCAGGGCGGCAGGGAGGGGGGATGGAGTACAGGGTGTTGGGGATGTGGGTGGGAAGGGATGGGAGGTGGTTGGGAACAGTTTGGTAACTTTGGCAATGTCACCTCAATCCTTCTATTATTATTTTACAAGAAGCGCACCTCTGGGCAAAATACCCGGCCAGACATACTCCTCTTTGCATAGGAAGGAGTTTCGGCGGGAAAATCCAATAGCTCACACGCATCTCGATGACGTGGGATAAGAGTCTAAAGGTGCTGAGTTGCAACGTCAACGGGCTGGGTGATAAGCACAAACGCACTATAGTCCTACAGGCCATTAAACAACACCTCCCTGATGTAGTCCTCCTTCAGGAAACACACCTATTGGGCAACTCATGCCAAGCACTGAACCGATGGGGCTACTACATGGCGACTCACTCAAGCTTCAACTCAGGATCTCGAGGGGTAGGCATACTGCTTCGACGCAACTTCCCCTTAATCATTGAACACTCCGACTCAGACCCCTTAGGGGGCTTCACTGCTATATCAGGTTCATGGGAGGGCTACAAGATCAACCTAGTTACAGTCTATATACCACCTGGGCTTCAGACACAATCATGCCAAGAGCTAGGTAAACTAATGCTTTCACTCCCGAGGGACGCCTACTAATAGGGGGCGATTTTAACGCAGTAGTGTCAGGTACACTAGATAGATTTCCACCTAGAGACATCCCACAGGGTCACCGATGGCTCACTGACTTTTTAGATGCTTTTGGCCTTTTAGATCTGTGGCGAACCCGTCACCCACGAAACTCACAGTACACCTTCTTCTCGGGTCTGCACCGATCGTTCTCACGCCTTGATTACTTACTAGCACCACAATACCACGACACAACACTTCGGGAGGTCACTCATCTGGCAAGAGGGGTCTCAGACCACTCGTCCCTGTAGCCCACCTCACTATGGGTGACAAATGAGAGGGGTGCACGGCGCCGATTAATGCGTGGCACCTGCGATGCGAACCCATCAGACGTAGTCTCCTCCTCTCTATAGACCGATACTTTGCGGAAAACGATGGCACCGTGACCTCGTCCATGATGTTCTGGGAGGCCTTCAAAACCGTCCTTAGAGGTGAGGCCCTATCGGCGATCTCAGGGCGCCGAAAGGAGCGTGCGGAGGAAATAGCAAGCATGGAGAGAGACTTACTGCAGCGAGAAGCAGAGGCTACCACGGGGGTGATCCCGCAGCAGTCCACCTTATGCAACTCAAGGCATCGGAATATAGGGCACTAGTCACCGATGCTGCTAAGACCATTGCGAGAGACAAAGAGGGTAGACTGTACGACCAAGGGGATAAGGCGGGCAAGCTCATAGCTTGGCTCGACAAAAAACAACAGGCACACAGAGTAGTTGCTGAGCTCCGACTGGAGTCCGGTGAAGTACTCACCGAGCCCCGAGTCATCGTTCAAGAATTTGCGTCCCATTACCAAAAGGTATATAGTAGAGGCTCGGATCGGCCGGAGGAAGACTTGGTCTCCTTACTGACCGATATACGTATGCCCTCTCTCTCAGACTTGGAGAGGGAGGACTTAGAGGCGCCGATCACGGTTGAGGAATTGACCCGAGCAATCTTAGACCTCCGGTCTGGGAAGGCCTTCGGACCCAACGGCTTACCGATAGAACTATACAAGCTGAACCCCTCTAGCCTCGGCCCATACCTAAAAAAGATGTTCGAGGAGTGCAAGGAACGAGGTATCTTGCCTTGGGACTAACGTATAGCCACGATCGTGGCCATTCACAAAGAAGGGAAACCCAGGGACTCCTGCGCCTCTTACAGGCCCATATCCCTTCTAAACGCAGAGCCCAAAATATTAGCCAAAGTCCTTGCTAACAGACTAAAGCCTGTCCTCCCCGCTCTGGTCCACCGGACCAATCTGGCGTTAT
Source organism: Lissotriton vulgaris (assembly GCF_964263255.1). Lineage (NCBI taxonomy): Eukaryota > Metazoa > Chordata > Amphibia > Caudata > Salamandridae > Lissotriton > Lissotriton vulgaris. The sequence continues at coordinate 550,788,341 of NC_141697.1, forward strand.
GCCACACCGCAACACTGCGCTCAATCTCCGAAGGCTACATGGAGTCCTGGGCCGCTGCCACACTCTCCAAGAAGACGCAGTGTTGCTCTCCCTGGACGCTACGATGGCGTTTGACATGCTTGAGTGGTCCTACATGATGGCGGTCCTCTGCAAACTAGGATTTGGCCCCAGCTTTATAGGATGGGTGCGCCTCCTATATACTAAACCCTTAGCTCAAGTCTCAGTTGACAACAAAATTTCCAAACTCTTTGAACTTGGACGGGGAACGAGACAGGGCTGCCCTCTCTCGCCCCTCCTCTTCGCGCTCTCACTAGAGCCCCTGGCCGCGTGGATCAGGCAGGATCTCTCCCTGAAGGGGATACGCTGGGCCGATGGCTGGGAGGACAGAATTTCGCTTTATGCGAATGACGTCCTACTATACCTCACCAGACCCCGAAAGTCCCTAATAGTCATTATGAATATTATAACAAACTTCGGGAAAAACTCTGGCTATAGCATCAATTGGGGCAAATCCGTTCTCTACGTACTACAGGGAGAGGTTCCCGTGCTTCCACGGAACTGCCTATCACGGTGGCCTCCAAGGGATTCCGCTACCTGGGAGTATTCATTTCCAAAGATCCGGAGGTGAGATACGAGAGAAACCTCCTTCCGCCTCTCCAGCGGTTCAAGAAAGATACTGCTTTCTGGCGGCGACTCACGCTGTCCCTCCTCGGAAGGGCGGCACTCTTCAAAATGATGACACTGCCTAGGTTCTTGTACGCCCTCCAAAATCACCCGGACCTTGTCCCGAAGGCGTACTTCGCCTCTATCGAGGCCACTCAGAGGGAACTCCTGTGGGCTGGAATGCCCCGCATATCCATACAGAAACTGACCTTAGGATGGTTTGACGGGGGTATAGCACTCCCTGACATCCGCAAATACTACTGGGCTGCGCATCCCTCGGCTATTAACCAATGCACCTACAGCGATGGGAATGGCCCGGCGTTTGGAATGGACCGATGGCTGCTGGAGGGTGGAAACTTCGAGACGGCACTCTACTCCAAACCGGGTCGACACCCGCTTACGGGGCCTACGCACCACTCGGTACAGATATGGCATATCGCGCAGCGTACACTAGGCTGGGCGGATACCCTCACGATGGCGACCCCCCTGTGGGTCTCGGAGAGGCTCGGCAGGCTATGCCGCACCAAGGGGTTCCGCAACTGGGACCTCAAAGGCATCTCTCACGTGAGAGATCTGTGGGGCCCGAAGTGGAAGATACCATTTGCATCACTCCAGCAAACATACGAACTAGCCCAATCAGAACACTTCAGAGACACTCCCAACAAACCAACATTCCTGCGGGCACGCAGCCTCCTGCTTCCTCGCCGCTGGAGGACAGACCTCTTGACGGTCACCTTCCTGAACACGCAATCTCACTCACATATAAGAAAATCATCAATCAGTCCTCTGACCTACTCTCCCCCCTCAAGTGTAAATGGGAAGCTGATGGACTAGAGATAGATGAGGAGCCTCCCCTAAAGAGGTGGCTATTCCGGCCAGATTTCGGCGCATCCAACTAAAAATCCTACAACGTGTCTACCTCTCAGGGACTAGACTACAGCGAATGGGCCGAAGCGCGGATGGTCTTTGTAGACGGGGGTGTGGGGAGGTGGGAACCTTTTTTCATATACTTTGGGACTGCCCGCGGTTGCGACAATTCTAGACCCGAGTGACCCGATGTATGCAGGAGGTCTGGGAGGTAGAGGTTAGTCCTGAAGCCAAGAAATGCCTGCTGATCGAGGAGCCAAGATGGCGACCTGAACGGACGCGCAGCCCTCGGCTCCGCCGGCCCCGGATTCCCGCACCACGATCCTGCTTGTCCGGCTACCCCAGTTTGGTTCCAGAAGGTGCGGGAGACGGAGCTGCTGCTGCTGGTGCTCCGCCGACCTCTCCACCCGCCCGGAGTCCGACGCTGTAGACGGACGCGCCCCGGCCCGGGATCCAGCCTCTTCTGCAGCGCCCTGCTGCCCTCGCGCCCCCTCCCGCAGCTGCTCCGTGACCGGGAAGACACGGCTGGACGGCGCTCCCCTCTGCACTCGCGACCGGCGTGCAGCCGGCCGGCGGGAACCGCTGCACACCTCCTGAGCTGCGGGGTGCCGGACGGCTTGGGCGACTCGCTAGCGGGACCTTTGTCTCTGGACGCCATGTTTCTGCTTTGTGCTCCGGGTCCCTCCAGCTAGTGACGGCTGACCTGACCCTAATCCGCGAGCCTCCCCACGCACTGGCTGACCCCCGGATGGTCCACCGAGACGGGCGGATCCTTGCTGGCCGGTGGGTGTCCGGAGTCCGCCTGACCGCGTCCCGTTGATCCCCCCTGCCTCTCCCCGCACTGTGTCGGACAGGGAAAAAGATGGCGCAGCGGACGGCCCGCCGCTGAATCACAGTCTACACGGCCCCCTTATAACAGTAGCGAGCTCCCCAGCGTTGAAGGGATTGGAACAACTCCCCCCCACGGGACCGCAACCATGGAGTCTTTCCAGCCTACACTCACCCTTGCTGACGTTGTTGCGGCCCTGGGCGAGTTGCGATTGGAGTTAAGGGGCAGCTGCAATGCACTGGGGGCACAACTTGACGCCTGTACCCGGGAGCCCGGCCTGAAACAGGGGCATTATCTTCAACGAGACTCAGGACGGGAGTTGCTACAGTCTGCCGCCGCAACACTGTCTCGGGAGACCGCAGTGGAGGATACTGTAGCCATTGCAGGAGCCGGTAAGGGTCTGTTGCCTCATACTATTATCACCGACGGAACAGTGTATCCCCCTTGCTCCATGCTGGACTGTGTGCTGATGTGCGAGGGATCATGGCCCAGAATACCAGTGTGTTGCCCTCCTGCCTCACCGCCGGCATACTTGCCTTGGATTTGGATTGCTTTGCTTTGTGAGCTGCGTGGCTGGACCATGCCAGAGCGGAAAGTGACCGAGGTGGATTCTTCTCCCGGGACCGGACACCTTTCTTCCCTCGATTGTGCACCTCCCCCCTCGCTTGAGCGGCCATCTTTCTTTGTTCTCCTGCACTACAATGGACGAGTGGGCGGTAGGGGTGAGAGACTGAGCCCCAGGACTGGCCAGGGATAGGGGACCCTTTTCTTTGCTTGGTACCCGGGCGGGTGTGCGGAGGTAGGGTGGACTTTGAACTTGGATGGTCTTATGGTTGTTTGCGCATTGACTCACTCCCCACTGTATTGCTTGCTGCAGTTCTACTGATGTTATTATTGGGGTGGGGATTGCTTATTGGACCGGCGGAGCTTGCGCGCATGTTTCATTGCTCCTCCTCCCTGATCTTTTCTTAGGGGCGTTTCGGGACGGGGGTCCTGTTTCCACTCCCTATGTCTTTGGAATTTGTTTTTTATTTTTACTTTACTTTCGCTTTCTCTTCTATCTCTCTTCTCTTATCTTTCTATATTTCGGGTTTACGGGGCGACAGACACTCTGCTAGGGGGGGATAGGCCATAGCCTCTGCATGTGTGTAGGGTGGGGGGTTAACTGTTAGTTTAGTTTTTATTTCTATGGTTCTTTTTTCCTTTTTGCTCTTTATGATTTTCCCCTTTTCTTAGGCCCGTGTTAGGTATGCTGGGGGATGGGTGGTGGTGTCATTGAAGGTGGGTTGTTGAGGCAGCTTCCTGTGATCTGACTATTCTGTGGCCATCCTCTGGTTGGGACTTGCTTGTTGCGAATTGCTTTGCCGGTACTTGATGTCCTTTTCTTTGGCGAGTCCCGCCTACATGGTCCTTGTTTTTCCTTTTCGTTGTATTAAGTGCGGAGTAGTGTGACCTGATCCTAATAGTTGCACAGAAAAAAGACATTGAAAATAACCTGCATTGCTCCTTTGCCTAGGTATGACGGCGCTTTCCAGTTTGGTCCTGTATTGTAATTATTGTCGTACCGCATTACCCTGGCACCGTATTGCATGCACCAGTGCTAAATGTTTGACCGTGGCCGGCCGGATGGTTGTGGCCCGTATTTGTACTGTCTTTGAGCACAATAAAGGTTTTCAAAAATAAAAAAAAATAAAAAAGAAATGCCTGCTGAATATCTGGAAACCTACGGACCTATCGCTTAGTGGGAAAGTTTGGGCCACCCTAGGTTTTGTGGTTGCAAAAAGGATCATAGCAAGGCTCAACCTCCTAAGATTGGACAATGGAAGTCTGATATGGACTGGTGCATGCTCCAGGAGAGGACTGTGTATGAGGCAAGGGGCTGCCCAGGGAAATGGACACGGATTTGGTCAGTCTGGAACGATTACTGAGGAAATATCTGTGAGCCCCCCCAAACCGCTTTGATTGACGAACCACTTGAACTGTGAACTCTACTTAATACACTGTTTTTATCCCTATGCACTGTGATTACTGTATATGTCCAGAGACTCCTTGCGCTACAAAGGTAACCAAATTAATGCTATACTGTGATTATTGCCACCTGTTTTGTCAATTGTTAATAAAAAGAATTTAAAAAAAAATAATAATTAGTATAACTTTTTATCTCTTTCAGCAAAAATTTCAGCACCTGCCTCATGTAAAAAGAGGTAAAAAAGTTTCAAAACCATTCAAAATATCTCAACAAAACATGCATGTATGTAAGTAAATATCAAGTAACTGCAGTTTTTTAATTAATGTTAGAATGGGGGGAAAATTGCTGCAAAACAAGCTGCATTGCCCTGAACTAACAACTGTGCTTTTGTTACAGGTTGGTATTATTTCATTGCATTATTTTCTCTATCTTAATGTTACCTAATTTTCTGTTGATGCATAAGGTTTTTTTTGAGCCCATAACCAGTAGATTAAGGCTTTTGGTTCCATCTCCATGTACACTGTTCCCTCAAATAAGAGCGGAATTGGTAACTAATTTTAAAAATCTCAAGCTAACCATGAACCTCAAGCTAACCAAAATTCAGCAAACCCTTGAAACAAACAAGTTTCCCACTCCATCATGAAGTGTCCGTTAGACCACATGTGAGTAAAGTTTCCCAACCAGTCTTGGCGACTCAAAAGACACTGCAGTGAGTGGCATGCCCATACTAAGACACACACATTCCCCTGGCCTGAAGTGAGCCCGTTCGACCCCAACACCATAGAACTCACCAAAACTTTAATGCCATAGAACTCACCAAAACTTTAATTAAACTTTTAGTGCCAAGAGAGAGACCCGCAAATTACCCTTCTGTGAATGTATGCGGACCCTGACCACAGATCTAGCAGCAGCAAGGAGGAAGGCTCCAGCTCCTCTGACTTGAACAGCAAAGGTTAAAGCCTAAAATGGGGCTTGGCAACCCGGGGGGCAGATAGGGAGTGCTCACCAAGCACCCCAGACAGCCTTGAGGAGATCCCCATAGTCACAATGCTCATAGGCAAAACACTTCCTGGTGAATACTTGGGCGGCTAGGTCAAGCCTATGGGAAGAAGCAGCCCCTACATTAAAGACCACCGCAACGATACAGGGGATATCGGGATCCATGGACAAGGTCCCTCTCTCTGAACCCCTCAAGCTGGAAATAGGAGGCAGTAAGATCAGGGAACAGTTGTTGTACTATCCATCCTCCCTGATCATTATATTGGGACCGGACCTATTATCCAAATTGAGGATGCTCATCCAGCTCAATGAGATGAGAACTATAGCTTGCTCCTCCCTTGGGCTCTCCCCCTAGAGTGCGGACCAACAACATCCATCCCTGCTCAGGGTACTATCCAGATCAACCCTGGACCATTGAGCGCTCCTCAGAGGAGCAGTCCGGGGTTCTTTGGAAAATCTCTTAAAACTGTATGGCCTAGCACGACAGTGGACCTGCTTGGCACACCATCGCTTGGTAGAAACAGCCAAAGCAGAAGCATGTAGGGAACACAGGGAGTTGGGGACCCCTGTTCATGAAACGCACAGGACTATCGCATTCCCAAGGCAAGGGGGTAAGCAGGTTCCAGGCTACCCAGGTCAGCCTCCACCGCCACCCTAGCTCCTCCTCAAATGAGGAAGCAGCCCAGGCAAAGGGGCAGATTTCACGCACTAGGAGCCCCCTCCCTTTTACCAGATACTGGACCAAGACAAAGGACTGCGACAAGAAAGGCAGCATGTCTAACCATCAGGACACTGCCTCAGGGAATTGTACCTGCGGGTAGCATGGGAGAAATCCATGGGCTGGGGAGTAAACAGGCTATCTCCTACATTCCCCATCCCGTGTTTCTGCTGGAGCAACCTAGAAACTGGTGAAAGCACCCCCACAGGTGGCGCCTGATGGGACAAGAACTCAGTCGTGGGACCCCAGGGGAATCCAACTGAGTCCTTGCGCCAATAAGCCAAAGGGCAGCCGGTCTCAAACCACCATAGAGTGTCACTACTGCCTCCAAAGAACCCACAATGCCACCCATTTTCACCTAAATGTATACCACAAATGGAATAGACTGTTATCAGGGCAACTACACACAGAGCAAACCCCAGAACCTCACAGCGTGCAGCAAATCCATAACCTCAGCTCCAGCACCCACTATACACTTGCTTTAAGGAACTCAACACAAACATAATAACATAACAACAGTAGGCACAACACAAAACCTTTAACTTAACAGAAATAGTAGAGATAACTGTAATAACAAGCAGTAGGGATAATTCAAAACCTTTTAATAAAACCGAATGACAGCCATGCTATTTCAACTGGCAATCCACACTAGAGTTCTCCATCCGGGTGCTCTAAGAAGACCAAAGCCCCCCTTGGCTGTTGATCCCTGAGGTTGTTTAGCTGACCATGCCCCAGGGGAGAAGACAGTCTGACGAGGGAGCAGGACAGCCCCCACCGGTGCATGAAAGTGGGCACCCAGATCCTTATGCCCATACCACCAGGGCAAGTGACAGATCAAAAGGACCCCACTCTCCATCTTCTTTCAGGCCTCCTCCAAATAGAGGCACGCCTGCAGCTAAAAAACAGGGTGAATGCTCCGGTGGTGGAAGCCAGACCTTTAAGGCATTTTGGGGAGGGGAGTTCAAAGAGAACACTAGCGCTCCACGTTTCTCACACTGCTGCATCACTGTGTCAGTAGATAAATCCACCAGACAGCAGCAATTTCAATTCAGTTACTCACCACACATAACACCCCCAGCTGTACACCTGACTCCCCTCTGCGGCCTGAGCATTTGGCTCTGTCCTTCGTTGTTAAAGATGTCACTGGACAGCGTGGAAGTAGAATGCTGAGAATTTCCTAATGTCCACCTCAGCGCAAACGCCTCCAGATATTCACTGAGAAGACAACTTGATCCAAAGGGGAAGGGGAAAAGGATTGAAAGAAGAGACAGCCGAACTCTCCTGTCGCCTGGTCTAGGTCTGTTACTTGTCTTATAAGGCGTCTTCAGGAGCTTTTCTTATCTGCAAAACACATTAATCAGATTCTACACATAGGCCCACATGCATCAACATTGCAATTTGGGATTCCTTATTAGCGAAAAATAAGGAATCGCTAATAAGGAATTGTAAATGGCTATGCATAAAAAAAATTGCTAAATAAATTGCGATTTCTTATTATTCCTTTATTGCGACTCGCAAATTGCGAATCGCAATTAAGGAATACCTCCCTATTCATTCCTATGGGCCCATAGTCCCATAGGAATGCATGGGAAGACTTTCTCAATTTGCGATTTGCAATTAGCGAATCGCAAATTGAGAATGCAATTTCAAGGGTGCAGGGGTGTCCAAAAGACACCCTGTTGCACCCCTGAAATCAATCTGTGCACATATGTTGTGCACTCACATTCCCTAAAGGCATGTGTGTGCACAACATGAAACTTTGAAACTTGAAACTTTGAAACTTTGAAAAATGCACAAAAGTGCATTTTTCAAAGTTTTCGCAAATTACCATGAGGTTCAACCTCATGGTAATTTGCTCCCCCTAAGTACAAATACGTAATTTTTTGTAATTTCATGTATTGCATTTAAGAAAACCCAAAATGCGATTCCTTAAATGCAATCGCAATTTGAGAATTCTCAAATATTTGCGAATTCTCAAATTGCGAGGGCCTTTACCCTTCATGCATCCCAAAAATTCAAATAGCATTCGCAAACGGCCGATTTTTGCGAATCTCAACATTTCCGAATGCAATTTGCAATGATGCATTTGCCCCAACTGTAATCTAAAATTTTACATTTTAGCTTTGGACTGATCGCCCCTCCTCTTTCTGTGATGTTCTCAACTTGTATAATGAGTCTTTTCTATTTTTTAGATGATATAATATTTTAACTCAATTACCATCTCTTGTTCCCTTCTTCAATAGTAATTACAGTGCATAAATCAGTCTTTAACATTTCTTTTTTTCATTTCTGGTACTTGCGTGACCCTGGTATATTGTGTGGAACAGCTGCCTTGCAAGAGAACTCAAATAAGGATGTACTTCTTCTTCTTTGTTCTCTTTTGCTGTAAATTTTGTTGGGAAGAGTTGCTGGCTCGCGGGAAAACTTAGGTGAAGAAAAGGCTTCTTCTTCTTTCTTTTTCTTACTGTAAATGAGTCTCACTCGAGAAAAATTTTAAAATGAATGCTCAGATAATTGCCTTTCCTATTTAACTCAAATTTAGCCCTACGAACACTCGGAAATATGTTATGGTTTTTTAATTTGCAACGCGCACAGATACTCATGAGTGTCCCAGCGCGTAGCAGAGAGAGGTGACCAGCAGAGAATTTAGGAAAAGAGATAGGTTTTCAGGATCTTCTTGAAAATGTGCGTGTCCTGGATATTCCGAAGTGTGAGAGGAAGAGAGTTCAAGGCAACAGCCATTTTTCTCGTCAAGGAGCTACCTCCACGCCTCTGATGTTGGAAGCGGGGGACCAGAGCTAGGCGCTGGAACATAGAGCGTAAATGACACGCTGTGGTGTAGAAGGCAAAGCGTTTTTGTAAGTAGGTGGGACCAAGCCCATGGAGAGCCCGATGGGCCATGACCAGAGATTTAAATTTAACCGGTTCAATCACCGGAAGCCAGTGCAGAGGGCGCAAGTGAAGTCTCATGCCAGTTCCAGAAGGAGTCTGGCTGCTGCATTCTGGACCACCTGAAGTTTCCTTAACAGGTATTCCGGAGTATAGGGCATTGGCATAGTCCAATCGAGACAAGATAAGGGCACAGATAATGGACTCCTTCACCTTCATAGGCAGGAGCGGTAGAAATGTTCTCAAAGATTTCAGGAGCCCAAAACAAGTACCCGCAAGTTTCTTGATCTGTGTGGCGGAGGGAACTTTCCATAGAGAAGAATCTCTGATTTTTCTTTGTTGCACTTGAGTTGTGCTTTGGTTAACTAATAAAAGATAGAGGACAAGCAGTGTTTGGCAGAGAAAACCGAGTCCTCATTCTTGTCCCAGGTGAAAAAGAGCTGGGTGTCATCAGCATAGGACATGACCTTAGCCGCAAGTTGTTCTGCTAGGTACACCAGAGGTGTGACATAGATATTAAAAAATAAGGGGGCTGAGGGAGGACCCCTGCGGAACCCCCGTGTCCACTACCTGAGCAGAAGAAGAGGATGGAGGGAGCCATATCTGTTAAGCCCGTCCTTCCAGGAAGGATCTGAGCCATCCCCACACCGCGCCCGACACCCCAATCTCTGTTAGCGGCGAAAGGAGAAGGGACTGAGGAACAGTGTCAAATGCCACCGACAGGTCAAGCAGAACCAATGCTGCTTTCCAGCCGGTGTCCAAACACTCTCTAATTGATTCCGCAACCTCCACCAGGGCAGACTCGGTGCTGAGGGAGGCTCTGAACCCTGACTAGGCTGGCTGTAGCAGGGCCTCACTCTCAACAAACTCTATAAGTTGTCTATTCACCACCTTCTTGCATACCTTGGCCAAGCACGGTAGCAGAGAGATGGGCCAGTACTGTAGTTGCTAGAATGAGAGGATTGAGGGATGGCTTTTTTAAAAGGGGCCTCTGGTACACAGGCATCCACAAGAGACAAATTGATAATACAGTTAACCTCGTTATTGATGGTCTCGGCAACAGCTGCCAGCATTCTAGCCGGGCAAGGGTCCGAGGGGGAGCTTGACTTCAGGCCCTTAAGAATTTTAAGAGACTCCGAAAGATTCATCGGCTTGGAGTGTTGCGCGTTTATCTAGGTTCCTGATCGATACTGCGACCTTATGCCCCTATTCGGCTATAAATCCATGTATTCCCTATATTGGCATAACCGTTCAAGTGTGATATTCAGAAAGTCATCTCTGGCCTCACACGAACAGAGCCACATTCCAGAATAGTTCTCTGTCACTTCCTTTGCAACCAATTAGTGCAATGACAGAGCAGAAGTCACTATCTGATATTCCTATTCAGCCCAGTAAACCTGCCTACAGTGTCACTGGATCCGAAATGGATACAGTGTGTAGATTCTCTAGGAGCGGAAGATGTGAAATACTATTTCGCCCCGCAATTCGAAGAACTGAATGATTTAGAGTATGAAGAAGAATATCCTCTGCCAATCGAAGTTCTGCCTCTCCCAGAATACGCCTGTATAATCTATACAGATAGCTTTGTACAGCATTTCAACGTAGAGAGCAAATCCTACAATGCAGCATGTGCGATTATTAAAGGTCGTTGGCTGTGCGGTAAATTCAGACCGAAAGTAACAAAAACTGAATCTGTAAGAAACTGTTCGGTTCAGAGAACTGAAATCAGATGTTTAAAGATGGCGCTCGAAAATGCAGAACGTGAATTCCCGACACTTATCGTGTGCGATTCTAATTTTTTGCATCAACTCTTACAACAATAAATTGCAGAGGTGGATTGAAAACGACTACAAAGATGACACAGGTGCCACAATAAAGCATAAATTGCTCTGGAAACAGGTAGCTCTTTTACACAAAGAACTACAAAAGACTCACGTGATTCACGCACAGAGTCTTCAACGTGATGGCGTTCACGTTGCAGGGAATTCATTGGCTAATACAGCCATAGCGGAAGCAGCTAAACCGGCTTCCGTAGCCACAAAAAAGCGTACAGAAAATTACATAGACGGGGAAACCATGCTGGCAGTAAAAACGACCGTAAAAGGCGACTGTGCAGCACTACCCGTGAACTATCCACTCAATTATGCATACGTAATCGATGCAAACTCCGTTCCTTTTGCTCGAATCCCTGGAGTGGGGGACAGAGTATTTCCAAACAGGAGCAGGAGGGGCTTCCTCTTACTGGAAGCACACATGGGATTGGGTCTGAGACACCAAACAATCAAGGTTTCTCTGAAAGAATTACAATCAGAGTACTGGTGGCCAGGAATGAGCATAGATATTCAATGTTTTGCTCAAAATTGTGAAAACTGCAACAGAGATCGCAGTAAAGAACATGCCAGTGTAGTTTCAGGATCCCTGTTAGACAGCATAAGGCGGTCTATCTGCGCAATCAAAGAAGAGAAGCGCGTCCCATTGTACACAGTTAAGGCTAAACACACTTAAAAGTGTGGCCTCCAGCGCTCGGCTGACGCTAGAACTGTTATAAAAGATTTGCGAGTCTATATCGGCATATACGCAATTACCACGTTCCATTCTGACCAGGGTCCTGCTTTCAGCTCTCGAGCCTATAAGGAGGCCATGGCTAGCATGGGAATTGGGTTGCGGTATTCTTGTCCGTCGCACCCCGAAGGGAATAGTGTGGTTGAAAGAAAAAACGGGACATAAAGCGATCTATAACAGCAAAGGTATTAGGTTCAGGCGCTGGGTGGGTCAAACATTTAATAAGTGTCCAGACTAGTCTTAATAACTTGCCAAGAAATTCTCTAAAAGGTTTCAGCCCATACGAACTGTTGTTCGGAATTAGAATGAACATTCAGGACCTCGATAGTCAGATGTCAGTGGTACAAGGAAAAACAACAGACTTTGACATCAAAGATCGTTTGGCTGTTTTACAGGAACTGAATGAAACAAGAAAATCATTAAGCAACATAAAGTTAAAGCAACAGCCAGATACCACTGACGAGGCACCACAAGCAACAGCCCCAGCAAGGCCTGTCTGGATTCCAATGATTGGGGATCTAGTCAGAGAAAAGATCGCGGTGAAGAAGGAATTTGGGCCTTCTTACAGAAAAGCAGTACCTGTCTTGGCAGTCACCGGAACAAGATCAGTAGTACTACCGCCCCTTGCTGGTAAAAAGGAGAACAGAGTTGTGTCCATCGACCTGGTAAAACCACAAGCATGTGGCCTATAATCAACAGTAGGCCCAGTGGACTCCCAAGAAACAACAGAATACCCAAACTTGCAACAATCCAAGAGGTTCAAACTGAAAGACTCATCACATTCGATCAGCCTGCAGTGCACAGTGAAGGACTATGCAATAATGCCATGGAACTTGTGCCTCTTGAGACACAGATTGAAACGGTTCGTCAAGAAACAACACCAGTCTACACAAATTTGGCATCAGAAAATGCTACCGAAAGACAGATTGAAAATCCAATCCCAACAATTGACAGAACTGCCTCTGGTTATTTCATCAACTTCGACAACTTCTCTGAAGATCAAAACGACCCCAAAGTGATGCCAGAAACAAAAAAGACTTCTAAAGAAAATACAACAGGACTCCTTCAACAAATCAAAGAATTATATCTGGATTCACCGTTGATTGAGCATTGGATTATTTCAGGGGTATTCATACTCCTACTATGCCTAATTTTAGTTTTAATTTTAGGAAAGTTTATTACAATTGAATGGACACAGCAAGTCAGAACATCAACCTAGTCCTCAAATCACACAGATCATCCCATGTGAAGAAAAGAGAACTGTCAACAGTAAATGTCACAGCAATTCCAATACCTGGTGGGGTAGTATGGGAGAAAACTGACTATGAGATCTATGGTCCGGTCGAAATCCTGAAGTATCCTCATCAACTGAAGGTTTCCTTAAGTGACTTTGTAAAACTTAGTACATTCTCTGATGATTGGGACTTTAACAGTATTAATGACATGATGTCCGATTTAGTAATGTCAGCTAGATTCACAGATCATGATTATTTACAAGGTTCATCTAGTTATGAGCAGCTATTCTGCTACACACACTATGATGATCATTACTTGCATAAATCTGCACAGCCTAGAAATGTTTTTAAGTATAATCAATGGGAACATTGTGCTACACCACCTAAAAGCAGTTCTAAAGCATTTTTTGAGAAATTCAAATACTTTTCAGGGTTTAACACCAGTGATGCAGAAACGTTTTATTACAAACTGTTAGATAAAACAGGAATGAAAACAATGCTGACAAATTCTAAATTGATATATTCAGAAGCATTTTATGACAAAATGATGACATTTGGTTTTGATTATTGGAAAAATAACATTGAAACGAAAACAATTTGGGGTACAAAAGATTGGCAGGTACAAGGCATTGAAGCACTATTCAGAACCTGCATGATACCGGAACAAATGTTGTTTTTAAATGACACAATACACCAAACATCTTGTCTTGGCCTAGCTAAGATCAAAGACCTGAAAAAAACATCTATACCAAAGCCAATACCTGAAAATGCAACTGCAGATATTGAGTTAGACGTGTCACAAATTTTACATTTTAACAGAACACATCCTGATCGGAAAAAGTGGTTAATCTGGCCTACTGACACAAACAGCTGTCAAGATAGATTCCTGAATAAAACACAGGGGTTAAAAATGACCAGACTAGACCCGAGATACTCCCAGAGACAACATCCAGGGATAATAACAACATACAGTGTAGGGAAACTCTGCCTTGAATGCCTAACATCATCCACACTGGCTGAAATTAAGCAACACTTGTCTTTACTCAAAGATGGTGCTGATTTGCGCGATTTCATTCTTGGACCACGCAAACAGCGTCAAAAGCGTTTCATAGCGACCAGTATCTATGCTGCTTACAGCGAGGCTTGGAAAGTCAAACAAATTGAAACAACAGAAAAAATACGAGAAATTGATCGTATTAATTTGGAGAAATCACTTTCTGTAGTAGACAATGGGTTAATGACTCTGTCTTCCAGAATATATTCGTTGGACAATATTGTATCCTCTGCCTTTGATGTGATAGACAGAGACTTGCTAATGTTACAACATGGCCAATCTCAATTACGTTCTATTATACAATTAGGCTGGACGCTGCAAAATCTTCGTTCAGGCTATGTGCCTTGGCGTTTAATCAACACAACGTCATTATTTTCCATTTTTAACCTTACTGATAAACAGATCAGTTTGGCACAGAAAGGAGCAGACTATACAATCCTGAGCATCGAAAAACTTGAGAGATTACCATTGACAATGTCAGAGAGTCCTGTCATTGAATGGATAATACACGGAATTATCACAATTCCGATAACAACTTTCCGATTTAAAAACTGCCTTGAATACATACCTACTGGCCAATATGAACAATTGGGTAAAGGATATGTAAAATCTGAATGGAAATTACCATATACACATTCTTGCTATAGTGACAGCGACAAAAATGTATTTCTTAGTGGTGACAATTGTAAACATTCACTAAGCGGTATACTTTTGTGTCAGGGTATTAATTTACACGGAGCATGTGATGGAAATTCTAACAACCTTTCATGCCACCAGCTAGTCACACCTGCAACTCAGATAGAGCCCTTCTTTATGCAACTTGCAAACTGGAGTTACATTCTTAGAACGGATCACAGATGTTGTGGCCTAGTGCCAGGGAAAAGTTATCTAGTAAGCGTAACATCCATGGCCAAATGCTGTATGCAGGCATTGTTCCCGAGTGGGCCTGCAGACACAGTGACTCCCATCTGGCCCCGTCTGAATCTCTATTCTATACGAATTGATACTTTAAGCAAAATGAAGTCTGTGCTTTTGCAGACAACAGTGCCCATAACGTCATCAAAAGAGACGTATGATCTTCTAGTTGCGAGGACAGCTACTGAAGTTCATGAACTTTTATCAACAAATTGCCCCGTGCATTTCGTAGAAATGCTCAGCCAACTCCTTAACATGTCTAGTGCCACAAGCATCCCAGGCATATTTAAGACGATTTTTACGGGACTGCTAACACCTTTTCAAGCAATTTTGGGAATCGTTCCTAATTTTGTCCACTCTGTTTTTGGCGGCATACCCTTATTTTTGGGACTTGTAGCAGGGATTTTATTTTTGGCCCTCCTGCTTCGTTATGGCAAGCCGAAACTCAGACATAGCTCCCATGGGAATGGAAGAGACAATCCTAGCAATGCGCTACCGGGACAGGATAACTAACGTCCTTGGATTGGCCAGGCTGAGAGATCTAAACATGACCTGGTTCCTTTCATTCAGACCTATATGGCAGAACTGTATCTTACCGGTACTTCGATGTATGCTATGCGGAGATGAATGCGTGTTGGACATCTGTCTTTCACTTCCATCAGCAGTACCAATGGACGTCGATACTTTGCTCAGTCCAATAACGGCTCACACATTGTGTTGTCCCCAGCGGCTACCAATCCTGATGACGGCATTCGTTGAGACTCCTGTGCTACGACTAGGTGGTAACAGTGGAGCGAGTGACAAAAGCAACATCACCCAGGTACGACCTTCTGTGAGCATTGCTGCTCCCGACTATGATGACAGCAATCATTCTCACACCTGCCAAGTTACAGCGCTATCGAATTTGGTTGAACTGTCACCTGATTTTGTAGACCAATTCTTTGAGAGCCTGTCTGATACGAAATTTCTCACCCGTACAGAAACAATAACTTTGGAGAAGCTTTCCGACACACAGCGTTCCCATGAACTCTGAATTCGGCCTTCAGTTTTGATCAACAAAAACTGCTAAAAGCGTTGGAACTCTATTTTCCCGTTCAAGCATTAATTTTTTTTGAATTGGGCATTTTTAATATTGACCTTTTTTGGCACGAACAATTTTCTTTGCTTAACGTAAATACTATTCTTAGAGAACAGAAGCTTCAAACTTCTATTTCTACACACATCTAGAGACATAACAAAATTAAATCAGCCTCTAGCACATTTATTGCAATGCATTTATATGTGATGATTTATCTCGCCCTTCTTCTGTTCAGAGATATTTCATGTGTAATTCTTTTTGCATAATCGTTCATTGATTTCATATGCAATGATTTTTGAATGATTTCTATGCTTCAAAAACGTACAGTACCTAAATTTCACGTATTACATTATACGCCTATTTCGAATGCATTTATGTATTTTGGGGTGGGCAATGTTACACATGCATCTAATTGCTTAGTTTTAGTAATTTGATGGACATGAAAACGTGGAGTGGGCGTTGCGTGTTTATCTAGGTTCCTGATCGATACTGGGACCTTATGCCCCTATTCGGCTATAAATCCATTTATTCCCTATATTGGCATAACCGTTCAAGTGCGATATTCAGAAAGTCATCTCTGGCCTCACACGAACAGAGCCACATTCCAGAATAGTTCTCTGCCACTTCCTTTGCAACCAATTAGTGCAATGACAGAGCAGAAGTCACTATCTGATATTCCTAGATTAACACTCCGAGTTCTTCAACAAGATAAAAACTCAGCAAACCTGGAAATCCCCGCTTGCTGTGTTTTGATTAGTAATGGAACTCTAATGAGCAACTGATAGCTATCACTTCCTAGTGACATCTTTAATTGACGTCTTATGTCCAGCAAACTTGCGTCAAACCAGGCACCTGTCAGGTATAAATACTACCAACGTTGCCTTAAGCAATTGCTGGTGTCCCATTGCTGTTGTATGCTGTATGTAGTACACTGATGCTGCTGCTGTCCTTTTGGTGGTGAAGCTACTGATACCATTATCGCTGCTAAAGCGCGAACGATGGTGTGGTGAGCTTAGGAGCTGAACAGCCGTCCCTCTGCGAAGAGCCCAGCAGATGCCAAGCTGCCCGTGGACGCTGTCCCCCCTCCTCCTCCACGACGCGCTGAACAGAGAAATCCAGCTCCAGCGTTTCTAGTCTGCCCTCGCGGGTGACTGGGATACCAAGTTTCCCCTGAAGGAGATACCAGACCTCCATCATTCTATTCAGAGGTATGGTGTTGACTAAACCCTTAGATGAGAATTCTTGAAGCAAACCTTGGCAAAACCAACTTAACTTAAAACTACTTACTTACTCCCCTTCCACGTGTTAGGCTTAGGTCAGGCACACTGGGGTAGGCGTAGTTAGAAGCACCAGTTGAGTATTTTAGCCTAAATGTATATATGACTGTATATATGTTTTATTACTTTTAAACCATTGTATGGCTAAGAAACCATATCAATGCTTTTACAGTATTATTTCGCAATACTTATCTTACTGTACGTATTTTTTATAATAACAAGTCTTGCAATTGTGGCAATTCATTTCTCTTGTACGAGAAGAAAGACTGTTCAATAAATGTTAACCCTTTATTGACAAACGCCCGTCTCTCTATTCTCTACATATCGTGAAAGTAAACTGCACTAATCTGACTGAGTGAAATACCTGTCTATTGTTTCACACAACCCTAGAGATCGACTCTTGATCTGAGGAGCAAAGTTGTCATGTTGCACGGTTCTTGGAAAGCTGAATCCCTTCTTGTCTGTGCCAGGGAAGCTGATCACTTCCTATGCAGAGAAGAAAGTTTCCAGTGACCTCTGAGCTAGTTGGTAACAAACCCAATTAAGTTTAGCATAGTCAGTAGAGGCCTGGAAGATCCGCACTTCTACGTCGATACTACTGTTTATGTTATTCCAATGCACAGGGCCTAGTGGGAAACTAGGAACGACACTACAGGAGGTGTACAGAGAATGCTCTGGATCATCTGATGGTAATTCCAACATTGCCCTGGTGCCCATATTACAAGGGGCAAACGCCGCCTAAATAGAGAGGATTTTGTCCCAGAAGAAATTAGACAGACTCTCACCCAAGGTGTCTGTGGATTTAGACTCCCTGGATAGAGCGGCAGGGGATGTAAAGCTCTGTACAATAGAGAAGATTTCTTTAGCGTTATTTGCTAATTTAATGCGAGCCGCATAGAATTCCCTCATCGCCTGGTGTATTTTTTCATAATAGATTTTTTGTTGGGAGCTAAGCCTCTGCTTGGCCGTCAGGCAATATTTACTGTGTCGCTAAGCCCGCTCTCGGATATTACTGTCAGGGTTTGACGATGTAAGGAGCTTACCTAACGTTGATCGTAGAGCCGAACTACGATTCCCAGAAGGCCTTCTGGGAGGTGTGGATTTCCTTTAAATCATGTGCAATGCATGGAGCGTTGTTTCCTGTAAGTAGAGCGGCTGCTCTTCCTCTTCCTGGCTGTACCGTTGTCCCCACTCTCCAGTCTCTAAGGGAGAGACCTACTTCTTGTTTCCTTGTGGCGCGAACGGAGCCAGTATCCTGCATCTCACTCAGTGAGTGAGGACGCTATGATTTCCATTGGGATTAGCCGCTCGCGCCTGCGGCAGGGTTTTACCAGCATTCCGCTCGCCTAAGCGAGAACGCTTTGATCTGAAGATTACCCGCTTGCTGCGGGAACTCTTCCAGGGGGAGCCTGTATTCCCTGCTGGGTTTTCCGCGGCTGTGGCAATTGAAAACCAAGAACTCGTCTTGAGTTACAGGCTGGTGGAAGCCGTATTCTACCTCCGGGTGGTCCAGGAAGAGGGCTATTTCATCCTGACTCTTCAGAACGCCCGATCCTGGTTAAGAAGTCTTTCTTTGTTATAATTTGTAATTCTGACAATTATTAACCTTTGGAGTACCTTAACTGTGTCCATTGTCAGGAGGATTACGTGGAGTTCTTTCGCTATTTCTGTTTTGAAACTTTGGGGAATATATCTGGATTCGAGTTACCATTTACTTTGCTGGGTTTATCTGGCCGAACTACTGAACTGTTCATTTGCTCTCAAAACATTTTTCCTGGTTAATTTTTCATGTGCTTGGGATACAAGGGTGTGTGGAAGTGAGTATGGTTGTGTATCAGTGAATCATATATCTATAGTATGGTTATGTTGTTTGGTATTAATGGAAGGAATTTGACTTCTAGGTGGAATACTTTTCCTGGCAGTAAGGGAGGTATCTTACAAGGTTGTTAAGGAAGAATCACTTCAGGGAGGAACTAATCAAGTTATAGATTTGGCTCTAGTGAGAAGATAAAGAGTGTAGTTAGAATATATGTACTGTATTAATAGCATGCTTATTTTGTTTCAGGTTTTCCCTTTTCCACTGCTGCACCTACCCTATCCCTATCCCTCGCTTGATCGCCTCTATACTCTGGGCATTGTTTAGTCAGAGTATGGAAGTCAGGCGGTGGACCCCTGTTGAGCATCGCCCTGATCCTGTGGAGCAAGGTGGTCGTGACATTTACATTCATGTTTAGTTGCTTTAATATCTGGGGTGAACCAGGGCTTAGATGGAGAGTCCCTGGAGAGTCTTGGACATGGTGGTGGGGCCAGCGAATCCACAGCACTGTAACCCAGATGATGAGATCCGCAAGTTGGCCCTCGAGATTCCCTAAGAGGGAGGGTTTAGATGCTTCCAAGGCTTGGCTCAGCATTTGAGGATGGATTTTACCAAAGGGTGGTTTAGTGTAAGTGTGTGCTGTTGGTTCACAGTTTTTAACTTGCCAAGAAAAGTATAAAATGAAGTGGTCGGACCAGGAGACCGGACATGGCTCCTCTGCCACAATGGGAAAATTAGAGCATATAGGGCACAATAATTGGCCTGCCTGGTGGGTAGGAAGCTTGACCAACTGGGCCAGTTGAGCCAGGTGCAGGGACTCCAGACAATCAAGTGAGTCCTTATTGTCCGCCTGGTCAAAATGAATGTTGAGGTCTCCTAATACCATGTATTGGGTGAACTTTAAGAATCGGGAAATTACAGCATCATCCCACATTTCCAAAAAGGGACCCGCCGCCCCAGGGGGCCTATAAATCAAGGAGCCTCCCATAGTAAAGTGGGCTGAGAAGCAAATAATAAAATCGAGGGACTCACAGTTGCCCCAGGAAGTAACATTGTCCCTGCGGAGGTCCCACTTCTCATTATAAATATTGGCCACTCCGACCCCCCCTCCCCTCTGGGCGATCAGCTCTAGAGAACTTATAACCCTCAGGAGTGGCTAGAGTGACAATAGGATCTGACGTAGAGTCGAGCCAGGTCTCTGTGATGAACAGAAGGTCTACAGGACGGTCGACAAGTAGATCAAAGACGTCAATATGATAATTCCTGAGCGAGCGAGCGAACATTGATTAATGCAGCAGAAATAGGTAGGCCACTGTGGGACGTGGAATTGAGAGGGGTCGAGGAGGCAAGGTCCGCCCCCAACTTGAAGTAGCAGGTCGGGCATGTGATATAGCAGGAGGCGGGCACATCCCAGGATCCTTGCTGAGTGCAGGACTGACGGCAGAGGGCACACAGCTGATCCCTGGTGTAGCTCAAGATTCCCCCACCTCCTGGAGAAGAACAGGCAGCATGGCTGGTGCTGGCCACTCAGGGACGTTGACAGGCGCAGACAGACTTGCCTTAGGCGAGCCTTTGGCGTGCCAGCAGCACACCCGCTTTGCATGCCCACTGCGCATCAGAGCCATCCCCTGTTTAAATGCGGGAGGGGAGGAGAGCCTGGTAGAACAACTGGAGCGTCATCTCCAGTAATGACCACTGCGAAATGGGCAGGCGGGAGAGCGCTAGCAACCTAGCCTGTCCACCCTCGACTCAAACAGCCCAATAGAGCTGTGGTAGAACAAGGCGGAGCGGAACACAAGAAAAAAGAAAAAATAGTAAGCCCAACAGAATAAAATCGCACACACTGTAAAAGCAAGCAGGAGGTCCGCTATTAAAACAATTGTAGCTCTTATAGCTGACAGAATGAAGTACAAGTGAAAAAATAGTGTAAGGGAGTCCCCAAATAAGCAGCCGTTACCTTCTCAAGCTGTGCGCGTCGGCGCCATCCCCTGTTTAAATGCGGAAGGGGAGGAGAGCCGGGCAGAGCAACTAGAGCGTCAACTCCGGTAATGTCCACTGTGAAATGGCCAGGCAGGAGAGCGCTAGCAACCTAGCCGGTCCACCCTCATCTTAAACAGCCCAGAAGAGCTGCGGTTGAACAGGGCGGAGAGGAACACAAGGAAAAAAAAAAGGTACGCCCAACAGAATAAAATCATATAACAGGAGTTAATTTGTGTATTTCCGACCTGTGCTAATTCCACAGTGACTTGACTGGGGACGTTAATCCAAAATGTTTTGTTGCATGAAAAAATACTCTGCCCCATTATTTTCTTTTGACAAAGAATGCTCAATGGAACTGGTCACTACCCAGAAGGGTCAAGAAAAGGAAATCAATGAGTTTCTAATACTCTGAATTTCCAACACCGCAACTACCCTGACTAGCTACCACGACGCTTACTCGGTGAATCTCCTCAGGTGTAGTACGAGGAGACCAGAGTTAGTGTGCAATTCATATTCTCTTTGTCTTGCGCTCTGAAGAACTAGAGCGTTGACTAGAGGGAGAGATTCTTGCGGCCATATTGGAGTTTTGATAATTCCAACCCTTAAAACAACTAATTTTCATTAGCCCCTTTGTGATGGGTTTCTTGCTTTTGAGTTGGATTATATTCAAACGAAAACCCAGGGACTCTTCAGAATTAACTTGGGTTCTGACATCCGTTACCCCAAAATGCTTCTAAAACCTTCTAAGTTCAACCCATTGGATAACACCTCCACATAAGTGATAAGTTCAGAACATCCAGGCCAAGGGTAGAGGGGAGCAGTGAGAGGAAGAGGATCTCCACAGTTGACCTTCCCAGACTGCATCCAGGGCCCAGGGGTGGCCACGCCAGCCATTCCTAGGTGCTCAAACTGACACCAAATGGGGCTCCATAAGGAAGCGTCCAAAGAAGCAGACTGCACGATCCCAGCAATGCCACGGTCTAGCCACATGATCCACAGAACAGCATCCCAGCAACGGATCATCAAATCCACGAAAAAAGAACTCAGCTCACAGGCCCCAATCCATTGGAAAGTCCCACTAAGTTTGTTTTCACCACCGGATCCTTGGCTCTTGCTGAGAAAACACATCAAGCAAACATAGTCCAGCCAATTTTTCCACTGTAGGTCCCCAACAAGGGGGCCACACATGACCTTCCAGCAACCAACAGTATCCTTTGTTTGAAGTGGCAATGCTCAAGAACAGGGAACTGCCCACCGGGACCCACACAAAATAGCCCAAAGATGATCAACACTTCCAGAAGAGGGACAGGACCTGGAAATTTGGCCAAATCAGAGAAACCTCATTCCACAACACATGCAAAGACCCAAGGGGCATGCAAATGTCAACGGAAATGTAACCCTAAAAATTAAACATCTGCTTCTCCTCATAAT
The DNA here is from genome assembly GCF_964263255.1 of Lissotriton vulgaris. NCBI lineage: Eukaryota > Metazoa > Chordata > Amphibia > Caudata > Salamandridae > Lissotriton > Lissotriton vulgaris. Next base: position 550,810,623 of record NC_141697.1, read on the forward strand.
CGCACTTAGCCTAGTTAGGTCAAAAGGACACCTCAGCACCTGCTAAAACATCACACTCTGAACAGAATAACCTGCAGAGAAAAATACTATCCCCGCTGTAGGAAGATGAGGGGGGAAAAACCCAAATTACGAATCACATTAAAATTAGTTTTAAAATCCCCAGTCATCTCCAAAATTCTAACACTTTAAAATTAGTCTAAAAATTCCTTATCGCCCCCAAAATTCTAACTCTCATTGAAATTAGTTTGAAAACCTCAGCAAATCGATCACCTCTATCCAATCCTGATAGGAAAATTCGCCCCAGTAAAACCGCATAGCAGAACTGTTTTACACATTGAACAGTAATGTTCCAATAAATTGCCATACAAATGTGCTTTTCCAACTTAACCTACGACCCACAGCTCTAGCACTACAGGTCCACGATCAAATTGTAAGGGCACCAACGTTGCCGTAATCCATCATTCCTTTAGTGTCAAAAGACTTTCGAAAGACCAATAGCTCAAGTACTACAAAATTCAATTGACTTTTTGACTTTGTTTTTAAGAGACATTCTTTTTGCACCGCACAAAAGAGAAACACCCCTGGACGCCCAGACAACAAACTCAAACATTGGGCCCCAGAGCACTGAAAACAGCCACCTGACATGGGACCGCAGACAACGAACAATAAAAGACAGACCCAGATGACAGACATCTCTCCTGAAGATGATCCTACATTCTACAAATACTTTTCAAGTTATTTACCCTTATATTTTTGTTTACGCTCTCCTTAGCCGGGGTGCTTTCAAACACCTCATGAGCGGAATATGTCCACAATTTTGTAAGCTCTACTTCTTCATTTTTGCAATGCATGCGCAGAGACCTCTCTCACCTCATCTACATCTACACTGAACCAAATGCTAGTATTCCTCATGCACTACACAGTGCCCTCCTACACACACCTGGTATATGCTCATGAGGATTATAGGTATACCAACTACGAATAGGTCATGTTACATTTGTTCGTTGATACCTCACACTGTAGGTGCATACAGCCTTTACCTATCACAGGAGCTGCCTACAAAAAAGAAAAACGCCTTCTATCTGTACTTATGCAGAGTCAGGACACAAATTCAATCTAACTCAGTAGACATCTGTAGGACTCTAGTAAACATCAACCGGCATGAAAGCAACCCCACTGCATTGTATCTCTACACCAAGCCGAATGGCGTTCAATATGAGGTAGGCAGAATGCGCAGGAAGGGCACCATAGGAATGGACACTGTTTGTCCCTGGTACTTTTCCTAGAGAAAAGGGTTCTAGAGGCAGCAAGACCACCACACCAGTGCACAAACATGTCTGCTCCCACCTCCATCTATGGTCCCTTAACATTATTGAGGCCACCTTCATTAATGACAAATATGCCCCCGGCATCTCCCAAGTTTTATGGAAACTCATGTTGTATTATTAATCTTTCAGAGGCAAAGGAACCATACCGTTGGGCAGTAACGATAATTGTGGCACGATAATGCATATACCTGACCTGCAATGGGGCACCTCCACGTTGATGGATCTGCATTGGCAATGTGGGGATCTTGCCTACACCCAGCTCGTCCCAGGAAGGTATAGCCTCTGCACCCCTGCCCTGGTTATCCTTGGAGAAGACCTGTCTGAGTTGTCTCAACATCCTTTACAGAAGAAAACAACTCTGTTGCATCAGGCTCAGAGATGAACTGCAAATTTGTTGGCTGGGCTCAGTAGAAAGACATTCTAGAAGAATTCAGACCTTTAACAGAAGCCCAAGTAAACTATAGAGGATCAAAACCCTTTACACCATGTAAACAAAAGCCAATGCCCACTGGTTACAAATAACAAGATGGGAGAGGATGAAACTAATAACGGTACTGAGCTCGGACTAAATGCTATCAAGGAGGAATTGAGAGCCATTTGCCTTATGGTGATGCAACATCGGTACGTTTTAGAACTTAATGACCGCTATGGATGGTGGGATGTGTGCCAGGATTGGTGCTTCCTGTTGTACTTTTATCTTCGGGAATGACCTGGCCAATGGGTCATTGCCATGCTATCCAAGAACTGCATTGTCTGCATACAAACATGAAGAAGGAGGGAGGTGCCCCGAAACAGGACTGGTTGCCTAGTATTTTTTCATGGATCCCCTAATGGAAATCCAAACTATTTACACCATTTGCACTGATCCTCATTGCTGTACTTCTGTTATGTTGTTTGCTACAAGTAGCAGTTTTTTTGCTGTAAAAAATCAATCCTCAATTAGGTAGGATGCACTTAGCTAGGAAAAGAGCAACTGAGACTACACAAATACCCATACACCGTTATTTTTTCAAATAACATCACTGTCATGACATGCGAGAAGGATAGAGCATTTGATGAATCAACTAGAGGAAGGAATGTAAGAACGGATGAATATGATGTCAATGAATGTCATGATATGTGCAGGCCTGACAACCACAATATCAGTAAATGCAATTTGAACGTATGCCATAGCTTGTCCCCTCACAATGGCCATCAGTGCAATGTCAATGTATACCGTAACTTATGCTAGCATAGCAGCGCCGACATCAGTAACAGTGATATCAATATATGTAATAATCCATGCTAGTACAATAATATTATTGTTGCTGATAAGAACAATTTCATTGTACGTCCAGACAAAAGCAAAAATAACCTCGCTAAAACCAGTACGAACTATGTCAATGTACAAGATGACCACTGTAAACGTAATGTTGATAAAAAAACGATACCAGTGGCTGCCATATTATTTTTAAAAGTTCTGATGAGCTCACATCATTGCTGTCAGATTCACCAAGGGTGACCTCTCCATCAACCCTTAGCCAGAGGTACATGGTCAGGCAGGTCTGTGACCCATGCCCACGCCTATTGAGTAACAGGTTGCAGGTGGGGGTCTTTCATAACCCAAAGACAAATATGCACCCAGGGAAAACCCTGTTTGATTCCACAGATAGATAGTTGCACCACAAAGAAATCAGAGATAATTGACCCCAATAAAACCTGTTTGGCCAAAGGCTCCCATTCCTCAGAAATACCACAAGCTGAATGCCACATATAGATAGGCACACTCAACCAAACAGGACAAAACATGCTCACCACACGTAGTGATCATGCGCTCCTCACATGGGCATCTGGACACATACACAGGCCCACATTAGCTCTCCAGGAGGTCGAGAGCCACCTGTGTCCTTATCAGATTCGCACATGTGATTGATTTGTGACTAAGATACTCTTTAGGAATGTAGAGAACTATTTTTTGTACCTCATGAACTCTATAAATTGACAGCCAAAATTTTGTATTTCGAGAGATTTTAGCAGATACATTTTGTCCAGGCTCTCCTGGCCGCAGCATTTAATTAAACCAACTTGTTACTGTTTTGCCAAACACCTCTTGTCTTATCCGAGTGAAAATATTAATAACAAACAATCAAAAGTCAATTCATAATATATTCTTCATGTTAAACTATTTACAGATGCAATGACAGAAGAGGTTAAATATATAACTTCACAGAAAGCGAAACAATTATGAAACCATATGGGCTATGCCTACAGCCAAGAAAGTGCATTGTTAGAAACTATAAACTGGTATTTTACTAAGTATTATTCGAATGCATACTATGGGAGTCCAACTAATAAAATATAATTTTGTAATACATGTAAAAGAGCACAACCATGCCCAAAATGTTACAGAATTAGAAATTAGAGAACTCTTACTTGCTATAGAAGAGGCAAACACTAGCTAGGTACCAGGAACCTACAAGCAAAATCCTGACATGCATACTACCCAAAGGCCCAATACATGTAACGGCCAACTACCACCTATCCCCACTTTAAACCATTTAATTGCATGAAATAAAAAAGTCACCAGCGATACCCCACCTGACCCTAGAACATACCAAGCTATAGATATACCTAACCATTTAAAATAAACCAATAGAGCCTTATTTTGAGTTTGGGGTCCGATGAACCTTCAAGCCCATGGTGGCAGTGTGACTACCGCTGCCCCGTTGTCCGACCACCCTATTACAAGTTGGGCGGTCTAACCTCCATGGAACTGCTGATGCCGCCAGGGATCCTTGATCCCTGGCAGTCTTTCAGTGGTCTGAGGCTCCTAATATGCTGGTGGTGCAGCTGCAGCACCACCAAGCATATTAGGAGTTTCCTCACTGCCACAGTTTTCATGGCGGTGAGTGCACCATGAAGTGGATCACCTCCTTTCTTGCCTCCCCCCGTTTCGATCCGAGGCCACCGAAGTCATCTGCGGCATCCCGCAAGGATCATCACTCAGCCCCACCCTCTTCAACGTCTACATGAGACCTCTTGCATCCATCGCACGCCAGCACAACCTCAACATCATCTTCTACGCCGACGACACCCAACTCATCCTCTCCCTCACCAGAGACGCGGCCACCGCCAGAACGAGCCTACACGAAGGGAGTGGATGAAGAACAGCCGCCTGAAACTGAACTCAAACAAGACAGAAGTCCTCATCCTGGGACCATCACCCTCCGCCTGGGACGACTCCTGGTGGCCCCCAGCCCTGGGCACCGCCCCAAGCCAACAGACCACACACGCAACCTGGGATTCATCCTGGACTCCTCCCTCTCGATGACCAAACAAGTAAACGCCGTCTCCTCATCATGCTTTCATACCCTTCGCATGCTTCGCAAGATCTTCCTATGGATCCCGACCGAAACCAGGAAGACGGTCGCCAAGGCCCTCGTCACCAGCTGACTGGACTACGGAAACACCCTCTACGCCGAAACCACAGCCAAGCTACAGAAAAGACTCCAACGCATCCAGAACGCCTCCGCCCGACTCATCCTGGACATCCCCCGACGCAGCCACATCTCCGGCCACCTGAGGGACCTGCACTGGCTCCCCGTCAACAAGAGGATCACGTTCAGGCTCCTCACCTATGCACACAAGTCTCTCCACGACCTGGGCCCCAAGTACCTCAACGACCGCCTGACCTTCTACACGCCCACCCGCCAGCTACGGTCTAGCAGCCTCGCCCTGGCCGCCGTACGACGCATCCGAAGAGCCACCGCCGGAGGCAGATCCTTCTCCTACCTGGCGGCCAAGACATGAAACTCCCTCCCAGTCCACCTTCGGCTGATCGAGGACCACCTCGCCTTCAGGAGACAACTCAAGACCTGGCTGTTCGAGCAGTAGCGGACCCCTTCCCCCAAGCGCCTTGAGACCCTTCCAGGTGAGTAGCGCGCTATAAATGTGTTATGATTGATTGATTGATTGATTGATGAAAAGTGTGGTGGTGAGGAAACAGAGGGGACCCAATAGGGCCCCCTGATGTCTCTGCACCAGGGGATAAATGCAGGGGGCATATAGTGTGCCTCTCTCTATGCATGCACCCACAGTTCCTGCAGGGCATGGACTTAACAGTCTATACCCTGAAGGAATGTGCAATGGCGTTACCATTGCGGTGCCTTGCTAATGCTCATGTATAAGCCTTAGCACTGCACCTCTGTGGGCCAGCCACAGCAGGAATGCCCGACTTGTATTCCAGTCGGAATCCGACATCGGGTCTCATTATGCCTTTGGCAATGTGACAGTTGGACGCTGACGTGGCGACCGGTGGCCACGCAGCCAAAGTCATAATAAGGTCCATAATGAGAAAACCTTCCTTTTACATAATATTTTAAACAATGAAAAATAAATCTTAATTTTCTCAACAGCAAATAACGTAATGAATCGTACCCAATGCCAGGCCTGGATGATGAATGAGACCTTCAAAATGTGTCCCAAAACCATTCACTCAGATGTACACCATACATGGTGAATAAGAAAACATCAATGTCCCTTTAATATATGTTTACTACCAAACAAACAAAACAGTACCCACTATGAAATACTAAAATAATATTAAACAACATACAAATAACCACTACTCCAAATATTTATCATATTTATCTTATTTATCATAGACTTTGAACAAGGTAAGATGAAAACAATTCTAAAAATATACCCCCACACAGCCAAACAAGGCTTTTACTATCACTTTAATCCAAGTATATGGCAACACCTCCAAAAGGGCCTTATTACGAGTACGGCAGTCCCAGGACCACCATACCTGTGGCTGTGGTCCAACCGCCGCAAACTAGGCGGTCAGACCACCACCCGCCTGCTACTACCACTTGGATCCCGACAGTGCAGCAGAGACGAAAGTGGCTGGAAATGGTGGCAGTGCCGAGGCAGGCACTACAGTAAGGATTACAAGTTCCCTTTTCCACAGCCTTTTCTTGGTGGGAACCCCTTCATGAAAAGGATGGTGGAAAGGAAAGGAAGGGGCCCAAACAGGGACCCGGGTGATTTTGCCCAGGAGGGTAGAGCATGGGGGCACATATTGTGCCTCTCTCTGCATGCACTGCTGTGCATGCACTGTGTGCCATGAATGACATGGTGCATGGTACACAGTGCATGGACGTGCAGAAGGCTCTGCACCACAGCAGTATCTGCTGTGCCCTTCACAATGGCTGAGATGTGCCTCCACGGAGGGACCGCCGACTACGGACCTCCGGCCCGGGGATCCACTCAGAATATGGCAGTCTGAGCACCACAGCTTCTGCAGTGTTCTACCGATTGTGGCATCCATAGTCCAGCAGACTGACCGACAATGTCATAATGAGGCCCTAAGTGTAGAATGCTCCACTAACGGTGAATTTGCTTTTGAAAAAACCCAAATTATGGCACTATTCTACCTCCGTTATAGAGGTAGACAACCACTTTTACATACTAATAGAATGCATTTCTATCAACAAAATGAAGGCAAACGCAGTACCCTAATGGACTATTATGAATATTTTTAAGTTGGCAGACTGCATTGTTCAGGGCACAGATGCCAAGTACTGCATACCATGGTGGAATGTCTATGACAGCACCTTGGCACAGGAAGCCAAAACAAACAACACAGTGGAGGGATAGCACAATGCTTTCCAATCCACACTAAGCAGACCTTAACCTACATTACACACATTTATTGAAGCATTACCAAAAGAGCAAAGCTACCAAGATCTAAGTACAGAGCAATCTGTTACACAAATTTGCCCTAAACTAAGAAAACAAAATAAAAGAATGTATGACATTCTGCTTTTTAAAGTCACACCCTTCATAAATAACAAAGGACCAATAAGAAGGTATTGTTCCCTATGTCGTAATTTATTGATTAAACTACCACTCCCATCTATTATATATATTCCTACATGCGATACATTCAAACTATAAGTCTTATTTATAGTAAAAATATGTCCACCTTTATTGAAAAAATATATTTCTGTATACAACATTAAAAGTATGTTTAACGCCAAGCCAATTCAAAAACCGTTTTAAAAAAAGACCACAGATCATATTCAAATAAGTAATCTCTTATGTACATAGTGATCCTTTACCTTTACATAGATTATAGATTAGCACATTTCTTTGAAGTCCAGGACACACAATTCTACAGTTATTCACTACTACATATATAATGGTATACAATTGTGGGCAAATAATGCTCAAACTAACAAGTATCGCCATACATACAATATTTGGATTTTAAAAAAAAACATTTTTGTTAAAAACAATACAAGAAACTGTTTCTTGTAATGTATTGGTTTTAACACAAACATTTTTTAAAAATCCATGAGAGATTACTTAGGAGAATAGGATCTGTGGTCTTTTTTTATAAAACAGTTTATGAATTGGCTTGGTTTTAAACACACTTTGCCTTGCATTGCTATTAGGAGCATCCCCATTTGTTTCTGATTGTTATTTGTCTGCATTTCGGCACTTTCTTCTTCAGATATCCTTCTTTCTGCCATATCCAGTTGTTCAGCATGTTTGTCAATCCGTTCGGTCATGCGGTCCATCTGATAGGACAGGGAGTCTATCTTCCCTTCAATCGTGGTGAGGCTCTTCTGCATGGTTGTCAGTATCTTACATATATCACCCCCAAGTTCAGTTGCATACTCCTGGTCCAAAGCAGCTGATTCTGCTTCCCCTTCTCTGTTTCTCAATGTTTTGTGTTGTTCAACTTGCAATCTCGGCTAGTTTTTATCCACTTTCCGCATGGTGGCGCACCTCCTCAGCCTTCCAGGATCTGCAACTCACGCAGGGGCTGCAGTTCCCTGTGTAGAGGACTTAGTGCGCTGCAATTAGTTGCTGCTTGGGCGCTGGTGCCTTGTGCGGGTCATTTCACCCAGTGTCTGTGGGGTTGTATACTGCAGAGACAGCAGGACCCTCTCCTTGTGGCACTGCTTCCACTTCTCCCTCTGAACTCTTACTGGCTCAGTATGTGTCACAATGGCGGCATTGGCTGTTTGCAATATGGTGATATAGGAGTAAGGGCAGCAGCGCTCCACTCGCTCTGCATTGTAGGTTTTTTAATATGCTCCTCTCCTGCTAAGGATGCTCCGCTGTTATTGCTGCAGCTGAAATGGGCAGAGGGCGCTCCTCCCATGCCGTAGCTTCAACGCCAGCTATCTCTTGCCCCCAAATTTATCCTGTAGACACCAGGCCCATCATGCAGTCCACAACAGGGTATGTAGCAGATCCAGTTAACAGCCTCCTCCCAGCTTATATTGCGCTGGAAGTCACAGCGCACCAAAATGTCCGTACCTGGCAATGCACTATGCTCACTCACCATGATTGGCTTTGGCTCTGCAAAAATCTGTGTAGCGCTTCCCCTTGCCCCCGCTCCTCACTCAGCGGTTCCTCCAGAGGGCGCACATGACTGACGCCTCCTGGGCCCGTGGCGGGCTCCACACAGCAAGTAATGTCAGGCCACTCGCTGAGATCAAATTTACTGACCAGCCCACACGTTATCCAGGATCCGCTTGGAGTTGCGTTGCTTCGTGTCTCCCCGCCAATCATCCGGGTCAGTGCCATGTGATTGCTGCTATGGTAAGCGCCCCTCCGTTGTCGCGGCCACGCGGATTTGCTTCATTTCATCGGCCAGGCCTTTAGCCGGCGCCACCTGAGACGGAAAGCACCTCTATTTCTAGTGCTTCACGAGTGCTACCTTCTGCAATGCATTTAGGGCGATTCCTCCCTAGGATGATGCCGATGCCTTAAGGATAGGTAGGACAGATTACAGAGCATGCTTAGGTTGCAGCCATCTTAGAGCCAGGCAAACTCCGCCCCAGAGTGTACTTAAAAAGTTAAACGTTCATTAATTTAATGAACACTACAAGGGTGATGTGGTTTTGAGTTGAGTTTGAGTTTGAGTTTGAGTTTAAATCACTTCTAAAGCGCACGTACAACTGATGGTTTCATGGCGCTGTGGTTCACTGAGCCTCAATTAGCAGGGGGGACCGGGAGACAGAAAGAAAATCATTGAGGGAAGGCCTGTAAGAAAAGAAAGGTTTTTAATGGTTTCCAAACAGAGAATATTGGGTGAGGGACCTGAGGTGGAGCGGGAATGAATTCCAGAAGATGGGGGCAATTGTGGAGAATTTGGAACCTCCCCATTTTTTTCGGCGAAACCGGGGGACAGTCAACAGGTGTTGGGAGGATGATCGCAATTCCCTTGCAGGGTATAGATTTTTATCTCAGAAGAGATAAAGGCGGGGGCCGATCCTGTCTGAGCCTGAAAGGTAATGCAACCCATTTTGAACAATGAGCGTTCACGGATAGGGAGCCAGTGCGGGGATTTTAGAAGCGGGGTGACGTGATGTGACTTGGCCAACTTATAGACTAGCCGAGCGGCCTGGTTCTGCACCAGCTGAAGCCGTCGAACATTGTAAGCGGGCATACCACAGTATAAAGCGTTGCCGTAGTCTAATCTAGAGACGACCATAGCCAATACAATAAGTTTTAGGGCAGGGAAAGAGAAGAAGCGGGATACCTTGCAAATGGTGCGGAGAGAAAGGAAAGAAGAGGACACCACTGAACTCACCTGGGAGTGCAAAGTGAGTTGATCATTGATCTTGAAACCGAGCGCTTTGACGGAAGGAGAGGGGGAAGGGGGGGAACCCAAGGAAGGGGGCCAAAAGAGGGATGATCAGGGACTGGCACAACCACCTGTCAAAACCAGTTCGGTTTTATCTGGGTTTAGTTTCAGGTGGTTGTGGTTCATCCAGTCCCGGATGAAGATCATAGTGGTTTGAAAATTAGACATGGAATCAGGGGATGAAGAAAGAGTGAATATGAGCTGGAGGTCATCCGCATAATTAAATACGGAGACCTCCATTTGTTGAAGAGCAAAGATGAGAGGGGCAATGTAGAGATTGAAAAGTAGTGGGGAAAGGGAGGAACCCTGGGGGACCCCACATGGTACCCACAGAGAGAATGTGACGGAGGGGGTTTGAGGGTGGTTCTGTCAGCATAGGCGAGATTGTGGACTATAGAAAAGATTTCATTAGGCTGGTTTTCGGTGGCTAAGATTTTAGAAGAGAAATATTCCGTTTTGGTAGTTAAGATGGTTTTGTTTTGTTATACGACAGGAGGGAGGTGTACTGGGCTTTAAGGTTGGGGCAGTAGTGACGTCTCCAGGCTCGTTCGGCATGGCGAACTGAGAGTTTCAGCGCCTTAAGTTCCTCACTGAACCATCGGTTGGAGTCGTTAGGCCGTTTGGAGGAAACTCGCCGGAGAGGTGCGATCGAGTCGCAGCCTGACTGGAGCCATGAGTTAATAGAATCAGCTTGGATTGTAAGCAATAATCCAAGTAGATCTGGGCAGAGGGGAAGGAGTGTGGAGGCCACTAAGGATGCATCAATCCGGCCCCAAGAGCGTGCCCAGATATTTTTAGAAAGTGGGGGCTTGGTGGTTAAGTCAAGAGGTGAAGAAAAAGAAATCAAAAAGTGATCAGACCAGGGACAGAGAGAGGTGGAGAGGGACACAATAGGGCAGTTGAGAGACCAGATCTGGTCGAGGGTGTGACCCTAAGTGTGAGTAGGGGAGTGAACATAGGAATTAAAATTGAGGGAACGAAGGGTGTCTGAAAATTCTTTGAAAGTAGAGCATTCTGCTGGGTCAGAGGGCCAAAAGTTAAAATCGCCTAGCACCATGATGGAGGAGTTGTTAACCGCTAGGGTGGCCACCAGCTCTTGAAACCAAGGAAAAAAAGGCTTGGGAAGGTTGGGGGGGGATGGTACATGAGTAGGCAGGTGAGAGGGACTTTGAGGGAAAGAGAACGGACTACTAGGAAATCAGAAGTACCAACAGGGTGGAAAGGTAGCATTCAAATGAATCAATCTATACAACCAGCAGCTGCTGAGTCAAAATGTATTGTTTAATAGCCCTGAAAGCTCCCATGGTCTGCTAGTCCTTAGGACTCTAAAGTGGACAATCATACATAACAGATTTCGGTTAGGAAATCATGGCCAATGTTTTTATAGGTTTGAGTACAAGCCAACCTCCCTCCTAATGTCTGTTCATTAACTGTGTTAAGTTCGGTAATGCTAATTTTACCTATTTAGTTTACAAGGTGATCATAACACACATGCACAGTAATGTCTATAAGTGCTTACAACTCTGTTTTCAAGCGCATGACTTTGAACATTTACATTTTATCTAAATGTGTTTTTCAATTGTATTTGGGCGGAGTTTTTTCAGTTGAGCATTGAAAGAATGTAGGCTTCAAGCCATTTGGAGTATAACGCAAGGATGTTCTCTCAAGCCTTATTTGTTGGAGTAATTACTCCAATATAGCGCACATGTTTCCTCCCTTGGTAATACACTGTGTTTGAATAATATTTTATTGTTATTTTTCTATGTCACCTGTTTGCACTATTATGTTGATGACATTTTTGATGCCGGAAAAAACATTCCTGTGAGCAATGGGAAGTGGGCATTTGCTGCAGCCATTAAAATTCAATAACAACACTGACATGGGTTTATGTGTTTCATAGCTGGAGTGACAGCGAATGTTGTGTATCTTTAGAAATAATAAAATAAATATATTACATATTTTTTATATAGATATAACAATATTCCACCAACCAATTAAATAAAATTAGGTATATAACATCAAATGAATACAACACATATTCAAAATAATTGCACATAATAATAACATACACATAGAAAACAATATAATATCATAGTTCCCCACCAAACAAAAAAGTACAAAATAGAACATACTTTTTTGTAGCTGCAGCTCTTACTCCATCCCTACAAAATAAATAAATAGGAAGGCACAAAAAAAGATAAAAATCTGAAAGCAAAAATCCCCCTAAAAAATGCAAACATATAAGCAATCCATTCAAAAATCATTGAAATCCATCGAAGCAATCCCAAATCTGTAGGTTCAATAAAAAACCCAAAAGAATATTTTAAGAAAAGAACCACTCCAGGAAACCCAAAAAAGGAAATCAAAGTAAAAACCATTGGTTTATAATGAACCAAAACTGATTTTCTTTCAATTGACCTTTTCCGACGAACAGCAGTTCCTAACCACGATTTGGCTCCTAGAATAATGACCCAAAATAGCACAAATAGACTGCAAAATACAATTTAGCTGTAAATGCCCACCAAATGAAACTAAAAGAAAGACTGTCTCCTCATAGAAATTAATGGGAAATATAGTAACATTTTTCAATAAATATTAAAAAAAGTTTTTTAAAAATGTAAATGTTAAACTTGTTAAACATTCTTGTAAAAATATTATACAAATTATACAATATAAATGAAATATTAGTATAAAATGTATACATTTATTTAATATATATTAAAAAAAATTGAAATAATGTGAAAAATGTAATTAAAAAAGTTCACAAATGTATACAAATGTAATACATTTTTTAAAATGTTAAACTTGTCAAACAATGTTGTAAAAAGTGCTGAAAAACTTGTGAAGTATAAATTAAATATTAGTATAAAATATATACAAATATTAAATATATACTAATACATTTTTTTTAAATAATGTGAAAAAATGTAATTGAAGTTAATGAATGTATAAAAATTGTAAGTGGGAAAATGAATACTTTGAAATGTACATTATGCAAAAATATAAACTGTAATGTACTTCTATTTTTTTAACAGGAATAAATAAACACAAAGTTTTTTTCAGAACACTTATTTTTACTTTAAAAATATATTTACTAAAATGTAAAACTGTACAATAAATTGAAACTTATCAAAAAAAGCAATGCAAAATATATGTGGCATCTTTTTATCATACTAAATAATAGAAATTAAATCCCACATACTAAAGGGGTGACATAAAGGGGGTGATTACCGACACGGAAATGAGACCAACTGACTTAAGGTCAGAAGTTCCAACTGTCTAATCACTTTGCGACCAAACAATGTTCGGTTCCATACTCACATTCCTCTATGGGAGCTCGCGTCATGGCTGTAAACCAGCTGTAACACAAGCTTCCATATAAGAATGGGAGTCTGCGTTCACCCTGAGGGGCCTGCCACATGGTGCAGGGATGAATGGGGGGACTATAAGTGCCCACTCGGCCCCCAACCACAGGCCGCAGAGGCAAGGTGGCCCTCCTAGGGGCCCTATACTCGCTGTCCAACAGGCTTTCCATGTCGTTAAGCCTGACATGGATGGCCTGCTGGAGACCGAGTATCGTAATCCCAAGGGCGGAAAGGCCGTCCTTTGGGATTACGGGCCAGCCTCTTACTCGCCAACAGACTCCTTGAGCCCGTTGGAAGCCAACCGTAATGACCGGCTGGTTTAATTTCCGACCGCCAGCATTGTAATTTGGCGGTCAGAAGTTAAACTGAGATGTGGCCCAGAAAGCCTCCAAATAGGCTGCATCGTATTCGGACCCTTACGATTCCCATTCCAATCTAAATCAACTTGGGGAAAGTGTTGGACACAAAGAGGACAATTACAATGTTGTTCGGAAATTCTTCCGACCAAATCAGTTCCGGAATCCTCCGACCGAATTGGGTTCTGCGAGTCCGACCGACCGATTACCATGCTTCCCAACATCGTTCAGTTGGACTTGCTTAGCCTTCAATGGGAGCCTGTGTTCCAATCAAGAACACTGTCTCCCAATGCAAAAAGGTGGGTTGGGAAAATGCTTGCACCCTGTGGCGGGCACCCCAGGGTGCCTGCCACACGGTGCATGGTTTAACGGGGGGTCCCTTGGGTACCACCACGACCCCAACTGGAGACTTCAGGGTGAAGGGGGGCCTGCTAGTTCCCCAAAGTCAGTTTCCAACAGCTGTTTCGTGTTGGGCAGAACAAATCCGAACGGCTGTCTGAATAGGTCATCTTAATCGCTCTCTCCAAAAACCGCGTCCATAGAGCTGTATGAATTGACTCAGAAAGACTCGGGCTGTCCAAATGCCTTTCGGAACCAATTCGAAGAGCCCGAACGGTTTCCGTGCATCATCATCAGTCGGTTGGAAATTTGTAAGATTCGGTCGGTAACATAGATTCCGAATCAGATTCTGAGGTTCCGAATCTCAATCAGAGACTTTCTGAATGACATCGTAATCGGCCCCTAAATGGGTAACATTTTCTATTCCTACTGCAATCTAAGCCAACTCAAAGTAAGTGCTAGACACTAAAGGGAGACATTTACTATTCCCACTCCAAACTAACCCAACCTATGGAAAGTGTTGGACCCTCAAATCTTCCAATATTATAAATCCAATTCACATTAATATTTATGTACCTGAAATATTATAAAATAACACTTAAAAGTACACCAATATGACTAAACATTTTAACATTTCTGTAAATAAAAAAAAATCAAATGCACTATTTTAAATTACTAACCTTTGTATAAAAATGTTTAATTTAACATTTAATTTTTTAAATACATTTGATGTAAAATCTCAACTTTGTAAAAAAAATCCAACATTCATACACATTTTAAAATCTAATTGCATGAATTTCAAAATGATCAATGCACATTTTATTGAAAACAAAATCTTTTTAGAATTTATAAATATAATTTTTTAAATGATCAAAATGTTTAAATATTTTTGTTCCAATTATTACATTTTGTATCACTTCTTTTTTTATACATCCAAAAAAGCAAATATATTAATGAATAAAAAATGTATATTCCAAAATTTTAAATTAAAAAATATTGTATTACATCCCATTAAAATCTATACATATTACTTAATATATGTTTATGTTTATGGAATATTATTTAAAAAAATATACTTTAAAATTAAAGAATGAGTTAGCATATATTTCCAACTATTAAATTAAAATTTTACATTTAAATACATATCATTTTTTAAAGCTTCCCACCCTAATCCCATAATAACCCAACATCCCACTACTAAAAAGAGTTTCAATAATTATTGAAAAAAAGGATTATATTTAAAAATATTGTTTTTACTTTTTCAAATTTTAAAACGTAACTAAAATAAAAACAAATTAGCAAAAACATAAACACTTATAATAAAAATACCTACACTTCCGGCACTAATTAACACTAAAAACAATATTATATACGATATTTCCTACATCAATATTTTTCATAATATTAAAAACAACACTAAAACCAATAATTTTACTTTTAATATTTCTGTCTACGATATATTTGAAGTCCTGATATTCTTGACATGAAATGTCTGTGTCTCTATGTTTTTCATTAGATATTTTGTCCAAAGAAGCACAAGAAGCTGGGAGCTCAATATAGCCCCTATGTTGCACCAACTGCACTTACAATTTGAGGCTTAAGGTAAACTGCTTCTTTCGATGATGGTCCCACGGGCCTATTGAAAGTGGTGGCTTTGCCACAACTGCTGTATTTCCTATGACTATTACACATAGTAAATCCCGACTTCTTCACCTCCTTGCAAGCTACCATCACAAAATATATATGGACTGGGAAAACATCAAGGGTACCTTTAACAAATGTATGCAATCTCAGTTTGATGGATTGGCAGGCATCAAACAATACTATCTTGCCTCCCTGTTATTGCCCATAAATGAATGACTCTAGGCGGATAGGGCAGACTCAGACATATGAGTGGAGCTGAAGTTTGTGGGAATACTGATGCTTTTGTCACAACTATATTGCTGAATAGTAACCACGATCCCTCTTGAATGTTGGCATTGGGGACTTAAGGATAGCAAATGGCATGAAAGGCACATGAAAGAAACACATATCTGGCATAGAACATAAGTGACTGAAGTTCCTCAGTTGAGTGGATTTTCTGGACAGGACGTTATTGGGATTTCCAATATAGGTGACATTAATGCCTTTAGCCAATTGCAGAAGGAGTTTAATCTCCACAAAAAAAATTCAGCTACCTCTAGGTTAGACATCCACTGGAGACATCAACTGGGTACCTGCTGGAGGTCTCAGATTTTACCCTTATTAGAATCCAAATTGATGTTGGAATGGTGAGGTAAGAAGAATATCTCCTGCACATATTGAGTACTACTCGTGAAAAGACCAGACCCACTGTAGACTCTCAGAGACAGGTGGGATGGGGACCTGGGCCCCCAGGAAGAGGAGCATTGCGTTTGAGGTGAAAATTGTTGCCAGCGAGCTTGTCATGCTGCGAAACTTCACCTCTTTCAGTTCATTTACTTTCACAGTGTCTATTTTATGATGCACATATTTACAAGATGGGGTGGAGATGGGTACCTTTATTCATTTGGTTTTGGAGTATCCTTTGTTATCCAGATGCTGGCAAAGAATGCATTTAATGAGGAGCATGGTCAAGATAGCGGCCAGTATGGTTGCTGTGATGTGAGCTCTGTCTTCTCGACTCACAGCGCCCACTGTCAAATACCAATATGCCCAAACTCACCCTGCACTCAGGTGAAGGGCCCCCACTCACAATTGTGGAATCTCCCTGTGGAGTACCTGTACAATGGGCATTCCGTGCCAACCTTGCTGAACAACTTGAACAATATTTCCAGGATAATGAGGGAACTGCCACTGATGGACTTATTGAGTAGGAATACTTCAAGATGGTTCCCAGAGGTCTTGCCAATAAATTGGTGTATGGGAATAGGCTCCTACTCTGCAGGATTTGCAGACGCTTGAGACAGACATGCGAGCCCTGGAATTGCAGAAGGCTTACAGACCCCACCACCGCAGCTCCAGTAGTACAGGCAAAATTCACATATAGATTTACCCCAATAAAACTAGGTGCTTTGGACGATAGGGAATACATGGCCTGCCAACTCACGGAGTGGTACAAGGTGGGAAGACTTCTCAAACTGATTGCTCTGTTCGGAGACCCCCTGGATATCTATACACTTGCCTGAGGTTCACAAGGAAGAGTTGCCCTTTGTCTCCAATCATATTCATCCTTGCCGTGGAACCCCTGGCCTGCATGCTGCATGCTATGAGACTGGACTGGGGGAATACTATTGGATGAGAGGTGCCATATAGTCTACCTGTCTGCAAATGATGCCTTTATTTATCTTAGAGAAGAGGTGCAAAATGAACAACACTTAATCAACCTACTTGAGCAATTTGATAGGGTTTTGAATCCCAAAATGAACTGGGACAAATCATTTTCGTACCCCCTATTGGAGCTAGAAAGTGTCCAAAGAATGTTGCTATTAACACCCTAATCCCTTGGTGATTCAACACCAATAAATACCTAGGGGTCTGTATGTATTAAAACAAGAAGGAAGGGCATTGACCACAGTGAGAACTTCCCTCCAATTCTGGGCCGGCCTTCCACTCTTGCCTATGGGACATATTGCAATTTCCAAGATGCTAATACTCCCAAGGCTGTTATACGTCCCCTCCACAATCCTAGTCACACTGAGCAACGCTTCTGCAGGGAACTCAGATCATTGTTGATAACACTGATATGAGGCTCAGGTAGGTGCAGAACGGCGATCTCCTAATTATATTCTCCACTTTTAGAAGGCAGCCTAGGTGATCTCAATTTAAGAACCTTCATTGGCCAACACGCTGGTTGGGGAATGACATCACACTGGAATTTGGTATATAGTTTGAGGGCACTCGGCTGACCAGTGTCCTGGACTGACCACATATATACCTGAACTCCCACTTTGGTATTACCAAGCTAAACTGTCCTATGCTTAACAAACGATGTGCAGAGGTGGGTCATCACACATGGTGGGACCTATTCAGACGTAAGATACTTCACCCCTTTGGAGATCTTGTAGAGATCAATGGTTTACCACAGGGGACTATCCTTCTTTTCTCTGCCCTCGCCCGCCAATTTTACCTGACCTGGAACAGAACACATGATGTCCCTGAGCTCTTCCCCCTTCTACAGTTCCTACTGATGTACATCATAGCTGCGAAATGTTCTGGTTTTAATCAATTTATTATTCTACTAAGCAGCATATTTACATATAATGCTTAAATAGAATAGTTGCACATTTAAAACAACATTTCTTATTTGCAATATTGAAATGCATTATGAAACAGTATTTTGTAAGTTGATGTTTCTCTTTAACATACTTCATTGTGTACTAAGTGAAACATTTAGGGGCTCATTTGGATGTTAGTGGGACAGCCTCTGACAGCAGGTCAGAGGCTTTCCGACCGACATTATTATTTAAAGTTAGACCGCCTAACTAGCATGTAGGTGGTCGGAGTTTAAACCGGCCGATCATTTCAGCTGGCTTTGTACAGACTCAGGAGCCCATCGGTCAGCCGGAAACTGCCACATAATCCCTTACTTTCAGTTTTTATGCCGTAGGGATTATGATGTCGGTTTCCCACAGGCTTTCCATGTCAGGCTTTCTGATATGGAAAGTCTGTCAGAAAGCGACTTAGACGGGCCCCTAGAAGGGCCCCCATCCCTCAGCAACTTCCCGTTGGGGGACTAGGGGTGCCCACTGTAAATCCCTGCACCATGTGGCAGGCTCCGTGAGGGGCCTGCCACACAGTGCATTGATTTACACAAACTCCCATTTCTCTAAGGAAGATTGATCTGCGGGCAGAAACAGCTGGCAGCACAAGTACCCATAGAGAAAAGGAAGTTTGCGACCGCACCATGTGCAGTCGCATCATAATACAGTGTTCAGAACCGCCGACCTACGCTGATCGCTTCCCACATCTAAACTGTGTCGCAACATCATAATTAGGGCCCTTGTATTCAAAAGGCCAACCTCCTGTTGATGCCTATGGGAACTGAGGTTTATGTTTCCAGAACTTAACTATGTAAGAATGTCGGTAACTAACTTGTGATAAAACATTGCAAGCCACATGTATTATAGTGGGAATGGAAGAACTGAACCTGCTCGCACACAAGTGCTGACACTAGATTGGTTCAGAGAGAGAGAAGCCTGCTACAATGTCTACAACATGTATTCATGAATTCTATATTAGTGTGTATTCCAAGTTAGTTTTAGAGTGCGCTTCCCAATGCTTTCTCTAGTCAGACGGTTGTGGCTACTGCTGCTTCTGTTCATACTTGCTCTATTTTGATGCTTATTTTTGCAGATTCTACTGAAACTGAATGTTTGCTCATTTACTGAGACTCGGCTGAGTTTCATGAACTACTCTTTATGGGCAGTTCATTGCTTTAATTTGGCTTTGAGCTTTATGCTCCTTTGATCTCACTATCTTTCCTTAGAACTTGTACTCTTCATGGGTTCTACAAACTTTGAAATTCTGGTCTTGTTTTTTAGAATAGAGTTTTATTCTCTTATAGAATGTGCTTGTTGGACTTGGCCCTTTTGGCAGGTTCACCCCGAAACGTTTTTTACATTCTCCTAGCCTTTTTCTGTAACCTAGTGTTGGTGATTTTAAGCCTCTGGGCACTTTAGCACTGTGGTCCAGTGTAAAGTGTGTGCGCTCTCTGTGTATGTGTGGTGAGACTGGCCTGCCCTCCCATAGGAATGCATGGGGGATATGTGTGTCCCTGGTAGTTCCTGGTATGAGCGGTGTGCAGGGGGCAGTTTAGTATGTGCAAACTCATGAGAATAAATGCTGCACAATGGTGTGCGCAGATTTTTTGTGACCAGTGGAGAAGTGACACTTATAGAAGTTGGCATTTCTGTGTGCAGTGTGTCTGCCTGCCTGATGTGAATTGCATGTCTGGCTTGTGATTGAGAGGGGCTGGCTGGTGTGGTTAGCTCCAGGAGCCAGGATGGTTCTGCCCAGTGGTGAATAGGGAGATCTGCATGTAGATGGGAGGGAGGAGTTGCACCTGGGACCTGAATAGGGCTGTGACTTCCCTCCACAATGCTGGCTCCATCTCCTGTGGTGCATCTGATGTCCCTGGCCTGTCCTGTGAATAGAAGAGGGGAGCTAAACAAAACAAAGTGCTCCTGAGACAGTTGTATCTGGTTCTCCCCTTGCCCTACAGTTGTAGACAAAGGAAAATGCTGTATAAAAGCAGGGGCTGTGACCCCATGAAAGTGGTTCTCTTTTGGATCCTGACAGAGGGAGGCTTGCTGCAGATGGAGCCCGGGAGGGTCCACCATTGGGTTGATGCCTCCTTGCTGGAGGGCCCTGTGTGCTGCTCACTGGGCCCTACATTGCCTCCCCTGGTGCCCCCAGGACTTCCTGGACCTTTTTCTCCCCTTTGACTTTGCCAAGGCTTGCTGCAGCCTTCCTGCACTTTATTTTGAGACTGAGCGCGCTTTGATTCAGTTTTCCCAGGAGAAGGAGAGCCTGGGGGCAGAGCAGCGCCGTGCTGCAGCCCTTGCCGAGGAAATACCCCTCGTAGGGATTCTCCACTCCTTGTGGGCTTTTGTGGGTGCCCACCCCGCTGATTCCTCTTTAGTTAAGCAGGTGCCCACCCTGCGTCTTGCCGTGTTATTTTAAGTTTATGCGCGGGTGCTTACCCCGCGATTTTGCTTAACTAAGCGGGTGCCCACTCTGCTGTATATTTTTAGTTACGAGGGAGCCCACCCCTTATTTTGCCGCTTCACGAAGAGTCACCGCCACGACCCGCGGCAAAACCAGAAGTCAGGCAGCAATCTGCCTGGCGGCGGGCGGGACTTCCGGTTTCACAGAGGAAGTCCTATGCTCGCCCTGGCAGCCAGAGAAAGTCTTCAGGAGCCTCGCGGACTCCCCCGAGAAGGGATGCCGGTCCAGCGGATTCCCTGCCAATTGGAGAGGAGTCCATGTGAGAGGAGCTGGGGCGGAGGGGGCGCAAGGCACATTGTTGGTGCCTGCCTGTTGGACCCGGCCCTTTTGGCAGGTTCACCCGAGACTTTTTGCTTTTTCCTAGCCTGTTTCCGAGACCTGGTGTTGGTGATTTTAGGCCTCTGCGCACTTTTTCACTGTGGTGCAGTGTAAAGTGCGTGAGCTCTCTGTATATGTGTGGTGAGTGACCTGCCCTTCCATGGGAATGAATGGGGAATATGTATGACCATGGTAGTTTCTGATGTGTGGGGAGTGCAGGGTCGAGTTTGGTATGTGCGAACTTGTGAGATTGAAAGCTGCATAATGGTGTATGCGGCATGACTGTGTCTAGTGTAGAAGTGCCACTTTTAGAAGTTGGCATATTTGTGTAATTTGTGTCTGGCGTGTGATTGGCTGAGGCTGGCTGGTGAGCCTGGCTCCAAGAGTCTGGGAGGGTCTGCCCCGGTGGTAAATGGAGTGTTTAGCATGCTGATGTGAGGGGAGGAGTGAGCCTGGGCCTGCTTGTGGATTGACTGTCTGGTCAGAGGGTCCTGAGTGAGGCTGGGTTTTCCCACACAATGCTGACTCCACCCCCTGGGGTGCGTCTGATGTCCCTAGCCTGGCCAGTGAAAGGAGTTCCCTATAACCAGTTCTAGCTGGTTCTCACACTGCCTGCACCCTTTAGACAAAGGATTTTGGGTATAAAAAGGGAGCTGTGACACTCTAAAAATGTTCTTGTTTCTGATTTGAATCCTGCCAGGGGCGTGCTGCTGCTTGGGCTCAGGGGAAGTCTTGCCTCCCTGGGCCCTGCCCAGCCCCTGGATGCCTGGAGGACTTCTTGGGGACCCCTCTGCCTGTCCTGGAAGGATGGGGGACTTTGCTTTGCCCTGGAAGCCCTGTCCTGTGTGGCTGGGACCCTTCATGCTGTAGGGGTTATCTCTAGGAGCTGTTGGTGCTCCCTCTCTTTGTCCTGGACTTTGTGGGTTCCTGCTAGTGCTTAGGAGCGCTTGATTTATCTTCTAGCGCTTGGGAGCGCTGGTTTTCCTGTCCTAAGCACCTGGGAGTGCTTTCTGCTGTTATAGCACTTGGGAGAGCTATTATGATCCAGGCAGGTACCCACCCTGCATTTAGTACTACCGCGGACCTGGCCACTTATTTGCCCCATTTTTAATAAGTATTTAACGCTGGTGCCCACCCAGCATTGCCCCGTGTTTTCACCGCCGCAGCCCATGACAAAGAACTATCGGGAGAAGCTTCCCGGAAGAGCCGCGCCACCATTCGTTTGCTGCGGGAGGCTCGTCTCGGTGAGCAGCGCTCCGATTGGTGGGGAGCGGCCGCGTCAGGAGGGGCTCGGCTGGCGGTGCCGCACTGCTATTGGAGGAGAGCCCCGAGAGAGGAAAAAGGAATATGGCGGCCCTGCAGGGCTCCCATGAGCAGAGGGAGCCCTGCAACATGGAAGGGTTGTCCTGTGAAGAAACGCAGTGCAGCGGGACCCGACGAGGCTCCCCCTGAGCGAGAGAGAGCCCCGCCCGCTGCTGCAGCACCGAGTGCCGCCCAGCCGTGGTCCAGGGAGTGAAAAGACCCCCGGCAGAATCAGGAGACCGGTGAGTGGGGCCTCAGTGTGTATTCTGGTGCAGGGGGCGTCGGGGCACATTGCCGGTGTCCGCCCCTCCCCTATTGCCGGTGCTGACTTCGAGTGGGAGCCACGAGGCTCCAACGGGGACCCGCTGTTCTTTAAAAGCCCCGTAGGGGCCCGGGCAGTTATTGGTTCAGTGCCCAGAGAGGCTCACAGGCGCCACCAATGTTGAGGAGCCCACGAGGGGCTCAGGTGCTATATCTGCGAGGAGCCTATGAGGGGCTCAGGCGCCACAGTTGTGGAGGAGCCCAGGAGGGGCTCAGGCATTACTTAGTTAGAGCCAAGAGAGGCTCTTGGGGGACACTAGTGCTTTGTGCAGAGCCTGGAAGACTCCAACGTTGTCCCCACCATTTTTTTTATCCCAGCTGCCCAGCAATTAGTGGGCAGCTGCACCGTTTAGGACCCTGACTATTGGGGCACACAGGGCATCCTAGCCCCAACAAGGCCAGCTGGCCTTGGGACTGCCACAAGTGGTGGCTTAGGTGAGTTTTGCGCAATGTGATGTGGTGCTAGGAAATGTAATGCATTTAATATGATTACGCACCTTGATCTTACACCTCAGAATGTTTTTGGGCATCATGTGTTTTTGCGCTATTGAGTTATGTTCTGGCACCTCTGAATATTTTTATGTATCATGTGTCTTCCTTGTTCCTTACACCTCTGAATGTTTTAGGCATCATGTGTTCTCTCCGGTACCTCTGAATGTGTTTTGATGCATCATGTGCCTTGTTATGACACCGCTGAACGTATGTTTTATGCATCATGTGTTTTTCCTTCCCTACACCTCTGAATGTTGGTTATGCATCATGTGTAATGTGTTCTTACCTATATCCCTAAATGTATTTTATTGTTAGGTGGTTGTTCTTTCTAGTACAGGTGGTCCTAGTGAGGTCCTGGTTCCCTGCGTGACATTCTCCTAAGGTGTTTAGGGTTACGTAGGTGGTACTTACTTGTTCCCAGTAGTTACTGGATGTGATCTATAACTGTTATTTTGTGCTATACTTATTCTAAGTTCTAGAAGTGCTATTTCTAAAAGTGTTGATTCTGACAGTGGCCCATGTGGCCCTGTCCTGTAAATAATCCCTTGTGTATATTGCCCGTGCCAGTTGGCACAATGTACATGTGTGACTACTATCTGATGTGTTTTTTGCAATACAAAAGTTATTTTTATATAACCTTGTGTTGAGTTCCTTTTGTGGTGTGCCTAGGGTGTTGTTACTGTCGTGTGCTGGTGCAAATGCTTTACACATTGCCTCCGGGATAAACCTGTCTGCTCGTGCCAAGCTACCAAGGGGGTGAGCAGGGGTTATCTTGGTGTGTGACTCCCTTGCCCTGACTAGAATGGTGGTTCCTGCCTAGCTTTGGCGTCAGCCTTAGCCAACCAGAAATAGCCAGTTCTAACACTGCCCCTCTGTGCTGAGAATATAAAGTCATGCCCGAGGCCCAGTGAGTGGGGCCGATGGGGAGGCAGCCTTGATGGAAGTTGGGAGTCCCCGTGGTGGGGGAGCACCCTTCGCATATCGTAGTGCCTTGTAAGGCACAAAGACTGATTCCTTGATCTTGAGCGGGCCGCCGTTGTGGGCCGCTCCAATAGGGGGGGGGACAGTGATTTCCAGAGTCTAGATGGCTCCTACAATTGGCCATACTTGTTTACAGGGCCCGTGTCCTTTCCCCAGTGCTTGGGGACATGATTATTTTCAGAGCCTTGGTGGCTCCAACAATGGGCATATATATTTCTAGAGCCTAGGTGGCTCCAACAGGGGCACAGTTTATTGAGAGCCCCAGCCAGGCCCAGAGTGCACAGTTGTGCCAGGGCCCATTTGTCCTATCCCCAGCTGCGACGCACCAGCGCGGGCAGCTGAAATGTTTTTGGCGCAATTCTGGAGGAAGTCCCTGAGAGGGACAGAAGTGGCACACGAGGTGCCAGGCCTTTCCCATTGTTCCCAGCTGTGCAGCAATTAGTGCCAGCTGCTTCGTTTAGGCCCTCATGTTATGGTTCTCAGCTGCCCAGCAAGTAGTGGGCAGCTGCTACATTTAGGTTTGCGCAGTGGCGCAATTGGATTCCGCTGCCAGGCAGCACGCCCTGACTTTGGGACATAGGGCATTTGAGCCCCTGTTTGAGATGGCCAGATGGCCAGGGGGATTGTTAGATTTGTAGGGCGCCAGGACCTAATGCAATGTGGTGCTAGGAAATGTAATGCATTTAGTATATTTTTCGCACCCTGTTTGATACCTCTAAATATGGTTTATGATTATGAGGTTGTTTGCATATCATGGTTTATTCTAGTGAGATTATATGTCACTGTGTGATGGAGGCCCCTAATGTGAGTTACACTTAGGAGGTTAGGGTCTAATATGTTTAGACTTGTGAGAAGATTGCATAATGTGTTTATGCTGGTGAGGTTGGCGCAGAATGTATTTCGCGCCTGATGTGACTGTGCATAATGTTGTTTATGTTACAGGCTGATGCTAAGCACAGTGATTACCAGTGTTTACTGATTGTACGTTTATGATCTGTTTTTCTGTTTCTAAGTTCGCTTTGTGATGGTTCTGACAGTGGTTCATGTGGCCTTGTCATGCATAGATAGTCCCTTGTAAATATTGCCCAGTGCCAGGGGGCACAGTGTATATTGTGTGATTACTATTCTAATGTGTTATGAGAATACAAAGGCTATTTTGTATATATCCTTGTGTGGAGTTATTTTTGTAGTGTGCCTGGGATGTTGTTGCTGTGTACATGCGCAAATGCTTTACACATGGCCTCCGTGATAAACCTGACTGCCCATGCCAAGCTACCAACGGGGTGAGCAGGGGTTATCCTTGGCGTGTAACTCTCCAGCCCTGACTAGAGTGGTGGGTTCTGCTTGGCATTGCAAGCCTTAGCCAACCAGAAATCCCATTTCTAACAGTGCTTTATGCATTATTTGATTATTTGTTACAATCAAACCTTTTAAAAGATTTCTGTAAACCTACCGAAGAAATATTGACTAATTTGAATAAAAAGAATAAAACATTTACTAATCTCTTAATGAGAATAAAACTTTCAAAATGTATTCAAACTCTCATCATTGACTGAACTTGGAACTGTATATGAAACTTGCTTGTTATGTGGAAATAGCTCTTTGAATCAACAATTTAAATGTGTGGCTAAGATCTGCCACCTGAGGCGTGAAGAAACAAGCGTGGATACAGTTCCTGACCCTGTAAGTGATGCTAACTGAAATAGTGAACCATATTACTTAATGTTGGGGCCCAGTCCGCGCAATTGCTACTTACACATGGACGGACCACTGTTTTTCTTACAATTCCATACACCAGGTCAGGAGTCAGATGCACCACGCCTAAAGGGGATTGAAAGAGCTTTAATCTACCCTCCTGTTTTGTGTCTTAGCTAAAACAGGTGTGCACAATCTACACTCTCATTAGCCAAGGCTGAGGCATCTTCTTGGACACACACACAGTTCTTGAGTTGCTGTGGGCTGGCTGGACAGTGGCTGGCAGCTCATCTCAGCCTCATTTGAGAATTTCACAAGTCTTTAAAAGACCATTTACTTGTTAGGGAGGCTGTGTTGTTTTTTCACCAGTTCCTAGAGCCCCTGCTTCTCCACTTTGCCTATTCCTCACATTTGAAAATAATGTTTGCTGCCACAATGTGGGAATGCATTTCCGGAAAAGTAAAGGTAGCCTTTGTTATTTTTGCAGTTTTATATAGCAGGAACTAGACCCAAAGGTATTGAGGCATTTTATATGAGCACCAGTCACATTATACCAGGACACATTGATTTTTGTAGGGGCGGGGAGATTCAGTGATTTGCCCAGAATCACAGGATATTGAGCTGATGCTGAGATTTGATTCTGGTTCCCCAGCGCAAAGCAAGCAGCTCTGGCAGTTATGTCACATCCTTTCCAGTTTCAAGGCATATCAATATATCATATGTCAAGGCAAGTCAAGGGTCTGAAAATGTGTTGCAGGACACACAAATCATTTATTTCCTTCACCCTCCATTTCTGATGGATGCCATAATAGAAACAGTTTAAATTATATCTGAGACCTCACTCGCTGCCATGATTAACATGCTGAGATACTCATAATGTCTGGGAATGCATCCTACATTCAAACAATTCATCCATCATTCTCAATTCTCACCTTGCATTCACAACGATTGTATTGCACTTACACCATGCACCATGCACTCACAAGATTTACCCTCCCTTTACCCTGCAGTCACATGAGTACCCCGCTCACCCTGCAGTCTCACCCGTCACGCTGCACTCACTGCAATCACACTGTACTTATACCGCTCACCATGCACTCCCTCTATCACCCTCCTCTTACCCTGCACCCACAGGAACACGTCACTCAGTCTGAACTCACAAGACACTCCACTCACCTGTACTCACACCCTGCAGTCTCACCCCTCACACTGCACTAAAAGCGATCACATTGTTCTTACACCACTCACCATGCACTCACGCTGTTCACTCTGCACAAGTTGCTTACCCTGCGCTCACACAAGCACACCACTCACCCAGACACTCACATGACACTCCACTCACCTGTCACTCTTACTGCTCACCCTGCAGTCTCTACACTCACCCTGCACTGAGTGTCAAACAAGCAAATAAATCACCATGCATTAATTCTCCCCCCTCTGCACTTTCATCCGCACCCAAACTCCAATGTGCATATCACTCGACCCTACACTCACATCTCTTACCCTGCACTCACTCCTCTTATCTTACTTTGACATGGGCACATCGCTCCACCTGCACTTTCAGGGGCACTTTGGTCACTCACACAGATCACCCTTCACTCACATGGACCCACCACTCATCCTGCACTCTTACTTACTATTGACTTACACCACTCGCTATGCATTCACATCTCTCACCCTGCACTCACACAGGCACCCCATTCATACATCACTAATACAACTCACTCTGCTTGCACACAGGTACAATAGTCTGCCAGAACTCACAGGGATACACCACTCACCCTACACTAATTTCTATCATCATGTGTGACCAGTCACTCCCACAACTCACCTTTCCCTCTCTCCACTCACCCTGCACTCGCACAGGCACACAGATCACCCAGCATGCAAACACACACACTACTCACACCACCCACCCTACACTCATTCCTCTCACCCTGTATGCACTCCTCTTACCCAGCACTCACATGGGCCCTTCTCTCACCTTGCACTCATGTAGCTTGCCCTACACTTACATTGGCATACCTTTCACCCAACACTCGCACCACTAATGCTGCATTCACTCACACTATTCACAGTCACCCAGCACTTACATGACCACACCTCTTATGCTGCATACACAAGAAGCATTGGCAAAGCCCCTTGCAGTATACAATATGTCTTGCAAGCAAGAGTGCATGCACAAGCCGTGCATGCACTGTCACAGGAGACACCTAAGATTACCCAACTGTCTTTAATAAATACATTTCTACAAAGACACCTGCAGAATACCTGTTCTTTTGCAGAACTAGATACCAAGTTAGTTCCATCTGTAACTACGTGGTTGGTTCAAGTGGGAATAGCCGACTGAGGATGTGGGATGGTGAAAGGAGGGAGATCAGGGCTGAGTCTTTGGGGGATGGTGAGGGATTGAGAATCAATCTGAGGCTGTGGGGGTAAGCTCGAAGCAAATGCTTATTAGGTACAGAAGAAGAAAACAGGCAAAGGCTGCAGAAGGGGGAAGCAGTTTCAACCGGCTAAGGATGAAGCAATACGACAGAGGCTGTGAGCTGGTGAGGGAATAGGGACTTTAAGCTAATGATGCGTTGTGGGTGGGAGAAGTAGCACTGGATCCACAGGTACTTTTTAATCCTTCACCTGGGCCCCTTTGGCCTGTGCAGGGGCCTGGTGATTTTGCTGCTGCTATCCAGAAGCAGTGAAGTGTTTTTTTAACTCTCTCATTTTTATTCAAAATCACAGTTTTCGTGTCTTTCCTTTCATGCATTTATTGCCAATACTTTTATTCAGTTCCTATCTGCACCAATTGTGACTTTGACTTTCATTGAAATCTTAGTAAGTGAATGACAGTGACAAAGTGGAATTAGGTAGTGCACAGTGTACAGTTGTCCTGTCAGAATATGTATTAGAATTAGAAGTAGATAGCAGGGAAAGCTGACTGGAGGCAATATACCTGATGTTGTCCTTGCTTCAGAGGAACCTGCCAATTCTATGGCAGGACCGGAGGCTCAGATTATGCTTTTCTTTCTTCGCATTTATTATAATATTGAAAACACAGCAGCCTTAGAAAAGCTCATAATGTAGAAAAATGCTTAAATTACAACAGTGAAGCATTTTAATCACATAACCCAAGAAAAAAATGTCTCTGGGACTACAACTCCCATCTTGATAACATAACAGTCTGAACGGAGTCCTTCCTCTATGTCAACAGGCCATAGATAGGGAGTCCCTTCTCCATGTTCTTCCTCTTTCTTTGCTCTTCCGCAGCCAGTTAAGTGTTTTTTCTCCCTCTCTCAGTTTGATGCTGTTTAGGGGATTACTGATGTATTTATGCACTGTGTTGTTTCTATTTGTTGGGGCTATGGGTCTCTGATGTGTTTTCTCTTTGCAGAGCCCCATTCAAGTCGCGGAAGCGCCGTCTCGCTTCCTTTGCGACTTTTTTCCTGTATTGTTGTTGCGGTGCGCAGTCATCCGCTAGAGGGCGCGGCCACGTCTCGTTGGTCTCCGGCGCGAGTTTCTCCTCACAGAGGAGCCGCGCTGAGGAGACCAACCGCCGCGGAGCTGAGCCCTCAAGTCTGCCTCATTGAACGCCCGTATCTCGGGTCTGTACTCTTTTGCCCTATATTTGAACGCCCCGGTGGGGGTCTGTATTGCGGTGTTCTACCGCGTTGACGCCGATTTGGCAAGCCTGCACTCGTGTTGTGTCTGGTGTGGCAGCGCGCTGTGAGGCAGCTGGCCTGGTCCCCCTGGGGTGGGTCTGCGCGCTGAGGGTGTGAGTGCGCCCAATTTTTTGCCAGTCCCTGGCATCCAAAACTGTTGCAGTCCTCCGGTCTGCCCTAATCTCTGTGACACCCAAGCTGTTGGGTAGTTTGTGAACCCCTTACGCTAGCTTTGTGCAGCATGGAGGACGAGTATTATGGGGATGATTCTCAATCCTATCTGCAGGATGAGGAGTTCTACCAAGCAGTAGACAGCTCCATCTACCGCTGCGTGACAGAGGTGGTAGCTCCTATGGAGGAGCGTCTCTCTGCGCGCATAGTGGAGGAATGCGCCAAGTTAGCTCAGGCGCAGTCAGGAAGCCCTTATGCCCTCCCAGGTCCATCAGGTGAGGGCCCCCCTGCTCCTAAGAAACCCTGCAAGGAGGGGTTGTCGGAGGGTGCTCAGGGGGTGGACAAGGGTGCCTTTGACCGCCTGCGTGACGCATTTTTGGCTAAGGCGACCGAGTCCCCACCTGACCAGCCTGCGGCCCCCGCCTCGGTGGTGGCTACTGCAACTGCCCCTTCGTCTCCGGGGGATTCCCCGAATTCGGACGGGGACGAGGAATCGGTGCGTTCCTGGGGACCTTCGAGCTCGGCCACTGAGTTACCGCGGGACAGCTCAGGTATGCTGGACCCGGATGAGATCATGCATCCGCGGTCCGCAGCCTGGGCCCCGGGTGACAAGGTGGCAAAGTTTGTGGCAAGTCGGTTGCGTAAGCCTCTGGAGCAGGAGGCCAGGGGATGCCTCCGTGGGGAATGCCCTAGGCCCACCTTGGAGGGGAAAGTTGCCATGACACCGGATTTAGATGCCAAGATGGCGACGTTTTTAGCAAAGTGTATGAAGGACCCGCGTAAGGCATTGATCGATCCTGGCGGTCGTGTCAGGACAAGATGCTCGACGTGGTGGGGCCCATTACTAAGATCCTAGACATGGCAGAGGAGGCTAAAGTTACTGGATCCGCCATTGACCCCGACGTCTTGTCAAATTGGGCGCAGAGGGTGATTGTATTCTTAGGCAATGCCAACTGCGCCCTTTCCACCGAACGGCGGAGGTCTTTCCTGATTAAGCTAGCCCCTAAGTTGGGAGACTTAGCCTCTTCGGAGGCAGGAGCGGTTGCCCAAGGCGGTCTCTTCGGAGAACCGTTCATTAAGGAGCTAGGGAAGTTCGTGTCTACCTTCACATCCCTTGATAGAGCTCAGACCAGTATCAAACGCGTGTTCCAACAGCGTTTCTCCCAAGGGGCCGGTCGCGGTATGGGCCACGCGACCGGCCGTGGCGGGCAGAATGCCGGCAACAGAGGGCAAGGCTCCGGGCGAGGGCAGTACAACACCTCAGCCAACTTCAACTCTTTCTACCCTACAAGAGGGCAGCGTTTCGGAGGTCGAGGCTTCAGGAAGAACTCCAACGCTTCCAGCGCAAACGGTGAGTGTTATCCCCGCAGAACAGGTTCAGATTGGCGGCCGACTAGCGGCCTTTCGGAGGGCGTGGGTAGATCTTACAGCGGATGCTTGGGTGCTGCAAACTATCAGCGGGTTTCATATCGAATTCTACGATCAGCATTTCCAGGTGTGCGCCCCGCGCCCTATAACCTTTTCAGTGTCCGATGCCCAGTTGATAGACGAAGAGGTCGCGGAACTCCTCCGCAAAAGGGCCGTTCGCCAATCAACTCGGCATCCGTCAGGCTTCATCAGCAATCTTTTCTTAGTGGAAAAACCCGGCGGGGGCCGTCGTCCGGTGATCAACCTCAAAGAATTCAATGGGTGGTTGGTCTATCACCATTTCAAAATGGAGGGAATTCATCTCCTTGGAGATATCCTCCTTCCACGGGACTGGTTGGTACTGTTGGATCTCAAGGATGCTTATCTTGTGGTTCCAATCTATCCTCCTCACCGTCGCTTCCTCCAGTTTCTCTGGCGGGAACTGGTGTTCGCATTCACGGCTCTTCCGTTCGGTCTATCCTCGGCTCCGTGGTGTTTCGCGAAAGTGTTACACCCCGTGGTGGAATTCTTGCGAGCGCAGGGGATTCGCCTGATCGTCTATCTAGACGACATTTTGCTGATGGCGCAATGTCCACACAGCTTGCTTTCTCAACTGGGCCGGACTGTAGACCTCCTTCAGGAGCTCGGGTTTGTCATCAATGGAGACAAGTCGGTTCTTGTACCCTCTCAGAAAGTAGAATTTTTGGGATATGTCATAGACTCCGTCGACGCCTCCCTGAGTCTTCCGTCACGGAAGTTGTCCAAGATCAAGCACGTCTTGCGACAGACAATTGCAAAGTCTCACACGTCATTACGACAAGTTGCCAGAGTGGTCGGTCTGCTATCGTCCTCGATTCAGGCCATCTTCCCGGGCCCTCTGCACTACAGGGCCCTCCAGCACCTCAAGGCTTATCACCTACGCAGGGGCGTGTCATACGACCAAATGGTTCCCCTCTCGGAAGAGGTCAAGGACGAGATGTTGTGGTGGCTAACCCACATGGAGGCCTGGAATGGTCGGGCAATTTTCGGGTCTTCCCCGGACCTCGTCATCGAATCCGATGCCAGCAGAGTCGGTTGGGGAGCGCGCTGTGGAGATTTTTCAACAGGCGGCACTTGGTCCTTGGAAGAACAGAAGTTGCATATCAACTGTCTGGAACTTCTGGCGGGTTCCTTCGCAGTACGCTGCTGGACCAGGGACTCGGTGAAGTCGTGTGTCCTACTGAAAATGGACAATGTGTCGGCAGTGCGGTATGTGAACCACCTAGGGGGCTCGAGGTCCCGTGCACTGGCGAATTTGGCAAAGCAGTTCTGGGATTACTGTCTAGACCATCATGTATCGGTGACGGCGGAGTACCTGCCGGGTCAGGCCAACCAGGTTGCAGACTGGCACTCCAGGTATCTCCGGGACTCCAGTCTGTGGATGTTGGATGTCCAGGTCTTTCGCTGGCTCAACGGGCTGTGGGGTCCTTTCTCAGTGGACCTGTTTGCGTCCCGCTTGGACCATCAACTTCCGAGGTTCTTCAGTTGGAGGCCGGATCCGCTGGCAGAGGCCACGGACGCGTTTCTCCAGGACTGGAGCAAGGAGAAGCCCTTTGCGTTTCCACCTTTTTCGATGGTGATGCGGACGGCGGCGCAGGTTCACCGGCAGGAAGTGGAGCTGGTGTTGGTGACGCCGCTCTGGAGGTACCAAGTCTGGTTTCCAGTTCTTCTGGAACTTTCCTGGGATTCTCCAATCCTACTCCCCCGGTTTCCTCACCTGCTCCTCAGCCCGGATCGGGATCCGCATCCTCTCATCGTTCAGGGCTCTCTCCACCTCATGGCATGGAGGCTTTCAGGAGACGTTGATCGCTCCCGGGCCTTTCGAGATCAGCTGAAGGTCTGTTATCCAAGGCCTGGGCTGTCAGTACGTCGAAGTGCTACAAATCCGCTTAGTCTAAGTGGGTTCGTTGGTGTCTTCAACGGAGTTTGGATCCCTTGGTCGCGGGACTCGTTCCCGTGTTGAATTATTTGGCGGAATTGGCCGTGGATGGCTTTGCCTACCGCACGATTAACGCTGTGCGTTCGGCAATTTCGGCGGCACACCAACCAGTTGACGGTTCTCCGATCGGAGTACACCCCTTTGTGTGCCGACTTTTACGGGGCGTCCGGTTGGCATTGCCGCCGGAGCCCCGGTACTCAGTACTTTGGGACGTCAATTTGGTTTTGAATCTTTTGCTGTCCTGGCAACCTAACAGGTACCTATCGGTCAAGGAACTCTCGGCGAAACTGGCTATGCTTCTATGCTTGGTGTCCTGCCGGAGAGTGTCGGATGTGCGTGCTCTGGATGTCTCGGCACGCGTGTTTTCGCCAGATGGTGTCACCTTCACGATTGGTCGCCGCACAAAGTCGGCTTCTAGAACAATTTCGTATCCGGCTTTCGTGGATGTCCCAAAGCTATGTGTTGTTCAGTGTCTGAAAGCTTATGAAGATATGACTTGGGACATTCGCCCTCCGGGCGAGAGACAATTGTTAATTGCCTTGCGAAAACCACACCATGCGGTCTCTTCCCCTACCATAGCCAGGTGGGTGCGTTGGGTCATGCAAGAGGCAGGTATTGATACCAAACGTTTCGGAGCTCACTCTGCCAGAGGGGCCATGGCCTCTAAAGCTTTTTCTGCGGGAGCTCGTTTAGAGGATTTGATGCGGGCCGCGGACTGGTCCTCCGATTCCACCTTTAAGAGGTTTTACTTTAAGCCGGTGGTGGATATTGCAAGTTTGGTGGTGAGTAAGCTTTAAACTAGCATAATCTGAGCCTCCGGTCCTGCCATAGAATCGAAATTTGCCTAGCTTTTGTAACGGTAAGTTTCAATTCTATTAAGGACTCGGAGGGGAGGATTATCCCACCCGGTATATCGTCGAGCGACAACCCGCCCGTATGGCAGTAAGTAACCAGGTTTTAAACGTTTTTCCTCATGGTTGAATATTGGTCCTGTGATTGTTTATTTCGGTTGTAAGCTCCTGTATTTTCCGTTACAACGCTTACGCTGTTCTATTTCTTCTGTTAGGAAATGACGGTTCCAAGCCAGACCAATGAACTGAGGGCGTAATTTGCGCGAAGAAAGAGGAAGAACATGGAGAAGGGACTCCCTATCTATGGACTGTTGACATAGAGGAAGGACTCCGTTCAGACTGTTATGTTATCAAGATGGGAGTTGTAGTCCCAGAGAAATTTTTTTCTTGGGTTATGTGATTAAAATGCTTCACTGTTGTAATTTAAGCATTTTTCTACATTATGAGCTTTTCTAAGGCTGCTGTGTTTTCAATATTATAATAAATGCGAAGAAAGAAAAGCATAATCCTCGCCTCCGTGTCCTTAATAGAATTGAAACTTACCGTTACAAAAGTTAGGCACATTTCGATTCTCCTGTAGAGATGACATGTGGCCTGAAGAGTAGACTGTGGTGAAGGGTCCTCAATATGAAACAGAAGATCTGAACAGATAGATCTAACAATGGGCCTCTGAGTCACAAGGGCAGACCAACTGGAAGAGCTCACAGGTAAAATGGTCCTCTATCGACAGTACCTGAAGTTGTAGTACATTAGGATATCCTGATGCCTTGGCAGCACAGTCAAATGCCTCTGGAATTTACCTTGCTGTATTCCTGACACACCTGCATTACTTCAACCCTAAAATTATTTAGACCCCTGCTTCCCTTTCCATTGTTAAATCACAAATCCAGTAGTGCTGCACAGTTCACTATTAAATAAATTATGAAAACAACCACCAGTTACTCACCTTTAACCTCCTGACCACACACGACTTCTATAAGGCTGCAAAAACTTGTAGGGCAGCATGGTCACTAATAGACGCAGGCCCTGCGTATATTTGCAAGAATATCCTCATTAATAGCTTTGAAAGTAATCTAGCCAGAACTATCAACAACTCCTTGGATAAAGGACTTATCTCAAAAGAACTTCCTAAATCAAAGAGGCCTTCAAACAACATCTCCTTCTATTTTCCAAACAATCACAAACTGTTTCTAGACAAAAAGATTGAAAGATTGGTGTCAAGATAAATATTTACATTCATCAAAAAAAGTACCAAAACAGGTTCTGGTACGGTTGTCGCACAAAAGCAGCACTGACTTCCACAAAGGATGATTTAAACACTGCAATGGGTTCAAATGGAGAACTGGCACACCTATTACTTAACCTCTCCCCTGCATTTGGTTCTGTTTGATCTCTACAGGGACTTGGAATTGGGAAAATCTTCTTAAAAAAAGAACTTTGTACCCATAGTTAGCTAGATCTCTACTATTGAGACTGGCACCTCTGCTCATTATACTCCTTACAAGTCAACTATTTTTGCCAGTTCGTCGATAACAGTCTGGTGCATTCCTGCCTGGATTTGGCTCAAAATGCTTACATATATGGGAACTGCTCTATGTGGCATGCTGACAATAACCATTGCTTTTTTGTGAAGCACAGGTATGTGGCAGTACATTTACATGCAGTAATAGTACCAACTCGTTGGCACACAATTAACTGTGGAAGACGGAATGCTATTTGGGGAATTGAACCTGTGACTTACCAGTGACCTAACCCCGCCTAATATATGATAACCCACAAAGCAGTCCTTAATTCATAAAATAATAAAGTCTGGGCCCAAAGTTTGGCTTAGGAGCCTGTGTCCAACAATTTCAAATGTTGGGAGAGTCAAATACCAAGACTGCCTAGACATGATTCTACTGTGTGCCCCTTTCATCCACCCTTTTTCATATTTTTTCCATCTTTCTCTTTCTTCTTTCCCCCATTTTGTGTTTTACTTTCTCTTGTTCTGGAACAAAGCCTGATGAGGAAACATCAGTGCAGGACTCCACTTGCAACCACCGGCTCAAATTGGACACTGTCCTAAAGCCTAATATTCTGTAACCTGCGTGTAAGGGCAGCCTTACCATGAATATTTTGCAACATTCAATTGCGTAAACTAAATTATACCTTCAGTATTAATGGTGTAGGAGAAACAGGAGTGTGACCCATAAACCAATCGGGATTAGGGTTCAAAGGTATAAAGATAATACAATATCCCAAAAGGTATGATTCAAAAGACAATTTATGTTGCATGCACAAGGCATTACACAGGTCAGAAAAAGGAGACACTTATTCAGGTGAATTAAAGTCAAAATAAATTTTTGTATTTTTGATATTCAAACAGGGAAGGGGAAATTCATGTTAGAACAGTTCTGTACAGCACAAAGTTCGACAATTCAAATGACAACCAATAGGTCTTGGTGCTCAATATGTACAAGTGATATGTGGCAACGAAAGTGAGAGAGTGAACAGCGATAAACGGCGCAAGGTGAGCAAAGTGAAGTATTTACAGTGAGTAGCTCAACATGTGACACAGAGTCAGTGACTTTTTTACACAATTTGCGATTTCAATGGAGCCACAACAAAAAGATGCGCCTATGATTGCGCTGTGGAGTCGACGACGTTTCGGTCCTTAACCAATGCGGACCATCTTCAGGACAAGGTTATCTCGTTTTCAGTGCTGTGGAAAGGCGAAGTCTCGAACCCAGTCCGGAAGATCCGCCGCAATTCGTCTGGCCGCCCGGAGACTGAATCGTTGATCAACACGCTAGCCGCAGGCTACCTGACCCTTGGCTGGTGCGCCTACCTCGGTTCATTTCTATCCCAGTTCCTGCAATTTTCCAAGTCGCTTGCTGCCAGATCTTTAACTGCCGCGAACTGACTGTGACGCCCCCTCCGGCCCTCCAGACGATTCAGTCTCTGGGGGGCCAGACGAATCGCGCCGGATCTTCCGGACCGGGTTTGAGACTTCGCCTTTGCACAGCACTGAAAACTAGATAACCTTGTCCTGAAGATGGTCCGCATTGGTTAAGGACCGAAACGTCGTCGACTCCACAGCGCAATCATAGGCGCATCTTTTTGTTGTGGCTCCATTGAAATCGCGAATTGTGTAAAAAAGTCACTGACTCTGTGCCACATGTTGAGCTACTCACTGTAAATACTTCACCTTGCACCGTTTATCGCTGTTCACTCTCTCACTTGCATTGCCACATATCACTTGTACATATTGAGCACCAAGTCCTATCGGTTATCATTTGAATTGTGTAACTTTGTGCTGTACAGAACTGTTCTAACATGAATTTCCCCTTCCCTGTTTGAATATCAAAAATACAAAAATTAATTTTGACTTTAAATCTTCTGAATAAGTGTCTCCTTTTTCTGATCTGTGTAATGCCTTGTGCATGCAACATAAATTGTCTTTTGAATCATACCTTTTGGGATATTGTATTATCTTTATTCAGTATTGTTGGGGCAGGAACATATTTCTGGACTTGCATTTATAAATATTTCACAAGCAAATTGTCCTGCACAAAAGGAATCAGGGAATTGGCAAAAAGGTTGTTGTCTTGAAATAGCTTTGTGAAAAAATGTCTTATGTACTTTGGATTCAAATTTATAGAAGCGGTTTTTTAGTTAGTTGCTAGTGCACTTAATCTGTTTTTCAAAAATCACTGGGAGTAGCCTATGAACAGTGCCAAATCTCAGAAAACATGCTAGTTAAAATTTCAAGTTTGTCCAATATGATTAAATTGCACAGTTGTGCTTGTTTTTCTCATATTGGCTATGAGGATAGCTCCGACCCCACTTCTGGAAATGCCCCCCCCCTTGAAGTTTGGCTCTTGTTGTCCCTCTGACTGAGAGCAACCGCGTACGTCATTAAAAGCATGCTGGGAAATTACACTTGGGTAGGATCTCTTAGACACGCAATGGGAACAGTGCCTAAGCATGGTGAAACCGATCTCCATCAATATAAATATCTGCAGATTAATATCTTCACTACATCTACTTGACCCCTGAGCAGATACACCAAATGTGTCCAGGGACTATAGATACCTGTCCATGCTGATCCGCAGTAGCGGCTGATTTTTTCCACATGGAATGGATGTTGCCCAAAAATCAGTGTCTACTGGGACGAGGTACTGAGACACCTATCAGGCGTAACAGGCAGATAAATACTCAAGGAAGCCACGCAATGTTTATCAGAACTGACAAAATGTACCAAAAGCACAAGAATCTAAACAAGTTTCCTGAGTTATTCCTTGTGCTAGCCAATCGACGCATGTCCTAGAAATCACCTCTTACCCCTCCACTAGCAGACTGGTTAAGAGACTTGAAAATTGGGAACCTCGACAAGCTAGGTGCATTACACAAACAAGGCCCAAACATTAGGGGGTCTGTACCACCCATTGAATGAGACGGCTACCTGTCCTCAGTAGATGCCAAGTCTGATTCGCGCCCACCCTGAACAACGGGTGTGCAGCTATACAAGCAGTGACATGTCCTCAACCCACCACCTAGCTCAGAGTGCCTAACCAGCCCACAGCATATGTACAATGATCCTGCCCAACCACAATACTCTTGAAGCGCTGTGAGTCAAATTGGACAGCCCCTTACGTCAAGGTGGTCACTGACCCACCTAAGTTGTCACAGATTGCATGTTTGATCTTTTTATTGTTGGTTACATTTGAGTCATATGTCTTTAAATAGACCTTTCCAGTTCATAACTTGTAACCATTTCTGTTGAAAGATGCTACTAAATGTACCACCGAGCCTTGCTCTTCTGCAACTTATATTGTATGGATATGGCACTTCTTCCTATGTGATAGCTGCTTTAGAGGACATATTGTTCCAAAAAATAATAAAGACGTGTGAAAAAAAAGAATAAATGCAACACTGGCCTAGGTGTTTGGAGTGCAACTCGCAGCTACTCCCCAGCTTGCACTGTTGAGAATAATGTCAGGATGGGAAAGGAACTGGGCAGGTAAGAGATTGATTGCAATAGGCTTGATTATTGTGAAAAGGGAAAGCAAATATGGTCTCCATGTTGGAATATGATGCATTAAGGATTGAGGGCTTAGCGTTAGAGGTGTTGGGTCTTGGTAGGAGAAATGTATGGGCTGCAGGCATTTTTCTAGTATGTCATGCTTTCCTTGTTTACAGAGGGGCTATCTCTAAGGAGCTGCACTGTTTGAAGTTTGCTTATTGTATTATATGCATTTGTTTTCACTGAAAATTCAATATAAAAAGTACCTTTGCCTGGAAAGAGGACTGCAACACTGCATTGACTCTTAACGCAGGGGTCTCCAACCTTTTCTATACTGAGAGCAAAAATGATTGTGAGCTACTGAGGTCTAAACAACTTTTGCATTGTTACCAGACATCCCCATGCCCAGCTTCATTGACTTAAAGGCTGATAACCATAGAGCCAGATACAATGGTTTGAAGAAATAATTTGACTGGGGCACTATGACAACGCTGCCATGGGTGTCAGTGAGAGTGTGGTCTTTGGGGATGTATAAACATGTGTACATATGAATGGGATATGTGCATATATCCTTGTGGGACAGGACATACATTTTGCCATTTGTGGCGATATGTGGCACCGTTACATGTATAGCTCCAACATACAACCATTTTTTTATACGGAAGAAATTTAAAGTATATAAAAATGTTCTGCAAAAATATTCAAAGTATGAAACATTTTTCTCCACTTTAAATTTCTCCGACCGAAAACAATTACTGTGTTTTACAGTCACAAGTGTGCCTTAGTGTCCATTAGAAACTGGGAGCAAGAGGCCTGCTGTTTGTAAATTCTACACTTTGAAATGGAGAAAATTAAAATGAAGAGTTAACTTAACCATAAAGATAACATTTCATTTTAATTTGCTCCCATTTAAAACATTCAGAAACATCATTTTGTTCTCACACCCCAATATTGAGTTGACAGGGGATTATGTGTAAGAGTTAAATATTTCAGTGCTTCAGTTCCTCACCTCTGTGTCCTGGGCCATAAATCTGGCTCGATCACTGCTTATTATCAGGTCCTGCTATCTGCAGTCTGAAGATAATAATGTAAAATAAATATAGCTTCCCTTAACTTTAAGAGGAAAATGTGTCCCTGCAGTTATATAAAACTGAACTCAAGACTGTGAGCTACTCTGAAGGTGTCTGGGAGCTACTGGTAGCTCACGATCAACGGGTTGGAGACACATGCTCTTACGGTTCTCACCAAATCTGGAAGGAGGAGGCCCACGGTACCTGTGAGGTCCACCTGTCCCCAGAAAAGTTCTTCCAACTGAAGACAACTGCTGCATACAGGACAGTGCTATGAGGGCTGCAAATCTGTATGGCTCTACCACACCAAGCACAGCTTTAGCACGGACTGAGAGTGGGAGGCCTGTTTCAGAGACCCCAGGGAACAGGTGAAAGGTTGAAGGCTATTAAAGCCCAAAAGATTGATAACCAAAGGTAGGAAATGCTGCACCAGTGGCGGCTGGCATCTACTGGGTGGGATAAAAGAAAAAAAAAGACTTACAGGATCGTAAAGGATGACGTCCTGCTCACTCTGACCTCTTCTGCTGGGACTGAAGTGCAGGCCCCAGCAAACTCCCTCGACCAACACTGGCCTGCTCATGTGCTGTTAACCAGCATGTGAGCAGCATCCTGATTGGTGAGAGAGGCCTCTCTTGGCAGTCCCCAGCGCAAAGGCAGCCCTTTGCTCATCACTCCTCCCTGCTGTCACTCAACAGGCCCCAACCCATCCTGACGCTCAGTTCAAGGTGGGACAATGAAAAATAAAATAGTAATGAATGACTTGAAACTGACCTTGAATATGTTATTAAGACCGTGGGAGGAGAGTACATGCTCATCTGGGGGGGGTGACTTTAATTTTGAGACATGCACGTTTCTAGAGGGAGAATCGTGTGGTTATTGCGACCGCTTCGGGGAAAGAATTCCACATTTTTCTCATGACCACTATGGAGAGGGAATTAATAACATCACTCATAAATACAATCTAGCTGTTATGGAATCTGATAACTGAGAAGGAGAGAGTGCTATGTTCACTTATATAGGTGCTAGATCATCCTCTAATATTGATCATTTCATTGTGTCAGCTAACTGTAGGGGGTTGGTAGAAAAACTGTTAATCAGTGCAAACCTGCCAAGTGATCATTCCATGTTAACTCTGTGCCTGAAGCTTTGCTCGATACATTAAGTTAGAGGCAAGGAAGCAGAAATTTATATTGAACGGGAGGGTAATAATGGAGTTTCAATCAAATGGACAGGTGTGAACCCTGTGACATTCATGGAGAGCCTCAAAGAGAAAAAACTCACCCAGGTAATTATTTGTTTGGATAGTTGCTCCACAGATGAAGCTGTAATAAAGGCGTTCTGTAAAATTACAAACGAAATAGCAGGTGATCTAACCATCCAAAGTTAGAAAAAGCTCCGAAATAGTAATCCCAGATGGTTCAACCAAGATTGTTCCAGGTTAAACAGGGAATTAAAATGTGCATATACCTAGGGATAGTTCTAGAATATCTACTCTCAGGAAAGAGACAAAAATATCTTAAAGCACAGGAAAACAGAAATTCGAGAGGAGGCATGGGATAAATTAACACAGGCTGCAGAGACACGAGACGCACCATTATTTTGGAAAATAATTGGCCACCCTTTTTTTAGAGAGAACTCCTCGGCGAGAATTGATGTTGTAGTTCCTCCAGAAGACTAGACAACACATTTTGAACACATTTTTAACCTTGAGGCTATTGAAACCCCATGGTATAAGGAGATCGGTAGTGGTGTATCCAAAATGGATAGAACCGCACATACACAAATGATATTACAATGGACAATAATGCTGAAAAAAGTAAAGAATCTTTAGTTTTTGAAGACGAAGTGCTACATAGACCACTATCCCCCACTACCAAGAGGGATCAATGTCAATCAATAGATTGACAAATGTACAACCAAAAAGAAGAGGTCAAAGAGAGCACAATCCTAGAACACA
Source organism: Lissotriton vulgaris (assembly GCF_964263255.1). Taxonomy (NCBI): domain Eukaryota; kingdom Metazoa; phylum Chordata; class Amphibia; order Caudata; family Salamandridae; genus Lissotriton; species Lissotriton vulgaris. Next base: position 550,852,549 of record NC_141697.1, read on the forward strand.
TGTACACGAGAGACCAATGGGTCATATAGTATCCACAATATTTAGGTTGTATGTATCCTGTACTTTCGATTTCAGGACAAGACAAAAGAGCAAATAAAGTTCATGTTCATATTTTCATTTTCTTTATTTGGAGATCCATAAAGTTAGAGTAGATAAAAACAGCCGACACGTGTTTCGTCAGTACTATCAATCAGTACTCAGACTTTTGCAAGACTATGAAGTAGGAATATCACTGCGCATGTGACCTCATGTCATATGCATATGACAATGATACTAAGACTCAGGAATCAAAGTAAAGAGCAACAGTCCATGTCATCCAATGAAACCATCCGGAGTGTAATTGTATAGAATGTGGTAGATCAAAGTAACAGCTGGAACTCGAAGTAAAGAGCAACAGTCCATGTCATCCAATGAAACCATCCGGAGTGTAATAGTATAGAATGTGGTAGATCAAAGTAACAGCTGGAACTCAGCAAATGGTAAACAAAATCCACAAAAGTTTAAGGGTATTTTCAATATGAGTGTACAATTTGAACTCCATGTAAAGAAGTGCACAAGTGATATTCCACAATAGGTCAAATGGCAAAGTCCTGGGTCAGGATAATATCCAAAGTGATGGGAAGAATTATGTTGGGAAGGCTGGAAACCAGGGCTGACGCTAAAAATATCCTAACGGAAGCTCAGTATGGTTTCAGAAGGGGTATTGGGACGGTGAAGCAATGTGTAAATCTGTAGCTACTGATTGGAAAATATACCCTAGCCCAGCAAGAGGCTTTACAACTCTGTTTCGTGGATCTTACCTGCGCTTTTGATTTGGTTAATCAAGCCAAATTATGGCAAACTAGTAGAAATTATAACTTACTTATCCCAGATTTACTCTTATCTCACCTCGAGAGTATGTTATGGACCTATGGGCGAATGTACCCCAGACTTTAGGGTCACGCGGGGTATTCGCCAAGGATGCGTTCTTGCGCCTCTCCTCTTTTCTTTATATATTTACAATGTAGATACCTTTTTACAGAAACAAAAGATAGATGTCCCAGAAATCGGTGTGCGCCCCACTCCGATTCTCTTATATGCAGATGACGCTGTCCTTTTTATCAAGGACAGCGAATGGCCTTCAGCGTTTAATAGAAAAATTTGCACTATTTATGACAGATACGGATCTCCAGCTTAACCTTAAAAAAACTTTTGTTATGACATGCGGCAGCAATAGACATGAAACCAGACAACATCATGTGGGAGGAGTAGTGATAAATAGAGTTCCATCTTTTTCGTATTTGGGTCTGCTGTTCAATAGAAGTGGCAGTTGGAATACCCATATTGAATTATGCAATTTGAAATTTCTTAGAACTACTGAGGGTATTTTCAGGTTTTAAGCTAAAAAAGGAAGCCGATTAGGGAAATCCTTACCCTGTATAGAATCAAATGTATTGGCGTAAATAACAAGGACCCCCTGTTTAGACAACTGAATTTGTTATACAGGGAAAATACACAATGTAAGAAGAACAAGCGATTAAGTAACGTAGCCAGGGAGAGAAAACATGTAAGAAGCACAACAACTAATTAAAAAGTACAAAATTAAATTTATTCATAGGTATACATATTCATGGTAAAAACATATTAATTCAAAAACATGGACATCAAACATTCAAGAAAACAGTTAATCCAATACAAATAAAAAGTTTTTCTCTAGCACAATTACACAAAAATTCATAAAAAAGTGGCGGACAGAAATAGTCATCGACGCGCGTTTCGGCGTTTTTTACAGAACGCCTTCTTCAGGAGCCACATTAAAATCTGAAAAACATATGTAAAATAAATTAAAAACAAACAGAGGAATGCTACATCACTCCTATCATACATGTGATAGTACATATGCATAAAACTATGCTTATGGCTGTGCTTACAAAACATTTTCTCCCTACTTATGTAGCTACCCAATATAACTACACAAGGTACAAACTAAATATTTTATATTTGAGCAGTGTATTATTATGGGGGTGTTGCAACCCACGAAATAATGCCCCCCATTAAATAAAACAGATAAAATGGACTTCTAATGCTCACAATAAGAAATAGAAAAGCCATGTAGTACTCATACCTGACCAGGGAGAACATGGGATAAATGCTCACTCTGTATTCCTTATGACTATGTCAAGAGATGGATGGACATATACGTTCTATGCTCTCCTTTCCTATGGACGCAGGCACATTTCACTCCATGAAAAAATTGCGATCTAGGGTGGTAAGAACATCGCTATTAAGAATACATCTCAGTTCTAGATACCCTATTAATGTAGTACCAATGTGTGTTAACCTATTTTCCTTACCAGGGTAATTGATGCACTCGTGATTTTCACTGAAAAGAGCACTCTAAAATACCTCCGGACTTTAAACCTTGTCAATCGGCTACCGGGTCTTAGTGCTGAGAAAGAAAGTTGATAAGAACATTAGTTGTTCTTCTATGTATGAGTGCTGTCACTATGCCAGACTATTAAGGGGTACAGATATCCCGATCTTACCAAGTAATGAATCGATATGGGAGAGTACGCCTGGGTAACCGAAGAAGCATCCGTCAGTCTTTGGTGCTGTTAATGAAAGACCGGACGAGGGTAGTAAGTATGTGCTAAAGTTGTTAAGTTTACTGAAGCAATTATGCAATTGAGGGCAACAAAACTTACCGAATCTACGCAAAAGGATAATTGATAATGAAAAGAGAGAGGGCGCCGAGTTCAGGATATTCACTGACGTCCTTTGTTATTATCTTCGAACTGCAGGTAGAAAACGAAACAAACGCCTTGAGATTAATCTCAAATATCGGGTGCGAATGCGTTGTGATTAGGCAAGTTCTAAGGGAGACCTACACGCGCTTACAATAACTTTCAAGTGTCGCGTCCGATTGCGCTAGTTATAGGGCAAGTTAGAAGGGCGGGACCGTCTGCACGCGCATACGAAGTTGCCTAAGTGTTTAGTGCAATAGCGCAATTAACCTTGACAAAACTTACCAATTCCGTACCATAGGCAGTTGATGTTATGGAAAACGGGGGAGCCGCATACAAAATCTACGCTGGCATCCCAAGGCAAGTCTTCAATACTGTGGGAGAGAGTTTAACAAACCTAAGTATCGCTACAATCTCTGGATGGTATAACTAAACGGCACTGTAACGGGGCAAGTTGTAGTTAAACAGCGCTGTTGCAGGGCAAGTTCTAAAGGGAGGGGGTGTCTCCACGCTTACCTAGAATGCCTCTGGAAGAACGATGGCATCAACCTGCGGGCGCCTCCTTCGGTGTGTGTGTTAGCGTCCCGCAGCCGTTGTCAGGTCGTCCGAGCCTCTACTTAAAGGGAAAGTATCCCGTAGTTCGAAAATCGGCGATGGTACCTGTGAGGCATATCTTAAAGAGCCAGAGCAGCAAATTACAGCGTATGTTCTGGCAATGTAGGGGTGTATCTCCCGATTTGTAGAATCATTTTCCGAGATAATCAAATATTTATAGTTTAACCATCGTAACAAGTATTCAGAGTTGCTAAAGAAAAACGGCGAGTGTCAAGGAGGATCCCTATTTGTCACATAATGGTTCGCCCCTCCAAATTACATTGCTGTTCTACTCTATATGCATATAAAAGGGGGTAGGGGAAAAGGGGGGAGGGGAAAACAAGGGAGGGTATGTTTCCATCATTGGGTTGTAGGGAGATATAAAGGGGTGGGTTGAAAGGCGCCCTCTTTGCCTAATACTATAAACGGTTTTGCTTGGAAAATGTTTAAACAAATCCAAGGAATCTATCACTAAGGGGATGATCATCTGAAATTCCAAAAAGATTAATTAGATGTTTCTATTTAATTAATCTTTTTGGAATTTCAAATAGGGATCCTCCTTGACACTCGCCGTTTTTCTTTAGCAACTCTGAATACTTGTTACGACGGTTAAACTATAAATATTTGATTATCTCGGAAAATGATTCTACAAATCGGGAGATACACCCCTACATTGCCAGAACATACGCTGTAATTTGCTGCTCTGGCTCTTTAAGATATGCCTCACAGGTACCATCGCCGATTTTCGAACTACGGGATACTTTCCCTTTAAGTAGAGGCTCGGACGACCTTACACGTCATCACAAGTAATTTAGTCAAAAGTATTTAAGAAAGGGCGGAACAGTTGGTTAGGTCAAACACCTTTTCCAACGGCTGCGGGACGCTAACACACACACCGAAGGAGGCGCCCGCAGGTTGATGCCATCGTTCTTCCAGAGGCATTCTAGGTAAGCGTCGAGACACCCCCTCCCTTTAGAACCTGCCCTGCAACAGCGCTGTTTAACTACAACTTGCCCCGTTACAGTGCCGTTTAGTTATACCATCCAGAGATTGTAGCCATACTTAGGTTTGTTAAACTCTCTCCCACAGTATTGAAGACTTGCCTTGGGATGCCAGCGTAGATTTTGTATGCGGCTCCCCCGTTTTCCATAACATCAACTGCCTATGGTACGGAATTGGTAAGTTTTGTCAAGGTTAATTGCGCTATTGCACTAAACACTTAGGCAACTTCGTATGCGCGTGCAGACGGTCCCGCCCTTCTAACTTGCCCTATAACTAGCGCAATCGGACGCGACACTTGAAAGTTATTGTAAGCGCGTGTAGGTCTCCCTTAGAACTTGCCTAATCACAACACATTCGCACCCGATATTTGAGATTAATCTCAAGGCGTTTGTTTCGTTTTCTACCCGCAGTTCGAAGATAATAACAAAGGACGTCAGTGAATATCCTGAACTCGGCGCCCTCTCTCTTTTCATTAGCAATTATCCTTTTGCGTAGATTCGGTAAGTTTTGTTGCCCTCAATTGCATAATTGCTTCAGTAAACTCAACAACTTTAGAACATACTTACTACCCTCGTCCGGTCTTTCATTAACAGCACCGAAGACTGACGGATGCTTCTTCGGTTACCCAGGCGTACTCTCCCATATCGATTCATTACTTGGTAAGATCGGGATATCTGTACCCCTTAATAGTCTGGCATAGTGACAGCACTCATACATAGAAGAACAACTAATGTTCTTATCAACTTTCTTTCTCAGCACTAAGACCCGGTAGCCGATTGACAAGGTTTAAAGTCCGGAGGTATTTTAGAGTGCTCTTTTCAGTGAAAATCACGAGTGCATCAATTACCCTGGTAAGGAAAATAGGTTAACACACATTGGTACTACATTAATAGGGTATCTAGAACTGAGATGTATTCTTAATAGCGATGTTCTTACCGCCCTAGATCGCAATTTTTTCATGGAGTGAAATGTGCCTGCGTCCATAGGAAAGGAGCGCATAGAACGTATATGTCCATCCATCTCTTGACATAGTCATAAGGAATACAGAGTGAGCATTTATCCCATGTTCTCCCTGGTCAGGTATGAATACTACATGGCTTTTCTATTTCTTATTGTGAGCATTAGAAGTCCATTGTATCTGTTTTATTTAATGGGGGGCATTATTTCGTGGGTTGCAACACCCCCATAATAATACACTGCTCAAATATAAAATATTTAGTTTGTACCTTGTGTAGTTATATTGGGTAGCTACATAAGTAGGGAGAAAATGTTTTGTAAGCACAGCCATAAGCATAGTTTTATGCATATGTACTATCACATGTATGATAGGAGTGATGTAGCATTCCTCTGTTTGTTTTTAATTTATTTTACATATGTTTTTCAGATTTTAATGTGGCTCCTGAAGAAGGCGTTCTGTAAAAAACGCCGAAACGCGCGTCGATGACTATTTCTGTCCGCCACTTTTTTATGAATTTTTGTGTAATTGTGCTAGAGAAAAAACTTTTTATTTGTATTGGATTAACTGTTTTCTTGAATGTTTGATGTCCATGTTTTTTAATTAATATGTTTTTACCATGAATATGTATACCTATGAATAAATTTAATTTTGTACTTTTTAATTAGTTGTTATGCTTCTTACATGTTTTCTCTCCCTGGCTACGTTACTTAATCGCTTGTTCTTCTTACATTGTAGAATCAAATGTATGGCAGGTGTCTGTTACAGCGCAGCTATATGGCGCAACTATATGGGGAAGAGATAATACTGATTCGCTGCGAATACAAGAAAATACATTTTTTAAAAGACTACTGGCAGTCCCCAGCTCGACAGCTAACTACATATTGCACAAAGAATTGTCTGTTCCATACCCAAGTGATTCGATTCACACAGTGGGACTTACTTTCGGCCGAGGGATATGGGCAAAGGACCATACTAAGCTCACCAAAGATCTAATTACAGATTGCTTGGCCCTCGATCATGGTAAGAAAATACCATGGTTAGAACATATATGCAATTTGCTAAAAAAAACTGCAAGATAGACCATGATAGCAAGAACCCAGCAGACATTCTAGAACATAGTAAAAGCGATCTGAGGCTTACATTTACTACAGCTAATGAATGTGCAAGAATTCAGGTCGCAGACAGCAAGCGTAGTGTTGTTACTTACTGTGATCGCCCATCTGAGCTGGGAATACAAACATACTTAATTCTGGTAAGAAATATGCAACATAGATGTTATTTAACCAGATTAAGGTTCGGTACTTTACATCATCTAATTGCATTTCCTAAAACAGTAAAGTGGTCTAATATTTTGCCCCAATGCCCATGTGATGGAAAATCCCCCAGTCTACGGTGCACTTTATGCTTTTTTGCTGTTTTTACAAGGGTATTTGAAAGTTAGTTTTAAAAACTATTTTTTTATTGATTAGGCTCTTCCACTATAAAGATGCTCTTCACTTTATATGTAGTCTTGATAATATAAAAATCATGAATTCAGTCAAGGTTTTTATACAAACGGCTATTAGAAGAAGAATAGATCTCTCACATCTGGATGCATTACCATTTGAAAATTTGGAGGACTGACTTTGGAACTACAACCCATGTTTTGTCTAGGAGTTCCAAAATGTATAGTTCTTAGCTCAATTATCCAAGAATAGTTTATCTTTCATTTTATTGATATAAAGACTATTTTTTCTTTGCCATTTTGCACACTATATATCACTACGATATAGGTTTTCCTCAACGCACTTTAAGATATTGCCTGCTTGGCACATCGCACTTTATACGATACCTATTAGTCAACCTAATCATGTTTGTAGATTGTGCTCTATTACGATGAACATACTGATCACGGAATATTGCTGTCTTGTTTTATCCTTTTGCTTAAGAGCGGACAGTATTACTACTAGAATGTCTTGGACCTGCATTTCAAGCATTTGGTACTTTTAATTTTAATGTGCTGTGTTGCATTTTATCGTTTCCTTAATACTTTTATTTTAAAAAGAGAGGTACTGGGACGTACAATCACGTTATTGTGCTGCTGGGTGTCTGTTGAGTACTGAGCCTGTAGTACCCTTTTATTCATCTTCCTAAAACAGGGTCGGACTATTCTCTATGTCTAGCAGGCAGTGCCTGATGGGCTGGTCTGACAAGACACCAGGTGTGCAATATTTTTACCTGTTTACAGGCCTGTTTCATGGTCTGCTGGGCAGGGTTTTACTGTTGATTTCCCTGAAAAAACATTGGGACATATTTACAAGCCCCTTGCGCCATCGGCGGAGTATCATTTTATTTGACACTCTGGAGGCACAGTGTGCTGGCCAATATTTTAAAGGCCTTGCAAAAACACCCTGTGTGGCTTTTTATGGCTTAGCAAACTCAAAGTGTCCCTTCCTGCACAAAACCAATCATCCCTACAACTCAGGTACCCTTGCTCCATAGTGCAAGGGTGCCTGCATTGGCTCTAGGCAGTCTATTGTGTGCCAGCGCAGAAGAAAGCACAGGGATGTGTTGTATTGTTGTAAATACAATAAAGCCCTGCACTTTCCCAATGATGCAGCTCAGCCAGCAAGATGGCTGGCAGCGCAGTGCTGCATCATTCTCTTGCAAATATGTACCATTGTCTGCATCAAGCTCAAATCATTAAGTCTTCTTTAATTTGCAAAACAATTATACAGCGTCTTTTAGAAGTTGAAAACTGTCCCAATTTGAAAACATGTGCCACATTTCTAAGTAACATGTGCTGAAGGGGCTGTACTCTGACCCAGTTTGCTGCAAGCATGAGTAACACATCTATAATGAACACTGAGGGACCTAACAACCATGGAGGGCTGGGACCTAAGGACGCCAACTAAGTATGCTTCACTGAATCCTAGCCATGCTCACCCACCTTGCACCATACTGAGAAATAGGATTCACTTCTACACTCCCACCAGAAACCTCCGCTCTCAACTTTCAGCGCTAGCTAGCATGCCCCGGGTTAAAAGAGCCAGGATGGGCGAACGAGCCTTTTCCCATGTCGCAGCAAAGAAGTGGAACGAACTGCCTGTGGACCTCCGACTCACAGAATGCCACCTGGCATTTAGGAAAAAAACTAAAAACCTTCCTTTTCCCCCACTTCGACTAAATCAAGCAACGACGCCCACCGCACCCGTACTTTAGCAAACTTAGCGCCGTGATATCTCTTTGGGATGATTGTTAGCGCTCTACAAGAAACTCAAATAAAAAAAAGTGCACTCTAAGGGCTTGAACCCTCCATACTGCACTGCACCCTAACAAAACTGATAAAGTAGTGCATTTTAGGTGCATGGAAACACCATATTACTTTCATCCAATGGACACTGACCCATTGGCATTCACTTGCATCCAAGAGACCCTTATCTAGATCACTGCAGTGAACCATAGGGACTTTAAATGATCATACTGTAATGGTAAACACCCTTTACAACGACACTTTTACAACGCACTACCGTTACAACGTGGTCATTACAACGCAAACCATTACAACGCATTGCGCTGGGGGGGCGCTCCAGGATAGGGAATAAGTTTAATTTTCTATCCAACACCTTCCCTAGTGTCCACGGGGACTGGATTTGGAATAGAAAATTAAACTTTTCACTATCCAGCACCTCTAAGCGCTATGCGTTGTAAAGGTATGCGATGTAAAAACCGCGTTGTAAAGGCAGGCGTTGTAATAGCCTGCGTTGTAACGTCATACATCCTACTGTAATACACTACACTGTAAGCAAATCATACAGGCATTCTCAGGATAGAACCCACCAGTCTGTACCACTGGATCAGAAACCAGCATACTTAACTACACCCAAAATGGATTATCTCATGTATTATCTCATACTGCATTGCCAACTAGTGACATGACCAGGGCTGTAGACAGGATTAATTGTTTTGGGAGCATGGTCCCAACTATGATAATATGATGGGAAAGTTCCAGAGTGGGTACTCCTTCACTTTATAATTTGTGGAAAAAAGACAGCAATATTGGAGAGATTTTAAAGCACGTAATGCATTTTCTTTTGTCTTTCTTATTATAATTTCATTTTTATCTGATGATTTTGGGGGAAATTGTGTAACAAACTGAGCAATTTAAAGCCTGCTGAGTCTAAAATGGTGCAGTTTAATACAACATTAGTGGCGGCAGCTGTGAAGCAAAGAGTGCCACAGGCCCAAATGGTTGATAATGAAATGCCCATTAAAAGGCAACAATACTTGTGGTGCAAAAGACACCTTAGACACCTCAGCCCCTGTGCCAATACTTGTTGCATTCATGGTAGCTCCACCCCTGACAGGGAGACATGAGTCTCTTGTGATCTAATAGAAGCACTTCCAATAAGTGTCAGTTCTGATGGTTCTCATGGTTAGGTGGTGTGTGATTGAGTGTGTGTGCCTCCTTAGTGTAATACTGTCTGAAGCCTAGCAGGCACATGGGGGGTTGACTCTGCTGATGAAAGTGACTGTGCCTGGAGGAAATTATTTGGGTGACTGCATTGGTTCTTGTCCAGGTTATCATGCCTAATATGAGTATTTGTTAGTTGTACATGATTGGAAAGGTTGTAATTACGGCCGGATTATGAGTTCAGCAGTCTTACCGCCTTGGCAGAGGTCCCAAGAAGACTGCTGATTTGCCCGCCATATTATGATGCATGCAGGCTGAAACGCCAATCGCTCTTAGCAGGTGATAAATGTCAGTAAGGAGCAGTGTGGGCTGGGGTTCAGATTTCGGGTAGGCCTTTGATGCCAATGCAAACTCTGATGTGACTGAGGAGAGCACTTTCTGGTCCCACCTTGGAACTGCACAAGTTTTGCTTAGGGCCAGGTGGGCCTGTACCGGCAGCCAGTGGCGTCACTAGGGTTGGTGTCACCCGGTGCGGGTAACTCATGGTGTCACCCCCTCACAACTTACCGGATGGACCAACTCACCCTCGGCCTGCACCATGTCCCCTCTGCCTGCACCACCTCTCCCTCTGTCCGCACAATCTCCCCTCTGCCTGCACCATCTCACCCCCTACTCGCACCATCTCTCCCTCAGCCTGCACCATCTCACTGTCTGCCTGCAACATCTCCCCTCTGCCTGCACTATCTCCCCTCTGCCTGCACATCTCTCCCTTTGTCCACACCATCTCCCCTCCGCCTACACCATCTCTCCCTCTGCCTGCGCCATCTCCCCTCCGCCTGCACCATCTCTCCCTCTGCCTGTACCATCTCCCCTCCGCTTGCACCATTTCTCCCTCTGCCTGCACCATCTCTCCCTCTGCTTGCACCATCTCCCTCTCTGCCTGCACCATTCCTCCCCCTCCGCCTGCACCCCTCCTCGCCTGCTGCTTTTTTAATCCTTTTCTCGTCGCCTTCTCCATCCCTCCATCTCCCCCCGCCTGCACCATCTCTCCCTTTGTCTGCACCATCTCCCATCTGCCTGCACCATCTCTCCTCCGCCTGCATCATCTCACCCCTTGCCTGCACCATCTCACCCCCTGCTTGCATCATTTCTCCCTCAGCCTGCACCATCTCACCCTCTGCCTGCACCATCTCCCCTCTGCCTGCACCATCTCCCCTCTGCCTGCACCATCTCTCCCTTTATCCACACCATCTCCCCTACACCTGCACCATCTCTCCCTCTGCCTGCACCATCTCTCCCTCTGCCTGTACCATCTCCTCCTGCACCATCTCCCCTCCGCCTGCACCATCTCCCCTCTGCCTGCACCATCTCACCCTCTGCCTGCACCAACTCCCCTCCGCCTGCACCATCTCCCCCTCTGCCTGCACCATCTCACCCTCTTCCTGCACCATCTCACCCTCTGCCTGCACCATCTCCCCTCTGCCTGCACCATCTCCCCATCTGCCTGCAGCATCTCACCCTCTGCCTGAACCATCTCACCCTCTGCCTGCACCATCTCCCCTCCGCCTGCACCATCTCACCCACTGCCTGCACCATCTCCCCTCCGCCTGTACCCTCTGCCTGCACCATCTCCCTCTCTGCCTGCAGTGTCAACAAACATCACCACACGCCGAGTACAACATGCGGCTTAATCATGGAACAGTGCAAACCCCGACAAGTCTCGACTTCCCCAGAAGAACAACGATTATTATATTTTTGAGGAGCATCTGGCCAGAAAAGTGACCAGAAGCGCAACTTTACTGATGCTCCTGAGGGTACCTAACAGTGACCTTTGCACATCTTCAACAGGGGGTGCTGATCTCAGCAGATCCAAACTACGGACAGATGTTTCCAATTTCTTAATAAACAAATACATTTTCCAGTCGCTTTGATGATAAGAAATATGGTTGGTTATTGTAAATTTCGAATAACATCCGAAAACTTGCATTCCAATGGATAATGCAGAAAATGAAAGTGAAACTTCAAAAAGTCCAACCAAGAGCTGGGTCCGAGCATTCAGAATCAGACCCCGCCCAGCTGCCCTTACCTGCCACGTGAGAAGCTCCATGCCGGGTACAGACCTCTCTCTCCTCCGGCTCAGAGTGCCGTGGGTACCAGACACCGAATGTGAAGACCTGGGATGGTAAACATATTCAGGGGGTGATGTTTTGCCCAGCAGTGTGCCACGTAACGGCCAGGTCTTTGTACACTGGCATGTGACAGCTGCTGCTCATACAGGCCATTTTCGATGACGACAGCTGGCATGACTGCACAATCTGAGGCATGGAGCGGGGCAGGAATGGAGACAGGGAGGCAACTGGCTCTTACCCGCCGAAAGCCACCGGCACACGAGTCTTTGGCAAGTGCCGGGGTAAAGTTAAGACAACAGAGGGCGCCCAGAGGCCCGAGGGGCCCACTGAACCTTGATTATTGTTCCATTTCACAGTTCAACCAGAGGCCGCAGCACGGGGCTCACATGAAGAAATCCACTCACTTGTGAAATGTAATAAGCAAAGCGGCCTTTTAAGGCCTAGTCGGGCAACTTCCTTTGATCCTGACCTGTGGCAGTGCGTACTGCGTGCTGGTGGCTGCAGGAACTGACTGCGGCTGCGCTAATCTAACCAGCAGAGGGGCGTGGGTGATACTCCCTGATGACGTCAAGGAGCCTGGGAGAGCAGCCTCTGCGCTTGTCAGAGAGGCACAACATTTCATTAGGCCCAGGCAGGGTTCCTTCTGATGATAAAGCAAATCAGAGGCGAGGCTGCAGAGCTCAGCTGTGTTACATACACAGCCTAACCAGATGGTGTCACCCCATGGAGGGTGTCACCCGGTGCGGTCCGCACCCCCCGCACCCCCCTAGTGACGCCACTGCCGGCAGCCCCTGACCCCTGCTCTCTGGTTTAACACCATCGCTGCTGCAGCAATTCCCCTCCTGTGCTGCATGATCTCTATTCCCATTGTTCATGACGAGCTCAGCTCGTCATCAGCACAGCTCAACCGTGCCTCATGACGAGCTGAGCTCGTTATGAGCATCGAAGGGGTTAAATGGATTAGACCACTGAGTATCAGCCAGAGCAGTCTCACTATGGGGATACCACTATGCACGGGTTAACTCTTAATGACCCCAGCTGAAGTTTGTGGTTATTTTTAATGATGGAAAGAGGCTGTTCCATGATTGAGGATAACCAGAGGAAAATGTTTGCCTTCATGGATTTTCATATTAAAAGGAAGCCGTGCAGCATGGGTAGACCTCAGGCCTTGCATCGGTTTATACCATCTAACAAACTGAGCAAAGGTTGAGGTCATCTACTTGTAATTGTAATTACATTTATATACACTTACTGCCCCTGATGAGGCGTTGAAGTACCTTTTGGCAAGTAGCACACTACTCCTGAACCCAAAAAAGGATAGTGGTGAATTAGTGTAGGGAAATATGAAATTAATTTGAGAGGTGGGCATATGAGTCTGTTAGTAGGATTGAAAACGATAGTGGAGGGATATAAGAGGGGAGGGTCTGAAAAGTTTATTTGTAGATAATAGCAGTAGGAGGAGTTTTAGGATGAGTAAAGGAGAGTGGGAAGAGCCTCTAGAAGAGGATTAAGGAGAAAGATCAGTTTTTGGAGGAATCTGGGAAGTAGAAATGAGGAAAGGGTTTAGAAAGGCTTGTTTGAGAGACTTGAATAGTAAAAGAGGTTTGAGATGAAGCAAGGGGGGGCAGAGTAAGGAAAAGTCTAGAAAGGGGTATTCTGAGGACCATAGTAGTAAACTGAGGTTTAGGATGAGTCAGAGAGGGGAGATAGGAGATACATTGAGAGTTGATATAGGGTGATAAAGTGGGCAGTGCATTGGAGGAATCTATGACAAATTATCGAATACACTAATATCGACATACACAATTATCGCAACAAAAATATTGATGGCAAAACTATCGGGATCCTATACCTAACAAGGTAAGTACAAAAATATCGAAAAAATAATATAGAATGTCAAAAATATCGTTTTTTGTAAAATATCGTTTTGTTTTATTAAAATAAAATTGCAATATTACCAAAATAATACTTATAAATGTAATACATATATTTAAAATTATATTATAATATTTAAAAATAATACATAATGTAATGCAAATTAATAATAATTAAGATATAATACATACTATATTTTCATTACAAAATTACTCTACATTAATTATTCTAATAACTTATAAATAAATAAATATATAATAAATTACAAATAAATTTATATACATAAAATAATAATATAAATAACAATGAATAACAACATAAAACTAATAAAAATAAATAAATACATTTTAGATAGCGTATGAGTAAAAATTACTATTCCCACTCCAGAGAGTGCAACAGTAGGGAAAGTGTTGGATAGCGTAGGGGTAACAATTACTATTCCCACTCCAGAGAGTGCAACAGTAGGGAAAGTCTTGGATAGCGTGGGGGTAACAATTACTATTCCCACTCCAGAGAGTGCAACAGTAGGGAAAGTGTTGGATAGCGTAGGGGTAACAATTACTATTCCCACTCCAGCAAGTGCAACAGTAGGGAAAGTGTTGGATAGCATAGGGGTAAAAATTACTATTCCAACTCCAGAGAGTGCAACAGTAGGGGAAGTGTTGGATAGCGTAGGGGTATAAATTACTATTCCAACTCCAGAGAGTGCAACAGTAGGGAAAGTGTTGGATAGCATAGGGGTAGCAATTACTATTCCAACTCCAGAGAGTGCAACAGTAGGGAAAGTGTTGGATAGCGTAGGGGTAACAATTACTATTCCAAATCCAGAGAGTGCAACAGTAGGGAAAGTGTTGGATAGCATAGGGGTAACAATTACTATTCCAACCCCAGAGAGTGCAACAGTAGGGAAAGTGTTGGATAGTATAGGGGTAAAAATTACTATTCCAACTCCAGAGAGTGCAACAGTAGGGAAAGCGTTGGATAGCGTAGGGGTAAAAATTACTATTCAAACTCCAAAGAGTGCAACAGTAGGGAAACTGTTGGATAGCGTAGAGGTAAAAATTATACACTAATATCGACATACACAATTATCGCAACAAAAATATTGATGGCAAAACTATCGGGATCCTATACCTAACAAGGTAAGTACAAAAATATCGAAAAAATAATATAGAATGTCAAAAATATCGTTTTTTGTAAAATATCGTTTTGTTTTATTAAAATAAAATTGTAATATTACCAAAATAATACTTATAAATGTAATACATATATTTAAAATTATATTATAATATTTAAAAATAATACATAATGTAATGCAAATTAATAATAATTAAGATATAATACATACTATATTTTCATTACAAAATTACTCTACATTAATTATTCTAATAACTTATAAATAAATAAATATATAATAAATTACAAATAAATTTATATACATAAAATAATAATATAAATAACAATGAATAACAACATAAAACTAATAAAAATAAATAAATACATTTTAGATAGCGTATGAGTAAAAATTACTATTCCCACTCCAGAGAGTGCAACAGTAGGGAAAGTGTTGGATAGCGTAGGGGTAACAATTACTATTCCCACTCCAGAGAGTGCAACAGTAGGGAAAGTCTTGGATAGCGTGGGGGTAACAATTACTATTCCCACTCCAGAGAGTGCAACAGTAGGGAAAGTGTTGGATAGCGTAGGGGTAACAATTACTATTCCCACTCCAGCAAGTGCAACAGTAGGGAAAGTGTTGGATAGCATAGGGGTAAAAATTACTATTCCAACTCCAGAGAGTGCAACAGTAGGGGAAGTGTTGGATAGCGTAGGGGTATAAATTACTATTCCAACTCCAGAGAGTGCAACAGTAGGGAAAGTGTTGGATAGCATAGGGGTAGCAATTACTATTCCAACTCCAGAGAGTGCAACAGTAGGGAAAGTGTTGGATAGCGTAGGGGTAACAATTACTATTCCAAATCCAGAGAGTGCAACAGTAGGGAAAGTGTTGGATAGCATAGGGGTAACAATTACTATTCCAACCCCAGAGAGTGCAACAGTAGGGAAAGTGTTGGATAGTATAGGGGTAAAAATTACTATTCCAACTCCAGAGAGTGCAACAGTAGGGAAAGCGTTGGATAGCGTAGGGGTAAAAATTACTATTCAAACTCCAAAGAGTGCAACAGTAGGGAAACTGTTGGATAGCGTAGAGGTAAAAATGATATACTTATAAATAAATGTTTATTTTTTTTAAAAAAAATATAAACTATTAAATAAATATAAACCATTTACAATACATATACATAATTATTGAAAACATGATTAGCAAAATATATTTAACTTAATTTTTTTATAAAAAATTCCATATTATAATATTTATTTATCAATTATTAATTAATTAACAATTATATAATTAACAAATCAATTCTTTTAAATACATTATTACTTAATTACATTTAAATTACTTCCCACCATATTCCCCTATAAACCCACAACCCGCAACAGAACACATTTATCAATTAATGATTTATTAACATTAATTACCAATTAATTATAATTAATTACCAATTAATTATAATTAATTTATAATTCCTATTAATTAATAATTAATTCAACATAATTAAATTACTTCCCACCCTATTCCCCTATAAACCCAAAAACCGCTACAGAACATATTTATTAATTAATCAATTAATTAAAATGATTTACCAATTAATTTCATTTTATTACCAATTTTTTACATTAAATTAATAATAACTACTAATTAATCATTATTTTTAATTAATTAAATTACTTCCCACCCTATTCCCCTATACACCCATAACCTGCTACAGAACATATTTATCTATTAATCAATTAATTAAAATTATTATAAATAATTACTAATTAATTACATTTAACTAATTATTCCTACTAATTTATAAATAATTTAACATAATTAAATTACTTCCCACCCTATTCCCCTATAAACCCACAACCCGCTACAGTACTAAAAAACAAAATGTATTTAAATTACATGAAAAAATTTATAATATACACACAAATGATTAAAAATCTAATATTAGTAACATCGAAATTATTTACATCGATATTACTGACATCGATATTTAAAACTTCGATATTAATAATATCGATATTAAGAGTGTCGATATTACTTACCTTCGATATTGTATCCCTTCGATATTTAAACTTCGATATAATTGTATATCGAAATTTAAATCTCGATATTTTGTCTGTGTACCCATTGGAGAGAGTGGTTGAATGAGGGTTGGGATGAGTCAGAGAGTGGTGGTATAGGATATATTGAGAGAGGTATAGGGTGACATATAGGGTAGTACATTGGAGATGCTGACTTAGGAGTACAGTAATAAATATAAAGATACATAAGTATATGGAAGGTTTACCTGGATTATAAACTCTGACTTTCAAGTGTTTTGTTGTACTTTCAGTCAATTGATTTGCTTTTACAATTTATTTCTAATTGTTATTGTTTTTCTTTTAATAATTCAATAGTGAAGCAATTGTAGGTAGTGATGATACTGATTTACTTATTTATGCAGTGACCTATAAACATGTTAAACATAGCATAATATAACCATACGTAATATGCACCTAACAAATATATTTATATTTATAGACATAATTACTATACAAATGTATACAAAGGAATACATATGTAGATACATACATATAATCCAAATAATGCTTATATACACAGGGACATGCTGACCTCATACAGAGCCAATGAAATGCGCACAGCATCGGACTCAAATGGGGATTTTCCTGACACATATAACTGCTCTGGTGCATCCCTGTTAGTTTTATGAAACGTACCCATTAGAAGTGATGTGGGGGCCAATAAACAGACTGCTACAATAGAATGTTGGTGACCTAATGATGGTTCATACTGTCCCCCCTCTTTCTTCAACTTCCAGTAAAGGTTCAATTTTCCTCAGCTGGTGGAAATGGGACCAGTCGTTCTTAGATATATATAGGTATATGGTATTTGTGTAGTTCGAACCTAATCTAAATGCAGCTGATTGCTCTCCTTCTACAGAAGGTTTAGGTGCTGCTCTGGGTGAAGATGTTGATTAGACATAGCCCCAGCGTTTCATTTTCATTTCTAGAAGAGAGAGCACCGACCCAAAGAATCTGGGTGGGTGCGGGTGGGAGTGTTTTTATAAGAAAGAGAGGAGAGAATATGTTTTGTTCTGGCAGGATGTACTTGTTCTGGGTGTGAGGGAAGCTTGCACTGTCACGTGTGCTAACCCAGTTTCCGGTGAGACAATGATTGCGATGCTGCAAGTCATACTGTGCCTGTTGTATTAATGAATAAAGCTTGCACTGCTGCTACCTGCGATGTACCTTTACTTTTAAGGACAAAAGATTGCACTGCTGATGTCCATAACTGTTGTGTGTTTTAAAGCACAATTGCATTACTCTTGTGCATTATGTGCCTATAATTAGTGTATTTGAGGGGTGATTGCACTGCTGTCCACATATGACTTGTGGGTTTGTGTTTGTGAATATGTGTGTGTGTGTATTTGGGTGCAAAAGATTGCCTCCTGAAACGTTTGAGGTATCTGTTCTTTGTGTGGGAAAACCTTGCACTGTTGTTACACATTCAGTAACTTTTCTGCACAAGTGTGTAGTGTATGTGTGCGTGTGATGGAGAGATAACAGTTTGCATTAACTATGCAATCTGTGATATACCTACCTTTGTGCTACGGATGCCCACACAATATCTGTTGTATGTTTGAGGGAAGCTTGCACTGCTGTTCAAGGTGTCTATTGCCTAGATGCATCAACCTATTTAGGAAGTGCAAACGGTGCGAATCACAAAATTCGGCCGTTTGCACTTCCTAAATAGGTTTCTGGGATGCATCAAGCATTTTTGGAAAATCGCTATTTTTAGCGAATTCCAAAAATGCGATTGCTTTTAAGGAATCGCAAATTTGCAATTCCTTAAAAGCAATGCATGATTATTTTTAAAATTGCGATTTCGCAATTAGGGAGTGCAAATTACCACGAAATTGAACCTCGTGGTAATTTGCAAAAATGTGTCAAAATGCCCAAAGATGCATTTTAAAACACTGTCATGTTACAGACACACATGTCCTTAGGACATGTGTGTGTGTAACATGCACTTTAAAATACATTTCAGGGGTGCAGGGGGGGTTCCTTTGGACCCCCCCCTGCACCCATGGAATGCATTAACATTATTGCGAATTCCAATTTGCGAATTCGCAATTCCCATTGATTCCTATGGGCCTTTTGGCCCATAGGAATCAATGGGAATTGCGAAATCGCAATTTGGAATTCGCAAAATATTTGTGATTCGGTAAAAATAGCGATTTTTACCGAATCGCAATTAAATTGCGAAATTAATGATGCATTGCCATTTGCGATTCCTTATTTGCGATTCCTTATTTTTCGCAAATAAGGAATCGCAAATGAAAACGTTGATGCATCTACCCATTTGTGTTTTGTAAGGGAAAAGCCGACATACCTCAGTGACGATAGTCGACGAGAACACGCTTGTGTCGTAGGTCCAGCCGTCGGTGCAGGGCTGCTTGTCGATCGAAGGCATGTTTTCAACGGTGGCATTCTGAGTCAGGAGCCACCACTGAGGTTCCGTGAACTGCAGGCACTGCTCTGGTTTCTGATTCCGATCCAGCGGGATAAAGACCTTCAAGGTATCTCGGTCCAACAGGCTTTCATTGGTGCCCCGTGAGGTGTTCTCCTGGGATTTAATATGGCAGTGATGGGTAGGAATGCCAGCGGTGAAGATCTGCATAAGATAGTGACTGGGTAGGAACAGGTATGCAGAGGACAGGAGGGAGATCTGGATTAACTGAAAACGCCCAAAACCCCCCACTAGATCTAAGATACTTGCAAATGTCATGGTGACGTCTCAAAAACGTACCGCTCTGATTCCAAAATTTGAAAAAGTATCCCCCACGTTCTCAATATTCGATACCCAAATTAACCAATGGATGTGCAAAATGTCTCCTGATCGGCTGTCAAAATGTGTTATGGGCCTGCACGTGGGATGGCGGAAGCTTTCGACGTGCTCCACAGAAGGTAACTTCCTTGAATCCTGAAAGAGATGATAGCCTTGACTGACGGCGCTGTTCTCCCTCTTCTGACAGCCTTGACTGACGGCGCGGTTCTCTCCCTGATAGCTTTGACTGACTGCGCGGTTCTCTCTCTATTTCTGCCGTCGTCATGGAACGTGCTGGTGCGGTGGATTTCTTTTCAATGAATGGCTTCCATTATTCCCTCCCTCCCTCGACCGGATGTATGTGCACATCATCTTACGGTTTGCCTCCCCTTTGTTTCAAGGCACGTGCACGGGTGTTGAAAGACCGTTTTCTTGTTAAAGGCCTGCCTCCTGCCTGGAGGGGGCAGGGGGTGGGGTGGTAGGTTAAAAGAACTACTCGGATAGGAGCCATGCTTTCTTGATGCTACTGTCTTGGGCATGTATGGCGAGGACGATTCCAGGCGATATTATAAAGCATCCCTTGGTTCCCCACACGTTGCTTGCTCTACTGGCTGCCGGCAGCGTTGGACTGGGGCCACAATTAGGCAGGGCAGCCAAAAAACTAGTGGCCCACATTCACAGATCGCAACCTTTCGCAATACACTGCTAGGCCAGGATCATGAAGCTAAATGATGGCTAACATTTGAAGTAATAAAAGTATTTGAAAGCTTATAGGGTCCTTAAATAGGACATTAACACTCCAGTTAATAATATACGTTAGAAGAACATATTTATCAAAAACTACCAAGAATTCACTTTTAATTGCTTTTTTATCGATACATTTGCTGTGGATGTTTTGATGAATGTTCAATGGGAAACAATGCATAGGCCCATACTCAACCCGGGCTTTTTAATATTCATTTTATTTCTTGCAGTACTTAAAAGAGGCCCTCCAATGCTTCGAGACTGGTGAAACTTTCATCTGTTTTTGTGTTTTGCTTGCTGCTAGCATCATGTGTATGTTGTGAGAAAGAGAATGATACTAGTGTGTAAATGCAAAAAAAAAATAATGGTGTCTCTTTCCTTACATGCAGTTTTATATAGCGCAAACTTGGCCCAGAGGCATTGGAGTGCTTTACATCCTCCAGCGACAGAATCATATTCACCTGGACCAACCACGCCATCATTCATTTCACCATCACCAAGCATCACAGCTCCTCCCACTGCAGCTGCAGCATGGTAACATACACACAGTGAACAGAGGCCCTCAGCACAATCCAATCCAAACCTTCAGCAGACCTTGACCAGGCTGCCCAGCAATTCTCCGCAAGGATCACCAAATGCTGCAACAGAGTAGCCTTGCTGAAACCAACAAAAATCCACAAAACCTCAAAACAAGCCAGCTGGTACATCCCAGAGCTCAGAACCCCCAAGCGCAACTGCTACCATTTGAGAAACAATGGCACACCATAAGCAACCCCTCCGACAGAGCCACTAACATACAACCTTCAGCAACCACCACCTGCGCATCAAGGAAGTCAAGAAAGCAGCCATCACAGCCTGCATCAACACTGCGGCCAACCAAATGTAGGAACTCTTCAAAACAGTCAAGGAATTCTCCAATCTGACAGCCACAGAGAATACCATCCACCCCACCCAAGAACTCAACTACACACTAACTGACTACTTCCATAGCGAGATTACCACCATCTACAACAACTTCGACCCCCAACCGACTGCTTCACCCTCAACAACCTCAATCAACCAGCACACACCAGGCGAATGATCACCACCTGGTCACCTCACACCACTCAGACCACCACGTCCATCATGTTTTCCATCCACTCTGGGGCATTTACTGAACCCCTGCCCCCACCATCTCTTCAACCTGAGAACCAACCCTATCAGCACAGAACTCACCAGCATAATCAACCACTCCATCTCCACAGCATGCTTCGCCGACAGATAGAAACACACAGAGGTCAGACACATCCTAAAGAAACCCTCCGCAGACCCCAGCAATCGAAAAAATTATTGATTGATTTCTCCGCTCCCCTACCCAGCCAAAGTACTCAAGAAAACCATCAACTAACAGCTCACCCAGTACCTGGAGCAAAACCTCCAATTCAACACCTCACAATCAGGATTCCATAAAAACAAAAGCACTGAGACTGTTCTTATCGCTGCCACAGACGACATCAGAACTCTTCTCGACCATGGAGAAACTGTGGCCTTGATCCTCCTCGATCTATCTGCTGCTTTCGATACCATCTCCCACCACATCCTCATCAACAGACTCTACAACAGGGGCATACAGCAAAGCACCCTCAAGTGGATCACCTCTTTCCTTACAGGACTCACATAGTCCATCCGACTGCCTCCCTTAATCTCCGATCCCAAGGACATCATACGCTGCATACCCCAAGGATCATCCCTCAGCTCCACACTGTTCAACACCTACATGATCTCCCTCACAGACATCGTCAGATCCTGTAGTCTCAACATAATCTCCTATGCAGATGACACTCCACTAAGGTTGTATGATTAAACAACTACCTCCTAAATCACGCATGCCTGAATCATGAAGGCTAAACCACAACCATATTTAAACCGCTAAGAATTTAACCACAACTTACTTTACAACGAAAATGACAGCATTTATATTTATCAAATGATACAACTTCTTAAATTTCAACTTTACAAGACTAAACCACGAAATTTCAAACAAAGGCCCTTTGGGTGCTCATGACTGAATGGTTCCATCATGCGCACCAGTGCTCCTGTGCTCATGATGGAACCATTCCGTCATGAGCACATGCTCAGAAAATCCCTCAGCTGCATACAGCAGAGGGATTTACCATTTTTCGTTTCCCTAGGGAGGTGGGGAAGAGCTTCCCCAACCTCCCCAGGCCAATTTCGTGACTTCCTTGCAATTACGATTGCGCTCATGGTGCACGATCATCATTGCAACAAAAACAAAACTGAAACTTAGTTTCAGTTTCACAGTTTTAGTGCTTGTGGGGCTATCTCAGCCCCTGAGTACCGAAACAGATGGAAGGGGTATCGTTGGAAAGGGGAGAATCTCCCCTAGGGAGGTGATCCCCAAGCAGCGATCTACCAACTAGCACCAGGGAGGGGGGAGCAGCCCCTTGGGTAAGGACCATTGCTACCCACATACATTTAGGCACAAACAGTCTTTCTGCCCCTCTGGGGAGCAGATGGGGGCAGTAGCCCCCAAACGCACCCTAGACCAAGGATTATTTATCTATAGGCCAGTATAGTGACAGTGTGTTTTAAGTGGGACATATAGACACTTGAATTAGCAGTAGTGAACCGCGCTGTTGGGGGAGTCGTTAGGGAATTCCACAGACCCCTCTAGTATCTAGAATTTAAGGATATGTGTCTACTTGGTCAGGCCCTGGCTGTTGTTTCAGGGGTGGGGGCTGCCAAGAATGGGCATCCCAATGCCCCACCTTACCCCCTCAAAAAAGGCAAAATACTTTATTCCCCTCCCAGAAGGCAGATGGAGGCAATAGCCCCTGGTATGCCCCCTGGCAGGGCAGAAAGCCCACTAGGCACCATGTTTTTTGGGGGTTTTTGGTACGCAGTGGTGGGGGCTGCCCAGAATGGGCATGTCAATGCACCACCCAAATACAAAAAAAACAGTCTTTATGCCCCCCTGGGAGGCAGATGGGGCAATAGCCCCTTAACTTTCCCCCGGGGGCAGATAGCCCACTAGGCACCAGGGTTTCTTTTTCTGAAGTTTGGGTGGGGGCTGCCCAGAATGGGAATACCAATGCCCTCATTCACCTAAAAAAATGCCACAGTCTTTCTGCCCCCTCTGGAGGCAGATGGGGGCAGTACCCCCTGATCTGCCCCCAGGGGGGCACAAAGACCAATAGGCATCAGGGATTTTTTTTCAGGGGTGTGGGCTGCCCAGAAAGGGCATGCCACTATACCCACCACACCCCAAATAATGCCACAGTCTTTCTGACCCCCAGGAGACAGATTGGGGCAGTAGCCACTGATCTGCCCCCAGGGGGCATCAGAGAGCACACTAGGTGCCAATGATTACGCTGGCTTTTTTATGCATGAGGGTGGAGGCTGCATAGCAATGCCCCAACCCCACAAACTAAGAGCCAAAGTCTTTCTGCCCCCCCATGGGGGCATATCGGGGCAACCCTCCCTAATTTTCCCCCAGAGTGGCAGAAAGCCCACTAGGCACAGCCTTGTTTTTAAAAATGTGCCTACCTGTAGATTTTCGGACCTAGCACAGCCCGCACATAAGGAAATGTGATAGGTAATTTTGAAGTCTCCTCAATACGTTTTGGGCCCTTGCCTGTCACGGGTACTTGACCCACTCACACAAGTGAGGTACCATTTTTATTGGGATACCTGAGGGAATGCTCAGTGGTAGGAAAGTTGTGGATCCAAACATATTCCAGAACTTTCCCACACAGAAATTTGAGAAAAAAGTGATTTTTACAGCTTACTTTAAGGTTTGCAGGGGATTCTGGGTAGGAAAACATTGGAGGAGCCATGCAAACCATACCTTGCTGAAATGCCCTGTTGTCTAGTTTTCAGCAATGTGTGGGTTTGGTAGATTTTCCTAGATAGCTGCCTAGCCTGGGGCTAAACACCCAGGTGAATCTTCTTGCAAAACCAGGTTGATTTGTTATAGGTCATTTTGATGTCTCCTTAATATGTTTTGGGCACTTGGCTATTGCGGGTACTTGGAGCTCCCACATGAGTAAGGTAGAAGTTTTATTGGGAGACCTGGGGGAACACTGGGTGGTAGGAAATTTGTGGATCTACACAGATTCCAGTAACTTTCCACCACAGAAATGTGAGTAAAATTAGTTTGAGGTTTGCAAGGCAATCTGGCTAATAGAACCTGAGGAGAGCCAGACAAGTCACCCCATCCAGGATTACTTTGGGTGTCTAAATTTAAAAAATGTATAGGTTTGCTAGGTTTCCCTACGTTCTAGCAGAGCTAGGGTTCAAAATCTACAGCTAGGTACTTTGCAAAAAATTGTTCCGTTCTCATAGTGAAAATGTGGTGTGTCCACGTTGCATTTTTGGCTGTTTCCTGTCGCTGGCACTAGGCCTACCCACACAAGTGAGGTACCATTTTTCTCAAAAGATTTAGGGGAATGTGGGGTGGGTGCAATATTGTGGATCTACGCAGATTTCAGAAATTTGCACAACAGAAATATGAGGAAAATATGTTTTTGGGACACATTTTGAGGTTTGCACAGAATTCTGGGTAACAAAACCTGGTGAGAACCAGAAGTCACCTCATCCTGGAATCTTCTGTGTGTTAAGTTTTCAAAATTTTATAGGTTTACTATTTTTCCCTAGGTACCGACAGAGCTAGGGTTCAAAATCTACAGCTGGGCACTTTGTAAAAAGAGGGTCCGTTTTCACTGTGAAAATGTGGTGTGTCCACGTTGTGTTATGGGCTGTTTCCTGTCATGTGCAATAGGCCTACACACACAAGCGAGGTACCATTTTTCTCGAAAGACTTTGGGGAATGTGGGGTGGGTTGAATGTTGTGGATACATACAGATTCCAGAACTTCCACCACAGAAATGTGAGGAAAATGTGTTTTTTAACCGATTTTGAGGTTCGCAAGGGATTCTAGGTAAAGACAGAGCTAGGGCTCAAAATCTACAGCTAGGTACTTTGCAAAAAAAAGGTCCGTTCTCATAGTGAAAATGTGGTGTGTCCACGTTGCATTTTGGGCTGTTTCCTGTCGCTGGCACTAGGCCTACCCTCACAAGTGAGGTACCATTTTTCTCGAAAGACTTAGGGAAATGCGGGGTGGGTGGAATTTTGTGGATCTACGCAGATTCCAGAACTTTGCACCACAGAAATAAGAGGAAAATATGTTTTTTTTTTACAAATTCTGAGGTTTGCATGGAATTCTGGGTAACAGAACCTGGTGAAAACCAGAAGTCACCTCATCCTGGAATCCCCTGTGTGTCAAGTTTTTAAAAATGTATAGGTTTACTAGGTTTCCCTAGGTACCGTCAGAGCTAGGGTTCAAAATCTACATCTAGGCACTTTGCAAAAAGAGGGTCCGTTTTCACTGTGAAAATGTGGTGTGTCCACATTGCGTTTTGGGGCGTTTCCTATTGCGGGCAATAGGCCTACACACACAAGCGAGGTACCATTTTCTCGAAAGGCTTTGGGGAATGCGTGGTGGGTTGAATGTTGTGGATACATACAGATTCCAGAACATTCCACCACAGAAATGTGAGGAAAATGTTTTTTTTTAACTGATTTTGAGGTTCGCAAGGGATTCTGGGAAACGGCAGAGCTAGGGTTCAAAATCTACAGCTAGGTACTTTGCAAAAAAATGGTCCGTTCTCAAAAAGAAAATGTGGTGTGTCCACGTTGCATTTTGGGCTGTTTCCTGTCGCTGGCACTAGGCCTACCCTCACAAGTGAGGTACCATTTTTCTCGAAAGACTTAGTGGAATGTGGGGTGGGTGGAATTTTTTGGATCTACGCAGATTCCAGAACTTTGCACCACAGAAATATGAGGAAAATTTGTTTTTGGGACAAATTTTGAGGTTTGCACAGAATTCTGGGTAACAGAACCTGGTGAGAACCAGAAGTCACCTCATCCTGGAATCTTCTGTGTGTCAAGTTTTCAAAATTTTATAGGTTTACTAGGTTTCCCTGGGTACCGACAAGCTAGGGTTCAAAATCTACAGATAGGCACTTTGCAAAAAGAGGGTGCATTTTCACTGTGAAAATGTGGTGTGTCCACGTTGCGTTTTGGGCTGTTTCCTGTCATGTGCAATAGGCCTACACACACAAGCGAGGTACCCTTTTTCTCGAAAGACTTTGGGAAATGCGGGGTGGGTTGAATGTTGTGGATCCATACAGATTCCAGAACATTCCACCACAGAAATGTGAGGAAAATGTGTTTTTATTTTTACAAATTTTGATGTTTGCAAGGGATTCTGGGTAACAGAACCTGGTGAGAGCCAGCCAAGTTACCCCATCCTGGGTTTCCCTGAGTTATTAGTTTTCAAGAATTTATAAGTTTGCTAGGTTTCCCTAGGTGCAAACAGAGCTAGGGTTTAAAATCTACAGCTAGGCACTTTGCAAAAAGAGGGTCTGTTTTCACTGTGAAAATAAGGAGTGTCCACGTTGTGTTTTGGGCTGTTTCCTTTCGCGTGCAATAGGCTTACCCACACAAGTGAGGAACCATTTTTCTCGGAAGACCTTGGGGAATGGGGTGGGTAGAATGTTGCGGATTTACACAGATTCCAGAACTTTCTACCACAGAAATGTGACAAAAATGAGTTCTTTTTTTACCTGTTTTGAGGTTTGCAAGGGATTCTGGGTAACAGAATCTGGTGAGAACCAGACAAGTTACCCCATCGTAAATTCCCCTGGGTGTCTAGCTTTAAAAAATGTATAGATTTGCTAGGTTTCCCTAAGTGCTAGCAGAGCTAGGGTTCAAAATCTAGAGCTAAAAAAAGGGTCCCTTCTCACTGTGAAAATGTAGTGTGTCCACGTTGCGTTTTGGGCCGTTTCCTGTCGCTGGCACTAGACCTACCCACACAAGTGAGGTACCATTTTTCTCTGAAGACTTTGGGAAATATGGGGTTGGTGGAGTTTTGTGGATTCATGCAGATTCCAGAACTTTCCACCACAGAAATGTGAGGAAAATGTTTTTTTTAACCGATTTTAAAGTTTGGAAGGGATTCTGGGTAACAGAATTTGGTTAGAGCCAGACAACTCACCACATCCTAGATTTCCCTGGGTTTCTAGTTTTCAGAAAATGTATAGGTTTGATAGGAGTCCCTATGTGCCATCAGAGCTAGGGTTCAAAATCTAGAGCTAGGCACTTTGCAAAAAAAAGGTCAGTTTTCATTGTGAAAATGCTGTGTGTCCACGTATGGTTTGGGCCGTTTCCTGTCATGGGCAATAGGCCTACCCACACAAGTGAGGTACCATTTTTCTCGGAAGACTTAGGGTAATGCAGGGTGGCTCTAATTTTATGAATCCACACAGATTCCAGAACTTTCCACCACAAAAATATGAGGACATTTTTTATTTTATTTACCGATTTTGAGGTTTGCAAGGGAATCTGGGTAACAGAATCAGGTGAGACCCAGACAAGTGACCCCATCCTAGATTCTCCTGGGTGTATAACTTTAAAAAATGTATAGGTTTAATAGGTTTCCCAACGTTCTAGCAGAGCTAGCATTCAAAATCTACAGCTAGGTACTTTACAAAAAAATGGTCTGTTCTCATAGTGAAAATGTGGTGTGTCCACGTTGCATTTTGGGCTGTTTCCTGTCGCTGACACTAGGCCTACCCTCACAAGTGAGGTACCATTTTTCTCGAAAGACCTAGGGGAATGCGGGGTGAGTGGAATTTTGTGGATCTACGCAGATTCCAGAACTTTGCACCACAGAAATATGAGGAAAATATGTTTTTTTGACAAATTCTGAGGTTTGCATGGAATTCTGGGTAACAGAACCTGGTGAGAACCAGAAGTCACCTCATCCTGGAATCCCCTGTGTGTCGAGTTTTCAAAAATGTATAGGTTTACTAGGTTTCCCCCGGTACCGACAGAGCTAGGGTTCCAAATCTACAGCTAGGCACTTTGCAAAAAGAGGGTCCGTTTTCACTGTTATGTTATGTTATGTTATGTTATTTATTATTTATTAAGCGCACATACGCCCAAGGGCTTCTTGGCGCTGGTGAGAGAGTCAACATAACAGTACATAAAAGAAATACAATCACTGTTTACCATAAGCCTGGGAAAAAAGAAAAGTTTTAAATGCCTTCCTGAAGGCAAGAAGGTCCTTACTGTGTCGCAGAGTCAGAGGGAGGGAGTTCCACAATGAAGCGGCTAAAAATTGAAAACTGCTGCCTCCCTGACGTTTCTTTTTGAAACGAGGGACCTCAAGAAGGTCTTTGTGGATGGATCTCAAGCTGCGCAAGGGTTTGTATTCGCGCAGTAGCAGTCTAAGGAACATAGGACCCTTACCTTCCAAAGCCTTGAACACAATACAGCCCACCTTAAATGTGGCTCTCTGTTCCACAGGCAGCCAGTGCAAAATCTCTAGTCCATGTCTAATTGATTCCCACTTAGGGACTTTGCAAATAAGTCTTGCAGCTTGATTTTGCAAGTATTGCAGTCTTTTAAGTTGGCCAATAGGCGCCCCCAGGTAGAGGCCATTTGAAAAATCAATATGAGACAGGACTAGGGCACTAACTGTTTGAATTAAGGCCAGACCTGTGAGGAGATGTGCGATTTTCTTGATCTTCCTCAACTGAAAGAACCCCGAGGAAACCACAGTTCCGATTTGACTTGCCAAGGTAAGATACTCGCTAAGAGTCACTCCCAAACTTTTTAGCGTGCGGGATTTTTTTGGGGGAGAGCCCATGTCCGACGGCCAAAAGCTAGGACTCCAACTGATCTCACTCTTCCCAGGTAAAATAAGCTCTGTTTTTCCCGGGTTTAACTTGAGGTGGTTTAGGGACATCCACCTCTGGATAAGAGACATAGTTGCTCGGAATTCCTCAGCAGCATTGTGAGAGTTTAGTACAAAAACCAACTGCAGGTCGTCTGCATAATTATATACATCAACCTTAAACTCTCGTAGAGAGAACAGCAAAGGCCGCATATACAAATTAAATAATAAAGGGGACAAGGAGGATCCTTGAGGAACCCCACAAAAAGAAATTTTTTTTGGGGCTGTGAAAGAACCCAGTCAAACCGATTGGGTACGTCCTGAAATAAAGGACTTGAGCCAGGCCAAGGCCAAGTCCCGAAGACCGGCCTGTTCGACACGGTTGACCAAGATGTTATAGTCAACCGTGTCGAACGCAGCAGACAGATCCAATAACACCAGTGCCTGGTGCAGGTCCCTGTCTGCGTTAGACCTTAAGGTATTCTGAACAAACTGTGAAAATGTGGTGTGTCCACATTGCGTTTTGGGGCGTTTCCTATTGCGGGCAATAGGCCTACCCACACAAGTGAGGTACATTTTTTCTGGGAAGACTTTGGGGAATGAGTGGTGGATGAAATTTTGTGGATCCACAGAGATTCCAGAACTTTCCACCACCGAAATGTGAGGAAAATATGTTATTATTTTTACAAATTTTGATGTTTGCGAGGGATTCTGGGTAACAGAACCTGGTGAGAGCCAGCCAAGTTACCCCATCATGGGTTTCCCTGAGTTTTTAGTTTTCAAAAATATATGTTTGCTAGGTTTCCCTAGGTGCCAACAGAGCTAGGGTTTAAAATCTACAGTTAGGCACTTTGCAAAAAGAGGGTCCGTTTTTACTGTGGAAATAAGGTGTGTCCACGTTGTGTTTTGGGCTGTTTCCTGTCGCGTGCTCTAGGCTTACCCACACAAGTGAGGTACCATTTTTCTTGAAAGACCTTGGGGAATGGGGTGGGTAGAATGTTGTGGATTTACACAGATTCCAGAACTTTCTACCACAGAAATGTAAGGAAAATGTGTTTTTTTTACCGATTTTGAGGTTCGCAAGAGATTCTGGGTAACAGAATCTGGTGAGAACCAGACAAGTTACCCCATCGTAGATTCCCCTGGGTGTCCAGCTTTAAAAAATATATAGATTTGCTAGGTTTCCCTACGTGCTAGCATAGCTAGAGTTCAAAATCTACTGCTAGCTACTTTACAAAAAAATTGTCAGTTCTCACTGTGAAAATGTGGTGTGTCCACATTGCGTTCGGGCTGTTTCCTGTCACTGGCACTAGGCCTATCCACACAAGTCAGGTACGATTTTTCTCAGAAGACTTTGGGGAATGCGAGCTGGGTGGAATTTTGTGGATTCATGCAGATTCCAGAACTTTCCACCACAGAAATGTGAGGAAAATGTGTTTTTTTACAAATGTTGAGGTTTGGAAGGGATTAAAGGTAACAGAATCTGGTTAGAACCAGACAACTCACCCCATCCTAGATTTCCCTGGGTTTCTATTTTTAAAAAATGTATAAGTTTTAAAGGTTTCCCTATGTGCCGGCAGAGCTAGGGTACAAAATCTAGAGCTAGGCAGTTTGCAAAAAAAAGGGTCAGTTTTCACTGTGAGAATGTGGTGTGTCCACGTTGCATTTTGGGCTGTTTCCTGTCACGTGCAATAGGCCTATACACACAAGCGAGGTACCATTTTTCTCGAAAGACTTTGGGAAATGCCGAGTGGGTTGAATGTTGTGGATCCACACAGATTCCAGAACATTCCACCACAGAAATGTGAGGAAAAGGTGTTTTTTAACCGATTTTGAGGTTCGCAAGGGATTCTAGGTAAAGACAGAGCTAGGGCTCAAAATCTACAGCTAGGTACTTTGCAAAAAAATGGTCCGTTCTCATAGTGAAAATGTGGTGTGTCCACGTTGCATTTTGGGCTGTTTCCTGTCGCTGGCACCAGGCCTACCCTCACAAGTGAGGTACCATTTTTCTCTAAAGACTTAGGGGAATGCGGAAGACTTTGGGGAATGCGAGCTGGGTGGTATTTTGTGGATTCATGCAGAATCCAGAACTTTCCACCACAGAAATGTGAGGAAAATGTGTTTTTTTACCGATTTTGAGGTTTGGAAGCGATTCAAGTTAATAGAATCTGGTTAGAAACAGACAACTCACCCCATCCTAGATTCCCCTGGGTTTTTATTTTTAAAAAATTTATACGTTTTAAAGGTTTCCCTATGTGCCGGCAGAGCTAGGGTACAAAATCTAGAGCTAGGCAATTTGCAAAAAAAAGGGTCAGTTTTCACTGTGAGAATGCGGTGTGTCCACGTTGCGTTTTGGGCCATTTTCTGTCATGGGCACTAGGCCTTCCCACACAATTGAGGTACCATTTTTCTCGGAACACTTTGCGTAAAGCGGGATGGGTGGAATTTTGTGGATCCATTCAGATTCCAGAACTTTCCACCACAGAAATGTGAGGAAAATGTTTTTTTAACTGATTTTGAGGTTCGCAACGGATTCTGGGTAACAGAATCTGGTGAGACCCAGACAAGTCACCCCATCCTAGATTCCCCTGGGTATCTAAATTAAAAAAAGTATAGGTTTGCTACGTTTCCCTACGTTCTAGAATGGCTAGAGTTCAAAATCTACTGCTAGGTACTTTGCAAAAAATTGGTCTGTTCTCATTGTGAAAATGTGGTGTGTCCACGTTGCGTTTTGGGCTGTTTCCTGTCGCTGGCACTAGGCCTACCCACACAAGTGAAGTACCATTTTTCTCTGCAGACTTTGGGGAATGCGGGGTGGGATGAATGTTGTGGATCCACACAGATTCCAGAACTTTCTAAAACAGAAATGTGAGGAAATGTGTTTTTTTTTTTACAGATTTTGAGGTTTGCAAGGGATTTTGATTTGTTATAGGTCATTTTGATGTCTCCTTAATATGTTTTGGGCACTTGGCTATTGCGGGTACTTGGAGCACCCACACAAGTGAGGTAGTAGTTTTATTGGGAGACCTGGGGGAACACTGGGTGGTAGGAAATTTGTGGATCTACACAGATTCCAGGACTTTCCACCACAGAAATGTGAGTAAAATTAGTTTGAGGTTTGCAAGGCAATCTGGCTAATAGAACCTGGTGAGAGCCAGACAAGTCACCCCATCCTAGATTTCTCTGGGTGTCTAGATTTTAAAAATGTATAGGTTTGCAAGGTTTCCCTACAAGCTAGCAGAGCTAGGGTTTAAAATCTACAGCTAGGCACCTTGCAAAATAAGAGTCAATTTTCACTGTGAAAATGTGGTGTGTCCACGTTGCATTTTGGGCTGTTTCCTGTCACGGG
Organism: Lissotriton vulgaris; assembly: GCF_964263255.1. Taxonomy (NCBI): domain Eukaryota; kingdom Metazoa; phylum Chordata; class Amphibia; order Caudata; family Salamandridae; genus Lissotriton; species Lissotriton vulgaris. Next base: position 550,885,000 of record NC_141697.1, read on the forward strand.
CACTAGGCCTACCCACACAAGTGAGGTACCCTTTTTCTTGGAAGACTTTGGGTAACGCGTATTGGGTGAAATTTGTGGATCAACGGAGATTCCAGAACTTTCCACCACAGAAATGTAATGAAAATGTGTTTTTTTAAAAATAAAGTTTGAGGTTTGTAACGGATTCTGGGTAACAGAACCTGGTGAGAGTCAAACAAGTTACCCCATCCTGGGTTTCCCTGGGAGTCTAATTTTCACAAATGTATAGGTTTACTAGGTATCCTTAGTTGCCGATGGGGCTGGGGTTCAAAATCTACAGCTAAGCACTTTACAAAACAATTTTCAGTGCGAAAATGTGGTGTGTCCATGTTGTGTTTTGGGCTGTTTCCTATTGCCTGCATTAGGCTTACCCACACAAGTGAGGTACCAATTTTCTCAAAAGACTATGGGGAATGCAAGGGGGGTGTAATTCTGTGGATCCACAAAGAATACAGAACTTTTCACCACAAAAATGTGAGGAAAATGTGTTTCTTTTGACAACGTTTGAGGTTTGCAAGGGACTCTGGGTAACAGAACCTGGTGTTAGTCAGACTAGTTTCCCCTACTGGATTCCCCTGGGTGTCTAATTTAAGAAAATGTATAGGTTTGCTAGGTTTCCCTAGGTGCTGGCAGAGCTAGGGTTCGAAATCAACAGCTAGGCACTTTGCAAAAAAGGGTACGTTTTCACTGTGAAAATGTGGTGTGTCCACGTTGGGTTTTGAGCCATTTCCTGTCACGGGCAATGGGCCTACCCACACAAGTGAGGTACCATTATTCTTGGAAGACTTTGGGAAATGCGTAGTGGGTGGAATTTTGTGGATCGACGGAGATTCCAGAACTTTTCCACACAGAAATGTAAGGAAAATGTGGTTTTTTGCACACATTTTGAGGTTTGTAAGGGATTCTGGGTAACAGAACATGGTGAGAGCCAAACAAGTTACCCCATCCTGGGTTTCCCTGGGTGTCTAATTTTCACAAATGTATAGGTTTGCTAGGTTCCTTAGGTGTCCAAAAATCTACAGCTAAGCACTTTGCAAAAAAAAGGGTAAGTTTTCAGTGTGAAAATGTGGTGTGTCCACGTTGTGTTTTGGGCTGTTTCCTGTTGCCTGCACTAGGCTTACCCACACAAGTGAGGTACCAATTTTCTCAAAATCCTATGGGGAATACGGGGTGGGTGTCATTTTGAGGATCCACGAAGATTCCAGAACTTTCCACCACAAAAATGTGAGGTTAATGTGTTTCTTTTGACAACGTTTTAGGATTGCAAGGGACCCTGGGTAACAGAATCTGGTGTTAGCCAGACTAGTCACCCCATACTGGATTTCCCTGGGTGTCTAGTTTAAGAAAATGTATAGGTTTGCTAGGTTTCCCTAGGTGCCGGCAGATCTAGGGTTCAAAATCAACAGCTAGGCACTTTGCATAAAAAGGGTAAGTTTTCACTGTGAAAATGTGGTGTGTCCACTTTGTGTTTTGGGCCATTTTCTGTTGCGGGCAATGGGCCTACCCACACAAGTGAGGTACCATTGTTCTTTCAAGACTTTGGGGAATGCGTGGTGGGTGGAATTTTGTGGATCCACACAGGTTCCAGAACTTCCCACCACTGAAATGTTAGGAAAATGTGTTTTTCTTTTACCAATTTTGAGGTTTGCAAGAGATTCTGGGTAACAGAATCTGGTGAGAGCCAGACAAGTCACCACATCCTAGATTCCCCTGGGTGTATAGGTTTGCTAGGTTTCCCTACAAGCTAGCAGAGCTAGGGTTCAAAATCTTCAGCTAGGCACTTTGCAAAAAAAGGGCCCGTTCTCACTGTGAAAATGTGGTGTGTCCACGTTGCGTTTTGGGCTGTTTTCTGTTGCTGGCACTAGGTGTTCCCACACAATTGAGGTACCATTTATCTATGAAGACTTTGGGGAATGCAGGGTGGGTGGAATTTTGTGGATCTACGCAGATTCCAGAACTTTCCACCACAGAAATATGAGGAAAATGTGTTTCTTTTGACAAAGTATGAGGTTTGCAAGGGACTCTGGGTAACAGAACCTGGTGTTAGCCAAACTATTCACCCCATACCTTATTCCCCTGGGTGTCTAGTTTTGAAAATTGTTTAGGATTGCTAGGTTTCCCTAAGTGCCGGCAGAGCTAGGGTTCAAAATCAGCAGCTCTGCACTTTGCAAAAAAAAAAAGTCAGTTTTCACTGTGAAAATGTGGTTTGTCCACATGGCATTTTGGACCGTTTCCTGTCATGGCCACCACACCTACCCACACAAGTGAGGCATCATTTTTATCGGGAGACTTAGGGGAACACAAAAGTGTGGAGCAACTGTTATTACCTGTTGACTCTTAATGCATTTCTGCCGTCTAAACGTAAGACATTGTGTAAAAAAAGAAGTCACTTTTAAGCATGGGCGGAAAATCCGTTCTGCTTGTGGATTTTACCGATTTTCGGTAAATTCGCAATCCGCGAACTCTCGCGAATTTACCGAAAATCTGCGGCGTGCGGCGTTCACTTACCGCCATTCAGCGTTTGCCGAGTTGTTTTTCTCGATATTTTGCGAGTGCTGCGCCATTTTGGATCTTGCTGCGGGATCCCGCGGGAGTTTGGCGACGCATCGCGAGAGTTCGCAATTTCGAACATGTAGATGTGGCGGGCAGCAACAATCTCGCACTCGCGAAATTACAAAATTTGCAATTCTGCACAAGAAATCCACTAGCAAGCAGCATAAACCTTCTGAAAATGATGATTTTTATCAGAATAACTCCTCAGGTTGACATTTGCCTGCACTTATGTGGATTTGAGGCCTTTTTGACTTTCTTTGGATCACTTTTGGATTAGAAATCAACTTTCACAAGTAAGTTTGTTTGGGACATTACAGTTGCTGTTCTGCAGAAAAACGAGTTTTGCAAAACTGAAAGCACTCAGCAGGTGCAAAAGTTCAAACTCATCATTAGTAACCATTCCCTGTAGTGCTTCCTGAGGGGCCCCTCCAGAGTTCAGTTGCCTACTTGCAACTATTCTATGACCCTGCTCTGACCCTCACAGCAGGCTCATAGAATAGCTACAAGTAGGCCACAAAGGTCCTGTGAAAAAAAATTGCACTGCAACACAAAGCAAATTACAGATAAGGAAGCAGGTGCCAGACAGGAAGTTTAAATTCAGTGACACATTAATCAACCCCAAATTAATTCATGTCAGTTTTCACGCAGGGCAGGCATGCTTGCTCCCCCCCCCCCCATAATCTATAGTGATGAATCAGAGGGTGGCAGCGATGTACCAGAGGGTGTCATGGGTGAATCAGAGGGTGGCAGTGGTGAAACAGAGGGTGCTGTGAACCTGTGATGATGAACCAGACGTAGAAACAACAAAGTCGCGACCGTTGCGAGCCGACAAGTAAGTTCGCAATTGCGAACTGGTACAAAACCCTCGCGAACTGGCCGAAACCCTTGCGAACACAAAAAAAAAATCCGCAAATTTGTGAGAATTTGTGGATTTTGCAGATTGCGAGTTCGCAAATACGCAAATTCGTGAACGTCAGATTCGCAAAATTCACCCATGCTTAGTCACTTTTACAAATGACCTATAATTCACATGCTGGTATGGGTACCCACACATTCTGAGATGTGCAAATAGCTACTTTTTCTAAACTCTATATTTTGTTCCCATTTCAGAAATACATAAGTGACTTTCATACCGATTTTTCCCTGTTTTTAGTTTTTCAAATGAATTGCTATATACCTGGTACACAATAAAAAAACATTGCAAGATGCTGCTTAGTTATTGGCTCTGGGTTCCTCGGGTTCTTGGTGAAACTAAAAGTCCTATGTATGCCCACAACCACAAGGGTCCAGCAGATGTAACGGTATATTGCTGTCAAACATCTGTCATATTTAGTAGAAGTTACCTGTGAAAACGTTGGCACAAACGGCTGTTTTTTTTAACTCATTTTCATTTTTTCTACTTTCAACTATTAGTTTCTATACAAAACCCTTGAAGGATCTACACAAATGACCCCTTGCTGAATTCAAAACTTTGCCTACCTTTCAGATATATATAGCTGTCCAGGATCCATTATTTCTTTCATACCCATTTTTACCATTAACTGGAAAGAGATTGAAACAGACTGTCCCAGAAAAATGCAAAAACTGTGTAAAAAACGTTGTTTTCTGACAAAAGTCTGCTTGTCCCTAAAATCTGGTAAGATGGTGATTTCAGCACCACAACCCCTTTGTTGATACTATTGGCAGGGAAAAAACAGATGCTTTCATCTGTAGCTCCTATTTTACCATTTTTCCCCATGAAATTCATTTTTGCTGTATTTTGGCTAATTTCTGGGTCCTCTCCAGGGGAATCCACAAACCCTGGGTACCTCTAGAATCCCTGCGATGTTGGAAGAAAAGGACACAAATTTGGCGTTGATACCTTATGTGGTTAAAAAGTTACAGGGCGCCTAAGCATGAACTACCACAAATAGCCAAAAAAAGCTTAGCACAGGAGGGGGGGGGGGGGGGGGGGGGCGAGGGAGCCTAACAGCGAAGGGGTGAAATGAACAATGCCACTAAAAATTATTTTTTTATTTTTTTTACAAACTAGGAAATTGAAGTGATTATGAAAAAAGACGTTCTCACTGAAACTAAACTTTTTTTAAAAACTGATTCCAAAATATATTTTCTTTAAAAAAAAACAATAAACTCTACTAAATATTAAAAATCGGCCATCCTTTCGCATCATTCGTAGCTGAACAACACATCAGTCATAAACAATTCAAGAGTGCCATCTACTGGCCTCAGAGGGGAAATTTAAACATCATACAATAGTATGAGTGCATAAATAAACGTAGAAAATGTAAAACAGTAAATTTACTTTACAAAATTTTAAAGTCAGCCAGACCTAACTAACTGTACCATTAGAATAAAACAATAACTTAAATGTAAATGAATCCTGGTTATTTCAATGCTATTAAAACAACTAATCTCTCCAAGCAGGTGTTGTTTAGGCAGGTCGTTGTTTAGACTACGTAGTTGTACATGCATTAGTGGTTTAGACTGGATCGTTGTTGAGGAATCGTAGTTCAGGGCCCTTGTTGTTAAGGAGTAGTGGTAAAGGTTGTTTCCCCTCAACTAATCATTGCGCTCACCGAGAACCCCTCCAATGCCAAAACCGCCTCCTGAAACTCCATGCCCAACATAGCTTAATGGATGAGAAAACTGCCTCATACTCCTTTAGGACAAGACAGAAGTACTAATCTTTGGGAAGAACACTTTTGCCTGGGACCACAGCTGGTGGGCAACATAACACAGACCTGCACCCACACCAACAGACCATGAAGGCAACCTAGGCATCATCCTCGACATTGAACTGGCCATGAAATGACAAGTCAACTCGGTCAACTCCTCCTGCTTCCAGTCCATTTGAATGCTCTGCAGAATCTTGAGATGGATCCCAGCCAACACCAGAAAAAGCATCATTCAAGCCCTAGTCAACAGCCTCCTTGACTATGGCAACACTCTCTATGCCAGCATCTCCACCCAGGTCCTTAGAAGACTCCAGACCATACAGAAAGATGCAGCCGGACTCATCCTGGACCTCCCCATTGCTGCCCTATACAAATGCTGATTGTTTGATTTACATGAGCACCAGATAACATTGCATAAGGTCATATTCATTTTTTAGGTTCATGGAGATTTGGGGGTGATTTGCTAAGCTTTTGTGCAGTGTTTGCATCACAGAAGTGATGCAAAAGTATGTGATTTACTTTCCAGCACTATACTTGTTTAGCGCTGGAAATAACAAAAAAGTAATGCAAAGCAGCGCATAGCGCTGCTTCGCATTACTTTGCGCCATGAGAGCGTGCCAAGGGCGGTGCATGGGCATTACCATGCAACCACCCAAGGGTTCTCACGCTAAACTAAATTTACGAAACATAGTAGATTGAGTTTAGCGTGAGAAAGCTGCACCCTTTGAAACTAGGTACAGGAAGGAGAAATGCTTTAATTTCTCCTTCCTTTGCCAACTTTTCATGAGTACTGCACTGTGCAGCAACCATACAAAGTGGGAAATGTTTTCCCTCCTGTCCAGGCATAGAATTTTGTACAGGAATGGTATCCTTCCCGTGCAACACCTATGTTTGATGCTCTCACACACACTCCCTAGCGCTATGGCGCTAAGGTGTGTAGGTGGCACATGGCAGCTGTAATCATAGCCAGCGCAAGGGAATGGGGAGGAGAGAGCCATATGTTTGAAGATATGGCGCTGTCCTGTTCCCTCCCTGTTGCATGGAGTGGAGGGGGACAAAAATAAACTGAGGAGCTCCCTTGGTGGCCCTCACCAAACCCTGGCCCACCTTCTCCCCCCAGTCCTCTCCCCTGCTGCAGTCCCCTGCAAAGCAAGTGCTAATGACTTCCCACTGGCAGCTCCTTGAAGCCTACGTCACACCTGGAGGGAGCCAGAGGGCTGGCACACCTAGTGCTGTTACAGATGCGAAGCCCATTGTCGTTCTGCCTCTGAGATAGCCCATTGACCTGCCTTCATGTGCATGGGATCCGGCTAAGTATATGTTTGTCGAGACTATAACAACAGCCTTTCATGTTGTGCACTAGGAGCGGAGTCCTAGGTAGACAAAAAAATGCAGCCCACCAACTGGCATCAGCCAGAGGCCCATCAGCCGATGGTGGATTTACCACCTCGCCAATTCGAGGCTAACTGCTGGTGCATAGCCATCAATTGTGAAACAGGTGTAGTGGCACCAAGGCACAGTGGTGTCAAGGGCCTTTACTCACTTCAAGAGGCTACAATTTGCTGCAAAACTGTGGTCTGGGGACAGTTTCTCTTAGACAATGTGAATAACAAGGACCCCCTGTTCAAAAACTGAATATGTAACACAGGGAAATAAGCATTGTGTAAAAATAAGACAATTGATAATACAACCAGGGACAAGCACAGTATGAAAAGCACAACAACCAATTAAAAGGTACAACATTTATTCATAAGTGTACATCATCATATTAAAAAACAATTAATGCAAAATCATGTGAACCAAATATTTATAAAAAGCAATAAATCATATATAAATAATGTATTCATAACACAATTACACAAAAAAGTATATATAGTAAAATAGTGGCGAACAATATATTGTTCGCCACTGATGATGTACACTTATGAATAAATTTTGTACCTTTTAATTGGTTGTTGTGCTTTTCATACTGTGCTTGTCCCTGGTTGTATTATCAATTGTCTTATTTTTACACAAGACAGTTTCTCTTAGTGCATGAGAAACCCAGCAGCATTGCTATGCCATTGGCTGGCGGCCCTTTCTGTATTTATTTATTTATAAAGTTTTATGTAGGGCGTACTAGATCCCGAAGGATATCAGAGTGCTTTACAGTTGTAGGGAAGGTAACAATCAGAACTTGAGTCAAACATAGGTAGTAAAATAAACATAAGATCAGTTATTCAGTAAGTTGTCCAGTAAGGATTGTGGGCTATGGATGGCCCCTCACGACACCTTGTGCATCTGAAGACATCCAGATAGGATTGTAATCACAATTTTGAATTACAAAGCAGACATCACTTTCCAATGCGGATCCCGAGAGAAAAGGGGAGGCAAAGGGTCACCGCTGGCAATAAGCAAAGGAATGCACAGATGTTCTGTGGCTGTTTTTAGAGGTTGCAAAGCATGGAAGAGTTAGCGCCTATTGAGGTCAGGAGGTATCCATTGCCAAAATATAAACTGTCTCTCAGAGCATTGCTTTCTGTTCCTAAGGTCAGAATCACAGTGTGCCTCTTGTCCCGCCTATGTGAGCCAAGGGGCGTGACGCCAGTACACTGCCAATTTGAATGCTGAGAAAGAGGTCCATTGTCCCATGCAGGCCTCCATCCAAGCACTCGCAAAAAGTCCCCGGGAGTTGTAATCTGATTTCCACTCTTTTAATATTCAGAAGGAAGCAGTGCGTAACTTTTTGCAAACTGTCAATTTGCGGAGTATGACATTTAAACATCTCTTTTACTGAATCTGTCATAGCTTAGAGAATTGTTTTTACTTTAACAAGCCTCGTATTGGTCTCTAAAACTTAATATAGTTAAATCAGAATTCAAATTACTGGACCATAATTTGAATTCAGCTCTCTGCTGCCTCATCCGATTGATTCAGGAAAGCGGGTGGTGATGAACAGAGTGTCTGAATTAAGCAGACCACTCTTACCCAGTCCAAAGATCAGGGCTTGATCCATCACCGTTTTTTAGCTCACTGCACCATCCCAGCTCAGAACCTGGCTACATGCAAATTAGTCTGTTCCTGTCCCAGTGCATGATGGGAACAGGGCAAACCAAACTACCAAGCCAATTCTTATACTGGGAAGGAAACAAGCTTCCGGGGACCGGTTTCTGGCATTTCAGCCGTCGTCGGCCCGGCTTGCTTGAATCCTAATGGTGCAGTGAGCAAGGGACTCATGTCTGAGTATACCCTGCCACACCTATAGTGGCCAAAAACGATTCAGAAAAGGGGGTGGTGATGAACAGAGTGTCTGAATTAAGAAGACCACTCTTACCCAGTCCAAAGATCAGGGCTTGATCCATCACCGTTTTTTAGCTCACTGCACCATCCCAGCTCAGAACCAGGCTACATGCAAATTAGTCTGTTCCTGTCCCAGTGCATGATGGGAACAGGGCAAACCAAACTACCAAGCCAATTCTTATACTGGGGAGGAAACAAGCTTCCGGGGACCGGTTTCTGGCATTTCAGCCGTCGTCGACCCGGCTTGCTTGAATCCTGATGGTGCAGTGAGTAAGGGACTCATGTCTGAGTATACCCTGCCACACCTATAGTGGCCAAAAACGATTCAGAAAAGGGGGTGGTGATGAACAGAGTGTCTGAATTAAGCAGACCACTCTTACCCAGTCCAAAGATCAGGGCTTGATCCATCACCGTTTTTTAGCTCACTGCACCATCCCAGCTCAGAACCTGGCTACATGCAAATTAGTCCGTTCCTGTCCCAGTGCATGATGGGAACAGGGCAAACCAAACTACCAAGCCAATTCTTTACTGGGAAGGAAACAAGCTTCCGGGGACCGGTTTCTGGCATTTCAGCCGTCGTCGGCCCGGCTTGCTTGAATCCTGATGGTGCAGTGAGCAAGGGACTCATGTCTGAGTATACCCTGCCACACCTATAGTGGCCAAAAACGATTCAGAAAAGGGGGTGGTGATGAACAGAGTGTCTGAATTAAGCAGACCACTCTTACCCAGTCCAAAGATCAGGGCTTGATCCATCACCGTTTTTTAGCTCACTGCACCATCCCAGCTCAGAACCTGGCTACATGCAAATTAGTCTGTTCCTGTCCCAGTGCATGATGGGAACAGGGCAAACCAAACTACCAAGCCAATTCTTATACTGGGAAGGTAACAAGCTTCCGGGGACCGGTTTCTGGCATTTCAGCCGTCGTCGGCCCGGCTTGCTTGAATCCTGATGGCTCGATCAGATTCCATAGAGAAGCAGCCTGAAATCGGGTTATCTGAGCTGATGAAAACTCAAAAATACATATTGACATGATGATCACACACCAGTTCCCAAATGCCTTTATTAATGAATGTCCTTGCAATTCCTGCTGGTACAGAACGTCGCAAGGTGGGCGACACCTTTAGAAACAGACATTAACAACTGAAGGGCTTGCCTGAAAATAGAAATGGCTCAGATTTTGGAGAATGTAATCTTGCGTCAGGTTTACGTCCGCCATAGCATAATATGGCGGAGCTAATGTGGCCAGAAAGTGTAAACTATTTGCTATTCTTCATAGGAAGGATTTACCACTACCTCCACAGATTGGAGGACTTTTTTCGTTACCATCAAACAGGCATATGCATCAAAGTAAATACCAGTCGCAAATCGGCAGATTCTCAGAATCTGCCCCTTTGCGACCGGTATATATGCATTTGGGATGCTTCATCCCAAATGCAAAAATTGCAATTTAAGGAATCTCTAAATTGAGATTCCTTAAATTGCGATTGCATTTAAGGAATCCCAAATTGAGATTCCTTAAATGCAATGCATGAAAGTAAAAAAAATAGCGACTTCGCTAATAGGAGTACCAAATTACCATGAAGTTGAACTTCATGGTAATTTGCTAAAACTTTGAAAAAAGCACTTTTGTGCATTTTTCAAAGTTTCATGTTGCACACACACATGCCCTTAGGGCATGCTTGTTTGCAACATATGTGCAGAGATCCATTTCAGGGGTGCAACAGGGTGTCATTTTGACACAATTGCACCCTTGAAATTGCATGAGCAATTTGCGAGTACCTACTGGTACTCGCAAATTGCTCATGCACTCTCCAATTCATTCCTATGGGCCTGTAGGCCCTTAGGAATGAATGGGAAAGCATTCCTTAATTGCGACTAGCAATTTGCGAGTAGCAATTAAGGAATGTTTAGGAATCGCTATTTCAATAGCGATTCCGACATGCATAGGCTTTTGCTATTCCTAAATAGCGATTCCTTAAAAATTGCTATTTAGGAATAGCAAAAGGCTACTTTGATGCATCTGCCAGTAAATCAGGTCCCAAATCAATAATATAAAACACATATAGTACAGATCACACAACTAAAATCTCGAGGCGCTGATGCCATTCTGGACCAGGAGCTTTAAAATATCATTTTTAGGCTTACAGAGAAAAAACATAATGAAGGAGTTTTCCCTCAGATTTAAGAGTACTTCATTCTTCATCTATACTCTTTTTGGAAGAAAATGTGAACACAAGTGAGCATCTGTGGAATCCCAAATCATGACCAGACAATGTGGAAATCAGTGGGTACAGAGCTCAACTTAAGTCTTTTTAGGAGCAACGAAAACCCAACAATTTTCAACTGACCTTTATTTAAGTCTAAGTTAGATCCACAGGTTTGTAACCCTGATTCAGCTTGCAAAAATGGAACAGGATCCCTGCCAACTGGCTTACTGATGCTGATCTGAGATGTCTGGCTTCTGGGTCAACGCACTTAATGAAGCCTTGTGAATAGGCCCCCTTTCACGCTGTGTTTCGCATGAAAGGGGCGTGCAGTGGGTGGTGTGGCAGGCTTTCCACCGCAACACCCATTGATATTTGCACTGCCCCTATTCACAAGGGCGGCGTAAAAAGGATCTAACACCAAACTTAAGACCAGGAAAACCCTTGTCTTAAGTTGGCGATATGAAGAGAAATGATTTATTTCTCCTCGTGTTTGCATTTTCCATGTGTGCTGCCTTGTGCAGCACACATGCTGCACAAGGCAAGGCTGCACCATGTCTTTGTGAATATGGTGCAGCCTTGCTTTTCCGAAGTGGCGGAGAGAGGTGTTAAGCCAAGAAGTCTAACGCCTCTCTCTGCCACTTCCCCCTATATTTCCAAAAAATAGAACAGGCCAATTTTGCTGCTATTACACAACAGCAGCCATTACCGAAGCTTGCCTCCTGCTTGTTTACCTCAAGAACACATACAGCTTTCATTTCAATAATGCCCAGTGCTAAGGTTTTGCAGCATTCCTGTAGTTACAAAGTTTTTTTCTTGTGATCTCTCGATATTTACCATTAAAAAGTAAAGGAAAATAAGAGAACTCAGCAAATGGGAAGGATTTGTGCTTTCGTGCAGAAGACCTTTTTTGAGGCAAGCATGAATGTATTTTTTTAACTAATTTGGCATGCCTTTTGCATACAAAAGTCAGAGTCTTCCATCTAATTTCAAAGTTGCAAAGAATATCACCCATCCTCTTCTACCATACTCTCTTGCCAGATCTTAAAATAAAAAATACAATTCTGTGGGAAGCATCACAATACTATGGCCAGGGACTGCCAGAGGACCCCCACCCTTCCGTTAACCGACATTATTAACCAGGACATGAGAGGGATTTCTTTGGAGGAGGGGGGTCGTACAACCCCCCGGCCGTATTTGCTGGAAGGGCAGGCCATGGCGCGCAGGAGTCAAAGAGGCAGACTGTCGCGCTCCACGGCCTTTTAACCCCTCATCGGCCAGGACGGATCTAACCGGCCTGGCCTTTGTTCCCTAATGACCCGGAAGTGACTCAATCACTTCCTGGTCACCAGGTGGCCCGGGGTAGGGGGTGGGGGCCGGTGCGCCCCACCATAACTTCGGCAGGACCAATGTCGGCCCGCCTTTCGCTTCTGGAGCCAGGGATGTCACTGGAACATCCACAAGGGTTCAGTATGATGGTGCAACTCTGACCTGAGTCTTCCCAGTGGATTACAGAAACCAAATTGTAGTTGCCAACAATAGGAGCCAGAGCCTACCCCAACCCACTCCTTTTTTACTCTGGTCGTTCTGATAGAGGCACAACTTGCAACACAGCTACACAGATAAGTCATTTTCCCTTTTCTGAACATTTCAGGAGTGAAACTTCCACATACAGGAACACATTTGTGAACCTGCTGATGTTCTACTTTTTCAGGACACCCCTGTTAGTTTCCCCCCAGTAGATTCAGCAGTTTGTAAGTCCGCTGAAGGTGCCAAAGGGTTCTGGCTATAGAGAGCACCCAAAATGTTCTTCCACCCATTACTGAGGGTAGTTTGAGTAGAATGTGGTAGAGTCTAGTTTAAGGTAACTGGTCTTTATATGTATGCCAGTGTGCAGTACTACGTTGTTATTGGCGAGACCATATTATCACAGTATGTCACATGTGCACCGTTAAGAGTGTCTGGTTCTGAATATTGCTGTGTGTTGCGTTTTTGGTGTTGAGACTTAGGGGCCAATTACGATGTCGGTCAGAAAGCCTTCGACCGCTAGTTGAAAGCTTTCTGACCGGCACAGTCGGTTTGCGGTCCGGCCACCCAATTAGGATGTCGGCGGTCAGAACTTAAACTGGCTGGTCATTCCGACTTGTTTCCGACCAGCTCTTGGAGACTTCCTGATGAGCGGACCCGCACCCTAATCCCCTATGGACGGCGTTTCCGCCATTGGGATTACGATGTCAGCCTTTCTGTGCCGGCCTTTCCGACATAGTAAGACTGTCGGATAGCAACTTTGGGGCCCCCTAGCAGGGCCCCTTTGCCTCTGTGGTCTATGGTTGGTGGTCGAGGGGGAACCTAACTTACCCCCCTGTAAAAACCCTGCACTGTGTGGCAGGACCCTGTGGTGCCTGCCACATGGTGCAGGGCTTTATACACAACCCCTTTGTCCTGAAGAATACTCATGAACCCTGACAGGGGTCACCAAGGGCAGAAACCTGTTGACCTTTTTTACGGCTATATTTGCTGATAACCCCTAGTCCTCTCTCTATTTTAATCCTGTCCCAGTGGTCTGTAAAATAAAACATATTTGGCCTTCTGGAGACAGTTTTAATTCCCCTTTCTTGCACTCAGCCCCTCGCCACTCGGACCTCTGGTCCCTCCCCTGGAAACACCTCAGCTCCTCTTGAAACCCAAAAGAGTTGCTAGCCCACATCAGTGGCCTTGTGGCCCTGGCATGAGGGGGGAACCCCATGATAAAGAAAGTCATCCTCGGGTGAGTGATGGTTCTTGTCCTAGATGAACTTTCTTCCCAGACATGAGATACTCCCGTTGTGCAGCACCTCCAATCCACTTCTTTTGTGAAACTTCTTTTTGTTAGTTATTATCGTTCAGATAGGAAGCAGTACGTTCTCCTGGATAGGGCCTCTCCCTTGGATCCAGAGTGTCATTATATAAAAGGTTTCTTTTGCTAGGTTGAAATGGCAATTTAAACTGCACACACAGGCCCTGCAAAGTAAGGCTTTAGACATGTTTAAGGGGCTACTTAAGTGGGTGGCACACTCAGTACTGCAGGCCCACTAGTAGTATTTAATTTACAGGCCTTGGGCATATGTAGTGTACTTTACTAGGGACTTATAAGTAACTTAAATATGCCAATTGGGAATAAGCCAATGTTACCATGTTTTGAGCAGAGGGCACACGCACTTTAGCAGTGGTTAGCAGGCCAGCAAAAATTAAGTCAGCAAGAACAGGAGCTCTGAAGCAAACAATGTTAGGGGTAAACCACACCAAGGATGCCAGGTCTAACACTCACTCTTAAGGCTTTGTTATCATAACCAATGCGAATGAGGGTGTTATGGGAATAACTGCCATTCTGAGAGGTGATAGAGATTATCATGTATGTGTAACCTACAGTCTCAAATACTACTGAAATAACTCAATATGTTGCTAAGAGCAACCTATGTATAGCTGCTATTTTGGCAAACAAAATAAGCGAGGTACAGGGAGAGCAAGTGATTTACCAAACATCAGGCAGTTTGTTAAAGTGTGGAAGCCAGAGCAGTTATCTAGCAGTTAATGCGCAGTAACTGGGTTGTAGAATTAGATTCTGGTTGGTGAGCAAACCTTACTACAGCATAGTAGCAAATTCAAGCCATAACGTACGTTCTACCAGATTACATGGAGCTAGAAGAGGAGAAAAAGAATGGGTTAAAGAACCTGGACCATGATGGAAGTAATCTGTGCCCCTTAGGAAATTAAGCTACGTTCAAGTGACTTGTATGACTGTGTGCCTTTGTTTAAGCACATCTTTGTGTATGTCTCTCGCTGCTTGATTGGACGGATGCGATGAAAGCAAAACAAACTTACTGTAGAATCTTCTAAGCAGTAGCCCACACCAGCCCATTACCAGCCCACACATTAAAAATGCTTCATATTTTTTTAGATATAGAATGAAGAACATCAGTTGTCAGCATCATCATCATTCAGGCCTCGTGTTGCTTAACTGTGAATACCTAACCTAAGCTTTTCAACTCCAGATGTCGAGTCCATTTTTGAAAACTTGAGGATTCTCACAAATAATACTGCTGGCTCCACATTAGCCAAAACTTACTAGCATTGCTAGTTTTTCTATTTTAACAAACTCAGTCATTCTCATTGTGTCATCACATAGGACTCAGGTGGTGTCAATTCTTTGTAAATCTTTGATAAATATATCATTTATTTACTCTGTCTTTCTAGTTCCTTTAGTTGCCTGCAATGGATAATCAGTCAATCATTCTGATCAATGTTACAGTTGGAGCTCACCTAGGTGGAACTGGAAGTGGGAACTCGCTTGTGAAGTTGTAATGCCTCCCTCTTATTGCTGCACATATATTTATGTTCGACAACTAGTATGGATGTAATTTAACTTAGTAAGAAATAAATTAACTGCTACTGTTTTTATCTAGATAGTTCAGAACTTTGACACAATATAGATCATCTCATCATGGCAGCATTCCTCATAATGGTCAAGATAGCTAGAGAACTGTAAGCCTGGACTCTATAACTAAGTGCTACACATAAACAGGCTGCTTAAAACTACTTCACGGCAGCAGTGGCATTCAATTACCTAGCCCCAGGTATATGAGATACCACATTACTGGGGACTGATAGGTAAATTAAATTAGCCAAACAGGTGTAGACCAATCTTAACATGTTTTACCATAGAGAGCACATGCACTTTACACTGGACAACAGTGAAAAAAGTGCCCAGAGTCCTAAAAACACCAACACCAGGTCAGAAGAAATACAAGGAGGAAGGCAAAACGTTCAGGGATGACCCTGCAAAAAGAGCCAAGTCCAACACAGAAAAATAAACTACTTCAGGCATAAATTTAGATAAAAAAAGTTTCCCCCTTGATTTATTTATAAAGCAACCCACCCTCTCCACATAAATAACATGCCCAACCCTCTGCCAAACAAAACTTACTAAAGCCCCAAAACTCAAAAAGTTCAAGAAAGTCTACCCAATTCCCACTCCCAACTCCCTTCCTACTCTCTCCATTCAGCCCCAACAAACAACAAATCCCTCCCACCAAAATATATATTTTTTTTAAAGGGTTAAAAAAGAGGGCATTATAGACTTCGGTCCAGAGCTGGTTAATGCTCTACTCCATCGAGGTGAGCAGGCCCTCGATAGTGTCTAGATGCTGCAGGATGCGGCACAGCTATGTCCTATTGCCATTTTAGTGGATAGTGGCAGCAGTTGGCTGGTGGCGGCGCCAGCAATAAGATGGCTGGGAGGCTGGAGGCTGAGGTTGATCGCCTGCACTGGTGCCCGGCAGCTGTGTGTTTATTTCATCCTCCTCTTCTTCCAGGATCACTAGCCACCGCTATTCCTGCTGAATATGCTCCAGTCTTTTCCTTGCAAATGGGGCGTTCTCTCCTGCCTGTCGGGGGTTCGGCTGGACCAGCAGGAGAAGCTATATTGACAAAAACAAAAAAGCACATTGTAAATAATTATCTTTCCTAACAGTTGTTTTAAATAACTAGGTGGCACATTAGCAGTACATTGTTGGCCCCATAGGGCCATTGTAATGTATTTGATGTGATAATTATGATTAGGAGAATCACAATGCCAATTAATGTTTTCTTTTACCCACACATCTTGCCAAACATAAAAAGCAATGACTGTGTGGCAGAAAATATCAGGCAGAGAATAACATCACAGGATTAAAAAAAACTGTGATTGGATTATTTTTATTTCAAAAGGCTTTTCAAATAACTATAAACAGAGTCAGACACTTTGAGTCCAAAAATAAATGACTTCTCATTGATGAGTACGGCATTATGCACTATTATGGAATACAAGTTGTGTGTGGTGCTAGAATAATGAAGCCATGCTCATTGCTAGCCAGCGCCTCTGCTAGTTTGCTACTGTCTGCAGCTGTAGTTGACAATCGTCAATTTTGAATTCCAATGTCCCCGCTCTTCACCAAGTGTATTTCTCTTTCTAAACTTTCTCCAAAGAGGCTGATGAAAAATAAATAAGATACTACATCAGTCACGCACCTCATGTATGAAATGCGGATATTAGTATATTATCCTGTCTGTCGTAAGAATGCTTTGAGGAAAATGAATCAAAGGGACTGCACTACAGTTAAAGGAATTGATTATATAGATTTTATTTGCCACATTTCTCACTGTGTATCCCATATGCCAAACTTGATATCAAATCATGCACTTTCTCCCACTTTACTATGTAGCCTGGCCCACCACCATCTATTTCCAACAAAATCATTTGCTGGGCAGTAACCAAGGAATAGAAATTAGATTTTCCCTACTGCAGGGGGTAAGGTAGAGGGATTAGATAGGTAGGGTAGAGCTTCTTTGTATACAATTAAAGAGGCACAACACTAATAATCGATTCATCATTTTTGCTTAATATACTTTTTGTATTTTAATCCAATGCCATCCATGGCTTAATGATGTTTCGATTCAACAGACACCACAGAAACAGTTGTTTCATGCATCTGTAAATAGTACAGGGCCTACTGGCTGGAAAGCCTATTGGCAGACTAGGACACATAGTGAATTAAACCAATCAATATTGCAAACGTATTAAAAAACATGGAGAAGAAAACACTTCCTTTCTAGAAGAAAGATAAATGTAATGCAAAAAAAAAACAGTCCACCACTAAAACTGCAGGCCACCCACCACAGTAATTTTTAAAAATTGAATAGAAGTACAAATACATCCAGGTGCAGTCAAACAAACAACACTCTTATACACCAGTTTTTCAACTTACTTGTGATATCTCAAAAGCAAAGCTCTTATATCCAATGATATATATATATCTAGCAAATAAAGGAGAGTGATCGTTCCAGCTCCTAATCCCAATGAAAAGTGACCAGGAGAGGGGCATAGCACTGTGAGCAACCTGCTGGACAGGAACAGGAAGTTGGAGTCTTGGGCACTTCCTTCTAGTTTGACCAAAAAAGGTTTTAACAAATTGCTTTTCACACAAAAAAACAACCTCAACAGCCAGTTTGAGAAGAAAATCCACTCTAAATAGTTCTCAGCTGCATTCTTAAGCAGAAAAGCTGCTCAAAAGCTCCATTTGCAATCACGATCAGTTATCAGAATGCTAGATTGGTGCTGTCACAGGCAGAAGCTGTACAAATGAGCACAAAGCCTTGCGGGAGCTTGCTAGCGGTGTGAGAAGTTATGCACATGCTCACAAGCGGCCCCAGAGACGTAGCGCTCGCTGTTGAGCGCCAAAAGAAAACTCGAGCATAAAAACAGAAGGAAAACCTCTGCTTCATGCGAGAATGACAGGATTCGTGAATTCCGCATTCCTCTGCTGAGCCCGAATTCTGCAAACTCGCAAATGGGAGTGGAGTTTACCGCCCAGCCTTATTTCTTGCCAGATTGAAGAATATTAGACAACATACTGGCATTGTCTGCAGCTAGTCTACCGTTAATAAAACCAGATTGATCAGATTTAACAAGTAAGGGGACAATGTTTTCAATGCAGGGTTCTAAAATTGTGGCAAATATTTTACAATCATAGTTCATCAATGAAGTTTAAGTAGTTTGGGGCACAAATTGAAAAAAGAAGAAAAGAACTCAATAGAAAATCCATCTGGGCCTGGGGCTTTAGCTTTTTTTCGGTATGTAATAGCATCTATAATCTCCTGAAGAGTTATATCAGCTTCCAATAATTTAAATGTATCAGGAATTGAAGGAGGATTAGGAAGGCCATTAAAAAAGTATGAAGATCATACTCTGGAGGATTGGTATCTTCTGAATATAGGGATTCATAATAATCTTGGAATGTTTTAGAGATGTCAGCATCCAAGGAAGCAATGTTGTCAGAGAGTTCATTACAAATGGGTCTAATATTTTTACATTTAGATTCGATTTTTAAATAATTGGCCAGCATTTTGTCCACTTTATTTTGACCTCCTTGATACTTTGATTTGACTTTATGCATAATATCACAAGCATCAGTGGTAGCGAGTTTATTAGGGGTAGACCTGGCCTTAATCAAGTTGTATAAAACAGAGGAAGATTTAAAGGTGAAATAAACATGTTCCAGCATTTTAGTTTGCTGTAATAATGAGATACATTTGGAATTTGCTATCTTTTTCCATTTAGCTGAATAAGCTATAATAAATGCTCGAAAGGCATCCCAGTTGTTAGGAATAGAGGTGTCAATAGGACTGTCAAATAAAAAAAAAGTATTAATGAAAGCAGTGGGGCCTGTAATAAAAATATTATCTGATAATAGGAAATTATTAAATTTCAAATGGCCAGTTTTAGAATTGCCGAAAAATAAATCAAAAGAAGATGAAACAGGAGCATGATCTGAGATAAAAATTGAACTAATTTCTGAGAATTGAATAGAGGAAAGCAAAAACTTATCAACTAATATATAATTAATTCTAGACATAAAATGCTGTACATTAGAGAAAAATGTATAATTCAAAAACATCTGGATTATACGTTTTCCAACCATTAAATGATGGACGACTGGCAATCACTGGTTAAAATTCTGTATGAGAGCTATCAGGGTTAATTTTACACTTGGATTTCCTATTAGTAAAGGGATCTAACTACTGATTTTAATCTCCTGCAACAATAATATTAGGAATGTCCATTGAGGCCAATTTTATTTAAATATTATTCAAAAAATTGTATCAGGTTTCATGAGACCGTAGATAATAAATAAAGAGATATGTTTGTTTTGAATAATAACTGTAGCCTGTACCCAGTGCTTTAAATGGGAAAATATAAGTGCAGGTACTCATTAAATTGAGTTAAGGGTGTGGTTAGTGGGCTGGGTTAGAGGTGGAGCGAGACATGCTGATACAAAGACACTTCTATTGAGTATTAATTTTGCCCTTGAACTGCCCTTGATAGTAGTCTCAAATTTAGGATGTGTGCAGACTAACAGCTACATATGCTAATAAAGAGTGGTGGGAAGACTTGCTTGGAACAAACCCTAATTCATAATGTAAGGAGCTTGTAAACTATGAGTGCATCCAAGCCATCTACAGTACTATTATCACTTTCAGGCTAATTATCAGTGGTCCCAGACCCACCAAGATGCTGGCATAGCATCATTAATGAGTTCTACAACACTCAGACTCCCAACGCCCATTGGGCTCACAGGGCTTCCGCCCCTCTGTCCCCCCCTCGGGTGTGTCAGCCCTGGCTGAGACAGATACACACAGACAGTTTTTGAGCTGTTGTAGGCTGGCTGGCCTGGCGTCCGTCTTCTCCCAGCTGCACAGAGTACTTCACAGGTCTTTATAAGACCATGTACTTTCTAACGAGGCTTTATTGTTATGTCGCCCCTTCTTAGAACCCCTGGATCTCTACTTTGTTGATTGAAGGAAGAAGACGCCCCCCCAATTTTGTATCCCCCCTACGCCAAAAAAAATGTGGCGCTAGTTGCGTCTCTGACACCACTTGCAGGACACATGAGAAATGTATTATTCTAAACAAAACGTGTTAACTCATTACATGAAATGAAGGGTAAACATGAAATTTTAATGTTTCCTTGTAATATTTGCAGCCTCCTAATGTTGTACTCTTCCTACTTGCTTGACTTAAGTGAAATCCTTAGATCTTGTAGAGTGCGCACACATACACACAGAAACGAGCATTCAACACATTTCTTTTCAAATACACTTTAAGTGTCCCGGTTCTCTTTCTATGATCTAATTTCTCTGACAAACATACACAATATCAGGCAAACACGAAAACATCAGCAGACAAATACACACAAGGCTCCCTTTGATTATTCCTTAGTTACTTCGCAGCGCCAGCCACGGTGCAAATGAGATTGACAGAGCAGGGTCTGGATGGGGACTACTCTCAGACACAGCAGGATGGTGAAATCTCCAACACCCGGACATCCCACATTCCGTGCATAATGCAAATGAGCCGCTGCTGAATTGTTCAGGGTGGCTCTCCTGAGGGGCGGGCTAGAGAGGCGCTTTGGATGTCAGAGTGCCCTATACATCTGCTCCGCTCTGACTGCCTTGAGCTCAGCAGCACTAGCAGCAATGAGCGAACATTTCTTGTGTACCGGTACTCTCCTTGGCAGTGGAGAAGTGCCAGTACTCCGCTCACTAAAAATGAGAAGTGCCGGTACTCAGTACCGGCGAGTACCGGCCCATTTAAAGCACTACCTGTACCTTTCATCCATCAGTATCACATTGAGTTGAAATAATCTGTGCATGCAACATTTTATGAAACAGAATGGTTAAAACCACCTTTACGGGGCGTGGCCTGCAACTGATTAAGATGGCCGCAGCCTAGAGGAGCTCCGCAGGAAGCGCAGATTCATCTGACATTCCGACCCATAATCCATAAAATTATCCAGCCTTGAGGACGACTAAGGAAAGTGGTGGCAGCGGGGATTCGAGCTCCCTGGTTTCCAAGCGCTTGCGACCAGTGGAACGCTGAAAAAATTGTGTGAGGAAGTGCGGCCTGCCCGCACAAATACAGCCAGGGACCTGCCTACGTCGTGGGCCCGGCGGGAGCGAATAGCTGGCGGCCCAGGTGGAAACATCGGGCCGGCCCGTCTGCTGAAGTGGGATCTGTGCCATCGAGGAGTGCACCGGCCCCCATAACTCCCCCGCTCCCCGCTCTGAACTCGAACTAGCGAGGGGACGCTTGCGGTGCTGGCTCCCGTGCAGCCCGCAGAGGGCCCACCCGGAGAGAGGGGTGGCCGAGACAGCAGCTGCTGCTGTGGCCAGCGGAGAGTTGGTGCCTGTCTACAGGTGAGCTGGACCCTATTTCAGGGGTACACCACAGGTGGGGGGAGCGGCAAAAGTGGGAGCAGGGGAAAGATGTGTCAGCATGCTGGAGGTAGAGACCCTGGGGGCCCGGTGAGGGCCCCAGTGCATAACCCTAGACCCCAACGTAGAGAACTTCAGCCGGGGAGACACAGCTCCAGATCACTCCGGCCTCGTGGTAGTGACCTTTGCCGGCATCATACTTCACCTACGCCCCCTGGGGCAGGCAGTGCTACCCAGGGCAGCGCCAGGCCACAAAGGAGGGAACGGAGAAACACAAACTTAGACTGCATTGGGGGTCAGCAGTCCTCCCTGATGAGGCCCAACCAACTTTACTCCCAGCACCCGTGGATAAATGTTTTTTTGCACAGAATTTCCCCGGCTTTCACTACTTCTACCTGCACCCCAGCTGTTCATAGATCCCGAGTGGCAGACAGGGGCCATTCAGCTTGGAGGAGGTGACCCTCTGGGGACCACATTTTTCTTAGTTGGATGAGCGCGGTTGGTCCACTGTCCCAATACCTCCTAGTTAACTGCGCGGCGGGAAAACCGACAGGCCTTGCGTGGAGAAGGTGACCACGGGGCGGGCAGCAGCGATTACCGGCCGGTGCAAGAGTTTCCGCATCACAATGGGAGCAGGGGCCCACGCACCACCACCCAGGGCAAACTGGACAAATATGCTTATGCCAAGGACTTCCCTCCTCTACCGGACTGCAAAGGACTGCATGACACTGCCCCAGAAGGAGAAGGGGCTACTAAAGTAACGCTAGACGATATTATGGTTGCTCTTACTAATGTGCAGAAAACGGTAGGCACTATTTCCACATATGTATCCTTTCTACGGGCTGACTTTCAGAAAATGACGCAAGGGTCACGGAGGTGGAACAGGTAACGAAAACTTTGTCCAAAGACACAGCTACTCTGCTTAAAAACTTTAGCTACTTGGAAGCCGAAAACAAAATCATGGCGGCGAAGCTGGACGATCAGGAGGGATGCTCCTTCCATAACAACGTCCGAATAACGGGCATTCCTGAAAGTGAAGGGGGGCCGGCCATGGACCTTTACATCGAAGATCTCATAAAAACAAGTCTGCAACCGAGAAGGCTCTCCACCTTTTTCTCAGTGGAAAGGGCACACAGGGTGCCAGCCGGCAAACCCAAGCCAGGGACGCCCCCCAGACCTGTCCTGGCCCGCATTTTTAATTTCCACAACAGGGATGTAATACTGCAAACGAGTGGCCCCGCTGATTCACGTTCTGAACTCAGTGATATCCTTTTTTCCAGACTACACTTCTGCAGTTACTAAACGTCACAGAAGCTTTTTCGAGGTTAAGAAAGAACTCCAGAACAGGGAACTTCCTTACTCCATGCTGTTTTCTGCGAAGCTGCGGGTAGTTGCAGATCGCAAGACTTGGTTCTTTGACACGCCGGAAGAAGCCCACGACTGGCTCGAGGTGTGGCGATGAGTGGATGGATCCTGATGATCTAAGAGGCGCCAGCAGCAGCGACGGATGGAGGGGGACCCTAAGTATCGTAGACAGGAGCAAGAGGAGGACAACTTGCAGAGATCGGAGGCTGAAGAGTGAGAAAGGGTACTTGGCACACATGAAACTTCCCGACCTTCTTAAAACGCATTTGCAGTTTGCCCATAGAGAAATGAGGGGTACGCCAACAGATTTTACCTAATTGCTGTGGCCATCTGGCCCCGATGGAAGGGCGGGTTAATGCCTGAGGTGATAGGACAAGCCGTTTTGCCACAGCCAGACTCAGGTGATAATTGGTCTTCAAGGAGGGGGTGGACTGCGAAATTCCCTGGACTCCTCACCCCCGAAACGCAAGTACTGTTACTGGGATTGGGTATTGAGCGATCTGCAATGTTGGGGTGGCGGAAAGTTTTAAATCCGTCTAGCAGGGAGGCAGGGAGGGGGAGGAGGGAAGGGAAATAATATTTTGGTTATTTTTTTCTTCTTTGCACACACCACACAGGCACTCATACATAACACTGTTCTGGACACCGGTCGGTCAGGGCACGATCCATGTAACTCCGTTATAAATATTGCATGTTCAAACAGTCATGGGAAAGCATGAACTGCAGACAGCTGCTCATGGGCAACCCCTGAATATGTAGGTAGCCTCCCTCTCATTACGTGCAATGTACATGGCTTAGGCGACAAAATTAAAAGAGGTCTGGTCCTGCAATGTCTTAAAAAACTTTTCCCCAGTGGTGGCGCTACTGCAGGAGACACATCTCACTGGCAATGCCTGTAAGGCACTGGATCGATGGGGATTTAGGATGGTGGCCCATTTGGAGTTCTCCTCAGGTTCCAGGGGCTTGGGTATCTTAGTTCGCAAACAATCGTCGCTTATAATACTTAGAACAAAGATGGACACGAGTGGCCGTTTCGTGGCTGTTGTGGGTCAGTGGGAAGGACATCCCATCAATATAGTATCAGTTTATATTCCCCCAGCCTTACATACGGTTGCACTCCCAGCCCTCAGTGACTTTCTCCTTGATCTCCCGGAGGGGGTACTGCTGATCGGAGGCGACTTTAATGCTACGGTGGATGGGACATTGAGCCTCCACCTTGCAAGGGAACAGACCGGGGGCATCACGATTGGGGGGCTTTCTGGACTCATTGGGGCTCACTGACATATGGAGGCACCTACACCCCTTGGAGCGACAATTCACCTTTCATTCCATGGTCCATAATAGTTTATCCAGAATCGACTATTTCCTTGCATCCCCAGATAGTCTGAGACATGCCAAAAAGATAGAGATTAGACCCAGGGGCATTTCTGACCCTCGCCGGTGGTATTAACACCACATATCCTCATAGGGTGCGACAGTGACTATTTCCTATATTTCTTGGTTATTTGCGGGTCCCCAAGATTAGGAAAGACATGGTCACCATGACACAACACTATTTCCAAGAAAACATCTCGTCGGTCCACTCCCCAACCACCCTTTGGGAGGCCTGTAAAACCGTTCTGAGGGGGCAGGCCATCGCTTCCATTTCGGGTCATAGGCTAGAAAAGCAGCAGGAGCAATGCTATAGAATCAAAGCTGAAAAGTGCCGAAATCAGATGGATCAGATTGGAACCAATGAATTCGGGAAATAAGTGGATGGAAGGGTGGGAATGCCGCATATCACTGTATGCGGACGACGTGCTATTATACCTGACTTCCCCTAGATGATCCATTTTGGTACTCCTAAATATTTTCGACCTCTTTGGTCGGGCTTTGGGATACACCATAAATTGGTCCAAGTCGATACTATTTGTGCTCTATGGCCCACCACCTCGCCTTCCACTGGACTGTCAGCTACAGATTTCGCACAGGCCTTTAAATACCTGGGCATTTATATCACCAAGGATCCTGACGATTTTATTAAAAGGAATCTCATGCCCCCCCTGGAAAGTCTGAAAAGGGATACGATTCATTGGAGTTCGCTGCCATTAACGTTGTTGGGAAGGGCATTGCTTTTTTAAATTATGGCGCTCCCTAGATTTTTGTATGTACTTGAAAATACTCCGTTCCCAGTGCCGCCTGCCTACTTCAGGAAGATAGTGACTCAGGACTCCGGGCTGTTGTGGGAAAACAAACCTGCACGCATAGCACAGCGCAAATTGGTAATGGGATGGTACAATGGCAGAATAGCACTCCCAGACATACTGCTATACTACTGAGCCGCCCAGTTAAAGGTAGTCAACCAATGGACACACGCTCTGCAGATGGACCCAGCGTTTAAGGCAGACAGGCACGGGCTGGGAGTTGAGGGCATGATGTCTGCACTTTATAACAAAAAACGTGCCCCAGCTATTATCGGGCCCACAAGACAGACAGTCAACATATGGCATGAGACACACACTAAATTAGGCTAGATGGGAAAAGTAACCCAACTTACCCCACTGTGGGACACACAGCGACTGGGCAATCTTAAGAATTACAAGGGGTTCGGTCAGTGGGACGCAATTGGTATCTCTACGGTGGGTGATATGTGGCATAAAGGAGAGGTGATTACATTTGAGAGTCTCCAAACGCAGGATGACATGGCGCCTTCTGAAATATTTAGATATATGCAGATAAAGCATGCGCTGCAGGCGGTCCTAACATACGGCCCAGAGGTTCCGGGGGGTACCCCCTAGAGGATAGGCTACTGACAGAATGCATGCATAAGCGGACGACTTCCCTTACCTATCGTAAATTGGTAAGCAATCTACCTGACCCACACGTGACACTCAGAGGCAGATGGTATAGGGACATGGGTGAATTCGAGGATTCCGAGTAGCAGGAAACCCTGGCATGCCCACAGGAAGTGGGAATACCGCTGAGACTCAAACTCGTACAGCTCAAAATTCGACACAGAATATACTACACTAGGCACCCTCCATAAAATAGGGATGATATCGCACCCATACTGCCTGAGATGATGTGGGGAGGAGGGCATGTTCTATCATACTGTGTGGCAATGTCCAAAGATTATGGAATACTGGGTAAAAGTCATGAGGAACATATCAAAAGCGGTTGAGGTGTTAACACCAGAACCCAAGAGGTGCTTATTAAATGTGTGGGAGCCAAATGATCTCACTCGCCATGCACAGGTGTAGGTCACACTGGGGATAAAGGGTGCGAAGCGCAATATTGCACAGAAATGGGGTGAGGAAGAGCCACCAACACTCACAGCATGGTGTGGGGACTTAGATGCTGCAATGGTAGCCGAGAAGACAGTGTTTATTAACCGGGGAGGTCCTCAAAAGTGGGGCAGGATCTGGGGGGCATGGAATAAGTTCATGGGCTATATCTGTGATCCTCCACAGGTGCAGGTGGAGAGGGATTCTGATGATGGAAGTGATGGGGAACTGTGAATCTAATTGCTGGAATGCTGCCACATTGACTGAGCTATATGTTATCACTACGTCGATCGCCAAGAATCTACTAGGATCTGGATATAATGCTTTTACTTACTGCCTGATAGTTTTGTGGACTGATTTCTTTACAATAAAAAATAATTTAAAAAAAAACACCTTTACGGCTGATAGCTGAAGAATAAAAAATCTGACCAACCCATTGGCTTTTTAACTTAAGCGATTCAACATCACTACAGTGAGTTTCCTGAAAAAAAGTAACATGTGAATTTAAATTTGACACATGAGAAAGTACCTTTTGTCTTCTAATGGGAAGTCCCAAACTATGGATGTTCCACGAGACAACGTTAAACATTGGGAATTAGGAGCAGGAGAATTGGAACATGGACGACAAGCTGCAAAAAACATGAAGGAAAACAAAAAGACACCATATATTAACATCCATATGACAATAAAGCAATACAAGCATGATAACAACAGAAAACAAAAAAGTGCTCATGGAAAAAAAACAAGAGAGAAAGGAAGAGGGTAGAAAGGAAAGAAACAGAATGGACAGTAAAGTGAAGAGACAGATCAAGGAGTGATATCCAGTTCTGAAGTGAAGAGTATGGAAAATGAGGATAGGACATACCAGTATTTAGAGCTAGAGAAACAGCTAAGAGAGAAAAATAGGAATCATAAAAGACGCCCATAAAGGCTCACACATAAGGAAAGAGAGGAGATGAAAAATAGAAGTGTATAACAAAGTTGTTAAGAGTGCTGGACAGGCGTATCTATTGAGGAAGATGAGATAGATTGAAGAAACATTTTTAGTTTAACTGGATAATCAAAGGAGCATGTGGTGCCCTCATAAATAATTTTACATAGGCAAAGATGCAAAATGCCATTGTGAAGTTTCAACTGTCTCATTTGAGGTCGAAGAGCAAGGAATTATTTTTGTCTGGTGTTTATGGCATTGGAAAGGTCTTGAGAGATAAACATATTGTAGCCGGACCATACAAGACAGCAGTTTTCTTTTGCTGCCTTCAAACAATGCATCAAGTCCATGAATTTCAAAAATAGCATTACGATGCCTCTAGGTCTGTTAGAATGGAGTTGAAGTCAATCTAAACAATGTGCTCTTTGAAGATTTAAGGTGGGAGTATTCGTAAGATTTAAAATTTCAGGCAAAAATGTTTTCAAGAAGGTGAGATTTTCCAGTAGTCCATGTAAACGCAGATTATTACGTCTGTTCCTGTTTTCAAGATAGGTCTTTGGTGTGAAGCTTAAGTTTATTTGATTTGATTTGAGTTTATAAAGCACAACAGTTACCCGAGGGCATCAAGTTGCTGTAAATTGCCATCCAAAAAGAGAGTCCATTAGTATTGTTGATTCAGGACATAGCTACACATAGAATAACCAAGTCTTGAGAGCGTTTCTAAAAGGCATGTTCTGGTAGATGGCCTTCATGTTTTTTGGAAGAGTATTCTAGAGTTTACTGGTGGCAGTCGAGAATGCTCTGTCTCCCCAACTCTTCCTTGTTGTTATGGGTATCTGGAGCTGTAGATTAGAAGATGAGCAAAGGGATCTGCCCGGGGATTACCTGCTAAACATAGATTTTAATTTCACTGGATAGAGGAGATAGGGAGCCTTATGGACCACACAGAGAAATTTGACGCTGATGCGCTTGTTATTTGTGAGCCAGTGTAGGGCTTCCAGACCCTTGACAGCTGAATGTTTTCAGGGAATGTTCAGGACCAGTCTCGTAAGGGCATTCTACATCACTTGAAGTTTGTACGGCATACTCTTGTTGGAGTCTAGGTAAAGTGAGTTGCAGTAATCAAGTCTGGACATTACCAGGGTGAGAGCGAGCTGCTTGCTTGCAGGCTTCTGGTTGAGAGGAAAGATTTTCTTCAGCATCCTTATAATCCAAGTGCAGGTGGTGATAGTACAATTTGTTTGGATGTTGAAATTGCATTCAGGGTCCATCAGAACGCCAAGGTTCTTGGTCATATTTCCTGGAGTAGGACACGTTTCTAAAGAATGAGGCCAAAAGCTGCTATTCCAGCTTATTGCCCCTGGACTGAAGACTATCACCTCCGTTTTGTCCCCATTCAGTTTTAGAGAGTTGCCTAACATCCATTCTGCCACTTTAGTAATCCAACATCGAACCTTCTCAGCTAACGAACATGAGTTCTTAGGGATTAATACCATGATCTGCATGCCATCTGCACTTGACAATACCACCATTCCACAGGAATGTAAGGTGGGCGATAGGGGTGTCACGTCAAATATACTTTTATTGATTCGTTAAAAAATCGTTAAAGGATGGCAAACCATCATAAAACACAATACAATAAATGATTTTTTTTTTTTAAACATGAGAAGCGTGAGACGTGACCACAGTTAAAAAGCTTACAAGTAATTCAATAAACTTTTTTTTAAACTGCCGGCCAGTAGGTTGTTTGTTAACTGGTTCACTTAAATCAATTTTTCCAGTTCCTTAGCAGCTATTTTCCAGAGTTTTATGGCACTGCAGGAGAGGGGAATCGAAAGCCCTCCAAGACACCTGATATCTGTAGCTCTGCAAGTTCTTATTTGTTCAATCCGAAAAAACTCCAGAAGAATGGATTTACGGATTTTCAGTGGGAAAGGGCATATGCATAGTAAGTGTAATAGTGACTCCTCCCCTTGATGACAGAGGCGGCATTCCTTGGATGGCCATGTAAATTTCCATTTTGGGGTCAAATCCTTTGAGGGGAATGATCCCATACGTAGCAACATCAGGTAATGATTTTTATGGTAGGAGAGGTGTTCGGTCAGATACTGCTGCGACTTAATCCTCTGGTAGGCCTGTATCATAGCCCAAGCGTGATGTTTTTTTTTTTTGCGAAGTTCATTTTATCGGTTGACAAAGAGGTCCGCTTGATTGCGGAGTTCACGGCGCTTTTAAGACGAGAATACGTTAAAGGAGTTAACCAAGCCTCCTCTAGCTGTAATGTCGACAAGGATTCCTGTAGGATTGTCGTGGTCGAATTAGCTAGTCTTCCTTGATTTTCAATCTCAACCCAACAGCAGTGGGCTAGGGTGTTGTCTTCTGACTCCCTCATCCTCCAATAATACTTTACTAGGGCACCTTGTCTGGCCATGATCTGATTTTGTAGTCTGAATTCTAAATGGATTTGTTCCTGTGAGGTATGTAGCGGTATAAAAAACAGTTTTTTTAAAGAATATCGATTGTGCTGTATTTAATATAGTAGCATCTTTAGTGTTCAAAGTTTCTGAGCCGTACGAGATGGAAGGTAGGAATTTTGAGGAGATCACTTTTAGCAGATGACCGGTAGAACAACCTATAAGCTTTTTCTTCAGGATTTTAAAGGTAAATATCAATTGTTTTGCTTTGGTGCGTCCTTGTTCCACATGTAGCTTAAAATTGAGCTTGCCATCGAGCAAGAAGCCTAGTTATTTGTCGGAAGCAACACGGGCCAGTGGTTGTTTGCCCAGTTTCCAGGAAAAGGAGTGCCTATTCAATGTTTTATTATGTTTGGAGAATCACATGACTTTTGTCTTCTGATGATTGATTGTAAGATGGTTTAAGCTGATATAAGCTTCTAATCCCGTGATCAATTTCTGCAGGCCAACTGGTGTTTGTGATATCAATACAATGTCATCCGCATATTGGAGGCACTGTGTAGGTATTTTGCCCAATTTTGGAGGGTCAGCTGGGATAGACTGGAGGCACTTGTTGAGATATGACATGTAAATGTTAAACAGGCACGCCGCTAAAAACGCAACCTTGTTTTAACCCATTTGATGTTGGAATCTTACCGGTTACGCTGGACCCATCTCCTTTCTTGACTTGAACCCACGTGTGGGAATACAGATTGATAATGGCATCGAGGAGCCTTGAAGGAACCCCCCAGGCTTGCATTTTTGCCCATAGAGAAGCTCTTGGAACTTTATCGAAAGCCGCTTTCAGGTCTACGAAGCAGGCATACAAGGGCCTTGATTTTGCAAAGGCTTGGTTGGCTAAAAGAGTAACCGCAGAGATGTTCGTAAGGGTGCCCATCCCAGCCCGAAATCCAGTTTGCGTAGGAGGTATTAAGTTTGTTTGACTGGCACAAGTGTCTAGCTCTACAAGGAGATTAGATGCGTACATTTTTGCCTCCACATCTATCAGCGCAATCAGCCTGTAGTTGGAGGGGTCTGAATGGGAACCTGATTTATAGATTGGATTAAGGATGCTTCTTCTCCAGGACTCGGGGATCAGACTATTAGCTGTGACTTTGGAGAAAAGAGGAGTCAGGACTTGAGACCAGAATGGAGGGTCATGCCGGAACAGAGCGTTTGGTAGTCCGTTCGGACCTGGAGCTCCCTCGTTTTTAATTTTTTTTTATAATTTTCAAAACTTGGATTTCTGGGAACAGCATGAAATCATTGGGGCATTCATAACTCGTTGTATAATTGGCTTTACCTTGACCTCCAGCCTAATTTTCTGATGGTAATTGGCAATTTGGGGCCAATTGGGGTATAGTTTCAATGTATAGGTGTTCGATATGAGCTCTCCATGTGGCCTCCAATATGTCCAAATTATGATGTTGGTTCCGGCCATTGATTAGTTGGCTGATTTGTTCCAAAAAGAGCTTGAAGTCCCCTAATTTACAAGTATAAAGGAGTTTCGCCCTAATTTGTTCTTGATGTTCTTTTTTGGTAAATTTTATATCCTTTTTTAACTTTTTTCTTGTTTTTGCAATTAAAAGCAGGAGCTCCTGGTGGAGTTCTGGTCCCTGAGATGGTAGTTGTCTGATGTATTTATTTAGTTGTTGTTTTTGTTTCCTCAGGCTATTATTGAACCAGGCTGCCCCTTTTTGTATCCTGCTTTATAAAAGTGGGCTTTTTTAGAGAATTTCTTATTGATTTCATTGATAAAAGACTCCCAGGCTATGGTTAATGTTTCAGATTTGGGGTTTTCCAAAAGACTGGTGTAAGTACTTGTAATATCTTCAATGTTGTCTTTATTCCAGCTGAGTCGTTTTAAGTTGTAGCATTGTGTTAATGTTGATAACGCTTTTGATTTCTCAGGGCTAGTGAATGATTTTAATAAAGTGAAGGATTGCGGCGGGTGGTCACTTTCCGCACTGTCTTTTATCCGGAAGTTCACGATATACAGGAGGAGGCCATAATCAGTAAAGGTGGAATCAATAGTAGAGCGTGTTTTTTGTGTAACCCTGGTGTAAGCTGCGGGCCGATCAGTCGAACATTGGCCATTGAGTACACACATTGAAAGGTCCTTCAAGCGGGCTGCACATTTTTTCGCCAGATGTGTCCTGTCGTATTGGGGTTGGTGTGGCCTCCGTTTCACCCTTACTCCTGGCGTGTTGTTGATTCATATTAAAGTCACCCAACACAATGGTTTTGGCATCTGGATAGGCGAGTTTTAATGTTGTTAATGAGGTAATTAGTTGTTTGGTTCTTAACTTCTTTTGTTTGGATGCGGGGTGAATATAGATGTTGAGTATGAGCAGGGTCTGGGACTCCGAGACGTCTATTTTAACACACAGCATCCAAGAACAGTCTAGGTCTATAATCGAGGCGTGCCATGGGATTTCTATTGAAATAAAGGTAGAGACCCCCTTTTGCTCTTCCGTGTTTTGTAGCTCTCTTGGCTGGGTTCAGGAATTCTTTAAAACCGATAATTGGGGAAGAAGTTATCTGCCAGGAATCTTGAAATAGAAGAATGTTTTATTGTGTAATAAAATTCATGAAGTCTGGGTCTTCTAATTTTGAGTGGAGGCCGTGCACGTTCCAGGAACAGATGTCACAACCTTGGTGTGTGTGTGAAGCAGTTGGCGAGGTGGTTCATGCCATTCCCAAGGGTGTGCCTTCTACGTTTGGGTCCAAGGAGCCCGAAAACTTACTGGCTTCTGGATGATCAAAAGTAATGGTAATTTTCCTTGCCGGGTACGCTTTGTACCTTGTTTGGCTATGGTGATCCGGCCCCTTAGCCCCCTTTAGAAGACTTGCAATGTGAGAAGATGGTTGTAGGGGGCTAGGGTAACGAGGTGGGATAATCTTTTTTAACTCAATTCCCCATTTGGCAAACATGTCCTTCTGCTGCCAAATCTGTCCTATGTGCATTTTGTTGCTAAATGTAGCTGTTGTTACTTCTTGACCAAGTAGACTCGGGTTTTGATGAAATTCAATGCTTTTAATGTCATTGGCGTTTATGTGGCTTAAAGGTGGAAGGGCTTGAATTAGTTTGAGCAAGACACTTCTATTTAGAATGTTATGCGTTCCCCTTGAAACGTATTGTGGATCAAAAACCAGTTTGTTGTTAACTGGGGAATCGGCCTCTGTTTCGTTGTCTACAGTCCTTTCCGTTTTTTCCACCATCACAGGCTCTCGGATGATGTGGAGTATATCTTGAGGTTCTGGAGTTTTTTTATTTTTTTGCGGGTTGATTTCACCTCCCCTAATTGATTCCACAACTTGGCTTGAAACTGTGCTGGTTTCCTCAGCCAAAGTGGACACAACATGAGTTGTTTTCCGTATTGCCTACTTGAAGCATCTCACTGATGGGTGTGTAGCCTGAAAATTTGGATTATGTTTTTCCTTCCCAGCTGCGGGTTTGAATAAACTATACATTTTTTCCGGTGGGGGAGACTCCCTTGTGTTATGGTTTGAAGCATTGGGCGTAACGGGCCGATTGGGGAATAGGATTGGTTGCTCCTTGAGGGTTACCACTTCCATGCTGCTTTGGGTTGCGTTGTCTTCATGATGGATTTCATTTTGAGATGATGCTGCCAGGGATAATTCTTGTACCTGGCTAGTATGTTTCCGCTTTCTGGACTTTCTCAGTTGTTTTCGCTCCCGCTTTGATAAAAGCTTAGGTACTGTTAGATCTCTTTCAAGAGACTGGTTGCATTGTTCTTGGGATGAAAGATCCTGGACGCCGATGTTGTCGAGAACACTTGATGGGTTAAGTGTTGGTGTTATTGACTTTATAAGGCCGATACCAAACTACGGGGCCCCGTCTTGACCAAGGTGTTTAATGCGGCAGTCGATGAAAGCATACCACATACTTGGGGTGCATCTATAATCATCCCTATATACAAAAAGGGAGATAGGTCGGCTGCGAAGAACTACCGACCTATCTCACTTTTAGACTTGTCACTTAAAACAATGAGCCGAGTATTGTTGGCCAGGCTGGAGGAGTGGGCAGAAACAGGTGGTATCCTCGCGAAGTCCAAGTTTGGGTTCCGCAAAGGCATGGGAACTATAGAACAGTGTATTAATCTAGACCTTCTAATAGGAAAGTATACGCGCGCTAAGCAGGGGTCGCTGTTCCGCTGCTTTGCGGACCTTAGCAGAGCGTTTGATCTCGGTGACCATGCATTGTTATGGTCGATACTATTAGAGCAAGGTGCCCCGCCTGGGATTATTTATTTTCTGGCCAGATTATATTCAAAACTATCTGCCAACATAAGATATGGTCGAGAGGGAGAATGTACGAACAGTATCCATTTTAATCTGGGTATTCGACAAGGGTGCGTTCTCGCGCCCCTTCTTTTTTCCCTCTTTATAAATGTGATTGATACCGAACTTAAGCAGGTCAACTCAGATGCCCCACAAGTTGATGGTCTGCCCATCCCGGTCCTGCTTTATGCCGATGATTCAGTGCTTTTAACCCCTTGTGGCCTACAGAGGCTAATGGACATGTTTGCAGGGTTTATCAAGGGCAGGAAGCTAAAAATCAATAACACCAAAACATTCATTATGCAGTGTGGGGAGAAAATGAGAAAGTTGAAATCATTCTATATAGAGGATAAAAAAAAAGAATTTGTAAAAAAATTCTGTTATTTGGGGATTATGTTTAGTAGTAATGGTATGTGGTCCCAAGAGATAATAAATCTGAAGGCCAAAATGTCTAAAAGTGCCCACGGAATTTTCAAATTTGCGACTAAGCTTGGGGACCGATGCATCCATGAAATTTTGCACATCTATCGTTGTAGATGTGTGTCATTCGCATTATATGGATCCGGCGTTTGGGGACACAGTAGGTACATGGATCTACAGGTCGAGGAAAATGCTTTATTAAAAGACTGTTATGTTTACCAAAATCAGCCTCGAACGAGATTTCACATCGGGAATTGGATTTAGATTTGTTGTCAGACCTAATCAGCCTAAGGCCCTGTGTATTTTACTGAAAGAAGCCTAACCTTCAGTCCATGCTGACACTGTTTTAGGAGCCTGCTGATCACGAGCAGCGCCTCCCTCGCCTCGCCAAAACGCTCTCTGGCCGCCGCCATTGACGGCGTGTAACGAGGCCACGCCCCCTCTCAGGCCACGCCCCCCCCCGCCGAGCTCAAAAGCGCTGAATGCGAGCGCATTTGCAAAACTCCCACTCCTGAGGCGGATAGCCGGGAGCTGAATTCCTGAGCATATTTTTAAAAATATTTTAATCTTTGAGTGTGCTAATAATCTGTGTATTTTACTGAAAGAAGCCTAACCTTCAGTCCATGCTGACACTGTTTTAGGAGCCTGCTGATCACGAGCAGCGCCTCTCTCGCCTCGCCAAAACGCCCTCTGGCCGCCGCCATTGACGGCGTGTAACGAGGCCACGCCCCCTCTCAGGCCACGCCCCCTCGCCTCCCCACACTACAAAAATGTGCCATTGGAGGAAACGCAGCGGACGAGCGCAGCGGGAGCGCCGTTTGCGCGCCGAAGGCGCGCATAAGGCAAGCCCGTCTGCGCCCGTCCGCGACCGGCCTGCGACCAGCGCCAGCCATGCTGCCCGCGCCCACAAACAAAGGATAGTCTGGTCCAGTGAGGAGCTCCGGGCTCTGAATGCTGCTACTATCTGTCAGACGCCTGAATTTAATCTGGCGACTCAGGCTCTCCCTACCCACTGCCCACGCTGCCATATGTCTTTAGGCACAGTTCCCTCTCTAACAACTTCACTCCTCAAAAAAGCTAGCAAACCCTCTCGTAACACCCCTTCCACCCAACTTAGGATCGGATTACTTAACTGCAGATCTCTTCCCAAGCATGCTAATGACCTATGCTTGCTCATAACGGACTCGCATTGGGACGCTCTATGCCTCACAGAGACATGGCTCAATGAAGACAACATGGCATCCATTTCGCTAGCAATCCCGCCAGGCTTTAAAATGAGCTTCTCCAATAGAAAGGAGGACCGAAGAGGAGGTGGAGTGGCTTTCATTTACAACGAGAATTACACTCTGTTATCTTCCCCTCCTACCATACTCCCAAGCATCGAGGGGCTACGCTTTTGCCTCCAAATTACCCCCCAATTATCTCTTACAGGCCTAGTTATTTATAGACCCCCTGACTGTCCGACATCAGCCCTGTGTGAGCTTACGGACTTTATAATCCTAAACTCTCTAGACCACTCTTACTTTTTCGTAGCCGGCGATTTCAATCTCCACGCCGACAATCCTGACTGCCCACAGGCCTCTCATCTTATCTCTACCCTGCAATCGGCCAATCTGACTCTATTACAGGCACCACGCATCGGGCAGGGCATATGCTCGATCTTTTCTTTTCCAACATACCAAACACAACAGCCTCCTCTCCGCTACCGCTGCTCTGGACGGACCACTACCTAACTACCATGACCATCTCAATCCCCCCCCCAATCTCAGAGCACTGGAAAGCGATCCTATGTGCGGAGAAAATGGGACAATCTAACAGCGGACAAATTATGTCCAGCACTTCGCGCGACCCCCATACCCCTTACCTCGGATGCTAATTCCGATGCTGCTTCTCTGAACTTGTGGATAAGCAAAACAGTGGACTCTATAGCGCCGACCAGTATTACCACATCACAGAGAGAATCTCCCTCTGCACCGTGGTTCACCCCTGAACTCAAGGCCGAAAAAAGTAAATGTAAAAGACTGGAACGCCTTTGGCGAGCTAATTATTGCGACGCTGCCAAATCCAGCTATAAAAAAGCCCTTCATGCTCTACACTTATCTATTAAAAAAGCCAAGAAAAACTTCTTTGAGGCCTCCATCATACAGGCGGAACAATCAAGCAAAGAAGTATTCAAGATTGTTCAATCCTTTTTCAAGCCCAGAGCTATCGAGACGGATATCATCCCTTCAGTAAATCTCTGCGAATCCATTTCAGACTTTTTTGATACCAAAATTTTAAAAGTCTATGACACTTTTACGGACCCTGAGCCGACATTAATGGATGAGGTAAGAGTCTCTGAGTGCCTCATTACCCCTTTAAATCAATTTCAGCCTATCTCCCTCTCTGAAGCAGTAAAAGAAATACAAAAATGTAAATCGGGAGGCCCGGACGATCCCTGCCCACCTAAACTGTGGAAACTAATGTCGGAAGCAATTGCAGTGCCCCTCCTACACATATGGAACACGTCCATTGCTACGGGCACGTTTCCGGACTGTTGGAAACAGGCCACACTTCTCCCGCTGAAAAAAAAACCCCAAGGCGCACCGGATGATCTGAACAATCTCCGACCCATCTCTCTCCTTGCAGCCCCCGGCAAAATGCTTGAAAAAATAATCCAGCGGCAGCTTAACAAATTTATTGAAGACAGCGGCGCCCTACATGAAACTCAGTCGGGCTTTAGGGCCGGTTTCAGCACCGAGACGGCCCTCATTGAGGTTGCCGAGTCTATCAGGTGGTCCTTAGATTCAGGGGCATCAGCTATGCTGGTGCTCCTGGATCTATCAGCTGCTTTCGATACTGTAGATCACAGCAGATTGCTGACCCGATTTAAGGACATAGGTATTGGAGACAAAGCTCTCAACTGGCTACTCTCCTACCTCACTAATCGCTCCCAGAAAGTGGCCTTGGGCCCCTTCTCTTCTGGACCAAAAAATCTCTGGTGTGGCGTCCCACAAGGGTCGGCACTCAGCCCCCTGCTGTTTAATGTATACTTGGCCCCACTCTTTACCTTGATTGCCAAATGGGGGGTCAAGGCAATATCCTACGCGGACGACACGCAATTAGTCTTCCCATACACAGACACGTCCGAGGCAGCATTTAGCAAAATCAGGGGCTGTCTGCAAGACGTGGCCAAATGGATGAACACAAACAAACTTAAAATGAACGCGAGCAAAACGGAGGTGCTATTCTTTGGTAACCCCAAACATCCCCCTCCGGATCTGTGGTGGCCAACGGAAATGGGCCCTGCCCCATCTCCCAGCCCCCATGCAAAAAATCTAGGAGTAAAATGGGATGAGAAGTTGTCTTTCTTGCCGCATATACAACAGCTCACCACGGGCTGCCTGCATAAACTCAAAGATTTGCTGAAATTTCTGCCTTTGCTACCAGTCGAGTGCCGGAAAACGGTTGTTCACGCAACAATCACTTCTCGACTCGATTACTCTAATGGCCTCTATCTTGGTCTAGCTAAATATGCGGTGCAACGCTTACAAATCGTGCAGAATGCGGCTGCAAGATTAATAAAACGGGTCCCTTTTAGGCAGCATATCTCTCCGCATCTGCACGAGCTGCACTGGCTGCCAGTGGCAAGCAGAATTAAGTTCAAAGTGCTAACCCTGGCTTTCAGAGCGCTAAAAGGCACATGTCCAAACTATCTGAAACTCCGACTTCCCCGCTACCACCAAAAACGTGAGCTACGCTCAAACTCCCTACTCAAGCTAACTGTACCGCACATAAGGAAAGCGAGACTTGGAGGCAGGTCCTTTTCGGCCGGCACGGCGAAACTTTGGAATACCCTGCCTCCTGCCATCCAATCCGCCACGTCAGAAGCAAGCTTTAGGAAACTCCTAAAAACCTGGCTTTTAACGCAATAATCCTGCCCCCCTTCCTGACTACTTACTCTTGTTGTGGGACTCGCTAGCGCCGGGACACCTCCCCAGAGGTAGCTGTTCGCGCTCAATAAATTTCTGTATTATTATTATTATTATGGTGTGGAGAGCAATCTGGTTGAAGGAAGAAACTGGCTCACTGATTCCATGGATCCATTACGTTGTGGTAACAGCTAGAGACATATTTAACCTAGATGTCAAGGCTGACCCTGATTGTTTATCTGATATCCCCAAGAAAGAGCTAAAGTGTTGTTATATGAGTAAGAAAACTTATCTACGTAGAGACACAAATATGTTGTTAACAACGTCACAATTTTATTTCTCCAATGTGGTGACACTTGGGGGCAGATGTATCAAGAAACCATTTTGCACTTCTCTAATAGCGATTGTTAAGGAATCGCTATTTGAGAAGTGCAAAATGGTATGTATGTAGAATTTCGCTATTTTTTAGCGATTCCTTAAAATTCCTTAATTGCGATTAGCAAATTGCTAATCGCAATTAAGGAATAATTTTCCCATTCATTTCTATGGGCCAGGAGGCCCATAGGAATGATTGTGCAGTAATTCTCAAATTGCGAATTCGCAATTTGCTAATCACAATTTGAGAATTATTTCAAGGGTGCAGGGGTGTCTCAAAGACACCCTGCTGCACCCCTCAAATCTACATGTGTGTGCATGTGGCACACATACATGCCCTATGGGCATGTATGAGTGTCACACGCCACCCTTACAAATGCCAATTAGGGCATTTTTGTAAAAAATCGCAATTTACCACCAACTACAAGTTGATGGTAAAATGCGATTTTTTTACACAAATTCGCACACCAAAAATGTGTCATACATATCATTTAAGGAATCGCAAAATTTGCGATTCCTTAAATGCTATGCAAAAGAAGGAATCGCAAATAATTGCGATTAAATAAATTGCAATTATTTCATACATGTGAAATATCGCAAAACGGCCGTTTGCGAGTCGCAAAGGCCGAAAATCTGCGATTTTCAGCCTTTGCGAGTCGCAAAAGCCTTGATACATCT
Organism: Lissotriton vulgaris; assembly: GCF_964263255.1. Taxonomy (NCBI): domain Eukaryota; kingdom Metazoa; phylum Chordata; class Amphibia; order Caudata; family Salamandridae; genus Lissotriton; species Lissotriton vulgaris. Next base: position 550,924,219 of record NC_141697.1, read on the forward strand.
GGCCCTTGGCTTCCAAAATTATCTGAAGATTGTCACCAAACCATCCCACCGGTTTGTCCTCACGAGACTGCGATTAGGAATAGTCCACCATCTGTTGGCATTCCCTCGTATGAAAAATCATTCTTCCTCCCCCTGCCCTTGTGACAAGGTTACTAAGCAGAGCACTGTGCATTTTTTACTTATCTGCGACCTTTACTTGCACTTTAGAATTATGTACTTGAAACCACAATTTAAAAAAAAGGCTGTAACAACGACAAAATCTGCAATGAGCCTTTTGTTCTCCCTAGAGGACCCAGACGCATGCTTTTTTACAGCCGTATTTATTTTAAAATCAATGGCCATTAGAAAAAGTATGGTTTTTTAACTCTCCCCAAGTCTTATCCGTATGTGCTGAACTATGTTTAAATCTCTGTTAAGTTTTTTATCTCTGTATTTTTGCACTGATATTTTAAATGATATTAACAATAGAGTGTATACTGAGGAATGTAAATTGCACATATTTTGTACGCTTTTATGATTGTTTTGTGAAATAATCGAATAAAGCTTTTGAAACTGAAACTGACTTAGTAAGTTTGATCGATACACTGGTTGACACAGTTTCACTGCTTTTTTGCCCCGCTGGGTGGTAGGGACTTTCCAAATCGATATCCTTTGGGGATGCATTTTTGTTCTCTGTTGTTATTGCTTTTTCATTCCCTGTTGCTGTTGTGGGCTTGGTTGAGATTTTCCTTGTTGTACCCAGTAGGTCAGTAAGTATAGTTTGAAAAGAGGCTAATTTGTCAATTATTTGGGTACAGTGACAGTGGCACATTTAAAAGGCTGTTTCCCTATCTCGCTGCACCTTCTGGATCATTTCATTAAAGCTTTGCAGCTTTTGTTCCACCCCCTGAACATGGATTGCAAGAATGTTTAAGAAGTCTACTTGCGTGTCCAATTTGTCTGCATGGAGGATCATTTCTTTGTCGATTGTATACATTGAGCTTAGCAGGAAAGGCCAAACTGGAGATGTTAATAAGGCTGGACTAGAGCAGTGGTCCAGGAGAGGCGATTGCCCTGGGGACGGTTCGCTCAAACGACCTGAGGACCTGATGGGTAATGCCATGTATTGAATAAGTGGTGTCTGGGAGGCTGATCCAGGATGATTTGGTTGGCAGTTCGATACTTCATTTTGTTTGTCCTGACAAAGGTGTTCTACTATTTCCATCATATGGAAGGGTGATTCGGGGTGGACTTGGGTGTCGAAGCTTGAGTTGCCTATCCCCTGTCTGGTGGGGAGTGGGCCCCTTCAAAGGATCTTGCATGCCCAAGGGACTCGAGGTGGTTTTATTGTACTGATATGCTGGGTTACTTTCACTGTGATGATCTTGAACACTATTGCCTTTATGACAACTGTGTCCGTTCGGAGAATGATGTTCATAAGGCTGGGAAGGCAGATCCAGATGAGGCGAAGGATGATGTATTAAGAGAGTTTTTCCTTTGCTGGATCTCCAGTTTTAGGAAAAAGTGGGTGGGGGCTTTGGATTTCTTGGTTTTTGTCGCCCGAAATGTCCAGTGCCACGTACGGGGGGGATTTTCTTTTCTTTCCATTCAGCTTCACTGTTTGTGTGTCTGCCCCCCGATGGGGGAAGAAGTGCGTCATTTTTGTTTTGAGGGACCTTGTCATTGTTAATTAGATTAATAGGGGTGGTGGCTTTCACAACCTGATGACCCCGGTTTGCCTCCGTTGTTTTAATGGCGACTTTTAAGAAATCCGTTATCAAAGCCTGTTTGCTGCTTTTCGGGCAGGAATTATGCCTGTTGAGGGCTGTATAGGTTGCCGAGCGGGGTGCATTCCTTCTACCGTCCCGCTTGGCTTGTGGGGTGGCCTCTGCGGTGGTTTTTTATGTGACTTCCAAGGTGTTTGCCACGGGAGATGATGTATCTGTTGTTGGTCTGCCCGTATGCCGTACTTCTGTTACTTCTAATAATTCTGAGCCCTCGATGTTTTGTGTACCAAGGTTTACCGGGGACGTATCTGAGGTGTTATGGTTTTGGGCTGTGATATCGGTCATGGCTCCTTCATTATCCTTGTCTTTGTCCTCATCCTTGCCATCCTTTCTGTTTTTGATTGAGGCTTGGGCTGGGGCAGGGACTTGCAAGAACTCGTCTTTCTTGTCACCTCCTCTTATTTTCCCAGACCGCATTTCTGGTTGTTATCAAGAATTGTTGGGGCCCAAACTCTATCCGGTCTATAGCTATTATTACAGTTATGTATCTGCACGGCGAGCCAGGGTTTGTTCGACAATGGTGCTTAACAATGATTGTGCAAATATTTATGCAAATGAGATATTGTGCAGCTGATTTGCTAGGGTGAAGACTTCTGAGGAGGAACAGTTGCCTGATCACTCCCGATGGTTTGTTTTCTTTCTTCCCTCTCTTCACTCTTCTCTGCCCTGCGGCCTGTAGATAGGGAGTAGCAAAGGGGCAGCTGGGGAGCAAGTTTTGGGGGAAGGCAGAAAAAGCAGGAGGTGCACCTGGCCGCACCTGACCGCACCTGGTCTGGTTTTGGTCTTCCCACTTGCTGCAGCTCCCCACTTACCGCCGTCTGCCACCTGGTTGTTGCTTGATTGTTGCCACGACGGTGCCAGCTGCCGGGGGACCCGCTACTGGTTCCTGGCCGATAGGGGTGCCACATGAAGGTTAAAAAGTGTGGGGCTTAAAGAGGAACCCTGCGGAACTTCACAGGGCAAGGAGAAGGCTTCAGAGTAGAAGCGTTGAAGCTTCACCTTTTGAGATCGTTCCACTAGGAAGGAGAACAGGAAGGTTAAGGATTTCGGTGAGATGTCTAGACCTTGGATTCTGTCTAGCATCAGGGTGGGAGAGATGGTATAAAATGCAGCAGACAGATCCAGGAGTATTAGCATCAGTCCTTGTCCCTCATCCACTCGATTTCTGATACTGTCCATGGCTTAGATTAATGCAGTTTCTATCCCATGACGTTTTCTAAAGCCAAACTGGGAGCCTACCTAAGGTATCCAATCGATGATTTAGGGTTTCCTTTCATGTGTCTTGTTGAAGATTGTATCCTTCTTAAACATCAGCATATAAACTGAATGACATCTGAATTTTAAAGAGACTAAAGCATTTTCGACTATTACACCATAAAGGTTTTCAGTAAGGTTTTGATTTTTAGAAATTTTATAGAAGAAATATGGCAGACAGCAAGAAGAACTGCTGCAAAATCTTACAATTAATCTTGATAATTTTAATATTAATATTCATAGTTGACTTGTTGGCGGGATTTAGTACCTCAGTTAAGCATGCCTCACTGAAAATAAAGGTTAGCCAGATCTCACAGATGTAAAAACAAAATTAGATAACATGTTTTATAAAGGGATTATGCTGAGGGTCATTTTAGAGAAAAGATATATTTTTGGGTGTTATATAAATATTCTAAATTTATGGAAGCACATGATTGTTATATTTGCATCTTTTTGCCTATATCTGCACCTGAGGGGTGACCTATCAACACCTCCCATTCACATATTCTTTATTTTGCAGTGCGTTTTTAAACCTATCCTATCAATAGCTTTTTATTGAAAGTATAATTTTCCAAGCATGATGTTTCTTTATTGTTACAACATCATAGTCTCATTATGGAAGTAAAAGCCTGGGTACTGTGCCTAGATACATTGCATATATTTTGCAACTTAACCAAACTAATAAACATGTTAACTTTATAAGCAGCTTAAATAGAGATGAGAAGGAGTCCTTTAAAGAGTTCAATGAGCTGCAGAAATGGTTCAGTGAAAAGGTGGAGGAGGTAAAAGATGTTAAACTAGAAAGGGAAGAACATAAAACTGGACATTCAAGTTGCAGTCTTGATAAAAAAAAAGAGCAAATGGGCATGATATGCGAAAAGAAACAGAACAAACCCCAAAAAGAGAATTGGAGTGAGTGTGCAGAAATTTATGTAGCAAATCATGTTTTTGACGGGGAAACTGCCTACTAATAGGGGGATTCCTTATTTGAGTGGAAAGGCAGCTTATTTTAAACTACTCAGCAATTTGGTAGGTAGTTGTTACTTAGGTTTCCTTTTCACCCACTTTCATCATGTGGTTGAATTTAATGAGAAGAATTATACAATTGTGAGGAGGCGGAAACTTAGTCATGGTAGAGTGGTAGAAGATATATTTAGTGCTAAGAATCCTTCTGTTGGGCAACTTTGAATGACGTGAAGGGTAGAAAGTAGTCTACCTTGGTGGACCAATTAGCTACTGAGAGTGAATGGCTATTCAAGCTATGGTTATGCAAAACAGGTTAGCTTCAGATATATTATTTGTGACAGAAGTAAGAGTCTTCCGCATGTTGTATGTACAGCAGTGCTACACCTATGTGCCCTATTACAGTGATCTGACTAAGAGTTATGTTTTGGACATCATTGACATCATGCATGAGGTGAAGGTTCTTGAAGAATCAGGTGCACTAGAGGGAGTTTGTTTGCTGTTCAATGAAATTGGAGAACGGCTCTCAAAAATTGGTGAGAGGTTTGGTAACGGAGGAGAAGGCTTTATTAATGCTATATTAACCACTATGATAATTGCTTTTACTTATGCAGTGAGTGTTAGATGACTTTCATCTAAGGGAGGTTTAGATCATGCATATAGAAAACGGAACAGCTATGAGGATATCCAATCTCAAATGTGCACTGAAATGAAATCAACAAACTTGTAGTACGCACAAGAGAAGTCTAAGAAGAAAAGCTAAAAAATGCATATACAATCGAATTGTTGGTCCTTAGGATTCACCTTCTGGATTTAGGGTAGCAGTAGTCCAAGGTCCAATGTTCTACCAGTGAATCTCTGGGAGCATCCTCGGATTATGGGAGCAGGTTGGTGATGCCGTTTGGTAGCTGGTACACTTCAGAGAAAGGAGCCACCTCAAAACAGACTGCACAAGGGGACTTACAGGTAAATCTGGAAGACCCCAAACAAGGGATCAGGTCACAGGGGCCTCAGGATCATGAGAGCACAGCTGAGTCATTGTTACTCAGGCCGAGCGGGCTGGGTGCAGAGTAGGGAGGTCAAACGGGCTTTGCATGTCCTCGCAGTCAGGGACAAGCAGGTTGCTGGGACAATTTCCAGACAGCTTGGCCACTCACAAAGTGGGACTCAGGGGTTCCAATGTTCCTTGACTGGAGCTTACTTCTTGTTCAGATGGAGCAAGGATTGGACTCTTGATCTCGGTGCAGGTAGCAGGGGCTCCAGTACCCCAGGAATTTTGTGGCACGGTTCTGGGAAGTCCTGGTGTCTTAACACTTGGTGGAGAGACAGATCTGACCCTCTGGAGCTGGTATATCACTTCTGGTTTGGTTGCCCTGTCGACATCCCCGGGGAGATGCAAGTTGGTAAGCCACGCTCTGAGGGTTTGAGGTGCCATCTAAATACTACATTTAGGGGTGTTATAGGAGGAGACAGGTAGTAGCCAATGGGCCACCTACCTTTACGGTGCTTACACCCTTGATGTGACCACTTCTTTCGGGGTGTGGGCACAACCTTATCCCTCATTGGCTAATTCCCTCTCAAACAAGATGGAGGAAATTGAAAAGTGGGGTCCACATCACCTACTCCACTTTAGGGTGGTACTGGCTGAATGTGGGCCCACCTCCTAATCTAACACATTTTCCCTCCTGTCCTCCCACCAAATTTGGAGCAGGAAAGGGGGTTGGCATCCTCTACTATCAGGAGCTGCCTGGGTTGCATTTAAAAGGCAGAATTGCCTTTCATGCTTCCTGCCTTGGGATGGCCATTCCGGCCTGGGGGAGGTATGAAGCACTCCTCCCAGAGCAGGCATTGTTCCTGGCCTTTGGAAGTGCAGACTCTCACCCCATGAAGTCAGAAACATGGCTGTTGCTGGCAGAATGGCCAAGACTAGTCAGAGACCACACCAGTGTTTGGTCGGTTTTCAGGGGGCACCTCTAAGGGGCCCTCTGTGTGTATTTGTTAATAAATCCAAAACTGGCATCAGTGGGTATTTATGAGGATGAGATGTTTGGTACCAAACATCCCTTGGTACTGTGAAGCCATCATGGTGTTGGGGAACTTGTAATGACGTATGTCTAGCCCATGTACTCTCTATGGCTTCTCTGTGCAGTAACAATATCCAAGAATGGACTTAGATATTGTAGGGTCATATAGGCTCCGGCAGATATGACCACACTTGTGGTATAGTGCACCCTGCCTTAGGGCAATACAGCTTGCAGTCGGAGGGACTTGCCTATACCTCATGCAGTGTCTCTGAGCATGGCACACAGGGATTTGTGCCATGATGACTCTTAAGTTTTCTCTGCAACAAGTCACACAGCCTTTAATTGTTGTTTGCATGGCCTTGGTGAGGGGTCCCTATGGTGGCACAATGTGTGCTGCAGTACTAGTGGACCCTCTTCAGTCCTAATACTCTAGGTAGCAGGGTTACCATTTATTAAGGACTTACAGGGGTTGCTGAAGTTGGGCCAATTGTGTCTCAGTTTTGAGAAAGAGCTCTGACACTGGCAACCTAATTGGCAGGGTCCCAGCGCAATTTCAGTCAAAATCACGTTACATTCTTGGCAAAAGGTGAGGGTTAACCATGTCAAAAGAAGCCCTTTCTCACATTCTGGAACAAAAAATGAACTTAGTAGTTGTTGACCTTGGTATCTTGTGCAACGATCAGGGCAAGATAACAGAGAGAACCTTGATGAATGAGCAGACCTGAGCTGAAGTGCAGCTGGCAGTGGAAGACCTGCAAGGACAAAGGTCTGAGACAGTAAAGAGAGTCTGGGTTCTAAAATGTAGAGCAGAAGATGTGGAGGGTAGCGCTAACAGAAATAATATTCATGTAGTTGGGCTTCTGGAACGCATCAAGGTTACAAATATGATTGCCTTCTGACGAACCTGGATCAAAGACTTAAAAGCATTAGAAGGCCTCTCCCCCTTCTTCTCACTGGAACGTGCCCACAGGGTACCGGCCCGACCCCCTTCCCCCCATGGGAAGTCAAAAAATGCCTCTGTCAAATAGATATCAAATATAAAATGACCTTTCCAGCAAAACTCAGAGTTATCAAAAACACTACCACTAAATTCTTCACCAACCTGTAGGAGATGTGGAACTCTATAGGCCTGCACCCGAACGGAAAAGGATCACAGTCTGCCACACAACAGAATATACCCTTACTGAGACCTTTTTCTTGTCGAGACTACAAGGACCTGCATCTACGCCTCGCGGTACCCGCTCCGCGGGTCCCGCTTCGTCTGCCAGTGCTCCTGAAGGTTTGGTTCGTGTGTGGTGAGAGACAGGGCTGCGAGCGTGATCGGGACTCACTTTACCAAGAGTCCTGGTCTGTCAAAGGCCGAGTCAGCTGGCCCGCTCTCCCTGACCGCCCGCCCCACCCATCCTGTTTAAAAGGAGACTATCAGCGGTAGCAACGTGGGACCCTTACTGAGACCTTTTTCTTGTCGAGACTACAAGGACCTGCATCTACGCCTCGCCATACCCGCTCCGTGGGTCCCGCTCCGTCTGCCAGAGCTCCTGAAGGTTTGGTTCGTGTGGGGTGAGAGACAGGGCTGCGAGCGTGATCGGGACTCACTTTCCCAAGAGTCCTGGTCTGTCAAAGGCCGAGTCAGCTGGCCCGCTCTCCCTGACCGCCCCGCCCGCCCATCCTGTTTAAAAGGAGACTATCAGCGGTAGCAACGTGGGACCCTTACTGAGACCTTTTTCTTGTCGAGACTACAAGGACCTGCATCTACGCCTCGGGGTACCCGCTCCGCGGGTCCCGCTTCGTCTGCCAGTGCTCTCGAAGGTTTGATTCGTGTGGGGTGAGAGACACGGCTGCGAGCGTGATCGGGACTCACTTTCCCAAGAGTCCTGGTCTGTCAAAGGCCGAGTCAGCTGGCCCGCTCTCCCTGACCGCCCCGCCCCGCCCATCCTGGTCCTGGTGTCCATAAAATCCATCGGAACACGCTGCGCGGGAGCACCCGGGGCGAAGCCCGGGCAAAGGGCGGGCCATCTAAGGCCATCCAAGGTCGATCAAGGACGGGACGGGCCACCCCCTTAACAACTACCGACTATTTCCTGGTAAGATTCCATCTATTTCTCCTACACCCGTCAGGAATCGTTTATTGACTTAAGCACCACGAGTCACCGTGCATCGCTGTACGGTTGTTCTTGCCCTATCAAACCGTACATATATCAACGTGCAATCATGTCTTCAGACTCTGGAAAACCCAGAAACATAACTGTGAACACATCAAAGGGGCCAGTAACAGGGACTATTGATCAATTTTTCAAAAGGGTCACGATTGTCCTAGAAAAATAAATAGCGGATACTGAAAAGCGCTTATCTATGGACTTATTAACTGGTAAGCGCTCTTCCCTAGGATTGATTGGGAAAGTTACCTCACCTAGCGCGACTGTTCACATTCCCTGACTTCCATCACAACCCCCATTGACATTGATTCACTTACCGCCTTGGGAACTGAAGCTAGGGAGGAGACGAATCAGACAAAAAGTAATGAACCTGAGCCACCCCCAGAAATCCTTTTAGTCAGCCTCAACACATCCAGTTTATCTAGTTCTACTAATCTGTCAGTTTCTTCTCTAACTTCTTCAGAATTTTTAAATAACCATCCGAAGAAAAGAAAGAGATAACCTTCCCCCTCATCTCCAAATACAACCACTATTCTGAATATAACCCCTTTACCCATACCACCCCCTAAGCCCAGTATGGCGCAGAAAAAGAACATCACATCAGGATTAGCCCCCGAAATGGAGGCTGAACTTCTCTCCAGGATAGAAGTAATAGTCAAGGCACTTATGCTTCCTCTTCTGGAGAGAACAAGATTAAAGAGTATGCATTTAGAAACGCTGGGTAAACAAATTGAAGAAAATACTATGGTCATCACCAATCTAGTGCCACAATTTATTAAAGACACCAGACAAAACTTTATTGCCCCATATACTATATTATCAGAACAACCATCCACTAGCGGCGTATCATTGAAAGCTGGAAATGCCCCAGGAAAAAAAGCAGTGGCCAAATCTTCAAAAGAAACAACCAATAACATAAACCCTAAACCACCCAATAACATCCAGGTAAAAGATGGGGCAAAAACAGATGTAAGAGGGAAAAGTACAGTAAAGAAGAACCCTGTAGAAAGAATTCCCCCCTACCAACTACTAACCCCAAACCAGCCACGAATGCCATACCAAATAGAGAGGTCGGCGAGCATTCACCACAACGCCAAAAGAGACCTAGACGTAGGATAGTAGATCTGCCCCCTGAATCAGCCCCATACACAATTGTTATGACAGGAGTACCAGAACTAATAGACGGGACAAGAGAGAATTATCACGCTTTAAAAAATAAAACCATTTATTGGTTAAAGCAGAATAGACCCCTCCCTGCACACGTTAACGGAGAAATCCTGTCAGTAAGGCGAGCGGTCTGGGTAGGCTCAAGGCCTAAAGATAAAAGGGGGGACGTGATAATCATTAATTTTAAGGACCATAGGGCGGTTAGAACAATAGGAGATTGGTACGAGGCCACAGGGGGGGATAATATTTCCACACACTATGTCAGTTACTTTTACCCCCGGGAACTGTTAAACAATCCCAAACACCATCATAACAGAAGGCCACGTCCAGACTGGAGAGAAGCAGGCTACCAATCCTCCCAGAATCACTACCTTAGCCAACCTCCACAATTCCTCTACCCCCAGTCATACTGGGGTAATTTGAACAACAATTACCAAACAACTTTCCCAGATTTTAACATACCAACATTTAACCCTTTCTCAACGTTGTGTGGTCTATAGGGAATAGATTGACTTGATAGTAACTCTCCTTTGATGCAAGAATCCCCCAAGACAGAAAAAGAGACTACCCCTGGCGATACTACCTTAATTACTACGGTTGAAACCGGTAGTACTAGAGGACTGTGTCCGAGGGAGGGGGGAAAACTTTACGAGGCAGAGTAAAATAAAAATAACCATACCACCCACCTTAACCCATAAGGAACATGTTCCAGACACAGAGACATCAGCGATAGAAAGAAAACAGGGCAAGCAAAAGACAGGTCCCTGATAGTAGACCAGAAAAACTCAAAACAATGTTTTGGAATGTTGCGGGCCTCAGAGAAATACTATTGGACAGAAGTTTCCAAGAATTTACTAAAGAATGCCAAGTTCTGGCTCTCCAGGAGACCTGGCTCACGAAAGAAATGCACCTGATAGGGTATAAAACCTATTTCTCACCAGGAATCGCAGGAACTCATGGGAGAGCTAAAGGTGGGTTGATAACCTATATATCAAATACTATAGTAGGTCTGGCAGTTACTGTACTCAGTCTAGAACCACAATATCAAATTCTACGACTAGCATCTAAGACAAAGGGAACTATTCTTTTTGTTAATCTATATAACAATCTAGTGGAAAATGAGAGAATAAACATACTGGGGGCCCTCCGCAATAAATGGCTTAATGGCATGAAAGTAACACAAGGGCTGGAACCCCCAAGCATTATCTGGGAAGGCGATTTTAACCATCACCCCTGTGATAAGCTGAATAGTAATGTTTGCGGGATGGGGGTTGAAACAGAAGAGCAAATAACGCATTTCAGTCATTCGGTAGTGGGGGACTTTTTAAATGAAACTATGTCAAGTCTGGATCTAGTCATATTAAATCAAATAAACCCTTCATCCAGGAAATTGGATCCCACATACCTTGGTAGGGGCAGTGAAACAACTATCGACTATATTCTTATAACACCGACTCTCGTTAATAGGCATACGAATTTTAAAGTCAAAATCAACACATTGAGCGATCACTCAGCTTTGGCTCTTGAAATATCCTTAGATAATGGTCAACCACTTGCCCAAACCATAATGTCCACTCTTGCCCAGCATAACATACAGCTTACAAAAACAAATGGCTATACCTTGGGGTGGGGGAAGATCGATTCAAATGAGTTAACAAATCGGGCCGTAACTGGTGCACAATCGGCAATAATGAAATGTCTAGATATGGAGGCAAGTGAAGAGGAAGTCCTGCTTCAGTTCAATCTAATTCTAAGAAAAGTGAATGAATGTCTCACCGTAAATCAGAAAGGGACCAAGGAAAGGAAAATAGGTTGGTTTAACCATGATTGTACAGATGCCCATAAAAAGCTAAAGAGAGCCCTATCGAAACCAATAAGAGATCAAGAGGAGATTAGGACCTTGAGAAAAACATATAGGCTTACGTGTAAAGCACGAAAAGAAGAACTCAAAAAAGCCTTGTGGGATCAGTTGCATGAAAGCTCTAAAAACAAAGATAGTGATTCATTCTAGAAGGTGGTAAAGGCACCTTTCTTAACGGACACAGAAGATCGCCCCAGCATAGAAGTGGCCATTGAGGAACAAACTTGGGTAAATCACTTCGCAAAAATTTTTAGTCAATCATCAGTAGTACCCCTCTTAGACACCAATAGCCCAAACCAGGATAACCTATTCCCAATCCCATTGACAGTTGACTTACTAGAGGTAATAGCTGCAGTCAACTAAACATGGGCGAATTTTGCGAATCTCGCGTTCGCGAATTTTGAGGATTTGCGAACTCGCAATTCGCAAAATCCACGAATTCTCGCGAATTTGCGGATTTTTTTTTGTGTTCGCGCGGGTTTCTGCCAGTTTGCGAGGGTTTTGTACAATTTCGCAAACGCGAACTTACCTGTCGGGTCGCAAGTTTTGCAAACTTGTTGTTTCTACGTGTCCAGCCTGTTTGGGACACTCTTCTTCATCACTGCCACTCTCTGTCACCACTGCCACTCTGACTACTCATGCCACCCTCTGGCCCACCCATGCCACCCTCTGTTTCATCACAGCACCCTCTGGTTGTCCAGTCAGTGTAAATTATTGTGGCAAAGCAAAGCACACCTTCCCTGCCTCAAGTGACCTGAATTAATTTGGGGCTGATTAATGTGTCACAGAATATTTTTTTAGCTGGCACCTGCTTCCTTAGTGCTTCCTGATTAGTGATCTTTTGCACTTGCTAAGTGCTTTCATTGTTGCAAAATTAGTTACAACACCTGCCCTGCCCCAACTGACAATAATAAATTAGGGGCTGATTAATGGATGTGAACTTCCAGCCTGGCTCCTGCTTGTCTCCCTTAGCTGTAATTCAGGACCTTTGTGGCATATGTGTAACTATTCTGAGGTTCAGAGCAGGGTCACATAATAGTTGCAAGTAGGCAACTGAACTCTGGAGGGGCCCCTCAGGAAGCACTACAGGAAATGGCTACTAATGATGAGGCTGAACTTGTGAACCTGGTAAGTAGTTTCAGTTTTGTTAAAATCGTATTTCTGCAATTTAGCGCTTATTCGCGGGGCGCGAAGTTGTACTGGGAAGCCGCGAACTCACGCGAACAGTGCGAGCAAGCCATAAAATCCGCTGCTCGCGGATTTGCAGATTTTGCGGGAGATTCGCGAATCTCGCGGATTGCAAATTTACCGAAAATCCGCAAAATCCGCGAGCGAAACGGATTTTCCGCCCATGCTTACAGTCAACGCCAGCAAGAGCCGAAAAGCCCCTGGCCCAGATGGGGTGCCAGTCGATTTTTTTAAATTTAAATTAGATCTGTGGGCTCCCATTATAACAAGGGTATTTGACGCAACAATGAAGTGTGGCTTACTCCCCTCTTGGTCCAAATCTATACTGGTACCCATATTTAAAAAGGGAAACAGAGAGGAGGTGACCTGCTACCGACCAATTTCCCTCCTGGATTCACTGGGGAAAGTACTGGGCAGAGTGGTACTCCAGCGACTACAGGAGTGGGCGGAAGACACCGGGACCCTCTCGGATATCCAGTATGGTTTCCGAGAGGGACTCGGAACAACGGAATAAGCCCTTAACCTGGCCCTGCTGATGGGGAAATACATGTCTGCAAAATGCGATAGGCTCTACATGGTATATGTCAACCTCTCTGCGGCTTTCGACTGCGTTTCCCACGCAAAATTATGGTCGGTGCTATCTAATATGGGAATTGACAAGGCCCTTCTGACCGTACTTAGGGAACTTTATTCCAACGCTTCCTCCAGGGTTCGCTTTGGAGTACGAGGCGAGCTGTCAGAATCTTTTTCTGTGGAGCGCAGGGACAGGCAGGGGTGCGTCCTCGCCCCCTTTCTCTTCTCCCTCTACACCAACGGTCTTGAGGTAGAGATGTTGAGGGGGGGGCCTGGACTTGCCCCGGCTGAAAGATCGACTGGTTCCGCGCTCCTATACGCGGATGACGCGGTCATCATAGCACGCACCCCACGTGAGCTCCAAAAATCCCTGAACAGCTACGCGAAGTTTATGAGTGATCTGGACCTCCATATAAACATTAAAAAAACCTATGTCATGGTAGCTGGCCAATCCAGGAAACAGGGAAAAAACATCTACCTTAACAACGAAAAACTGGACACCACCCCCCAGTATCCCTATTTAGGGATTATGATAGATGAGAGGCTCAACTGGAAAGCGGCAATAGAAGCGCGTAAACACCAACTTTTGCGCTCTATTGCCGCACTCATGAAATTCGCACAGAAGCTAGGGAAAAAGCCCCCGGTCGAACTCCTACAGATCTATAGAGCCAAAGGCCATTCCATCGCACTTTATGGGGTGGGCCTGTGGGGACATAAAAACACGAAAGCCCTCCAGGTTGCGGAGAACTCATTTACAAGATTCTTACTTGCGGTTTCAAAAAGAGTTTCTACTTTTGCTTGCCATGCAGAACTGGGGCTACCACATATCGAGGACTTGGCCAAAATCGAACCTATACTCCTATGGCGCCGAATATGGGTTACAACTAAAAATACCCTTACCAAAGATATCATTGCGGACTGCATGACCCTAGACTGTGCCGAAAAAATAGACTGGCTAAGATACGTAAAAAAACTCTTTATTGACCTTGGAATGGCAGACTTTTATTATAAACCTGAATCCATTGCTGAAATCACTAAAAAAGAACTAAAGGCAAAGGCGCTGAGCCACTTCGAAGAATTACGTATTTCTGTGGAAATCAAGAAATCATCTGTACAGCACTCCCTAGCGGTCATGACCACCTTGGATATGGAACCATATTTAACTTATGTCGACTCGCAGTTTGAACGATTCTTACTAGCGAGATTCAGGCTGAACATTTTCCATAGGGTTGAAGCATTTCCCAACAGAAACAGCTGGGAAGAAAGTTTAATGGCTTGCCCATGCGATGGACTATCTGAGCAGACAACAATCCACACAGTACTGTTTTGTAAATTTTATTCGGCACATCGCAAACTTTGGCTAACCCCTTTGCTCTGAAATTTAGGCCTTCGAAGGTGTTGCCCTGCAATGTTGTGGCTGCAGTTTTTAAGCTCTGAATATGCATGTAAAGTTGTAAGCACTTTTCTAAAATGTATTTTTAAACACAGGCTAAACCTACAAAATAATAATCTTCAATCTCCTTGATAAATTAATGGTGCGATAAAATTTTAAAATGAACTGAATATGTTTTAGAAATGTTATAATGAAATGAAATGTATGAAAGCTTTTATGGTTTTTTGTAAAATTACAACCGAATAAAGATTTTACTTACTTACCTCCTCAATCATCAGGCTCCCAGGACTGAATCATGGTTTCCAAGGTTTTTACTATATATTTAGATCTTACAATGAGCTCTACAATATAGAGAAATACATACATCAATACATTTTCAAAAAAGATCTAAAAACTTAAAACATTGTAGAACACATTAATTCATTAACGGGGCAATTTATCATCTCCATAGCAGCTTTGGCTGTTTTCACAAAATATTTTTTTTTAAAGTGTTTTTTTTAAACTCTGTCGATAGACTTTTAAAAAGGAACAGACAAATATAACATGTTCAATAGTCTGTATACCATTATAACATAAAGTGCATATCCTTTCCTCCCTAACTACATTCTGCCATGGATCCATCGAAGTTAACATTGCAGTAAACATTTCAACTTACAGAGCATTTTACACTTTTGCACCCTGTATTCCAGGTTCCAGTTCAAATATAGTCGGGGAACTGCTGCCTGACATGAATGAAAACACAATGGAAATGATTTTTTTCTCTACATCTATCCATATCATTCTTCATGGAGCAATTTTTCATGGTATGTTTTAGATACTTTTTAAAATGAGCATAGCTCATATTCGGTATATCTAATCCAGTCAAAGAAAAGTGCAGAAGTGCAGATAATATGTTAGTTAAAAACAAGCCAGCCTTTGTATTGAGAGAGAGACATTCAGGGGCCATAATATTCCTTAAATAATTATTTTTCATGTAGAAGACAATGATACCAGCGTAAAATAGCAGCTAGACCTCTTATATAAGTGCTCACCAATCCTAATTGTAGCCTCAGTGCTTCTATTGAAACCATGGACTTTAAAGTGCAAATATTGCAAAGAATCTTCTCCTCCTACTAATTCATAAAGTGACATTGATTAATATTAATTGCTTCCATAGCACATAAAAGGGGCAGTGGGATCTTCATTTTGTATACTGTCAAAAGATAATTAAAGTGCCTGCGACCTGGTACTCCATAAAGTGCCCATAGTGCATTTCCATGAGCGTACGCTTTATTTGATATATGTGCAATATGTTCAATATCAGCCCGATTTTCGGTAATAATTCTTCCAAAATAACTTTATATCTTTACTAATTCTATAGTAGAATTATTATGAAACCACTTATACTTTGTATAAATCCAGCACCCAATTGGATGAAACATCATAACCTTGGCTTTATTTATATTAACCTTAAGGAACTGAGCATCTGAGTGAAATGACAAGATATCAAGGCGTTTCTGGAGTACTTTTGGAGTCAGGTCTAGCAAAACAATATTGTCAGCATAAAGGAGTGTCCCTAAAGGATAGAAACCTAATTTTAGGGCATCACCCACAACCTTTCTCACTACATCAGGCAGATCCACCGTATACAGTGAAAATAGTTGAGGTACCAACAGGAATCCCTGTTTTAAGCCAGTTCTGTTAGATATCTTCAAAGTCATGCCCCACCTACATCCTAACATAACATGGCACCAGGTAGCTGTTTGAAGGGCAAAGATAAGTTTTAGGAGACCCCCTTTTATTCATATGACACTCAACTTCCTCCAGAGGGTCTGTTTGTCTGCGTGATCAAAAGCAGTTGAAACATCAAAATAATCCATGTAGACAGGCATCCCCCTTTGTTTACCATATTTTCCAACATACAATGAGGTACAGGTATATTATCCAAAGTCGATTGACCAGCTCTAAACCCTGCCTACTCCAATGGCATACTATTTTTTCCTCCACCCATTCTAGTAGATTAGATAAAAACACATTTAAGAAAAAAATCTTTCCTGTGGTGTCCAACATGGTAATCTGCATATAATTGCTGTGTAGGATTGAGGGACCTTTTTATATAAAAGCAAGATATTACTACAACTCCATAAGCTAGGGAAAACCTCAGTGTAATAAAAGTAGTGGGAAAGTGACACTAAATAAGTGGCCCATAGACCCAACTCTATTGTTATGATAGTGATAGGTAATGGGTCTGGACTGCTTGCACTGGTATTCCTAGCAGCTTTAAGGTAATGCAGTACCTCCTGACTAGTAAGAGGGGACGCGGAGAGCATCTTCCAGCTAAAACCCCATCAAATGACTATATAACACTGTTGCTTTGTGTTTATGTATTCAAAGCATAGAGAGAGGCTATGTATTCTTGCCATTCCATTCTGATAATAACATGTATCTTAGGTTTGGAGAAAGAGTCGCTATTTTCCCCTATAGTTGACATTTTACTGGTTTTGTCTTTTTACTCAAATGCTATCAGCACTCCATCTTTTTTCGGTTCTTACCCACCTAGTTCTTCTTCTTTTGAAACAAAAAATTCACTTGTTTAGTTCCTTAGAATAAAAATGAATTGTCTTCTTTGCAAGTGATTAATAAGCCTATAAAAACTGTTTATTAAAATTATTAGATACACTTATCGATTTTTGTTCATGGGCTACCTACTAAATTTGGTATTACCCTCAATAATTTCCCCATATGCTCCTCAAATATGTCTGTAGGTAACCAACCTAATGAAGAAGGGATTTGAGTAATTTTCCCTAATTCTACTGATAGTGGATGCTTATCTTTCATAGTCCATAAAACCTTCTCATTTGCAACACTAAGTAACACTTCATCACCATCTGGGATCTGCCATGGATGTACATCCTCAGGTTTCACATTGATGGTAAGAAGAAGAATATTATGGTCATTCCACACATTATTTGATCTTAAGTCCTATAAATAAGGAAAAACCATATGACTAATGACATAGGCAATCATGGTAGTTGATTTTCCTGTTGGATGAGTGAAATGAAACTAACACAAGGAGATGATGGACATTGTTCTGCGTTCTGTCCATCAACTGTTTTTTGTATAATTGAAATGACTCTGTAATCTCCTACTGAGGACAATTAAATCCTTTTCCTTGCAAACGCCCAGGACAAAAATCCCCTTTTATTTGTCCTGCAGCAATGAAGAATATGGTGCAGAAGACATTAACAGTCTTTTCCTGTTCTTTGTCTGCAAAAAGAGTGAGTGAATGGTTAGAGACAGTTGCATTTAGATCTCCCATAATAAGTCACTTAAAAAATTAGTATTTTCCTAACCCGATAGAATATAGGGATTAGTCAAAATAAAAGGAAAAACAGACTGGTGAGCCTAATTCTGCTCTGTGAATACAATACAATGTAATAGGTTCGATTCATGACAGTACACCTGATATGTCCAAATAAAGTTTGTAGACAATAGTGTGGCTATGCCACCACTAGCATTGCTCCTCTTTGACTTAATAGCAGGGCAGCTTATCACAAAGCAAGTTTCAACCGCAAAAGATGCAGGAGCCCACATTTCTTGTAAACAAATTACCACAGGAAAAGGGTCATATTTTCCTGAAGCAGCCATTACATTACTGAGGCTAGAAGAGCAGAGTCATCGTCCATGAAAAAAACCTCAAAGAAAGATGGATCTATTTCCAGCATTGATTTATGCGTAAATGGTGGCAATTTCGATAAGGGACAGCCAACTTGCAGTCCAATATCATTCTTTTGAGTAGGATTAACTTAAATGTGTAAATGTAAATGTATGAAACTTATATAGCGCAGGACTTACCCTGGGGCATCTCCGCGCTTGCTTAGGGAACCCGTCCTGGTATTCCCCTGTGAGATAGCCCTGGAAGGGTATCCACAAGGTGAAAGCCAGGCATCCCGCCGCGAAGGGCCAATGTGGAGATTAAGCAAGCTATTGCCCAGAGTCGCAGAGTGTGAACCCGTGAGTCGAGAAGGCACCGGAGCGAGAATTATCGAGTCCGTGGGATTATTGAGCCCAAGACCCGCCGAGGCGGGGAATTGAACCCTGGTCCAGGGCCGAAACTCAAGCTCCAGGTCTGCCGCCTCTAACCCCTGAGCCACACTTCTCCACTCCACTCCACTTAAACAATCTGCTTTCCAACTGATCTGTCCACCCCCTCAGATTTCATTGGGACCTCTTTCAAAATTACTCAAAATTACTGATAGTGTCTAGAATATGATCTGAGCTGTTCTGTAGTTTTTTTCCAACAATTGCATAATGGAGGACAGAATTCTCTCAAGATATTGTGGAGTTCTAGAGAAGCAGACATGGCCATCAGGGGGATTGTCTGATGGTTTGAAGGGTAGTTCTGATGCCACAGATAAATTTAGCTGTGATAAAAGATGAATGATAGGTGTACTACAAAATAATTCGATTTACTTTCTCTTTCTTTGTGATAATGATACAACTCTTTCCGAGATACTTTTACCTGATGCAGAAGAGGCAGCCTCTAATGGCGATATTGCTGGTAGAGTGTACTCTACAATTAAGGAGGCATCTCTGGGGTAGTCCCACTGTTAAACGTTCTTGTTTTTCTCACGCAGACACTTAGGTGGATCTAAACCTGGAGAGACTTGGATTGAATGCTCTTTAACAATTCGACCTGCATCGTTATCGAGAGAGTGCGAGGAAGTATTGTTAATGATTTTGCTACATAAGAAAAGGTGAAAATTACTCTCAGAATCCTCCAAAGGGCCATAAAATTGTAATTTCATTTCCGACACATCATTCCTAGGTAATAATTCAGCTTCTGTCTTAAGGTGTTCTTCACCAGTTCTCATAAAATGAATCTGGATTGTTGACTTCTCTTTTAAAATGCCCAAGTATAGTGCCTTAGTCCTTAGTGGATTTGAGTTGGACTTTTGACAACTCCTTGCAGAGATTAGTCTCCCAGATCTGAACGTTTCTGCTGTCATAGTTATACTATATACAATCAAAAGCACAATATGTGTAAGGAAAGGGGTAACCAACCTAAACCTGTTGAATCGACTCCTGCCATGCTTCAGCAAAACAGAGATAACAGCACAAGTCATTCAAGTGAGTTAAAACCAATACTAATCTGCTCCTCAGCTCATCTCAGACTCCATCTGGCCAACCATTGAATAAACAATCCTCCACTGCGGCTACTGGCAGAAAAAAAAAATCCTTACTAGGAAAGGCCAGGCAACCTGCAAGCCACACCGGCACCTAGGTGGACCGCTTCCACAGGAGAACCCGCCCCCCCCCGTTTCCCTGCGCCTAGTGCGTGATGTGCTGTGCAGATCTGTGTAGTTCTATGACGTGCTGTGTAATTCTCCGGAATCAATCAGACAATGGCAATGTCAATAGTTATAGCAGTGACAACCCCCAGTCATGAGGTGTTTAGTCAGGTGTCCAGGAAAACATGGAAATTCAAGTGAAGGTATGAAAGCCAGTGAACCCCCCCCCCCCCCCCAACCCCCCCCAATGGCCGCACCAGAGCCCAGCCGGGCTGCTTCAGCTGCAGCAGTGGTATAACTCTAACCATGATGTTTAAGGAGTGGCTCAAAGAGTCCCAGCTAGTTGCTAATTTCAAAAGTCTGCCACAGTAGATTGGCAAAAAGCCAAGGAGTAGCCTAAAACAAGTGAAGCGCCGGAACACTAGAGTTGAAGGACAGTACCATGCCTATATGCTTATAGCAGAGGGTCTGGTCTACTTAACAAGATATTACAAATGTTTACACGTAAATAACTTCTTTATTGCTGCAGCCATGCACCGCTGCATGCCTGCCCACTTGCTGTGGCTTGCCTGCTTGCAGCTCGCCCAAATGCCTGGAAGGCAAGAAAGGTGCCGGAAGCCAAACACTGCTGGGGCGCAATTACCGTACCAACAGCCACATGCATCAAGCTAAAAACCGGTCGCAAGCGGGCAGATTCTCAGAATCTGCCCCTTTTCGACCGGTATTTTTGCATTTGGGATGCATCATCCCAAATGCAAAAATCGCAATTTAAGAAACCTCTAAATTGAGATTCCTCAAATTGCGATTGCATTTAAGGAATCCCAAATTGAGATTCCTTAAATGCAATGCATCAAAGTAAAAAAATAGCGATTTTGCTAATAGGAGTAGCAAATTACCATGAAGTTGAACTACATGGTAATTTGCAAAACTTTGAAAAATGCACTTTGTGCATTTTTCAAAGTTTCATGTTGCGCACACACATGCCCTTAGGGCATGTGTGTGCGCAACATATGTACACAGATCACAGAAGAAGCCTCAAGGCCCATAGGAATGAATGGGGAGGTATTCCTAAATTGCGATTCGCAATTTGCGAGCCGCAATTAAGGAATGTTTAGAAATCGCTATTTTTTAAGCGATTTCTACATGCATAGGCTTTTGCGATTCCTTAATTGCGATTCCTTAAAAATTGCAATTAAGGAATTGCAAAAGCCAACATTGATGCATGTGCCTAATAGATAGCCGGCTTGTAGATTCTTACACCAGGGCACAGCATGAGCCATGGGCCCACGGGTCTCTTCGCCTCGCCCTCGCCGCCTTCTCCTTTCTCCTGTGAACGCACTGAAAGTGCTACTTGCAAAACCCAACATCAACCTCAGCTCTTAGTTTCATCAAATTGGTGGAAAGAATCACAGTGAGGACCCTTTCCACAAAGGAGCAATCCTAATAGGGTAAGTTAAGCGCAACAGCAGCAGCATTGGGTATTAGCACCACCTAACCTGGTCACTAAGTAAAGCTCGGTGGTGAATTATGAAATGTGACAGACTCTGAACCAGATTAGGACTCTACTCTGAACTCCAACTCTAGTGCTGATGTGTCACAGGTGGCATCGCAGCGAGCTGAGGACCTAATTGGAGGAATCTTCCAGTGATTGGTAAAATTCTGAAGTGGAGGGTGTGGGAATGGTGATAGAAGGCTGCTTACTGTACACACAGATGAGACTGGCTGTTGGAGAGGGTACGAAACTCTAATCTCTACCGGCATACCCTGGACCAGAGATGGCATGATGTGGAACCGGAACTTGCCTCTAGTGTCAGTCAATACCCCACATGAGTTGACGGTTTGACTCGCACACTTTTCTTATTGTTTGTCTCATTTTGTATGGGTGATTTCTATCCTGAGCTGGGGATGGGGGGTTCTTGTTTGGGTCTGATGAGATGCCAACACACTGTGCAGAGCTTCTGCCTGCTTGGGGTGTTACTGGGACTAAGCCAGCATCATAGCCTGAGCCTTGTTAAACCATATCTCTAGCTAAGTTACAGAAAACTACACAGTGTATAAGAATATATCATGGAATGTCCAAGGGTTGAATAGCATGACTAAAAAATACCAGGTCCATCCCTATTTGAAACAGAGAGGGGTCCATATTGCTCTATTGCAAGAGACCTGTCTGACCAGACTGGAAGGATTAGGCCTACAAAAACATTGGAGCGGCCATACTTTTTACATAAAATGCTCTGTTTTTGCAAGGGAAGCTGTAATTTGGGAGTGACATGGGGTCCTGTTTTAGGTGCTGGAAGAAAGAGTTGACAAGGAGGGATGCTATATAGTGATTAAAGGGCTACTGGGGGTAGTTAATGTGTATGCTCCCAATACAGTCCATGCTAGATTCCTAGATAAGATGTCACAATAAATAGTATTGTAATGCCACACTCTGTCAATATTGTGGGACATTTAGTAGTGTTGGCAATCCTATGCTAAAGTGGACACACCCACCGCTGCAGAGCTCTCCCGTTACGTGCCAAGCAAAGAAGTTTTAAGACTGGCAGGATCAATGGAGGAGGATTGACACGTGGAGGGCGATGCCTCCATTTGACTATCTTTTTACTATGCATTACACCACTTACATGTTTGCTTTGATGCTTTGTACAAACCAGATGTCCATATGACGATTACTAATTCTGACTAGCTAGGTATGATCATATAAAATCATAACTTGATTGTTATAACGCTTGCTTGGGTTCAAACCTGAACTTGCATTACTAGTTGAAGACTAAAAGTTGAGAATCTCAAGGACCTGATTTTCCTGCATGCAATAGGGGAAGGGATCTGTAATTATTTTGCAGGGAATTAAGGCACAGCCTCTTCTGTCTTCAGAAAGGAGGATGCTTTTACATGAGTATTTAGGGGACAATGTATTGCAGGAGAAATGCGAGTGGATGATGATTCCTCAGTAGATAGCTCCCCTTCCCCGCTAAAACATGAAAAACATATAATAGATTCAACTACTGAGCACTTTCCACACCAAATGAACACAATGGTTGGGTGGGTCCTTATTCTTGACACAGATGCTATACTGAATAACTCCCGTCCAACTAAAAACAGTGTGCTCTGACTACTATCAAAGAAACATGGAGGTCAGCAGTATTATTGAGACAAGTGAAATGCATGAACAAACTGGTCTTTGTTGGACTGGGAGGTACCTGAAGGACTAGGGGAGTATTGCTATGAAAGTTACATGGATTACTACTCATTGGTGTTCGCTGGTTGGATTGCTGCACTAGCATATTTTAGGGAGAAATTATTACACTGCTATATCTGTATATTGTTCATGATACATAAACGCTGCCAATACTTGTGAAAACTAAACCTCAGGACAAACACTGATCAATTTGTCGATATACCTACTATAAAAATGTAAAATGAATATATTGAAAATGGCAATAAAGGGCCTAATTATGATGTTGGGCAGATGAGCGTCCAACTGACATCATAGTGGAATGGAACCGCCCGACCATAGGTCGGAGTTCCTCCCGCTGTATTTGCATGCGACCGCTCTGGGTGGTCAGAAACATCCATTTTACAGTTGCAGCTTGTGTGGTGGGTGAAAAAGGCCCACAGCACAAGCTACAATTGTTATATGGATGTTTGTAAACATCCCTGTACCATATTGATGTAAAAAATTTAGCTGTACAAAATATAATTTTTTTTTATTTATATAAAAATGTGTGTAAAATATATTAAATAATAAAATTAACTTAAAACTTTTTATTATATTTAGCATACATTTTACCAAATATAAGAAATACATTTAATTAAAAAATATTTAAACATACATATATAAAATGTAATATATATATATTTATTTACTTTAAAACAATTAATAAACTATCAATTTAAACTTATATCTATAATTTTATCACTATAAAAAAAATCAAATAAATATATGTATTTACATACACTTATCACAATCAATCTAATAAAAAACATTATAGAATAATTTAAATCATTAAAATACTTAATAGTCTTTAAAATTACATTTTGCTCTCAATTGAGTGCAACAGTAGGGAAAGTGTTGGACAGCAAGGAGTAAAAATTACTATTGCCACTACAGTTAGTGCAACAGTAGGGAATATGCTTGATAGCGAACTAGTAAAAATTACTTATCCCACCCCAGTGAGCGCAACAGTGTGGAAAGTGTTGGATAGCGGAGGGGTAAAAATTACTATTCTCACTCCAGTTAGTTCAACAGTAGGGAAAGTGCTAGATAGTGGAGGAGTAAAAATGACTATTCCCACTCCAGTGATTGCAAAAGTAGAGAAAGTGTTGGCTAGCGAAGAGGTAAAAAGTACTATCCCCATTCCAGTGAGTGCAGCAGTAGGGAAAGTATTGGTTAGCGGAGAGGTACAAATTACTATTCCCCCTACAGTGGGTGCAACAGTAGGGAAAGTGTTGGATAGCAGAGTGGTAAAACGAACTATTCCCACTCCAGTGAGTGCAACAGGAGAGAAAGTGTTGGATAGCGGATGGGTAAAACTCAATTTTCCCACTCCAGGGAGTGCAACAGTAGGGAAAGTGTTGGAGAGCAAAGTGGTAAAAATTACTATTCCCACTGAAGTGTGAGTAACTGTAGGGGAAGTGTTGGATAGCAGAGGGGTAAAAAATACCAATCCCACTCCAGTGAGTGCAACAATAGAGAAAGTGTTGGATAGCACAGGGGTCAAAATTACTATTCTGACTTCAGTTAGTGGAACAATAGGGAAAGTGTTGGATAGCGGATGGGTATAAATTATTAATCCCACTCCAGTTAGGGCAACCATAAGGAAAATGTTGGCAAGCAGAGGGTTAAAAATGAATATTTCCACTGGAGTCAGTTAAACATTTAAAACAAACAAAATATCAACAGCAACACAAAAGATTTTAACCCCTTCCCTGCGCATGACGGAACCACGCCGTCATGAGCCACGGGCTGGGGGTGTGCTCATGATGGCGTGGTCCCGTCATGCTTTGGCTGCTCCGCCCATGCGGCACTGATTTCCCACCTGTGCGGGCGAATTAGTGAGTGGGCGGGGTCATGACAGAACCACGCCATCATGAGCACAGCTTGCCCGTGACTCATTTTTTTTTTTTTTTTTTTTTAAATATATTTTTATTGCAGGAATCAGTAAACTGTTACAAATATGACCAGCATCAAAAATACACTGAAATCAATCGACTGCATCCCGTCCACCCCCCGCAGCACGTTTTTATACACTATCATCCAGCCCACAGTTCAAAAGTCGGGCGAAAAAATCCAGTGGGGGTTCAGCAGGAGCGAAAGGCTGGTCCGGATAATCCACTGTCCGTCCTCTGCTTTTCTAAACAAGCCCCCAAACCCAAAAGAAAGTCCCACCCACAAAACACTAACTTGCAAAGAAATCCCTCCCCCACCCAACCCCGCCATCAGTGTATGGTAGCAACCGCAATAGGATTCGTGAGAGGACCCAAGATGAGCGTATCAGTAACAGAAAACGCCATCGCCTATCGGGACTCAGGGCGCGCTGCTATCTCACTATCAGAGTCGCTGGGGGCGCAATAGTCTCTGAGGGCCTGCACTAGTGTCTCCCATTCCAGCGCTGTCTCCTGTGCTCGTTCGTTACGTTGTCTCCCAGCCAGTTGATATCTCAGCGTGCTTTCCCCCGCCGCCCACTTCAATAGTTCGCTATGCCATCTGCTCCCAGTCGGACCAGCTCGTGCCTTCCAGTTCCTGGTCACCTCTCGTTTGGCCAAGAGAAGCCCTAAATCAATAAATTTACTGGAAATTTTGTTTTTGGGGGTATGTGGAAACCAATGCAACAGACCCACCGCCGCATCAACCGATAGGGGTCTCCCCGTCACCTCCGTCAGGGTCTTCTCCACCTCCACCCAGTAGGAGGATAGACCCGGGCAGGCCCACAACATATGGAGGAGGTCTGCCTCTGGCGCCGGGCATCTGGGGCAGGCTGTCGAGCCCGTAGCGAAATACTGTTGGATTTTCGCCGGGGTCAGGTATGCCCGATGGAGTACATAATAGTGGACCAACTGAAAACGGGCGTGACGCGTCCCCTTCCAAGCTCGCCGCACGAGCTGAGACCAGGTCGCTTCCGGGATTTCCTTGCCTATGTCTGCCTCCCAACGGATCTTGAGGGTCGTAAGGGGGGTCAACCCTTCATTGATCAATCTACCGTAGAGGCAGGTGACCGCCTTCACCGTGCCCGCAGACATCATGACGTATTGGCACACCGGAGACGTAGGAGGTTCCTCCTGTCCGCCTTTCCAATGCGCCTGGATCGCACGGACCAGGGCCGAGTGCAACAGGAAGTCCCCTGGGGGAATCTCGAATCGGTCAATGAGCTCCTGGAAAGGCAAGAGTACCCCGGCCTCATAAAGATCCCCCACCAACTGCAACCCCGCGTCCTCCCAGTCCGCCAATCGTGACCAATCCCCGCCATGGGGCAACGCCGTCAGCATCCCCAATGGTATTTCCGGCGCATACGGTATCCGGAGTTGGCCCCTGGCGTGAGCCCGGTTCCAGCTCAGGCGGATGGTCTTTTCCTCCAACGTCAGGTCCTGTAAGGTCAAACGTTGGCGTAGAGCTATGAAAGATAGGACATGCCTGGCGATCCCTGTACCTCTCCTGTCCTCCGGGCCTCGGAATTCCCTGGCAACCTCCTGGGTGAGGGTCTGGAGCTGCGCCGCCAGATAGTATTTCTCGAAATCCGGCACCGCAAGACCACCCTCGGCTTTCGGCCTCATCAGGGTCTTAAGGGCCACTCTACGGCGGCCCGAGCCCCAAAGGAATCCGGTCATCGTCGACCGTAGGAGCCTAAACGTGGCTGGCGGGATCCAAACTGGCAGCGCCCGGAAATAGTATAGCAGTCGGGGGAGAGCCACCATTTTGAGGAGGGCGACCCGCCCCGCCAACGAAAGCGGCAGTGTAGCCCAGAAGTCCATATTCCCCCGTAGAGCTCGACTGCATCTGGCGATGTTTCCGTCCAGGAGGTCAGACGGATCATGATAAATGTACACCCCCAGGTATCTGAAACAGTCAGGTTCCCATCTAAGTCCTCCATTGAGGACTGGGCTAGGGGTGCCTCTACGGACCGGGAAGAGGCATGTCTTGGTCCAATTTACCCGTAGGCCCGAGACCGCCCCGAACGCCGTGAGCGCCGTCTTAGCTCCATGTAGGGCCTCGACTGGGTCCTCAAGGAAGAGTAATAGGTCGTCGGCATATAACGAAACATGGTGCGGGCCCGAAGGGGTCCAGAAACCACTGTAATGCGCCCCCGACCGGAGTAGCACTGCGAGGGGCTCCACCGCCAGCGCAAAGAGAAGTGGGGATAACGAACAGCCCTGTCTCGTGCCCCTTCCTACCGGGTACTGTGAGGAAATTAATGGGCCCGCCCGAACCCTGGCCGACGCGGAGGCGTATAAGACCGCGGTCCATCTGATGAAGCCCTCACCGAGGCCAAACCGTCGCAACACCGTGTGTAGGTAGTCCCATTCCAGGCTATCAAACGCCTTCTCTAAGTCCACCGACAGGACCACTGGGCACGGAGCATCTATTAGCGGCTCACCCAGCAAGCGGAACAACCTACGGATGTTCATTGTCGTGTTGCGCTTGGGGATGAACCCGGCCTGGTCCTCATGCACTAGGGAGGCCATGTGGCCAACTAGTCTCGAGGCCAGGATGCTGCTCAGAATCTTATAATCGACCGTCAGCATCGATAAGGGCCGGTAGGATGCCGGATCGGTTGAGTCTCGCCCCGGCTTGAGGAGGGGAACCACCAGGGCCTCACGCATCGAGCCAGGCAGTCGGCCAAGCCTCTTCGCCTCTCTATAAACAATCACCAGTCTCGGAGCCAGGAGGTCGGCATAGGTCGCATAAAATTCCACAGGAAGACCGTCTAGTCCTGGGGTCTTGTTCCGCGCCATCCTTTTGATGGCGCTGCGGATCTCCCCCAGTTCGATATCGGAACCTAGGGCTTTCGCCACGTCAGGCTCCACCACCGGGAGCTCTAGGGGTCCCAAATAGTCCTCAAGAAGGTCGGGGTCTTTGGCAGCACGACTGCGATACAGCTGATCGTAGTAGTGCCGGTAGCAGCCTAGAATCTCCGGTTGAGTGTGCACCATGGTCCCGTTCGCCATACGCATGGATGTTGTCAGTGAGGTCTGGCGCGTAGGGTTAGCCAGCCATGCCAGCAATGCACTCGATTTATCCCCTTCTGCAAGGGACCGAACCGTATAGGCGTTGTGGTCGAAGCAGCGCAGCCGCTCGACCTCAGCCGCCACCGCCTCCTTCGCCTCCGCCGTGCGTCCCTGGAGTTCAGGGTGCCCGGGGCGGCGGAGCTCCAACTCCCGAAGCTTCCGATCGGCCACCTCCAAGTCATCGAGGATAACCCGCCTCATACCTACCTTCTTGGTGATGCAATAACCCCTCACCACCACCTTAAAAGCGTCCCATTCCAGCGCTCTCGAGCTCGCAGAGCCCCCGTTGGACGCGAAATACTCCTCGATCTTATCACCTAAGTCCGCTCTGAAGACAATGTCCTCGAGTATCTCAGGGCGTAACTTCCAGGTGGGCACCGCCGGCGCCCCCGGAAACCAGCGAAGGGCTAGCAGGAGGGGGTTATGGTCCGAGATGGTCCTAGTCAGGTATTCGGAACGGATGGCCGCTGAAACCAGTTCAGTCGAGCCAAGAAACCCGTCCAGCCGAACGTGCAACTCGTGAAGGCCCGAAAAGTAGGAGTAATCTCTAGTGTTGGGGTGTTGCGCTCTCCAAATATCCGTCAAACCCCACCGTGTCTGCCAGTCTCTACGGCCCTTGGCCACGCGGCGGACCGGAGAATCAGGGAGGGGCGGGTGCGAGCGATCGGTCTCCACATCCACCACTGAATTGAAGTCCCCACCGAGCAGGAGGGGCCCCGTGAAAAAGTGGGCTAGCGAGCCCGATAACCTAGAAAGGAAGGCAATCTGGTCCATGTTAGGTGCGTAAACACAGCAAACGTTCAGGTCCCTCCCCCCCAGAGTACCAGAGATGGCCACGTAACGCCCCTCGGGATCTACCACTGAGTTTGTGACCTGGAAGGGAACCCCAGCCCGGATCCAGATTAGCGCCCCCCTGGCATACGCCGAGTACGACGTGTAGAAGACCTGTCCCCTCCATCTACGCTGTAGCGCCGCCCCTTCCGCCTTGTTCAGATGGGTCTCCTGCAGTAGCGCCATTTGTATTCCCCTACGCACTAAATAAGCGTGGACTTTGTGCCGCCTAGACATGGTATGAAGCCCCCGCACGTTCCAAGTAATACACTTCACATTAGCAACGTCAGCCATTGTCCCATACTGTGCGTGCAAAGTCTCCCCATCTGGGTCTCAGCAATAGGCAAACAACAATCCCCCCAACACTGATGGCGGCCATTTCCCCCAACCAAAACTCAACAAATCTTACGTTGCCCAAACCCCTGCCCACCCTCCCCAGAATAGGACCCAAATAACTCCATCTAGTTCCCATCCAAACCATGCCCTCAAGAAACACCCTCGTCCCAAACTAATCCTACAGTCGCCACCGTAGGAAGGCCTTAAGGGCCAGGTGCGGGCTGGGCGGTGGCAGTGGGCCCTCGATGCTCAGGCCGCCAGAACTAAAGCAAGCCCTAAACAGTAACGGAAACCCTCGGGGCAAAGGCAGGGCACCCCACCCCCCGCTTCTCCTGTGGTCATGTTGAACCATCGGCTCCCTCCACCCCCGCTACGGGCCCCCACCCAAAAGGATACAGCTCACCCCGTCAACCCTGTCCATCAAGAAGGTCCTCAACCGATTTTGGTGTAATCACCGGTGTGCCGGTACTATCTGTCACCGAGTTCTCCGAGTCCGTCGATGCCCCCTCGTCACCAGGGTTCTCTTCTTCTGCGATAGCATCCTCTCGTGACCCAGACAGGGCAGACAACACCTCCAATACACCTTTCCGCTCCGTCGATGTCTCTGCAGTAGTAGGGCCGCCTGAACGGCCCCGGCGACTCCGCACCCTCGTGGACCGCCGTCGCTGTCCCGGCTCCGCCGTTGTCTGAGATGTGGAGGCGAAGCCATCTTTCCCAGCTCTATAAAGTTCAAGCCAGTTACAGGCATCCTCCGGGGTATCAAAAAATTGAGTCTTGTCATCTACAATGACGCGGAGCCTTGCAGGAAATAGGAGCGAGTATTGAATGCCCTCGCTCCGGAGCTCGCGCTTGATCGCCAAGAATGAGTACCGCCTACGTTGGGTTTCATAGGTGTAGTCCGGGAAGATGTTCACCTGGCTGTTCTCCACCTTGAAAGGGCCATTATGTCTAGCGGCATTGAGGATGAGGTCCCTGTCGCGAAAATGTAGGAGGCGCGCCACCACCGGGCGCGGCGCCCGGCCCAGTTGCGGTGGCCGTGCTGGGACTCTATGAGCCCGTTCAAGGGTGTAGAAAGAGGATAGGCCCTCCGGGGCTACCGTGTCTCGGAGCCAGGCCTCCAAGTAGGCCACCATGTCGCCATCCTCGATCTTCTCTGGCAGGCCTACCACTCGGATGTTGTTGCGCCTGTTACGGCCTTCCGCATCCTCCGCTCGCTGTTCCAGGGCAGAAATCCGGGTTAGAGCATCTTTCATTGCCGCGGCCAGGGTTCGCTGCGCCGGCTCCAAGGTTTTCACCGAACCTTCTACTTCTTTGACCCTGTCCGATAGCTTGCCATGATCCGCCCTGAGGAGGCCCAGACTCGTCGCCACCTGGGCAATGTCCTGCTGAAGGGCCGAGCGTGTGGTCGCAATCGCTTCCAGGACGCGATCAAACTGTTGCTGCAGCGGTGCGCCACCAGCGGCCCCCGGGTTGCCGCTGCCTTCCTTGTCTGGGGTCTCCGAGTCAGAGGCGGCCGGGGTGGGCCCCTTGGCCCCTCTCGGCTTCCCCATATCGCGGGAAGCGCACAGTGTGGGCTCAGATAAAGGTGCCACCGAGTGCGGGCGCCGACTATAACTCTCCCGAATGGAGGCCCTCGGGATGAAGGCTGGTGATCCTCTTCTCCAGGGCCAGGTGGATCTCCACAGGTTCGGCTCGCGCCACCACCGTGCCGTCTGAGAGCGCTGAGGAGGAGGCGGAGACACTCGGCGCCAGGCCGGGCAGGGCCGTCTGGTTGACGAGGATCCGGAACGAGGGCCACCCACACCTCCAGAGACTTTGTGGCCCCAGGGGGTTATGCTTCCCATGGGATCGGGACGATCGGGGGATGCAGCCAGGCGCCGCGTCGGGGGTCGTCACCACCGCCGGGACCTCCAGGCGTCCGCGTGCCGGGGTTTACTATGGTAGGAGCTTCCGATCGCCCGGGCGCATTCATCAATACCAGGGTCTCAGCAGGGCAGAGTCCAGCTCCTCACTCTCCTGGAAAACACAAGAGCGGAGGGCACGTTATGACCAGCGGCGTTCATCCAGGCTAATGGCCCCGTCCAAGGGGACAAAGGGGTCCGGGCGCCATATTGGGTCGCTCTCCCCGGGACCTCAAACTTCGTGTTTCGGGCAGATCACCACTCGTCCAGGCCGCGCCGGGTGTCTCAGTGGGGTCCAGTTGGGCCGAGCGACGATTTGCGGGGGCTAGGGTGCCCCGCGGCCTCCGATTAACAGGATAATTCCGGGCTCAGTCCCGGAGCCGAGCTCTCAGGCGACCATCGCCATCGGCGCCCA
Organism: Lissotriton vulgaris; assembly: GCF_964263255.1. Classification (NCBI taxonomy): domain Eukaryota; kingdom Metazoa; phylum Chordata; class Amphibia; order Caudata; family Salamandridae; genus Lissotriton; species Lissotriton vulgaris. The sequence continues at coordinate 550,955,540 of NC_141697.1, forward strand.
AGCCACGCCCCCCCTTGCCCGTGACTCATGACGGCGTAGTTCCGTCACGAGCATGACGGCGCCGTGCTCAACCCCCACCTACCCCAAGGCTGTGGCGGGATTAGCGCCACGGCCAAGGAGTTAAACAACAAAAATATGAAACATATATATTAAAAAAAAATTACAAAAGATAGAAACAGATTATAATGTTAAAAATATCTAACAAAGACCTAGAAAGATTATTTAAAAATATCTAAAAGTAATTTACAATTAAAAAAATATTTTTAAATAGAAATTATTTATAAACAAAAACATTAATTATTACATAAATGTAATCTTCTTTATTGTCTACCCTATAACACCACACAATTCACAACAAACATCTAAGTTTTTTTTAAAATGTACCACCATATTTACCATAATTATTATTAATTAAAGAACAAATTAAAACAGATACAAATAAACGTACTCCCTCTAATGAAACCAAAACCCACACACAAAATAAAAATGAATAATACCGTAAATATTTATTTCTTGATTAATTAATATTAATAACCAACTAATTATCAATTAATTAAAGATAAATACTTTCCACCCTCTACCCTAATAAACACTACAAACCACACGTAAAAATCATTACTCAATTTCCATTAATAAATTAATATCAATAACGTATTATTTAATTTAAAATAATTTACTTCTCCCCCTTTACAAATATAATCCCCACATCTTACATCTAAAATGAATTACACAATCACCATATGTAAATGTTAATTAATTAACTAGCATTAATTAACAAACAATTATTATTTAATTATAAATAAATTACTTCCCACCCTATTCCCTACAAACACCACCCGCCCCAAACAAATGACACAATTAAAATCATGAATTACCAATTAATTAATAATATTTACCAATCAATTATTAATGCATTAATTCCCACAATTAACACTATAAAATATACATTAAATACATATTTATAAATAAATATAATAATACATGTATTATAAGTAAAGTACTTCCCACCCTATTCCCCTATAAACCCAAAACCTTCTCCTAAAAAAATGACACAATCAACATATTTCCAATTAATTAAATATTTAATTAATAATAATTAACAACCAATTAATAATTAATTAATAATACATTCACTCCCACAATTAACTCTATAAAATCTAAATTAAAATATTACTAGTACATAAAAAAAAATCATTTATTATAATTAAATTACTTCCCACCCTATTCCCCCATAAACCCACAACCCACTACAGAACTAAAAAACGCAAAATTTAATTAAAATAAAATTAATAACTACTGAAAGTTTAACACATATATTAAAAACAAAAGCAATTTTTATACAAAAAAATGGATCACATGCTTAAAAAATACATACTAAAATACATCACACTAATTAAACATCGACATTTGAAACAACTACATTTTTGCAAACAATATAAATAACTTCTATATTTCCAAAAACGGTTTTTGTTACCTGCAAGTCGATATTCTTAACTACGATATTATTGCTGTCAATATTTCTGTATCACAATGTTTCCAACTTGATGTTTGTGTATGCCGACATTTAAAACTCAATATACTGTCTGTACACCCCACACGGTGCAGGGATGTGCCCCTCAGGTTCCATAGCGGAGAGCCAGGGGCGAAAGGGGCCCTGCTAGGAGCCCCCAAAGTCACTTCCCGCCTGCATTTTCATGGCGGACCGGGGCAAGTGGAAAGCGACATCATAATCCTGGCGGCGGAGCTGAGGCTGCTCTGCTGTCATTGTGGGTTTACCATTCTGCCCGCCGCCCTGACGGGCTCTGTAAGCCTGTCGGAAGTGGAGCAGAATCCACCCCGCAGTTCTCCCACAGACCGCATGTATTGTAATTTGGCGGTCGGAGAGAAACCATTGATGTCAGGCGGAAAGCTTACGACTAACTGTCGGATGGCTTTCCACCCAACATCGTAATCGGGCCCATAGTGTGTTGAAAAAAAGAAAGGGGCATACTATCAAGGGGGTTTATCTCCGTTTTTTTGGCTTTAAAAGCCAAGAAAGCGGAGATAAAATTATCTCCCTATTATCTAGCTGTCGCTAACACCAGTTAACGACAGCTAGTAGGAGATAGCGACCATCTTAGGCCCCACTTTGCATGTCAGTGACATTTATCACTAATGACATGCAAAGTGGGCGTGCCAAGATGTTAGCGACTGGAAACAGTCGCTAACATCGCTATCTCCTATTACCAACTTTTGGAGATATTCGCGCTAAGCGCGAATATCTCCAAAAGCTAACACCTGCCCTGAGAAGGTCTTAGCCATGTTATCCAATGGGAGGTGGATAACATGGCTAAGAGCATTAGCTCGGTAATGGATGAATATCGCGGACTTTTCAGAGATATTCATGCATTGCTGCCGATTTTTATCGCATTTGCGATAAACCTTGGTAATACCAAGGTTTATCTGCGATAAAAATCGCTGCAGCTCCGCCGTAAATTTTTGTCTCTAACCAAGCAATAGCGATAATTATCGCTATTGCTTGGTAATATGCCCCAAAATCCTTAGAGGATTACCACCACTTATAGTAAGTCTGAAGTTGTTTAAAATGTACTCTTTAGGAAGAAGCGCTAACACTCTGAATAGATAAAGTGAAAATTCTAGAATTATGTGGCTGTGGCACTGGCCGGCACTAAGGGCCTCATTAAGAGAATGACAGCTATATGGCTGGGTACCACTACACCCCACCAGGTTGCGAGTCGCCTGGTGTCGGTGCACCTGGAATTATTGTCGTGCTTGAACTCCAGACCCGTTTTTATTGAGTTAAGAGCGCTCTGGATGGAGCTACATTCAGCATTGGCAAGACCTGTTGACTGGGGCACGTCAGAGACCCGCCCGATCTACTGCAACATCACGAGGGGTGATGCCAAGATCAAAATAAACATCAGGACACCAGATCAGTCGGGCATTCAGGGGATGGACACATGGCTGTAAACAATACAGAGGACAGTACCCTCCCACCAAATACCAAAAATTAAGTTATAATAACAAGACATACAAACCTTTCTCAAAATCCGAGCGAAGTGGACAATAAAAAAATCAAAGAGCAGAAGGACAATATGCCTTGAATTTTAAATTTCAATGCTCACATCCTTATGTAAACTGTTATTAGACAAATCTAATTACATCACATAGTTTGGGGCGAAGATGTAGCCTTAAGGCTAGAGTGGTCGACTTCTAAGCTGTGGAACCGGTTCGAGGCACGGCAACGACGTTCAAAACCCCTGTGATCCTGGGCAAATCACTTGCCTAACAAAAATGAACGTGTTCTTCTGTAGCGAAACTGGTGCTCATGTAAAGTGCTCTCATACCCGATGCCTCGGGTCTAGTTCGCGCTATATAAAACGAAAAAAATAGATATGTGGTCTGTATAGTACTTCAGATGGAAACAATGTCTGATGAGCACAGTTCGTAACTTTCTTAGGGTTCTTCAGAAATATTAAACCTGCTAATGAGCTGCTTTGTCATCTTCCAATCACTGTTGAAGCATAACAATGTAGCAAATTGACCGAGATGAATGCGCCTGAGGAATATTGGTCACCGAGAAGTCCTCCATTTTGCGAGAAACGCGGAATACCACATACAATGTGCGCCATTGTTTCTGCTCCAAAATCATAGGCCCTGAAGCACATTATGTCACCTTTAGTTTTTAACTCTTGAAAAGAGCTCAATTATATGGATGTAACTAACCGAGGGGCATATCATCAAGAGGGGGCAATAAATATCGCTAAGTGCACTTAGCGCTAGGATAATTATTGCCATCCAACCCAGAATTTTATCGCAGAGATAGCGTGCAAGCTGCCTAACTGTGTGATTATCGCTGGAAATCCAGCGATAATCACACAACTTTTGGCGATAGCTTGCTGATAGGGCCTCACATACTTAGCCATGATATCCACCTTCCATTGGATATCATGGCTTAGTCAGTTTCAAAGCAGGCGTAAGGAAAGTAGCGATAACAGAGGTTATCGCTATTTTTCTTGTCGCTATGCTGCTTTGTGTGAGGCTTGATAATAGGAGAAATGTCGCTTAGCGACATTTCTCTAGTTATCCTGGGGAGGAAGGCCCACTTTGCATCTCATTAGAGATGCTAAGCTCGGCGTTGAGGGAAAGGCGAAGAAGCATGGATTCACGCGTTACCGTGTCCTTGCTAATAGGGAGTTAGAATTAATTATCGCCGCTTTTTGGCTGAAAACGGCCGCCAAAGCGGCAACAACTTTTTAACGCCCCCTTGTTGATATGCCCCTTATTCATTAACTCGCAGGTCTCTTGGCAAAGAAGCCTTGAAGATCCGGTTGAATTAACGTATGCTTCAATCTCATAACTTATTAAAGTAATTATAAACAGAGCCTGAGGCGCTAATTTCCCTGTACTGCGTCCAACGTTACTGACAATTGCGTCATGGTTGTTGGCCTGCGTTTTCTATACATTTAAATAACTCGGCCTGCATAAAGATGTCTGAACAGCTATTATCTGCGCTCCTGTATCGGTGCCATGTATGAAAAATGCTGGCGTTCTTTGCTAACTTTACACCTGGGCGGCGGAGCCAGAGCAAGAAAAGAATTGTAAATAAATTATACTGTGCAAGACTGGGATGGAAATCTTTGTCTTACACCAAGGAAATCAAAAATATTCGCTTAATTACACTTGATAAGGATTATAATGAGGGCCCGAATCGATCGGTTCCTTAGCGATGGGATTCAGAGCAAAATTAACAGCTTCAAAGAAGCGAGACGATAAAAAGGGCCTCCATTCTTCTCCTAAAAATGTGTACGAACAAGGGGGCATATTACCAAGCAATAGCGATAATTATCGCTATTGCTTGGTTAGAGACAAAAATTTACCGCTGCGCGGCGGCGATTTCTACCGCGAATAAACCTTGGTATTACCAAGGTTTATCGCAAATGCGATAAAAATCGCCGCAATGCATGAATATCGCTGAAAAGTCAGCGATATTCATGCATTACCGAGCTGATGCTCTTAGCCATGTTATCCATCTCCCATTGGATAACATGGCTAAGAACTGCTCAGGGCAGGTGTTAGCTTTTGGACATATTCGCGCTTAGCGCGAATATCTCCAAAAGTTGGTAATAGGAGATAGCGATGTTAGCGACTGTTTTCAGTCTCTAACATCTTGGCACGCCCACTTTGCATGTCATTAGTGATAAATATCACTGACCTGCAAAGTGGGGCCCAAGATGGTCGCTATCTCCAATTAGCTGTCGCTAACTGGTGTTAGCGACAGCTAGGTAATAGGGAGATAATTTTATCTCCGCTTTCTTGGCTTTTAAAACCAAAAAAGAGGAGATAAACCCCCTTGATAATATGCCCCAAGCTCTTTCAATTTTCTTTAATTGATAAACGGTTTGCCTTCTTTACTGGTTCTGCGAACGAAAGGCAGACCATGTGACTTACTAGTGTTGACAACCATGGTGTTGTTTTTGTTGTTTTGCAGTAAACCTCAAGCCCTCTCTGAAAGTCCTGAAGGCCATGAATAGTCCAGTCCAATAGCCCAGTGGCATCTGCATAGGGCATGTCTGACATACGTCGGCCATCCTATCTTTGCATGGCAAGATTGTGGGTTCTCTAAGGCTATCCCTAGGCCCACAACACAGATGTTGACTTACATGGGTGCATTTACCCTCTCATCTTTCATTTCAGCTGTCACTTAACTTAATATATTCAAGATGTATCTGTACAAAAACCCTATCGCCTGCAGTAATTTTCATTGCATGCCTCATGTGTCCACCTTCCTCCTGCTAGGGATCGCCCATCCCCATCAAGCATTGTTTTCAAGTTTATGAACTATGCATTCCATGAGTTATGTGGATGTGAGAGACCTTTCTGAATAACCATCAACCTCGCAAGTGTGTTATCACGTTACTTTGAGGTAGTTTGTTTTCTACCACATTAATAGAATTGTCTCTGACACCGAAGTTTCTAACTCCTACAACAGTATGTTGGCATTGAATTTAGCCTCCATGTCCAACAGTAAAAGTAAGCTGTGCTGCGTGGTTTTGCTAGAACCCCTTTTGGGAAAGAAGACACTTTTCCTGAGTCCAGTGTACAACTGGTGCTAAAGCGCTACTTGGACAAGGGATCAAACCACTCAGTCGAGCACTGGGTTTTTTGTTTAAATAAAATTGAGGAGACACTAACAGTCTTAGGAGCCCCATCAGATTTCCAATCAGCAATCATTTCAACTACTCTATCAAGGTTAGTCAATGACCCTTCAGTTGTCTTTTAAATGGCCACTGGGATAAAAATGCCTGGAAATTCAGCTTGGTAGAGTAGGCTGCTACGTTTTTAGGTCTCGCCTGCCAAGGCGCTTGCGCATTGCTGGCGAGAGATATAGAGGGGCACCAAAAAATCCTACTTAGGTCTCGCCTGCCAATGCGCTTGCGCATTGCTGGCGAGAGATATAGAGGGGTACCAGAAAATCCTACCAAGAGGGCTTTGGAATGCGGATTATCGCCAGTACATGTGCGACAGGCGCGCGCTCGCCATTTGCTCCCCGCCCCCCACCATCAGACTTGAAAGGAAGCCGCTCGCACACCACCATTTGTCTGTGCCTCTGCATCAGACTTCAAAGACTGCCACACCCCCGCCCACCCCCGCCACCACAATGCCGAGAGCTTGTCCTCACTGTAGTCACGTTCCAGCAAAGTTCTTTCACGTTAAACTTTACCTTGCTTTTCCTGCTTTGACTGGAATTTGCTACAGAGACCCTCAAAAGGGAATTTGAATGCAATTACCAACAAAATAATACATTTGCAAAAAAATACATATGTATACACAGCACATGTATCAAAGCAAGATGGGCACACATGCACACAAAACATCGTCTCACTCTAGTATACCACTGTACTACCGAAAGAGCCTGTGAAGCACATATGTGAACGTGCATGCACACACACCTCCCCGAGGGCTCCCCTTTGCCAATTTGGTCACAGTAAATCCAACTTCCATTCACCTGCTGTGCCCTGCTACATCTTGCTCACCTTGGCACGTGGAATGTGCAAACTAGCTGCATACGTCTAGCATCCGGCACCCTATACACCTAAAATGGCGATGCCAAACCATGAAACGCAGCCCCATACCATCCTGTATCAGCTTACAAGACCAGAATGCAATTAAGGGTCAATGGAAGATCTTGAAAACTGAATGACTTCACACTACAAGAAGCTGAACAGGGAGACACCATACAAAGGTCAGGCATGCAGCAACGGCACGGGAACTCCTATCGGAGGGTTTTGAGAGCCTTCTCCAGTGGTTGAGCGCACTGTTTATTAGGGACAAATGCATTCAAGCGTCCCTGGGAATTTTTTTTAATAAGCCCTCCTTGGATATTTCTATGGTCTCAGTCCTCCAACTACTTGCAACAGACTACATTGTGGCAGCACCATTTCACTCCATACCGCAGCAAAAAGTAAAGATGTCCAAATTAAACGAACGCACTGTATTTCAGGTGCCTTTCATTTCGCACATGCTGCTTCTGAAAATGCGATCTGTGTGAGTGCGTAAACTTTCCTTCAGCCCATGCTAACCTCGATGCATCGGCTAAATAGCAGGCATGTTTACACACAAAACTTGAAACAGTACTGTCCATAACAATATAACTTTTCACACATGGGGCTGTTTTCGGATGTATACGTTTGATCTGCAAAATTTACGAAACCTATGGACTTTGTTTCAGAAAATGTGTCAACAGCCGCCACCCATTGAAGTGGAAAGAGTCTATATGCTTGACAATGCCAGGCTGCCCCGGGCCACCGAAGGGGGCCACCTAAGAGGGCGGCCACCCTTAGTGCCACAGGATGGCACAGACCCCCAAAGAGCGGTCTAGTGTTTTGGGACTCCAATGATGTCACTGCCGGCAGGGAAGGGCCGGAGCCAAAGGTATATGGCCTGGGGTCGCGGGCCTGGCGCCCTCTTTGACCTATGATCGGCTGCATGGACGGTCCCTCTCCCCCTTGTCCTGGACGAGCGGTGCTGCCCGGATGCTGTTTTCCCCACGGGGTGAGTGATTTCCCTCGGTCCCTCCCCCTCTTCTCCCTCCTCCTGGGTCCTCCCCTGGGTCCCTGCTGTCGGGGCTGCCTTCCTTGGACGGGGGTGGTTTGCAGGAGTGGGGCGGGGGGGGGGGCCGGGACCTGCGTGGGTGCATGCACGGTGTAGGGATGGGGGTGGTGGGCCTGGGCGTGTGGGGAGCGGTCCGTCCTCTATGCGCTGGTGTGTTTAATCTGCATGGCAGGCTTAGGATGGGAGCTGGTGGTTCTTGCGAGGCTGTGGGGCTCGGGGTCCGGTCCGACCCAACTCGCGTTTAGAGCCTGTGCTCCGGGGGAAGGATATTGGGCCCGAGGCGGGTGTTGTGCTGGCGGGGGGCCTCGGTCAGGCTCCGAGAGCCGCCCTGCACTGTTTCCCTTGACGGACAGGATGTTTTTTTCTGGTTTCTGCCTTTGCGTGTGCCGCTGCGGCACAGCTGCTGTGGTGGACTAGTGCCGCTCCCTGTGCTTTTGGGTCTGGGCACAGTAAATAGCTCTGCCTTTGCTGGGGAGGGGGGCTGTTGGTGTTTGTGCGGGCCCCTACCTCATTTTGCTTCGAGCCTCATCTCGCCTCCTTGCGCGGAGCCCCTCTTGCCTCGGTTGACCCACCCCCGACATCGGGGGGGGGGGGGTCTCGCAGCATCCGCGGCTCTCCTGCTGGCTTGGTGCCTTGCTGCAACAGGGGTTTTTGTGTCGTGCCTCGGCGCCGGAGCCGGTCTGGGCGGCGCGGAGGAGTCTTGGGGATTTGGTTCTTCTGGGGCACCCGTAGGGTCTTGGCGTGGTTGGGCCTGCAGCGGGAGGGGTGGCTCCTAGCGTGGGTCTGGTTAGGCCGCACGCTACAGCAGGCATTCCGGGCGAGGGAGGAGGGGGGAGGACATTGTAATGGAATAAACATCCTGGCTGAGCAGCATACTAAGGCATGTTGTGGGGCGCATGCGTGTCACATGATGCGGCACTTTTTGCCAATCAGTGAGCCAGATCTTGTTATTGTCAGGGAGAGAGGCGGTCCATGTACGGTCTGGCTTGCGGGTCTATATTGAACACAGGTTAAGTGCCTGCGCTTGGTTAAATATAGAATCAGGCACGACTTGGAGAATAAGTTCTCGGCTGCCTTGGAAGTGACCGCCTTCCCGCCTCCTGGATGTGTTGGGCCCCCGATTCGATGGCAAGAGCTCCATCTAATTTGCCCCGGGTTATCTCACAGGCAGCAGAGAGCGTGGCGGAGTGGTCTGGCCATGGAGTCGGAGTCCCAGTCCCTCCGGCGGCTGGAGTTCGAGTCTCAGTGCCACAGTGAATTTTTAATTATCCGCTTTTGGAACACGCTCATGCCACCTAAATTAAATTAAGAGGATCCTATTAAAAAAGTGTAAACATTTCTGCATTTCATTGTAGACATAAGCGCAAATAGATTAAATTGAAAAACTGCTGCAATATAGTACATTAGTGAAAATTATTATTTTAAAACTAATCTAAAAGTTAAAGGTGATTTCAGTGGAAGAACAGCAGCAACAGTGATATATGTAGACAATGGTGATAGCATTTAAAGATATGAAGCATACATGATATTGTGCGCATGAATGTTTTAGCTCAAGTTCACTGGCGATGTGGGGCGGGGCAAAAATGCCAAACCCTACGAGGTGGGTGCAGTTTGATGGAAGAGAGATGACATTTGTGCAAGAGTGGCTCTCTTCATTACCCTTCCTCTCCTTGTGTTCTTTGTCTCATCAAAGTTGTGCTTTGCCACTATTTCATAATAACAATGAAGATAGAATAGGGATGACTGTGATTACGGTGAAATGTGGTAATAACAGTTGGGAGGAAATACGAAGGAAACTGAATTCAAGTAATTGATCCAGTGAAAATCAATTGTTGTTTGCTATTTGCACCCATAATTGTTAGCCTTTCATGGTGGGTGGAGGCAGGCCTGCAGGCTCAGTCACTCAATGCTATATTTCATCCTTCATACTGTATATTGCACTCAGGTGCGTGGCACTGGCTGGGCCTAGCTTCAGAAACTTTTCTTCCTCTCTTCCACATGTTGTTATATGACATCCCTTTATTAATGGAATAACTGCACTTTCACGGCGGAAGCGCTTCACACAGAGTTGTGGATATCATGGGTGAAAATGGAGAATATTAGGATAGAGTTGCTTATGGACACGTGGCTAGGGGAGGTGTTTCTATTGACACTTGCAAGGTGCATTTTCCCCTAGCCCGTCCAGCCCCTCCCCCCTCCACACCCCCAGGCCAGGTGTGATGTCTATGTGGGGCTGGGTTGGGGATACTTTCACGTTTTGTTATATGTCCATGCAGGCTACTATGCAGAAAAGGATGCTGGGGCACTCCTCGTTGAAAGTCACAGGAGTGATCATGGGTAAACGAGTGTCGGCACACTGGGGTCGGTGGGCCCGAGGTAACGGACAACATGTCTGGTTTGAGGCTAATGTGTTTTCTAATTACAGATTGTATGTTGGCAAAGAATTAGACAGAGAAGACTTTTGGATTTCATGGTTTGATCCCCGGTGCCGGCGGTATGTAAGCCCAGCACCACGTCATGCTGGGCAATAGCTTGCTTAATCTTCCCGAGGGTCCACAGCGCTGGGACACCACTTCGGAGGTAGCTGTGCACTTTACAAATATCGTTATTTAATTTTGCGATGCCCAGCAACCGACACGCATACATGCTGGGATTCAGGGGTAATCATGTTCTTCTTGTGTCAGAAATTAGATGCCCCCTTGCAAAGTAACTGGTGCTATCATATTGGGGTGGGCGGACACACAAGGCAGTGCGGTTCTGGCGCAGCTTTTGTGAGTGACTATGTACAGCACTGTTAAATGGGAATGTGAGGTGGGTGTATGACAGCCTCTGCGCTTGGTTGAGTGCCCCACTATTGTTTGTGAACTGTCGGTGTGTAGAGTGTGGGGGGTTGGGTGACAGCAATGTGACAGGGGGAGCGTTTGGTATCTCTTGAGCACGTCACCACTGTGCATGAATGCACAGCATGGGTGTGTCACAGATGTTTATATACCATCATTATGTACCTTCTCTGCGAGTGTGTGCAGGGTCACAACTTTTTGAGTCCCTGTGGCTAATGGGGTAGGTGTCTAAGCTACTTCCAGGAATATGCAATATTGACGGCCTGTCTCAGTGCAGAGAATCCATATTGCTATAAGGAGGGGGGGGCCAGAGCTTCTAATGGATGTTTTTTGTCACAAATGCAGGAACCACGCTGGAGAACCACCCTACCCACATGGGGGGCCACCGGAACTATCATCAGGTATTAGGGTCATAGCACACTGGGGGCAGTGTGCTCGGGTCTGGGATTCACAGGTTCTCCCCAGGTGTCATTACTGTCCCTGGTGTGGGGCGCGCAGGTCACACTCTTGAAAGTAATTCATTGGTAGTTAACTGGTGAGCCGAGACATATTAGGTAGCCCCAGTGCAATATTTTGATGTTCTCTCTTATAAAACAACTTTTGAGTCTGGACAATTATTTTTTTTTCTGGGCAATAATTGGTGTGTTCGCTCTGGAAGCAGTGGCAGAGCAAGGGCAAATCATGCATTCCCTGTGGCAATTATCTTGTAATGCATTTTCTTTTAGACAACTGGTGGATCTGGGCATATCATGCATCCCATGTGCAATAAGGAAATGTGATCTTTTGTACAGCAACTGGTGCGCAACTAAGGGGCTCTGATCCTGGCGATAGAGTGAGCAATAGGCTTACCTGTCATCGCTGGTTGGGGGCTGTTTTCATGGATTTGTTCTTTCTTCCAGAAATGCACGGGTTTCACTCTAGAATGGTCAAACCACGCCTAGCAGGCTGGCATGCCAGGACTTGGAGCTTGTACAGTGGAAGGACACACGGGGCCAGTGTGTGGGGTTCTGGGTCAGAACATACAGAATTGGAGTGTAACCTTTTTTCTAATTTCAGGACAATCGGATTAAATACACAGGCATCACTCTGAAAAGGACTGGTGGGAACGGACGCAGGAAATAGGCAAAGCGTGCTCTTGGCTCGGATCCTGAATGCTGTTCCTGGTTAAGTACTCTTGGGGAGCAAGGTGACAACCAAGTTCTGACTTTTTGTAGGGGAGAGTAGAAGCAATGTTAAGTGTAGCGGTTGCGCAAATTACCATGACATCCATATACAGCAGCCCCTGTTGTGCTCAATTACCTTATGCAACTACTGCCCTCAGCTCATAGGTAACCACAAGGGTAGATGGGCAGAAGACTAGTATGGCAATCATTAGGGGGGGCCCATGGATCTTTGCGTTTGCACGATCAGGGCACGCCCAAAGTCAAGATGATAGTGGACAACTGCCTTCGGCTCAGGGCATTCTTTTAGCCTTATGGGGGCCTGGTTAGCTTCTTCTGACACACTGCGAGTTAGAGTCGGATGGGTCAGTTCTGGGGTGTTGAATGCCCCGTATTTAGAGAGCTCTTTAGGGTAAGGCGTGTGCAGCAGGGACCTGGGGTAACCAGATCAGGCTTGCTCCAGGGCTTGTCAAGTTTATGTAATGGGCCAATTGGTGCTGCACCATGAGTGTAGGACAGAGTATGGCATCTATTTCACTGGTTCTGTAGGGAGCCATCATTACCAACAGCAGCTGCGCACATGGGTAACGATGTAGCTTCCTTTAGTTCACCCAGGGATGGGGCGGGCAAGGTCAGCAGCTTGGCGGCCGGATACAGAGTAGAATAAATTCATAACCGCAAAGGTGCAATGCACACTCAGCAGCCAACCAAGCTAACTTTCTGCAGAACCCTGGTTACTGTGGGGAATATATGCAAGGTTTGGGGTACACATAAATCTGCCTTGCTGTGAGCAGGGGGTGTGATTGGGTTACTCCAAGGAGGGTGCGATTTTGCCTTGATAGTGCTGAAATGGAGGGGATAGAGTACCAATACAGACAACCCTAGAGCGCAGTTTGCAGTCATAGTTGAGAGGTTCAGGGACATTACTCATATGTTTTCCTCATGTCCCCCGATCAAAAAAGATCGTAGGTTACCTGTTGCTTCAGTTAAGCAAAGCATTCCGAGGAGAGTGTCAGCTAACAGTAGGATCAGCTTTGAGGTAGTGAGCCAGCTGGCAGGCCTTTTATATGTGGGGTATAACCTCAGTAAGTATAAGTAAGGGAGAGGGGGCCAGAAGCCAGACAGGGGACACCAGTTCACAGGCGGTAGAGCGGCTGAACTGATGGGGGTTTTGGTTTCTGGTCAGCAAAGCCGTCCAGAGTAGGAAAGGAATTGTCCTTGCGTGATCTGAGGGAGACCTCTGAAGCAGCAGGCCGGAGGTAACTCGGTCTATAGTGAAATATGGTGGTCCAAAATGATACCTAGGCAGTTTTGGCGGGGCACACGGTCAGGGGATGCCTGGGAGTCCTCGGGCAGGTGGGACAACACCGCGATGCATAGAGGCTGTGGCTTTGTCTGGCACGGGTTGCCACATACTAAATGCACAGGATGCTTTGAAGTTGTTGGGATGCACCTATCCTAGGAGCGGCAGAACTGATAAAGGAGTTTGGTTGCGGGGCAGCAGTGCTGTCCAGAGGAGGAGAGCACATGTCCTTGCTTGCGCAGAGGGAGACCTATGAATGAACAGGCTGTAGGTCACTGGTCTATGGGCCACTCATTCCGCTTTTGGAACAGCTCTCTTTTCAGCAACTTTTGCGCTGACTTTCTTTGGTGCATTTAGAATGGGAGCTAGGGGCGAGATCCAAATAGGGCGCATCAGGAGTAGCCTGGGGCAGACGCGATGCGGTCTTGACAGGCGGGAGCCTGACTTTAGGATTGAGGAGATCTAAAATGGACGAGGAAGGGGCAGGAAATGTTTCATTGTTGAACAGGTTGGAAGCTGTAAGTACTGCCCGGTACGCCTAGTCGCGAGATACCTGGCGCAGTGCCCCCCTGGCGAGGGTCACCTCCTGATGCATGCTGACGGGAACCCCCTTTGACCAAACCCAAGTACAGCGCATAATGGAGGTGTGTTTGGAATTATCAGTGCAACGGAGTCCTCCTGCACAGGATGAGGAACAGGAAGTGGTTGTGGCCGAGTGGTTAAGGCGATGGATTAGAAATCCATTGGGGTCTCCCCGCGCAGGTTCTGATCCTGCCGACTGTGGGGTGCAATTTTTACTTGGGCGAATTGAGCAACTTGCTGGGGACGTGTGAGAGATGGTGGTCCGAAATTACCCTAAGCTATCTTGGCAGGGCGCAATGTCAGGGGAGGCATTGTAGGCCTCGCGCAGGCGGTTGAACAGCGCATTGTGCAATTCACCAAGCAAAGAGGATTTGGTTTTGTCAGGCTATGGGTTGCTACATGAAAAATGCACAGGATGCTTGAAGAAAATGGCATACACCTATCCGTGTACCCTCTACAGGAGCACAGGAAGGAGCACAGGAAGGGTGCGAGAGGCAATTATCCCCAGCGAGATCCTCGGTGGGAACCTGGAGGAGTGATGGCGCCCCGTTAGTCCTTCGGGCGGTTGTGGACCTGAGCAACCGGGGGTTGCCTGCAACGCTCAGCCCCCCGAAGTGGGGAGGGGTGTGAGTAAGGGGTGGACTGGAGGTCCGCCGGGGGGGGGGGGATAGCCCTACCCCCAAAATTGACAACACCCCGTGGTTAACACCAGAGGGGGTTTATATCTCATCAGGTGGGCAGGTGGCGAGAGGCGGCCTGACCCTGGATCGCCCATAAGATAACCCAACATGTTGGCATAATGTTTATGCAAATAAAGCTGCAACAACTTTCTCCAACAAAACATTTTGTGATGTCTGTTATGATGGGGAATTGTTGTGAGCGGTTTGGGGTATGGGCCGATGTTGGCACTATGCCAGGCTGCCCCGGGCCACCGGAGGGGGCCACCTAAGAGGGTGGCCACCCTTAGTGCCACAGGATGGCACAGACTCCCAAAGAGCGGTCTAGTGTTTTGGGACCCAGAGGGTCTCCAATGATGTCACTTTCGGCTGGGGAGGGGCGGAGCCGAAGGTATATGGCCTGGAATTGTTGTGAGCGGTTTGGGGTATGGGCCGATGTTGGCACTATGTGGGGATGGGAGTGGGGGCGCCTCTCTTCACGCGCCTTCACAGTATTCTATTTGAAGATGGCAACTGGCACATCAGCCCCTGTCAGGGTATGTGCCGGTCACTATGCATATGCGAGATCACAACAAAGCGGGCACGCTGTTCTCAGCGCGAGGGCCCTTTCAGATGGAGGGGTACATCTTGGTTGCAGCGTTGGGGGGAGCTCAGCCCAGAGCACCACACAGCAGCAGGCCCGGCGAGGCCGGACAGCCTGGGTTTAATCAGCTGCATTCCTTCCCGCTGGCTCCAAACATCGCAGATAGGAGTCTCCAGGCACCTCTGCGCTGGCCT
This sequence comes from Lissotriton vulgaris, assembly GCF_964263255.1. Taxonomy (NCBI): domain Eukaryota; kingdom Metazoa; phylum Chordata; class Amphibia; order Caudata; family Salamandridae; genus Lissotriton; species Lissotriton vulgaris. The sequence continues at coordinate 550,970,994 of NC_141697.1, forward strand.
CTGGGGCACACTCACACACTACCTGGTTACAATCTCATGCACACTCACAAGCCTCCTAGACAGAATCTGATGCGCTCATACTCTGCCTAGACACAATCATTCACATGCACACTCACACTATGCCTAGACACAATCTGATGCACACTTCACCTACACACAATGCACACTCACACTGTGCCTAGACACAATCTGATGCACACTTCACCTATGCACACAATGCACACTCACACTGTGCCTAGACACAATATGATGCACACTTCACATACACACACAATGCACACTCACACTGTGCCTAGACACAATCTGATGCACACTTCACCTACACACACAATGCACACTCACACTGTGCCTAGACACAATCTAATGCACATTTCACCTACACACAATGCACACTCACACTGTGCCTAGACACAATCTGATGCACACTTCACCTGCACACACAATGCCCACTCACACTGTGTCTGTACACAATCTGATGCACACTTCACCTACACACCGTGCACACTCACACTCCACCTTCACAGTCTCATGCACTCACACCTCAAATAGACACTCTCACAGTGCACACACCCCACATCCCACCCAGACAGTCTCACAAACTCTCACACGTCGCCTAGACACAATCTCATGCACACTGACACTTCCCCTTGGCACACTCACACTTCGCCTAACACAATCTCATGCACACTGACACTTCCCCTGGACTCACTCACACTTTGCCTAACACAATCTCCTGCACAGGGGCACTTCCCTTGGACATATTCACAATGCACCCCCACCACTCCCACCCAGACAGTCTCATACACTCTCACACTTTGCCTGGACACATTTTGATATACAAACACTTCTCCGAGGCACACTCCGCCTAGACACAATCTCATGCACACTGACACTTCCCCTGGACACACTCACATGCCCAACTCCCACAGTCTCATGCACACATTTTGATGTACACTCACACTTTTCCTAGGCACACTCTGCCTAGACACACTCACAGTGCACACACACATTTCGCCTAACACAGCCCGCAGTGCATGCCAGTGCCATTAGAAGGTTTGACACGTTTGCTTTTCAGAGAAGCTCATTAGAGGTGTCTCTCTGTCTGACAGACTCGGTGAATCTGGGTAAACACGGGCCCTATCTGTGCCCCCGGGGGACGCCTGGCTAGGCCCGAGGTCTGTGGAGACAATCCAACTCCACCCTCCAACTCCACCCTCCAACTCCATCCTCCAACTCCACCCTCCAACTCCACCCTCCAACTCCACCCTCCATCACTCAGGAACACCACCACATCACTCAGGGACACCACTACACCACTCAGGGGCACCACCACATCACTCTGGGACACCACCACATCACTCTGGGACACCCCCACATCACTCTGGGACACCACCACATCACTCTAATACACCACCACATCACTCAGCCCAACCACATCATCACTCAGCACCACAACAGCACTGTCCTTGCTTACTACCAACAAGCATTGCCATAGCCAATAGGACTCGCATTAGGAAAGTGTAAGCTATTGGCTTTGTGAATAACAATGCTATTAATTTATATATTTTGAAATCCAACACATATTAAAAAAAATGTGTAATTCACAATACCAATAACTCCCACTTTCCTAATGCGAGACCTATTGCATTACAAATGCTTGTTTCAATGGAACTCGAGCAACACTGTTCCTTTTTGCTCTTCTTCGCAGCTCGGGCCCAGAATCTTTTTATGGTCTGGCTTGACAGCACAGTTGTCACTGAACAATTATGTGAGAATCACCAGGAGAGGGGCTATGACTCCTCCCACATGTTGGAGCCAGGAGTACATTTTATGATGAGATGGAAGTTGGGTGCTTCCACAAAAAGTGCGTGCCCCCACACAGTTGTGATAATTTTGTTTATCTAGCTGTTTAAGCTTGAACTTTCAGGTGCACACTCATGACACTGGAATACAAAAAAGTCATTTTTTTCTCTGGCAGTAGCACAGATGAGAGTGATTTGTAACCCTGGGGTCATTAATGTATGAGTTCCATTCTAGAGCCCCTGACCCTGCACTCTCGAGTGTTGGAGTTCGAGGCCCTCCTCCACCCGCAAGTTTCACCTGCGCCTCATCCCTGGTGGTCGAGTGGACCTCTGTCTCCATTCTCTTGCTCCGCTTCTTCTCTTCTTTTTTACTTGTTTTTTCCCTCACTCCTATCTCCCCCATCACTCTCCTTCTGGGTCATAACCTCAGTTTTCTGTCGTTTTCCCCTCATTTCAAGCTCCCCCTTTCACTCTTCTGTGTCTTTCTTCCGTTTTTCACTCGTTTTTTACCCTCATCTCAATCTCCCCTTTCACTCTCCTGTGTCCTCTGTGTCTTTCCTCCACTCTTTCTTGCACTTTTGATGCCTTATTTGCACTTTTCTCTCTCTTTTTGCCTTTTTCCTTTTCCTTTTTTAGCCAGTTTTTCCCCGCTGCTGCTGCCCCTGTGGCCCCTCTCCCGAGCACGACCAGTGCGACCCGCCCAATCCAGCTCCCCTCCCTGCTCCTGCCTCCCAGTTGTCCAGCCCTTCCCGACCCCTATGCAATGGCGGCCGCTGTGCGGCAGCACCGCCTGGGAGCTTAACGCAAGCACGTCTGCGCCCGTCCGACACCAGACTGCTCCCAGAGCCAGGAACCCTGGATCTCTGCAACCCCAACGCTATGACCTAGCGGCACTCCATGCTCTCAACCCAGGCCGCAACAACAACTGCAAGCTAGCATCACCAGCCGACACCCACGGACCCTTCAGCTGCAGCACCGTCAAGACCACTGACTCAGTGCAATCTGCCCTCAAGAACACAACTGAACCGAAGACCTTGCAATGCATCCTCCTCAACGTTCGATCCCTCCACAAACACGTCACCGACATCTGGGACCTCCTATACAGCACTACCCCGGACGTAGCATTCTTTACCGAAACCTGGACCACCACGCTCTCGGGACCGGAGATCGCTATCTCCATTCCCCAAGGATACAAGATCTCCAGGAAGGACCGCCCCACCTGCCCTGAAGAAGGAATCGCCATCATCCACAAATCCACACTCTGCCTGAGCACACTCCCCGACAATCCCACAGACCTGATGGAACACCTTCACTTCAAGATACTGGCCAGCCCTACCTCCACCCTCTCTGGACACCTCATCTACCGACCCCCTGGACCCTGCAGACTTTTCACCAACTTCACAGACATCATCTTTCCGAATGCCATCGCCCACCAACTACACCCTACTGGGAGACCTCAACTTTCACCTCGACAACCAACTGGACCCCAGCACCACATCCATCCTGGACAACCTCCACAACATTGGACTCCGCCAGATTGTGACCAAACCCACTCAACAGGACACACCCTCGATCCCCTCTTCACAACTGAAAACTCCACCACCTTTAGCCACACCACCGAACTCCCATCGACTGACCATCAATGCGTCTATTTCACATTCAGAACACCCACCATTCACAGACACCAGCACCTTCTCCCACGAAGAAACTTGACCAGAATCACTGATGTCCAGCTAACCTCATCATTCAGCAATTCCACCCCAACCATCGCGGAAAACGACAATGCCAACACCCTAGTGCTAACCCTGCACAGATGGATCTCCGACAGCGCCAACACCATCATAGCCCCCCTCTTGAAAAACAACAACACCCACGCCAAGAAAGCTAGATGGTTCCACCACCGAACTTTGAGTGTCTAAACGCACTTGCCGCAACCTCGAAAAGGCTTAGACGAACACCAAATCCACAGAAGCCCACAACAACTTCAGAGCCGCCTCCAATGCCCACCACCAACTTATCAGAAAAACAAGGAAAAAAGCGATTGAAGACAGAACCTCCACTCATGCACACAACTGCAAAGAACTCTTCAAGATCATCAAGGAGTTCGCCCACCCCACCAGCAAGTCCAGTGGCATCCCTCCCTCACAAGACCTCTGCGACAAACTCAGCACCTTTTTCCACCACAAAATCAAGAGCATCTACTACAATTTCGGCGAAGACATCCAACACACTGAACCCTCACCAACCACCCCGACACCCTGAAGCCAGCGATTGACAACTGGACAGCCCCCACCATCAAAGACACACTGAAGACGCTGAAGTAAATCCACTCCGGGGACTGAGACCCCTGCCCCCACCACATTTTCAACAGAGCGGCCGACACCATCGCACCCATGCTCTGCCTAACTTTCAACCGCTCCCTGGCAACTGCCTGACGACTGGAAACATGCTGAGATCAACCCCCTCCTGAAGAAACCCTTGGCAGACCCCACCGACCTCAAAAACTACAGACCCATCTCCCTGCTCCCGTTACCAGCGAAAGTCATTGAGAAAGCCATCAACAGCCAACTCGCCACATTCATCGAAGAGCACAACATCAACGACTCCTCCCAATTCGGCTTCAGAAAAAACCACAGTACGGAAACCGCCCTTCTTGCCGCAACAGATGACATCCGTACATTACTGGACACAGGAGAAACAGCAGCCTGCATCCTCCTCGACCTCTCAACAGCATTCGACACAGTCTCTCACCACACCATTATATGCAGACTCCACAAGGCAGGGATCCAAGACAAGGCCGTCGCCTGGATCCGCTCCTTCCTCTCCGGCAGAACGCAGCGGGTTAGACTTCCTCCTTTCCTCTTAGACCCTACAACTACCAACTGCGGAGTTCCCGAGGGGTCCTCCCTCAGCCCCACAAGCTTTAACATCTACATGGCTCCGCTCGTCCCCATCGTCGGTAGTTATAGTTAGGACCTCTTTTCTATTCGAAAAGCGTTTTTTGTTTTCCTAATAACTTTGCCATCATTTGACAAATTTTTGTGACAGTTTCAAAACAAGTGGCCTACTCCAGTCAGCTTCTGCCTTGGAAGTTTCGGGGTGATTCGTCAAGCGGGGGCCGAGAAAAAAGGGGGGTACCAAAACACATTTTCCCCATGTTAATTTCCATAGGAAACTTTAAACAAAGCTACAGCCCGAACTGCTGAATGGAATTACACAAAATTTGGCAAAAAGGTAGCCCTTGCTTCAGAAAGAGTCCTTTTAAATGGTGTAAATCCGTTCAGTAGTTGCTGAGAAATTAAAGAAAGGAAAAATGTATATATCTGAGCACCAAGGAATGTTTGCGAAACCTCCGGGGCAAGGGCTGCACTCTGATTGGCTGCTAACACTCCAAACCAGGAAGTGTTGGCAGCCATCTTGTGACTCAGTAGAATGAGTCACAAGAAAACAGTGAAAAAGAGGTTAAAAAAGAATAAAAGAAGGCATGGTAGAAACACCATGACCCCCTAGGCCTGCTTAGAGGGTCCCACAAGGACCCCCAGAGCCAATTCGTGATGGGGTTTCGAATCCCGCTGAAAATATTTAAAAAATGAAGCGTGGGCGCCCGCGCTTCATTTTAATGAGGCCTCCGGGTGGGCCAGGTCCTGGGGGCATTGTCAAAAAAATAATAGTGGGGGCCTGCTGGGGCCCCCGCAGCCCCGGGACCGCCACCTCCCCAGGGCTTTTAAAAAAAGGAATGCATGGTTGGTCCCACCCCCACGCTTCCCACGGGGACCACCAGCTCCCTGGGGCTTTATCAATTGTATGCTGGGGCACGCGGCCCCCCACAAGCCAAGGGGACCACCACTACCCCGGGGGCAATCTTCATTTAAATGCAGGGGTCTGTTACGGACCCCCAAGCCCTGGGGACCACCATATCCCGGGGCTTTAAACTTTGAGAGGGGACAGTGCAGCCCCCTTCATGGAGCCTTTGATGGCCCTGGGGAGCGCCAACCCCCAGGGCCGGCTCTTGCAGTGTCCCGGGGTGCCCACCCCTGGGACACTGCTGTTTTCTATGGCAGGGTGGGAGCACAGCTTTATAGTTAGTTGGACATTTCACTCTTACAAAACCAGAGACATTCCATGTTATAGTTAATTCAGCTAACTATAACTCGCACCCTGCTGCTGATGACATCACATATTACATCATTCATGACATGGTCAGTGCCATCACTGATGACATCTCAAATGACATCACTGATGACATTACTGATGACATCATCCACGTGAATATCTGATGCATCTCCTCACACCCATTTTCGAAACCATTGACACACAATACCAGTTACTACATATGCACTCATTGATTCCTAGGTCTACACACACATCCACTCATTAACCCATACAATCACTAATACATGCAGTCACTCATCAATACAGCCACTATCAAATGCAGTCATACACCCTTACAGACACTCCTACAAATTGCCACTCATCGATAGAGTTACTCACACACCTAGCCAATCATGCTAAGAATCAATCACAGTTCCATTTACACACCTATACAGTTATACAATCACTTATTCATACAGAAACAAACGTATACTTACTCTCATATACTATCACTGATACAAGTACACACTCATCCATACAGCCACTCTCACAATCACTGACTCTCACATATAGTCATTTATATACTCCAACTCTCACATAAACTGCCTTTTACATATGTAGTTATTTGGACATGTACAACTGAGACATCCATTCACTCACCAACACACCCATACACACAATCCCCCACCCATACAGCTTTTTCCACATGCACTTTTGAGCCCATACACCCAGTGAATCAACCACTCAAACATCTATGCACAGAGTCACACACCTCCCACCCACCCACACACACACTCAGGCACCCATACACATACTCAGGCAACCAATCGATAACCCAAATAGACACTCGTAGCCACTGACCAACAAATGCAGCAGCTTATACAACAACAGACAGACTGATATATACGTTCACACAATTTAGTCGCTAACACAAGCATTCAGTAAGACACATTTAATCACTCACTTAAACAGTCAGTCACACACCTACTAAATCCTCCCAGAACAGCCGGCCCGCAATATCCTTTTTTTCAGAGTTAACGAAGATACAATTGCCTTCAGCCTGTTTGGGACAGTTACCAACCCACCCCACACATCTAGCCATTATGATATGAGATGAAACTTTGGAGTTGCCACTACAATGCTGGTCACACCAGTATTTGGTTTTTTGTACCAGGTCCAGGGTAGATTCACGTTCATGCTCTCTAAGTGGGGGCACCCCTATAAGGACAGCTACCAAGGGAGTGGCTTCTGGAGGGAGATTAAGTCTTCTGCTATTTAATCTGATATTCCTATCTTGAGTACCTTGGTTCCCACTATTTGCCAGAATCATGTTATTGGATAACGGACTTACGGGTCTCTCATTTCGGCTGGAGGTCCTCACCCCTGCTTGTCTCCCTTGGTTGCATCGGTAATGACCAAAAGGATACATTTTATCGTATCAAATGATTGTGATTGACTACCGGGGCAATCCTCACTAGTATGGGAATCAGGCTGTATTTGCACTTGGTGTATTATAGTTAAATTAGAACCCTCACATGGAATATTCGAGACCCTTAGAAAAGTTTCAATATGCTCACATTTCCTCAGAATACTGTCCATACAAGTGTTCAATGTATCAGTTATGTATTGGGCAATGCTCGTAAGTATAGATTCCAGCTGAGAACTAAATATCTCCTCCACGAATTTTCGCAGTGTTAGTTGGATGTTCATGTCCAGCCCTTCAGCCTGGGTGAAAATACCCTTATTGTGTGCTTTGTCACATTTGTTTGCCTTTTTCTTTCCCCTCTTTTTCCCTGGGGGACCTAATAGTGACTAGTATTACATTATGCACTATTAGTGAAATAAAATGTGAGTGCAATTAGCTGGAAAATGACATTCCCTGGTACCTAAGGTAAATAAATAAAAAATGCTTTAAAATGTGTGTTGTGTGCGCGCTTGCAGGTGAGAGTGTGTTTATCTGAGAGTGTGTGGGATTAAAAATTAAGGCAAAGGGCATTTGATGTCACTTCCGCTACCCCTGACATTTTGGTGAATAGACGTCTGTGTTCTTCTAACTGTTAAAGCATAACAATGTAGCATCTTGGCAGTGATGGACACCTGACCTGAGGAACACTGGTAGTCGGTAAATCACATGTTTTGCGAGAAAAGCGGGCACCTGCATAAAAAATGCTACGTTATTTCTGCAAGCAAAAGAAGCAGACCTGTACATAGAAAATAATGTGCTACACTGCAATACATTTGTCTTTACTGGTCTTAAGAAGATTTTGCTGTTTTTGAAGCTATGAACATCGCCGTATCATGGCAACACGTTATGGTTAGACTGTTTTGGATAATGAATACTTCCTTGAGATCTCACGCTCTGACGCACACACGATGTAGTGTGTGATAGTGCTTGTAGGTACTATATATGCTGTTGCCTTTAATGGCTATATTAGATCCTGGTATGACATGTGTTTAGGTCCCTAGTGGATCCGTGAACAACTGAATGCTATAAATGTTGTGTATTACTACGCAATGTCTCATGAATATACCATCACGTTGTGAGTGACATGTGTACTTTGTTGTATACCTTACTGTTTTGGTAGAGTTTTGGTCTACCGAGTGTCCTGTGTTGATTTTAGATATTTTTTAATGAATATTTTAGAAGGTACTTCCATGTAGTGTTCCTTATTTTTGATAGTGTAAAAAGTGGCAACTATGTGTCCTGACTGGGACTCCATTCATTCATTTTTTCAGAGATTTTGATGACTTTGGAAGCGTCCATATAACAACGAAGCTGCCCGATTGATTGAACTGATGTTTAGGTTTATCATCCTGTGGCAATTATACATTCCACCCACCATGGTAAAAATCCTCTTGTGTACATGATGATTTCACTTTATGTTCGCATATCCTCTCCTAATTTGACTGTGAGAGTACTAATATATGACTTAATTTACCTTTATAGAAGACCTAGTGTACCCTTGGGTTTCACGTTTTTGTCCTGATGAAGACCCCGGTGTAAGGTGCCAACGACACCTACAACTGTAGTTTTGGGGTGGAAACGTCGACGGCTACTCTCTCATACATCAGTTGACGTGGTCCCTATTTCGGATATTGAGTACCAGCGTCATATACATGATTACTGATGAACTTTTGGATATTAGTTATCCCAATTCTTGGCTCAGGGATCTGAAGCCAATTATTTTTGTATGTCAATTTTGAAATAACTTATGGTCGCATTAATTATTCCTTTTTGCACATTCCTTTCTCCTTTTCACTACATCACGTTACCCTTTTTTCTCTCCCTGGGGCACTATGATGAACATGTCTCCTAATGTATTGTGGATCTAGCTCATTGTGATTAATTAGCAATGCTCTCTGATGAGTGTATGCATTTAATGTTATTGTGAATAAATGTGATTAATATATAACGGTTCACTGGGACCCTCTTTTGTATACTACTTGGCACCCAGGTCCCCAGTGACTTATTTGGGTAAACCCTCCTATACTTACCTACACTGCAATAAATAAGCAGCTAGTATTTTAAGATAGATTTGCCCAATGAGTTTAATCTAGACATTCCCTTGAAATGAGAAAAACATTAAGTTTCATACAACAAATTTCATCCAATGACAAAATAGATAAATAATTAAACTTTCATCTACAGTGCGGTAAAGTACCAAGTGGCCGTAAGTACATATTTAATAATCTTTAACAAGTTGAACCAATGGAAGACATATCATCTCCTGTAAAGAGCTGAACCAGTAAAATGCCATCTAGGTAGACTAATCTATAACCTTAGTTCATCCACAGCTAATACCACTGGTTCTAGCTCGACTCAGAGACCTGCAACCCAGTTTGTGACTGGGGACCATATCTTCTCGTCCAATCTTTTCTTCTTATGGCCTTTAAGTTTGTATAAACTGACCTCCATATTATAAATAGACATGAACCTATTCCTGCAATATGCAAACTTTGGGGGGGGGTTAGGTTTCAGCAAATCAGAGGCGATACAAAGTCATGCTACTTCAGTGGCACCAAAGATCAGGTACAATTCTTCCTGACCTCTGATATTAGATTCTATGCTATCTACCAGTCCTAAAAGCATTGTTACTGAACTAAAGCTAATAGAGTTTTGGTAATATGATTTAAATAAGCCTCTATTACTTTAATGAAAGGTAGAAGCTTAGGACATGAGTAGAACATTTGCACAATTTCTGCTTGATCAGCTCCCCATCATTTGCATTTCCCATCAAATTTAGCTCCCCATTTAGACATTTTAGCAGGAGTGTAGTACAAATTAAAAGCGGTCCTAAAAAACTGTCTCTTTAAGCTTACTGTTAATAGAGGTTTTTTGCCCATTTCTAGAGACTCCTGCAGTTCTATTTTGGGTCTATCCAGCCGTGTGCTCCACTTAGAATCTTGAGCAATAAATAATCTCTTTGTGTCTCAGTGAAAAGATCATATATGGCCCCTATCCTGTAGCTATGTCTAGCTGCCTCTATGATAGTAGGGATCTTATCTATTGTATTTAATTCATTTTTCTTTTTTAAAATGAAATCCCTAATCTGTAGGAATTTTACAAAAATCTCTCTTTGGCAAGTCAAACATCTCCTGCACTTCTGTGAATGAACATAGTTGAGTGTCATTATATAGATCTCCTATTGACTCAATCCTTTTCTGTTTCCACCTTTCCATCACTGAGTCTTGAAAAATAGTAGGTAGTAGGGCGGTCACCGAGTCAGGAGTGTAGAAATTTATTTTAGGGATCGCCAGTCATCGCTTGAGCTGAGACCATATTTTGTAGGCAGCCCTTAATACCTTAAATTTAGTTTTCTTGTAACAGCTTGGCTCTGATATTCTCATGGAGCATCTTTTTGCTTCAATTACAAGCTCCATTTTATATATAGTTGGACATTCTATGACACCACTCCCTCTTGTATCTCCAGTCAATAAAATCCCCATATATGGAATCACACATGCTCAGTTATAAAAGGTAAAGTTGGAAAATGACCACCCACTTTGTAACCTTGGCAAGGTCATATAATTTAATTACCCTTCTAGGCTTTTTATACCCCCACAGGAAACCCACCCACATAGATTCTAGTTTCTGCAGCCAGAGTTTACTTTTCTCCACTGGTATTGTCCTGAAAAAATACAATATTTAGGTAAGAGATTCATTTTTATTACATTGCTTCTCCCAACTAATGAGAGGTGGAGATGGCCCATCCTGCCCCAATCTATTTTAATCTTTTAAAGTACTAGTGCCAATTTGTCCTCAACTAATAGAACCAGACTTGAAGTTTTCCTGATCCTAAATGTGCTACCTACGAGACTCTCGGTCTATCCCTAAAGTCTGTTCCTTCAACACAGATTATCTGCCATTTGGTTTTGCTCAATTTATATCCCAAAAAGTCTCCAAATTGTCCTGCAAGAGTTACAATCTTGATCAATGCCGTTGCTGGATCTATAGATGCTATGGCCACATCATCTGCACATGCAAATACCATATATTCAGCCTGTCTCTGAAATATGAATCTTAAATTCGAGCTCTCCTCCATTTATTTTTAAAAAGGGTCAATACATAATGCAAATAATAAAGGATAACAGGGACATCTCTGTCTGGCTCCCCTGAAAATATTATTAGTCTCAGATTCGAAACCTATCACTCAAACTCTAGCTTTAGGAGCATTATATAAAGTTTTAACTGTCCTTAAGAATCCATTCCCAAACCCCTTACATTCCAAGACTGCCCACAAAAACCCCCTAACCACCTGATTGAATGCATTTTCTGCATCTAGTAAAATCAATCCTAGTGGTGTTTTGTGTGCTTCAGCCAGATCAAATAGCGTAATAATCCTCCTAATGTGATCTTCCATGCCCCTCCCTGGGATAAAACCGTGTTGCCTGAGAGACACTAATGGCGTAAAAACTCTGCTTAGTCTGTGTGCCAGTATTTAGCATATATTTTTCCATCACAATTCAGGAGTGCAATTGGTCTGAATCAACCAGGTGAAAGAGGTGGTTTATATATATATTTTTTTAAAGAAAGTATTATATTTGCCTCTGCCCATGAAGGGGGAGCCCACCGCCGTTGTGCTTTTAAAAAGGTCAATAACATTTCCTATTCCAGTTCATGAAAAAACATTCAAAAGAATTCCAATATGAGAGCATTTGGGCCCGCAGCCTTCTCTGTAGCTAGTGACTTTATAGCTTGGGAGATCTCCTCTATAGAGATATGCAGATCCAAAGCATCTTGATCCTCTTTACTTAGAACTTTCCTTTCCAGGCCCTGAAAAAAGGTACCATATCCATTTTCTGGATCTTCTAGATCTCCTCGATACAGGAACTCATAAAAGTGTCTAAACACTTTGAGTATTTCCATGGAGGTTTCCACTATCCTCCCCCTGCATTCTTTATAGCATTTATTCCTCTTCCCACTTCTTTCTATTTGATCTTTTTTGCTAACAATCTGCCTGTGGTTTCCCCATATTCATAACATTCCGACCGATATGTGGTATATTTAGCTGCAATCTTGTTACTAAAATGCTGGTTGATTTTAGTTTTCCAAATAGAGACATCCAGCTGCTCTTTTTCAAAATCCTGACCTTCAGCCAAGGCTTTAGTCATCTTTTTTCAGCATGTGACATTTGCCTAAACAGCTCCTGACTCTCCTCCTATTTAACTTTCTGCAAGTATAATCCAAAGCTAAATGTCTCCTCCCTGGCTCCCGCCTTCATTGCATCCCATATAATCCCTGTTTACAAGGTCCCCCGATTTATTTCCGTAACCTGCTTTATCCATTCCTTGGTGTGCTCCCGATATGCTGTATTAAGTAGTAGCTTCCTGTCAAATGTAAACACCCCCATAGTCCTAACTTGGCTTGCTACAGGGATATCAAGGATTAGTGGGTTATAATCTGATAGTACCTTGGACATTTAAAAATCTTAGCCTCTGTGGCAATACCCTTTGAAATAAAAAATAATCCAATGGTACTAGTCTGTTATTTGGGATAGAGTAATACGTGAAACCAGGATCGGGGGCTCTCTTTTTGTTCCAGATATCAGTTAAACCATGGTCTTCCACCCGGCGCTGGAGAGCTTTGAATACTTTTGGTTTTCTACCCCCGTTCTTCTGTTCCCAAATTTGACTACCCCCCCAAATTAATGTTTAAATCACCACATAAAACTAGGGGGCGAGGCCATGGAGCTAATTCTGTATTTAGTAAATCAAAGGTGACACTTTCCTCAATGTTAGAACCAGAGATTGTACAAAGAGTGAATCGCGCAGACCCTATCTTGCATTGAACGATTATCCATCAGCCTAGCTTGTTAACTAGTCTGGCTCCAAACAGTGGCTTTTAGATAAAACAGCAATGACCGTGATGTAATCCCCTGTAGTGTACATGCTAAAAGATTAAGGCCTAAGTCATTTAGCATCTCATGCTTCTCCCAAGTGATATGAGTCTCCTGTTCACAGACTATGTCTGTTTGCAGTGCTTTTAAGCTTAAGGATGTTGTCTTTCTTTTCCCCCTATCGCTAAGGCCACTGATATTAATTGTGTAAATTAGCATCTTATGCTTCATTTATATATATAGGCTGCTTTTCCCTAGTTAGGCAAATCATGTTAATCTTATGGCTTTATCCTCCTGCATAATCTTATTCATCAATCGACTCTTGTTATGCAATACACGCTCACTTTCCTTCCCTAAATACTGCATATATAGATAATTGTTAGCATTGCTGCCATCTTACTACAACCTCCCATATATTTCTTAATTATACCACCACCCACTTTCACTACCGCCCCTCGCCTTCCCCTGACCCCCTCCCATGGTCCCTTCCCCCGAGGTCTCTCTTCCCTCCCCCTTGCACACCAACTCTCCTAGTCACTCCTGCTCCTTACTTTCTTCCCAAACATTTCCTAGGAGTGAGAAAAGAAAGCAGAGAAAAACAAGGAGTGGAAACTACTTCTTTATATCGTACTCAGTGTTAAATTCCCTTGCCTTAATTTCTGACATAAAGAAATGTGCCTTTTCCTTGACTATCACTTTCAACTTAGCCAGGTTCAGTAGGTACACCTTTAGACCTTTGGGTTGGAACAGTGGGATCATCTGGCATAGTCGTCATATCCTCTTGACCGAGACATGGCAAAAATCCTGTCTGAGATAGTACTCATGGCCCCTAGCGCCTCCTTTCTTGTCCGGGCATGCCAAGTCATATAGGGTTTGGCAAAGCATGAAATTCCCCAAGCAAATTAATGTAGCTCTTGGTTTAGCGGTTCCTTGCCCCCTTGGTGTTTTTTAAATGGGAAGTGATGCGCCCTCTTCACATCCGTGTACCAAATCCAGCTTGAAAGTTCAGGAAAGTCTTCCTTCATGAGATGAACCATAAATGTATGGATATCACCTCCTTCTACCCTTTGTGGGATACCCAATACTCTTAAGCTATTCCAGTGAGGCCTATTTTCAAAATCCTTGAGTTTCCATTGTATGTCAGTAGATTATGATTCAAGCATTGAAACTGTTTCCTTCTGAGCCAGCAGATCTCTTTCCATTACTCCAATTCTATTTCCAGTTCAGGACTCTATCCACAGTCTCTGAACATGATTTGGCGATTCTGCGGATAGCATTTAGCATTTTCCTACAAGAGGTTTGGGTTTTCCGGCTCTCTGCCTGTGTCTCATCATAATGCAGCATGACATTTTGATAGATTAGATCCAGCAAAACTGTCTCAGCAGGCTGCTCTCGTCACTTAATAAACTGTTGAATGAGTTCTCCCTCGTACGTTGTCTGGCTTGGTCTAGTGCCTCTTCCCCAGAGAGACTAGAGTGATCTGACAGAGAAGAAAATCTATCAACTGAGTCTAATTCAGCTTCCCTTTCCTCTGTTCTTTCTTGGCAGAGTCATTATTTTCATTTGCCTGTTGCATAGCCTTTAAAGCACTAGATCCTGTGGACCCTTGTTCTTGGCCAACTATGCCCACTTCATGCCCGTCTCGCCCCTCTTTCATCTTAGCAAAGCAGGGAGTTTGACTTACAACAGATACATCAATTCCTGTGGCTACAATTCTATCAAAAGTGCCCTCTGCACAGCCCATAGCAGCTACCCCAATCATTATCGCAGGGCTTGTACTCACATCCTGTGTGCCATACTCCAGTAGTTCTTCTGAGGTCCTGGGTGGTTGACTAACCACTCTATCCGCGTTAGGTGCCAGCTTCCTCAGAAACTTCATTACTGCTCCTGCAGTCTTTGAAGTTGTAGCTTTTTTCACAGTGCCAGAGTTTCTAGGTGACTCTCCTCCATCCTCCCCAGCCTTTCAAGCAGCACTCTGGCTCCATGATCCTGTATCTACAGCAGGTGCTCGTACAGTGCCTCGCCCCCCCCCCCCCCCAAGGACTCAGCGGGGAATCCCACTTTCTGAGAAGCCCAGAGCACAGCTCTGTGAACGAGCAACCAGGCAGCGTGTTCATACACTGTAACACACCTCGCCGATTGATTTTTGCCTGTCTTTGGACCGCGGAAGAACAGCGATAGGGAATACATTAGCAAGCCCCCCGGCATACTCCGTCTCAAGTCAGGGAGCAGTCTGTCGTGAGGAGCCCAGATCCGAAGGTGCGCCGATCGTCTGTGATCACATGGCCACCATCTTCCCCTCTTTCTGTTCTCAAATCATAGAAACTGCAGCACACTATGTCACCTTTAGTTTTACACATATGAAAAAAGACCAAATCTCTATTATATGACTGTAATTGGCCTAAACTCGAATGTCTCTTGGCCAGATAGAGAAACCAAAATTCTAAATAAATTATACCGTGGTAAGCTTCAGTATCATATATCATGGAGGGCAAAAACTTTCCTCTAATTACATTCAGTATAGGTTTTAACGAGGGCCCTGATCATTTCCTTAGCTATGGAAGTCAGAGTAAAATTAAGCCAAACAGCCTTCAGGTTTAAACAAACGAGACAATGATAATGTCCTCCATTTTTCTGACACTTCTAGAAATGTATAGGAAAAAGCTGTTTGCATTTATTTAATTGATAAACAGTTTCCCCTATTTACTGGTTCTGTGATGGAAAATCAGGACATGTGACTATCAGTGTTGACAACCATGGTGCTGTTTTGCAGTAAATCTCAAGACCTCTCTGAAGTACCTGAAGGGCATCAGTAGACCTGTCCAATAGCATTGTTTTATCTACATAATGCATGATTGAAATATGTTGACCAACTCATCTTTGGAGAGCAAGATCTTGGGTTCTCTAAGGCTATCCCTAGGCCTGTAACACAGATGGGTGCTAGTAAGCTCACCAGTTTCATTTCAGTTGTCACTTAATTTAATCTATCCAAAGTGTCTTGTTTGTTTGATCGCCTGTAGTAATTTTGATTGAATGTTTCATTTTGCCAACTTGATCCTAATTGAGATCGCTCAACTCACTCAAACGTGGTTCTGAAGTCTATGAAACATGCGTGCACTGCTTTATGGAGATCTGAGTGGCATTTCTGTATAAGCAATAACAGCACAATTGTGTGTTCACCTGTGCCATGTAGAAGCTAGTTTGGGGCCACATCGAAATATTGCTCGCTGACACCCATGTTTCTGTCTCCTACAGCAGTATGCGGGAATTGTATTCGGCCTCAATGCCCAAGGAGTAGGTCCAAATTGAAGATCGTAGGGCTGGCTGTCACCCTTTTTGGTAAATTGGATACTTGTCAGAAGTCCAGTATGCAACTGGAGCTAAGATGTTAATTGGACTTGGGGTCCAACCACTCAGTCTAGTATTGTGTTTTTTGTATAAATGGACTTGCAGGGACACCAGTAGCCCTAGGGCCCCATTAGATTTCCAGGCAGCAACTATTTTGACACCTCTATCAAGGCTACTCAATTCTCCTTTACCTTTCCAGATTTCCTGCATTTAAGATTTTCTCAGATTCTTTAGAAGATGTGTATTGTGTCTGTTACCACAATTAATGTTCAGTTATCTTCAAGCCATCTTTGGGGGCTCTAAAAACAATTTATTGCCTATACTTTGATGATATAAGCCTGGAGCTGTTAGGTGAGACTTTGGTGATAAGATATTTAATAATGAGGTTACCATTTGCACTTAGACCTTTTTTTTAAATTAGCCTGGTCTAACAATACTTTAGTCTCCCAATCATTTCCCCTTCTAGTTGTAATCGTGTGTCTGTGGACCTGTTTGATTCTCTTCAGTTGGTGTAAGCCTAAAGTTGATTCAATCATCTGTACTTTCTTGGAATTGGAGGTGAAATAGATATCTTTAAAAACGTAGTGCAATCTATTACTCTCCCTCCATATTTAACAGCAAACTCAGAAATTATTGAGAATATACCAACAGATTAGAAAGTATATTCTAGTACCTCATTTTTGAAAATGAGTATGTGCCTGCTTCCAATATGGCTTTCCATGTGGAATTATCCATCCAAGAGCTCATTTCTTAATGACTAATGTTTCGATATTGGATGAAAACTAATGCTCCTTTACATGAAGCTTGGTTTCAGGAAGTGGCCCCCGGTCGAAATTTCAAACACGGAGGAGGAAGTAGCCATTTACGTCAAATATAGCATGTTGCAATGTTTTTTCGGAAATGTTTGGCATGTTTTTACGAGGCTTACGGGAATACTCGAGCAGACGGTGCCAATGAGGAGGAAAGAGGGAGGAATAGAAAGTAGGTGAAGCAGGAAAATGTGAGAGGAAATGCACTTGGATCGGTTAGTGGATAAGGGTAAGCACTGGAGAAATAGATACAGAATCACGCAGGGCACGAGTCCTAAAAAAAAAAGTGGGGGGACTTACCTAATTATTCAGTATGCAAGTGGCATCACGGCGTGACATTGCGGCGCGTGAGTCGCGTGACATCACAGCGCATGACATCACTGGTAGTGGCATCACAAGAAGTGACATCAGATTTTAAGCCCTCACATATATGTTTAGCAGGCCTATCTTGAGTACATTTGAGCACATTTTGAATATACTTGCAAACCCTCCTGATTTGGGGAGAAGAGTCACACTTTTGTAAGCTTCACATAAACCAATGTTGCCTTTTGTAGGCGTAAAGCTTCCTCTACCCATAGTGCTTTAAAAGAAAAAATAATGATATTTAAATTATTACAACGCCTCCTCAGGGGTAGTATGTGCTATATAAATGCTATTTATTTTGTGCAAATACTGTGAAAGATCAATACATCTGATTTCTTACAGTACATGCGTATCTAATAGACAGAGCCTGAACAAAGTGAAAAGCTGCCTTTCTTAAGTATGTGTGAAGTGTTAACAAGGTGTGAGCCTTTTTTTCCCCTCTGCTGCATTTGCTTCTAGGTGTGAGACTCCTGACTAGTCCCTGCCAAGAGACACGAACAAAAGGAGGCCTGATGACCCCTCAGATTCGGCCTTTGTTATGGGCCCAGCAGCAGTCTGAAATAAGAGAGCCCCATCCCTCCCGCCTGCATGTTGTTGCAGTCAAAAGCAGATAACGTGCAGGCGCTGCTGAAAGTGGGCCAGGTGTTTCAAAATTACACCGGGACGAATTCAGCATCTTTTTTAGTGGGTCCCAACTTCTGGGCAGGGTAGACGGTGTCCACCCTGTGAAAAAAGTGGGTGGCGTCATCCACTCGCTTGTACCCCTGACTCAAACCCTGGACTAACGACTTTAGAGAATGCATTTTGAACAACGAGGTACTTGAAATGAGGGTACACTTATAACATACCCAGTTTCACAATTTGAATGCATGTTTTTTTCTAATCAAACTACTTTCTGGTTCTCTTATTGGTAAATCCATCAAGGAGATTACTGATTCACATTCACTTGCCTGATCGTCTATTATCAAAGGTTATTTTCTTGGCTGTAGTATCAATGTAGTCAAAACAGGAGTTTTAGGACTAGCTTGTTTGTCTCCATATAAAGGAACAACTGGGCCAATAGTTACCGGTATTGTCAGGGCTTCGGGACTTGTATTTAATTGGGAAATCTTCTGAATTAATTCACTTTTCTGTTTATTTAATGCTTCTCTTTCTCTATCCTGTAATACCTTTTCCATTGAAGTCTCATGTACCACTTGCGGAATCAGAGGTGATTTCAGAAACGGAGCATTTGGATTTACTGTGCTTTGTTCCTCATTATAAGGTGGTAGATTTTTCATTAACACCTTGACTGCTGCAGCAATTCCCGCTCGTGCTGAACTTTTCAGATTTCCATGGTTCATGACGAGCTCAGCTTATCATTCGCACACAACCAGTGTACTGCATGACGAGCTGAGCTCGTCATGAGCATGGAAGGGGTTAATAAATCCTCCAAATAAATAATCATCATATGACTCACCACTAGTCATTAAATGTTTTGTTTTTTCAGTCCTTTTACTTCCAATAGGTTCCTCTAAAGTTAATACAGGATATAGTCCCTCCACTATCATGTTTTGTCGCCATTGTTTCATTTGTTTATCTCTAGTTTCTCGTGGATACTTAGGGTAGAATTTACTCAACCCTTTGTCACTTCTGGGTCTGTCCTGCTCAAAAGCCTCAATGTCCCATTCTTCTAGTGCCTCATATTGCGTTAGTCAAGGTCTGGGATTTAAGTCATTCATTCGTGTCCTTAAATTAAATAAAACTCTTCCCTTTGAAAGTGCCATATTGGGGAAATGCCAAAACTCTGTCATCTTTAGTGTATTCTACCCAATTCTCTAACCATACACAAGTGTGATAGCCTCTGTCAAACATCACGTATGATGCGGGCGTATTCGGTGGTGGAATAATAATTCCTTCTCTAGTTTTAATCGGTTTATCTTTTTAAAAAAAAATTCTTAACTCTTTTTACGAATGACAATTTTCTTTCACCTCCGTACATAATATAAGGTCTACCTCTTATCATCTGTTCTTTAGCAAAACCTAAGTATTTCCTATCAGGTCTGTTTCCGTCAAGTGGACCAATGTGCCACATATATTTTTACCGGATTTTGAAATTCTTTAGTTACACTCAATTGTTTACCTAAAGTGCTTCCAATACCAGTGCGTTTTCCTATTTCTCTTTAACCAATCAGCAATGTTGTTTGAAATAACAATAGCCAATGGTTGCACGCCTTTTCTCGAGAGACGAGTCCCCACGCTCCTGGGCTCACCCCTCCTTTACAATTACTACTGCAGCTACACACCCGCTGTTTCAACCAATACCAGTGTGGCTCTGAGTGACATCAGTGCAGCACCGCGACCGACTCCCTCCTTTGCAAGGTAACACGAAAACCTTTTTCTTTTGCTCTTTAAAGTGCAGATTTTATTATTCAACACGTAAAAACATTCGCCACTGTACCTGAGTAACTAATTCAAAGGAAAGATAAATTTCACTCAATACGAGTAAATCTCTCCTGCTTACTCTTCATATACTACGAGTAGATCCCTTCCGTCTACCCTTCACACAGGCTTTAGGGAACCTGCTACTCCTTCAGACTTATCCACTCCGGGATATACTAAGGCCAAAGTTTCACCAGCGAACCCCTTAACTATCAATCTTGCTCAGAAGAACCTGCTACTCCTTCCGTGTGACCCTTTCTAGGTGATATCAGACAAGAAGTTATGCCAGCGAACTCTTTACTATCATTTATTCACACATTTATACAGAAAACCCTAAATAGTGCTTCCAGTTTTACTTAACCGTGCACTAATTTCCTCTAGATAAGTGACCTTACTGCAGTGTGGCTTTCATTTACCACCTGCTATTCTGCCCCGGGGATTCCAGACAAAACATATAACAGGTACGAACAAATTTTGGTTAATACAAAAAATCAATACAGCATCAACAGAACCAATAACATTTCAATAATATCACATTTGATTAATCAATAGTAAAATCATAACCAACTAACTAACTACCTATCTTTAACTAAACCCTAACCATCCTCTGCTACCAAAAGAATATACTGATAGAGCGCGCAGGTCACCCGACCATAATTTTACCATACTCACCTGGGCCCATAAATCAATAACTCAATAATTTGGTCAGGTAACCTTCGCTCTACTACCAGTCTATTTACCTACATGGTCCTATACCATTGACCTACCAATACTTGTCGCTGGTACATGTAACCTATTGGATCAGGGAGTTAGCATAAAAGGAAAAGTAACATTTGCACTCATATAATAACCACAGAGTCGGGAAAGTTTAAACTCTTTATCTAAATGTTCTTAAATGGTCATGATCCAAAGATTAAACACCATAAGACTCTCAATAATGAAAATCAGAACCAGAATGTAACTGTGCAAAAGATGTATTAAACTGATTTCGATCATTTAGCAAATAAGGGAAGGTAAGAAAAAGGGAACA
The DNA here is from genome assembly GCF_964263255.1 of Lissotriton vulgaris. NCBI lineage: Eukaryota > Metazoa > Chordata > Amphibia > Caudata > Salamandridae > Lissotriton > Lissotriton vulgaris. Next base: position 550,992,196 of record NC_141697.1, read on the forward strand.
TGCTAATAAAAACGATTTGAGCATTTATTCAAAGGGAGGGTAAGACAAAAGGAACATGCTATATAATCAAACAATTTGAGCAGTTATTTAAAGGGAGGGTAAGAAAGGGAACACGTTAATCAAAAACAATTTTGCTAAATATTCTAACCATAGGGCGTGTAAGAAAAGGGAACATATGTATATATGTAATCAAAGTTTCACGTTAGGGAGGATAAAGAGGAGGAACAAAATACCATGACAAACCCACACAGATTTATATTTACCTAGAACGGTGTGAAGACCAACCCAGGCCACGGGTCAGTTGAAAGACAGGAAAACCCCAAACATTTCAGTTGCCAGTAGGCCAGCAGGTGCAGATTAGAATAAGGACAGGGAAAACCAGATTTTGATCTAGACAGGACCACCAAAGGTTGAGACCGGCACCCGCAGTTCAGTTGCAACGCCTGCGCTACTCCCTCTCTGCTGCTAACAGCCAGAACCCCGATTGGATTATCGATTTCACCGACAAAGTGCTTCGCCAGCTCCTCAGCTTCCCGGACCCCGATTGGTTCAGCTAATCTTCTGACAGAGTGCTTCGCAGCCCCTCTGCTCTCGATCACCTATTGAGTGCGTTGGGTCAGTGACAGGTCAGCTATTCGGACAAGTCGGACAAATTAACTAACTAAGCCTACTCTAGTTATACTATTTTCCAGGTGAGTGTACCACCCCCCAATGTTGCAAGCGTAAGGATTCACAATTTTGATTGGACAAAGAATGAGGAGAGGTCATCACACCACACCAAATTTTGATTCTTCAGTGTTGAATATTAATTTAACATTCCCACCCATCAATATATTTTCACATGACATCTTTATTCCACCCAACAAAGGGGAATTTTAATATTGAATACATTGTAATATAATGGGTACAGTTTAGCTTCCTCTGGCAGGGTTAGGGGTCAGCTTCCCAGGCACATCTTGGCTGTGACTGTCTTTGACTCTCATTCAATGACAAACGTTTTCAGCTTCTCTCTGAAATTTGTCATGCGCAGAAGGACTTTCAAAATGGAGTAATAACGTCTCCCAGCCCCAAATTTATCGTTTCATAAAAGAATAGAAAGAAACAATTTTACACAGAATAAATTATTACACTTTATACCATGTATCTCTACTCTATACCCTTAATTTTTATTTAACTATAGCATTAGGATTAGGCAGAACGAACGGTTTAGCAAAAGCAGCAGTGCAAGCTTCTCGCTTGTGAGAACATAGAGCAGCCATAATAATACTAGTGCGCAGAAGCGAAAATTCCCTCCAAAGCAAAGAACACGTCATGTCACGTGAGTGTGACAGACGCATGTGCCGTAGAAACCCTTGCGTAGCAGCAGCCATTTTCGATGCAAGCGTATTACAGTTAGTAAAACACATAAGCAAGCTTCTCTTGGACACCCATTAGAATGGTGTAATGTAATATTAATAGGACAAACATGTTGATTAGTGTTTTAAAGTTATTCGAGGTTCATGAATACAAGCAAGTCGCTTTACGTGCAAATCCTTGCTCCATCACCAGCATGTTATAACAATGGCGCTCCAATGGGCTTTTAAATTATTGATGTAAAGTAAAAAACATTAATGTTTTTTGTAGGTGCCAGATGTGGCCACAAAATGCATTTTGTTACGTATGTGGATCTGTAAAAGAAAAAGAATATCTTGAATAACCGTGGATGAAATTAGAAAAATTTTGAGTAAAGCTAAATGATGATTAATTGGTTGGATCTTGTATCCAGTAAAGCAGTGCGTCTGGGAGTGGAGCGTGGAACCTGCGCTCCCCATTTCAATATACACAATATGCCTGGGCCACAATTAGTCGGCGTTGCTGCAATTGTGCTAAGGGACTGTCAAAGTTTGCTCAGCCCATCATAATGACAAGAAGGGATACAATATGTCTAGATCATCATAATTCCAAGAATGCCTACAAAAAGCTGAGGCAACCATTATGAAAATGGTGACCACCATATGCGGTGGAGGGGCATAATACACCTTTGCCGCCATAAGGTTAAGAGAGATACAGGAACGCCTAGAATGCTAAGCCAAAGGGGCTGGGCTCAGGCCTATTTAAAACACGCAAACGCTCACATAACAATGATATACCCCCCTCCTCCCACATTCTCTGGCACAGTCTGTAGAGGTGCAGGAGGAAGCAGATGTGAAGGTGATCACTCCGTTAATCTCTCACTCTGCTCTTGGCCTTATGGCTGAGATACCCGCCACCCCCTCTCAACACAATCCCCAAAAGGAGGGAAACCGGAAACAGTTCTTAAAGTTTTTGGATGTGGGATGGAGTGACCATCCCGGCCGTATTTATTAAAACAAAAAATTAAAACATTAAACGTTTTCATGTTATGTACAATTTCATTATCACATTCCGATGTTTGGCTAACCTTAACATAATCTCTAATACAGAGGTTCTCCTAGCCGAACTAGCATCCTACAAAAACATTCTCTAAGAACACTGAAATTGTACATCCTAACGTTTAAGGGCCAACGGCAAGGTCATAACCGGTGTCAAGATCCCTAACCAGACTTACCCCTCCCACTTGGGAAGGGCGACAGCACAGAGGCTTACCTCAAGTGCAACTACTAACAATTTCCCTTGACTTGACGGGGGCACTTAAGACTCGACGCCATTTAAAGGTCGTTCGAACACTTGTGTGTGGTATCTAGAAGGTATCGTTGACCTCTCCCCACCCCACACAACTTACCGCATCTGCCGTCGCAGATGACACTGGCCCCGGGAAATTCCCCAGGAGGGGGCTGTAACCCCTCCTACAAAGGAAGGGGCCTTGACCGCCTTTCCTTTACTTCCGGCGACCCGCCCTTAGACGGGACCGCCTCCCCACTGAGGGGCCAATGGCCACCTCTCCCGAGCGCTCCCATCCGTGTTGGGTGACGCCCACTCATAGGGATCTACCAATTAGTGCTCACCGATCATGACCTTACCGCCTACCAAAAATAAATACGACAATTCTTACTCAAACCTATGAAAACATTGGTCGCTACGACCGAAAGAACATGCTAGAAATGCAACACTACATCAAATCATTTTAATCGTAACAACCTAGACGATATTCACCATACTTTATTATGATTAACCACAAATTGATACTGTCACAGCCTGTAAACGAAAATGGAAAAAACAAACTTATAAATTCACTTTATTGCACAACAACTTGCTGTCCTCAGGGGCTGGTGGGTGGGTCAAAATTGGCTCTTCGTTCCGTCCCGAGCTCACGTGTAGCGAGGAGGTGCAGCTTCGGAGCACAAGAACAAGAGGACGTCTTCTGGTCTTGCGCCTTCTTTTATCCGTCTTCAGGGAGGGCGAAAACCCGCCCCTGCCCGCCCCGAGGGCGTGGCTGGCTGCGTCGGTGTCTAGGCCAGCCCACTCTAGGGCGGGAAAAAGCGCGCCCCGGCTACGCCGCTTCGGGCATACCAGCCGAGACGCGCCTCCCGCCCAAAAATGGCTTCCCGGGGGGATCGAGGCACTCAGCCATACGTTCGGGGGGACCGAGTGGTCGCCCCTTTCCATATGGCTGAGATACCCGCCACCCCCTCTCAACACAATCCCCAAAAGGAGGGAAACCGGAAACAGTTCTTAAAGTTTTTGGATGTGGGATGGAGTGACCATCCCGGCCGTATTTATTAAAACAAAAAATTAAAACATTAAACGTTTTCATGTTATGTACAATTTCATTATCACATTCCGATGTTTGGCTAACCTTAACATAATCTCTAATACAGAGGTTCTCCTAGCCGAACTAGCATCCTACAAAAACATTCTCTAAGAACACTGAAATTGTACATCCTAACGTTTAAGGGCCAACGACAAGGTCATAACCGGTGTCAAGATCCCTAACCAGACTTACCCCTCCCACTTGGGAAGGGCGACAGCACAGAGGCTTACCTCAAGTGCAACTACTAACAATTTCCCTTGACTTGACGGGGGCACTTAAGACTCGACGCCATTTAAAGGTCGTTCGAACACTTGTGTGTGGTATCTAGAAGGTATCGTTGACCTCTCCCCACCCCACACAACTTACCGCATCTGCCGTCGCAGATGACACTGGCCCCGGGAAATTCCCCAGGAGGGGGCTGTAACCCCTCCTACAAAGGAAGGGGCCTTGACCGCCTTTCCTTTACTTCCGGCGACCCGCCCTTAGACGGGACCGCCTCCCCACTGAGGGGCCAAAGGCCACCTCTCCCGAGCGCTCCCATCCGTGTTGGGTGACGCCCACTCATAGGGATCTACCAATTAGTGCTCACCGATCATGACCTTACCGCCACAGGTCCGGATAGTTGACCGGCTATCCGGACCCCCCACAAAACTCCTACCTAAAGGTCATGTTTTAAAGATTTTAACCAGGCTAAGAAGTCTCCTATGAGTAACTCATTCCCCGCCCTCGACAAATGCACACCATCCCCCAGATACATACTGTCATCATTAATACAATTATGCGAGATCGAATGCAATGTCTTGGAACGGAACAACCTACTCACTTTGTTATTCAATTTTCTAACAGAATGATTCAAAGCAGGGATCGAGATAGCCCCCCGCCACACTTTTCGTGGGATCATATGAGACCACGCAATTAGGCACCCCGGAACTCTCCTCGCTAACCAACTTACCGTGGAAAGCATAGCCTCCAGGAGAAGTCGTCTACCGGTGGTGACCAAATCATTGCCCCCCAAATGCACTATGACTATGGACGGCGGTGACCTCATCCGCTCTAACAAACCCTCAAAAAATTCCTGAAACTGGTCAATACAGAGACCGCCCCTTCCGTAGAAGGACACTCTGTACCCGTATTCCCCAGGTACGTGAATCATGTCACCTGCTTTGAATACGTCTGCGGCCCGTCTCACGTATGAGTGGCCCACGACCCACACCTCCTTCCTCACAGCCGGTGACGTGCGACCGCTGGCCTGGTGTTGGGTCGACTGCACAGTCTGCCCTGCCGCGTAGGCTTGCGCAACTGAAAACAAACAAAAGACAAGAGGCGTGAGTACATGATTACAGCTTCACAACATGTGCAATCGCACATACCTCTTATAACAATTGGAGGACCAGCGCCCCACACGTTTCACTTGTTCTACATTAAGACCCCTGGCTGTAGCTTCAGTGGCAGCCCCTATACGAAAGGAGTGGGTCCCAAATTCGCCCGGGTCCAAGCCCGCTGCGGCAATGGCCATTGCAAGCACCCGTTGAAACTGAAACCTCGTCAGCGGGGTGGCGTCTGCATGCCTCAACAATGTCCCCCCCCATGATGCCACTCTTTGTGCTAGGTAATCTTCTAAGCACTGTACCGGACACATGGATGACTCGGGGTTCCTGCGAATGATCGTGCAGTCCCCTCTCCCATCTTGGTCAGTCTTAGACCTGAGAAAGGAGACAATCATCGCATCCCCCCTGATCTGAACATGTTCCCTGCACAAGCCCCCCGTCACATCCTGTTTGTTCCTTGCAACCAGCTCACTAACTCTCATAGCCCCGTGAAACGCCAGCGTAAATGCAGTCCGGAACAAACAGGTCTCAAAAGGGGACGAGCATGTGTTAGGGAGTGTGGCCAGTAACTGGGACAACCTGTCTAGACCTATCGGTCGTCTTACGTCTACTCTGCGACCCTCTAGGCGTTGCCACCCACGCAGCGCTTTCTGTACCGTGAAAGACGCTGTTGGGTCCAGGATGCCATGGGCCCTGGCAACAAAGGAAATGGCGGCACGATGCCTTTGGGCCGTAGCCACCGATTTCCCAGCCCTATGTAAAGACATCAGAAAAAGTACTACACACTCTTCCTGACCCCAAAGACCCCCTCTCTCTGCCCCCAAAAAGGCTAAATAGGCCTGGAACGCCCCTTCATATGCCTTCCTTGTCCTGGGTGCTAGACTCTCTCCCACGAGGTGACGAAGTTCGGGGCACCGAGAGACCAGAGAGCTTCGGGGAAGGGTGCCGGCTCCGGGTCCGCTGAAGGAAGGAAACCCGAGAAAGCCTGCATGTGAAAACGAGACAGTGCGTCAGCAGCCTGATTCATCACCCCTGGAACATGTTTTGCTCTGAATACCACGTTCAGTTGCATACATAGTAGGACAATTTCTTTGAGCAGCCTCAAAATCAATTTACAATGGGCTGACTGACTATTGATGCATTCTACCACGGTCATATTGTCGGACCAAAAAACGACAGAATGATCTCTGAAACCTTCTGGCCAGGTTCTCAGGGCCACGAGAATGGGAAATAATTCAAGGAAAGCAATATTACTCGTTAGCCCCTTCTCGTGCCACCATAGGGGCCATCTTTGAGCAGACCAGTTCTTGCCGAAGATGGCGCCAAAACCTATGCTTCCTGCTGAATCTGTCCATAGCCCAAGCTCTTCTGAGGACACGGCTGGCTTGTTCCAGACGACTCGGCCATTGAAGTCCGCCAAGAATGCTAACCATATCCGCATGTCCTGGCGGACCTCAGCCGATAACCTCGTGCGATGATGACCCTCCTTCAGGCCAACCATCGCTTGGGCAATGGAGCGGGAAAAGGGGCGAGCCATTGGGATCACTCTCAAGGCAAAGTTCAATTTTCCCACTAATTGTTGCAACTGATGCAGTGTAACCTTAGGTGTATTCAAACATACTTGGAGGGCTGCCCTGAATTTCAACACTTTGCCAGCTGGTAAACGGAAACACCCCTCCCTTGAGTCCAACTCGATCCCCAAAAACTCGAGGCAAGTCGTGGGACCCATAGTTTTACCAGGTGCCAACGGCACGCCAAAATGACCCATCAAAACACAGAATTCAGCTAAGGCCTGAGCACATTCGGGATTTCCGGCGGGACCAAGGAACAAAAAGTCGTCAAGGTAGTGCATTACATTTCGACAACCCGTTTTCTTGGTGAACACCCATTGCAGGAAAGTACTGAATTGCTCAAAATAAGCACATGATATAGAGCATCCCATTGGCATACACCTATCCATGTAAAAGGACCCCTGGAACCCGAATCCCAAAAGACGCTGATCGTCTGGGTGTACCGGGAGCAACCGGAACGCTGACTCGATATCTGATTTCGCCATCAACGTCCCGGGCCCCAGGCGATTCAAGATGGCTACTGCCTCATCAAACGATGCGTATCGCACCGAACAAACTTCTGGATCAATTGCGTCGTTCACCGAAAGGCCGTGTGGAGCAGACAGATTATGGATCAAACGAAACTCACCTGGGTCCTTCTTGGGGACCACCCCTAACGGAGAACAAACAAAATCCGGTACCGGGGGTACACTAAACGGGCCGGCGACCCGTCCCCGGCTAACCTCTTTCTGAATTTTCTCTTGCACCACAGATGTATGTTGTAAAACGGAAAGTTGATTCTTGCAAATCCCTACACCCTGAAAGTCCCCCACCGGGATGCGGAAACCATGTGTAAAACCGTTCCGCAGCACCCCGGCAGAAGTACGATCCGGGTATTCGCTGAGCCAGGGGATCATTGCCAAGGTATCAATCGGGGTTGGTAAAGGCGCCCCTCGGACTAGATTAGACCTGTTTGGCGCCTCCCTTACCCCCATTCTCACCCGTTCTGGCTCTGCACGATGACTCAGGATGGGACGACCCACACGTACTACACTCATGTTTGAATTTACACAATCCCGGAGGCCTGGTACATTTCCCTTTGTTGAAGTTAAAACAGAAACCCTTTCTTCCTGTATTGCCTGCGGGCCTCGACTGATCGTCAGTGCTCGTACTTGGTCGAAAGGGCGTCCCCCCATTTTGGCGGGAGTAATCAACAACAGTGCTCCCAACCAATGGCATTCTCAACATCCCCGATTCTTTCATTTTATCCCATGTTACAGAATCGTAACAATCCCAAGTCAAACTCTTGTTATGCTCCTTTTCTTTCCTGAACAGATTGTCATAACAAAACCAATGATTACCTTGATATGCTGTCGAGTAACCCATTATTCGTGATTGATAAATGGGAAACTCTGGCAGCAACTCGGGCCTACGTTCCCCCAAAATCGATGTAAAAATACCCCACGCATTGCCCCAGTTTCCAATATTCTCATTTATCTTAAAGGCGGCCATTTTTGCGCGCCAAACACTCGGATGCATTAGGTCCTTCTGACTTTTAACATGCTCCACTTCATAATGATCAACAAGCAAGGAGAAAATATTCACGTACTCCCCCGCCCAGATCTTTTCCTTTATAGCTAAAGGCACATGTTGTCCCAATCTCTCTCTACGAGAGGGTGCTGACTCGTCCCTTGCAATCGGCAATGGCCGCTTACCTGAACCGGACGCAGCATCTGCCGCTTGCGGCTTGTCTATTCCCGCCAACGGCGCAGTCACTTTAGCTGCATCTCTCTTCTCACGAAGTCCTTTTATCAGTGCCTGTGCCTCGGCAGCCGTGGCACCATCACTACTATCCCCCAACCATGCTGCTAGCTGTGCTGCCAGCTCGGGGGGCATGTCTTCCTTGGAAGTCGGGGTGACGACAACGGGGATTGGATTCCCCTCTATCGGTACTGGGGTCGGCGCCTCGAGCGGGGCAGAGGGAACCGGGACGTCTCCACCGGCTGGAACCCTTCTCGGCCTCTTAGGTCTCCCTCCAGCCGGCGCAGGGCCCGAACCCTCCTCCCCGTCTCGCTCCGCCAACCGTTTCTTTATCTCGGACATCTCTTTGCAGAGGATCCGCACCATCTGGTCGGTCGTCATCTTCTTTGCGCCCTTCTTAGGCATATCTCCGAGGAAGTATCTAAAAGACAAAGAAAAAGATCAAAACGCTCAAAATTGGCTCTTCGTTCCGTCCCGAGCTCACGTGTAGCGAGGAGGTGCAGCTTCGGAGCACAAGAACAAGAGGACGTCTTCTGGTCTTGCGCCTTCTTTTATCCGTCTTCAGGGCGGGCGAAAACCCGCCCCTGCCCGCCCCGAGGGCGTGGCTGGCTGCGTCGGTGTCTAGGCCAGCCCACTCTAGGGCGGGAAAAAGCGCGCCCCGGCTACGCCGCTTCGGGCATACCAGCCGAGACGCGCCTCCCGCCCAAAAATGGCTTCCCGGGGGGATCGAGGCACTCAGCCATACGTTCGGGGGGACCGAGTGGTCGCCCCTTTCCATTCTCCAGCCAGTCCCAAAGGGGCCCGTCCCCACATGCTTCTGTGGGTATCCTTTATTATGGACTCCACTCTTCAGCCTTATCTAATACCAGTGTGCAGATGTGAAATTACACAGCTACTTTGAAGGGCCACCTTCCTGCCCAAAAATAATCATCAGAGGCATTTTCCTCTTTCTAAGTGTGCTGCATAATGCACCACGCTTCGAAAGAGGACATAACGAGGCCAAATTATTAGATATTTCTGCTCGTTATGCCTCTGTTTGGAAGTCGTACCATTCTGACGCAGTCCAGGTTTACTAGTCTTAGTAAATCGGGGACTGGGCCAGAGTCTGTGTTTGGATGAGGGGAACACCCACACTCAACCCACGGAACCCCTTCCTACGGCGGAGTAATGTAAGGAGGCGACTTGCACTGCCTTTTGTTACTCCAAATTTACTAAGCCACACAAGGTGGCTCTGCCTGTCTTTGCAAATCTGACTTAAGAACTAGCGTTACCCTTCGTCACCTTGCATGACACAATGCAACGCAAATGCATTGTAAATCTGGGCCAGGTGCTTTTCATTCCAGAATTATTCTTATCTGAATAAAGGCCGTTTGTTTTAGTGCCTTAAAATTGGCAGTTTATAATATTAGATTCATAAACATTACGTATTTTCCCCATTGTTCAGTACGTCATTCAACTCAGCACAAAAGTCTTTGCTCTTTTCCTCGTCCTTGGCATCCCCACACCTTTTCAGCTTGGCAGAGCCCTGTATATAGGGCAGGTTTTGTAGTAAGCTGATGTAGCTCATAAAAACCTTAAGTGCCACTCTAAAGTCTTTTCGTAACAAGAGGTGGCAAATGGATCGGGGGAGCGATGGATACATTTGTGGCTGATGCAGATTAATCCCCAAGAACCTAATTAAGTGCCAAAACACCAGATGTTAATTTGAACCGGTGGTTTCGGTGCTCGGCACTGGCACTTAATTGTCAGCATTGGCTAGAGTGACAGTCCACCACATGGTGGTGCTGCCTGAGATTAGTGCAACAACCATGTTTATTAAATCAAGTAACATTGAAAATGAATAATACCAGTCTCTTAAGCCACTATTATATAGTGTGGCCTGAAATTGTCTGAATTGTTACATTTGTAGGATTGCGATAGTAAGTTGTTTTATTGGTACGGTCGTTGGCAGTGCTGGCAGGGACACTGCGTGGTGCAGGCTGCAGTGGCCTTCTGAGAAAGGCTCAGCCACTCACATTTTTACAAATTAAGAACTGTAAAACACAATGGTCAAAGTCACCACAAGAGCTGCTTACATCAGATGTGCATGAATAATACAAAAGTTACTGGATTGTGCACTCAGGAGACCCTAACATTGAAGTTTACCCACACTTGAGTGTGTCTCTAGTCTCATTGTGGAGCTTGTGAACATATACAACCTTGATATTGAGATGAGTTCATGTGCACCTTATACGTCACTAACAATTATCAGTGCATGACTCTTTATGAACATTTGTAACACAGCTCTCTGACTGTCAGAATAATATTGGCGAACAAAATTCCTAGCTAAGGGCCTTATTTAGAAATTGGTAGATAGGATCCCTGGTCACAAATGCACAGGATTCCCCCTTCTGCCCTTTTATAAGGGCATTATAGCCTGGGCACTTGCAATGCAGAGGATGGGATAATCTTCACATTTTGCTATAGTGTCCTGCAGGGCTTTAAGTGGGATGAAAAAACTGGGGGGGTCTCTCAAAGGGTCAATGTATATAATTAAGGGCATGGTTTAAAAACATTCAAGCTAAAAATCTGTGCTGAGCATAGTGTGCCGCCAGAATTGTATTTTGCTGTTTCTGTCATTGTATCCAGATATATGATACAATAAGTAACATCGTAAATACAAGTCAGCACTATTGGCGTTGTCAATGGTTGTTAGTTGCATAAGATAAATAAGCAGAACCTATGGCCTGTATATAATATTGAAAAACTTTCCACTTAAAGGCCTGGTGACACCACGACAATGTTGCTGCTTCAGAGTTTCAAAAAGAGTATGGAAATCGAGAGAGAAAATAACTCTTTAAAGGATTTCCCTTCCCCTACAATGCACCCATGGCATGACGTCATGCCGTTAATTCTCTGCTAGTGAGAAGTGAACAGTGCACATGGATGTGCCTGCTGTCACTGCAGTACGGGAAAAAACGGACCGCCTGTGCCAGGGCACAAAACAGAGCCTTGATGGAGACCCTTTTCGAGGCCTCCTTTAAAAAACTGCTGGTGCTCAGCACCAGTGAAACCCGGCCCACTTAAATCCCTGATGTCCTGTCTGCCAAACACTGAATAAAACCATAAACATTGCAGCGTCTTTGGAGAAACATTGCAAAAATGCAATACATTCGTTCGGTGCTATGTGGTTTTCTGAACTTAAATTAGTGGCTATTTGGAAGGGTTACTTGGAAGATGTAATAAAAGGCAAAAGGTCACATGCATTAGAACAAGGACATCAAGGTTTAAATCACATCATCCCTATTTAATTAAACTGGGTGATTCGGTGCATGTCCTTGCGTTCTAGTTGCTTTGTTAAAAAAATGTGTAGTATTAGAAAAAAATCAGTTTGCCATATGTGAGGTACACTAAACTAGAAAGGGTACCATTTCATATTCAGCAAATTCCAAACTTCTGATTTCCCCAATGAACAGTAGCGCCCTGCCACATAAAAGTCCAAGGCTCAAAAACCTGTGAGCAAAGTTTTAGGAATTTGAAGAACTACAGCAACCAGACCCATTTATTAAACTGCACGAACCTCCCTGAAGGGAGGGTCCTACCACCGCAGTATAAATGCATGAATTTTCTTTAATCTGGTTTAACTATATGCTGTCATTAATGCTGCAAACTAGGGGGCATATTACCAAGCAATAGCGATAATTATCGCTATCGCTTGGTTAGAGACAAACATTTACCGCTGAGCTGCGGCGATTTTTACCGCAAATAAACCTTGGTATTACCAAGGTTTATCGCAAATGCAATAAAAATCGCCGCAATGCATGAATATCGCTGAAATGTCAGCGATATTCATGCATTACTGAGCTAATGCTCTTAGCCATGTTATCCACCTCCCATTGGATAACATGGCTAAGAACTGTTCAGGGCAGGTGTTAGATTTTGGAGATATTCGCGCTTAGCGCGAATATCTCCAAAAGTTGGTAATAGGAGATAGCGATGTTAGCGACTGTTTTCAGTCGCTAACATCTTGGCATGCCCACTTTGCATGTCATTAGTGATAAATATCACTGACATGCAAAGTGGGGCCCAAGATGGTCGCTATCTCCTACTAGCTGTCGCTAACTGGTGTTAGCGACAGCTAGGTAATAGGGAGATAATTTTTTCTCCTCTTTCTTGGCTTTTAAAGCCAAAAAAGCGGAGATAAACCCCCTTGATAATATGCCCCTAGGTTAGCTCTGCTCTGGGGAGGCCCTTAATGTAAACTGATGAGGCTCAGCCTAGATTACTTGGAGTGGCCCCAAGCTCCACCTCAAATAATCCTCAATTTTGATCACAGTTGGTTTCTGTCGTAGATAGACCCTAATATTTTAGGAAACCGATGTTCACCCTTGCTGCTGAGTACTTTGACCCAGACTTAGTCGGATGGAAATTTGGCCACCTACAAGTGACTGGATTCTCAGAATTTATCAAAAAGGTCTTCTCGCCTCCCTCAAATTTCTTGAGTTTGCTGGTTTAGTGTTGGTGATACTTTGACTTGAAGCCGGTGTCTGCACTCTCCGATTTAATATCCCAATTGGCATAATTAGAGGACAAATAGTAAGGATATGAGAACATTATCCATGGAGGCACAAGAAAACTCTATTCACTCATTACATGTGCTAAAAGCAACAGTTTTAATCAACATTTAAAGGATAGGGCAGAGAAATTGTTCACAATTGATATCAGCACTGCAATTGTAGATACAAAAATTTCATTGTGACCCAAGTGTGTACAAGGTGCACGAGTGAGAGGTGAGTGACAATACGGCGACGCAAGTGACAGAAGGATCAGCGTCGACGGCGCAAAGTGTTCTGTGCAAGGATATTTACAGTGACTACAAACATAGAGGTCTAGTGACAGGAATGAATCTCTGGTTGAATGGCAGAACGGGCGAGTGAATTGCGGTGCCGGCGTTGCTAGGGCTAGCAACGCCGGCACCGCGATCTAGACCGATATTTATCGCTAATGACATGAAAATTGGGCGTACCCAACCTGTTAGCGACTGAAAGCAGTCGCTAACATCGCTATCGCCTATTACCAACACAGGCGTAGCAATGGAAATATTCACGCTAAGCGCGAATATCTCCAAAATCTAACGCCTGCTCAGACCAGTTCTTAGCCATTATATCCAATGGGAGGTGGATATAACGGCTAAGACCCTGTGAGCGATAATGCGTGAATATCACTGTATTCTCAGTGATATTCACGGATTTTGCTGCTGTCACCGGGAATTTTATCGCTTTTGAGATAAACATTGCTAATAGCACGTTATCTCAGCGATAAAATCCGGTGATGAGCGGCGATAAAAAAATTGCCGCTAAGCCTACTTAGAGATAAATATTGTTATTTGTTGATAATATGTCCCTCAGTTTCTTTCAGGGCTGCTACTGGCGTCTCAGGTCCTCAGTTTCTTCGAAAACGAGGATGAGGGTCTTGCCTATTTCCATGAGAGCAGAGTTCTAATTTGCTGTCAACCATGGGCGCTCATTTTTATGAGTTCAATGGTTTTCATGAAGTTTGAAGAAGACGTACAAAAAACACGAGGAAAGCACGCAATCATGTTTTCAGGTTTCTGGTCTACTCTCTGCCATCATGTGGAGCTATGGGAAGGTACCTTAGTGTCTGGTCCCATCAGGAGATGGCGCACTGTATCCCTGCTTCACAAGGGCCTGCTTCACAGACCCAGGACCTGCCGGCCAACAGAAGACTTCTCAAGACCTGGCTCTTCGATCAGTAGCAGTCGTCCCCGCGTCCCCCCGTCCATCCCCCCAGCTCCGAGACCCTCACGGGTATGTAGCGCGCTTTAGAAATGCTGTGATTGATTGATTGAAGGAGAGGAGTGTGTTAAACTACTGATTCCTTCAATTGATAGGTAGGGGCTATAGATATAGCAGTTATCTCCGTGGTGCAATGGACTCTCTGAAACAACAAAATTGACGCACACCATTGGGGCCATTGTAGTATTTTTTCTGTAGAATAAAAAAGATTTTTGGAGACGTTGTGAGGTGCTCTCCAGTATTTAATTAGGCACTTAAAAGTAACAGCTTGTATCTTTAGGGTGGGATATTAGATGGCGGGACAGGATAAGAGTGTGTATACGTTGGCATAAAGCATTAGAGGGCAGTGAAGGGCACCGATAGGTTACATCAATCAGCCAGGATTTGTATAGCGTGGCTGCTTCACCCACAAGTGTCTCGAGGCACTGGGGTCCTGATGCGGGATCACGCTGCCTGTTCCTATTTGTTGAACAATCAGGTCTTGAGGTCCTTCCTGAACTGTTGGAGAGATGGTGACACTTAGAGGTGCAGGGGGAGGGAGTTCCAGGTCTTAGTAGCCAGGTGGGAGAAGGACTGTCCTGCGCCGCTAGCCGGGCAGATGCGCTGTGTAGCTGCTAGTGACCGAGATCTGGCATGGAGTTCTCTGGTAGGTCGGTGAAAATAAACCTATTTGTTGAGGTACACTGGTCCATAAGGCCATCCACCTGTATGTTGGACTGGGCATCAAAATCACTTCAATGTTTGTCGAATGCAACATAAGTAGGATGGACGTCTGAATATACAACTTTTGCTGCAACAGGTAAAGAGACGGGAGTTTAGAAAAATAAGGATTTGGAGGAGGGAGTAATCATGTAATGTGTGCATTGCGCTTGCATGTGAATCAAAGATTGAGGGAGCTTGAACCGGTGAAACGCCATTTCCATATTGCTAACGGCAGCGGCACATGGGAGCTAGGAGAAGCGCTCGGCCCAGCAGGTGAATGGCATAGTGAAGAAAAAGGCCCGTCTTCCTGACTTGGGCTGGTGATATCAGAGCACGTTAAAACACCGAGTAAAGAACTGGCAGAGGAGTGAGGTGCAACACGTGTAATTGCTAAGATAAACAAGAGCACGGCGCCTCCTTTCCCTTCCCACACATGAAACTGTCGAACAGGTGTTGCAAAGGAGGATGTGATACAGAATCCATAATCAGAGCCAACGTACTTTATTGCATAATTCATTGAAGTCTTTGTTTTATCTAGAGGTGTACCTAGCACGGGATGAACTCCAAGTTCCTGCAGTACAATGAGCCAGTGTCAGAATAAAAAAATAAATAAATAACAAAACAAAAAAATGAACTAACCAAATCATCACCGGTGTATTTGCAAGTCAGAAACAAGGTGCATATCACGGGGAAGGCACAGGATAGCTAGTCACACACCGCGAGCCTTTATCATTTTTCTTAGGTCTGTTAGCATTTTACAATGTTCTTATTTCATTTTGAACTCAGAATGTTCTTATTTGAGGGACCACAAAATGCTACTGGATGGATCGAAATCCACACCGGTTCAACAAAAAATACATTCAATAATATGTGAAGCACATTAATCGTTACAAAAGGATAGAGAATAATTTAGTTTTAAACCGTGAAAGTTTATTAAAGGTATACAGAAATCAAGATAGTATCATTTAATAATCATACCCAATGCTTCCTGCCGAAGATGCAGTTAGAAGAACTATGGCAAGCATCAATGAGCACTTTATACAGTATTGTTAAACCTCTTTGTGTAAGGGGAAACCATCTCTTTTCCCTTCACATAGTATACTGGATGCCCTACAGGATTTTGAAGATGGTAAAAGGGGGCATAGCTAAAAGTAAGAATTGTGGACTAGAGAATGTAAATG
The DNA here is from genome assembly GCF_964263255.1 of Lissotriton vulgaris. Classification (NCBI taxonomy): domain Eukaryota; kingdom Metazoa; phylum Chordata; class Amphibia; order Caudata; family Salamandridae; genus Lissotriton; species Lissotriton vulgaris. Next base: position 551,008,222 of record NC_141697.1, read on the forward strand.
ATAGCCATATGTTTATGGAAAGCCCCAGGATTCTCTCTCGAAGCAAGATGGCGGCTGAGTGAGATCTCTCACAACTCACCTTCACACCACCTCACCTAGATTAACTCGCTGATCGGCCAAAACTGCGCCCGGGACCCGGCTCCACATGGGTGGACTCTGCTCCAGCTGTTTTCATGAGTGAGGGGGGCTGAGTGCGAATACGGTGACTGCGACCGTGACAGCGAGGAGCAAGCAAGCAACGCGGTGCAAGCGGCACCACTTCTCAACTTGCAGCCGATGCTGGGAGGCATTAACGCAGCTCGTACAGCTTGTCGTCTCCGGCTGGGGAGAGAGCGAAGCACGTTGCCGGTTGCTGGGCAACAGCCATAAGCATCGGGGAACCACGGCAACAAAGAACGCGGAAGCGCCCTCGTGGAGGGCAATGGCAGCCCGAGGCGGTGCGCGAAGTAAGACTCGCTCTACAGTACCGGCTCCTGAGATTACAGCGGCGACCCCACAGCAAGATGGTAAGACACGAAAGGGACAACGTGAACCCACTGCTGATACTGGTAAGAAGAAACCGTGGAATAAAAACATTAAGACTGCAATCGGGTATTCTTCTAGTAACCCTGCCCCATTGAAAATTAAAAAACAAGCTGTCATCACCAGTCTTTTTTCTGGTAAAACAAGTAAAACTGGTGGCGTTATTTCAGTTGTTAAGGGCGACCCTGTGCCTGACCAGGTTATGACTATTGCAACGGAGGGGGGGCAAGATGAAATGAGGCCAGTTAAAGATAACAACTCCAACAAAAACCCCGAAAAAAATATTACCAATTCTATAGATATGAGTATTGCGACCAGTAGTTTTGTTCAAAAATCCTGGGGGTCAAACTCGGAAATCAATGAATCTGGTATTGCAACAAACATGGGGGGTAATTTGGTGGTGGACACCCCATTGGAGGCAGCAGATGGGGTAAATAACTCAACAAAACAAATGTTCAAGGAGATTGACGTAAATGATGGTGGCAGTGCTAGTAAAGTCGAAAACTCGGAAGCAGACACTGAGACAGAAGCAGGTTATGTATCCCCAGACCTAGTCGAGAACTTTTACTCGGTGAATGAGGAATCTGGGGGGTCTGAAGATACTCACCTTTCAAGTGCGAGTAGCAGAGAGGGGGGCAAAGAGTCCTCAACAAGCAGCGAAATACAACAAGACAGCCAAAAGAAAATAATAAGATCCAAAAGGGTGTCAGGCGGGCGCAGACCAAACCCACATGAAGATACAGAGGAAGAGCAAGATCTCAGATGGGATTACTCGGACACGCTGCCACTTCGCACAGCAGAGGGGAAAGATTGAAACACAGGGAGCGCCAAGATATCAAATCAGGATCAAGGCAGTATAGATAACGGTAGTTCGGAACCAACGCTGGCAATGATATTTCAATCCCTGAGCTCGTTTCAAAAAGAAGTCAAAGCGGAAAGACGGATTGCCAGAGCCGCTGGTAAAAATATCCAAGGTGCAGTGCGTAAGGTTGGGAAAACTTGCACGGATATAGCTGAGAGACTTTGTATGGTGGAAACCCTCACGGAAATTCTTGAGAGTACTGTAGAAAGTATTAAAACTCAGATGACATCTCAGGATAGTCCCGTCAAGGATATGATGTGGAAAATGGAAGAGGCAGAGAACCGCCAATGGAGAAACAACCTTAGAATCCTTGGTATTCCGGAAAAAAGTGAGGGGAATAACATCACGGCATTCACAATCGATCTCTTTAAGAATGCGTTTCCCGAGCTTATCCAGTGGGATTGGGACAAAGAGATTCAGCGGGTGCATAGATTCCCTTTCTCACTGCCTAAACACACGAGAGGCGAACCGGCATTTCCCCGAGTTATCCTGTTTTTTTTCGGCAACTTTTTGCTTAGACAAGCGGTTTATGATCTGGCAAGGCCCAACAAGAAACGAAGCTGGGGGAGCTTTTCTTTTTGCTAAGCCTGACTTCGCTCATGTGACTGTGGAGCGGCGTTGGCGCTAACGACAGTTGATAACACCCTTTCAAAAGGCTGGGGCATTAGCCTTTTTACAAACCCCTGCTAAGCTAAAGGTAATTTCACAGGGCAAGACTATGGGGCAGATTTATGAGTCCCTTGCGCCACGTTTACGCCGCTGTTGCGTCACGCAAGGCGGCGTAAACGTGGCGCTTCCCTACGATCAATTTACAACGTGACGCATCTAGGCAGATGCGTCACGTTGTAAAGCCCTGCGCCGCTTGTGGGCGTTCCGGCGCAGGGTGGGCGTTCCGGGGCAGGTGCGCCTCGCAAAAGTGGCTGAGTGAAATCCATGAGATTTCACTCAGTCACTTTCTACGTCAATTCCTTACGCCTGCTTGAAGCAGGCGTAAGGGTGACGCAGCATGCATTGTAGGGTTGGCTCCTGTGCATTGCAGGAGTCATGTCGTACTTGCGACATGACTCCTGCAATGCGCCGCCCGTGCGCCGAGAGATGCGTCACGCATCTTCACTGCCTTGCACCATGGTGCGCCGCATCATAAATGCGGCGCACCATGGGTGGCGGAGCAGTGGCGCACTGTGGCGCACGTTAACTGGCGCATCCCTGGGGATGCGCCAGTTAACATAAATCTGCCCCTATGTTTTTTACTTCAGAAATTCAGGCGGAGCAGGCCCTTAAAGATATTACTCTAGAGAAGAACAGTGCGGCAGGGGGGAGATAATAACAGTGAACTCTCTTTTTGACTAATGGAACAGATACAGTGATATGCTGATATCTAAAAAGAAATTCTCTGCTTTATTTCTCTTTCTCCCCCCTTTTTTTTCTTTTTCTCTCTCTCTCTTGCTGTACTACTCTGTATTACTATGTATTCGTATGTATTATCTTACCCTACGTTTCGATGAACGAATCAACATAAGGTACTTCTAGCTTCAAATGATCTTAAAGATGGGCTTGTAAGATAGGAATGTCATTGATTCTTGAGGTGTGGTAGGGTGAAGAACAGACCATAGGTGTGGGTGGTGGTGGTGTGGTGTGTGGGGGAGGTTAGCCAGACGTCATCACACAGGCTCCAGTGGAGCCTGGCAGCTTCAATAGAGATGGGGGGTGGAATGGGAGGGCGGGGGGAGGGTTGGAGGAGGACAGGGACCAGAACTTTCACAAGGGACACAAGGTGTATACAGGGGGAGATGGGAATGGAGGTTAAGAAGGAAAGGTTGTGTTCAGGGCTCGCATTTGATCTATCTGGTAACTCTGAAAGATTTGGATGACTAAATTAAAAATACTTTCATTGAATATATGCGGCCTAAATGATATGAGGAAAAGGCAGAAAGTGGCAAAAGGGTTTAAGCTATCTGCTGCAGATAATATATGTCTCCAGGAGACTCACATTGAGGGGTCACAGCAATACCTATTGAAAACACTTGGATATAGACTTATCTCTGCTACATCCCAGGGGTCACGTACAAAAGGGATAGCCATTTTGGCAAAAGGAGGGGGGATCCAGTTCTCACGTTCAATCGCTGATAAATTCGGGGGATATGTGATAACTGAGTGTTGTTATAATATAGGGAAAAGCAAATTGACATTATGCACTGTTTATGGCAATATTAGCGATGATCCGGAAGTGTTGAACAAGATCTCCAACGAACTGGTACATTGGCCCCTCCCTGTTATTGTCTGTGGAGATCTTAACATTCATTTACCTGGCAATTGGTTATCTGACCCAGGCTTTGCATATCATGGTAGGAAACGAAAAGTATATCAATCTCTGAAAGATTTGTGAGTGCTCCATGGATTAATAGATGGGTGGTCAGAGATATACCCGGGAGATCTTGGATATACTTATTATTCGCACCCTCACTCTAGGCATCTAAGACTGGACTACATGCTCTTGTCCTGTACTCTAAAATCAATTTGCCAAATAAAAAAAACTCCCGAGAATTCTCTCGGATCACAACCCACTTGAACTTACCATCACAGTGGGGGCTGATAGACCCACAGTTACTAGTTGGACGTTTGAAAGAGCGTTATTGAATAACGAAGAATATTGCTTGCATATGAGGAACTGGATTCCGGCCGTTCTGGAGGATAATCTGGGGTCCACCTCAATAGAAACTGTTTGGGATACTTTGAAGGCATGTATTAGAGGTGAAACTATGCGATTTTCATTCCGACGTAACAATATAGAAAGACAAAAAATGATGTCCTTGGAACAAAATGTGCGGAGAGCGGAAGAAGGTCTGATTAAGGCAGTACAAGATGGCGATGTGACAGACAGGGAGGTGAACAAGGTGGCAATTGCTAAAAACTATATTTCGGAAGTTTTTAGTGAGAAAGCAGTTGTCAGAGCAACTACCCGTAGGGAGACTATATATGAATTGAGTGAGAAAGTAGGTCATCATTTGGCGGTTAGAACCCGGGAAGAGACATCCAGTACTCTAATTAAAGCAATTAAGGATCCTGCGCTTGGCTTGAGGTCGGATCCGGCAGATATTAGAAAAGCCTTCCAAGTATTTTATCAGAAGTTGTACCATGAGGATGAGAATGAATGTGAGGATGCCATGAGTTATATAGATCCATTAGTTACAAAGGGTTTGGGATTAGAAGACCAGGAGATCTTAGATAGCGCACTAAGTTGGGAGGAAATTCCACTATCTGTGAACTCCTTAGCCATTGGAAAAGCTGCAGGCCTAAATGGGATTCCAACTGAACTCTATATCAAATTTGCACCACAGCTCAGGTCTATCATGGTTGAACTTTTTCAATACATCTTTCAAGGCGGGAATCCACCGAAATCCTGGTCACTTGCCAAAATAATAGTTTTCCCCAAGAAAAACAATGATCCCCAGGAAATGGGGTCGTACCGACCAATTACATTGATTAATGGGGATTCCGAAGTATATTCTAAATTATTAGCAACACGGCTAGCACCTCGGATCCATTATATAGTCTTTGAAAGACAACACAGGTTTATACCAGGTAGATCTACGACTGACCATGTGCAAAGAGCTGTATCCCTTTTTGACTACGCTGGAATGACAGGAGACCCTATGGCGCTTATACTGCTTGATGCAGAGAAGGCGTTTGATAGGGTCTCCTGGAGTTCCTGTGGGCCGCCATGCTAAACTGTGGCATAGGTAAGAAATATATTACAGCGATCCTACAGCTATATGTTAATCCCAGTGCCAGCGTACTGATCAATGGGGAGTTATCCGACAATTCTAACATCCACAGGGGGACACGGCAGGGGTGCCCCTGCTCGCCCCTTCTTTTTGCCATTTATATTGACGGGTTCATACACAGGCTAAAAAAAACGTGTTAATTTCACCTATATGTGTGCGTGGTCTAGAAACAAAATGCTTAGCGTACGCTGATGATATCGTCATTGTCACAGGGGATCCTACAAATGCTATGAATTGGATTGAAAGCGAAGCACAGAACTTCGGTAGAGTTTCGGGGTACAAGCTAAACTCTAGTAAGACACAGATCGTGCTTAATACTAAGATTGTGATGAGAGATCCGAGAGTAACTGATAAGGTGACATACCTGGGTGTCAGCATTAGTGCTGATGTCGGGAACATTGTAAATAATAATCTGGAGCCACTTATGTTGCACACTAAGAGAGAATTGTCACGTTTAGATAACTTGCACCTGTCTATTGGAGGTAGAACTAATTTAGTGAAGACGGTTTATTTTCCTAAGTTTTTGTATTTTTTTAGGACAATATGTTTAGAATTCCCACCACATGTATTTAGGAATATATATTCAATGTTTTCACGGTTTTTATGGGGTTATAGTAAGCCACGGAGAGCACTCAAATGGATTACATTACCTAGAGAGCGTGGGGGGTGGGCTCTACCTTACTTCATGCTTTATTACTGGGCCTCGGTAATGAAATATAGCATAAGATTACTAAACTCTAACCCAGACGATCTGAGTATTCCCACACCTCAAGAACTCATCCTGGGGAATGGGAGCACAGGCTGTCTCTGGCGACACGTTAATGATGATCACCTTAAAAAAGTGAAATTCAAAACCATCACTAGTGTTGTCAAAGTCTGGGAAAAGGTTAAAAAACTACTTGGTCTTGGCCGATTTTCACATTACACACCGGTGTTTCAGAATACAGATCTCCCAGAAATATTTCATGACTCCTATGTACGGAGCTGGTGTGCATTAGGGATAGGGCAACTCGGTTGTTTTTTCACTACTCAGGGAATGAAATCATTTGATGAATTAAAAAAAGACTATAACATCCCCAACAGGGATTTTTTTTAAATATCTTCAGGTGAGAGATTTCCTACTAAAAAAAGGGGGTGGTCGTATTAAATTTCAAATATGCCAAATCATAGAAAATGTACGCAGCAATACGCCCCCAAGAATTGGTGAGATCTATGAAAGTTTTAACGCCTTACTCCCAGATGATATGGACATACATAGGGCGGCATGGCAAATTAAACTTGAAGTTCCACCTAGTATCCCCCTTATTGCATATGATTTGTCACTTACTTACTTAATGTCCATAAAACTACAGGCGCAGTTTTATAAAACATATTTTTCATTATATTACACACCGTATAAAATTGCTAAATGGGGGACTGGTAAAGGCACTACTTGCCCACGATGTGCCCTCCCCGCTGCAGATAGTGTTCATATGTTTGCCACATGTAATATTCTAACAAATGTTATAAATGAAATATCTGGGTTTCTTTCGGACATTACCCATGCTAGGGTTAACATAACAACTGAAGAGGTTATGCTAGGCATCTCTAGTAAAGAACGTCCTAGACAGGTCCAAGGGCTAATCTTCGTGGAAATGGCTATCTTTCAACTGTGTGTCGCATCAGCCTGGCTAGATCCCACTCCACCATCCTTTCCTCAATGGAAGGCTAGATTACTCGCGACATGCAGTCTCGAGGTCGCCATATATAAACAAAAAGGGCGTAATATTCGGAAGAGGGGCATGAAAATATGGGCACCTCTGCTCGATTGGATTCAGGCGCACTGAATACAGGAATTGGAAAAGCCTTTGATAAATGCTAAATTTTTAATCATTTAATAACGCAATCCAACTTTTTTTATAATACTAAATTGGGTCTCATTAAATCATTACAGAAGGAAATGTATGATTAAGAGTGCATTGAGTTTTGATGCTATTATGTTTTCTTTCTTTTCTCCTTTATTCCCTCCTTAAGGAATTTGTATTCGTGTATTGCAATACCTATGTATGTAACAATAGAAGTACCTGTCCTCATGGGGGGTGGGTGGTGGGTGAGCCGGGGGTTATAAATAATATGTTGTAAAAACCTGAATACAAATTGTTAAAAAAAAAAAAAGGAAAGCCCCAGGATTCATTGCTTCTGTGAAAATGAGTAAGACTATAAAGAAAATTCTTGGGATAAATGTCAAGGTAAGTGTTTCCCTAATTATGTTTGGGGCCATGGTGGGTTTGGTGAAGTTGGGTACTGATGGAACAAATTGCTATTTTACTCGACTCCCCTGGCACAAAGGGAAATCTACAGGAAGTGGATAGCAGGGCCTCCGCTGACTAATGCTGAATGGCTCAGTTCTTTAATATATACATTGAAAATGGATGTTATAGATATGACCGCAAAGAGCATATGTTCTGGTTACAATTGATGAGTTGATTGGAACTGAGCAATGCTAATGGGAGTGTAGTAGGAAATTATTTTTCATGATTTTAAACAAATTTTGTTCTATGATTACACTCATCATTGCCCATGCACTTGAATCCTCGGTTTATACCCAAGGACGCTGAAGAAGGCTAAATACCTCCCTGGTGTGGCAAACCTTTAAAAATAAGGGCATGATTCTGGAACATTGGGGTGTAAGCCTGAGGTGAATGAAGACAAAAAATGCATAAGTTTCAATTCCTATGCAATTCAAATTAAATCAAAATCTTTTAAGTCAGAGGACAAACTAACATGGGATCCCCTCATTGAAAAGGTTATAAGAAAGTATGTCCATCTCTCCGAGAGATTAGTCTAAACATCTCCTACTCCACTCTGCTCTTTTCCAAGCTCAAGTGAGCTAAAAATCACAAACTCTAATATTTCACACACCTACACGCCATTCTCTTGAGACCGTTCAATCAGGTTAAAGCGAGATGATACGCATGTTCAGTTCTCAAGGTTTTCAACAATACAAGCTTCTCTCTGTGGAGGCGTCCTGTTATTAAGGTATCATTCCTTGTCTGTCTCTTAAACAAGAGTCATCTACAAACAAGGTAAGATTGGGCTCTTTCAAAGGGACATCCCAAAAGTCAGGTCTTGGCTTGGTGCGCAATTTAGTAATATCAAGAAAGCTTTGGTTAACATCATTATTGCCTGGGCAACTTTCTGGGAGGGGCAAAAGAGTAGCAGACTATAGGACATTGCACCTCCTGAGAAAACAATTTTATGTTGCCAAAATCACCTTTTCATATTTAGTGAGGATGCTGTTTTTTATGAGCTTGGATTGAGTGCAGGTCAGTATGATCTGTACTGAATGTGAGACTAACACAATAGGTGAGCATATATAAGAGAGTATATATATATATATATATATATATTCACTGAAAAAACCATAGGTTTCACACCAGTTATAGTTAGGAATTAGCATTTAAAAAACCTATTAAATTCACTGACAAAACCAGTTATAGTTAGCTGGAAATTTTACTGACATAAAACCAATGAAATTCCACGTTATAGTTAGTTGGACTCACTATAACTTGCGCGTGCAATGCACTGCTGATGACGTCACATATTACATCACTCATGACATGGTCAGTGACATCACTCATGACATCACTGATGACACCATCCTTGTGACATAGTGACAGACCTCCTTTCACTGTAATGTAACCCTTGAAACACATATTCAAAAATAGAAACTGAAATTTAAAAAAAAATGGAGATACCCATATCAGTTACAACAAGCAATTCAGTAATTCCACCATCTATATGCACATCCAGTCATTCACCAACAGTTCTATATAGTCACTCATACATATACTCACTCATCATATGAAGTGATACACCTATACATCCTGTTACACACCGACAGTCATCCAAAAGTTACTCACACACATACTCACACGTGCAAATAAACTATTGAACATCCATTTATTTGAATATAGAGTTATACACACACTTCCACCTTACTTGTATTGAAAATTACACATATTTATTCTCTTAAACAATCACTTATAGAAACACATACTTATTTAAACAGGAACTCTTACAATCTCTTACTCTCACATATACTCACTTATATACATCAATATTCACATATACTAGATTAAAACATATGTAGTTACTGATAAAGACACTAGTGAGACAGTCATTCACTCACTAACAAACACATATACACACTCATCCACCCATACAGTCCTGCACATATGCTGTCTTCAAAACACATACAAACAGAGAGTCAGTCACTCATGCATCTATGTGCTAAGTAATACCCCCACCAAACCATATAGACACTCATACTGATACTAAGAGAAACATCTAATAACCCATATACATACGCATGTAGCTACTTACCAACACATGTAGCCACTTATACACAAAGTGAAACACTAATATATATATTTAAATATTTAAACATTACTCACTAATATTTATTTTTCAGAAAGACACATATTCACTGGATGGTGTCATCAGTGATGTCATGAGTGATGTCACTGACCATGTCATGAGTGATGTAATATGTGACGTCATCAGCAGTGCATTGCACGTGCAAGTTATAGTGAGTCCAACTAACTATAACGTGGAATTTCATTGGTTTTATGTCAGTAAAATTTCCAGCTAACTATAACTGGTTTTGTCAGTGAATTTAATAGGTTTTTTAAATGCTAATTCCTAACTATAACTGGTGTGAAACCTATGGTTTTTTCAGTGAATTTCAAAGGTTTTTTAAATGCTAATTCCTAACTATAACTGGTGTGAAACCTGTGGTTTTTTCAGTGAATTTCAAAGGTTTTTTTAATGCTAATTCCTAACTATATAAGACCTGAAAGCCCACCAGGAATCTCCAGTATGCGCCAGGGGACTGCATTGCAGAGAGGTGTAATGAAGCCACAACCCTTTTTACACCTCTCTGCAACGCAGCCCCCGTGCATGTTTGAAGAGGGGAAACTAATTCCCCTTGCATACTGGGGGCCCCTGGGGGCCAATTAGCCCACCTGGAACCTCCAGTATGCGCCTGGGGCTGCATTGCAGAGGTGTAATGAGACTATGCCCCTTGTTACACCTCTCTGCAACGCAGCCCACTGCCGCGTTTGCAGAGGGGGAACTAATTCCCCTTGCATACTGGGGGTCCCTGGGGTCAACTAGTCCACCAGGAGCCTCCAGTATGCGCGAGGGAGCTGCATTGCAGAGAAGTGTAATGAGGCCACACCCTTGTTACACCTCTCTGCAATGCAGGCCACTGGCGCCTTTGCAGAGGGGGGACTAATTCCCCTTGCATACTGGGGGTCCCTGGATCATATCTGCCCAAACACCGATATTCCGAACGATTGTAAATGACTTTTCTTGAGAAACATTTGGATTTGGATTATCATGTCCTATACTTTGGAATTTTTGAAAGACTGACTTTGAGGATGCTATAAATTACTCAAGTCTGCCCGAATTGTGTGGGTAAAATTGATACCTAGTCACTTTTAATAAGAATATACTTATGTCTCGTCTAACATTTGGAAGAAATATCTAGTTATATGACAACGGGATACCGACATAACTTGAAGGAAATAAGAACGCCCTGAAGAAGTTCTGTTGTACAGAACGAAACATTTCGGCTGGCTGTGGTACATAAACTTAAGGAAAATAAAAGCATTTGAATATACACCAAGATTCAGCGCTTCAATAAGTACTCTAAGTGATATGATTTGATTGGACTCATTGTGAAAGTGGTGCTGTGCCAAACTATGGAATATTCTCCACTACTCTCTACTACTTACTCTCTCCTACTCTCTACTACTCACTCTCTACTGCTCTCTACTACTCACTCTACTACTTACTCTCTACTACTCTCTACTACTCACTCTCTACTACTCACTCTCTACTACTCTCTACTACTCACTCTACTATTCACTCTACTACTCTCTACTACTCACTCTGCTACTCTCTCTACTGCTCTCTACTACTCTCTACTACTCACTCTCTACTCTCTATTACTCACTCTCTACTCTCTACCTCTCTACCTCTCTCTTCTCTCTCTACTAATCTCTACCTCTCTACCGCTACCTCTCTACCTCTCTACCTCTACACCTCTACCTCTCTACCTCTCTCTACACGCACACATATAGACATATATGCATATATATATGTGCATATGCATTTATATATATGTATGTGTATGTATAAAAAAAAACAACTAAACATTTTTTTTTCTAATCGGCTACTTTTAAAACTGTCATTGTTTTTCCCCATGGTACACTCCCCGGTACGCTCCCCGGTGCGCGTACCGGGCGCTCCCCCCGCGAAAATCAAAAAAATAATAATTTTTTTTTTGCCCCGTGGGGCCCTTTTATGGCCCCCACATCAAACCTAGGGGGTCAAGGGGGGGTCTACTCTGCCCCCTTATGGTCATTTCCCCCTTTGTTTTGGCCACCTCTTGTGTCTCGATCCTACCGAGACACAAGATGGCGGCCGCTCCGGACTGTTTAGAATGTTTACAGACACCCCAGAGCCAATCAGCTTTCTGCGCGCAAGTCGCGTGGCGCGCCCGGTGCGCGTACCAGTGCGCTTACCGGAGCGCTGCTATAGATATATATATTTTTTTTAACCTTAATTACTCAAAATCCACTGGAGCACATATCTTGAGACATAGCAAAGGCACATCGGGCTACCAGTCCCTTCAATTTTGCCAAGTTTGGTGGAAATCCATTCAGCCGTTCGGGCTAAAAGTGAAATTGACCGCCCTATGGAAATTAACATGGGGAAAACGCGTTTTGGGACCCCCCTTTTATCTCGGCCCCCGCTTGACGAATCCCCCCCAAACTTTCAGGGAAGGACCGGAACCCCGCGAGGCCATTTTGAGGAAATTTTCAGGCAGATTCGTCAACCGGCGCCAAAGTTATTCCAAATAGAATTTTCAGATTTAACATTGAAAAAAATCCTAACTATAACTACCTACTGGCGACCGCCAGTAGGTAATATATATATATATATATATATATATATATATATATATATATATATATATATATATATATATATACACACACACACACACATATGCGTCCAGAGACTAACCAATCCAGTTTTCCCAAAGCTGTAAATCCTCTTCTAACCTGTCTTGCGCCTGGGACTCAACCCATAAACTAATCCGAAGACCGAGGACTGGGAGCAGGGACCGAACACGGAATAAGCTCAACAAAACTCACAGAAGAACTTCTGCTCCTGGAGTATTGAATTTTTTCAATAATTGTTTTATTTAATGTCTTATGTGAGAATACTTTCTAATGTGTGACATAATGGTTTCTAAATGTGTAAATAGTCTTTGCCTTTAATGTTGGTTAAAGTTTGTTTCGCCTTGTAAATATTTGCAAACAATGTCTTTTTCTGTCAGCAATTCTTTGAAAATATAAAAAATACAAAATGATTGACTCAAAATAATGGTGTCTAGGGAAGCGACAATAAATTGGTTTCTTACCCTGTATCAAAAAAACGTATTGAGTCACTGTGGTTTGTGTACTTTGTGTTGTTCACTATTGATATTAGGTATAGCCCTCACCACATAAAGGACCTAACCCCTTTTGTTCCCAACTGTCCTTGTAAGCAAGCATCTTAAAACCACACTGGCTGCAATCTCATCTGGGTTCAGGCAAATTATTGGAACCCAGAAACAGAGCACACAGAGGAAGTGTTGTAGGCCTAAGTGCTAGAAGCTGACCTCTTCTGTATTTCTGCAGGCCTGTATAGTGGGGGGACAGGGCTCCTGGCCCCAGGTTCCATTCGAGCATGGACAGATGCAGACCGGCTTGCATTTGGTGTGCCTTTGGCTTGCCTGCGGTGTGCCCACTGTGCGCCCAACCAGCAGGTGGCATTCAAGGAGGAGGTGGGGTTGGCAACTAGCACCCAACCTCCCCCCTCTGCATGCAAACTCTATGATCAAGGAGGCCAAGTGCCTCTCTGTGGTAGCAGCGTGCTGCCTAAGGAACCAGTGCTATAAATAACAAAGGGGGGAGAGAAAGAAACAAGGGGTGGGTTCCTTATCCCAGACCATATATTTAAACAAGAAGAATCCACCTGATCAGGTGATGTGTTCCCTACTGTGTTGGGGAGCACATAGTGTTTTTAAAATACCCCTCACACACCAAAAGGACCCTTGGTGTCATGCTTCATCATTGGGGTCTTCGCACCACACTCCTGGTCCAATGGTTCGAGTTTCAGCAATAGGAATATCCTTGCTCCCCCGAACGCCGCTCCGCAACTCAGCGGAGCCGCGTTCGGGGGAGCAAGGATATTCCTATTGCTGCAACTCAAACCATTGGGCCAGAGCAACCCCCAACGTTTGGAGGCTCATGAGGCATTGTACCAAGAACAAAAAGTTATTTGCATATTGGCAGACAACTCCATTTAATTTGTAGGCACACTATAGTACTACATCTACACTCTTTTTGTAAATACACTTTTTTACTTCGAAAAACGTGAGTAAGGTGGGGTGTGGTGCACCCTGTCGTGAAGAAGTAGTTGATCTCCGAAACATGTTGACGCACCCAAGAGGCAATATGCTTAATATCACATAATTACCTCAACCTGCACCCCTTTTTTAACTGTACCAGCCTGGGGGCTCATTAAAATTACTTCTGAGTTCCCCTACGAGCCAGGCACTTTTTAAATCATTCACTCACTTAAATTGCTCCACCACGTACTCACACACAACCCTCACACGCACCATGCATAGTCTTTGTAATCAGTGCTCCCGCGTAGTCGTAGGTCGTAGCACGCCGCATCCCGTAGAGGGGTGCGAAGACCCAATGATGAAGCATGACACCAAGGGTCCTTTTGGTGTGTGAGGGGTGTTTTAAGGAACCAGTGCCTCAGATTCCTAAATGTCAAATGTCACATTCATATTCAATACACCCAATTTTAGAACAGGCAAAACGCTAGCCCCACATGGAATTTTTAACAAAGAATTAAAAAATGTATGCAGTGATAAATTTGCGCCAATCGGAACCGACGCATTGTTCTTTGACGCTGATGCAGGAGTTGATCAACAACATTGTTTTGATGGACTGCGCAGCTGTACAATGACAGACAGTGTGGCTTGGCGATGATGCAGTGCCTGCATCGTAAAGGGGTTCGTCGACAATGCCTTCATCAACTGTGCAGAGCGGAACTGACACACCGAATCTTCGACGCAGCGTTTCCAATGTACTTTTTCAGCAGGACCTTCGTGAGCGCAGTAGCCAGCCTGCCCTCCATCGCGGTCAGCCTGAAGTTTGGATTTACCCCAGCCCAGCACACCCACAACTATCTCCTAAGTGCAATTCCTTCTGAGTAAGCATGGGCGAATTTTGCGAATCTCGCGTTCGCGAATTTTGCGGATTTGCGAACTCGCAATCCGCAAAATCCGCGAATTCCCGTGAATTTGCGGATTTTTTTTTTTGTGTTCGCCCGTGTTTCTGCCAGTTCGCGAGGGTTTTTACAATTTCGCAATTTGCGAACTTACCTGTCGGGTCGCAAGTTTTGCGAACTTGTTGTTTCTACGTGTCCAGCCTGTTTGGGACACTCTTCTTCATCACTGCCACTCTCTGTCACCACTGCCACTCTCTGACTACTCATGCCACCCTCTGGCCCACCCATGCCACCCTCTGTTTCATCACCACACCCTCTGGTTGTCCAGTGTACATTATTTTCGGCAAAGCAAAGCACACCTTCCCTGTCTCAAGTGACCTGAATTAATTTGGGGCTGATTAATGTGTCACAGAATATTTTTTTAGCTGGCACCTGCTTCCTTAGTGCGCCCTGATTAGTGATCTTTTGCACTTGCTAAGTGCTTTCATTGTTGCAAAATTAGTTACAACACCTGCCCTGCCCCAACTGACAATAATGAATTAGGGGCTGATTAATGGATTTTAACTTCCAGCCTGGCTCCTGCTTGTCTCCCTTAGCTGTAATTCAGGACCTTTGTGGCATATGTGTAACTATTCTGAGGTTCAGAGCAGGGTCACATAATAGTTGCAACTGGCAACTGAACTCTGGAGGGGCCCCTCAGGAAGCACTACAGGAAATGGCTACTAATGATGAGCCTGAACTTTTGAACCTGGTAAGTAGTTTCAGTTTTGCTAAGATCGTATTTCTGCAATTTAGCACTTATTCGCGGGGCGCGAAGTTGTACTGGGAAGCCGCGAACTCACGCGAACAGTGCGAGCAGTGCGAGCAAAATCCGCTGCTCGCGGATTTGCGGATTTTGCGGGAGATTCGCGAATCTCGCGGATTGCGAATTTCCCGAAAATCCGCAAAATCGCGAATTTCCCGAAAATCCGCAAAATCCGCGAGCGAAGCGGATTTTCCGCCCATACCTACTTCTGAGCACTTCATTACATTAAGTCTTAAAACATTTATAACTCGGTTCTACTTATTGAATGTTTGTTCTTTTGGTCTTCTTTTACTCCTAAAATGATTATCTATTTTTCTAAACTTTTGTGGAGTGTTTTTGTGGAGTTTCCATTATGTTACTGTGTGTGTTGCACAATTGCTTTACACATTCCCTCTTTAGATAAGTGTGACTGCTTCTTGCCAAGCTACCAGTCTTTTACAGGGAGCATACTCTGACAATCAAACCCAAGTTCTAACATTGGTGATCAGTGGTGAGGATAGAATATGCGTTTGTGCAATACCATATTTTAACTTATTGTTCACCACAATTCTATAACAAAGACCATTACAAGTTGTAAATTCTATTTCATGTCTCAAGTGATAATTTCTCTAAATGTTACTCCAGCCTGATCTTCATCAACTTAGGACTCTTTTTGTTGCTGCACTTGGGATGCCTTGTCAGGATGTTCATGGATCTCATCTGTCTAGCATACTACACTGGGAGTTAGCTAAAGGAGCTCTAAGAGGAATGTGGACAACAGTAAAGCTTCCAAAGTAGCCCTTCAGATAGCCCTCAGAGCCTATGAGGAAGTCAGTAGGCTGCAAGCATCAACAGAGGAGGAGAACTCTGAGCTGAGGGGAGGACTCTCCTACCATAAGGCTGGATACAGGGTATCTACCAGGAGGCTGTCACACATGGAATTGGATATCAACGCCATTGAGAGCTACAGCATGACTGAGCTAGGGAAGTTGTGCAGAGAGAGAAAACTGCAAATCCCTGAGGGTGATCCCTAGTTTGCATATTAGTTTGCCCTTAAAGCCAGTGAGGATGTCCGCAGAATGCAAACTACACCACAGGAAGAGTGTGAAGAGGACTACTTTACTATTCTAGGGAGTACTGCACCCTGGTTATACCTGACATTAGCCTCAGGGCTCCTGAGAAGGAGGGAGAGGAGCAGAAAAATGAATGGGCACAGGCTCCAGGGGAGAGAGGGGATCCCACAGAGAGGGAGATTCCTCCTGGAACTTATGCCGGGAGCAGTGTCTCCTCCAAAACCCTGTTTCCTGAGGAGTTAACGGACAGACATGCTAAGAGGGACCTGAGGCTGTAGCTGGCCCAGCTGGCTACTGAGGAGAGAAACAATGAGGTTGGGAGACATGGCAGAGAAAATGATCTTGCTGGCCCGTGAACTGAGTCTCAAGGAGCTGGACTTGAAGGCTAAACAGCTGGCAGAGTCTAGCATAAATGGTGGCAGCGAAAGTACTATGTCCAGTGATGAAAAAAGCAAACATAACTAGAGACTTGGTGCCTGACTTCAAGGAGGGGGATGGCATAGACAGGTGGTTTGAGGTATATGAGGTGCACAGAATCCCTGAGGAGCATTGAGGAGCTGGCATATGGAGTCATATTACTAGTGATGGAGGTACGTCCTACCAGCCCCAGAGGAGGAGACAGACTGAGGTATCCCACCATGAAGAAAGCCCTTGTCAAGAGTACGGATTAACCCCAGAAGAGCTCAGTTTGAAATTCAGGGGCAGACAGAAACTGTCTCGCCAGACCTGGGAGAGCTTAATGGGGTACTTTTCAAGGCACTGGATAGTTGGGTGAAGGGTAGTTGGGGAAATACTTTTGATGGCCTATACAGTTTGGTTACTAGAGAGTACATGTTCAATCACTGCTTTTTAGGGCAATGCCCACATTTGGATGGCGGCATGTTCCCTGACCCCAGGGGACTTGCAAAGGAGGCAGACCTTTGAGTGAGTACCAGAGTGTCTAAGAAGGCATTTGGGAGTGATCCTAAGAAGGGTAGTTCAGGTTCCCTTCAACATAGAGAGAGGGAGGTATACAGTGACAAATATACATCTCAGTATAGTAGGTGGGGAAAAGGGTCCCATGCCCTTCTAAGAGTAGGAAGAGAGGTGGGAGTGGGCAGAGTCCCAAGAAGTCCAGTTTCCAAATCCAGTGCTTGGAGTTTACCTGGAGGGGGCATAAGCAGGGTAACCTGGTCCGTAGTGAGAGACCATCCACGAATAAGAGCCCCCCAGTGTCAGGAGAACTGTGGGGGAGGGGATACCACAGGTGCCCAACCAGTTCTGTATTCTGTGGGTGCCACTCCACAGTGAGTGTGTAGAGGCCCAGATGGAGGGTTAGGAGGTTGAAACAGTCCACAGTGGGTGCGCCACTGGGTCTGGGGGTGCCAGCTCAGAGACCAGAGCACCCCAAGACTGTCTTTGGTGAGGCATCTTCTGGCCTGGTGGGGCTCCATGCACTATAACAAGAATAGAGGGCAAAGACCTATGCGCGGCAGACTCATACACAGCACATGCAGAATGAGTTTCACCCTGGGGGAAGTTGTATTCCAATAAAATACCTGGCTTGCTGGAAAAAGGAAGCAAGTCACCTGGAGCTACTTCCTCTCACTCTAAAAAACCACAGAGGACAGTGACCCCTGAATGGCTTGTGACCTGTCTCTTGACCCTATCAAGATATTACACTACTGGACCTGTAAAGAGCCTGTCAGGAGTAAAGTCTGCTGTGGTACAAAGATTGCCACTATGCTTGACTGCTGTTCTACAAGAACTGCTTTTCTGCTTTGTTGTGCTGCCCTGCTGCCTGCTGATCTCTGCCCTACTGAGGACAAAGACTGGACTCATCTCACTTGATCCCAGAGTCTCTCTTTTGTAATTTGAAGATGCCCTCTTGGTAAGCAGGAATCAGGTAGCCAGTTCATGTGGAATAACAAGTTGAAGGTTTTAGATTAGGTTACAGGTTACAAGCTACATGGTAAGCCCGTAAGCCTCAAACTTTTCAGTATTTACATCTCTCCTCTAGCTCAGCTGGTTAAGTCCTGTGGCTTTGAAATACTCTTATATGCTAGTGACACACAACTGGTCAATCCCTTTGGGCAAAACATAGAGAATGTTAAACAACGTTTTACTGCATGTATTAGAAAAATTGCTATGTGGATGTTCCTGAGTTGCCTTCAGTTAAATGGGGACAAGACTGACATTGTATTGTTTGGAAATGCGCAGTCCCTTTGAACAACTTATTGTTCCCCCTGTCCGACCTCGGCCCAGCTCTCTCTCCTAAAAGCATAGTCAGAAATCAAGTATTCTGTTAGACACCAAAATTATCAATGAAAGATCAGGTGAAGGCTACCTGCGGCACATGCTTCCGGGTAATGAACCTCCTTAAAAGAGTATTCGAGTGGCTCCTGTTAACCTCTCAGAAGACCCTCATCCAGGTGCTGATAATCAGTTGCCTGGACTATGAATATACGCTACTCACGGCATCAACAAATCCCTCCAATCGAAATTGCAGGTGGCACAAAACACTGCTGCCCAACTGGTTAACAAATAGCGACTAGGCACACCTTCAGCCCCCCTGCTCAAGGCTCTTCACTGACTACCTGTAAAGAAAATAGCAATTTTTAAACTTCTCTGTCTGACCTATAAGAACCGGTTAGGCAAAGGACCTAAATATCTACAGGATAAAGTGGTTCTCTATCACCCCCAAATAAATCTCAGATCAAGGAATCAGCTCCTTCTCCACCCCAACATATTTGCACATTAAAGTACGTCAGTCTGCCAATTAATTATCTTGCTCCCCATCACTGGAATAGGCTTCCCTCTTATATCCAGGCATGTACATAGTTTTCCTGCTTTAAAAAACATCTCAAGACTTGGCTGTTCTAATGGGTGCTTCATGACTAGTCTCCCACACTAGTGCCGAGATGCCCCTTTCGGGGGCGAGTCACAGTGCTATATCAAGTTTATATAACATAACATAACATAACATATATTACCCCACTGGTAGCAGCATTCTCTCTGCTCAACCTACTCTCTCTAACTGCCAAGAAACATCCAGTTCCCTTCAACATTCCAAACATCACACACTGCTGTGCTATGCAAAAAATGATGGATGGAATGCTGGATAAATCATGCACTCACCTCCAGTTAAGAGATTTGGGTTAAAGCCATCATTCTTTTGCTCACCATACCACCTTAGGTCAGTTTAGACCCATCCACATGAAAATCAGTCATTACCCTGTACCTCATGAAAACATTCCAGCCCGACTGCCCGTCCATCATTTATTTGCGTACCACTTTTCACCCTATGTGGGATGAGTATACCCAGATATGGGTCTGTAGTGTAGTTCCTATATTCCCAATAGGCTCTGCATATTGGAATAATATATCCTATAGTTTAGATGTGGGACTGAGGTCGACTAGGTCTCTATCAAATATATTAAACTTAATAGTGAATGCCAGCTAGCTCAGAGGTCACTAGAAACGTTCTCGAATTAACAAGAAGGGATTAGTTTCTGACAACCGCATAAACATGACAACTTTGTTTCCCAAGAATAAGAAATAGATCTCTAGAGTCACCGAAACAATAGATAAGAATTTCACTCAGTCACTCGTGCATGCTTCGTTTCTACAGAGGTGCAGAGAAAAAGAGAGACGGGCGTTTTCAATAAAATGTTTTATTGAACAGTCTTCTTTCTCATGCAAGTAAAGTGAACTGCTACAATCGTAATGCAGACTGCAAAGTATAATGCGTACAGCGAGAACAATATTATAAAATAATACTGTAAGAGCATTGTATGGTTTCCAAACCATATATAAATACATACATAAATAACAATGGCTAAAAGTACTCAACTGGTGCTTCTAAAATACGCCTACCCCAATGTACCTAACCTAAGTCTAGAACACTGTAAGAAGTAAGTGTGGTGTAGCATAGGTTTAGTTTTTCTTTGCCAAGAATCGATCCAAGATTTCTCTAGGTTCTAATCAGCTCCATACCTTAGTTTAGAATGAAGGAGGTCTGGTATCTCAGTCTCGGGACTCGATTTCCCAACACCCCGCAAGGGGGGCTTGGAAACACTGGAGCTGGATTCTCGCTGAGAGAAATGTAGCCTCTTGATCAGTGCGCCAGCTGGAGGGTCGGCTTCCTTCGGCACTTGCTGTTGCGAGCTGCATTGGGCAAGTAGATAGTCGAACTGCTCCGAACCACCGTGTCTTGCTAGAGATAGTGAAGGCATATTTATACCTTGAAGGTGTCTAGTTTGAAGTAAAGTTGGGCATAATAACGTCAGGAAAGAACCCCAAGGGAATAGTAGTTCTTTGTAAAGTACATGAGTTCTTGGACAAATCCATATTCAAGCAAGGGAAGGTCTCTGACTGTTTAAGCCGATTTTACAAGAAACCGTTGTAACGTTTTGGTACAGGTGGAAGTAGCCATGCCTGTATTTGGTCTGCATGGGCTATGTCTAAATAAGGGAATGATTTCCATGCCTATACTAGGGCATGAATCGGGAAAATTCACTTGGATCCTAAAACGCCATGCAACAGGACCCTTGCTCATTTTGCCACTGGATTCAAGCTAGCCTGACTGATGTGGTGTAATACCCCGAAACTGGTTCCAGGATGCTTGTTTCCGGTCTAGGGAGGTGCTTGACTGGCAGTTTGGGCTGGACTGTACACATGGGGATCAGGGTCAAGACTGATTTGTATCTAGCTGGATCAAAACTGGAATGGCATGGCATGCAAAAAACGAAACAATGGATTTAACCTAGATCTGTGACTGGGGTGAATGTTTGAATGGTTCAGCATTCCACCCATCATCTGTACTTTTTGCAATCACACACTGCTTTGCAAAGCAGGGAACAATGGAGGTGTGTACAGAATGCATCAAAAGCATAGCAGATTATAACACATCTCCTTCCCTTAGAAAATATTACTGCATGCTCTTGTATGACCAGGGAAACAAAACACTCACACTCTACTGCATTCTCTTGCAGAACCAGGGATAATTACACTATAATATGTTAGGAGCTCCTGCTTGGGAACGATAAAGATTCTGTACTCTTGTACCACCACTCAGCTAGGATCAAGCTTGGGGTTGAGACTGTAAGTTATTTAATGAATTCATACAACACTCCATAGACACAATAAACGCTGCAGTAATAAATTGGTGCCTTCATAATATGCCTGGGCTTTTTTTTGATAATGGTTAAGCGAGTTCAATTGGCCTCTTCCCTTTGAGCACTTGTCCTCACTTAACTTCCCATGGCAATGCTTTAATGAAAATGGCAATGGTCCGCTCTTCTAGATAATGGCACATCAAATTAAGAGCTCCAGGGCTCACAGTAAGTAAATTAATAAAACTGCCAATTCCCTCACCACCCGGAATGCTGACTGAAAACCAGCTCCACTAAAATATTTGTACAGGTAAGGTGATTGTACAGCTCTGCTCATTGTCCAACTGTGTACATGCGATGTTCAGCAGGCCACCTCTTTAGGCTTGTAATCTTCGTTATCCAATTTAGGTCTAATATAAATCCAATTAAATCTGCATTCCTACCAGACGTGGCTCAATGAGTGACAGTTTATCAGTGTGCTCCAGTCTTCTGATCATCAGTTCATCAGTCACTGCTGGAAAAGACACTGGTGAGGTACATACGTTTCCTTATCTCTTTTTTATGTCTTCAATCCATTTTCTCTTTGTTTCCATCAGTTTATTTTACATGTAGGTTCGCTTTCTGATCGTTGCCCACTCTCTCTAACTGTTAAGCAACATCCAGTCACTCACCAACATTCCATGGCATCACCCACTGCTGAGCAGAGCAGGGAAGAATGGATGTATTGCCAGAATGCATCACAAGCATAGCAGATCATAACAGACTTCAAGGGTTTACTGGCTTGCACACTGCTCTAAAGTCTCAGGGCCATCAAAAACGTCCTACAGCAGCAACTCGACTATGCCATCTGAAGTTCAGCCCTCCCAAGTGGTGCCAATCCAGTCCTGGGGCATTAAAACTGAGCTTCTGTTTTACAGAACTATCAAAATCAATTCAGTGATGACTTTGTGCTGATCGGCACTGACGATTTGCTCTTTGATGCAAGTGCTGATCAACAACATCGATTCAACAGACTGCACGTACCTGCATGTGTAGCCAGCCTGCCCTCCATCTCGGTCGGTCTGAAGATTGGATCTACCACGGTCCAGCGCAACCTCCACTGACGGGGTGGGTGGCGGGGCAACAAATGACGACATGGGAAAATATATATATATTTTTTAAACTGTTTAATTTGCGCTCACGCAAGATAATTGATTTTCTTTTCTTTTATTAAATTCCCTCGTCATCATCTATCGACCACCTTGCCCCACTGCTCTTAGCTGCACCGACTGTCACTGGCAACCTCAAGTAACCATGAAGGGCTTTTTGCTTATATGCACTAAAGTTTGATTTAATCTTAAAAAATTCATAACTGAGGCTCTACCTTTTGGATTTTTGCCGTTGTGGTCTTGTTTAATCATAACATTATGATCTGTTTTACTAAACCTGTGTGGATCATTTCTGTGGTGTTTTCATTGTTTCACTGTGTGTGTGTGTGTGTGTGTGTGTTGCACAAATACTTTACACATTGCCTCTTTTGACAAGTCTGACTGCTCTGTGCTAGGCTACCAGAGGGTGAGCACAGGTTATCTTTTAGTGTATTTCTTGCTTACCCTGACTCGAGTGGGGATTTCTACCTGTACAGGATGCATATTCTGACAACCATAGACCCCAGTTCTGTCACACATATTAACAATTGATGGTCATTTTCAAGGGAACCTATTTTTTTACGGACCTTAGTTGGAACTGGGTTTGTACTCTGTCTGTTGAAAATGTCTACAACCTGGACTTCCTTTCACAGGAGGGGTAGGTTAGGGACATGTACTGTTCTCACAGTAGAGAGGATATCTCTAGTATCGAATAAAACTGAAACAAAATCAATTTCTTGTGTCAGCTGCCTACCTCCATAAAAAACAACTCCCTGCATTCCTGCACTGATACTGGGAACAGAATTAAACCCTGAATCCGCTACATAAGGACCGCTCTGACATCTTTTTGCGCAAAGTTAGTTTGTGCAGACATTAATTTCTCCTTAATCTTCTTCTGTCTTGCTTACAAATTATCACTGAACTATTTCACATATCTAAGGTTCTCATCCAAAGACTACAACTGCCAACAAATCACACACTGCTGTATATGGGAACTAACTTCTGGACGCAAGCGAGTGCAAACTTAAACAAAAATAAACTAAGACTTTCCCTTTCTGGATTTTCAATGCCTCTATGCTATCTGAAAACTTGCAGAAACCTCTCATTATAGCATGTACTTACTCTTTGGAATCTTGAGTTTTTCTGGGTTTTTTAAGCCAATCCAACTCTTTCTACTGGACCTTCATTTTGAAATGAGAAATTACCTGATTACACTTGTCCATGACAGTAGAGGAAGGAGCAAGTGTCTAGGAGTCTCTCAGCAGCTTTTCGTCTGGCCAAGCCACAACTGTTTTGTATTTTGCCCACAATATCCCTGAGGACCACAGTTTCAAAAAATATATTCAATTCTACCCAAATCACTTTCAAGATGTTCACAATCCTGTCCACCTCAGAAAAGCATTTGTCAGGCTTTTTTCTCAACTTCAGAAACTGATTTGTGAATGAAAAAAGTTCAGAGTGACTCCAGTGTACATGAACGAATGCATCTTTGTGCATTCTCTTAATGGGCACTCTCCAGCCTCTGCTCTGAGTCAATGTTGGGTTTTGAACTAATCCCTTCCCTCCCATTGGTCGCATCTACATATATACAGTGTGTTAAGTTAGCAGGGTGCGGTTAAATTAGCTATCATACATATTCGTAATGTGCAACCCACTGAGCTATCCCTATAATGTGCAGGCCACAGTTAGCAAGTATGCATCCATTTTAAATTTCGCAATCCATATTAGTCTGTGCCTGGGTTGGGCCTCAGGGCTCATTTTGCTTGCCTCAGCAGAACACTATGTATTGTTATTATTTCTCCTGCTGTCCAAGGCTGTTTCCTAGACTTGCTAATTAATAAGGTATTGTGTCATGTGATAGCTGAATGTGTAGCTTCTGCCCCCACCTTAGGAGATGCCGAAACCCAGCACCGTGGCCTTGTATAACTGATAACATTTTCCTATCTGGCATGTGTTAGCTCATCTCTCTGTGCTCCATTGTTCATGTTCAGCCCAGGCCAGTAACTTTCCATGGTGGGCGTGGTTAGAGATTGCTGGGAAGTCTTTTTTACCTACTTTGACATGTTGGGGAGCCAGTCCCCTCAGCGTCAATCGTAGGGTGCAGTTCTGACCGGGAATCTCTCTGCAGAGAACTACTAATAAAGTAGGTGTGTATTTTCTACTTTCTCACCGAGTCTTCATTTGGGAAGGCATAACAGGTGGTTGTGAAAATAACCAGCGGACCCTTAGAGGGCCACGTCCTTCATCAATCACACTAAATCTCTCTTCTGTCCTCTTTTGCCCTCTGTCTTTTTCTGCTTCTTTCTCTCATGCTTCTTGTATATTCATCATCCTTCATCACCAGTCTAAAATTAATCTGCAAGTTTGTATTTTACATTTTCAGGTGTTTTCTTGAATGAGCTATTCATGAAAACATCCCATGATAATCACAAAGAAAAGAAAAAAAGAAGGACAAAAAGAACATTGTGTTCACCAATGTGAATTCCAGCTGCCCAGAAATTAAATATTAATGTGTCACAAAGCAAGACGTCAACCAACATTAGCCATTCTAAAATTCAGGTCTACATTAGATATATGAAACACACAAAAGGTGATGGAAGCAATCCTTGCAGTGTGTCTAATCACTGGTGATCCCTAGGGGTAGTATCCAAAGCCATCATTCTTTTGCTCACCATTTCATCTCCATTTTGACTCACCCATATGCAAATTGATTTTGACCCTGCTCCCCATGAGAATAGTCCAACCCGAACTGCCAGGCCAGGTACTCCTTGAACTGGAAACCAGCATCCTAGGACCGTAATGTTGCTGCATTAGCTGAAGTCAATTTAAATGTGATTCAACAGAATTTCTCTCTATAAATAGCATCTGCATGTGTTAATGCAAAATATTTATTTTAAAAAATCCAGGTCCTGAAAAGAGGATTATAACAGACTAACAGAAAAAACACTCTAAGTTGTACAGTTGCAAAAGTGACCTTCTCTCTTGAAGAAACTTGTTTTTGGGGAAAGCTTTCCCTGCGTGAAGTACTAAGTATGCAGACATTGCTCAACGTCAAGGGTGAACGTTAAAACTCCGCCCATCCTAGTACCTAGAAGGAGGGGGCAAACTGCTGGATTGAGGGCCTTGGGATCATTCGCCTTGTCAGCCGGCTTCCCCCCATTAAATTGGCAATAGTGATGAACGAAGGTGGTCTACCAAGGGTGAATGCCTGAATGCCATACCCAGACAGTGATTTGGGCCCTATCTGCAGTCCTCTAAGGCAAATAACTGAGCCTTCCATTAGAACTATGGGCTGATCGCCACTCAGGGTGGGAGAAGTGCACCTCTCCTGGTTCTGCAAGTGTTGGTGCAGTCTTCCCCTGAGCCTTGAGTGCCACTATATACTGGATAAAAATCAGTAAAGAAACACCTATCCAGCACTTGCCGGTGGAAAATCTCCATAATTATCATCAAAGGGGTTGATGTTGTAGCCACTGCTGCCTGTTTTCACCCCCTCCTGAGAGGCTATGTCAAGAGGCCAGCACTGAATGGATAAAGCTGGGCTGCCATTGAAACCAACATTAAAGTGGTGTGACCAGTGTCTAGTTAGGGACATGCACTTAACCCTTAAAGCTGACCAAACCCCTCTCTGGTCCAGAGAAGACTGAAGTGAGAGACGCTATTCTCTCCCCCCTTCCTACTTTGAGTGAATGATACCCCCCATAGTATTTGATGCTGAGTGCCTGGAACTCCACCTGTTTGTGAAAGCTGCTTGAAAACTGAGAGGGTGTTGGCTTCCTGTTGAAGATGCCTGATGGGCTGACCTCATAGTGCATTTCCTAAACAGCGGATAGACATATGCTTTAGTATTGATTCAATAGTACTCCATTATATCAAATGGACAGGGTTAAAACTTTCAAAAACATTTCAACACTTCAAAGAATTACCTGCCTTGAGGAGAGGCTTGTTTTGCCGTTTTGCTGTCAATCTAAAGAGAAGCGCTTTGTGTCCCTGAGAGCCTGGAGCCCCGTAGCGCTAGCTGGTAGCGCTTCACACCACCTCTCGCGTTTCCCGCTTCGCGGGAAACGCTCGTATCAGGGGGCCAGGCTGCAACACAGGAGGCAGGAAACTACAACGCCAACAGGACACCTGGGCCAGGAGCACCTCCCCGCCACGCCCCCCTCAGCTGGGTGAAATTCGGCACCAGCGTGGGGGACTGTGGAACACTTCAAAGAATTACCTGCCTTGAGGAGAGGCTCGTTTTGCCGTTTTGCTGCCAATCTAAAGAGGAGAAGCGCTTTGTGTCCCTGAGAGCCTGGAGCCCCGTAGCGCTATCTGGTAGTGCTTCACACCACCTCTCGCGTTTCCCGCTTCGCGGGAAACGCTCGTAGCAGGGGGCCACACTGCAACACAGGAGGCAGGAAACTACAACGCCCACAGGACACCTGGGCCAGGAGCACCTCCCCGCCAGGCCCCCCTCAGCTGGGTGAAATTAGGCACCAGCGCGGGGGACTGTGGAACACTTCAAAGAATTACCTGCCTTGAGGAGAGGCTCATTTTGCCGTTTTGCTACCAATCTCAAGAAGGAGAAGCGCTTTGTGTCCCTGAGAGCCTGGAGCCCCGTAGCGCTAGCTGGTAGCGCTTCACACCTCCTCTCGCGTTTCCCGCTTCGCGGGAAACGCTCGTAGCAGGGGGCCAGGCTGCAACACAGGTGGCAGGAAACTACAACGCCCACAGGACACCTTGGCCAGGAGCACCTCCCCGCCACGCCCCCCTCAGATGGGTGAAATTTGGCACCAGTGCCGCGTACCGCGGGATGCGAGCGGGACGCCCGGACGAAGCCCGGACAAAAGGCGTACAGTCTGTGACAGTCCGGGACTGGCCGACACTGGACTGGGCCAGGAACGCTGCCCAATATATTACCTGTGAGCTCCCACCTTTGATCACACCCTCCGCTGCAATGTTTGATATTTATTTCCGTCTAAACCTTACTTATAACACGTTATTTACCCGTTATATTTTATGGTACCATCTGGGGAAAATTAGTCGCATAATTACTTAAAATGTCTAAATCTAAAACACCCCAAGCTGTTAACACCCTTGATAATTACCTAGTTCAGGTTGTTGCGAAAATAAATAATGATAGGAGATCCTCATTGGGCTTGAGCCTCTCCCCTCCATTACCATCAATTGAAAATGTGCCTTCTGTCATACCTGCTCTTGATACTAGCAATGAGGTTTTTCAGCAGTCTACTTACGAGAGTAACTCATTAACTCAGCTAATAGTAGCATTGGCTGAGTCAGATGTTGATAATATTCTCGATGAGGAAATAGTATTACTAGAAGATGAGCTCCCACCACCAGTACCAGCCCCTAGAGCTGCTAAGGGGGGGGATAAGAGTCTCCCAAAACGGGGCGGGCTCCGTTCAGGAAAAAAACGCCTTGACACTTCTCCACCTAAAAGGGTTGGAGAAGATGAGAGGGGTATGTCTGGAGGGAGGTTATTACTGGACGAAGATCAATTTAAGAGATTAGTAAACCCCCTAGACACTAAAATTAAGAACATAACTAAACCCCTTCTGACTAAAATTGACCATCTCACTGAAGAGGTGAATAGGTTAGGGGGACTCCTGCATAAAACATTACAGGAAGTGGCAAATATCCCCAAACAAGAGACGCTCAGAGTTGAGACAAAAGAAACTCAGACAGCGCGTAGTATAGAGCCCATGGTTAATACTCCCCCTACTTCCACGTCGAGCAATGATCTGAGAGGGGGGGCTACTGCGGGACAGGGTGTAAACAGTGGGGCTTATGAAGGGCTGGGGCAAAGGGACAGGCTCATAGACTGCAACATTGAGAAGGGACCAGTGAAATTAATTGTAGAGGTTTCTCCTCTAGTATTGCTTCTCACTAATGTCCCTCACTTGGAATCTGGCCAAAGAGAGAATACATCTTCCCTGATAAACAAATCACTGCATTGGCTTTCACGTAATATGGCCTTTTCTCCAGGGGGCATGGATCAGCTGGCACAAGAGGTAGTAAAGGCAAGAAGAGTAGAATGGATCGGGGGTGGTAATAAAAAATTTAGAGGGGACTGTGTGGTGTTACACCTCTCTGACCCCGAAGTGCTGCCAAATATTTTGGCTAACAAATATCCTCCCTAGCGTAGATCCGCTGAGATAGTGCCTTTAACATTAGACTTTTTTTATGCTACAAAAGGTAATGCTCTTAATCCCACAGTATTGAGAACAAAATGGAATACTGTGGTAAGGAGGGGAAAGTCCTTTGGTATAAAAAGTAACTGGGGTATAACATAACATAACATAACATGTGTATTTGTAAAGCGCACGTTCACCCTTGGGTATCTTGGCGCTGAATAACAGATGTTTATTGTTACCCAACTCAATGGTACTCATTTTATCGACCTCAGTTGGATGAAAGGCTGAGTGAACCCCCGGGATTTGAACCTGTGACCATGAGGTCGAACACAGGCCCCTGCAATGGACGCATTAGTCCACTGAGCCACCAGACCCGGTTAAGCCTTTGGAAAACAGATTCTCTGCCCTATCAGACCTAGATGAGTGTGACTGACTGAATGGGATGGAGGGTGCTGCCCAAGATCGAATAGGCGGTATGCTATCTGGCGAGATAGATATTGCTGAGAAGAGAGTTACTAAACATAGTTCGCTTGCTGTTATCAAATCTCACGATGGGAGTATATACTCTCGGAATAGGATTGAGCCTAGCACCGCAGGGTACCCGGCTCCTACTACATGTTACCTTGATAATAGTTGGGCAACCAGCCCCTCACCTAACCTGGCCCAACCTCCCTACAGTCAAAATGTATTGCTTTCACAAGAGAGGGTGGGTCCAGTTAAGGAGGGCCTTAAACTCCTGTCATGGAATCTGGCTGGAATTTTAAACAAATTAGAGTCCCCAGAATGGTGCGAATTTATTGAGCTCCATGATGTAATCATGCTGCAGGAAACTTGGGCAGTGCTCCCTGTCTATCGGCAAGGGTTCCTAAATTTCTTTACCCCTGCAAAAAAGAATCCCAAAGGGCGGCCTTCAGGGGGGCTAATTATATGGGTACGCCAATCATTGCAATGTACCATAAAAGTGAGATCCATTAATAGCTGTGATATACTGCCAATTGTGATCACTTGGGCTGATGGCCACGAGATGGCCCTCTTCAATATATATGCCAGGGGAGTAGGGGGGGGGGTAAAGCCTCAGAGGTGGTAGCTGCACTAGACAATGATCTGGAACTCCTCTCACCGCATATTACAATTTTTGTGGGGGAGATATGAACACCACATTCAAACCACTGGGCCAGGAGGATAGCGAAATGTCCCAAGAGGAGGATGCAAAATGGGGAGTTCCTCAGCTAGATTTGCCCCCGGTAAAGAAATGGACCGAGGTGGCAGTACAGCTAAAGAGCATGTGTCTGGCCAGGGGTCTGAGGGCAGCAAATGGACGTACCCCGTCTGACCAACGGGGGGCCCATACTTTTGACAATACAAGGGCAAGTAGTCGGATTGATTACATCCTTGTAGATGTCAGAGACTGGCATATGCTAGTAGACATGAGGGTTACATTTAGACTGGAGAGTGATCACAACCCGTTGTGCTTGCTCTTCCAATTAAACCAAGGAGTAATAGCTCCAAATTCGGGAAAGGGTATCACGCCCCTGGACATTATCTCTTCTAATAACCAACGCCATGTTAAGTGGGCAACACTATTAGATAAGCCAGAGAAAATGCAAGATCTAATGGTGGCTGTGGCAAGCGAGGTTAGTAGTTTGCAGGATCATTGTAATGAGCCTAATTTTAACAAACAAATTGAAGAGTCACACCCCAAGTTTTTCTCAAAACTGCAGGAGTTTTTCTTAAAGCAAGGTAACCAAAGAAAGGGTGCACATCCCCTAATAAAGAAAGGATGGTATGATCAATCCTGCAGAAGAGCACGACAGAAACTAAGCTTGGTGCTGAGAAGTAAAAACAGAGAAGAAGTCCTGAAGGCCAGGGATGACTATAGAAAAGTACAAGCTAGGGCAAAAAGGTTGTGGGATGAAAACCAGTGTCTGGATCTAAAAAATGCCTGTGCAGCCAAGCAGCAAAAAGAGTTTTGGGCAATTATAAAATGGGATAGGGGTGGAATAGCGGAATGCCCAAAAAACCACATGGCAAAGGAATCTTGGATTGATTTCTTCAAGCCGCAATATTCTTGCAGCCCTTCCCTCGGGTCTCACCCTCCCCCCCTACGGTATTTTATAAAGACAAAGTATTTACACTAGGGGATGTAAACGTAGCATTGGATGGGGTGACAAGAGGAAGGGCCCCAGGCATTGATGGAATACCGGCTGATGTATTTCTATGTGACCGGGAAAACTGGTGCCAATATTTTGCCTGGCTTGCAAATTCCATAGCCCAAGGAGCCATAATACCTGTCTTGTGAAGGGAGCGGAGATCATCCCAGTTTTCAAAAAAGGGGATAAGGCCTTACCAAGTAATTATAGACCCATCAGCCTTATCGATTCGGCACAAAAACTGATGGGTAGAATGATACAAAATAAAAAAAAAGCCTGGATAGATGATAAGGATGTTCTTTCCCCGTACCAAGCTGGTTTCCGCCCCCTAACCAGCTCTATTGACCAAGTATTTCACTTTTTAACTCTTTACTGGAAAAATGTGACCTTGGCAAACGGCCCATTGTATGCCGTTTTTGTCGACCTAAGGTCAGCATTTGACCTAGTGCCTCGACAAAAACTATGGTCTGTCCTTAGTGAGCTTGGTATCAGCCCCGAATTATTGACTTTGCTAGTCCGTATGCACGAAAGCAACTACGCCAGGATTCGGTGGGGGACCCAGGGCGAGGTCACTGATTCTTTCCCCGTAGAGCGTGGGGTGAGACAGGGATGTGTCCTGGCCCCACCTTATTCTCCCTTTACATTAAAGGAGTAGTGGACTATCTCAAGAAACCCCCAACTGACGCTCCAATACTTGGTGGGGTGCGGGTCCCAGTATTAATGTTTGCTGACGACACACTTCTGGTCTTGCGAACCCCCAGTGGCCTACAAAAGACAATCGATGCATTTGGGGATTTCTGTTGGATTCGGGGCTTAGAACTAAACACGACAAAGACCAAGTTCATGAATATGAATCCTGCTAAACAATTTAAGGGCACAATACATTTTAATGGGGCAGCGCTAGAAGAGGTGGATGCCTTCACGTACCTTGGTATTTCCTTACAGGGCAACATGAAGTGGAAATCTCACATTGATTCTGTGGTCTTAAAGTTCCATCAGCTATCTGGGGCCATAGCACTGAAACATAAATCTTCTCTAACTAAACCCATCCATCCTGTTTTGGAGATTTATGGTATGAAAGTGCTGGGTGCATGCCTTTATGGAGCAGACCTGTGGGGTTTCGCCAATGTTAGTGTGCTGTCAACTGCAGAGAACAAATTCTTACGTCGGTTGATAGGAGTCCCGCAGAGCACTCCATTGATCCCACTCCTATATGATCTAGGGAGGAAAAAGATTGAGGATCTGGCTCGGTTGCGACCACTGCTATTTTGGAGGTGCATAAAGACAACACCGGAACTGGGCCATTATGCATCCGCACTCATGGACATTATCAGTCCAGACCGGTTCCACAAAATAACTTGGCTCAATGAAATCAGGAACTTGTTGCAAAAACTGCATCTAGACCACCTATGGTCTGCCACTGACCCTACAGCCTTTCCATCTAAGATGCTGTTAAAGAAAATGTATTCGAACATGGTACACCACTCTGCTTTGACTTCCAATCAGCCCTCCATGTTGTAATCCCAGTACCTGGAGACTAAATTAGCCCCAACTTGTGAACAATACTGGGATTCGATCACAAAACCCTTGGACAGAAAGCTATACTTTCAGTTCAGAGTTGGTTGCTTACCTTTAAATGCTTTCACTGTAAAATGGTCACCTGATAATGTTAATACGTGTTGCCATTGCAAGGTCCATGCTGAGGACATCCCACACTTTTTGTTTGCATGCCCCCTTTATGCCGCACCAAGAAGTAGATGGTTAAAACCAGCGTGCAAGAACCTGGGGATAAGAAGATATCAAGAAGCACTTAGAATCCTAAGATCAAATTGCTCCCCTTATCTTGCAATTCCCCTAGCTAAATATTTGGGCTGGGCATGGATTATTCGCACCCGCACTTTAACCTTAATGAAAAGTGATTAATGAACAGTTTTTCTGTTTTTAGCTGGTCTTATTATCTGTGACAAAGGCACAATGATTCTGTATTTTTAGATGTAAAATTTTCTTTTAAAACATGAATTCGCCAGCATTTTGTATTTAATGTGTATTTTAAATTGTTGTAATTTAGTATAGTATTTATTCATGTTTAGATTAGGGTGAAAATGCTTTTATGACAATGCTGTCGAAAAAGCTTGAAACTTGACTTGAAAACATGCTGCAAACCACCTGAGGCCTGTCTAACTCCACAGCAACAGATGTTTCCTGCTTGGCGAGCCTATTAGATTCCTCACAACTTAAAGTGGATGGTATAATGGCAGACAAATTAGACCAGATCCTAAAATGGACCACAGAGACCTTTCCCTTTGAAATTTTTACCTTGAGAAAGCCCTAGGAGTGCCAGCCACGTGGGGTGAAACACATGTTGGCTGCTTTTTCATGTTACATCAGGCTCCAATCCTGATGTACTCAAATAAAAACTTTTTAAAGATACAAAGAACTCTATAGACATTTCTGGGACATTTATTCCTTTAAAAAATCAGAATCTTCTTAGGCATATCCTGTCACTTTCCTAAACAACTTCTCCAAGTACCTGGGGGTGTAGTGTAGTTCCTATAT
Source organism: Lissotriton vulgaris (assembly GCF_964263255.1). Classification (NCBI taxonomy): domain Eukaryota; kingdom Metazoa; phylum Chordata; class Amphibia; order Caudata; family Salamandridae; genus Lissotriton; species Lissotriton vulgaris. The sequence goes on from NC_141697.1 coordinate 551,041,656, forward strand.
TCCCAATAGGCTTTGCGCATTGGAATAATATAAACAGCAGTGTAGACGTAGGAATGAGGTCAACTAGGTCTCTACTGACTATATTAGACTTAATTAGTTTTGCCAGTTAGCTCAGAGGTCACTAGAAACTTTCTCGAATGTTCAGGAAAGAGTTAACTCTCCGGATTTAGACAAGAAGGGATTAGCTTCTGACAACCATACAAACATGACAACTTTGCTCCCTCAGAAAAGAGTGTATCTCTAGAGTTGTGTGAAAACAATAGACAGCTATTTCACTCAGTCAATCGTGCATACTTAGTTTCACCAGAGTGCAGAGAAATAGAGAGACGGGCGTTTTCAATAAAATGTGGTATTTATTGAGCAGTCTTCTTTCTCATGCAAGAGAAATGAATTGCCACAATTGCAATACTTATCGTAAAGTAAAGTGCGTAAAGTAAAAGTAGTATTATGAAATAATACTGTAAAAGCATTGATATGGTTTCTTAGCCATATGATACTTTAAAATGGATAAAATATATACATACATAAAAACATTGACTAACGTACTCAACTGGTGCTTCTAGCTACGCCTACCCCGGTGTACCTGACCTAAGCCTAATACTTGGGAAGGAGTAAGTAAGTAGCAGTTTAAGTTAAGTTCGTTAAGATTGTTTTGCCAAGAATCTGAATCAAGATTTCTCTTAAGGGTTTAGTCAGCTCCATACCTTGGTAATAGAATGTGGGAGGTCTGGTATCTCTTTCTTCAGGACTCGATCTCCCAGCAACCCGCAAGGGTGGCTGGAAACACCAGAGCTGGATTTTCTCGGCTGGAGAAAAAGACAGCGTCTCTCTCAGTGTGTCAAAACGGGAGGGGCGACTTCCGTGGGCTCTCGCATCAGCTGGGCTCTCGGGCAAGTAGATAGCAGCTCTGCTCCAAACCACTGTGTGTTTGCTTAAGGCAACTGTTGGTATATTTATACCTGAAAGGTGCCGAGTTTGACGTAAGGTTGGACATAAGACGTCACTAAGAACTAACAGTTCTTTCTGGACTCCAGGAGTTCTTGTTCAAATCAAAACAAAAGCAGGGGGGATTTCCCGGGCTGCTGGAGGCTTGGTTTGTTTAACAAACGTGTTGTGATTTCTAGGAGTCGATGGGAGTAGCCGTGCTGTGCTTTGGACTGCTTGGGCTATTACTGAATTTGGATATGATTCGTAAGCCTTTATAAGGATATTATTAATTATAACCTTATCAGGGCATGAATCAGGAATATCGAATTAGGGTCCTAGATAGAAATACAACAGGGGACATTAGGGGTGTTGCCACCGGACAGGCAGTCATACCCTTTACAGAATACAGGTCTTGTCCAGGTCAGATAGCCCCTGAGCCTCACCCCTGCTCCTGCAAATTGTACCAAACAACACACTGTACATAAAAATTTTGCTTCGAAGCGAAGTCATCCCACAAGGCCTCTTGCAAACTCAACAGGAAGACCCTCACCTTGTGCCCGACCTAGGCCCACAGTCACAAAAATCCTAAACATCCTTTATCATGAAACAATCCTTCAGGTGGGCCACTCAGGAACATCTTTATTTATTGACAATTTCAAGACAATCATCTTTTCTAATTACACCCTGGCTATACAAAAATGCAGATCATTCTTCATGGGCATGAAAAGGAAACTCAGAGATATGGGCCTCTACTAAGGTCACCTATTGTTCTCCCATTCAAGCTAAAGGTTATACCCCACCAGTGAACGATTCCTTCATGGAGTCCAACAATGCTGGAGCTTGGCTTAAGCATTTTCAAGGCATGACAACTAATGCTGAACCCAGTAAAGAGAAGGGACAGAATGTAATGACCCGATATATGTCAACAACAGGTCATGCAGACATATCCACCCTTAGGACCCAAAATATGACACACTACTACACTCTACAATACCTACCCAAGGCTGAAATATTAACACTATCTAAAACATAGCCCTTGCTGAGAGGACTCACATACTATATCAATCCTCCTAGTGACTGGTGCTGCACATGAGGCAATTGATCGCTCCTCTCTGCTACAGAATACTCACCTAGGAAGAACTACATACATCCAACACACACACACACACAATACCTCTCACAACAAGGCTGGGGGTGGGTAAATTAGAATTTACACTCCCTGCTTAGGAGGAGAACAGCTTCCCAATACACAATTACATGCTAGAAGGGAAACCTGCCATCTTTCTGAACATGAGCACTTGGCTAAGAAGAATCCACACCTCCCGTCCCAGGGAAAACAGAATGACATTAGACCACATCAAAGCCAATAATCCAAAGTCATAATTCACCTAACTCAGATAACGTTCTAAACTTAATCCCGCAGTATCCAACATGGAGCACATGGGTGCACAATCACCAATAACATTGTGCCTCAACATCCCACAACTTCTATTTTTGGCAAGACTATTCTACTGAAAGACAGCAAGATTATACAACAGAAGAGAAGTAGGCATATGCAAAACCATCCTACATTAAGGCTCGTATAACATAACACACTAAAATCATTATAAAATGGTGGTGGTTAAGGGTCATCATAGGGTATCAGACCACAAACGTGGCCCATTCACTACACAGCCTTCATCATCAGGCCTCAGGGGGTGGGCCAAAAAAACATAGCAAAAATCCACCACGGCTACCATCTCACATTCACAGTTCCGTGAGGGCCACAGGACAGCATTGTGATGACAGGAGCTATCAGCGGATCATTTTTAGTCCCGTCATCCAAAGGTACCGCAGGAGACACGCCAAGTCGGATTCTAGTACTGGTAGCAGTGGATGAACTTCTTTGATGTGTTGGAGAAGTTCTGGGCTTCCTGGGCCAGTATTAATTCAGAAGCTCAAAATTCATGACCTTTCATTACTCATCCACAGGTAATCATGCTGACACAGGTGCTGGATTCCTCAGATTAGTGGTTATGTCCTTAATTCACACCAATAGACCACTTAAACATTGACTATTGTTTCCCTATATGTTTCTGAATTGCCTGACTATTTAGCTCAGTATATGGCCATTGCATTTACTACCTACTCTGTTACGTCTGCAGTACTGGAACAGACAGACACACGCTCTTGAAAACCACTATGGGATTTGTTGGTTCATTGTTCAACATTTTACCCCCTTTTTGTTTGTTGATGGTTTTATTTAGGTTTTTCTGGTTATTAGTTGGACTACATTTTTGTGGCTAACTAGTAGCAATAATTGGTATCTTTGTTGCCTAGGAGTGTCAAATGATCAACCCCCAAGTAGTGAATTAAATAGATGTCATGGTTGTGGTTGATGTGAGCCTTAATGCACTTACTCTACATGGAAGCTCAATACACAATACGTTACCATGAATAACAGGGACAAATATATGTTTGCGATTCAAAATGTGTATTACATGGGTCAAAGCCATAGGAGATACAAGCTGCTGGCCTGGCTAAGATAGCGAGGTACACAAGTGGTATTTTTACAAGAGGGACATTAATGGGCTCATTACGATGTCTGGCGGAATGCCTCCGCCCGACCTCCCAATTACAAAGTTGGCAATCAGAAAGTAACTGGCCCATCATTCCGACTCGTTTCCGACTGACTCATGGAGTATTCCTGTTGGTCGGAACCGCATTGTAACCCTCTATGGACGGCATTTCCACTGTCAGGATTACGATGACTAAGTTGATTTTCAACAGCCTGTCAATGCTGGCTTTTCCGACATGGACAGGCGGTTGAAAAGTGACTTTGGGGCGCCTGGCTGAGAAGGTGCCTATCGAATTGTAAGTCGGTCGGTCGGACCCGAGACAGTGTCGGACGGAGGCTTTCCACTCGACATCTTCTTAGTGTGAGTAGAGGGCATCAAAACTAAAACATAAGTGGAGAGGGCAATTCTTTTACACTACCTACTCAGAATATGTGAGGGGTGTTGAAGTTTGGTTAAGGCTGGAAGTACCGTTTAGCATGGAGGAGGATTGACTGGACCCACAGGGGGGATTTGTCTTGCTAAAAGGTTGGTTAGATGGAAATCCCATTTGGCTAGGTAGTATATATTCCCCCAGTGTTGACCAGCATCTCTTGATGTACATTTAGAAAACTTTAATCCCTGTTACCGAGTTAACCAGCTGTGTACAATGCAATGGGGTTACAATCATGGCTAAGAGAATGGTTAGTGAGCGACTCCTGGTGATGTAAGAATATGGAAATAAGGCAATTCTCATTTTACTCACCTCCTGACGAGTTACATGTTAGACTGAATCACATTTGATGTACAGACTTTTTTCTGCCATCCATGTATTACACTGCCTATATGGGGAAGACCCTCTAAAAACACAATCCCTTGAAAGTGGGCTACAACTGGGGCTGGTGCTTACACCAGAACTCCAGCCTTTGTGGCAGGAAGATACCGCTATCAGGGAGGAGTTGAGGCAAACAATTGTAGATTACTTTCACAAGAATGAAAACACTATATCTTTGCCCATATCAGAGTGGGTGGCTTTTAAAGTAGTGCTGCTGAGTGCCTGCATCAATACCAAAGTGGAAGCTCATGGGAGACTTAACTCAGAGCTTAACTGTTAGACCTAGCATCCTTAGGGTGGTCTTTCCCCCAACTTGTTGCCTTACTCCTCCATTTTTTTTACCCTGTTTTGCTGACCTTAAGACTCCTATAAACATGGTAATATCGGTTCATACTCAATTGGCATTTTTAATTTACTCCCCAGTAAAGTGGTACTATAAGTGCCCAGGGCCTGTAACTTAAATACTACTAGTGGGCCTGAAGCACTAACTGTGGCACCCACTGAAGTAGCCTTGTAAACATGTCACAAGCCTGCCATTGCAAAGCCTGTGCGAGCACAGTGGCGTAACAATAGCCCCCCCTCCCCTGCAATGCAGAGGGTCCTTTCAGCACAGCGCACGGTTGGGTCTAAGAAACTCTTGACTGGGTCGGGTGCGTGAGAAGACTCTTGCAGTTTAACCTGCCATTTTTGACCTGCCAAAATAAACCTTTTGCTAGACTAAAATCTTCCTTTGTAATAGGTGTAAGTAAACCCTAGGGTAGTCCCTGTACAGACTAGAGTGCAGGGTGTAATGCATTTAAAAAGCAGGACATGTACTTTTAAGTTTAACTGTCCTGATAGTGAAAAAACAGTTTTTTGCTACAGAAAGGCCTATATTTCTCATTACATTTTCTAAGTATAATTTCTGAATGGGAAGACATAACTGATTAAAGTTTGCAGTCTTTGAAATCCCATTTTAAAATCCTAATTTATGGTGAAGTCTGATTTTAAATTACAATTCTGAAAAGGCCACTCTTGGAAAGTTAGTAAAACCCAAACACAGGGTGCAACATGTGTGCACCCGACTGTCTCACTGCGTTGTGAGGGATTGTACCTCTCATGAAACACTTGCTCCTTAAACTAATCATAATCCATATTTTCTTGTTATCTTTGTTTGTTTTCATTCAATAATTTTTACTCTTTTTGTAAATTATCATGGAGACAGCTATGTCGCCTTTTAATACTTTATTTTCCATTTTCACGTGTCTCCTGCTGCCAATCCGGGCTTTATACAGCGCCATGTTTAGACAACACATGTTTACAGAAATGGACACTCGTCAGAACCCAATGCATTTCTAGCCATGCTGCTCTTCTTCAGGAGTTCTCTAAAACAAAAATAAACGCGACTGAAATAGCTTCATAATAAATAACATGTTGCTAACAAAGGGTCACTCACTGGCCCTTGTGCACCCACCCTCAACAACACATCGAATCCCAACTCGCTTCATAAGCACCATCAAAAGTAATCGAAATAAATAACCTCCCCTATGTCCTACCAACACCCCGTACTAGATATAAATATAAATATAAAACTGTCCTACATGTGAAAAAATTAACTCTGGGCGTAGTACGCGTAGTCGCGCTATGCGAAGCTACGCGAAGACGTTCTTGCACTACGCGAGCTTCGAGAGCGTGCGTAGTAGCTTGCTGGACCCGTTTGCGAGCTGTTTTTCTTGCTCGAGAGCACGTTGTGCATGTTTGGGGTGCTGTCTGCGTGCTCGGGGGATTGCAGCGTTTGACCTTACCCATGTGGTGGGCTATGGGCGCTGCCATCTTGTTTTTCCAATTGTCCCGCCCGCTTGCGTCCCCTATTTCCTCTTCCGGGTCGTGTATAACGTGTTCGCGTGGTGCACATCTTGTTCTGGAACACAACTACTTGTTCACGCTGACAAAGTGCGTGTTCGCGTGAAATCGCGCGCAAACTTACCCACGTGGTCGCGATGGGCACGGCCATCTTGTTTTTCACACTCTATGCTATGGTTCTGGCCCTAGTTTTCTATCCACCTTTTATCTTTGCAATCTTCACCTATTTTCACAGTTTTTCCTACTTTTTTTACTTATCATCTATCTCTCTCTGTCCCTAAGTTTATATTTTGCATTTTATTTCTACTTTTCCACCTTTTTTTATCTTTTCTACTGTTTTATTTTACTTCTTTACTTAAGCTCCTACTTCTTCCACCTAACTTTTTTTTCTTTGTTCTAACTTTTCTTTTCCACCTCCACCTCCACCCCAGAACCATGGCAAATGGGAGCAGCAGAACCGGCTCAAAGGGCAGGGCGCCTGCGGTCAAGAGCCGGCTGCCTTGCGGCAGAATGCGACCTGCAGGGGTGCAGGCCCAGAAACTTTTCGGGGAGGCGGAGGTTGCCACCCTGGTTTTTTTCATCCAGCGCCACCTCCCCTTGACCTTGGCAGCAGGCGGCAGGCCAGGCTCTGGTTACCTTCCAGAGGAGCATCACCGCCGGTGGGCAAAGGTGCGCCGGGCAGTCTACCGCCGCTCGGATATCTGGCGCACCCACCAGCAGCTGGCCCACCGGTGGGCAGACTTTCTGAACAGGGAGCAGGACCTGTTGGACCTGCTAGGTGTCGAGGTTGTGCGGCTTGGTGAGTAGCTAGTAATGATAATATATATATAGTAGTATAAGTATTGTGTATTATTCTTGACGAATAAGTAACATGATTACTGGTGCGCTTAGTTACATTGCAGATCAATTCCGTCTCAAAATCTTCTGTTATTGTATGACACAGGTGCTGCTCGCCACTTCTCTTACTGGTTTGTAACTTTGCGCTAGCTTGGGCTGGTGATCATTGATGTTAGAGTTTTTAGAGAACTGAAGTTAGTTAATGCTATTGCTAGAGTCTAGTCCTTACATTGTTCTTTAGTGAAATAGTGGTGGATGGATAGTATTAGTTCATATTTTTTTAACCGTCTGCATGACGCCTCCTCTGTCACTGAATGCTTAGTTAGTTCTTATTTATCCCACCCCTCCATAGAACTGGTTTGAAGTTTGTTTACTGAGTGGTAGGCTTAGCAGCAATAGCATGGTCACGTCAGTCAGTAGCAGTTCATATAACGCAAGCAACCAACAATTCCGTGTATGCACAAATGTATGCATGTGTCCTCCATCTAATCTATGCATGTTTGCGGGCAAAAATAAAATGGAAATGCCGACTTACTGAACAATTGGCCCATCTGGATTCTAGAATAGGTGGTGTAGGTCAGGTGGTACTGGCTTCGTTAGTATATTCTGCAATCAGAATGTTTATGCAACATTTGATTAGTGTTCTATAAGTAGACGGTCTGTGAATCCTGCAAGCCAGTAGTCATTTATACTTCAAAGTCAATTTTATTGGAATTGCTGTTTCCTAAAAATGTTTGAGAGGATTTTTGAATGATGTCTTTGTTTCACAGCACTCAATGTTTCTCTTTCTTTATTATTTCTTACATGATCAGCACCACCCAGGGGCAATAAGACGGGGTCCGAGTCGGTGGGAAAACCACAAGAGGAGCGCTCCTCTTCCAAGGATCCTGCTGCTGGCCCCAGTAAGTCCTACAGTGCATATATTATTAACAATTATGTTTCCCTAACTTTTTAACGTGCCTTATTTTTTCCAACCTATTAAGCCTCCTTCCTAATTCAATGTCAGCAAAACCTTCTTTGGTCTTCAATTTGTTTTCCAAATTTTGGGTATCCAATGCCGTCCCTGACTTTCAGTTCCTTTAAACTGCCACTGCCCTATGACTCTCTGTGATACTATTATTAGACTCTCTGTAGCTAAGCTTGCCCTGTTGGCCACTCTTTAGTTAAGGTATTCTTTTGAATAAAGCTGTGATAGAATAGCTGTAGCCACTGGGTCCACTCCTGTCTTTTGCGTTGTCCTCTGTAATCTCTAGTCTTTGTCAATGCCCACCAACAAAATGCGCAACCAGATGTTTGCCTACTAATTTTTGTTTGGTTAGTATACTACTACTACTGTTGTGATTATTATTCTCTGCACAACCACATACAGAACTATGCACAAGAAAATAGGATGTTGGGGATAGGGAGGTTGGACCTTACTTTCACTTTACACCCTAGTCACAGAACTCAGTCAGAAGAACCCACAATCCAATGACCGTCTACCTACCTAAGTGTCTCAGTCATAGTCATTTGTCCCACTCCCGACCCCCACACGAAGATAGTTAGATATATATACCCAATGATTTTATTACACAACCCAGAACAGAAGAACACCCTTTCGCTCACTCACTTGTTTCAGTCCACAACACCCCAGACACTCAAAATATACCACAGAGTCTATGTGCAAGTTCAAAAACTTTATTGTTTTAATAACAAGCTTTGTATTGTTGTAACTTGTAAGTACTTCCATGAAAAACATCCAGCTCCACCATGCAAAATGAAGAAGATTAAATACTATACATTTTGTACATCTAGTGCATGATAGAGAAATGTGTGAATTGTGGGAGACCCCTCACCGTTGAACGTATACTGGTTACACATGCATCTTTCAAAAGCTCTGCAAATCTCTGGTTCGTAGAAGGCAATCTTCTCATCTGCCTATGAGAAAAATGTTGCACGGTTGACAGTGAATACAACTATGCCAGTTTTTAGCAGTCATGGAAAAAAGTGCAACATTATGGATAAGCAAAAGGGACTAACAATACTGGTTTGTCAACCTCTTTCGTTGTATGCAACACTCATGTGGCCTCAAAGGTGTCTTTCTTACTGTGCAACAAGCTGCGAGGTAACATGGGCAAAACAGTAGACCTGGATCTAAAATGGTTACATGGCTCAGGCTAACTTTCCAAAGACTAGAGTAGGAGTAGAGATTAGATGCCCCTAGGGACCATCTAATAAATTAAAACTAAACTCTGTCTAATGTGACTGCTGTACAGTAGGACGCAATTTGGACTAGTTACAACGATTTATGTTGTACATAACTGTTTTTTCAATCTTCCTTCCTGGTAAAAAAAAGTATAACTAGTAAAATAGGGGGAGGTGTGCAGGCATCTAAAAAGGTGTACTTGCTTTTATAGGTGCACAATCACTACCAACCACCAGTGCCGACAGGGCCAGCGGCGATGCGATTGCCATCTAGGAGGGGACAGTGGCTGCAGCACCTGCAGGAGCATCAGTGGGGGAAGAAACTTCAGCGGTGGGCGGTGGTAAGTTATATTCATTACTTATTTGCATTACTAGGTGGAAGGGGAACATTTCCCACACTGTGCAATGAGACTTATAAGAAAGTATGAATTTGAAGTTGTACTGGACAATATACAATGGTTGAAGAAGACACCCTTTGCAGCATTACCAGTGTGAGTTGAGTAAACAAGGCCTCTTCTATCAAACTCCAACTCAGCTGTGAAAGTTATGGAGAAGACTAAAAGTCAGATCAGATGACCTTGAGGGATGTGTTGAACAAAAAGGGAAAAAAGTGAACTAGGGTGGAAGGAGGAAGGATTAAAGAGATGTAATAATAAGACTACCATAGAAGGATACTTTGGAAGGTTCATGCATGTGGCTGATATGAATCCGATGAATGGGTTGTTGAAGGATGGGTAGAACTGGAAGGTGAAAGAAAATGCAGGCCTGGTTGGGCAAAACAATATGGGTGCATGGATATAGTGGATAGCAAGAATCATGAGCGGAGTTTGTGTCAACGAAACTCAAGGCAAGGAAGGAGTGGACGCATGGGTGGTTGCTGGTGAAAGTGAAACCAGCTAAGGCGATAATAAAGAATGATAGACTTTTACTTTTAATGGCTGGATGCTCCCTAAATGTATTTTATTCATCATAGGTGGAGACTGTCACTGGAAGCAGAGTCTTACTTTGAAAATATAAAAGGAGATACAAAAAAGACTGGTGTTCTTCTGTGTACTCAAGTCCACCCATAGCAAGTATAATGCCAGAAAAAAGTTCAACAAATGCTACAGGCAGGGGAAGCAGGAGGATAGATTAGATAGATACTAAAAGTTGCCACCAATTGTATGTACTGCGCTTGGTAGTGCTACTATGCCACAATGTGTTGAGTTAATTTTGAAGAGTTTCAGTTACAATTCTGTTTCTTTTTTTATAGATACTCATACTCCTTCCCAAAAACCATCATGGAAGGAGTTGGCAGCCAGGGCCCGGCAAAGGAAACTCCAGGCCATTGTGGAGAAGTACCGCCGGCTTGTGGCTGAGGCCGAGGAGGAGGAGGAGGAAGAGGCGGTGGCAGCACCTGCTGCCTCTTCCAATGCGTCAGGCCCCAGCAAGGCCTCACCTCCAGGAGTACGGCGTCGCGGTCAGGCAGCCGCTCACCGCTGGCATTTAACATCTGCCACCCCTCTACAGCATGGAGGCAAATGTAGGTGCCGTGCATTTCGGCAACAACTTCTCCTCTGGGTTGCCATGCTGGAGGACCAATTAGAGGAACGGGTCAAGATAATAGTGGACAAACACCTCAAAGCCCGCCAATTGTAATGGACCCTGTTCATTTGCCCCTTTTTTAATACTTTTGTTGGTGGGTGGGAATTGGGTGTTGGGGTTATTTTTGTGGGACATTCTTTGGACTTGGACATTGGTTGGGGTTAGGGTGGGGATAGGGGTGGGATAGGACTAGGAGGATATTTTTTTATGTACATGAATAAATGTTATTTATTTCAACGTACACATATGATGTAGTTTTGTGGTGGGGTTACTGTTGTACGTCACAAGGTTTACTCTAGATGCAGGGCAGCGGCCAGTGTTTGATTGAAATAATTTATTAATTGACCACATGTGTAACATGCAAACAGATCGATGCGGTACCCCTCACTCAGTTATATTTGTCCTATTAGTACTACCAGCCTCTCCTCCATTATACCTCCCAGCAAACTTCTCTTCTTACCTGTGATTGTTGATGATTAAGTTTGGCACTGCAAGGGCTGCATGGTTTCTCCCAGGACAACGGAAAATATGCAGTGGTTGTGTGATGGTAGTAGTAGACTAGACACTGGCACTAGCATTGGCAAACAAAAACAAAGAGACAGTCATTTGCCTGAGAGAGAATGTGGGAAAAGTAGAAAAATACAGTACATAAGACTGACACAAAAATACAAACAATATTGCAACTGCTAAACGAACTCAAAGAAATCAATGGTGTCGGGGACTGGCAAGTACAAGAAGATAACTGTAGTTGTGTTGGAGTCAGTAAAACACAATCCAATTTGTAACCTTAAATGCTCTAAAATAAATTCAAACAATGCCAGCAATTATTTAGATTTATTTGTTGGGTCACTTTGGGAAATTAATTGCCTTGTACACTAGTACATAAGGTGATCTTGGGTGGGCAAGCAGAAGAAGATCCTCGCCCTGCCTCGTTGACATTTGATTTCATTAGTGTTGCTTTCACCACATCTGCCCCAGCAAGAGTGTGATCAATTGTTGGTGTAGATTTAATGTAGTAACATCACACCTCAATATAAAACCACACAGCCCGGAGGAAGAGGGTTAGGGTTTTATGAATGGATGGGAACAGGGGTTGGGGGAAAGGTTTGACAAAGAAAAACAGTAAGCAGGAGACAACGAAAGCAAAACAATAAAGACGATGATTGATGATCCACTACTACCCAATAAATCTACAGTTCAGAAAAACTAAATGCATGCATGATGAAGATAAGTTATATAACTTGATGATTACTAAAAAGTGGTACTTAACTACTACTACACAATTCAAAGGAAGTATTTCTACATATGATATGAATATGACTTTTGCCTAGGCTGTATGCCCTCTGAGAAACCGTAATACCTGCTGTAGCGGGCTGAAAGCTAGCAAAGAAAAGTAAGCAATAGTTTAAGTGAACAATCAATTACCAAACACAAGCGTAAAATAAATGAAGAGGAAAAAGGAATAAAAAAAAATTACGAAAATTATACTAAACTTAATGTATTATCCAGGTCCCAATGTGTTTTTGTATCTCGTTATTCATCTTTGTCCTCCCTTCCATGGACACTGTGACTGAATATCATTCTTGGGCGCCTCTGGCTGGATAATAAGGAGGATTGGTGAAAGGCCGGCCTGTAAGTGTTGATGAAAAAAGAAATGGGATATTCCAAAATAAATTAACTGAATGAAAACATTTTAAAAAATCAATTACGGTGTAGTGCAAAAAAGAAAAGACAAGACTCGTGAGCGAGAAGATTTTCAGACTAGACTGCTTGGATACATTGATTAACTCTACTCTTCTAGTTGCACAGCAGTCATCGAAAAGAACAACACGATAGGAGCCAGCACAGAACAGTTACAGGACCACACCATAACACCGGGCTGTGAGTCTGTGGCCCAAACTCCATTTACCTACATTTTTCACAGTTCCAGACAAAAGGCATATACAGCAACCTAGCATTTGCCAAATCAAGTGATTAAATCAATGCACCATTGTTAGTCAATCATACCACTATTTTATTCCACCACTGCACACACATGTAGCCTAGGTCTGCTGTGGTTCTTGTTGATTGGTTGTGTTTACCTTGTATTCCACTTCCTGAACGTATTCCATCAATCATCACAGATCAAACTGACTGACAGCGTGTAAAGATGGTATGGTGGTCATCATCATCTGGTGTGGCACTTGTACGTGTTGTCCAACAGACCACCAACAGCAACTCAGTCTGTAGTGAGTGACTACAATTAAGTCCAGACTGCACCTGCAGTAGTAGGAGTACAATTGGATACATATTATTAAGCAACATGGAAACCTTGACCATCACTTGAGACACAAGTACTTTGTTATTATATTAAACTACTAGTATAGTTCTACTTAATGCACATTTATTCTGAGTCAGCAAGCATCCAATGCAATGTATGGCATCATTCATATACCTGTCTTTCTCTTCTTTGAGGCTGTCAGATCACAGATGCAGCAGAGCCTTCTGAAAGTGATGACAAGTTTACTTTAATTTTGGAGCCCTGCTCAAGTTCTGACATTGATGAGTTGTGTATGCCAGTGCAGGCAGAGGTGGTAGCCTTAAGACAGTGATGCGTTTCAGATTGGAAACAAAACAGAAGATGGCTATAGTCACGTACGTTTCACTTGTTATGGAGGGACTGCTAGACGCTACATTATTGTACTATTCTCCATCTCCATCCAATGTATGGCAAGATGGAAATGTATTTTGGGTGAGTCAGGAAGATGGAGCAGGACTGTGAGGAGTGGAGTGTACAGTTAAGTGCACAGATGTGCAACTCCAATAGGTAATTCAAAAAGTAAGAGAAAGGATGGTGTGGGTTTTGAAGTTTGAACCAGAAACACAGATACACACAAATAAAGGAAGGGAGAATGTAACAATTTAAAAGCCTAGTTGTCAGGGAAGAGGAGCTTGTCCTCAAACCCTGGTGGTTCTTCTGACAGAAGTAGGTCATGTAATCCAGTAGTTATGTCTTCCGACTCGCTCTCCTCTTCCAGCTGTGATTCACGTATTTTGTAGTCTGGTGGTATGAAGTGCTGATTCATTTTGATCATGGTTAACCTCTCCACGCTTTTGGGCGAGAGACTGGTCCTTTTCACAGTTAAAATGGCACCAGCAGCACTGAAAACACGCTCAGAAGAGATACTTGCAACAGGGCAAGCCAGATACTTTATCGCCAGCCTGCTGAGCACTGGCCAGTCGCTTCTTTTCCTATACCAATACACCAATGGGCTTTGCTCCATGAACACCTCTGTTGTGTCATCCAGATAGGCCTAGACCATCCGCTCAATGTTCAGTGGTGCTCCGGTTTGCTTGTCCTCTTTTTGCTTTGTGACAGCAACGGACTTACCCTTCCCTTTCTGTAGAAACTAAGCAGCTATTTTTTTGGTTGTGTCTGATGAATCAGATCCTGTTGGTGCTGTTGTTGTTATTGGTAGTGTTGGTGACTGCTGGGAAGCAAACGCACTGCTCTCATGCTGTGAAGAGGAACTTGACTCTGTAGGTTGCTCAGTAGTACTTGCACTGTCCTGGGCTGGCACTGGCAGGCCCCTAATTGAGAGCTGTTTGTTTTCTAAATCAGTGGCTTCCTCAGCTATTACAGTTTTGTACTTGGCAACATCCCCTTCTGAAAAAGGAATTACTGCATTACTGTTCACAAATAATTTGTACTGTGGATCCAAATTTGTGGCAGTAATGTAATGTTGATGTGACACAATCTTATTTTGAATCCTTGTATTCTCAGATAAGCGGCCGGCTAAGGCCTTCGCCAAATAACATGCTTCAAGTTTTCCTTCAACACCTTCGTATGTTTCAGACACCTCCTTCAGCTCTTGCTCTAGCATGTACAACATTGGGATAGCTTGGCCCATAGTACAGTCCTCCCTGCTGACTGCACGTGTGAAGACCTCAAAAGGAAGTAGCATCTCTGTCAGGCATTTAATGAGGTCCCATTGCCACATCTCAACGGTCATGGCTTTAACAGTAGGATCCCCTGATCTTCTTGTCATGACATAAGCATTAAGTGGTATGTACTGCTCAAACAGCATGTAATAAGTAGAGTTCTAACGTGTTGGGACCTCCTGGATGAGTGCTTTGACTGGCATTTTATAGTCACGTTGAATGACCCGTAGCTGATTCAGGGCTTTAAAAGAATGGTTGAAATGCGTGCAGATTCTTCTGCAAATGGTCAGTAAGTTGCTGACTTTGCTTTCATTTTTCAGAAAGTCTTGAACAACAATGTTAATGCAGTGTGCCACACACGGGACCCTGAAATAGCGACCCTCTTGCATGGCCTTAACTACATTACGGCCATTGTCGGTGGCAACAAAACCAATGTTAAGGCCTCTTAGTCGCAGAAATTCAAAGACCTTGCTGTTAAACTCAGCCAAAATGTTTGCAGCAGTATGTGATTTCTCCATAGCAAACATGGCTACAGTGGCATGTCTGCGAGCATCTTTAAAAATCTCAGCAGTGTCAATGCCTGCAGATACCTTGTCTCTAACACCTGAAAAAGAGATCCAGTGTGCAGTGATGCACATGTAATCAGTGGCTTGGCAACTGGTCCACATGTCTGTTGTCAGGTGGATATTATGAACAGCACTCTGCTGCAAGGCTTTTCCAAGCAATTCCAGCATGTCGTGGTGTAGTGCTGGAACAGCAACTCTGGCAAAATAGTAGCGGCTGGGAACATTCCATTTTGGGCAGCGGGTTGTCACAAATTCAAGGAAACCCACCCCTTCAACAAAAGAAAAAGGGAGAAGGTCCAGTGCTAACATTTTAGCAAGCTTAGCATTGTACAAACGTGCTATTGGGTGGTTGCGCTCGTACTTTCCCTCCTGCCTAAACATGCTAAGAATGGTATGCTGCTTGGTATTTCCTTCAGTTATGCTCGATGCAGTACTTTGCGTTGCAGACTTCGCACCCATACTCCTTGGTGTCTCCGGGTTACTCTTACTCTGGTGCCACTGAGATGTTGCTGATGCGGAGGATGTTGGCTCTACCACTGCAGTGCTGGGGACAGGGGTACTTTGTAAACCACTACCAGATAGAATGTCTCCCTCTTCTTCCTATTCGACCGTGAGTGGACCTTTTACTACTTCCCCACCAACATTAATGTTTCCTGCTTTCATGCTACGTAGGTGGTCCTCCCACTGGATTGCGTGGTGTTTTTTCAAATGGGTCATTTGGCCTCCGGTACCATAGTTTGTACCAAGCTTACCACGACTAACAGAGGAAAGACAAATGGAGCATATAGCAATGTTGTCCTCATTTGCGCTAACTGTAAAGAAGTCCCACACTGGGGAGCTTAACTTTTGTCTCCTGCTGGAGGTGCCACTTCCAATGACGGATGAACTGGAGGTTGTGTGTTGAATTTCACTATGTGGCTGCGCATTAGTACCACTACCTACTTCTGCTGAGGTGCAACTTGTGCTGGATGTAGGACGCTGCCGGCCCTGTGCAAATGTAAAGATGGAAGCTGGAGGTAGTTGTGCTTTCGGTGTGGCCTGTGTTGGAGGTATGCGTGCTACATCCCTACTAGTCGCAGCCATTCTCGCTAGGGATAAAATGTTGGTCTCCGTGTTCTCAGGCCCAGGAGTACTGCTTGTGATGACTGGGTTCTGACTCGCCATCACCATCATTATCTGGCTGTTCAACATCGCATTCCATAAGTGTAAGACTTCCTGGAACCTTCCTTTTCCCTAGCCTGGTCTTCTTGGGATGTCTCTCCCTCTCATGCTCAGATTGTTGTGGCTCCCAATTGAGATCAAGATCATCAGAAGGGATGCTTGGCGAAGAACTCAATGGACTAACCCTTCTTTTCCTTGGTGGGGATTTGGAAAACAATAGATCTCCTGCATCTGGTGCTTCCTCTTCTTCTTGCTCTGCATCAGGCTCAATTTCCTGAACTGCCCCGACTTCGGGAGGAACAACAACTACTATTGCGGGTGGTGGTTGTTGAACAATAACTATTGCAGGCGGTGGTTGTGGTTGTTTTCGAGGAACATATACTATTGAGGGCGGTGGTTGTGGAACAGCTACTATTGCCGGCAGTGGTTGTAGTTGTTCTTTTCGTTGAGCATCTACTATTGCGGGGGTGGTTGTTGAACAACTACTATTGCGGGCGGTGGCTCAGGTTGAACATCTACTATTGCAGGCGGTGGTTGTGGATGCTGTTTTGGAACATCTACTATTGCGGGCGGTGGTTGTTGTTCACCACTTTTCTGCTGTGTTCCCTCTTGCATGGATTGTGTACTACTTTGAGATAGCGCTAAGTTTAGGTCAGGCTCAGTATCACTGCTTTCCACCATTAGGCTGGCTACCTCTTCCCCACTCATCTGCTTGGGCCTTGGTTAGTGGCTTGGGCCCACTGATGCAAAGGTGCTGGCCCCAGCTTGGACCCCGGTCACCGCTGATGCAGGCATACTTTTTTTTTCTCCCCAAAAAGGTTTTCGGGTCACCACCAGACTTTAGTGTCACTTCCTTCTTCTGTTCTTCCTTCTTCTCAGCAACTTTCTTGGTCTTAGAGGACCTGGTACCAACTTTCTTTGGGCCCATCTTTTTCAGATGTCAGCAGCAGCACTCAGTTGCACAAGTTGCTGAGAATGATGCCTGGTCAGGTGAGTCACACCACACGTGACGTAGTATAGAAGGACGTCCGTCTGGCAGTAGAACAGGCGATGAATGACGACGGACACCTCCTCTCAGTCTTCAGTCTTTTGTGCACCTACAAGCAAAGAAGGCAGAATAACATCAGTCGAATGTGGAATTTTTTTAGCTTTAATTTTAATTACTACTAGAAGTATTAGTACACTCAGTAAGAGTAAGAATAGCAAATAACTAAAAAGCAAATGTAGTGGAAGTGGAACTTGTTTATCCTTAATTTGTGCATCATTTCGGAAGTGGATGCAGCATCAGTGACCTGCAGCAGATAGCAATGGAGATGTGAACAGTAGTAAGCCAACAGGAACAATGGCAAGACACAGGCCAATATGTCAAAAACAAAACAGCACACTACCACCACAGCTCCCAATCACATGGGCACATATCACAGGTACATGGGTAAAGGCAAGAAAACAATAAACTCAAGCAGGCCTATATACCTATATGGCCAGAAAAAGAAGGTGGCCTGTTACACATCACAGCTTAATGCACAAAAAAGAAAATCCCCATGGCTAAAAGGTTTGAAAGTTACACAACAACAACACAAACAAGAAAGGCATTTACAGTTTTTTACACATACCCAAACAGTTAACTACACCCCAAACACCACATTTGGAAATTCAATGTATTGCCATCCACGCCCTAAAAGATGTTAAATTCAACAGACAAAATGGAAACTGCTACATCAAGCACTCCCTGTGCGCTGACTACCTCTGGCATTCTAGGCCTACTGGCAGAAGAAATCACAAGTTTGTAGGCCTGCGACAAAACTAAAGCACGATGGAAGGTCACACAAAAAAGCTGCCCCCCGATGGCCTGGCCATCCCCAACAACATGAAAAGAAAGAGAAGACAGGCAATACATGCCTATGGCAAAAAGACAATGCTTGGCTTCACAAAATGTCCGCCCGCCACCCACATGGTCAGGCCACCCTCAAACAACAAAGTACGTAGAGGACAGAAACAGCAAGTGGTCCATGCTCCAAAAACTACAACCAAATGACAACCTGAGGAGTTTCTTTAGCAAAATGAACAGCATCAACATTTTCGAGAAGGTTTTAGGCAACTCAAGACATATTGCTTGCGAGATTGCAAAATCGGCTTGTTCGGCAACGCAAATTGTACAAAACTTCGATTTCGCGTGCCCGAGCACGCACATTCAGCGCGCGAAGAAGACAAAAACTGTAAGGTTGCGTTGTCACACTGTGCAAAGTTACCAAAACTACGCGAGCTGAATTCTAGGGTTACCTAGTGCGCAGAAAAAGCCATATTATTCAACACACACCCAAAACCTGCAATTCAACACCAACACACATTTTGCTAATCAATCCAAAGCCATCCATGACCTACATGATGTTACACTTACAACTTAAACACCACAATACCAGTTGAACAACTTTCAGGAACTCCAGGATGATGACTCTGGTAGTACCCTTGGTCCTACTGGCAGAGTAGGCCACAAGCTTGGAGGCCTATGCCAAAAACACAGTGGCTTAAAACACAAAATGGCCGCCACCACCTGGCCAAGCCACCCACAGAAAGTAAATGAACTCAAGCAGGCCTACACTAGCTACATAAACTACTAGGGTTACCTAATTTTACTCAAAAAAATTAAATTCCACTACAACAGAGTTTGCAATTGAATCCAATGCCATCCATGATGTTTTACAGACACCACACAAACATGGTTGGACCCGTGGGTACCTCTAGGCCTACTGGATGAAATTAATTTCAAAGACATACAACTTGGCCCCTCATGAAAGTACAGGCCCCCTTCAATAATCATTTTTAAGAAAGATTGAGAAGCACAGAAAACTGTAGTTAAAAAAAAACAAACCAAACAAACATTTACAGTACACCAATTCTCAAACTTACTTGTAAAAGAAAAGTTCAAATCCAAAATTCCTCAATAAATCCAATCAAATGCTATGATGCAGCAGACATACACAAAGAGGGATCCTTCCAGCTCCAAATCCAAATGAAAGTGAACACCACATGGACAAAGCACTGGGAGGAGCCTGGTGGACAGGAAGAGGAAGTTGGAGACTCTGGGGCACTTCCTTTCTCTTGAAAAAAAAAGTAGAAACAAAAAGAGGACTCCTTGCCCAAAACAATACAGCCAAATCACAATCTAAGGGTTTTTCCTGAGCAAAATGATCATTTTTAAGAAGGTTTTAACATGCTCGATAAATATTCTGTGCCAGATTGCAGTTTCTGCGTGTTCGGATACGCGATCTTACCTACATGGCGCTGCAAGGAAGATCGCCCATCCTAATGACGAGTTCCCGCGTCCGAATTACGTTATCGCATTCTCACAGTCGCGTGGGATTGTGCGGCCGGATTCCAAACATCGTAGCAAACGCGACCGGGAGAGAAAAGCGAGAAAGCGAACGCAGAACCACAGTAAGTCATTACAGCGCACGCGAGAATGCTATTGAGCGCGCGAGGAAGAAAAACTACTACGCTACGCTGTAGATTGCAAAGTAGTCGACAACTACGCACTCGCCGCGATGTGCAAAGTGACCAAAAATTCGCAAACTCCGCGAGCGGAGAGTAGTTCTCGCCCAGGGTTACAACATACTTGTATCACCAATGCCTAGCAACCTAACCATGTGCCAAAATACCTGATGTCCCTTTACCAATAACAGCTATTCCCAAAATCGTGCATCCCACATCTCTTTCTAACCCTCCTCCGTAGTATCCTACTCCAAAAATATTGCTGTCTGCCCCTTACCTCTTAAACGCCCAAACCAGCAAACTTAATCTTGATCCTAACTCGCGATACAACTGGCGAATACTCCCTTACTCTGCCACTGCATTCATTATAAAAGGGCGTGCTCTCCCACGTGTATCTAATCATTCTGATTGCTCCGTGAATTAGTGCTGACCCTGTGACTTTTCACTCCCATGGCCGTGCTCTCAATTCGAGAAATTGAATAACAAAAATCAAACTCCCACAATGCATTCCTCTAACATGCTGCTACCTCAAACAAAAAACACCTATCCTGCCTACCCTGACTACCCTGCGTGAACCAATCCATCAATGCTGCTTAATCAGCAGACACCCACAGCATCCATCCCACATCATCATTCAACAAAAGCTATGCAATTACATGCTCCGGTCCAGAAGTGAGCAAAAAATAATGAGCAAAAAATAACACATGCTGACACAAAACATCATTAACATTTATTGAAGTCCAGGCGAGTCCCTAGAATAAATTGTTGTTTAAATGCTCTTAACATAAAAGTCCAATTCAAATATGGCAATATTCTACTCTCTCCACGATGATGCATGTTCAGTATTTATTTAACCCAGTTCTTGTACTCGATGGGGTGCAACTCCTCTTGGGACGGTAAAACGCGAGTGTTGCATGAGAGGTACAATCCCTCACAACGCAGTGCGACAGTCGGGTGCACACATGTTGCACCGTGTGTTTGGGTTTTACTAGCTGTGTCTGGGACGGTTCACGGCCACTGTCTGCACGCATTACCCAAAAAAATGTATTGGTTGACTTCACTCTTAACACGGTAAGGGAAGGAGTGCATCTTCACATCTTCATGTTGTTTACTTTTGGAAAGTTTACATTTTCTTGTCTTAGCCATGTGGTATATGTAGCTTCTTTATGGTCACATGACTGGATGGAGTTGGCAGTTTGGCTTTGTGTATTCCCCCTAGACAGTCACACTCCACAAAGGGAGCTTAGTTGTTAAATCCATCATTATTTTGCTCACCACACCACCCCAGTTTAGACCTGGCCAAATGCAAATCCGTCTGGACCCTGTGCCTCATGGGAACAGTCCAGCCCTAATGCCAAGCCAGGTCTTCCCTGAACCGGAAACAAGCATCCTAGGACCGGTTCCGGGTTTCACCCCTCTTCAGCCAGTATAGCTTGATTCCAGTGGCACAGTGAGCACAGGACCCATGTTTGGGCATACCTGGCGCACTTAGGGCGAGAAAGCAAAAGACACACAATTGATGGACGGAATGCAGAACAAATCAAAACATTCACCCCCCAGTCAGGAGATCTGGGTTAAATCCATTATTCTTTTGCTCACCATGCCATTCTAGTTTAGACCTGGCCATATGCAAATCAGTCTTGATCCCATCAGGGGGGGCAAGGGGGGTCGCTTGCCCACCCCCTGGATCGCCGGTCTGTCCAGTGCTGGCCCAGTGACAACATGGTAATTACAGCAGGCTGTGCTGTTCCCCTGTGAGAAGCCCCAGGAGTTTAAACGTTCTCTCACTTGGGGCCTCTCCCACTTCTCTCCGAACTCCAGAGACTGCAACAGTCTCTCCCTATTCTCGTGCAGACTGTGGCGTGGCCCATTGTCATTCTGTCTGCTGCTGACCATCACATAAAGAATGACAATGGGCCGTCTGCCTTTAAGGTGCCTTGCAGACATCCTACCTGTGTGTTTTTTTTAAATTAAAGTGTCAGCAAACACCAGTGCAGTGCAGCCAGACACTCTGCTCTATGGGGGCCGGGCGATTCGCAACTTAACAAATAAATGGTCTTTTAAAGACTCCCTGTCTGTCTGTCTCCCTCCCTCACTCTTTGTGATTTGTCAGGCCAGGTGTTGCCAAGGCAGCGTTATGGGTTGAAAGTAGAGGCGCAACAAGAGTCAAATTTCGGGGGGGGGGGGGCTAAGAAAAAATTTCAGGGGGGGGGGGGCTGAATCTTTAGGCAATTGGCAGAGTCGAGCTGCAGGGGCTCTTAGAAGGGGTGAAACAACAACAAAGCCCCATTAACATGCACAAGGTCTTTTAAAGACCTGTGAAGTGCTCGGGTGCAGCTGTGAGCGGGCCTGTGTTATCCCGGGCTTCCTGACACGACGGGGGTTTGAAGCCCTTTGAGGCCAATGGGTGTTGCGCGCCTGGTTGAAAGGCATGAGCCAGGGGTCGCAGCCGCGGCCTCTGGTGACCCCTAAATGACGTCCATGGTGCTGTGGCAGGATGCAGTGTGCATAAACGCAGACCTGACGGAACAAGGGAACGCTGCAGACGAGTCTTGAAGGGGCCATGTTACGTGCCTGCAGCAAGCGTTGGGGGGAGGGGGTATTCACTGGCATGCTTCACTGCAATGGCAGCATCCACAAATGGTTCAGGGTGTGGGCAATGCACAGACCGCATAGCATCCTTACACAGAAGCAGGCCGGAGCTTGCTAGGTCACCTTCCTTTTGTTCTTTCGGGGTCGTTTCTCTAATTAACAAGACCAATTCGTTGATCAGATCTGCTCTTCTTTAACATAAAACACTTTGATAGGTGAAGAATTATGAAAAATGCATCCAGTTATTTATTAATGTACTAGGATCATATTTTAGGAATAGACCCTGAAATAAGTAGCTTCTGTGTAATGATTGATTGGGCTTCAGAGCTGCAGTTGATTTACTGGGAGACAGAGGAAAGGAGACAGAGAGTGACAGACAGAGGGAGGGGGCGACAGAGGGAGGGAGACAGACAGGGAGACAGATAGAGGGAGACAGAGGGAAAGAGACAGACAGAGGGAGGGAGACAGAGAGAGGGAAAGAGAAGGAGAGGGAGAGAGAGGGAGACAGAGAGAGAGACAGGGAGGGAGACAGAGGGAGAGAGAGAGACAGAGGGAGGGAGACAGTAAGGGAGGAAGAGGGAGAGAGACAGAGGGAGGGAGGCAGAGAGAGGAAGACAGACAGAGGGAGGGAGACAGAAAGAGGGAGACAGAGACAGAGAGATAGGGAGACGGACAGAGAGAGGTAGACAGAGGGAGAGAGAGAGAGGGAGACAGAGGGAGGAAGACAGAGAGAGGGAGGAGGGAGACAGATAGAAATAGAGACAGACAGAGACAGATGGAGGCAGAGACAGGGGCAGACAGGCATAGAGAGACTGAGAGGGGGACAGAGGGAGGGAAACTGGGACAGACAGGACAGACAGATAGAGGCAGAGACAGGGACAGACAGATAGAGGCAGGGACTAAGACAGACAGAGAGGGAGACGGAGACGGAGGGATAATTAGAGAGGGAGGGAGAAGGAGGGTGACAGAGGGAGGGAGAGCGAGAGAGAGAGAGAGAGGGAGACAGAGAGAGAAAGAGAGGGAGACAGAGGGAGGAAGACAGAGGGAAACAGAGAGAGAGGGAGACAGAAGGAGCGGGAGACAGAGGGAGGGAGACCTAGGGAGGGAGACAGAGTGAGGGAGACAGACAGAGGGCGAAATACAGAGGGAGAGAGAGGGAGGGAGACAGAGGGAGGGAGACAAAGAGGGAGACAGACAGAGAGGGAGAAAGAGGGAGGGAGACAGAGAGAGAGGGGGGAGGGAGACAGAGAGAGGGAGAGAAAAGAGATAGATAGAGCGAGGGAGACGGAGATAGATAGAGGGAGGGAGGGAGACAGAGATAGATAGAGGGAGGGAGACAGAGAGAGAGAGAGGGACGGAGACAGACAGAAATGGAAGGAGAGGGAGGGAGTAGAGAGAGAGAGGGAGGAAGGAGAGAGAGAGAGAGAGGGAGAGGGAGGAAAGAGAGAGAGAGAGAGAGAGAGAGAGAGAGAGAGAGAGAGAGAGAGAGAGATATGCAAATATTTCTTGAGCCTGTGCCTCGTGGGAACAGTCCAGCCTGAACTGCCAAGCCAGTTCCTCCCTGGACTGGAAACAAGCATCCTAGGACCGGTTTCGGGATTTCACTCCTCTTCAGCCGGATAGCTAAATTAATAGACATATTGATAAATAGATAGACAGAGATAGATAGATAGATAGATAGATAGATAGATAGATAGATAGATAGATAGATAGATAGTTAGATAGATAGATAGATAGATAGATAGATAGATAGATAGATAGATAGATAGATAGATAGATAGATAGATAGATAGATAGATAGATAGATAGATAGATAGATAGATAGATATATAGATAGATAGATAGATAGATAGATAGATAGATAGATAGATAGATAGATAGATAGATAGATAGATAGATAGATAGATAGATAGATAGATAGATATAGCAAGACATATAGCTAGAGAGAGAGATAGAGATGGATATAGATAGAGAGAGATAGATAGAGAGATAGATCGAGATAGATTGATAGATAGACAGATAGACAGATAGATAGATAGATAGATAGATAGATAGATAGATAGATAGATAGATAGATAGATAGATAGATAGATAGATAGATAGATAGATAGATAGATAGATAGATAGATAGATAGATAGATAGATAGATAGATAGATAGATAGATAGATAGATAGATAGATAGATAGATGTGTGTATGCCGGGTCCGGTAGCTCAGTGGAATAATGCGTCCCCTGCAGGGGCCTGTGCTCGACCTCATGGTCACAGGTTTTTTTTTACTCTATCCTTGCCCCCCCCACTGACCCTGCCCCCACCGGTGCGGCCCTCGACCACAAACCACACTGTAAATTTGGCACCCGGTTTGTGAGTACCCATGCTCTAAAACTATATCTAGTGACACTTATGCAGCAGGAGTTTGGGGCATGGTGGCAACTGACACCTCGCAGCGCATAGAGGATGGCTTTACATAATGCTGTTAGCTCTCCCCAGTAGCTGCTCGAATTTTAATTGCCACACTGAACTTGGACTGCCATTTTTATCATATATAGTGTGTCTAGGGCTCATTTTATTGTGGCACTTGATCTGGAGAAGGGACTCATAAATCTGAATCAGAGTATCATTAGGGACTGTGACAAATTGGATTTTGTACACAAAATAAGGTGGTTACAATATGTTAAATTCTTATTTAGGTCACTGGGCTTATTGAAGATATACAAGAACCCAAAAAGTTGCTCACAGATCTCAAAGCTGAGAATTAAAGAAATTAGCAAATGTGGAGAGAGAATGGAGGCTAATTGTATGAAGCCCACCGTGAGATCATATTTAATGAGTCCTCCTACTATACAAGGTCTGTATTTTGCTCATTGTATGTACCAACACGGGCTCTGCGCTCTGCCGGTTCACACTTGGCCTGCATTCCCAGGGTACGCAGGCGCAGAGCCGGCGGATGCTCTTTCAGGTCTCTGGCTCCTGCCCTCTGGAATTCTATCCCAATACTGGCCTGCTGCACCCAAGATCACTTGGCTTTCAAAAAACAGATTAAAACCTGGCTATTTGCTTCCATTTAGCCAGGGCGCTTTTGCCCCGTTGCACCTGTACTGGGCATCCTGGGTTGTCCATTCCCTAGCTCTCGCTTTTACCTCTGCCGCCCGATCTGCTAGCGCTGGGACGCCCATTTGCTGGGGTAGTCATGCGCTATATAAATCTCTTTAACATAACATAACATTTTTACATCGCCATGGTATCGAACTTCCAGCATTGTTTCATCTTAGTGATGTTCTGATTAAACTACATCCCGCTGAATTTGGGCTCTCCAAGTAATGTCCACTCTGTAGAGGTTTTGCCATTAGGTCCTTTTGATAGTTTGTCACATCAAACAAATTTACATATCTTATTATTTTGTAGATTCTTCGATGTCCAGAAGAAAACATTCATTTTACTCCTTTTACATAGACATGATTTTAGACAGCGCCAAGTAGCTTTGTATTTTCTCCAACAGTTAGCAGATCCTTTTGTAAGTTATACCTTAGCGTCATTTTTATGGTCCTCCCTGAAGAGTAGGATATTAAAACTTGACATGTAAAACTGTGCTGGTTTATATTAATTAGTGGCATAGCCATTTTTACATTGACAGAGTAAGGTTATCTGAAATGTATTTTTTAGGTGGGAAGTATTTTAAGTGGTGATTATTTCTGATAATATGTTTGTGGCTTTAGATTTTTTTCTGTATAGACATTATTTGATGTTTTAATTTTCAGTACTTGATATGCTATACAAATAATAGGGAAATAAAGATTCTTTGATCGATTGATTGGTAGTATATTCTTATATCATGTTAAATCTCTGAAGACTGATTTTGTCAAGTGGATTTGTTGCTTTGTTCCACTAACTTTGAAAAGCTCCCAATTGTGTTTTACTTATTTCTATTTGCTGATCCACACTGTCTCTCATCATCATTCGGGGTATCTGAAATGTTTTAAGGAGATCAGCTTGTTCTTTTCAAGTGATTGTACAGCTGCTTGACGTTTGTTGCTAGATCTGCCGTTGACAGGACATTCAGATGAGACAACAGGAATCCAAAATTGAGTTTGTTCTGTTGTCTATCAGGTAGATTCATCAAAGACCCGTTTTGCGAGTCTTTAATAGCGATTCATAAGGAATCGCTATTAAGGACTTGCAAAACGGGATTCATGTAGGAATTGCTAAAAATATTGCGATTCCTACATCTTCCTTATTTGCGATTAGCAAATTGCTAATAGCAAATAAGGAATAACTCCCCATTCATTCCTATGGTCCTAAAGGCCCATAGGAATGAATGGAGAGTATTCCTTATTTGCGATTAGCAATTAGCTAATCGCAAATAAGATAGCGATTTCAAGGGTGCCAGGGGTGTCCAAAGGACACCCTGTAGCACCCATGAAATGCAAATTAACACAGGTGTTGCGCACACACATGTCCAACATGTGTGTGTGTAACATGCAACAGAGAAAAATGCACTAAAGTGCTTTTTTCAAATTTTTCGCTATTTACCACGAAGTCAGACTTCGTGGTAAATAGCGACCAAATATTGCGAATTCGCAATTTCAAATTGGTTAATGAATTGCATTTAAGGAATCTCTAATAGAGATTCATTAAATCCAATTCCTCGCAAATATGCGATTTCGCAAATAGCGATTTTTGCATTTGGGATGATGAATCCCAAATGCAAAAATTGCACTCGCAAAGGGCCAGATTCTCAGAATCTGGCCCTTTGCGAGCGCAATTTATTTGATGAATCTAGCTGTATATGTGTTGTAGCATGGCGCTGTTGTAGAAGTGGGTTTTGATGGGATCATGTAAATGAAAGCAATGAGATGCTAATCACTCCTGGAAATTGATGTGATTCTGATGACTGCAAGATGCCTGAAAATGATACCCAACATGTGACCTGCTGTTGGGTGTAGCCCTGATTTAAGATACCATGGGTTATGAGCTTCAAGACGTGTTATGATGGTACTTAGCTGGGGCATTGCTGGTCAGTTGAATTACATGTTCATGTCAACAAGTATGCAGAGGTCAGTATGGTTGACGTTTAGTTTCTAAGAGGACATCTAAGAATGCCTTATTGAATGGTGGAGGTCTGTAGAATAGTAGGAAGGTATAGGAGAAAGTATCAAGTGTTCTGGCTCATGTCTTCAGTTTTAATGTGGAACCTGTGTGTGGAGGTGTTTGCAGATAGTGAAACTGAATTGGGATGAAAGCCTCTTTGCACATGGAAAACATTTTGCACTTCTTGTTTCTGAAAATATTTGTGAAAGAGGTTCAAAGACGTCATGTTAATCTGCTTCCATTCTTACCTATTTGTCACATCTGGTTTGATCTGAAAAGCATCAAGCTTTGCTTAAACCACTCCCAGTATAGGAAGAAAGAAGTTACAATGGATGAAACCTTCCCCCATCAGAATCCCGTCCCTAGCCGACTGAGGTCCCTTTATGTCACAGCAGACAGAGAACTGTTTCGCAAATGCAAATTATAGGCCGCTTTGAATCTCACCGGCTAATTAAAATAAAAAAAACACTTCGGGTAAAACACTAAGGCCCTCGTTACGAGTGGCCCAGAAAATCACTACACAAATTCCTATTCACAGGGATTGGAATTACAAGTGATGCAAGCCTTATTGCACACGGTAACTACATGCGAAGTAAAGGTTACATTTCCTATCTAAATTCTGCAGATCAAACTTAAAGGAATTGAACAGTTGAAATATGTTCGCTATTCACCAGGACATGCAGATTTTAGCGCTGTATGAACCAAAACTTGCATCTTATTCCGCATTATAGGTGAAAATCTTGCGAAAGATGCTCTTAATCACACCTGTGTTCAATCCCTACCCCCCTCCGCATCGCCATGGTATCGAACTTCCAGCATTGTTTCATCTTAGTGATGTTCTGATTAAACTACATCCCGCTGAATTTGGGCTCTCCAAGTAATGTCCACTCTGTAGAAGGTTTGCCATTAGGTCCTTTTGATAGTTTGTCACATCAAACAAATTTACATATCTTATTATTTTGTAGATTCTTTGATGTCCAGAAGAAAACATTCATTTTACTCCTTTTACATAGACATGATTTTAGACAGCGCCAAGTAGCTTTGTATTTTCTCCAACAGTTAGCAGATCCTTTTGTAAGTTATACCTTAGCGTCATTTTTATGGTCCTCCCTGAAGAGTAGGATATTAAAACTTGACATGTAAAACTGTGCTGGTTTATATTAATTAGTGGCATAGCCATTTTTACATTGACAGAGTAAGGTTATCTGAAATGTATTTTTTAGGTGGGAAGTATTTTAAGTGGTCATTATTTCTGATAATATGTTTGTGGCTTTAGATTTTTTTCTGTATAGACATTATTAGATGTTTTAATTTTCAATACTTGATATGCTATACAAATAATAGGGAAATAAAGATTCTTTGATCGATTGATTGGTAGTATATTCTTATATCATGTTAAATCTCTGAAGACTGATTTTGTCAAGTGGATTTGTTGCTTTGTTCCACTAACTTTGAAAAGCTCCCAATTGTGTTTTACTTATTTCTATTTGCTGATCCACACTGTCTCTCATCATCATTCGGGGTATCTGAAATGTTTTAAGGAGATCAGCTTGTTCTTTTCAAGTGATTGTACAGCTGCTTGCCTTTTGTTGCTAGATCTGCCAGTGACAGGACATTCAGATGAGACAACAGGAATCCAAAATTGAGTTTGTTCTGTTGTCTATCAGGTAGATTCATCAAAGACCCGTTTTGCGAGTCTTTAATAGCGATTCATAAAGAATCGCTATTAAGGACTTGTAAAACGGGATTCTTGTAGGAATTGCAAAAAATATTGCGATTCCTACATCTTCCTTATTTGCGATTAGCAAATTGCTAATCGCAAATAAGGAATAACTCCCCATTCATTCCTATGATCCTAAAGGCCCATAGGAATGAATGGAGAGCATTCCTTATTTGCGATTAGCAATTAGCTAATCGCAAATAAGATAGCGATTTCAAGGGTGCCAGGGGTGTCCAAAGGACACCCTGTAGCACCCATGAAATGCAAATTAACACAGGTGTTGCGCACACACATGTCCAAAGGACATGTGTGTGTGTAACATGCAACAGAGAAAAATGCACTAAAGTGCTTTTTTCAAATTTTTCGCTATTTACCACGAAGTCAGACTTCGTGGTAAATAGCGACCAAATATTGCGAATTCGCAATTTCAAATTGGTTAATGAATTGCATTTAAGGAATCTCTAATAGAGATTCATTAAATCCAATTCCTCGCAAATATGCGATTTCGCAAATAGCGATTTTTGCATTTGGGATGATGAATCCCAAATGCAAAAATTGCACTCGCAAAGGGCCAGATTCTCAGAATCTGGCCCTTTGCGAGCGCAATTTATTTGATGAATCTAGCTGTATATGTGTTGTAGCATGGCACTGTTGAAGAAGTGGGTTTTGATGGGATCATGTAAATGAAAGCAATGAGATGCTAATCACTCCTGGAAATTGATGTGATTGTGATGACTGCAAGATGCCTGAAAATGATACCCAACATATGACCTGCTGTTGGGTGTAGCCCTGATTTAAGATACCATGGGTTATGAGCTTCAAGACGTGTTATGATGGTACTTAGCTGGGGCATTGCTGGTCAGTTGAATTACATGTTCATGTCAACAAGTATGCAGAGGTCAGTATGGTTGACGTTTAGTTTCTAAGAGGACATCTAAGAATGCCTTATTGAATGGTGGAGGTCTGTAGAATAGTAGGAAGGTATAGGAGAAAGTATCAAATGTTCTGGCTCATGTCTTCAGTTTTAATGTGGAACCTGTGTGTGGAGGTGTTTGCAGATAGTGAAACTGAATTGGGATGAAAGCCTCTTTGCACATGGAAAACATTTTGCACTTCTTGTTTCTGAAAATATTTGTGAAAGAGGTTCAAAGACGTCATGTTAATCTGCTTCCATTCTTACCTATTTGTCACATCTGGTTTGATCTGAAAAGCATCAAGCTTTGCTTAAACCACTCCCAGTATAGGAAGAAAGAAGTTACAATGAATGAAACCTTCCCCCATCAGAATTCCGTCCCTAGCCGACTGAGGTCCCTTTATGTCACAGCAGACAGAGAACTGTTTCGCAAATGCAAATTATAGGCCGCTTTGAATCTCACCGGCTAATTAAAATAAAAAAAACACTTCGGGTAAAACACTAAGGCCCTCGTTACGAGTGGCCCAGAAAATCACTACACAAATTCCTATTCACAGGGATTGGAATTACAAGTGATGCAAGCCTTATTGCACACGGTAACTACATGCGAAGTAAAGGTTACATTTCCTATCTAAATTCTGCAGATCAAACTTAAAGGAATTGAACAGTTGAAATATGTTCGCTATTCACCAGGACATGCAGATTTTAGCGCTGTATGAACCAAAACTTGCATCTTATTCCGCATTATAGGTGAAAATCTTGCGAAAGATGCTCTTAATCACACCTGTGTTCAATCCCTACCCCCCTCCGCATCGCCATGGTATCGAACTTCCAGCATTGTTTCATCTTAGTGATGTTCTGATTAAACTACATCCCGCTGAATTTGGGCTCTCCAAGTAATGTCCACTCTGTAGAAGGTTTGCCATTAGGTCCTTTTGATAGTTTGTCACATCAAACAAATTTACATATCTTATTATTTTGTAGATTCTTCGATGTCCAGAAGAAAACATTCATTTTACTCCTTTTACATAGACATGATTTTAGACAGCGCCAAGTAGCTTTGTATTTTCTCCAACAGTTAGCAGATCCTTTTGTAAGTTATACCTTAGCGTCATTTTTATGGTCCTCCCTGAAGAGTAGGATATTAAAACTTGACATGTAAAACTGTGCTGGTTTATATTAATTAGTGGCATAGCCATTTTTACATTGACAGAGTAAGGTTATCTGAAATGTATTTTTTAGGTGGGAAGTATTTTAAGTGGTCATTATTTCTGATAATATGTTTGTGGCTTTAGATTTTTTTCTGTATAGACATTATTAGATGTTTTAATTTTCAATACTTGATATGCTATACAAATAATAGGGAAATAAAGATTCTTTGATCGATTGATTGGTAGTATATTCTTATATCATGTTAAATCTCTGAAGACTGATTTTGTCAAGTGGATTTGTTGCTTTGTTCCACTAACTTTGAAAAGCTCCCAATTGTGTTTTACTTATTTCTATTTGCTGATCCACACTGTCTCTCATCATCATTCGGGGTATCTGAAATGTTTTAAGGAGATCAGCTTGTTCTTTTCAAGTGATTGTACAGCTGCTTGCCTTTTGTTGCTAGATCTGCCGTTGACAGGACATTCAGATGAGACAACAGGAATCCAAAACAGGAATCCAAGAGTTTGTTCTGTTGTCTATCAAGTAGATTCATCAAAGACCCGTTTTGCGAGTCTTTAATAGCGATTCATAAGGAATCGCTATTAAGGACTTGCAAAACGGGATTCATGTAGGAATTGCTAAAAATATTGCGATTCCTACATCTTCCTTATTTGCGATTAGCACATCGCTAATCGCAAATAAGGAATAACTCCCCATTCATTCCTATGGTCCTAAAGGCCCATAGGAATGAATGGAGAGTATTCCTTATTTGCGATTAGCAATTAGCTAATCGCAAATAAGATAGCGATTTCAAGGGTGCCAGGGGTGTTCAAAGGACACCCTGTAGCACCCATGAAATGCAAATTAACACAGGTGTTGCGCACACACATGTCCAACATGTGTGTGTGTAACATGCAACAGAGAAAAATGCACTAAAGTGCTTTTTTCAAATTTTTCGCTATTTACCACGAAGTCAGACTTCGTGGTAAATAGCGACCAAATATTGCGAATTCGCAATTTCAAATTGGTTAATGAATTGCATTTAAGGAATCTCTAATAGAGATTCATTAAATCCAATTCCTCGCAAATATGCGATTTCGCAAATAGCGATTTTTGCATTTGGGATGATGAATCCCAAATGCAAAAATTGCACTCGCAAAGGGCCAGATTCTCAGAATCTGGCCCTTTGCGAGCGCAATTTATTTGATGAATCTAGCTGTATATGTGTTGTAGCATGGCACTGTTGTAGAAGTGGGTTTTGATGGGATCATGTAAATGAAAGAAATGAGATGCTAATCACTCCTGGAAATTGATGTGATTGTGATGACTGCAAGATGCCTGAAAATGATACCCAACATGTGACCTGCTGTTGGGTGTAGCCCTGATTTAAGATACCATGGGTTATGAGCTTCAATACGTGTTATGATGGTACTTAGCTGGGGCATTGCTGGTCAGTTGAGCTACATGTTCATGTCAACAAGTATGCAGAGGTCAGTATGGTTGACGTTTAGTTTCTAAGAGGACATCTAAGAATGGCTTATTGAATGGTGGAGGTCTGTAGAATAGTAGGAAGGTATAGGAGAAAGTATCAAATGTTCTGGCTCATGTCTTCAGTTTTAATGTGGAATCTGTGTGTGGAGGTGTTTGCAGATAGTGAAACTGAATTGGGATGAAAGCCTCTTTGCACATGGAAAACATTTTGCACTTCTTGTTTCTGAAAATATTTGTGAAAGAGGTTCAAAGACGTCATGTTAATCTGCTTCCATTCTTACCTATTTGTCACATCTGGTTTGATCTGAAAAGCAACAAGCTTTGCTTAAACCACTCCCAGTATAGGAAGAAAGAAGTTACAATGGATGAAAGGCCCATAGGAATGAATGGAGAGTATTCCTTATTTGCGATTAGCAATTAGCTAATCGCAAATAAGATAGCGATTTCAAGGGTGCCAGGGGTGTTCAAAGGACACCCTGTAGCACCCATGAAATGCAAATTAACACAGGTGTTGCGCACACACATGTCCAACATGTGTGTGTGTAACATGCAACAGAGAAAAATGCACTAAAGTGCTTTTTTCAAATTTTTCGCTATTTACCACGAAGTCAGACTTCGTGGTAAATAGCGACCAAATATTGCGAATTCGCAATTTCAAATTGGTTAATGAATTGCATTTAAGGAATCTCTAATAGAGATTCATTAAATCCAATTCCTCGCAAATATGCGATTTCGCAAATAGCGATTTTTGCATTTGGGATGATGAATCCCAAATGCAAAAATTGCACTCGCAAAGGGCCAGATTCTCAGAATCTGGCCCTTTGCGAGCGCAATTTATTTGATGAATCTAGCTGTATATGTGTTGTAGCATGGCACTGTTGTAGAAGTGGGTTTTGATGGGATCATGTAAATGAAAGAAATGAGATGCTAATCACTCCTGGAAATTGATGTGATTGTGATGACTGCAAGATGCCTGAAAATGATACCCAACATGTGACCTGCTGTTGGGTGTAGCCCTGATTTAAGATACCATGGGTTATGAGCTTCAATACGTGTTATGATGGTACTTAGCTGGGGCATTGCTGGTCAGTTGAACTACATGTTCATGTCAACAAGTATGCAGAGGTCAGTATGGTTGACGTTTAGTTTCTAAGAGGACATCTAAGAATGCCTTATTGAATGGTGGAGGTCTGTAGAATAGTAGGAAGGTATAGGAGAAAGTATCAAATGTTCTGGCTCATGTCTTCAGTTTTAATGTGGAATCTGTGTGTGGAGGTGTTTGCAGATAGTGAAACTGAATTGGGATGAAAGCCTCTTTGCACAAGGAAAACATTTTGCACTTCTTGTTTCTGAAAATATTTGTGAAAGAGGTTCAAAGACGTCATGTTAATCTGCTTCCATTCTTACCTATTTGTCACATCTGGTTTGATCTGAAAAGCAACAAGCTTTGCTTAAACCACTCCCAGTATAGGAAGAAAGAAGTTACAATGGATGAAAGGCCCATAGGAATGAATGGAGAGTATTCCTTATTTGCGATTAGCAATTAGCTAATCGCAAATAAGATAGCGATTTCAAGGGTGCCAGGGGTGTTCAAAGGACACCCTGTAGCACCCATGAAATGCAAATTAACACAGGTGTTGCGCACACACATGTCCAACATGTGTGTGTGTAACATGCAACAGAGAAAAATGCACTAAAGTGCTTTTTTCAAATTTTTCGCTATTTACCACGAAGTCAGACTTCGTGGTAAATAGCGACCAAATATTGCGAATTCGCTATTTCAAATTGGTTAATGAATTGCATTTAAGGAATCTCTAATAGAGATTCATTAAATCCAATTCCTCGCAAATATGCGATTTCGCAAATAGCGATTTTTGCATTTGGGATGATGAATCCCAAATGCAAAAATTGCACTCGCAAAGGGCCAGATTCTCAGAATCTGGCCCTTTGCAAGCGCAATTTATTTGATGAATCTAGCTGTATATGTGTTGTAGCATGGCACTGTTGTAGAAGTGGGTTTTGATGGGATCATGTAAATGAAAGAAATGAGATGCTAATCACTCCTGGAAATTGATGTGATTGTGATGACTGCAAGATGCCTGAAAATGATACCCAACATGTGACCTGCTGTTGGGTGTAGCCCTGATTTAAGATACCATGGGTTATGAGCTTCAATACGTGTTATGATGGTACTTAGCTGGGGCATTGCTGGTCAGTTGAACTACATGTTCATGTCAACAAGTATGCAGAGGTCAGTATGGTTGACGTTTAGTTTCTAAGAGGACATCTAAGAATGCCTTATTGAATGGTGGAGGTCTGTAGAATAGTAGGAAGGTATAGGAGAAAGTATCAAATGTTCTGGCTCATGTCTTCAGTTTTAATGTGGAACCTGTGTGTGGAGGTGTTTGCAGATAGTGAAACTGAATTGGGATGAAAGCCTCTTTGCACATGGAAAACATTTTGCACTTCTTGTTTCTGAAAATATTTGTGAAAGAGGTTCAAAGACGTCATGGTAATCTGCTTCCATTCTTACCTATTTGTCACATCTGGTTTGATCTGAAAAGCATCAAGCTTTGCTTAAACCACTCCCAGTATAGGAAGAAAGAAGTTACAATGGATGAAACCTTCCCCTATCAGAATTCCGTCCCTAGCCGACTGAGGTCCCTTTATGTCACAGCAGACAGAGAACTGTTTCGCAAATGCAAATTATAGGCCGCTTTGAATCTCACCGGCTAATTAAAATAAAAAAAACACTTCGGGTAAAACACTAAGGCCCTCGTTACGAGTGGCCCAGAAAATCACTACACAAATTCCTATTCACAGGGATTGGAATTACAAGAGATGCAAACCTTATTGCACACAGTAATTCCATGCGAAGTAAAGGTTACATTTCCTATCTAAATTCTGCAGATCAAACTTAAAGGAATTGAACAGTTGAAATATGTTCGCTATTCACCAGGACATGCAGATTTAAGCGCTGTAGGAACCAAAATTTGCATCTTATTCCGCATTATAGGTGAAAATCTTGCGAAATTTGTTCTTAATCACCCCTGTGTTCAATCCCTACCCCCCTCCGCATCAAAGTTCATTGATGTGAGAAATAATGCACACTTCTCCCGGCCAATCATATTGAGAGCCAAGGAGGGTTCTACCTTGCGAAAACACTTCTCGGCACGTATGCAAAATACACTCTCATCCTTTTTTAATCTATTTCAGTTAATTGACTTCAGAAAAGTAAACCTTTAACTTGGCAAGAGCTAATTCCTCTGTATAATCTGCAAAATAAACGTGCCAACATTTTGTCATCCCTTCAACCTGCAGATTCTTTACTTCCTCCTTTCAGATTCTCACATCTCCACAGACAAGAGACAGTGGAAACCTTTTATGGGTGGCAACGGTGGCATCTGCACCCCTCAGCCAAAGCTGGCTAGACTGGATTGGGCGTGTTAGCTCAGAAGACAAACGTAAAAAGGTCAGAAGGATAAAAAAATATCAGCCATTCCAAGCTAACCTCAGGGAGGTAAGCTGAAGCAAGTTTCTAGCCATCTGGAACCCAGAAGCAACTCTAGCTTTCAGTCTGCTTCAGACCAAGTGTCAGCACCATCTGCCAAACTCTCAGCATAGTAATGAAGTCATCCCTCAGTGTGTCTGTACTTATGGGCTCCTGAACAAATAGGAGGCATATATGTGAGTAATCTGCTCAGGTATCTCCTTCAACGGGGGTGTGTTCACACAGTGGTCTCGGATTAAATTTACATTTTGTGTTCCTGAGTGAGCCATCATGCCTTTTGGAGATCTCCTTGATCAGACTGGCGGAATGGGACGCTTCCAATTTATTCAAGTTATTATGCTGGCGATCCCCGTACTGATGATGGCCAGCCACCAACTGCTCCAGAACTTCACAGCTGCGATCCCGGACCATCACTGCAAGGTCAAAGCCACTGAAAATGACACGCGGTGGACCAATATGACAGAGACATTGTGGTCCCTTGAGGAACTGACAGCTTTCATCCCCTTAGATGGGAAGCAAAGACTTGAGAAGTGCCTGCGGTTCACCACAGCCCATTGGGGGTTTGCGAATTCCAGTGCCATGGACGATAACGCCACAAGAGCAAACTTGGAACCCTGCATGGACGGGTGGGTGTATGACCGGAGTGAATTTGCTTCCACAATCATCACTGAGGTAGGAGAAGTAGCCCATATCCTCTTTAGATAGAAACTTTAGTTAAGGAAGTATATAATCTCTCACTTTTGCATAGCCTGATAAGTTTAGAAGTGACATTTGCACAAGTTATCAGTGTAAAAAGGCATTTTAGAAAACCCACTAAAACCCACTAGTTTCAGATGTTGACAGAAAATTACAGAAGCACCAGTAATGTCTATGTAATCCGAAAACAGTTTTTCAAAACCGCTGCTAAACTAGAGCACTCTATGCACACCAGTGTTTATTATAAGAACATTGTGGTCAGAATATCATCTGATTTAAATATT
The DNA here is from genome assembly GCF_964263255.1 of Lissotriton vulgaris. NCBI lineage: Eukaryota > Metazoa > Chordata > Amphibia > Caudata > Salamandridae > Lissotriton > Lissotriton vulgaris. Next base: position 551,078,981 of record NC_141697.1, read on the forward strand.
GTGTCCTAAATACCATTTTCAAAAACATGGTCCTACTGAAATTACTAAAAGAAATTTCTTCGAATGGGTCAAGACTTTTGTTTAGGACACTGTCTTTATGATAGTTGACATTTCTGCATAGGACATTCTGGTTGGTGGTAACACTCTACAACACATAGAGATCCCTATTATGGGTTGCATAGATCGTTATCTCCAGGTCGCATACTGCTCCTGCCAATTATAACGTGTTTAAAATACCTGCACCAATATTTCCTGGGTGCGGAAACATCCGTTTTACCTGCTGGTAAGTACGGCTGGTGAAATTGTTTTGGCATTGGACTCCAATTGCAGCGTGGCCTCTGTCCCTAACCCCTGCTAGGTCCCCTTCTAGGGCTGGGGCACATTTAATATCCCCCCTACCTGACCACATGCTCTTCTTCCCTCTGCAAGCCTCTCCATTCATCTCCCCGTAACACCCTGCTGATGGTAAATATGAGCATTAAGTATCCACAATTGGGACTTCGGTGCGGAATTTCATTCGGGATACTTGAGACGAGATAGCAAGCCACCTTTCCAGGAGGATTTACTTTTATTAACTGCATTTATGTGTGTATTCTGTCCAGAAATGTTATTTCTGGCCACACAATATCCCCACTTGGATATCAGGGTCATAATGCCAACATATATTAAATATATTAAATCAAATCGCATAACTATGCTCTATGTAGGTATGTTCTTGCATACATTTGCTTCTAAATCACAAAAGCTTGCTGGTTGCAGTCACATGGATTATACTTTGTGGTCCTGTACAGAGTAGACAGACCTTACCAAGATGGAAGACCGGCCAGTCTAAATTGGGAAGCCTTTTTAAACCATCTTTGATTGCATCTACACAATCCGAATGATGTTCTAGTGGTGGAGTCAGAATTATGGCAGCATTTAAGAAGGCTGCTTAGTCCCTCTTTTTAAAACCGTGAGTACAGAGGGAGATCGAGAGATACCTGACGTTTTTTAATGGAATTTACCCATACAGCCATCCTTCCGGTCCTCCATTCCCAGTGCCTCAGTACTTTGCGACGCCCGTGCAACCCATTTGACTTGGCATGGATAACACAGTTTGTTTATTTTTTGCCCACGCCAAATAGTTCTCTGTATGCTGCATAGTTTTCGGATTTAAATCAAAAATACTTCTAGTTCAATAAAGTTATTAAACAAGTGACTTACGTGGTACAGAGCATTGTGAGATTTTGGCAATGATTTTGTTGCACTATTCTGTCATTGGTTGTACTAGTTTCCTATTACATTGGCATTAATGCGGTGAACCGTTGGTGCAGACATTTCTAATGTTTTCAGAAATGGACCTAGAAGGACTTTTGTATGCCTCATGAACAAAATCTTAACACAACTGAATGTAATTAAATGGTTTTATTTAATTATTTCTTCGTTAGGGAAAGAAATGCTACATGACTCGTGAAGATTCATGTTCCAGCGCCGCAGAAACGGCTATTTCAAGAGAGTACTCGGGGTACAAAAGTATCCCAATTTATTTCATTTTGAATTTACAATTTGATACCTTGAAGCCTACTAGCAGGGCATTTACCTCATAAATAAAGAAGTAAAATCATATTCTGCTATTCACTTTCTTAATCGAAAGAGGTGCATTTAACGGCCAATACAGTGGCCACAGTAAAGCAAAGACTGAAGACCAGTTCTGAGATATAACTGAATAAAAGAAGTGCACTTTTTATTACATGAGTGTGCACATGTAGCAAAGCTGTCCATCACTATGGGCAAACTCTGAGCCACTAAGTCACAGGACCCTATGGGAGAACCTCATTTGCGAAATAATGAAAACGATTCTGAGCAGACCACTAAGGCAGTAGGAGGGGGGCACATGTACCTGACCAGAGGATATGCTAGATGCAATACTGTCTACCATCACAGCTGAAGTCAGAAATGTGGAAAGAAAGAAGTTAAAAAAGGAAAAATATGAATGTAACTAGCAATTGTGGAATGGCCAGGGCTAAAAAGGGCAAGAAGTAGACCACAGAGTGTGCAATATGGTGTGGGGAACAACAAATTGTGAGACAACTGGGAGTACAGAAAGGCCATAACAAAATCAGGATGTGTTGGACTTGGCCCTTTTTGCAGGGTCATCCCTGAACTTTGTGCCTTCCTCCTATATTTTTTCTGACCTGTTGATGGCTGTTTTATGACTCTGGGCACTTTGCCACTGCTGATCAGTGCTAAAGTGCATAGGCCCTCCCTATTGTAAATTGATGTATGAATTAGTGATTCCATGATTGGATGGTTTGGTTTACTTTCCAGACCCTATTACAGTGCACTGAGTGTGCCCAGGGCTTGTAAACCAAATGCTGCTAGTAGGCTTGCAGCACTGGTTGTGCCACCCACGGAAGCAGCCTGTAAAAGTGTGTCTCAGGTCTGCCATTGCAGAGCCTGTGTGCAGTCTGGTACTGCCATGCTGACTGGGCAAGTGCATCCACTTGCCAGTCCCTAAACCTTCCCTTTTCGTCATGTCAGACACCCCTATGGCAGGCCCAAGGGGAGGGTGCATTGTAACTATAAAATAGGACATGCCCTGGGGTGTGTGGCATGTCCTAATAGTAAATTACAGCCATTTTCGTTTTTCACTATTGCAAGGATATCTGTTCTTCATAGGCCAAATGATGGGCAGTTAGATTATTACATTTTATAATCCTAACTGACTCAGTGAACATGGTAGAAATTCGAGTTGAGTATGCCTGAACTCAGAATGATCAAACACATATTTTAGTGAAGTTAGTTTTAACATTCTGTATTTGAAAATACCACTTTTAGAAAGTAGGTATTTTCTTATCTTACTATCCAAGCCTGCCTCTGCTAGGTTGTGTATTCCTTGTCTGGAGTTTGAGTGACAGAGCTGGGGGATTCCAAGAGACAGGATGAGTCATCCCAGTGGTGAATAGAGAGATCTGCATCTAGATGGGAGGGAGGAGTTGCACCTGGGACCTGAATTGGACTGTGCCTGCCCCCACAGTGCTGGCTCCACCCCTTGTGGTGTGTCTGATGTCTCTGCCCTGCACTGTGAAAGGAGAGAAGGAATCATGTCAACTAAGCGCTCCAGGGCTGTGCGTTCCCTCCAAAATGCTGGCTCCACCTCCTGTGGGGCGTCTGATGTTTCTGTACTGCACAATGAAAGGAAAGAAGGAGTCATGTCAAAAGAGTGCTCCAGAACTGGTTTGGCCTGGGCAAAGGCCCCTTTGCCCTCAGAGGACAAAGGATTTTGGGTTATAAATATTGGGATCCAGATCCCAAGAAATTAGAGCACTTTTGGACTACAAGAAGAAACCTTTGCTGAGGAGAGGAACCCGAAGAAACTGAGGTGAGACTATCCCAAAGCTGAAGTGCTGCTTGGTGGATTGGCCTGCAGTGGTTGCCTGACTGCCAAAGAGAGGAGAAAGGAACTTTGAGTACTTTCAACAACTTGTAAGGATCTCCAAGGACTTGGAACAGAGCTTGCCTCCTGCTGAAGTCTCAGGGACAAGATACTTCAACCCCCAGCTCCCCAGAGTTTTTTGGAAGTGCCTGCTGCTGTTTTGGGCCTTCTGAGGGACTGCGTGTCACAAAGAGCTGGAAGTGGGACTCAAGAGGAAGAAGCATGTCGCTGAAGCTGCTGCTGCCGTCGCATCTTGGATGTTACCGCTGTAGCTGTCATATTGCACTGCATCGAAAGAAGCATCTCGCAACAAAGAGGAAGCGTGTCACCGTCGCTGCTGCTGCCGTCACATCTTGGATGTCGCTGCTGTAGTTGTCGCATTGTGGGGAAGCGTCTCGCAATGTCGGAGTGTCGAATCCGAAGCTGTTCTAGTCGCATCGCGGAATAAGGGTGTCGCCACTGCAGCTGACACACTGAATTGAGACTTCTCGCATCATCGGAGAAGTGTGATTCATCTGGAAGATCTTCACGTCTTTATTTCTTTGCACCGGAACTTTGCCGCATTTCCATCGCTGCAACACTTTTGTTGTGGAATCATAACGCATCGTACGGTACATTGACTCAAAGTGTTGCATTTAAAAAAATGAACAGAACTAAGCTAAAACTACCATTTTAAGTACAGTATTGTGGATTTTTGTCATTTATGGTCTTGTGTTAAATCTATATAAAGAATACTTTGTTTTTTACATAAAACCTGTGTGGTGTCCATCTGTAGTGTTGTCACTTGATTACTGTATGGGGTCACAAATGCTTTACACACTGCCTCTGAGATAAGCCTCTCTGCTCGTTCCAAGCTACCAAGGGGGTGAGCAGGGGTTATTTTAGGAGTGTACCCCCTTACCCTGACTAGAGGCAGGGGGCCCTATTTGTCACAAGTACCTACCTGTGCCAACTAGAGACCCCCAAATCTAACAGGATGCAAATCCAGTGATGCACAAAAACACAAGGTTTGCAAGTTCAAAATCGATTTTTCAATGTATTAACCTCATTGTGGCACTCAGAAAAGTATTTTTGAATTGCAAAATGAAAGGTCACATCCCCTACCGAATTACCATTTGGAAGGGGTGTGTTTTTGGTGTTTCTTCCAAAGTGCATGTTGGTGAAGTATGTATCAATGGTTTGAAATCACAGTTCCGGTCACAAATCATTGATCAATTAACAACTAGTAAATTAGGTTTTCAAATGATTTGCAAAGGAGAAGAGGTCACCTGTAGACCTTTTACCCTTTTGAAGTCAGGGTAGCAATGGCCAGAGGAGAAGGCAGGGGTCCAGTGGACCACTGCCAACTCTCTCTAAAGTTTTTCAAAATGGAAAACCTTTTTTTTTTATGACTGAGCTCCTTTACCCTAAAAGAAATGCAGGGTGTTTAAAAAAAGGATTTTCAATTTAGAATGCAATAACAGTCATGGTGATCTGCTGTACTTTGCAGGTGCCTAGCACTGTGACTGTCACAATCACAGAGGTTCACAAATTCAGATTTGATTCACAAAATGATGGTGAGCAATTTTTAACCATTTTTAGAAAATCCAATTTTAGTCCATCTAGACCTATGTTCTATAAATATTATAATGGGCTTCATCTGTAGTCCTAGGATTCCTGTTTCCATCCAGATCCAACCTTCTTAGTTCTAATGGTCTCAAATTGACCTAACATCTTATGGAGTGATACTGTACTTCATACAGAGAAGTGTGGCTCACTGGTTAGAAGCGGCAGATCCTGAAGCAGAGGTCAGGCCCGGGACCAGGGTTCAATTCCTGACGCGGCAGGGTCTTGGACTCAATGTCCGCGGACTCGATAATTCTCGCCTCGGTGCCTACTATAATCATGGGTCCCACTCTAGGCAATAGCTTGCTTAATCTCTACAATGGCCCCAACAGCGCTGGGATGCCTGGCTTCACCTTGAAGGTGCCCAGGAGGGGGCATATCACAGGGAAAGCCAGGAAGGGTTTCACAGCGGTATACAGTGCCAGGATGCCCCTAGATGGGGCCGCAGTGAGCTTTACAAGTATACATACATTCTATCTATTCTAGTGTTTTTGGAGACATACTATTTCACATTTGTAGTATTATGGTTCCATTTTTGCTGCTCTGCAAAGGATGTTCCATTTTGAGGACAAATGTTGATGGATCTACTGCACGCCCACCTGTGTCATGAAAGCATGATACAGGTGTTTGGAGTGTCTTTGCTTCAGAAACTGAACAATGACTGATTCCTGTCCTATAGACCAGCGTGGTATACCTGTGTGCAGCCTGTGTTCTGCTGTCTGTGGTGTTCTTTGGAGTGTGCACTCGGCATTTGCCTGGCAATGCAATTGGAACCAGCTATGGACATAGATCTGCTGGTGCATCTGATGAGGACCCATTTTCGGAGTTTTCCCACGAGACTTCCGTTGCTTCAGGATGCTTTCGATAAGCCATTCTTCTCCTTCGATCAAGCTGCTTTGGCGCCTCACTTCATGGATCCCAGGTCTTCTAATGCAGGCACACTCAGGATGATACGCCTTCGGCTGAAGGTGATGACCATGTTTTTTCTTTAGAGCTCATCAATGAGGCCATTATGGAAATATCGTCTGTAGACGCAGAGACCAGCTTGGATTCCTTTGACACTGAGAATATGGATAACATCCTGGGAGCCTCCTTTGAGTTTTTATTCAACCTTTATTTTCATAAATTGCTTTTAACATATATCCTTTTTATAGCACATTTTTAATTGCCATATTTTTAGATGGCTTTTGTTTGTTTAGTTTCTGAACATGACCATTTTAAATATATGGTTTGTCGTTTTTTTTGTATTGGTTATATAGAAGCTTTGTCTTTTCACAGCCGAGGAGTGGGAGTCTTGAGGCCTTCTTGGCCTACTTTTGTTCTCCTTTTTAGTTTTATATTTTATACAGTTTAGCAAACATCAATTTAGCAATGTTAATTTTACATGGTTTACTTGCACAATATCATTCTGAGAAGACGATGTACATGTTGCTTGTTTTTAGACATTTTTCCCGCTATGTAATCTGTACACTCAGTGCAAGGCAAGCAACACAGAACAAGATATCCTAGTGCTTGCATTGGCCATTCGCAGAAAGCTTCTAACATTTAGACATATCATTTAATGAGAGCTGTAACTCTAACACAGTGGTTTTTATTATACAAATGGTGAAACAGCCCTTTTATGGGTCAGAGGAGCACTCCTGTCACAACTGTCTTCGAATGAATCCTCTGTACAACATCCAGCTCCACTGACGTTGATCTTCCGTCCAGCAGAGAATTGCCAAACCCACTACAGGCTGAATCCCTGGCCAAGTTATCCAAGTATGGAGGCTCGAGCAGGGGGTAAATCCTCTATGCTCTCAGGGTAGGGGTAGTGATAGGTTAACATATATTGAAATCAGACTGCCATGGTTGAATTGTTCATTCTTTTCACCATGTTCAAAATGCTGGTTACATTGTTGTGTTTTATCTGTCTACAGCTATGGGTATACATGGTCATCAGTGATTAAAAAAGGAGGCAATGCAGGTTGTAGGCATGCCCTCCCTCACTCGACCATTGGAAGCCATATAAGTAGCTCTCACACAATGACAGCAAGACCAAGCACAGCTACTTTGAGGCTTGCTCATGGGAGAATGTTGCATGTCAGAGGCCACGGTCTTGGTAGGCTCAGCGCCTCTGACATCCTTATGGAAAGATTGTGAATGGAAAGAACGTTAAACCGAGGTTATTGCGGGACATCATAGAACTATCCATGCAGGGTAGTCCACTTCATGGATTCATTTAGCAGTAGCAACAGAGTTTCTTACTCAGTCCTCAAAAGGAAAATAATCAGGAAGTCTGCTTTTGGTCTTTGCCTTCCTCCACACAGGTATGCCAAATTTCTTATAGTGAGAGGTAAACAGTGGCTATCCCGCAATGGTCAGCTTTTATCTAGCCTGGGGTAGATGTATCTAAACCAATTGTGGGTGAAAAATAATGGTCTGAAACATGGCCCAAAGGATTGCCAGTGGCTAAGACCAATTTAAGCATTCCTTCATTCACCTGTTGAGGTTGCAATACATGCCCTAAGTGGGATGGGTGTACCCAGACATGAGACCTGTGCTCATTGCTCCACAAGACTCAAACTTGGGGTGATCATTGAAACTCCAGGTGAATATTGGAGCCCGTACCTCGAGCCTGCATACCTTTTTTTCCGGACCCGCTGCTCGCAGACCAGTGATGCCGTGCCCGCTCACCCCCCGCCGCCGCAACCTCAGAGCCACCGTTGCGGCCGCCGTGTGGGGGAGAGCTTGGGGGACTACACTCCCCAGCAGCACCCGCGGCCGGACCGGAAGCCGCACAACGGGAAATCGCGACAGGAGGCGCATTAATACCCGCACCATTCCCCGCGTCGCGGGAGCGCGCGGGAGTGTCCGAGGCTGGGCTGGCCCACCCCCCTGACATTGACTTTGAGACTTTCAAAGTAAGACCATAGTCTATTCACTGATCATTTAACTATCGGTCCAGCCATTGACAGTATTGTATTGTATTACAACATTGCGCTTAAACCAATCTAATTCAGTCTTGTCTGGTTTTTACATTCATCCTTCCTATTTTGCTTAGCTCTTAGACATAAGACTATAGGAAAATGAGTGGACGCCATAGTAAACCCAGGAAATCCTTGGTGGGAGGCTCTGTTAGGGGGACTCTTGATCTTTTTATTACTAGGGCTGCTTCCGTGCTCGAACGCGAGATTGAATTCACGGAAAAGCGTCTATCAGCGGAACATTTGTATAACAAACATTCATCTCTGGGTAAAATTCAGTCAGCAACCACTCCTTTGGCCCAGATTTCCGATAAAACCCTAAACGCTGACACTAGTATTCCATCTCAATCACAAGATCTAACACCCCCACATATAAACGACTCACCCACTGACCCACCAGTAGAGATCATATCAGAGGAGCAATCATTCACTACATCCTCTAGGGATTCCACGTTTAGAGAAACAAACATCAAAACAATAGGTCATGGACAAATAATTTAAAAAAAGAAGCGCGGGGGGGAAAACTACAGTCACAGAAACGTACTCCACTGGTGAAAATTTGGGGAGTATTGAGAAATTAGTCAAATCACTAATATTACCATTAGTAGAGCGAACCAAAAGAATGGCTGAACAATTGGAGAATATTGAAAAGGCAATAGCAACTAACACAGAATCAATTAATGAACTCGCAAAAGCTAGACATACCCGACATAAATGTAGGACACCAACAGGGATAACATCAGCTGATAAACTACCCAGTAACAACCTACCAATAGCACCAGCCAAGAACATCTCGGTCCCCCTAACAACAGATAAGGGACATTCTAGTCACAGGGAAGTAAGACTGGACGGGCAGGCGAAAATAATGGATAACCCTCGGACCAGCGCACCTACGATGCCTTCTTCTACCAAGTCCCTAAAGACAAACAGGGAAGTAATATCGGACGGGCAGCCCAAAATAACAGATAACTCTCAGTCAAACGCTCCTTGGAAGCCTATTCCTGCCAAGCCTCTAATGACACACCAGCAAATAATAGACCTACCACCAGAGGCGGCACCCTACGTGGTGGTATTAACCGGGGTTCCAGAATTAACTGTGGGAAAAATCGAAGGCCACCAGGAGCTTAAAAACAAAGTGATATTCTGGTTGAGGAATAACAGGCCATTACCCCCAACATAAACGGTGAAATTCTTCATGTCAGAAGACTTGGGTGGATAGGCACTAGACCAAAGGAAATAAGAGTGGACGTCATCAGAATAAAGTTTAGAGATCGCAGAGTAATCAGACACATTGGTGACTGGTACTCTGAGAGAAGAGGGGAAGAAATCTCCACACACGATCTTAGTTACTTCTACCCTCAATCCCTATTGGCTCATCCCCCAAAATCCTGCGCCCTTTATGGGCGCTTCTCAGAAAGTTCTGGTTTTAAGTGCTTTAGTTTCAATGTTCCCACTTTCAACCATTTCTCAATGATCTCTGGGCTGGAAGGAGTCGATTGACTTTCTAACCTAGATCCAAGGGTCAATCACGTTTTAAAACAATCAGAAACCCCAGCAATCCCAAAGGCTAACTTAAAGGGCGGTAATCAGCCTGAAATCTCGGGTTCTAACTTATACCCACTGATAGTCTATCATGAGACAGATAATAAACCCGTCATTGCAGGAGAAATTGCATCAGGCATTATTATACACAATAATGGCGAGGCCTTGGGATACACGGATGAGTTAGTCGTGGAACAGTCTCTAGGGTCAGTGGAAACTCACCCAGGTAAAGTAGGCTCTTCCATCATCCTTCTTTTCTGGAATATTGCCGGATTACGCCCTAAAATAGAAAACGGTATGGGGGTAAGCTTCATACAGAAATTCAATATAATATGTCTCCAGGAGACTTGGTCAACAACCAAAATCCATTTGGTAGGTTACAAAACCTTTTTCTCCCCCGCAACACATTTAGCCTCAGGTAGAGCAAAAGGTGGTTTGACCATATACATTTCAAACACAATAAGGGGCCTGGCCATAACCTCAGTAGCTCTGGAAACAAATTACCAGATTTTGAGCCTTCGCTTTAGTAAAGATAACACTGTCCTATTGGTAAATTTTTATAACAACTTACCGGTTGGTGAACTATTGACTGTCATGCAACAGTTGCACTCTCAATTATCTATCTTGACTGGGGGCTCTGTTAGTGGGGCTACCATTCTATGGGGTGGCGATTTTAATCAACATCCCTGCCAACACAGTAACTGTAACTTGTGTGGGTTAACAGACGAGAACGAGGATCCTTTAGTGCATTTTTCCCATTCAACTATTGGTATCTGTCTAAATGATTCTCTTCTTGACCTGGATCTTAAAATTGTAAATAAAATAAATATTTCTACCCAGACGTTAGATGCAACATATATTGGCAGGGGTAGCCATGCCACTATAGACTTTATCCTGATATCCAATACATAGGGAACCGTTTTACTAGCTTTTCAACCCTCATAAACACACAAAGTGATCACTGCGCCCTCACCATAACACTTCACCTACTACGAGAGCATACCACTCAAAGTATAGTTAGCACATTAAGGCAAAACTCTTTACACTTGGATAAACTTAAAGGATTCTCCTTAAAATGGGAGAAAGTTGACCCCCAAGAGTCATAAAAATGGCATACTGTTCAATCCTCAAATGCTTAGATCTGTCAGTACAGAGTGAAGAATTAATAAGAAACTTTAAGATGGTCATAAAAGCAATAGATGCGGCATTACTTGTAAAGTTAAAAAACACCCAAGGGAAGAAAGCAGGATGGTTCAATCATAGATGCACAGCAGCGCATTCTAAACTAAAAATAGCACTGCAAAACCCAAATAGGGTTCCCCAGGAAATAGCAAGCTTGAGGCAAGAGTATATTATAGCATTAAAGGACAGGAAAATTGAACTCAAGCAGGCCTTATGGGATCAACTACATAAAAGCTGTACCCATAAAAATAGCTCAGCATTTTGGTCTGTGGTAAAATCCCCATTTCTATTAGATCAAAAGGATCAACCAGCCATTGATGTGGCAATTGACGAATTGAGTTGGGTGGACCACTTCTCAAAGATCTTTGGTGGGGGCCCAGTAGACTCAACCGAAGATTCAATTGTCGCTCCACTCACTACCACTTATCCATTGGAAATTGAAATTGACATCAACGAGGTTCTACGGGCCATTAAAACTAGCAAAAACAGTAAAGCCCCAGGACCCGACGGTGTCCCGATGGATTTATTTAAATCGAATGAAGACCTATGGGCACCAATTCTCACAAGGGTACTCAGGGCAGCCTGTGAGGTGGGGCTACTGGACTCATGGTCCAAATCAATCATGGTCCCCGTTTTTAAAAGGGGGGACCGTCAGGAATTATCATGCTACCGTCTGATCTCTCTGCTGGACTCCTTGGGTAAAGTTGCAGGCAGAATTATCCTCCTACTTCTTCAGCGGTGGGCGGAGGATGGCAGGATACTTTCAGACATCCAGTTCAGTTTTAGGGAGGGCCTAGGGACAGTCGAACAGGCACTGAACCTGACATTGATCTTAGGGAAATACGTCTGTGCAAAGGCGGGCAGTATTTATATGGTATATGTGGATCTGTCTGCCGCCTTTGACTGTGTTTGCCACACCAAATTATGGAAAATATTGTTGGACATGGGGGTAGACTTGCCTTTGGTAAATTTTCTGCGCGAACTTTACACAAACGCTTCAGCCAGGGTGAGGTTTGGTGTAAAAGGAGAGCTATCGGCGTCGTTTGGAGTAGAGAGGCGAGTGAGACAAGGATGTGTTCTGGCTCCCTTTCTCTTTACGCTTTATACCAACGGACTGGAGCGAGCCATGTTGAATGGGAGCCAGGACCTTCCTCAAGTTAAAAACCGCTCGATCCTGGCTCCGCTCTACGCGTACGACGCCGTGATACTGGCGCGCACACCCCTAGAACTCCAGAAGGCTCTAAATAGGTATTCCCAATTTATGGGTGAGCTGGACCTACACATTAATATCAAAAAAAAATTATCATGACTGCAGGATTAGGGAAAAAAGGGCCAAAGAGTATATTCTTAAATAAGGAGAAACTGGAAGTAACAGCAAAATACCCCTATTTGGGCATTATTATCGACCAGAAATTAAATTGGCTTCCAGCCATAGAGTCAAGAAAATTCCACCTTGTAAGAACTACTATGGCCCTTGCAAATTTCTCAAAAAAATTGGGCAGGAGACCGCCGGCAGAGCTCTTAACGATATATAGAGCTAAATGTCAGTCAGTAGCGCTATATGGCGCGGGAGTGTGGGGGTACGCTAACACCAATAACCTACAAGTGGCAGGAAATGCATTTCTCCGATTCCTTCTAGGGATTCCAAAAAGCACATCCACATTTTCCTGTCACATAGAATTGGGAATCTCTTATCTAACGGACCTAGCTAAAATACAGCCTCTCCTCCTTTGGCACCGCATATGGTCGGTGGACAAAAACACATTTACCCAGCAGATTATCTTAGATTGTAAGGCCATGGACTATTCGAACAAAATTGAATGGCTAGCATATATAAAAGGTTTTTTAACTGACCTAGGATTGGAAAAAAATTACCTGGCTCCAACCACAATCCGGTCATTATCTAGGAAGGCATTACAGGCTCCTTCACTTGCCTATCTAGAAGAAATACGGTTAACTAAAGAAACCTCCAAACCATCTGTCCAACACTGCATCGGTGTTGAAACAACTTTTTCAATTCAGCCTTATTTAACCTATGATCTTACTACTTTTGAGAGATTTCTCTTAATACGATTTAGGTTAAATACCTTACATCGTTTGGTTGCTTTTCCAGAAAGATACAACTGGGATTCAGTATTATCTTTATGCCCGTGTGACGAGATCTCAACCCAGGCAACCATTCATACTTTCTTTTTTTGTAAGTATTATAGAGAGCACAGAAATATCTGGCTGACTCCGCTATTAAAACTTGTTGGAATTAGAAGATGTCGCCCGGCCTTGCTATTTCTACAGATGTTGGGCGATGAGAGGATGGCGAAGTGCATTGTCAAGTTTTTGAAATGCATCTTCCGACACCGATTAAACCTGTAAAAAGAGGAAAAATAAATTGCCACATAGTGTCGTGGTATGATAATTCAATAAATCGTGTAAAGAGATAGAGACTTTCCCTTAGAATATTCTATGTATACAAAATTAATGTTCTGATAGCTCAATTAATTGTGTAAGGAGATAGAGACGTTTCCCTAGAAAGTTTTATGTATATATCATGAATTAGTTTTAACATTGTATAAATTATAGAGAAGCAAAATGGTAACTTCCCTCTTTTTTAAAAATCAATACGTTTTTTAAGAAATTGTATTAAATGCTAGTATTTCGTTTTAAACTAGATCATGAAATGTAATCTTTTTTTAATGTAAATGCTTTTATGGTTTTTTATCTGCCAAAAACCGAATAAAGAAATACTTGACTTGACTTGACTCAAACTGTACCTCACTGATGAGATGCAGGTATTCTGAAACTCATTTGTTGTTGCTTGTGTTCTCATTGGAGTTGACCTGCTCTCGCAGATTGAGGTGGAGGAAACCTTGCCTGGCAGTTCAGGCCAGACTTTTCCTACTGGGGTAGAACCAAAACTGATTTGCATATGGCTTGTCTCCATCTGGAGTGTCACAGCGTGCGAAAATAAAGTCTACAAAATTGCATGAGTGATTACAAGTGGGTGATATTAGTTCATGTATTTCTTCAATCACCTTGCTACCCTTTGTGTTGTTGCAGTATATGAGTGGGGCAGGATGGCTAAATGTGGGTCCCTTGCTCACTGTGCCGCAGGACTCAAGCTATACCTCACTGACTATACTGAAGCCAATATGGGACCCGATATGGCAGACTAGGCTGAACTGTTGCTATTGCAACAGGATGAAGGCTGATTTGCTTATAGCTAATCTATCTAGAGTGACATAGTAGGCAAAAAACAATGGTCGAAAATGAGCCAGAGTGATTGACAGTGGCTAAGAATAATTCAAGCACACCTTACATAACTTTGTTCTTATCGCAGTATCAGCTGTAAGTGTGACAGGAATGCCATATCGTGGTTCCCATGCTCACTGTCTCACAGGGTTTAAGCTATACCTAACTGATGAGGATTAAGAAGGTCGAAACCGGTCTGGGTTTGTTTATTTTACCACCTGGAGTTGACCTGGCTGGGCATGGTGGGCTGGATGGTTTCAATTGGAGCAGGAAAGGTACTGATTTGCATATGGTCTCTTATCTAGAGTGGCACAATGTGCAGAAAGTGATGGTTTGATATGGCATGAGTGATTGTCACTGGAATAAAAACATTTACGTGTTTAATTCATGCTTTTTTTCCATCACCTTGTTTTTGTTGCTCTACTACAATTAGTTGACACCAGCTCTTACTGCAGTCTTGACCAAGTCTTAAGGGTGGTAGCCTGCCACTTTGAAAGGAGTATCAGTTCAGGTGGACACCAAACTGCCTAATAGAGTCTAGTACCCATTTGATTAGAAACATGCTAAAATCATGCAGCGCACTTGACTGGAGACTTGTGACAAGAGTTTCCTGAGCAAGAAACCATATTGCATTTGCCTTGGTGATGAAAGGAGGAGCAAGTTGCCATACTTAGCCCCAGGGACCTGTGGCCCTACACCTATCAAACTCTGATTCACTAAGTGGCCTGCAGAGAATCCCCAGCTCTCCAGCCACAAAGACTTTTCTCCCATTTCTGCAAAGGGCATTCCCCAGACCTGTTTCAGTCTTATCAGCGCTTAACCCTGAACACTATCCATATAGTTTATTCTCTCTCAGTACTGCAGGGGTCACTCAAACCTAGGTCCCCATCTCGTACGTACCACACAATCACATAAATCAAGATTTTAAATGTACTGCCATAGATCCGCTATTCATTATGTAATCATAAAGTGGGAATTTAGGGGCATATTATCAAGCCTGTGCGCTAAAATTATCGCCACTTTATCGGCCGAAAACGGCCGATAAAGCGGCGATAATGGGCTTGATAATATGCTCTGTGGAATTCCAATCGAAGCCCATGTTAGATGTCTTCACATCTAACATGTGCTTCGATTGGAATTCCATAGAGCATATTATCAAGCCCATTATCGCCACTTTATCGGCCGTTTTCGGCCGATAAAGTGGCGATAATTTTAGCGCACAGGCTTGATAATATGCCCCTTAGTTATTAAAGTAGTTTTGAGATGACGAGGAACCTACCAAGCATAACATATGTTTTCTAGATACATGTAATAAATACAATAGAACGAACAAGTCTAAACATCTCACATATCACCTGGTACAACTTGAAATTACTGTTTGATATATCAGAAACAAAATCTTATAGTTGTCTGAGCGACTTGATCATGACTCTGTCCATTGGTGTTTTCTCGCTCTCTTGCAGTGGGACCTTGTGTGTGATTTCCGGCGCATGGGACAGATGGCGCAGTCTATATACATGTTTGGCATGCTGGTGGGAGCGGTAGTCTATGGGGCGCTGTCAGACAGGTATACTTCACTGCACTAGGCTCAATGTAAAAATGATGTCTATTGTTGTTCCTTCTGGTATCAGAAATGCTCGACCCTACATTGTCACCTTCAGCCGCCATAGATATTGGCAGCGACAGTAACCAGTTCATGTGGCCACCACAATGATGTTTTCATTCCTAAATGCGCAAGTTTGGAAGTTATTAAAGAGTTGATAGGTATTTTCTATTCAGTGAAAGCATGTACCATTTCATTGAAAATTAAGCATAAAAGTGGTAAAACAAAAGTTAGGAAGATGAGTTTCCCGACATTTGTAACACTTTGCTGCTTTGTGACATTGACAGTAATTACTGTGATGTAAGTTTACATCAATGATATTCAAGTATTACCAGCAGGTGAGTATGCCAAAAAAGAGTTCATCAACCGTGAAATGGTTGCTTGTTGCTTGCAGTTATTACTCTTTTTTAGTGCCAAACCTATACCAAAAATGACGGTTGAAATTGTGTGCAGGACTGTTATTACCGCAACAGTGATTTAACACAATATTTACTGGAATGTTGCACATGAAGGCGTGATTTTGGGTACTGGACAAGATATCAACCCATCACAAACACATAGAAGTATAGCTTAGTAAGTGAGATTCGGGGAGTGTGAATCTCAAATTTCCCAACTGAAAAAGCTATGGACCCCAGGGTGAATTTGGGAGGTGACCAAGGCTCGGGATGGGCTGTTCCACGGAGGAGCAGAGTCAGTATTTATTTGCCTTAGGTGGACCTAAGAGGCCAATTTAGAGTTTTTTTACTCTGTTGCAACGGTGATGGAGTACCCTGTGCACCAAACTCAAGGTTCGCCTGCCCGATTGAGTTGACCATATCACAAGTTTTACGTTGATGAAGTAAAATTTACTCTGTCAAAGTAAGACTTCCTTAGACGGAACGCAGGAGCAGGTGCCAGTGGGAGTAAGCCATCCAATCGTCATCCCATTTAGAAGTGATGGTCAGATGGCTTTTTTCTGTCTTTCACTACCAGTTATAACCTGGCAGAGACAGGAAAAAATAATATCATGCCCACACCATTTGAGAAAACCTGTTGAAAGGGTCATTAGTTGTTTTTTTATTTTTCAAAAACAAACTCTGGCTTTAGGAGTTTGCTTTTGATGAAGAACTATTGAAAAGTTTGACGGTCAACCGTCATGTTTGACAGAGTTATCTGTGAAACTTTTCTTTCATTTTTAGGAACTGCCATGATGGCAATTTCTACCAATGTGTAGAGATGTCAGCAGACTGGTGGATATCTCTAAATTTGGCAGGCAGAGTAAAGGCAGTAAAGTCCTCAGCAACCTTGTCTTCCTTTCCTCGACCTGCTATAATCCTAAATCATCCAAATTTACTACTGCCAACGTTTGTGAATTCTAAAAAGTAGTTAATTTGCAACCATTCAAGGAATGCTTCTATGGGTGCAAATTTGCTACTTTTTTTGTACACCGGTCACTATCAGGCATAATTGTAAAGGCATGGCTCAACGCAGCACAGGAAGCAACGTTGTTACACTGCGTCACCTGAATGGAGCACAACTGCACCGTATCTTGATAGAAATGGTACAGTTCTACTCTCTGCATGAGCTGGTGCACTTTGGGAAGCCTAATGCCAACGCAGGAACCCTTGTGTCATAGTGCAAGGGTGTCTGCGTTATGCTCAGGAATCGGATAGTTTTTGTTCAGGAAGGGGTTACCTTCTGGCACAAAGAATTCCTTGGAGGCTTTTTCCTCTTTGCATCTGCGCCGCAGAATGCAGCACACTTACAAAGAGGAAATAACGAGAAGAAATAAAGATATTTCTCTCTGTTACACCGGTCCCAGGCAGGCACAACATTTTGGCACAAACCCATGTCTATAACTCTTTGTAGATATAGGTTTGCATCAAAATGCAATGGTGGATGCAGAGGAATGCCCATGTACCACACATAGAACATACCCATATGCATATGTACATAATTGCTGGGAGTCTGGACATCTCCACTATCAACATCGTCACAAATATTGTTGAAAATATATAAAAATATATTAGTGAATCATTATTATGCATTTTTATAGAGATAATGAGATTTTGAAAAATGTATTTATAGACATATTTATATAGTGAGTTATCTACTGTGATGGTTAGAATAGTTAGAATTTTGGAATGTGATGGTGGCTATTGAATTCCTACTTTTGCTTTCCTCTTTGGCGACGTAACCACGGGTTCCTCCATGAACAATGTCATCGAGATCTCCAGACTCACTGCGAAAACCAACCAAAAAAATGGTTTTATAGATGGTTGTTCCAGAAATACACAAAAAAACATGAGTTTGAAGTGTACAGTAACAAACCCCTAGTGTGTGAAATACTGTAATATGTGTAAAGAACTTAAACAGTCCCAAAAGTTCAACTCTTGAGAAACCCTTTAGTGTATTGCCCTCATAACTCACAATGCCGACTCAGTAGAAAGCTATACAATATTACTCAATTTTAGACATATATTGAAAACATAAGAATACAAAGAATTTAAAAAACATTGTGTGTTGTATTAAAAAAGAACAGTTTATTACAAATCAATAAAATCAATGTTGTGTAACATCAGTACAGTGCCATACATTCAAATTTGAATTCAGTCTTTGTTAAAAAATGCCGGTACACATATAAAAATAAAAAATCATAAAAATCACAGTTGTTAGGGTTGTCGACGCAGCGTTTCGGTATATAACGATATCCCCTTCATCACGACAAACAATTCTGCGAGAAATTAATTATTATCCCTCTCGTGTGAATTGGAGGTAATTTGATCGTTGTTTCGCAAATGATAGAGACTCTGGTCTAATATTTCCAGTGTAAAATTCCTTTCTGTCAATTTCAGGAACTCAATGATAAGGAGGATGTAGCTGGAGGGGGGGCACCGTATTATAAAGAGTATGTCACCTTAAAGCAGGGTTATATGGCCCTCACTGCAGCATGACTGGATTCTTTTAACTTGCTACCAGCGCTGTGTGTCCTTTAGCAGTGTCTATTTCAATTTGACCTTATTTTTCAAAATCGGCCTCCCTGCTCCCCTCGCAGCTCCTCGCGTTTTCGATCTGAAGGCTGTTTTCTGTAATATGTGGGCATATATGTGTTTTCAGTTTATGGAAAAGGCACGACCGTCGCGGTTAACGGTGATGTTGCGACGTCCTGAATAACCCCGAAAACAGAGAATAAGTCTGAAAGATTGTTTTTAAAGAAATGTAGTACAAAAATATGAGTTTAACCATGCTTTGTAAAGAGTATGTATATAGTGATATGTGTAGGGCAATGTTAAGAATGGATTTTTTACATATTATTTTTGTATGTGTTGGTGGTTGTTGAATGTCTGCTTTTGTTTTCTGTTTTTGCGACATGTCCGCTGGGATCGGTATTACTGACATCAATGCGGTCTCTGGATGCATGGCAAAAAGATAAAATAGGTTTTAGGGATAGTTTTGATAGAAACTCGGCACAAAAGCACGACTTTAGAGAATACTGTAAGAAACCCCTGGGGTGTAAAATACTGTAGTATGTGTGAATATATGTACTTTACAGTTTATTGCAAAGGCATGATCGTCGCAGTTAACAGCACCATTGCGACGTCCGGAATAACTGCAGAAAAAGAAAATAGGTCTGAAAGATACATTTCAAAGAATTTTAGTACACAAACATGAGTTTAACCATGTTTTAAAAAAATTATGTATGTGAGGATAATGTTGAGAATGGATTTTTTTGCATATTATTTTTGGATGTGTTGGTGGTCATTGAATGTCTGTTTTTGTTTACATTTCCACAAACTGTCCGTGGGGATCGGGACATCGTCACAAATATATTAAAAATGTAAAGAAAAAAAGTAATGCTTATTAATCTACTGTAGAAATTATCGGCTTATTAGAAAATATCTCTTATAGAGCCACTTTAGATAGAAAATACAAGTTAAAAACCTTATAAAATCAATTAAAAAACTCATAGGTTACATGGACATTATAGTTGGGAAATAGAATTTGAAAAACCCTAGAAATTCACTGAAAAAAACAAAGGTTACAGAGACGTTGTAGTGAGGATTTAGCATTTAAACAACCTTGGAAATTCAGGGAAAAAATCCAAGGTTACAGGGACATTATAGGCTGACATTTCACTAGTACAAAACCAGGGAAATTCAACAGTTATAGCTAGCTGATCTAACTATCACTCGCACCCCCGCAATGCATTGCATATGGCCTTTCTGGTGACAAGTCAGACTCAGCACTGGAGCTCTTCAAGGATTCTGGAGCTAGGGCCAGATCCTTGGGCCTTGCTGCGTCCTCCCGTACACCACAGTCTGCCTTTCACCCCTTTTGTGGCTACGGAAGGGGCACCCCACTATGTCCGGCCCAGTCTAGCCACCTGTTAACGCAAGCTGCCCAGCCACTAGGGCTACGGCAGCAACTACTGCTTTTTCACGTGGAGTGCCACTAATTAACATCTGCTAGGTGGCAACGTGGGCATCTATGCACATGTTCAGCAGACATTACTGCATGGATAGTTTCCCAGTTCTGTCCTCCAGAACATACTGGTATGAACTTGGTTCGTAGACCCTCCCCGGGTGTTGGTATTGCTAGGGTTTCTATTCTAAGGTACGGAATCTATAACTAACTGTCTCTTTCAGATGAACAAGGTACTTACCTTTAGTAACAATGTATCTGTAAGAGACATAGGTTAGTTATAGATTCCTTACTGCCCCAGCCATCATCCCTGCTCTGAGAACTGACTTCGAGGGATAGGGGCTGCATTACCGGGCCTCAGTTGTGGCGCAACAGTGATCAGTGTCTTTCATGGTTCTGGCATGGAAAGTCGTGTCAAAACTAACGTCAGCATGCAGGGGCAGCGTCAAAGTAGGCACTGCGATGTCATCCCATTGACCACGATGCCAACGAAGGTAGTGGAGTTGACCAACGCCACCTACCAACGCGCAGGGGTACTGCTAAGAAAATATTTCTGTATCCAGTCTGATGTCTGGGTCAAATTCTACCTATGTCTCTTATACATACATCGTTACCAAAGGTAAGTAACTTGTTCTTTCAGATTTGAGTCTTAAAATCCAACTTTACATTTAAGGAGGATTTTAAATTATAATTAATTTCAATCAAAGCATGAAATCACTACCTGCTCCCAATTTAAAAGTTAGCATTTATTAAATGTAATACGATAACCCACTAATAGTCAATGGGACCTATAGGCTCTGCAGTACTGAAAAATGACTTTAGGAGTTTTTCACTACAAGGACATGTAAAACTTAAACCCACATGTCCTACTTTTTAAATACAATGCACCCTGCCATATAAACATTTATGGTTTACCTTAGAAGAGGATTTAAATGCAATGAAAAGGAAGGTATAGGCCTGGCAAAAGATTTAATTCGCCAATGCCAAATTGAAGTTCAAAACAGCACTACAAGCTGCAATGGCAGGCCTGTGACATGTTTTAAAGTTGATGGCACAATGAGTGTTGCAGGCCCACTAGAAGCATGCATTTAATTTATGGGCACTGGGTACACGTAGTACCATATACTAGGGACTTATAAGTAAGTTAAATATGTACATCAGGTGTAGACCAATTTTACTAAGTTTTAGGTAGAGAGCACAAAAACCTTAGCACTGTTTAGAAGTGAAAAAGTGCACACAGTGCTAATGCCACTGCAAACAAATTCAGAAAAACAGGTGGGGGGAAGGCAACATGTTTGGTTGAATACCACACCAAGGATGCCAGATCTAACGCATGCCATTTAATTGCTTTTCTTTAAATTCATTTTGGGTTGCAGTATTTGCTAATGTCTGCTGTATTTTCTGGTTGCTTGCTTTGTTGACATGTTATTATCTCACCCAGTAAGGACTGGGATGAGTAAAACATGCAAGGGGGTAGTGGCCCAGTTATGTGCCAGTAATCTTCATTATTGTAAGTACATCTCTTCCTTGTCATAGTCCTAGATTGCCCTCCCGACCCACCCATTATTTGAGGGGGCAACTAGATAATATAACAGTTGCCGTTTTGACTAAGCATGGTGTGATGAGGTAGTGGTGACAGGCTCTTTCCTCGATATATGCCACAGGCAGGAAGAGGAAGTCAACTGACTTTGTAGTTTTGCTTAATTAAGTAAAACAATTAAGTAGGTGTAGATGTCATCTCATCTAGTAACGACTGTCACAAGGAAGACCTGGACTTAGAGTAATGAATAAGTAACCATGCTATCAGTTAGAGGCACAATGGAGGTAAGACTGTCATTCTAGCACCTCAATGCTCCATACATACTGCGTTGTTCTTAGAAATATAGAATTGGCCCTGGTCTAATGAGCAGGTGTACACATGCTAAGAAAAGAAAATTCAACTTTTCAGTTACAGCAGTGGTTTGCTTGCCAATGGTTTAAAAGCTAGGACGGAAATAGGTGACCTTACCTAACACTTCCTTTTCCAAACCGGCCCTACCTGGCCATGTGAATGAGGACTCTGCCCTATGAGATATCCATGGGCAGGTGATTGCACCCTTTCATAGCTTATGTCAGCAGCAGATGCCGCCCAGGTAATCACTGGCCTAGAGGAATCTAACGCCATATCCCTTGTGGCTGTAGCATTAATGTCATGCTGGGCAGCTTGTCGCTCTTTACCCAAACTCCCCATCCCCCTGATGTTTTTTATTGGTCCCCTTACCCCATAATATTGTCCCCTGCCTTATGTCTAATTACACTCAGAGATTCCTGCAATGTTTCCCATGATCCCTTGCTTGTACCAAAATATGTGGTGGCCTTCACTGCAGCTATTAAAAAATAATCACTACAGTGCCATTTCTGATTTAGGAGCTTCATTTAGTTTGTCTGTTTTTCATTTCATCTCCTTTAAATGGACATTTTTTTAAATTTCTCTTGGAATTCTTTTTTTACCCATATGGATTGATTTTTTAATTGATGTTCATTTGTTACAGGATATTTTATAAGTAATTCAATGGATGTTTTTAAGATACTCCCACAAGTTATTTAGTCCTTGCCAAGGTCAGGACTCTTTTTGTTATTTCTCGTATTTGAATTAATTTAAGGCATCTAAATCATTTTTACATCCATTTACCTTTTTAGTGGACCCCAATACTTGCCCCTTGTTGATGTTGATAAAAAAGGCAATACTTACAATGGTAAACTTGTATACACAAACTAAATATCAGCACTATTATCAAAATTTGACCATTGAAGGAAGTGACCCGATTAGGGTCATGCGGGCCACTTAAGACCTCCTCTAGCCTTCCAAAAATGAAGAGTCGTTGACACAGTAGAGAATACAAACAAATTTGTTTATTCCCAGAATACACTGCAGTGGAGTCCAATCAGACCTGCTTCCTATGATGGCTGAAAAAGGATTGCCCTTTACAAGCATGAAGTTACATTATGTACATTACAAAGTCCGCAATGACCCGCCCACCATGGAAAAACACTGGCAGATGTCGTAATACAATGGACATACATAACCTAAGTTTCGTTTGTGCAGCCTGGTACAAACTATCTACATTTCAAGGTTGTCTGGCCTATCCTTCCCTCTAGATAGGTGGAAGAAGGCCTTCATCTAAGGGGAAAGGCATGCGCTAATGAGCCAACATGGACATTAAAGAAACAAAACTTACCACAGACCATTTCTCGTAAATGAGCAAAATTCAGTCTTGAGTAGGTGAGCAACAGTTTCGATTGCATCAGAACATGGCGTCCTTCTAACTAAAATGGCGGCACAGATGTCAACCGAACTAATGTGACATCTGTATCAACTAATTAGGTCTTACACTTACTACGAAAATTTAATGTATTAGCCATATGAATGCTAACATATTAGATAGCAAAACACATGTGGAATATTAAAACTACGTTTCAATTCTATCAGACCCTCCTTTTAGCATTTATATGCTAAATCATCTTTATTTGTGCTATCAGGTAAGGGTCTTTACAATCCTAGTAAGTAGGAAAACTTTAGCGGATAAATAATAATCTGTCAAATAAGATTACATATACTAATAAAGCATACTGAAAAGGAGTTGCAGCATTAATCATTAACAACACGAGTAACATCAAAAACAGAATCAACAAGGGAGGTATTGGATCCAAAAACTACCTCATCCAACTGCATGAGGGTGTTCAGCTCTTGTTGAAGCAATATTTTAGCATTTGTATCATGAATCAAACTGCTTTTGGGTGTAATATAGGTGGCACACAATGAACAACATAAGGGAAGACACTGTATCAGGGCACAGCAGCAAATTAGAATATTAACGAAATATATCACTTTCTCTAAGATCCAGCCCCAGCCTTCAAACAAGGACCAACTCCAATTGCCACTCTCCATGCCCTTAACATTCTCCAAAATGTCTAAAACTAAATATCGTAGGGGCCCTGCCATCTTGGCTCCAAGCCGTACTTTCTTTGAACGCTTGAATCAGTGTATAGTCACCAGGCTGAATCGTGTGCCCAGGCCCCTTAGGTGCTGGAGGTAGTGCCTTTTGTATCTGTTGGTGGATAGAACATAAGCTTTTAGTAAGTTCATATGATATTTTTTCCATATTCGTGATGCCGACCACATACAGATCTCTTATGACAGCGCATTCTTAGCCAGAATAAAATCAACAGCATACCTTGTTTGTTCTGAATATATGCTCATACTTTCTAACTGAGTGGTGATATCCAGTGAAGCAGCCACCGTTGAATTGGATAACATCTGTAATTTACACCCATAAATACTCTCTAGCACATTCACCTCTGGCTATAACAGTACCACCAATTGTGATAATGGAAGAAACGATGTACCCAAAAGAAATAGCATTGCTATAATTATTAACCTCCAAATCTATAACTCCTTCACAGAATTACTTGGTCAATGTTGGTCAATTCAGGGGCAAACTAAAGACCTTTCTCTTCTCTGGCTACTAAATTTTCCCTCCTGCCGCTCGCAATCCTTAGCGCCGGGACACCCCCGTTGGGGGTAGCCGCGCGCTTAATAAATGTCAATAATAATAATAATAATAATAATGTTCTTTATACCCATTTTATATTAGGTTTGCTATGCCTGCAAGGTACCCCGAGAGGTAACACCATTCCCAAAGCTATGTCCTCTATACCATTGTACATATTAGAATATGTGCCATTGGGTAGAAAACAGAAACCGGGTGTGAATGGAGAGGACCTTGGAAATCCAATGGAGCATACCTAGTGCTCATTCCTTTCATACTAGGGTCATCCTTTTGTCCTAAACATAGAACATTTTTGTTTACTATTTCTACAGAGCAGTTAAGATACAAATAAGTATCCATACTATTTAATTCAGGACAACAAGCAGAATATATTCCTGCTTCTTGAGTAACGGTCAGATCTTGGTAATGCCATCCTGTTAGTGTGATATTCATTTTATTGTAATATAAATCACCACAATATATTTAGGGCACACATCCCGGATATCCTGTACCGCTTGGTTTTTTATAATATAGACAAGGTCCAGGGTATCCCAAACCAAATTAAAATTTTACTTCTACAAAAGTGGGGGCACAAACATATGTGTAATTTACTAGTGCTAGGGGATAAGCTGTCCATAAACTGGTAACAGAATCAGTAGAATAATAAGCTGTGTTTTCCCCAAAGAATTTTCGGTGGTTTCCAGGAAAACATTATAGTGCACAGTGCGCTTCTGACGATCAGAGGGAACCACTTGATACAAGACACATGACAAAATAATCCCAGAACACTCCATTACCCAGAGCAGCCCCCCTCCCCCCAATTGGAACAGTGACATAACTACAACCCAAAAGATCTTTTTCCTGAGCAACCATTAAAAACCAACCCGCCCTGGGCGTAGAACAAAAAGACCTTGTTCGTCTGCTGCAAGAGGGCGACCAAAAAGATAAATTTGTCTACAATTATTTTCACAGATCAAAGTGTCAAAAGAAAAAAAACTACTTAAAATGGAGCCAATAATGGAGAAAGGGCACAAAAACACTAAAAAATAAACAACAACAAAAAAGCACCCCAAGGGAATTACATATGCATGTGGTAACATCCATCTCTGTTTCTCAGACAGGTCAGTCAAACATCCCTCATCATCCAAACGCCCTGCTTTCTCCTGCCACAATGCCAACTCCTTCATGGTTTCTTCACTCTGAATCTCCTTGACATTAGCAAGTGTGTCCTCAAACATCCAATTGTAGGGCATCCACCTAGTAGGACACGCTACAAACATCTTTTTCATCTTTGATCTGGCTTTCTCCTTAGCTGATTTATCTGTAAATGCATTTCCTTTCCCAACATCATCAATAATTGTTTTATGGGCACTGCATTTTACTATTGCCAATTGTTTGGGAAGAGTGAAAGCTGTCAGTAGCCACTCTATCAACGGATCATGTTGAATTTTGGTTGTTTGCGATGTCAAGAATCCTCTCTCTGTCCTGAGGCGTCCAAAATGATGGGCCACCCCCAAGGCATACTGGCTGTCAGTATAAATATTGATAGTCAGTCACTTAACTCACATGCCCACAGGAGAGCCATCAGCTCTGCAGGTTGTGCTGATTTATAAGGTGTGCAGCGTGGTAACAGCATACGCCGCTGTAGTAGTGCCATCTGGCAATTTAAAACAAGAGCCATCAACATAAAGTTCACCTTGTGGGTCAGATAAGGCAACACCAATCAAGCCTACCCATCCCTTCGTCTCTTCATCTGTGCGAAACAAACAATCATGAACATCTGTGTCCTCTTTATTCGAAGGGAGAGGTAGTAACATGGCTGGATTCAGTGTGGCACTGAGGTGAAAACAATGTCAGTTCATATCCAGTCAGACGAGCACTGGTAAGGTACTGTGTCTTTGTTTTATTCAAGAGTACATCCACAGCATGCAGTACCATTACTGTTGGATCATGATTGAGAACAAGCCCTGCGGATTGTCAAATAGAGACCGCCGCAGCCGCCGCAGCACTTAAACAGCTCGAGAGGGCTCTGGCGACAGGGTCATGCGTAGCAGAAAAATAAGCACACAGCCTCTATTTACCTCCAAAGGCTTGTGTTAACACAGAGAGTGTTCCTCCAGCTGCTTCGTGTATGTACAGCACGAAGGGCTTCTTGTAATCCGGTGTGCCAAGCACAGGTGCAGAGCAAAGCGCAACTTGTAATTGCTCACAAGCTTGCTGACATTCATGCATCCAGGGCAAGGGTTCATGCAGATCTTTAGTGGTTAGATAAAGCAAAGGCTGTATTAGTAAAAAGTAAGCAGGTATCCAGTGCGGACAATACGAGGTGATGTCTATGAATACACACACATCCCTTTGAGTCTCAGGAACGGGCATCTTGACAATGGCATCAACTCGTTCAGGTGTTATCCTCCGACCTTTTTTCAACAGCAGGTGACCTAAATAGGTGACCTGCTGTTGACAATATTGGAATTTAGAAAGGGACACTTTATGTCCATTTTTCACCAAATGCATTAACAATTGTACCATGGCATTCCGACAACCCTTTTCGATGTTCGAGGCTTTCAAAATGTCATCCACATATTGCAATAATACATTACCTGTGGGGAGAGAGAGAGAGAGTCCAATTGACCTTTTAAAGCCTGACTATAAATACTAGGACTTTCTGTATACCCCTGAGGAACTCGACAGAATTGGAAGCTTTTTCCAGCTAATGCAAAACCGAATAAATAGCAGCTATCAGAATGAACAGGAATGCTGAAGAAAGCAATCTTCAAATCGATCACAGAGAAATATTTTGCTGAAGAAGGGATCATTGTAAAAAGGACCGTTATATCAGGGACCACAGGAAACTGGGGAATAACTAATTTGTTAACTTCTCGTGAATTGATTATGAATCGGTAAACATCAGAGTGTGTATCAGGGGAATCAACAGGGGCCGTTTTAAGAATAGGAAGAATGTGGCTATTACACACGTTTGCTACTGTCTCCTCCACCACCCTCAACTAAATCAAATCCTGTATAATCCGCATCAGAGCCTGTTAACCAGCTCGCGATATTTTGTATTGAGGAATACGAGGAAGCACAGCATTATCCTTGATCTTGATAGAAACGGGTGGTATCTGTAACAACCCAACATCAGTGTCTCCTGTTGCCCACAAAGAAGATGGGACATCCTGAAACTCAACAGTAAGTGGAGTGTCCTTTGCAAAACACTGTCTTGCACCATCCACATATGGTCCAAAAGTCATATAAACACCATCTAGAGAGCAATTAATAGTAGCACAATACTTCTTTAACAAATCCAATCCTAATAGATTTTTACCACAATTTGATGTCAGTAAAAACTGAGAATATATCATAAAAGGACCAACAATCAAAGCTAAAGGTTTGGAGAGGGGGCTCACAATCAGTACACCTGAAAAACCTACCGAAACATCATTGCGGCCAGACAGGGCGGCCCCAGGGACCAGCAAATGAGAAACAGAGCTATTTATTACACCTCTATCCACCAAAAATGTCTGCGTCAAACCATGTAGGTCTACTGTGGCATAAGGACCACACTGATCTGCAGGAATCTAGACTGGTCCCTTACCCTGTCCCTTGCTGTCCCAGCTATAAAACGTCCCTGTAACTTCCATAATATCATACTCATCGTGGTAATATGTCTGCCTCTGGGATCATCAAAATAATTCTGATTAGACCGACCCGCTGAGGATGCATCCCCTTGAGCCTCATCTCGGTTAGCTGCTCCATGACCCCTTCCAAGCAAGCGCCTACCTCTCGGTACTGCAACCTTCTGTAACAATTCTGGGCACTCACTTCACCAATGTCCCTTTATTTATTTATTTATTTATTTATTTATAGTGTTTTGTATAGCGCGGACAAGACCCGTGGGTATCAGAGCGCTTAACAGGAAGGAATTACATATAAAGATAATAAAAGCAATACTAACAACAAGAGAATAGTGAGGTAGAAGGCAATATACTGTATGGACGCGATTAAATATATATATTCATAATGATTGTGCAATTGTCATTATATGGAGAGCAAGGCTTGGCTTGTGTCATGGTAACAAACCATGCTCGTTGAGGTAGGGTTATAAGGCGATTCAGTGCATATCAAGGATAATAAGTATAAATAAACCAAGTGCGGTAGAAGTTATATATAGTGGTTGTGACATATAGTTAAAGTTCCACATATATGGATAAATAAATCAAGTGAGATAGAAGTTATATAGTATGATTGTGAGATATAGTTCAAATTCACACATATATACGAGGTAGCAGTGATGTGTCAAGCCTCGGCTTGCGCACGTTATCAGTTCATTGTTCGATGATGATCTTCCAGTTTTCCATGGAGAGGGCAGCACTCAGTTAGCGTCATTGATCATCCCGGTGATCCTTAGGTTACTCTAAGTAGGGAAACTTGTTATAAAGAAAGACCCCTGCAAAAGCACACAGAGTGCGCAAAATTCCTCGCCAATGATAATCTGTAACGTATACTTACATCCAGACTCTAGGAACAAAGTGGAAAAGATTTTGATTCTTAAAGCCTTCATCAAATCTATGCAATCTGTCTACCCGCAGGCAGGGATGGTCGTGTCAGGCGATTTAAATATGTTCTTGCTTGAAAAGGACCAGGCCCAAACCATGACCCAAAACAAATGGAATGGCAGATTCATCCCAAGTATCATTACAAATCACCGGAAAAAGGATAAGTTCGGCCAACAGTGTGCATTAATGTTTGCCGAGGTCGGAATGATCCCTTTGAACGGCCGGTTTTCACAAGATCAACCAGCGGCCCCCACTAGAATTGCCAAACAGGCCCAATCAGTGCTGGATTATACCATGGTGGACTTAGAGACCTTGCAAACTATTGTGAGTTTCAAAATCATCCACAAACTGGAGAGCGACCACAGCCTACAAGCCTTCGAATTCAGTGTCCAATACAAAAGGGCCACCGTATGCAAAGCACTGATCGAACCCCCAAGTCTCTACAATCTAAAGAGGCTAGTTTGGAATGGCAACAACATCAAAGAAATAATGATGCACGTGAAAAACGTGCACACTGAAGTGATCGAAGCAGATGCATCCGCCCCCCGGGACAACTGGGAAAATCTGATCACAAATTTAATGGAGAGATTTTCGACTAAAACCCAAATCATTAAAATGAAAACTGGAAAATCACCCCATTTGTGTTTTGGTCCAATATTGCGTAAGAAAAGGTCACTCAATCGAGAAATCAGAAAGCTACATGCAATAGCCAAGACAAAGGGTGAAGATATCGGCAAACAAATATACAGCTTGAGACAAAACTACAAAAAAGAAGTGTGGCTAGAAAAAGCAAAATACCAAAATGACATCTGGCAATCACTACTAGCATCTAGTAAATCTAATAACAACAGGAAATTTTGGGCTGAAATTAATAAAGTGGCAAATGGAGCGGCACAGGTCTTCAACGCTAACATACTTGAGGGCGACTGGATACAACACATCGAGCAAGCCCAAAGGAAAAATATCCCGGCCTGGTGCACTGAACAGCAGACTCCGCTACCAATAAATACCCAAGAAGTGGAGTCACATTCAGATGGAAACTGGATAACGCCATCCCAGGTAGAAACGGTCCTTAAAAACTTGAGGTCCAAAGGCGCCCCTGGCCCAAATGGCCTACCAAACGGTTTGTTCAAACAAGACCAACAGTTTTGGGCAGAATACCTCACTCCACTATATAATGATGTATTTCAAACCGGTAGCATTCCCGAGTCATGGAGAGGTAGCATTTTACATCCTATTTTTAAGGCAGGCACAAGGTCCGACCCAGGGAATTACCGCCTTATTGCACTGATAGATGTCGAGGCCAAAATCTATGCTTCGAATCTTCTGAGGGACCTTGAAGATTGGGTGTGTACGAATAAGATTCTGCCGATCACGCAGACAGGCTTCAGGCCAGGAACCAGTACATCATGCAACCTGCTGGCGCTAAATCTCATGGTGGAAAAAAGTAGGGAAAACTCAGCGAAATTGTACACATGCTTTGTAGACCTCAAAGCAGCGTTCGACACAGTCCCGAGGGAGGCACTATGGCGAAAGATGGCCAACTGGGGATTAACATCAAAGCTGCTGTTGGCCATTATAAACCTATATTCGAATACCTGGGTTAGAATAAAACTAGCCAACGGCGATAGAACGACAGGTAAAATCTTCACCCATGTTGGCCTCAAACAGGGCTGTGTATTGGCACCAACACTCTTTAATATTTTCACAGCAGACCTGGACAAGTGTATTGCGGAAACAGAAAGTGATCCACCAAAGCTAGCCAACCACAAAATCAGGAGCATACAGTACGCAGATGACATCTTACTTTGCAGTCAGACCCCGTTGGGTCTACAACGTTCCATCACAAAGCTCAACGATTACATCTGTGCACAAGGGCTCCAAATTAATTATAAAAAAACGAAGATTGTCTGTTTTGCCTCTCGGCCAGGGAGGAAATCCTTTAAATGGCACATTGCAGGCAACACATTAGAGCAGACCTCCACGTATAAATACTTGGGAGTTGTAGTCGATGCTAGGTGGTCGCTGAAAGATCATCAGTCTTACAGAAAGGCACAAGCTATTAAACTACGCTTCGCCCTAAATTTGCTAAAAAGAAAAATAAATTGTCCATCCAATTCG
This sequence comes from Lissotriton vulgaris, assembly GCF_964263255.1. Lineage (NCBI taxonomy): Eukaryota > Metazoa > Chordata > Amphibia > Caudata > Salamandridae > Lissotriton > Lissotriton vulgaris. The sequence goes on from NC_141697.1 coordinate 551,110,147, forward strand.
CACTTGTTGAAGATAATATCTGCAAAATTTCTCCCATCTCTTACGTATGGATCGGAGTTGTACAAGGGAAAAGATGCTAACTTTTTGAACACACAACAATCAGAATTGTTCAAATACATTTTTCAGATCCCGAGGTTCGTATCTCAATCCCAGATCCGATTGGAATTCGGTCTACTAAACCAGCACCAAATCAGACAAGCAGCCATATTAAAAACATGCTGGAAATTAAGAGCTGCTGAAGAGGACACCCTTATGGGCCTTTGCTGGACTGAGATAAACAACCAGAAAAAGACAAAAAAATCATGGAAAATGGTATGGGAGAACGCCGTCTCGAGCCTTAAAATAGAAAAGGCATGGAACACAAATCAATCATTTGTGGCGTTCAAAAAAGAGACTAACGCAGCAGCAAAGCAAATATCATGGACAGCAGACAAAGCTGCCATAGCAAACAAAAAACATGGATGGACTGTGTTGGCCACGTATGGGAAGCTGGAGCCACAACCATATTTAGTCAACCATATATCCCCAGCTGCCCAAAAAATACTTTTAAAATTACGGCTGGGAACCACCTTATTAAAAAATCATACACCTGCATGGAAGCAAACATGGCCGACTCCCGTTTGTAGACTATGTGGGGAAATGGAAGAATCCTTGATGCACATATTGTGTATTTGCCCATGTTTAACAAATTTGAGACGTTATTTTCTACTGCATGTTTTTCAACTTTTTCAAATTAGATCATGTCGCCAGGCCGTCATGCTGGCCCTGAACAGCTCCCAACTGCAGACAGCTTGTAGGGCCGCTAGATTTTGCCAAAAGGCACTTCAGCTAATCATGAACACTGAGGTAAAGGACTGCAAATGTCCGAATCCGACTGTGTGAAGTGCAAGCACAACTGCAAAAACATTATGTACACAGACATTTTAGAAAGTTTTTCTACTTCAATGTATCTTTAGTTGGTATACTTTAATTTTAAAGTACAAGTTGCTTCTTTTATATGAACAATATTGTAAAGGTTTTAATTAACTATATACAATAAAACTTACTTACTTACTTACTCTAAGTAGGGTATTTACTCATCAAGTGGCTCTTCAATTCTCGTTTGAATGTTACTGTATTTTGAATCTTCCGGATGTTTGGAGGGAGTGAGTTCCAGATTCTGGGGGCAGCTCCGGAGAATGCTCTGTTGTAGGTCTTTTTCTTGTGGAAAAAGGCTGGTCGTAATAGCAAATCTTTTGCGCTTCTCGTTGTTCTGTTACCTCCTGAGATCTTAAGTTTCTTGGCTAGGTATCTAGGTGTGTTGTAGTGAACCGCTTTGTGCGTGATACAGGCCATCTTCATTTGAATTCTGGCTTCATAAGGTAGCCAATGTAGTGCTTTCAGGTGAGGGGATATGTGATCGAATTTCTTCGTCCCCGTAATGAGTCTCGCCGCTGCGTTGAGGCAGGCTTTTAGTGGTGCTGTGGATGTTTTTGGCAGGCCCGCCAATGTGGTGCAGCCATATTCGATCCTCGAGATGACTAGTGATTGTATAGCCAGTTTTAGATCTGTCTCAGTGATAAAGGGTTTCAGTTTTCTTAAATAATTCAGGTGGAAGCGGGCGCTCTTGGCCATTGCGTTAATATGGTTTTTCATGTCGAGGTTCTTATCAAGTGTAATTCCTAGTGATTTGGCTGAGTTAACTAGGGACGGGGTGCAGTTTAGCGCAGTCACCAGTTTAGTCCACTCTATAACTTCAGATTGGCTCCTTGTCGGTGAGATTAGCAGGAATTCGGTTTTCTGGGCGTTTAGTTTCAGATGGTTCATTGTTAGCCATCGCAAAGCACTCTTTAGTGTCTTGTTCATTAGGTCAATGTCCTCAAGGGAGGCGATCTTTATGTATAATTGCGTGTCGTCCGCATACATGTGATAGGATACCTGTGATTTTAGAAGGATCTCCGTGAGAGGTTCTACATATAAGTTGAATAGATCTGGGGATAGCGTAGAGCCTTGTGGCACCCCTATTGCGTTGGGGCTCGGGGAAGAGATTGCTTGGTTAACCAGGAATCGCTGAGACCTGTTCTGTAGGAAAGAATTAAACCATTTCAGCACGTTTCCAGACAAACCCATCCTGTTTTGTAGTCTGGTCAAAAGCACTTCGTGTTTTACCGTATCAAATGCTGATGATAGGTCTAGGAGGATCAGTAGGCAAGATTGATTTCGGTCTAGGGCTTGTAGGGCGTCATCGACAATGTGCAGGATCGCAGTTTCGGTACTGTGCCCTGTTCTGAAACCTGATTGGCAATCATCCAGTAGCGAGAATTTAGCGATGTGTTGACTTAGTTGGCCCTGCACGCATTTCTCAATGAGTTTGGCCAGTAGAGGGATGTTGGTCACTGGTCGATAGTTGTTCGGGTCTGTGGCAACAGCTGTCGGTTTTTTAAGGATGGGCATCACCTGCCCTGTTTTTAGACAGTCAGGGAGGGTTCCTTGTGCAAGTGAGGCGTTTATTATCTCAGTCCAGATCGGAACTAGCGTGTGGCTGATTTCTCTTACACACTTTCCTGGTAATGGGTCTTGAAAGTGGTTGTTCGGTCTAAGTGCCGCCAGCGTTCTGGCGATTTTTTCCTGGTCGTATAGTTTAAATGTGTCCCATTTTGCCTTATTTTTAGTTTGGAGGCACTCTGGTGAGAAATTGGACTCATTACTGGATTGAGGTAGTGCCTTAAGGTTAGTTGCTGCAATTGTGAGGTCATCTTCAAGCAATTTAGATTTTTCGGTGAAAAATGAGGAGAATTCCTCGCAGCTTTTGGGAGTTTTTGTATTCTCTAAAACCGTTTTGGCTAGTTTATTTGACTGTTGTTTTAAAATCTCGAAGAGTTTTCGTGGTCTGTTTATGGCACTGTCCAATTCATCTCTGAAAAATTCTTTTTTGGAGTTGATTATTTTTTTGTTGTATTCTTTTCTTGTTTTTCTGAGCACTTTCAGCTCCGGGGAGGAGGGATGTTGTCTCCACCTCCTTTCGGCCATTCTCAGTATGCGCCGGTCCTCATTCAATGATTCATTAAACCAAGGATTTCTTGGTTTCTCTGATACTTTTTTCGTTTTTAGGGGCATGGTGTCATTGACGATATTACCAATTGAGGTTATGTAATAATCGGTCAGCTCATTGACATTTTGCTTATTGTTAGGTGGCTTCAAGTCTCTCTCACACCTTTTAACCAGTAGTTCAGTGTTAGCCTCCTTTGTGTCTCGGATCAGTTTCTCGAGCTTGCGTGGTTGCACCGTCCTGCCCTTTGTCAATGTAGGTATCGTGAATGTTATGATGTGATGGTCAGACCAGTCACATGGGTCTATAGCAAGGATAGAGGTCTCATCCTTTTTTGAGATAATCCAGTCTAAGGTCGCTCCTTGTGAGTGAGTGGGTTGGTTGCAGGCTTGTACAAGTTTTAGCTCATTGAGGAAGTCTTTAAGCGCGTTGACCAATTTATCACCGCCGTCATTCCAATGGAGGTTAAAGTCACCTAGGAATATGTTATTGGCGTCCGAGTTAGAGTTGGTCGTTATGATCTCCATCAGTTGTTCTGTGAATTTAGCGTTCTCTCCTGGTGGGTGGTAGAATGTATGCAGTTTGCAGCTTTGATTCTTTGGTGTTCTCACATTAATACCAAGGTATTCACAGGATTCTAAGGGGTCAGATTGGAAATGACAGACCTCGATCTCCGACCGGTGAATGCAAGCTATGCCTCCTCCCACATTCCTTGGTCTGTCTAGCCTGACGATGTTATATTGTGGTGGTACTAAGAGATCCATGGTAGGAGATGATGATTCATTGAGCCATGTTTCCGTGAGGATGGCCAGGTCAATTTCCTTATTAATGATGAGGGCGGCTATGTCTGCTGCATGTTTAGTTGCCGAACGACAATTAAGTAGAAGACAGTTCAAGGGTTTCTGTGATTTAACGAGTTTTCCATTATCCGTTTCAGATGCAATAAGCTGAATATGTTGAAGATTTTGGTGGATTGCTTTCCTGTCATTCTTTCTGGTCGTTCTATTAGAGTCAATAGGTACTGTTTTGATATTCTCCTCCTTACTGCGGGCAGGTAGCTCATAGGACCTGAGTAAGGCTCGAGTTTCTTCAATCGACAAGGGCTTTGTCCTGTTAGGTCTGTTGTGTCTAAGTACCAGATTCTGGATGTGTGAAACCTTGGTGTGCGTGCTTATCGTCATCTCCCAGATTTTTCCAATTGTCTGTGAGACTTTCATCGAGTTTTGCGCTAGATTACCTACAAGTTTTTGGAGCTCCTTAATTTCTTTCTGTGTTCGGGATGAGTTCTTGTGTGAGGTAGACCTGGCTGGATGAGCATTGTAGTTTGCTCTTCTCTGCAACTGATCTGATCTCATTCCCACAAATCTTTTCTTGGTAAGGGGTGTTTTTGTGGATATGGATCTGTAGGATTCCGATCTTGTATTCGCGGAAGGAAAGGAGGGGTCGATATCATCATCTACTTTGTTCATTTCGTTGGTTTCATAGAGGGATTCGCTTGGCGCTGGGATACATTCTTCCAACGCAGTGGAGTTGTGCGTTCGCGGCACCGGCTCTATCCTTGGGACCTTATTCTTCACTTTGTTTCCAAGGTTGGTGGCCATCGTTATCCTTTCTCTCTCAGTCTCTGGTGTTGCCATCGCATTTACGGTTAAATCTTCAGTGTTATCGGTTTGGTTGTTCTGGCCATCTGTTAGGTTGGTGTCTCTAGTGTTGGAGTCGATGTTATCACGTGTGATATCTGGTAGTGTCACGTTTTGTTGAAGGTTTGGTCCTTCTGAGTCATCCTCTAAGTTTTGGAGAGTTACAATATGCACACTGATGTAGCCCCAAGGGCACACCACCTCTACCGACACCTTGTGACCTCTGAGCCAGACCTGGACTCCGACCCCTTCCTGATCCGCTTGACACTTGCTGCAACAACACATTCATCTTTAAATCCTTACTCTTTCTCTCCACTCTATTCTTCTCCTCATTTTCTCGGTGTTCATAATATTGGGCCAAGCTCAATATCACTAAAGGTGAAGAAGTGGTCCATGTACTCTCAGAGGTTTGCAGGCAAGCTACAATCTCAGGAAGTACATTTGTAACAAACCTGTTAACAAACAAACTAACCCCTCCCTCCACAGACAAATCCTGTTCACTAAAATCCCAAAACACCCCTTCAAACCGAGTGAAAAAATCAGACACACTCTCTTCTTTCTTCTGGCGACATGCCATCAACTTATCCCAGTCTACTCGCCTGGGTGGAATAAGAGAATGCATATAAGTGATAATGCGATTTGGTAACGCCACTATCTGCGCCCTAGGTTTGTTGCCAGGCTTCCGTTCCTTATCCCATGCCTTGATCTTATTGCATGTACCACCCAATTCCACTCTGTGATCCTGTGTATGCACCTGCCTCCATTTGTCTACCTGCACTAACAACCCGAAAAGTATCTAAATGTCTGCTAAAGTCATAACTGACGAGGAGCCAGCCTCCGTTAATTCTTTATAGTATGAAGTAGGATTTTTCCTGTGATCTGGCAGCTAACTCTGAAGGGCAAGCACCTTACTTCTCTTCCACTGGGTATAAACCCACTGCTCCTGAAAACGAGCCTCTACTCGATGCTGCGTAACATCATTTGCTGCATTGCGCTGCTCTGGAATCTCAGGGTAGTAAATGGGATGCACTTCCCTTATCGGAAATTGGGATACTGCAATCAGAGTGCTATGATATAATTTTGCCCGATAACTGAGTAATGTCCCAACATTACTGTGAACTTTCGCAGGAGCCATACCAGCAAAATATACATGATCTTGAATGTCATAAACAATTTGCGGAGCCTTACCTCCAATTCACTGTTCCCACAGACCATTCAATGTATTAGACATGTCCTGAAGGGCATGTTGTTGCACAAACGGGTCAAAATCCTTCATCACACTCCATATATCTTTCATAAATTGCATTTTGAACCCACTGTGTTGCCTGTATTGCACCCACCCTTTTCTCTTCTTCACCCACTTCTGATCGAATCACTACCACCTCTAATCGTGGCGTAGCCCAGAGTGAGGGCTAGAGGGAGGGAAAGATGGGGTTGGTGGCGCTTCCTGCTGATTGGATTAAGAAGGACTGGGAGAAATGTGATAAAACATATTTCACATGTTCAGTATTTTTGTACTAAGGGGAGTGTATGGGTTATCTTGATAGGCTTTATAACTGAGGAAGAGGCTAGCTTGGCGAGGGAAAGCAGTGGGCGGAGCCCTGTGGAATTTCAGAGTTTTTATTTAATTCCACTGAATTCTGCGTAGTTTATCTCTGTGAGCTCTGCCTACCTCTTGTTCCATTCTAACTATAATGACAGGAGTCAGGAAGGTTGGCAGGAGCCAGACCTCAGAGAATGTTACTATTGTCACAGGATGGGCCACATGGCCACCTGATGCCAGCTAAAACCATATCATGCATATGAGTCTATAGACATGGGCCAGTCACCTCAAAACCCCCATCCACAAAACCAAACACATGGGAAACCGAACCAACCATACACACAGCCTCAGGGAAGTCAGCCAGCTACAGCACCACCACAACACGGATCAGGTAGTTGGATAAACGCATGGCAACAGTGACAACATGCAGGGAACACAGCCAAGCAGGGACTGGGGCCAGAACAATGGCAGGGAGGAGTAACTGTCTAGGGAAGCAATGCCTTTGTGCAAACTGAGAAGTCAAATATGCGGAAAGTCAAAACCCCCAGTAGCAAACCAACCATTTTAATTCCCCCATCACAATTCACTCTACCAAAATTCAAAATAAAGACCGATAAGACCATATTTGACCTCTAAGCGTTTACTTGGTTTGGGATATTCAAGGCTGCTGGACATGTTTTGTCGATCAGGTATCCTCACTAGAGTCTACCAATCTGGGGCATGTGGGAGCATAGGCCCCACTCTTTACTGCTGATTAAGCGTGAGCGCAAAATCCGTTCCGCTCGCAGATTTCGCGGATTTTCGGTGAATCCGCAATCCGCGAACTCCCGCAAGTTTACCGAAAATCCACGAATCCGCGAGCGGCGGATTCGGGGGGCAAAAGTTCAAGCCTTCAAGCTTGAAGTTGTTGTTGTAACTATTTTAGGATGGCGTCGGCAAGCTGCCAGCCCCATCCTAAAATAGTTACTAAGTTAGCTTCAACAGGAAGCACTAATAGATAAAATAAAGCAGGTGCTCGAGCACCGCTTTATTTTATCTATTAGTGCTTCCTGATGAAGCTAATTTAGTAACTATTTTAGGATGACGCTGGCAGCTTGCCGGCACCATCCTAAAATAGTTACAGCCCAGGATGATGGATGGACACTTTGGACAGCTCACTCAAGGGACCCCTGCGCCCTTCGGGGCGATTGCATAGTAACATACACATGGCCGCTGGAACTAGTTGAAGCTCAAATTCTGTGACTCATTCATCAGCCCCAAAACCATTGTGAGCGTCGTCGAGTCTGGGCAGGTGTGCCGCCCTTCTTCCCATATCTACCTTCGAAAATCAGCTGGGATGCTGGATAGAGGCCTTTGTATCCTTGACTTTCACGAGCGCAATCCTCGTGCTGTTCCTGTGACCAAGAGCTTCTTTCTCTTGATCTGCTGCTCTGATCGGTCTCTGACCATTTATACACACAAGAGGCACTTGAGCTCGCACAGAAGACCCCGCCCATTTAAAAAATCCGCAAAATCCGCGAATCCGCAAATTCACGGATTTTGCGGATCCGCGAATCCGTAAATTCACGGATCGTGGATCCGCGAAATCCGCCCGTGCTTACTGCTGATCCCCCACGGTGGGGCTGGCTGACCATACACCAGGAGAGAGCAGTTTGACGAGGGGGAGCAGAGCGACTCCCGTCCAGTCCTTAAAAGCAGTCATCCAATCCCCGCACCCACAAGTCGATTGGGACGGGTTCAAATAAGGAAATCGAAAGGACTCCATTCTCAGGCCCCCAGGCCAGGACCAACATTTCTTCTTGGCATGTGGTTCCAGCTATGTCCCCAAAAGCTAACAGCCTAAGCCAATGGAGGGCGCCTTTAAGTTCCAAAATGTAGCTGTCCTATAGTGTCTTCAGCCAGGGCTCCCATACACTCAGGAAAGTGAACACCCCATCACCTTCACCACATAGGACCCGACAAGTTGCAAAGTGTGCGCCGAGTGAGTCGGGAGGAGAGGTCAACTATCCCAGTCCATCACCTTGATTGGAAGAATGTCATAACATTCGTGACTCCTGGTTCTCCAAGCACCAATGTTTTCTACTTCTTTCTCCCTCAAAATTTTCCAGGCTTCAAAAGCCTGCTCATCTGTACGTGCCCACCTGAATAGCAAAATCTGCATGCTGCCAGTTAAGGGGGCCCTGCCCACTGCTGGGAATTGCAGAACCAACTATTCTGGAAAAGAATGGTCTGAGGGAGAGGGGATGCCGGGGGAGGGGAAGGGAGTCCGCAAAGACCCATCACTGCTCCACATGGGATTAGGATTCGAGAATGTGCTTACTCCCTTATTGGGCATAGCAGTGAGACAGCACCCCAGGTCTTACACACACCAACTGAACGAGGCAGTAAGCCGAATCTTAGACACTGCTATATAGGAATCACACAGAGGCCACTGGACAGCTTTCTGACCACCTCCATTCTCACCTGTTACAGTGTGATAGCCAATTAACACATGATCTAGTGAAGTGACCAAAAGACAAACAGAAGGAACCTTAAAGCTAGCCCAAAAGGATGTTTCTGGACCAGACCCCACTCTGAGGGTCACGTTGCATGCCACATGCCAGGACTAGAGGGGTGTACATGTGACCTCAAGGCACATTCAATTGTCACCTGCATTCATTTGTGACACGCCCCAAGACAACAGCCAGGTCATGTTACGTTTGTTCTCTGTTACACGCAGAAGGTGCAGACAGCCTTTACTTGTCCCAAGAGGTAGCCCATGAAAAAGCAAAATGCCTTCTCCACTTATATCTATGTGGGATTAGGGCCAAGATACAACCCAACAGAGAAGAACCCCATAGCATAATAGTGAATCTGATCCGATATGAGACCAATCCCACAGCATTGTCTTTGTACCGAGCCTAGCAACATTCAAACAGAGCTAGATAGGATACGCAGGAGGGGCACCACAGGGGAGGGTGCTGTTTTGCCCCGATACTTTCCAGAAAAGGTTCTTAAAAGTATCTAATCTGCCACACCAATGCACAACCACATCCACTCCTGCCTCCATCTGTGGTCCCAGGGTAGCCCTTAGCATTTTCGGGGCTGTCTTCTTTAATAACAAATAGACCCCAGACATCCACCTCAATGATGAAAATGGAAATGAGTCTCGTAGGGGAGGATTAAACAACAGCATAGATACCCCATGTCAGAAAATCTGGGACACTCAGGTAAATAGATATACGTGGTTAGAAGGGAAGGGGCAACCTTTAATTCTACTGAAACGTACACTGTATTCTTAGTGTTTCAGAGGAAAAGGAACAATTCCACTAGAAACAAATGAGAAATGTGGTACAGTGCTGCACATCCCAGACATGCAATGGGGCACCTCCACGCTGATGGATATTTACTGGCAATGAGGCAAATTTGCTTACACTCAGTTTATCCCGGGATGGAGTGGCCTCTGCTCCCTTGTCACCATACACACTTCCACCATGGTTATTCCTGGAGAAGATCTGTCAGAATTGCAACAAAACCAGCTAAGAAAGAAGAAGACTCTTTCACTTCAGACTCAAGAGAAAACAACAGCTGAATCATTTGACTGGGCTCAATACAGACTTTCAGATGAAATCAGACTGTTTTCTGACACACAAATCAAAAACAGGGGGTCCATAGCCTTCTTCACAGTGCAGACTAAAGGGAACCTTGATGGTTAATGATAACCAGGTTAGAGATGCTCAAAATGATGATCAGCACTGAGCTCAGCCTTAATGCGAACAAGGAAAAACCGAGAGCCATCGACGTCATGGTGATGCAACATCGATATGTGTTGGACTTAATGACCGCAATGGAGGGAGGTGTGTGTTCCAAGATCAGTGCATCCTGCTGCAAGTTTTTCCCAGGTAAAGACCTGGATAACGGCACTCTGAATCTTGCCATTCAAGCATTGCACCGTTTACAGAAAGACATGCGTGAGGAAGGAGGTGTCCCAGAGCAGGCATGGTATTTAACCTGGTTTGCTGGCTCCACCCGTGGCTGACTGAACTGTGCACATCACTGTTGCCCATTATCATATTTTTATTGTTCTTGTGTTGTTTCCTATTGTAAAAATGCTGTCCTCAAATTTGATAGCATTCAAGTAAGTAGCAAAATAGGATTAGTCAAAACTGAAGAACAACATGTTCTCAATAATGCGACTGTCATGAAGTATGGGTTAGATAATGTAGTTGAAAATCGAACTAGAGTGGGGAATTTTGAGATTGATAAAAAACAATGCAGCTGCTTATAGTGGTACACTTGCATAAACACATGAAATTGCATCACTACTATCAAATTTGCCAGTCATGAACTCTCCATCAACTCGGACTCAGAAATATGTGATCAGGCAAGCTCTGCGACCTAGGCCCACGGTAACTGATTGACAGTTCACAGCTGGCTGACAAATGCGCGAACAGGAAACTCAGGCCCAACCCCTGGATAAGCGATGTGACAAAACAATGGTCTAGGAAAATTGGTCCTAATTAAGCACACTTGGCCAGAGAGGTGCCCGCATTCCAAAAACACCATAAAGTCAGATGCCCCATGGAGTTAGGAACAAGCAGCCAATCAGGACACAGCACACAGTACACGCAGTGATCACGTGCCCCTCATGCTGGACATCTGGACACATTACCCACTAGCCCACATTCTGTCCACGCAAGGTCATGGCCCATTTGCATTTTTTATCAGTTATCTTTTATTTACCACTCCACAGACAAGGCCCGTATTTTTCCTCCAAACAAGGATCGCCAGATGTACTTTTATGACACCCAAATCTGTATAAAACTCACTCCCGGTTGATTGTACTTTGAGACAGTCCTAACCCGTTTCTGTAATCTGTACTCCTGACTGAAGTGTTTAAAATTAAACCAAATGTTATTGTTTTGTCAAACGCCTTTTGTCAAAGCAAATAAAGTCTTTGGTGAAGGTAATGGCTCTCACTGCAATAATGTGCTCTATGATTCAGTAGTTGTGAACCAAGCCTTTTTGTATTTTTACTGGAATAGAGGCCTACTGGTCCACTGTTGGAACAGGCAGATCTGTTTGGTTGAAGGGATGCCTCCAGCCAGACAGAACTACTGCTCCAGTCAAGGACAGGTGATTACACTCACTGTATAACCCATGCTCACTGTAGGATGGGTCTGAGCAGTCAGGCTTTCTATAGAGACAATGTGTACAGAAAAGGTACAGCAGCCACATGCGATAAACACACTGAGTGTCACAAATGAGACTTGTCACAGGATGTATATAAAAACATTTATATTCAATACACACATTCAAACATTATAACATGAATATCACATACATTATGATATAAAACTAACTATGGGCGCAAAATACGTTCCGCTCACGGAATTTGGGGATTTTCGGCAACTTCTGTATCCGCAAATCTAGCGAAATTGCCAAAAAATCTGCAAATCTGCTCGAAGGCGGATTTTTTTTTTTTTTGCACATCCCGAGTTAAAGAGTAACGTTTTAATCAGCCCAAACAACTAGTGAGGACGGACTAGGCTAGGCAGGTGTGCTTCCTCCCTATATCTACCGCCTACATATAGATGTAAACCTTGATGGAGGTCTTTGCATCCACGAGTTTCTCGAGTGCAATCCCCGTAAACTTCCAGTGACCAGGAGGTTGCTTCCTTCTCATCTGCTGCTCTGATCGTTCTCCGACCCTTACAAGAGGCATGTGAACTCACATGGAAGCCCCACCCATTTGGCCCCGCCCCACACACACTAGGGTATGGAACGTCTTCCCTTATGCTTAGGGAGCCCTTGTGCGGGGACAGACGGGCATGACTGCGCGAGAGGTGCTTGTGCATCCGTGGGGTAGCTATTAGCGCTGGTGTGTGCTTGCTTGAGCGGCTGGGGTCAGTGTGTGTGTGTGTGTGTGTGTGTGTGCGAGTGGTCGTGGGAAGGGTAGTGACATGCCTGTGTGGAGGGAGGGGATGGGTGTGTGTGTGACTGGACCTACAGGCTGATGGACCCGTGCGTGTGTGCACGCGATTGTGAGGCGGGAGGTGTTGCTCTTGTGTGTGCGTGAGCGTAGCAACTAGACATGTGCATGCCCTGTGGTGCACACATTCAGAAAATGCTAGGTGAGCACAGACTTCCCCAAAATGTTCGTGCACAGGGAATACACTCAGGAGCGAGGGTTGTGCAAACGAGCTCGCCTGAGGAGACAGAGTAGAAACACCCAACTGTGCTCGCGCAGGCATAAGAGAAGATGTAGAGTAGACACAAGGGGTGGGATGTGAACTAAAATGAGAAATACTCCCCCACCTTCAATGGAAGTAGGGGGACATAACACGTGCACACTGAGAAAGCAGCACGCACACGTCAAGAATAAAAAGGGGCAACGCTAGGAGCTTACACTCAGAGACGAAGTGCGAAGCACTCGTGCCTGGATGGAGATCATGGGGTGGAGTGGAAAATCCGAGACCGCCGCAGAGACGGGCATAAGACAGCTGAACCCATGGGAATCTGCCTGCCCTGCCCGAGAATACAGTCCCAGCAGAATTCAGAGAGGAGCGTGCACAGTTATGGAGTAATGCCATTTCACGTTAACGTAGCGCCATGCAGCGCATAAATGCCAATGTGTGACCTCATAGTGCTTTAATGCTCCCAATCTGGATTCTGAAACATGCAAGCAGTTGTGCAGAGGCAAGACAGAGGGTACCACCACCAAACCTGAGTGCGTACACTCCCGGGGGCTACGAATATACCCACAGGCCCAGGTAGGAGCTGCTGAGAAGTATACGCACAGACGACAGACCCACAATCTAGCGTGTCTGCTCGCATCAAGACACTGTGCAACCAGACAGGTGGCATCGCAACATACCTTCAAGTACATAAGGGGCAGGGGACACGGCTCACACCATAGTGCCCCTCAAGGGCGAAGGAGACACTGCAATTCTTGGTGGGTGGCGGGTGGGGAGCAGCGGTACAGGGACAGCCTTGGGAAGAGTCGAGCCATGAGCCGAGCCATCAAAAGATGTAAAAAGGCAGCAATGGTCATGAAAAAGTATGAAAAAGGACCATCAAAATAAAAAAATGCATTTATTTCAAGTGTCTCTATTAAATACGAAATTATTTAAAGTAACTTTCTACAGAGACTGAAGAGCATACAGATCTAACCTCAAGTGTAACTCAGGAAAAACGGAAATCCTCCCTTTCGGTCAAGATAATTTCTTCTGCCCGAAACAGTGGTGGCCCCAAGATGCTGAGGTCCCGCCAAACACAATCAAATCAGCCCGCAACCTCGGGATTAGGTTTGATGAAGCCCTCTCTTTCAAGCAACAAGCAGGTACCGTGGCAGGGTCCTGCTTTAACATCATCAAGGGCTTAAGAAGGTTCTTCGACCTCCTTCCCCTGACGGCCAGGAAGACAATCGCTGTGGCCCTCATCACATCCCGCCTGGATTACTGCAATAGCATCTATGCAGGTTCCAATAAAAGCGTCCTGCACAAACTGCAGATGGTGCAGAATACCGCAGCCCGCCTAGTACTAAGGCTGCCCAGGAGGTCATCTGCCTCAGCAGCACTTAGAACCCTACACTGGCTGCCCATTCATAAGAGAGTACTATTTAAAATCCTGCTCATCACCTTCAGAGCCTACCACCAGTCGGGTCCCTCCTACCTGTCCCAAAGGTTTGGAAAATACACCCCCTCTCGTTCACTCAGGTCTTCCAACCTGAACCTACTGGTGGTCCCTAGATTCAGGCTCGCAACCAAAGGTGGCAAATCGCTAGGTTTTCTGGGAGCTAGAGCCTGGAACAAACTTCCCTCCCAGATGCGTCAGATCCCCTCTGAAATCCTATTTCGCAAGGCCCTCAAAACCTGGATTTTTAATGCGCCTGACACGTTGGTCCTAAAACTAATCTAACCTAACTCTCCTTATTTCTTTCTGTCAGCACTTTCCCTTTTCTTTTTCCAATGACACTCTCACCACTAGCGCCAAGATGCTCCTTGGAGTGTAAGCCGCGCTTTACAAAAACTACATCATATCATCATAACTGTGTACAGAGAGGTGTATGCAACCTCTTCCCTCCCTTTCCTCACTATGATGGACAGCTCACTCGAGCGACCTCGGCGCCTTTCGGCGCAGTGGCAGAATTAGTTACAGACACACATGGTCACATTGTGCAATTCTGCGTACTCAGATTTTCGCACAAACTGGCAGATTTTTTTGCAAATTTGCAGACCGCAAATCCGCAAAATTCACCCATACTTATATAAAACACATTTGAAAATATTACTAGCAGTACTAGGCCTACTCATATAGTTATGATATCAATAGTGTGCACACTGTGGACAATTCCTAATCTACTCTGTTCATCACCACCCCCTTTTCTAAATCGTTTTTGGCCACTATAGGTGTGGCAGGGTATACTCAGACATGAGTCCCTTTCTCACTGCTCCATCAGGATTCAAGCAAGCCGGGCCGAAGAAGGCTGAAATGCCAGAAACCGGTCCCTGGTAGCTTGTCTCCTTTCTGGTGAAGAATTGGCTTTGTAGTTTAGTCTGCCCTGTTCCCATGATGCACTGGGCCAGGGACAGACTGATTTGCATATAGCCAGGTTCTGAGCTGGGATGGGGCAGTGAGATAAATAACGGTGATGGATCAAGCCCTGATCTTTGGACTGGGTAAGAGTGGTCTGTTTAACTCAGACACTCTGTTCATCACCACCCCCTTTTCTAAATCGTTTTTGGCCACTATAGGTGTGGCAGGGTATACTCAGACATGAGTCCCTTTCTCACTGCTCCATCAGGATTCAAGCAAGCCGGGCCGAAGAAGGCTGAAATGCCAGAAACCGGTCCCTGGTAGCTTGTCTCCTTTCTGGTGAAGAATTGGCTTTGTAGTTTAGTCTGCCCTGTTCCCATGATGCACTGGGCCAGGGACAGACTGATTTGCATATAGCCAGGTTCTGAGCTGGGATGGGGCAGTGAGATAAATAACGGTGATGGATCAAGCCCTGATCTTTGGACTGGGTAAGAGTGGTCTGTTTAACTCAGACACTCTGTTCATCACCACCCCCTATTTGTAAATCGTTTTTGGCCACTATAGGTGTGGCAGGGTATACTCAGACATGAGTCCCTTTCTCACTGCTCCATCAGGATTCAAGCAAGCCGGGCCGAAGAAGGCTGAAATGCCAGAAACCGGTCCCCGGTAGCTTGTCTCCTTTCTGGTGAAGAATTGGCTTGGTAGTTTAGTCTGCCCTGTTCCCATGATGCACTGGGCCAGGGACAGACTGATTTGCATATAGCCAGGTTCTGAGCTGGGATGGGGCAGTGAGATAAATAACAGTGATGGATCAAGCCCTGATCTTTGGACTGGGTAAGAGTGGTCTGTTTAACTCAGACACTCTGTTCATCACCACCCCCTTTTTGTAAATCGTTTTTGGCCACTATAGGTGTGGCAGGGTATACTCAGACATGAGTCCCTTTCTCACTGCTCCATCAGGATTCAAGCAAGCCGGGCCGAAGAAGGCTGAAATGCCAGAAACCGGTCCCCGGTAGCTTGTCTCCTTTCTGGTGAAGAATTGGCTTGGTAGTTTAGTCTGCCCTGTTCCCATGATGCACTGGGCCAGGGACAGACTGATTTGCATATAGCCAGGTTCTGAGCTGGGATGGGGCAGTGAGATAAATAACGGTGATGGATCAAGCCCTGATCTTTGGACTGGGTAAGAGTGGTCTGTTTAACTCAGACACTCTGTTCATCACCACCCCCTTTTTGTAAATCGTTTTTGGCCACTATAGGTGTGGCAGGGTATACTCAGACATGAGTCCCTTTCTCACTGCTCCATCAGGATTCAAGCAAGCCGGGCCGAAGAAGGCTGAAATGCCAGAAACCGGTCCCCGGTAGCTTGTCTCCTTTCTGGTGAAGAATTGGCTTGGTAGTTTAGTCTGCCCTGTTCCCATGATGCACTGGGCCAGGGACAGACTGATTTGCATATAGCCAGGTTCTGAGCTGGGATGGGGCAGTGAGATAAATAACGGTGATGGATCAAGCCCTGATATTTGGACTGGGTAAGAGTGGTCTGTTTAACTCAGACACTCTGTTCATCACCACCCCCTTTTTGTAAATCGTTTTTGGCCACTATAGGTGTGGCAGGGTATACTCAGACATGAGTCCCTTTCTCACTGCTCCATCAGGATTCAAGCAAGCCGGGCCGAAGAAGGCTGAAATGCCAGAAACCGGTCCCCGGTAGCTTGTCTCCTTTCTGGTGAAGAATTGGCTTGGTAGTTTAGTCTGCCCTGTTCCCATGATGCACTGGGCCAGGGACAGACTGATTTGCATATAGCCAGGTTCTGAGCTGGGATGGGGCAGTGAGATAAATAACGGTGATGGATCAAGCCCTGATCTTTGGACTGGGTAAGAGTGGTCTGTTTAACTCAGACACTCTGTTCATCACCACCCCCTTTTTGTAAATCGTTTTTGGCCACTATAGGTGTGGCAGGGTATACTCAGACATGAGTCCCTTTCTCACTGCTCCATCAGGATTCAAGCAAGCCGGGCCGAAGAAGGCTGAAATGCCAGAAACCGGTCCCCGGTAGCTTGTCTCCTTTCTGGTGAAGAATTGGCTTGGTAGTTCAGTCTGCCCTGTTCCCATGATGCACTGGGCCAGGGACAGACTGATTTGCATATAGCCAGGTTCTGAGCTGGGATGGGGCAGTGAGATAAATAACGGTGATGGATCAAGCCCTGATCTTTGGACTGGGTAAGAGTGGTCTGTTTAACTCAGACACTCTGTTCATCACCACCCCCTTTTTGTAAATCGTTTTTGGCCACTATAGGGGTGGCAGGGTATACTCAGACATGAGTCCCTTTCTCACTGCTCCATCAGGATTCAAGCAAGCTGGGCCGAAGAAGGCTGAAATGCCAGAAACCGGTCCCCGGTAGCTTGTCTCCTTTCTGGTGAAGAATTGGCTTGGTAGTTTAGTCTGCCCTGTTCCCATGATGCACTGGGCCAGGGACAGACTGATTTGCATATAGCCAGGTTCTGAGCTGGGATGGGGCAGTGAGATAAATAACGGTGATGGATCAAGCCCTGATCTTTGGACTGGGTAAGAGTGGTCTGTATAACTCAGACACTCTGTTCATCACCACCCCCTTTTTGTAAATCGTTTTTGGCCACTATAGGTGTGGCAGGGTATACTCAGACATGAGTCCCTTTCTCACTGCTCCATCAGGATTCAAGCAAGCCGGTCCGAAGAAGGCTGAAATGCCAGAAACCGGTCCCCGGTAGCTTGTCTCCTTTCTGGTGAAGAATTGGCTTGGTAGTTTAGTCTGCCCTGTTCCCATGATGCACTGGGCCAGGGACAGACTGATTTGCATATAGCCAGGTTCTGAGCTGGGATGGGGCAGTGAGATAAATAACGGTGATGGATCAAGCCCTGATCTTTGGACTGGGTAAGAGTGGTCTGTTTAACTCAGACACTCTGTTCATCACCACCCCCTTTTTGTAAATCGTTTTTGGCCACTGTAGGTGTGGCAGGGTATACTCAGACATGAGTCCCTTTCTCACTGCTCCATCAGGATTCAAGCAAGCCGGGCCGAAGAAGGCTGAAATGCCAGAAACCGGTCCCCGGTAGCTTGTCTCCTTTCTGGTGAAGAATTGGCTTGGTAGTTTAGTCTGCCCTGTTCCCATGATGCACTGGGCCAGGGACAGACTGATTTGCATATAGCCAGGTTCTGAGCTGGGATGGGGCAGTGAGATAAATAACGGTGATGGATCAAGCCCTGATCTTTGGACTGGGTAAGAGTGGTCTGTTTAACTCAGACACTCTGTTCATCACCACCCCCTTTTTGTAAATCGTTTTTGGCCACTATAGGTGTGGCAGGGTATACTCAGACATGAGTCCCTTTCTCACTGCTCCATCAGGATTCAAGCAAGCCGGGCCGAAGAAGGCTGAAATGCCAGAAACCGGTCCCCGGTAGCTTGTCTCCTTTCTGGTGAAGAATTGGCTTGGTAGTTTAGTCTGCCCTGTTCCCATGATGCACTGGGCCAGGGACAGACTGATTTGCATATAGCCAGGTTCTGAGCTGGGATGGGGCAGTGAGATAAATAACGGTGATGGATCAAGCCCTGATATTTGGACTGGGTAAGAGTGGTCTGTTTAACTCAGACACTCTGTTCATCACCACCCCCTTTTTGTAAATCGTTTTTGGCCACTATAGGTGTGGCAGGGTATACTCAGACATGAGTCCCTTTCTCACTGCTCCATCAGGATTCAAGCAAGCCGGGCCGAAGAAGGCTGAAATGCCAGAAACCGGTCCCCGGTAGCTTGTCTCCTTTCTGGTGAAGAATTGGCTTGGTAGTTTAGTCTGCCCTGTTCCCATGATGCACTGGGCCAGGGACAGACTGATTTGCATATAGCCAGGTTCTGAGCTGGGATGGGGCAGTGAGATAAATAACGGTGATGGATCAAGCCCTGATCTTTGGACTGGGTAAGAGTGGTCTGTTTAACTCAGACACTCTGTTCATCACCACCCCCTTTTTGTAAATCGTTTTTGGCCACTATAGGTGTGGCAGGGTATACTCAGACATGAGTCCCTTTCTCACTGCTCCATCAGGATTCAAGCAAGCCGGGCCGAAGAAGGCTGAAATGCCAGAAACCGGTCCCCGGTAGCTTGTCTCCTTTCTGGTGAAGAATTGGCTTGGTAGTTTAGTCTGCCCTGTTCCCATGATGCACTGGGCCAGGAACAGACTGATTTGCATATAGCCAGGTTCTGAGCTGGGATGGGGCAGTGAGATAAATAACGGTGATGGATCAAGCCCTGATCTTTGGACTGGGTAAGAGTGGTCTGTTTAACTCAGACACTCTGTTCATCACCACCCCCTTTTTGTAAATCGTTTTTGGCCACTATAGGTGTGGCAGGGTATACTCAGACATGAGTCCCTTTCTCACTGCTCCATCAGGATTCAAGCAAGCCGGGCCGAAGAAGGCTGAAATGCCAGAAACCGGTCCCCGGTAGCTTGTCTCCTTTCTGGTGAAGAATTGGCTTGGTAGTTCAGTCTGCCCTGTTCCCATGATGCACTGGGCCAGGGACAGACTGATTTGCATATAGCCAGGTTCTGAGCTGGGATGGGGCAGTGAGATAAATAACGGTGATGGATCAAGCCCTGATCTTTGGACTGGGTAAGAGTGGTCTGTTTAACTCAGACACTCTGTTCATCACCACCCCCTTTTTGTAAATCGTTTTTGGCCACTGTAGGTGTGGCAGGGTATACTCAGACATGAGTCCCTTTCTCACTGCTCCATCAGGATTCAAGCAAGCCGGGCCGAAGAAGGCTGAAATGCCAGAAACCGGTCCCCGGTAGCTTGTCTCCTTTCTGGTGAAGAATTGGCTTGGTAGTTTAGTCTGCCCTGTTCCCATGATGCACTGGGCCAGGGACAGACTGATTTGCATATAGCCAGGTTCTGAGCTGGGATGGGGCAGTGAGATAAATAACGGTGATGGATCAAGCCCTGATCTTTGGACTGGGTAAGAGTGGTCTGTTTAACTCAGACACTCTGTTCATCACCACCCCCTTTTTGTAAATCGTTTTTGGCCACTATAGGTGTGGCAGGGTATACTCAGACATGAGTCCCTTTCTCACTGCTCCATCAGGATTCAAGCAAGCCGGGCCGAAGAAGGCTGAAATGCCAGAAACCGGTCCCCGGTAGCTTGTCTCCTTTCTGGTGAAGAATTGGCTTGGTAGTTTAGTCTGCCCTGTTCCCATGATGCACTGGGCCAGGGACAGACTGATTTGCATATAGCCAGGTTCTGAGCTGGGATGGGGCAGTGAGATAAATAACGGTGATGGATCAAGCCCTGATATTTGGACTGGGTAAGAGTGGTCTGTTTAACTCAGACACTCTGTTCATCACCACCCCCTTTTTGTAAATCGTTTTTGGCCACTATAGGTGTGGCAGGGTATACTCAGACATGAGTCCCTTTCTCACTGCTCCATCAGGATTCAAGCAAGCCGGGCCGAAGAAGGCTGAAATGCCAGAAACCGGTCCCCGGTAGCTTGTCTCCTTTCTGGTGAAGAATTGGCTTGGTAGTTTAGTCTGCCCTGTTCCCATGATGCACTGGGCCAGGGACAGACTGATTTGCATATAGCCAGGTTCTGAGCTGGGATGGGGCAGTGAGATAAATAACGGTGATGGATCAAGCCCTGATCTTTGGACTGGGTAAGAGTGGTCTGTTTAACTCAGACACTCTGTTCATCACCACCCCCTTTTTGTAAATCGTTTTTGGCCACTATAGGTGTGGCAGGGTATACTCAGACATGAGTCCCTTTCTCACTGCTCCATCAGGATTCAAGCAAGCCGGGCCGAAGAAGGCTGAAATGCCAGAAACCGGTCCCCGGTAGCTTGTCTCCTTTCTGGTGAAGAATTGGCTTGGTAGTTTAGTCTGCCCTGTTCCCATGATGCACTGGGCCAGGAACAGACTGATTTGCATATAGCCAGGTTCTGAGCTGGGATGGGGCAGTGAGATAAATAACGGTGATGGATCAAGCCCTGATCTTTGGACTGGGTAAGAGTGGTCTGTTTAACTCAGACACTCTGTTCATCACCACCCCCTTTTTGTAAATCGTTTTTGGCCACTATAGGTGTGGCAGGGTATACTCAGACATGAGTCCCTTTCTCACTGCTCCATCAGGATTCAAGCAAGCCGGGCCGAAGAAGGCTGAAATGCCAGAAACCGGTCCCCGGTAGCTTGTCTCCTTTCTGGTGAAGAATTGGCTTGGTAGTTCAGTCTGCCCTGTTCCCATGATGCACTGGGCCAGGGACAGACTGATTTGCATATAGCCAGGTTCTGAGCTGGGATGGGGCAGTGAGATAAATAACGGTGATGGATCAAGCCCTGATCTTTGGACTGGGTAAGAGTGGTCTGTTTAACTCAGACACTCTGTTCATCACCACCCCCTTTTTGTAAATCGTTTTTGGCCACTATAGGGGTGGCAGGGTATACTCAGACATGAGTCCCTTTCTCACTGCTCCATCAGGATTCAAGCAAGCCGGGCCGAAGAAGGCTGAAATGCCAGAAACCGGTCCCCGGTAGCTTGTCTCCTTTCTGGTGAAGAATTGGCTTGGTAGTTTAGTCTGCCCTGTTCCCATGATGCACTGGGCCAGGGACAGACTGATTTGCATATAGCCAGGTTCTGAGCTGGGATGGGGCAGTGAGATAAATAACGGTGATGGATCAAGCCCTGATCTTTGGACTGGGTAAGAGTGGTCTGTATAACTCAGACACTCTGTTCATCACCACCCCCTTTTTGTAAATCGTTTTTGGCCACTATAGGTGTGGCAGGGTATACTCAGACATGAGTCCCTTTCTCACTGCTCCATCAGGATTCAAGCAAGCCGGTCCGAAGAAGGCTGAAATGCCAGAAACCGGTCCCCGGTAGCTTGTCTCCTTTCTGGTGAAGAATTGGCTTGGTAGTTTAGTCTGCCCTGTTCCCATGATGCACTGGGCCAGGGACAGACTGATTTGCATATAGCCAGGTTCTGAGCTGGGATGGGGCAGTGAGATAAATAACGGTGATGGATCAAGCCCTGATCTTTGGACTGGGTAAGAGTGGTCTGTTTAACTCAGACACTCTGTTCATCACCACCCCCTTTTTGTAAATCGTTTTTGGCCACTGTAGGTGTGGCAGGGTATACTCAGACATGAGTCCCTTTCTCACTGCTCCATCAGGATTCAAGCAAGCCGGGCCGAAGAAGGCTGAAATGCCAGAAACCGGTCCCCGGTAGCTTGTCTCCTTTCTGGTGAAGAATTGGCTTGGTAGTTTAGTCTGCCCTGTTCCCATGATGCACTGGGCCAGGGACAGACTGATTTGCATATAGCCAGGTTCTGAGCTGGGATGGGGCAGTGAGATAAATAACGGTGATGGATCAAGCCCTGATCTTTGGACTGGGTAAGAGTGGTCTGTTTAACTCAGACACTCTGTTCATCACCACCCCCTTTTTGTAAATCGTTTTTGGCCACTATAGGTGTGGCAGGGTATACTCAGACATGAGTCCCTTTCTCACTGCTCCATCAGGATTCAAGCAAGCCGGGCCGAAGAAGGCTGAAATGCCAGAAACCGGTCCCCGGTAGCTTGTCTCCTTTCTGGTGAAGAATTGGCTTGGTAGTTTAGTCTGCCCTGTTCCCATGATGCACTGGGCCAGGGACAGACTGATTTGCATATAGCCAGGTTCTGAGCTGGGATGGGGCAGTGAGATAAATAACGGTGATGGATCAAGCCCTGATCTTTGGACTGGGTAAGAGTGGTCTGTTTAACTCAGACACTCTGTTCATCACCACCCCCTTTTTGTAAATCACTATTGTGGAGAAAGCGGGCCTCACTTTTATTTCGTACGCTGATGACACTCAAATTATTTTTTATCTTTCTTCTGTGGAAGTTGGCAGCATTTCAGTCCTTAAACAGGGACTGATTAAAGTCTCAGAATGGATGCGTAACAACTTTCTAAAGACCGTGGTTGTCATCCTGGGCAAAGGTAGGAACTCATGGGGCCATCAACATTGGCCTAAAGAAATGGATTATTTTCCCCAACCTGTTGCCCAGGTTCGCAACTGTGGATTTCTCATTGATGAGAATCTCTCTTACGGCAGCACGTAGTAAAAGTGGCCTCTCCTTGTTTCACTATTTTAAGATGGCTCGACAAAATTCTTTGGATGCTACCTGTTTCCACACAAAGGACGGTTGTCCAGGCCTTAGTTGTTTCATGCCTGGACTACGGTAACGTTCTTTATTTAGGAGCTCATCAAGAAACTCTTAGAAAGCTTCAGGTTGTGCAGAATGCGGCTGCATGACTCATATGCCATGTTCCGCAGAGAGTCTCCATTTCTCAGTCACTTCTTGACCTTCACTGGCTCAGGATCGCCAGCAGAATTAGGTTTAAGGCCCTCTGCTATATTTTCAAGATCAAACAAGGCACGGCTCCTGTACACCTACAGGAACTTATCCAATGTTATCACTCTACTCGTCCTCTTAGATCCTTGTGTAAAGGTGATTTTGTCATTCCTAGATTTAGGCTGGTGAAAATGTGTAGCTGCTCGTTCTCCCACTTAGGCCCTAATTTTTGGAATACCCTGCCCACTGCACAGAAAACTGAAACCACCTATCTCCACTTCCGTAAAGGACTCAAGACATGGCTCTTTCGGCAATGATTTATGTTTGTTCTCTTTTCTTCTTTTAATTTGTCCCTTGGCGCCGGGAACCCCACTGTGGGTAGCTGTGCGCCTTACAAGTTAAATAAATAAATAAATAAATAACCTCCCAATTGAGAGAGAGCACCCTTATGTGGTGCACAATATCAAAATTATGTACATACACAAAACAGAATACTTTTTAGCAGAACCGCAGGCTGGAGTCGTGCAGGAGAACCCAACATCAAATATATTGTGCTTTTGGCATACAATTAACAAATGCGGCAGCACCGCTGCTCAGTGTCATGAATTATTGCGGGGATTCTGCTCATACACAGAACTGTGCACAGAGACACAGGACCTCAGTGAATTGTGGTGAACCAAAAAACTCACCTCAGTACCCAGAACCCCTAACTGACTCGCATCAGTGTCTCATTAGCTCTCCATCCTATAGTTAAGCTACCAATGATTAGATAACCCAGAATATGCGACTTAGGGTACTCTCGGGAATGGTGAGAATCAAGAACACTCTTTCATTTTTATTCTCATACCAGTCCACAACATGAGTAATTAGAGACATGGAAAAGTTTAACAAGTTTATTTTAACGACGTGCTCTACGATGCAGTATTTTTGCTAACATAAGCAGGCATATGATTAAAAATAATACGATCAGCATTGTTACAGTTCCATAAAACACAAATTGAGAAATCATATATAATAATGATAGTGGAAACAGGTCCTATAGCGCCTTGGGAACCACCCTCCCCTGCTAGGAACTAGGTTTTATAATAATAATAATAGAAGGTCTCCTAGGCTTGAATGGGGAACCCCAGAAGTGAATCACATCAGGATCAGCAGAGCTCTCTCTCTCTCTGGAAAAGGATTTCCTCCAAGTGCCCATATTATGCATGCAGTGCAATATTAAAGGCACTAGAATTTCAGTTAGCTGCAGCTGTGTTCATGTTTTGTCTACAGCGTGGGCCGATCAACCTGAATAACAGCATACATTGTTATGGTGACCTTGAAGGCTTCTGTACGCAGTGTACAGACTAAGGTCGCGATGTAAGTCTAGGGATGTTAAAAACAAGCCATACTCATGTGAGGAAAATTCAAGCAGTTAAAAGCTGCAAAGTGGCAAAATGGCGTTTAACTTCTAATAAGCTTATGCTAACATTGCAATGTGTGCAATCAAGGCCCTTTCATCACTACACCCTCCCCTGATCAGAAAATGTACAAGAAGGGAGGCGATTTAGGAATGCAGAGTTCAAGTTCGAGTGAGACAGAACCAAGTTCAAAATCTGCCAAACTGGATGATTGGAAGTAATATGTTCGAAGTAGTAAGAAAAAAAATTAAAAAACAATAAGGGGCCTGATGGAAATTGCAAAAAATAGTACAAAATTTGTTGAATACAGTACGCATTGAAGCCGGACATATGCCAATTCAATCCAACAGCGTATAGGCACAGTACGTTGCAACTGCCTCTAAGAGGAAGTCATTGTTATCATTAGAAAACATTTCTGCCATCCAATTCAATAAAGTGAAGGAACACACACGTTTTTCGATAGCTGGAGCCTCTAGCACCATCGGACCACAACTCCGTGCTCCACTGCACAGGCCATAATCCAGAGAACAGAACATTTCGACTCATGAACTACTAAGGGACTCATTAGTTGATCATAATCTGGGTTAGGAGACACCATAAAGCAAAGACACAAATCCAAAGCCTATTCAAAACAGCAATCCAGGCAATGGAAAACAGACTGCATGCATGTAAAGTAAGAGAACCGGAAAGATAATCCATATGCCACACTCAAGGTAGCCAGAGGTAGCGTTCCATAGTATTCAAGCATCTGGTTGTGAAGCTGAAGCAGCCGGGGCAGGTTGTCTTGTGACACAGGCTATGCAGCCATTTTTGAGCAAGCAAATTAACAGCAGTACACCCCCAGCCAAGGCAAGAATTAATGGTAAACCGCCGAAGAGGCTGGAAAAAATAGAATGAAAAAATGCTGGTATCACACCAAATATAGTTTGGAATGAAGTCACAAGGCCAGAACTTACTACTTTAAAAAATGTCCCAAGCCCATGGTCGATGAGGCATTGAATATAGTGTGAATGAAAGCTCCGAAATGCAGTGGAAGATCAGTACTTAAAAGCGCATGCACCTCGGTGCGGGTGTTTGTCACATGAAGGACAAATGCTTCACGGGGTGAAGTAAGGACAACTTCTTTTTGTGACAATAGAGCCCTTATTCGACTCATCTTGTTGAACTTTGCTTTCAAGGTCGGAATGGGAGGCAATGACAATGATTGTCACAGGTTAGACCCCGCCTCAGGGACTGGCCCAGAGTCCTGCCTACACTGTGGCCATACTTTCCTTTGGTCACAGATTATTCCCAGACCTGCATTAAATGATACTTTTAAAGGAGGTCTTCTTAATGCTAGGTCTCTACCTAGACACGCCCGGCATGTCTTCGATCTATTGGTTGAGGACAACTTGGACTGTTTATTTATTACGGAGACATGGCTAAATCCGTGCTGTGTCCCAGATATGGTACACTCCTTGCCACCAGGTTTCAGTATGCAAAGGAGAGACAGAGGAGGAGATAAACGAGGAGGAGGAATAGCTAAAATTCACAAGGAGGCATATATAAGTTCGGTGATTGAACTCCCTGAATTAAAGGAGGCGGAGGGGATGGGTTTTTGCATTAAAATCAGCGAGACCATGACATTTGCGGGGGGCCCTCATTTACCGACCACCTGGTACATGTAAAGACTTCCTGGAAAATATAGGAGAGGCACTGAGTCCTCTGGTGCTCAGATACTCCAACTTTACACTATTGGGAGATGTGAATATACACTTGGAGTCTACCACCGATACCGCAGCTGTCTCTTTTAAAGAATTAATGGAAGTCCTCGGACTAGAGATTGGGACAGTTCAAGCTACCCATGACGCAGGTCATGCCCTTGACTGCATAGCTACCAATCTGCAATCGCTTAAGACAAATTTCCCAATACCTCAAACATGGACAGACCATGCTCTAGTACCATTCATGTTCCCCATTCAGAGCCCTAAGGAATGTAACAATAAGGTTAAGTACGACCAGGCTGACCTACAAGAATGGAGGGCCTTAATGGCAAATCCAAATCTGATTGAGATGGCTAGAGATTGTAAGCCTACCGGGTCAGGCTCAGGGTTTTCAGACCCCAGCACTTTCAGAGAATGGATGGTTGAATTAAAAAATATGACAGGGCGGCCAAACAGGACTCGAAAACAGAATACTAAGAAAAAATCAGCTCCATGGTACAATCAAGAATTAAAAATAGCACAGGGGGAGCTCAGTAGAGCAGAAAGCAGATGGAGAAAAAACTATAGCACGGAAGAGCGGGGTAAATATAAAAGGGCTATAAGCACCTACCATGCGCGAATTAAATCAACAAAAAGGAAATTCTACGAATCTGCCATAGTTGCTGCAAAAAACAAACAAAAATGTATTTTTAACATTGTAAATGATTTTAATAAACCCACATTTTTAACACAGGAAATTCCACCCTCAAAAGACCTCTGCGAAAATATAGCTGATTATTTTGAGGACAAAGTACAGGGTCTAACCAAAGATTTTGAAATTACCTCTCTGGAACCCAGTAGAGAAGGTGGAAGTGCTGATGAAATTGTGAACCAGTTAGCAACATTCCGCCCAATTAGCCTGGAAGAAACAAGGCAGTCAATCTTAACCACAAAATCTGGGTCCCCATTTGACCCCTGTCCCATAAGACTTCTGCATCTCATGGTAGATGAAGTAAACCCTATGATTAACGAAATCGTAAATCATTCACTTTCCACGGCCAATGTGCCACTGGAATGGAAACTTGCGGCAGTGAAACCCCTACAGAAAAAACCCCTTCCTGACCCTGCGACTCTTTCCAATCTGCGACCTATCTCACTTCTCCCAGCATTATGTAAGATCGCTGAATCACTGGTTAACAAACAGCTGACCATGTTCTTAGAAGTCAACGAGATATGGCATCCCAATCAGGCGGGGTTTAGAGCCCATCATTCAACAGAATCGTCTCTACTGTACACGACAGACACCATTCGTACTGCCCTAGACCAAGGAAAGAAGGCCGTCCTGATTTTATTAGACCTGTCGGCGGCCTTCGACACGGTCTCTCATGCCATCCTATTAGATCGGCTAAAAACATCGGGCGTGAAGGGGACGGTACTAGAGTGGTTGGAAAACTACCTAAGGGACAGGAGACAGGTGATAACCCTGGGGGAATTTACCTCCACGGAAAAACATCAGACGATGGGAGTACCCCAGGGGTCCAGCCTCAGCCCGACATTATTCAATGTCTACACTGCGCCTCTGATTAAACTAATATCATCTTTTGGCATAGAGGTAGTAGCATATGCCGATGATACGCAGTTAATACTGGTTACGGATAGGGACAACCAGTCATGGGAAGAAACATTCAAGGAATGTTTAACTGCCACCTTTGATTGGATGCAGAAGAATCACCTAAAATGTAATACAGGAAAAACAGAGATCATTCCGCTAGGCCCAAATAATGACTTTATTCCCAGGCAATGGTGGCCAGAAAGGGCAGAAATACCGCCTCATACAACCATAGTTGCTCGGAACCTGGGGGTCACGTTTGATTCCAATCTCGCCTTCAAGCAGCAGGCAATAAAAGTGGCAGGAATGTGCTTTGGCTTAATCAAAAGCCTGAGGAAATTCTTTGATTTACTCCCTTTGGAGGCGAGGAAAACTGTTGCAGTAGCGTTGGTAACGTCGCGCTTAGATTATTGCAACAGTTTGTATGCTGGCACAAATAAAGAAGTAACTTACAGGCTTCAGCTAGTGCAACGCGCTGCTGCCAGATTGGTGCTAAAATGGCCAAAAAGATCGTCAGCCTCAGGGGCATTAAAAGCTCTTCATTGGCTTCCCATTGTAAAAAGGATCCTGTTCAAGGTTTTGATTATAACATTTCGAGCAATGCACAAAACAGGACCATTATATCTACAGAAAAAATTCAAGAGATACTGCCCAACCAAAAACCTACGATCATCAAATTGCAATACTCTGGTGATTCCTAGGTTTCGTTTAAAAACCCGTGGAGGAAAGTCCCTGGCAGTACTGGGTGCAAAGGCCTGGAATACTCTGCCTCTTGCCCTGAGAACTCTGGATAAAGAAACAGAGTTCCGCAAAGAATTAAAAACTTGGATATTTAAACTGCAAGATAGCATGGCCAGAACTCTAGTTTGATGCTTGCCTCTGTTTTTGGTCCAACTCTGAGTCACTTTGTCATCTGGTAATTTGCCGGAGGTAGCGCCTAGATGCTCCATTGGAGCGATTGCTGCGCGATATAAATAAAATTTTACATTACATTACATTACAAGGCCAGATGGACACATCGAGCTTCCCATGCGGGGGCAGAAAAAGCTAATTTTTACAGCAAACTACATGTTGCGAGACAGTCACAATGTACAGAATCCCTGCCAGCATACCACAGCAATCTTCATTATTTAAAAGTAAATAGCTACCGTTAGCTAGTAACATGAAAGTTGAAGTTATAGCTGGGACTGGATTACCCATTAAAATGCGGGCTATGTTCCTGCAAACTAGTGAGTGATCAGGTGTAGAAGTGCACTCTTTGCCCTTTAAATAAACTTCTTTACCCTCCCTCAGGCATCTATAGGTAAATGGCAGAGACCAAACTTCATGGAGCGACGCGCTTCCCAGTGGTTCATATCTGCCTATTGCATAATGTTTCATGCATTAACTGAATTTAAACAGGGGAGAGGGCAGTGTTATTAACCCATGAATAAGCCATACAGCTGAATTAAATTCGGCCACAGAAAAAGGTAAAGGTTCCAACTTTTCAATATGAAAAAGTGAATATGCATTGTCCTTCATATGCATAAACTGTTGTTCTTCAGTCAAATTAAATGGTAAAAATCTAGAAGAGATATTCATGTAGTCCCAAGGCACTTTCCCAGGAGTAAGTCAAGTCTAAGCAAACTGTATAATGGAACGTAATTGATTTTGACCATGGTACAAAACAGACACGTCATCCTGCACAATATCAACAACAGATAAAACAATATTATCCAATGTGTATATTCGGGAAAAAGGGTGTTAATGCTAATATCAACAACTGCAAGCACTTTTTCAAAATAAGTTTGATCAATAGCTCTTAATCTTGAAGCAGCTTCAATTTGAGACAGTTTCCAAACTTTGTTGTAAATAGCATACATCCATCGTTTTGACCTGCCTCCCACAGGACCTTTAACAAAGTCATTCAAATCAACATCCTCAGTAAATTTGGACAAATGAAGTTTAACTGACGCTAAAGTGGAATGTTTAAGCCAGTTCTGACATAATTTGCCCACTTAATAGGTAGTAACAGAATGGGCGTATTAAAAACGGGGATCCACCCTAACCTGTGTGTAGCCAGGGGTCAAACTCAGAAAACGATATAGGCATGAATCTGAACTTTTTTGCCATACTATCCAACCTTGGGGATCCAAGCTGGAAATATTAAATGAGGAATTTATTAATAGGGATTGCAATTCATCAATGGACATATCGGTTTGATTGTACCATGTAGGGTATTCTCCCCAACCAGGAATGGAAGGGGCATTTCATTTTTTAGATGTAGACAATCCAAAGTAAGTAGTTTGTGAAATAGTCAAATTCAAAAACAACATATGGTTCAGGATGAGACATGCACGATGCAAAGCCTCAGTGCTTTGCACTTGCCAGCTTTTAAAACCCTAAACAGATTTTAAGATCAATAGTATCTTTCCACACACAGGAAGTTCACCCACAGGTCTCAAAACATAAAAGGAGTCACGCAGTCTCTTGTCCCACTCTCGGAGATACTCCTTCAACCCAGTCAATCTCTTGCTATTATTTGGTGCCAAGATGACTTTCAGAGCGGCGCCAGGTGTGGATAGGGCAGTTGGTCTGTCACAATGAGGGTCAAAATGAGAACAACTGCTGAATGGGGAATAACACAGGGGAGCCTCTTAATAGGATGAAGTGCCCCAATCAGTTTACGATGATCCGGGTCAGGCCCACGCAATCTGGGCACAACACCTGGTGCGCCTTGGTATGAGCCACACCAGATACTTCAGAATTCGAACAATATGATCTGCAAATTTTGAACCTCCCTGAAAAGGAGGCACAATGATCAGAGCATGTTGAGATGGGTTGCACCAGGCGATTCTAATCCCACACAGAGAAGAGATGCAATTCCTTACCTACCTGGAAATAAGGCACAACGTCCAGTGCTTGATGATACCGGTTACACCAGGCGAGTCCGGTCACGCACACACAGGCACAAATTCAGCAAAACCACATGAGGTAGAATGAGGCACTACTATGGGCACATCCCCATCTCGGAGGGTTGCACCCTGTGAATCGAATACTGCACACAATGAGCATGCAGTCGGCATGTCACATGAGAGAGATGCAGCATGATTGATGAAACGGGCCACCCGGGGTGCCGTAACCGGCGAGTCTGCCCTCCACCACCTAGACACTAACCACATGCCTTAAATGCGGAAAGATTTCTTGGGCTCTGCTCTAGACAATCTGGTCTCAGACACAAGTCTTAGTTCCACGCTCACACCACGCTACCAGTTGGGATTCAGTAGCTGGGATGGGTACTTGAGAGGGGACCCCTCCCCAGATGTCACAGGTAGATGGTATAGTTCCCTCGTGGGAGATCTTAATCTTTAGTGGGGCCATGATCTGGCCCCTAGAGACTAAGGCCCTGATTTTGATGTCGGTCAGAAAGCCTCTGACCTGCTGTCGGAGGCTTTCTGACCGACATCTTCGGTTTCAATTCCGACCACCGTATTACGAATATGGCGGTCAGAATTGAAACCGGTCGGTCATTACGGCTGGCTTCCGAAGGGCTCAAGGAGCCTTTTGGCCAGTTAAAAACGGTATGTAATACCATAGAGACGATGTTGCTGCCTTCGGGATAATTATATCAGTTTCCCAAAGGCTTTTCATGTTGGGCTTTCTGACATGAAAAGCCTGTCGGATAGCGACTTTGGGGGCCCTTAGCAGGGCCCTCTTGCAATAGTGGCCTTTGGTTGGGGGCCTACAGGCAAATTTGGTGCCCCCTGTCAATCCCTGCACTGAGTGGCAGGCACCATTCGGCCCTCAAAGGCAGAGGTCTGCTGTTCTCGTGGGATGTGGGATGCCCATGGTTTATGGCCGTCACTGGGGGGATGCACTCATCAGGGGTATTAAGTGCTATATAAATTCAATTACAATGCAATTACATACAGATGTGCTTCCTCTGACTCCTGGTGTCCACTGGAGCCAGGCACCATGGTCCCCAATACACTTGGAGCTTAGAAATGTCCATATAATTTGTAAGT
This sequence comes from Lissotriton vulgaris, assembly GCF_964263255.1. Classification (NCBI taxonomy): domain Eukaryota; kingdom Metazoa; phylum Chordata; class Amphibia; order Caudata; family Salamandridae; genus Lissotriton; species Lissotriton vulgaris. Next base: position 551,141,917 of record NC_141697.1, read on the forward strand.
GGCATTTCTAAGTGAGTTATGTAAAAAAAAACCTTTACCAATGGAAATGGTTTGACACTGCAAATACATTGATATGAAACATCCTGAGGCTGATCCACTGCAATCCACTACTGCAGTCCAAAGTAATGTCAACCACCTTCCCATATTAACCTACAGGAAGAACAGGCATCATAGGTAGTGAAGACACGCATAGGTATTCATCACTACCTGCGTGCATGTGCAATAGTGCGCACACCGACCTGCGATGGTAGGTGGGACACATAGTTGCCGGCACCAGGGGTGCAAGTGCACCCACTTGAGTCTGCACAGCAGACTGGACAGGGGTTAAACTAGTACATTTATTTGGGTGTACGCACAAGCCTGTGTTGGCAGGCAGCACGCGCAATCATGAGCACCATAGGTGCAGGTTCACACTTACAGCAGCCTACAATGGCAGGCTGCTCATGCGTTTACTCATGAAAGATACCAGTGCACCCCTATGGGTCTTAAATGGCAGATCAGCAAGTGTTTTAGGACGCTGAATCAATGCCTCTTCCCAATATGGATAGGAAGGACTTGTGCACTTTCACACAACAAGGAAAGGCCAGGCACACCACTTACCTAGGCCCTAGCACATTTAACCCCTTCACTGCTGGGGTTATTCCCCCGCTGTGCAGGGGGGGAGGGGGGCGCGCACAGGGCCCGCATGCTCATGACGAGCTCAGCTCGTCATGAGCTACGGCCCTCCGGTGCTTATGACAAGCTGAGCTCGTCACAGGTGCATTGGCTCCCGTGGAACGCTCAGCACAGCAGGGGAATTCTCCCCGCACCTGAGCATTCCACGGGCCATGACGAGCTGAGATCGTCATGAGCACCGGAGCACCATGGCTCATGAAGAGCTCAGCTCGTCATGAGCAGCGAAGGTGCTAAGTGCAGGTGTGTGCACGCCACCCTGCCAAGACCAGCCAGACATGGGTAGACCTCCTTACAGGTGCAATTGAGCACTCCACGCCAGCGACAGTCGACCAAGCGCCATGTCACTAGCACCATAAATGCAACAGCACTGAGACAGACCTGCACTGGCAGGTCTGACCCTGAGGTATGAACACCAGAGATGAAGGTATATGCTCACCAGCCTGCAAAGGCAGGCCAAGCCCCTATCCAAAAGGCCATAGGTGCCAGGGCACAGCATCTAATTTAATTAATTTCATTGTTTGATTATTTAAAATCATAAAATATATACTTATAAAAAAACAAAGACAGATACATATTTGAAATGTACCTTTAAGGATAAAAACGTGTTCATTATTCGGATTAGGAATTCCACGTTTAAAAAGGTAAACAAGTCATCACAATATATCTCTGATTAAAATCTAATTATAGACTCTAACTTCCCTTTTACCGATACCGGTACTTGAAACAGTGCAAGTCTTATTGTGCAATTTTACTGTTGAGCATGTCCCATTTGTTCACTTTAATAATAGTTCTGTGAGTTTCCTTTGCAGGAATACTGATGTCTAAACACCAGAGTTTAGTTTCTTTTTTGCCATTAATATAACTTTTGCAAAAGCAGAGTTCAGAACTATATCTGTTGATTGAAGACATCTAATAAGTGCATGTCTACAGGAACAAATTCCGCAAGTGCTAAATGTCAGCGTCCAGCCTGCAACGGCAGGTGGGACACCTATTCCAAACAACATCAGGGCCGGTGCATACACTCCAGTCTGCGATTGCAGACCAGCCATGTTTTGGAACATCATGTCAGCGTCTCTTCCTAATCTGTGTAGGAATCTGCATGCACTTCCACATTGTCTTGACAGTGAGTGTTAGACGGGGACCCGGAGGGTCGGCCGAGTACAGGGGGGAGAGGCCTCTGGTGAGGACCTTCTCCGGTGATCGTACAGACAAGTAACTTCCCCCCCACAGATGGACACCACACAAAGATGAGTTCTGCACACTTTATATAGAAATCTTGAGGTAAGGTGATAAACGATACAGCGGGACCAGGATACGAAGATCCTGCCAATTCTAGTCTCTTTGGGGAAAAGGGGTAGCGGGACAGTCTTAGTACCGGTCCGGTACGGGAGCAGTAGGAGATGGAGCTCACAATCCTCGAGCTGGAGAGTTCGTAAGGATGGGCCGCGGGAGCGCCAGCGGGCTTCGACGAAGGTTCACGATGAAGAGGGCCGCGGCAGCGCCAGCAGGCTACGTAGATGGTTTCACGATGAAGAGGGCCGCGACAGGGCCAGCAGGCTTCGAAGATGGTTTCACGATGAAGAGGGCCGCGGCAGCGCCAGCAGGCTTCGGAGATGGTTTCACGATGAAGAGGGCCGCGTCAGCGCCAGCAGGCTTCGAAGATGGTTTCACGATGAAGAGGGCCGCGGCAGCGCCAGAAGGCTTCGAAGATGGTTCACAAGAAGGAGTCGCGGCAGCGCCAGCAGGCTCCGAAGATGGTTTAACGATGAAGAGGGCCGCGGCAGCGCCATCAGGCTCCGAAGATGGTTCACAAGAAGGAGTCACGGCAGCGCCAGCAGGCCTCCAAGAATGAGTTCGTCTCGGTGTCTCTCGACTCCAGGATACAACTGCCTTCCTGTTCTGGAGCTGCCCTAGTTATAGGTCTGGCGCCCTTTGATGTCCGGACCCTCGCACTTGGAGGTCGGGAGGTCCGGGATGAGGGAGTCCAGACACCCAGCAGGGGGGTGGAGCCAGCGCCCGGGGAGGCTGGGGGCGATCGACACCTGGCGGAGGAGAGCCATCAACACTCCTTTTCCCATTGACCTGCCAAGTGGTCTCTTCACCCCCTGGGTGGATGGTGGGGCCTCGATGTCGGGGCCTGGCCAGGCCCGGGGTTGGGGTCGACCTGAGGCCACGCGGCCTTGTCGTGTAGTGTCCAAAATGGCGGCTGGGCCGGGGGCAGGGGTGCTGAAATGGGCCCGGGCCAGCCGATACCGGGGGGTTCAGGAGCTGGGGTTCCGTTGGTGATGGGTCGGGGGTTGCCCCGGTGGGTTGACGAGATGGTTCTGGTGGAGGACATAGGAGGAGCAGGGGTCCGGGCCCCGCCATGCGGGGAGGGACCAGGCCTTCCATGCGGCCTGTCCAACAGTGAGGACATGCTCGGGCCCAGAGGCACCTTGACACTTTGTGTCCATGATGTGCCAAATGCAACAATAATTTAACTGTGGCTTCTTTGCAACCATCCTCAGTGTCCGAAGCCACAAGGAGGTGGTCAACGTACTGCAACAGCACATTACCAGGGGGAAGCTCCAAAGAATCCAATTGAGCTTTCAAGGCTTGGCTATAGGTGCTAGGACTTTCTGTATAGAGTTGTAGAGCACAAAAGAATCTAAAGCTCCTACTGGCTATTGCAAATTTAAACTGATTTCTGATATCTGTATGGATTGGTATGCTGAAAAAAGCATTCTTTAAGTCAATTACAGAAAATAATTTTGCTGATGGGGAAATCATTGCCAGGATCGTTGTAATGTCTGGGACCACAGGGTACTGGGAAACCATAATCTTATTTACCTCTCTAAGGTCGATCACAAAATGGTAAATGTCTGGGTGGGCATCAGAAGAATCCAAGGGTGTCTTTTTAAGAACAGGAACAATAGGGCTATTACACACTTTCGCCACTGTCTCTTCAACCACACCAGACTTAATCAAATCCTGTATTATTTGTAATAAAGCCTTTTCTCCTGCCTGCGAGGTCTTGTACTGGGGAATGCGTGGCAATTTGGCATTGTCCTTTATCTGAATAGAGACTAGTGGGATCTGGACCAACCCCACATCAGTGTCTCCTGTAGCCCACAATGTGTGTGGCACGTTCTTAAACTCTGCGGGGAGGGAAGCATATTTTGCGAAGCATTGCTTTACACAGGCCACCTGTGGTCCACTAGTCATGTATACACCATCAGGAAACAAAATATTGTCACATGTAACCTTTTTAACAAATCCAATCCCAACAAATTCTCCCCACAATTGGACATCAATAAAAATGGGGAATCAACCATGAAGGGGCCAATATTCAAAGCAAGAGGTTTGGAAATAGGGCTAACAACAGGCATGCCTGAAAAGCCTACCAACACTTTATTTTGGCCAGACAGAGCTGCCCCCGGGATCAGTGAACGGGAAACAGAGCTATTCATAGCCCCTGTATCAACTAGACATTTCTTGGTCGTACCCTGCAAATCTGCCGTAACATAGGGTCTGCGCTGATCTACAGGCACTGTCTTTGGTTGTCCTAGCTAAGGGACAATCCTGTCACCTCATTCATTTCATAGTCATCGTGATAGTACTGTCGGCCTCGGGGGTCATCAAAATAGTTCCCACTCTGTTGATTGTGTGATATATTCTCTGACTGCATCTCCCCTCGGCCAACTCCTCCACTTCCACGTCCTCTAAACCATCGACCTCTCAGGGCCTCTCCTTTCTGAAACAACTCCGGACACTCATTCCGCCAATGTCCCTCCTGTTTACAATACACACATTGGTTAAGCCCAAGAGGTGCACTTGAGGCACCACCACTATTAAACCTGGGTAACCGCTGAGCCGAACCTGAACCTCTGCCTCTCCCCCTCGCAACCTGCTGTATCAACACCCTCGTCTCCAGATACTTTGACTTTTTCTCCACCTTCTCTTTGTCCTCATTCTCTCTATGCTCGTAGAACAGTACCATACTCAAAATCACTGATGTGGAGGGGGTTGTCTAAGTACTTTCTGAAGCCTGCAACCTAGTTGCAATCTCGGGAAGCAAATTAGTGACGAATCTGTTAACAAACAAACAAACACCACCCTCCTGTGACAGTCCTGACTGCTAAAATCTAAAAACACCCTTTCAAATCTAGTAAAGAAATCAGACCCACTTTCATCCTTCCTCTGATGCCACACGGTCAACTTATCCCAATCCATTTATCCCAATCTACTCTCTTAGGCGGGATAAGGGATTGCATGTAATTGATAATATACCCCGGTAAAGCTAGGAGCTCCGCTATTGGCTTATCGCCGGGCCTACACTCCTTTTCCCTCACTTTGATCTCATCCCATGAGCCAACCAACTCCAGAGCATGGTCCTGCGTATGTACCTGCCTCCATATGTCTACCAGTACCAGCAGACCAACGAACAATTCAATATCAGCTAACATCATCACTGTGGAGGAGGCCGCATCCGTCAATTCCTTAGCTAGAGAGATTTTATGGACAGACCACTTCCTTCTAGAAATTATACTCTCAGCTCCCAAAAGACCGGTAAATAAAGGACCCTCCCTTCCTACTTGGCGCCGTCAATGGCACAAAATTTCCCTAAGCAATTTACAGGAAATTTGGGTACAACCCACCATATTAGCAGAAGATACAGTAGATGTAGCACTGGCAAAGCTTACAGGCTCAATCAAGCTAGCCATTGACACTTTGGCCCCCCTAAAACTATACAAAGAGTATCCCTCCTCCAAACAAGAAAGTTGGTATACTCAGGAGTTAAGGGAGGAAAAACAAAAATGTAGGCAAGCCGAAAAAAAATGGAGGAAATATAAGACCGAGGAAACAAGAGCGGTCTTCCATCATGCTCAATCTCAATACTATAAAAACATCAGACAGGCTAGGAAAAATCGTCTTCTGCAACAACTAGAAGAAGCCACTAACTGTCCTAAGGAGCTTTTTAAAATCCTCCAAAACTTTGTCAAACCCGCCGCATGTGAAAGCTCGGAGGAGTTCTCACAGACCTTATGCAACGAGATATCGTCCTTCTTTGAGAGTAAAATTAATACTATATACGAAAAAATAGTGGCTGCCAATAATAGTATGAATGGCACTAACAGGATCACACCTCTAAACCCACCTAAAGACAACAATAGTGCAAGTCCCATATCACACTTCCCCCTCATTGAAAGTGCAGATCTCCCCCATCTCATTACTCACATCAAATCAGGGTCTCCAAACGACCTCCTCCCTGCTAAGATGGTTCCCCCCCTGATCCCTCTCCTGGGCCCCTTCATACAGAATGTCATTAACACATCTCTTACAAAAGGACAAGTCCCAGCAGACTGGAAGAGGGCGGTGGTAAACCCAATACGCAAGAAAGCTGCCTCCCCATGGACCGACCTTTCCAACCTGCGTCCTATTTCACTCTTACCATACATCAGTAAGATAGCCGAGAAGCATGTGAACACCTACTTGTCACAACATCTAGAAGCGACGGAGGGCCTAGACTATTCCCAATCCGGTTTCAGGCCAAACCACAGCACCGAATCTGCCCTCCAAACAGTGACCAATAACATCAGAATGGCACTGGATGGGGGCAACTCTATGATTCTGGTGCTGTTGGACCTCTCCGCCGCTTTCGATACGGTGTCTCACAAAGTGCTTCTTGAGCGACTAAAAGACGTAGGTCTGGAGGGTACGGCACTGGCATGGATGGAAAGCTTTCTGTCAGGACGCTCTCAAGAGGTTAGGCTGGGCTCCCACAAATCCATCCACAGGGAGCTCAATAAGGGAGTGCCGCAGGGCTCTTGCTTAAGCCCTACACTTTTCAACGTGTATGTGGCTCCCCTAGCCAACCTAGCAAGATCATTTGGGTTTAAACCAGTGTCATACGCTGACGACACCCAACTCCTCTTTCCCTTTAAAGAACTGACACCTGCGATAAAAAAATCTTTCGCAGAGGGAATGAGAGCTATATCTGCTTGGATGCCAGCAAACTGTCTCCAATGCAATATAGGAAAAACTGAGGTCATGCTGTTTGGACAAGCAGTAACACATTGGACACCGGACTGGTGGCCCCTGGAATTAGGTCCTGTCCCTAGTCCCAAAAACACAGTGAGAAACCTAGGAGTGTTAATAGACCAAACACTTACTTATAAGGACCACGTAAACCAGGTGGCGAGTACCTGCTTCCGAGCCATCGGAATGCTAAGGAGAGTGTTTCCCTACCTGCCAGACTACCATAGAAAAACACTAGTGCAGGCATTAGTTATCAGCAGAGTGGATTACTGCAATGGCCTTCTTTTCAGAGCAAATGAAGGGCAGCTCAAAAAACTACAGGTTATCCAAAACACGGCAGCAACGATAGTCCTCAACGCCCCCCCCCAGGACTCCTTCCCTCCCACTGCTGACTAAACTCCATTGGTTACCAGTGAGGAAGCGAGTGCATTTTAAGACCCTATGCACAATCCACAAAAGTGTGATAGGCAAAGGCCCTAAATATCTGACCAACATCTTCCTGCCTTACGCCCCTGGGCGAACCCTGCGCTCTGGTAACCAGCAGCTTCTGCAGGTGCCTAGAATAAAAAAGGCCAGACAAGGAGGACGAGCCCTAGCCCATCTTTGACCAAAGCTTTGGAACTCCCTACCCCTTGAGATGAGAACACTGACCAACCATCTGACCTTTCGTAAGGTCCTAAAAACACATTTATTCCCCAGTAACTGATCCCCCTCTCTCAAATTGCACCATTCACCTCTTCACTACCATCTGAGGCTATTCTCACTGGCAAAGCTCGGAGATACCCCTCCGGGGGTCTATTCATGCGCTATAGAAGAATATAAAATAAAAATAAAATAAAATAATATGCAGTGGGGTTTTTCCGGGTGTCTGGCAGCTGGCTCTTTAGGGATAGGACCTCACTCCTCTTCCAAGGAGTATAGATCCACTGTTCCCAAAACCAATCGTCGACTTGTGGTCTAATTACAGTGTCCGTGGAGTTGCGCAATTCTGGTATTTCAGGGAGGTAAATGGGATGAACCTCTCTCAATGGATGCTGTGTCCCTATCATCAGAACCTTTTGGAGCAATTTGCCTCGGTAACCCACCATTGTCGTTACATTGCTAAAAACCTAATTGGGAGTCATACTCGTAGCATATACCCAGTCCTGTATGTCATAGATGATCTGCAGTGCAACACCCTGAAAACACTGTTCCCACAGTCCTATTAGCAGGGCCGACATGTGCTTAAGAGCATACTGCTATATGAATTGCTCCTCACACTTCACACACTAAAGATCAAGTTCCGAGACCCCTGAGCTGCTTGATTCGCCACATTTGCTTTTTCTCATCACCCACAGCAGAACGCACCAACACTCTCTCCAGACGATCTCGCGCTGCTGCCCAATTTACTTCATGCATCCCACACAAAGGCGTTTCAACATTTGACAACATCTGAGGTGTCACACCCAAGGGAGAAAGAGTGGATGCAGAGACAGGTGCCATCAAGTAGGGGGACAGGGATGTATGAGTGAAAGGGGGTGTTGCAGTCAAAACGGAACTAATAGACAGGACACCCCTATGACTGGCGTGGGTAGAAGAGAAGCAATCGGGGCCGTGGCTGAGGCAGTAGTGCTAGAAACAGAAACACTAGAGAGAGTGGCACTAGGGGCCGAAGACTGGGATGTTTGAATTGTCAGGTATATCCGTTCAGGGGCATAAGGAGGTGGGGGCAAGAATCCAATTGCTCTTCAACAAAATCATCACCTTCCTCTCTAATACCATAACATTTATCAGTCTGTAATCAGAATTATCTATCTGCATATTCTATACCTTTCTCTACCTTTTCCCTCTCATAGACCACTGCTTTCTGTGTTATAGTTTGCATCTGCCTCTTCCGGGCCTCTTTCTCTGCTCTCATATGGGGCAGCTTTGCTTCTTTCTTCCACACTCTTAGAGAATAAAACATCGACCGCCTGCTCTTTTTAGCAAACAATTTGTCCTGCAAGAAATTCAATTTCTGTTCATCAAACGAACCAGTAAGTGGCCATTTTAACTCAACATTGTCACTCGTATATTTATGCCACAACATGCTAAACTTAATAGGACCAATACCGTGTTTGACGTATATGTCAATATTCGGAGTACCCTCAGGAGGTGCAGGCTGGCTCTCTTCCAATCAAGCAACAGTAGAACAACATCGACATCCAAAACATCCTAACTTACTTAAACAAGGCATCCTAAAACAAGACACACACGCTTTCCCAAAGTGACAAGTATAACACCAACGAAAATAATAAAAGAAAAATGACAAGAAAAATCTGGTCAAGAACAGAACCAAAACAGGCCGAAAACCGCCCACTGCAGTCCGGGGACTACACCAAGTTCAAGAAGACAGGTTCTAGCCCCAGACCTTTTCGAGAAAAGACCAAATTACCAGTTGGCCTGGCAGAGTGTTCACAAACACTCTATGTCTTTCAAGAAGGGTCCACAAACCCCCAAGTTCAAACAAAGACAGCCCAAAAGACCGTACCAAGACACAGCCCATCTAAATATTGCACCAGGTCAGTCTGAAGACTGTATCAAGACACAGCCCACAGGCTCGTGTCATACAAGAATGGCACTATTTTCCCAAGAATCAAATAACTCATTTGGTGCACTCAGGTTGAGTTAAATTACTCTCCACTTCCGACTCTTTGAACCAAACAGTAAACTCCAAGGTTTTGCCTTTTCAGGACCCCAGCCGGTGACCACCAGATGAGGAGTTGCACGATCAGATCGGCAGGGCATCTGCGAGAACCAAGCTCGATTGTGTGAGGTACCCTGATCAGCCCGTCTGACCAGACACACCCGACCCTGCAAATCACCTTGCGGGGTACCTGTTCGGGCACCAACTGAAGGAATTGGCCTTTAGCGACCCCCCGGGTTGCTTACAACCACCTGCTAAGCCTTCCCAAGAATGAAGAGTCGGTCAGACAGTAGAGAATACAGGTATACATTTTATTAGCAATACTTCACTGAGGACTCCATCCTGACCTGCACCCTAAGATGTCTGCCGAGAGACTGGCCCCCCCAACAGTCTACAGTGAGTAATCATTTCTCAGAGAAGCCTCCAACCATGCCCACAATGGAAAAATGCAGGCCTGGGGCGAACATAAACAAAGAGGGTACAGAGGGATGAGCTACCACCTGCCGGATGCACGTTATCAGCAATTCAAGGTTACTGTGCTGAGCCTAAGAATCTTCTAATGTGGGAGCAGAAACTACACACTCGGATAGATATGTGAGGGCAGAATGGCCTATTCATTAGCAAGTTGAGAAACAGCCTTGAACAGAAGAGAAAATAGTAACAAAATACAGTGTTTTGCTGAGGCAAGCAATTCAAGTAATAGGGCCTAGTTCAGACAGAGTCTAAACAGCCTAATAGGGATAACTAAATACAAAATGGAGTCACACTCGCTAACTAAAGCCTGCACTTTACTGGGATAACTCAGTGGGTTGCATAACGTGAATACAAATTACATCTATTTAGCCACACACTGCTAACCTAATATAGCATGAAAGAAGTCAGTTGTAGGGATGGGAATTTCAAACCTAACAAAACAATAACACACAGATAGCTTTCAACACAAAAACAGACAGAGAGAGTGCATGTATTTGAGATAATAAAAAAAAGGTGAAAAACGTGCAAGCCAAAGGTGTATAGAGCCAACTTGGAACCCAAGGAAAAATGCCACCTGTTGGACTTGGCCCTTTTGGCAGGTTCACCCCTAAACTTTTAGCATTTTCTGTGACGTATTATTAGTAGTTTTTGGCCTCTGCGCAATTTAGCACTGTGTCCCAGTATAAAGTGTGTGCGCACTCTGAGTGTGTGTGGTGAGATTGGCCTGCCCTCCTATAGGAATGCATGGGGGATATGCGTGTCCCTGGTAATTCCTGGTATATGAGGAGTGCAGGGGAGAGTTTAGTATGTGCGAACTCATGACAAAAAATGCTGCGCAATGGTATGCGCAGATATATGGTGACTAGTGGAGAAAGGCCACTTTTCGAAGTTGGCAATTCTGTGTGCGGTGTGTCTGCCTGCTTGATATGAATTGGCTGTCTGGCTTGTGATTGACAGGGGCTGGATGGTGTGGTTGGCTCCAGGAGCCAGAATGAGTCTACCCAGTGGTGAACAGGGAGATCTGCATGTAGATGGGAGGGAGGAGTTGCATCTGGGACCTGAATAGGGCTGTGCCTTCCCTCCACAATGCTGGCTCCGCCCCCTGAGGTGCGTCTGAGCACCTAGCCCCCACCTGACAGAGGAGAGAGGATCTGAGTACAACAAAGTGCCCCAAAGCTCCCCCAAACCAGTTGCATCTGGTTTTTCCCCAGCCCTGTGCTGTGTAACAAAAAAGGGGTGTAATAAAAGAAGGGGCTGTGACCCCATGAAAATGTTCTGTTGTTCTTGTCCTGACGCTGGGGGCTGCTGGGCTCCAGGAGGAACCGCCACAAGGGACTGCCTCCCTGCTGAAGGGCCCTGTGTGATGGCCTTCCTGAGCCCAGCCTTGTGCCCCCTGAACTTAGCGTCTGGAAGAGCGCTTTATTTGCCGTTATTTGGAAGACTGCTTTACTTATCGTTGCAGAGTGCTGGACTTTTGCCCCTTGGGAGCGCTGTATTTTGGCCCAGGAGGACTGCTGGTGGCCTACAGTGCGAGGCTGACTCGTGGGGGACTCCCCTGCTTGGGGTGGGGAAAGTGGGAGCTCACCCCGCATTATTGCCGCATTTATGCTGCACCTTGCTGCCTCGTAGCAGGTGCCTACCCCGCATTTTGCAAGGAAGCGCGGCGGGTGCCCACCCCGCATGTTGTGGTTGCTACAGTTCTCCACCCCACTTAATGCTAATTACCGCGGGTGCCCAACCCGCTTTCTGCCTACTTTAAACTCCGGGAGCCCACCCCACATTGAGAGGCAACGAGAACGCTGAGGGCCGCCGCGCTGCCCGCGGAGACCCGGAAGCCAGGCAGAGCAGCCTGGTTGTGGATGCAGCGCTTCACGAGCAAAAGTAAGCGGACGGGAGCCTACCCTGCTCTTCTGGGCCCAAAAGAAGTAGGGCAAAAGGGATGCTGGCCGAGTGGGACTCCCGTGGTGTCGAGGGAGTCCCCTGGGTACCAAAAAGCCAGGCAGGAGCCTACCCCTCTCTGACAACTACCCAGACACCGCACAGCCCAAGAGGAAGCCTGAGCAGGAAGGCGGGACCCCCGTGTACCGGAGGGAGCCCTGCGTGCAGTCCAACCCAGCATCTGCCAGGAGACCGGAGGAGTGTCCCAAGCAGCCAGTGTGGCCAGAGGATCAAAAGTGCGACCAGAGAAAGAAGCTGCCTCCTGGAGACCTGCAGGGCCGGCCAAGTCCCCTGCCGCATCTGAAAAGGTAGCTGGCTCTGGTCTTGAACCAGAGTCGGCGTAAAGGGGGGATTGAAGGGATGGTGTGATAACTTGCTGCTGGCGGCCCGCGCATTAATGGAGGGTGGTGATTTTGCAAAGATAGCACAGTCCGTGCTACGTCTGGCCGTCTTGTGTTTCCGAGTCCCAGAACGGGACTCCAACGTTGGAGGCATTTTGTTGCTAAGAGTCCCCCGAGAGGGACTGCCAGGCAAATTGGGGGCTACTGCCCTATCTGCCCCCAGGAGGGGCAGAAAGACTGAATTTCCTTATTTTAAAATGAGGAGAGCAAAGGCCCTTGCCTAAGCGGCCTCTCCACCCCTCCCTGGTGTCTAGTGGGTGGATCCCTGCTTGGGGATCGCCCTTTTGCGGTGATCTCCAAGCAGAGATCCACTAGGGAGGGGTACCATTGGAAAGGGGATATGGTCCCCTTTCCAATGATACTGCTAAGGTAGCCACACGAGCACTGAAACAGTGAAACGGAAACTAAGTTTAATTTTCGTTTTCAATGTTATGACGTCAGCGCACCATCTGGATACTTTTTTTCTGTTGCAGCATAAAACACACAGTTCCCAGTGCTGGTAGCAGATGATCTTGAAGCGTTTGCTATAGCATCTTGAATAGGGGGCAAGCTCTACCAAAAGCCCTTGAAGAACTCAGAAAAATAAGTTGCAGAATGTCCAGTCCAGTCCTTTCACGGCCCAAGACAGAAGCAGTCACTGCTGGCCAACACAGCAAAGTGGCAGGTACTCCTGGTAGCTTCTCCAGCTCTTCTTCTTGGCAGGTTCCTTACTCCAAAAGAGTTGTAAAGTTCTGGTGTCAGTGCCCCAATATTTATACTGCTGTTCCCTTTGAAGTTTTAGGCAGAACGTCTTTGAGCTCATTAATCACCAGTTTTGTCTTTCCTAGTCTAGCGTCACTACAGGAGGTAGAGACAGCATTGTGCAGAGCAGACACAGCTTATTCAGGTGTTAGTGAAAACTCCTCCCACCACTCTAGATGCAGAAAGATCAATTCAGCCTGGCTATTAGTCACACAGGAAAGGCAGGAAACACCTCAACCCCCGTGACTATCAAGAGTGAATGCACGTCCCCAGCTCCTGTCACTCCAAAACCAGATGGTGAATACACAAACAGGCAGAGGCACACAGGATGGTTGAATAAGAAAATGTCCACTTTCAAGTGCCATTTTCACACACACAATGTATTTAAAACCCTTTATTCAAAGATGTGTTATTAAATTCTGAGTTCAGAGAGCCTAAACTCCATTTCTCTATTTTCTCTATCTTGTCCCAATGGAAAGTTACACTTGTAAGATGTTACAAGGCAGCTACTATGCTAACCTATGAGACAGACAGCTTTTCAATAGTGAAAAAAGAAATGCACAGTATTTCAATATCAGGCCATGTAAAACATGTTACTACATGTCCTACCTTTCACATTTACTACACCATGACCATGGGGCTACCATGGACCTATCTTAACTGTGTGTTTTATGCTGCAACAGAAAAAAAGCATCCAGATGGTGCGCTGACGTCATGACATTGAAAACGAAAATTAAACTTAGTTTCCGTTTCACTGTTTCAGTGCTCGTGTGGCTACCTTAGCAGTATCGTTGGAAAGGGGACCATATCCCCTTTCCAATGGTACCCCTCCCTAGTGGATCTCTGCTTGGAGATCACCGCAAGAGGGCCATCCCCAAGCAGGGATCCACCCACTAGACACCAGGGAGGGGTGGAGAGGCCGCTTAGGCAAGGGCCTTTGCTCTCCTCATTTTAAAATAAGGAAATTCAGTCTTTCTGCCCCTCCTGGGGGCAGATAGGGCAGTAGCCCCCAATTTGCCCCCCAGGTGGCAGAAAGCCTACTAGGCACCGGGAATACACTTTTTCAAAGTTCGGGGGTGGGGTCTGTCAAGAATGGGCATGCCAATGCTCCCGACTCCCAGCAAAAAAATGCCTCAATCTTTCTGCCACTACTGGAGGCAGATAGGGCAATATACCCGGGTGGCAGAAAACCCACTAGGTACCAGGGATTCTTTTTCTTTTCAAAGTTCAGGGTGGGGGTTGCTTAGAATGGGCATTCCAATGCCCCCCCAAAAACATCCCACAGACTTTCTGCCCCCCGGGAGGCAGATAGGGGCAATTTTTTTTAACAATACTTAGGTGTGGGGGCTGACCAGATAGGGCATGCAAAGTCCTCACCCCCCAAAAAATTAGCCATGGTCTTTCTGGCTTCCCCGTGAGGCAAATGAGGGCAAAATCCCCTGATTTGACCCCCCAGGGGGGCAGAGAGCCCACTAGGTACCAGGGATTATGCAGGGTTTTTTATATGTATGGGAGGGGTCTGCTCATAGTGGGCATACCAATGCACCCACCTCTCACCTTAAAAAATGGCCACATTCTTGTTTTCAGAAAATTCTGGGATTGGTGGTTTCCCTAGATGGTCGCCAAGCCCGGGATAAAAAAAAAACGGTTACTCACACGCAAAACAAGGTCTTTTTGTGATAGAGAATTTTGAAGTCTCCACATAATGTTTTGGGTCATTTCCTTTCGTGGGCAATAAGCCTATCCCCACAAATGAGTTACTATTTTTATCGGGAGACTTGGGGGAATGCTGGGTTGGTGGAAGTTTGTTGCTCCCCTTAGGTTCCAGAACTTCCCATCACAGAAAGGTGAGGGAAATGTTTTATTTTTCACAACGTTGGAGGTTTGTAAGGGATTCTGAGTAACAGAACCTGGTTAGAGCCACACAAGTCAACCAATCCTGGATTCCCCTGGATGTCTAGTTTTAAAAAATGTATAAGGTTTGCTACGTTTCCCTAGGTGCGGGCTGAGCTGGGGCCTAAAATCCACATTTACACATAGGAAAAAAAGGGTCAGTTTCCTGTGGAAAAATGTAATGTGTCCACGTTGCGTTTTGGGCCGTTTCCTGTCACGGGCACTAAGCCTGCCCACACAAGTGAGATAACATTTTTTATCGGGAGACTTGGAGGAATGCTGGGTGGGTGGAAGTTTGTGGAACTGCTCAGATTCCTGAACCTTCCATCACAAATATCTGAGATTTTCTTCTTTTTTACAAAGTTTGAGGATTGCATGGGAATCTGGGTAACAGAATGTGGTGGGAGCCCCCCAGGTAACCCATCCTAGATTCCCCTGGTAGTCTAGTTTGAAAAAAATATATAGGTTTGCTAGGTTTCCTTAGGTGCCGGCAGAGCTAGGGCCCAAAATCCGCAGCTAGGCACATTGCACAAAAAAGGTCAGTTTTCACTGGAAAAAAATGTGATGTATCCACTTTGCATTTTGGGCCGCTTCCTGTCGCAGGTACTAGGCCTAATCTTTCCCAGAATGAATTAATCTATCCTCTTGCCGATCTTCTACTCTCATCTGGTGCATTGCACTTTCCTTTTTCTTCAAACTTGTTTACAGCTCTTTGTTGTTGTGCCTTGTGCATGCCCTCGATCCTCACATTGCAACAATTACCCTCTAATCTGCGTTTTCTGTTTCTGTTAAATTTTTCCTTTCTTTGTGTACAGGGTGAGTAACATAGTCTTGTGTTAAGGTCCTTGAACTGTGATTTGTTTAATATTGGTACTTGTACTTTCTATCGTTCCTTGTTAGGGATACTTGTAGCTCTATCTTTTGTTGTTATGTACAGGACACTGACAACTTCTGACAGAGTAGTGCTTCATAAAAATTAAAGATCGAATTAAATAGGGCGTGTCCAGGCTGCCGACCAAGATGGCCGCATAGCGCTAAAGCACCCCCAGGGATCTCGACATTCGAGCCATCTCCTGCCTCCAATCCGTGTCTGGCAGCTCCCTTGGGTGCAGGAAGTTGCCCACAAGCCGCCGAGCCATCCAGGGAGGCTAGATTGTTGAAGATACCGCCTACGGAGGCCATCAAGATTGAGAGAGCGGAGCTGGAGTACGGAGCAGTGCGCGGCCTGGAGCAAGGCAGTGGCAAAATAAACTACTTGCCTCAGTGCTCCGGCAGCATTATCCGGATGGGAGAGGAGACAGCCGACCCCTGCTGGCTATGGGGTGAGCATGTCCTGAGGTTGGGCCCCCCCTAATTCAGCCTCCTTACTGCAGCCTTTAAGTAGACCAGCCCGCATTGCTTCCAAAGGCCCTGCAGAGTTAGGGGCCATGGGTGAGCCTTAGGGCCAGCCATCCGGCTGGATGGGTCAGTTGGGGGGGTCGCTTGGGGTCGCACTTGCGTGGCCGGGTGCGGCTCGGTGCTGTCAGACACCACTGTTCACCAGGGTCAGCAAATTGCAAAGTGTGCAGCGCTGGCCTGATCTTTGCATGGCACGCTTGCATTGGTGTGCCGCCTCTCTGCGCTGCCTTTGTGCTGTAGCCCTTCATTCTGAGCCCAGATTGAGATGAGAACGTGCCTGTATAGCGCCAAAAGGACTCTGGCCGGCTCCGTGGAATCATATGAGGCTCATACGGGTGCACAATCTCCTGCCATCTTATGCTGCTTGCTGCTAGGCCCCAAGAGGAAATTCACTGCTGTAGTATTCGAGTCTGTAGTATCCGGCTCCTGCAGCTGGGCCCGGGGACAATCTGGCCACCACCACCAGTTTTTCAGGGGAAGTTATGGGTCGCAAACATCCCAAACAAAGGCTGTTACAATTTGGCAAACCATCCGAGATGTCTGTGGAGTCTGGAGGCAACCTGGCTAAGGGGGGAGCGGAGGAGGCCAATTTTTCTGATGCCCCTTCAGGATCGGGTGCTCTGCTGCTGGAACTGAGAGCTGGCTTCCAGGCACTAGATGGCCGCTTTGATACCCTTGTAAAGTGCTTAGACACAATTTGATGCACATGAGAACCGCCTGGACAATACATGGCAGGGTATCTGACCTAGAGGATGGTGCGGCCAAATCCAACAAGACTAGACCGCATGGGAAAGATCCTGAAAGATGTCATGATAAAAAAACGATGATTTGGAGGTGAGCAGTAGGCGCAACAATGTACGCATTTTAGGCATCCCAGAGTCGGCCAATACTGGGCAGATGGACCTATTTGTAGAAACCCTGCTCACAGACATCTTTGGTAAAGAGGCCCTCACCTCCAATTTACTCGTCGAGTGAGCTCACTGCTCACTTGGCCCCATGGATCTACCGGGGTTGCTCACCTAGACCCATCATTTCCTACCATATACATTTTCGGGACAGAGATACGATGTTAAGGCTGGCAAGAGATCAGGGCTGCGTATCCTGGCAGGGCTCGACGTTGGCACTATTTCTGGACTTTACCGCCATGGTGCAGGAGGCGAGGCGGAAGTACACCGGTGTGAAGGCCATGCTCCGCAATTTAGAACTCCGATATGCGGAGTCCCAATATGATATGCCGAGCACACCTCCGGGTTGATATCGAGGGTCGCTCCCGTATATTTTACACCCCTACAGCAGTGCAAGAGGAATACAGGGACTATAAAGGGAGTGGCAGCCACAGGAGTTTCACCCCCTGACAGTGGCAAGTGTAGAGCTCTTCTCTACTGAATAATCCATGCTGTCCGCACTGGAGAGCTACGGCTAAGTACTGTGTGAATCTTTGTGCTGGGGTGAATGATGTGCTTTTATTGATCATTGCAAAGTTGTTTAACTGAAGTGGCATTGCCACACCCCAAGTGTAGATCACTTTAAGTTTGCTTCAATAGTTGAAATGTATCATGTTTTGCTCCTTCTTTATTCTCTAGGGTGTCTACATGATGCATGTTACTGCTTGGTCGATGTGGATACTCCCTGCGAGGGGGTGCGCAGGGATGGGTGGGGGTTGGAAGGGGAGTTTTCTAGTAATCATTGGTTACCATTGCTTTTATTTCTACTTACTCACTGCAGCACTTTGTGTTCTATCTGCGACGCACAACTATAATCACTGTTAATTTGCTTGAATGTCGATGTGGGGTAGGTTGTCCACTTTTTCAGATCTGGTGCGGATCACCTGGAACATAAGGGGGTCTCAATAATGCTAGAAAGGGAAAGCAGGTTTTACACTACTTACAGCGCCATAAGGTTGATATTGCATTTCTACAAGGAACACACCTGCCCAAGTCCGCTCCCACCAATTTTGCCTCGAGTCGGGGACCACATCGCTAGGGGCACGGCTGTAATGATGCACAAATGTCTGCCCTTTCAATTTTCCAAAGTCTATAATGAATGTGAGGGCAGCTATACAATGGTAGTTGGCCACTTGATGGGACACCGCATGGCATTTGTTTACATGTATGCGCCTAATGTGGATAGCCTAGAATTTTTGCATGGCCTTCATGCACAGCTCCTACAATGAGAAGCAGTTTATATATGCATGGGTGGGGATTTTAACCTCCTGTTGAACCCTGAGCATTACAGTACGTCCAACTCTCCAGATACCAAACCCCACGCGTGCCACATGATATTGGATCTATGTGTTTCTGTGGGCCTAGTTGATGTGTGGCGTTTGCGCAATCCGGAAGAATCCACATATACTCACTACTCCGCTCAGTACGACACCTGGACACGGTTAGAATATTGGCTAGTTACTCCTAATTTGGCAACCTGGTATAGGTCTTCCCATGATCTCCCTAGCACATACTCTGATCACTCCCCGGTAGTATTGCATGTCCGGGTCCCCAGGCCTGAGGGCTGTGAGAGACAGTGGAGATTTCCCAGACAGGCACTGATGGATGAAATGTTCAGTATGGAACATTGGGAGGCCATCGGGGAATATTTCGATCTAAATAAAGGATCAGTGGGCTCACACTTTGGAAGGCCCTTTAAATCCTACATGCGAGGGATCTGCAATGCTAAACCTACTGGGGTGTTGAAAGACTTGAGAGATACAATAGCTCACATTGACAAACAACTAGATACACTGGACAGAGAGCAGGTTGAGTGGCCTGATCCGTCACAGCTAAGCTGCTCATTGACGCTCTTGACAGAGTTTAGGGAGGCAGCGGAGCATGAGACTCACTCCCTGAGAAAATACGCCATTGCACGGCATTACGGGGAGGGTGACAGACCTGGCCGCACATTGGTGTGGCTTCTGAGACCATCCGCCAGGCAGTCATACATTTCTTGTATCCACTCCTCAAATGGGCAGACCCTGACAGACACTCCAGACATACGGGATGAATATTTTGCGTATTACTCTGCATTATACGTGACGTGTATGACACATAGTGAAGAGGACAGAAAAAACTGCCTTGCACAGATTGCTATGGTATGGCATGAGAAGTTCATGCAACAGTTTTTAGCTGAGCCGTTCTCCACTGAGGAAATTATTAGGGGCATAGAGGCCATGAATGGCTTGACCAATCCGTGCCTGGATGGATTCACTGGCTTCTTTTATAAAACATATAAGGACCTCCTAGCACCATACCTTCTTGATGCTTATAATGAAGCACTCGAACGCAAAGAATTACCCCCCACTCTATGTGAAGCAGTAATATTTCTTCTCCCAAAAGCCGGTAAAGATCTGCTCTTATGCGGCTCGTACAGGTCGCTGTCACTCTTAAACCTGAATTACAAAATTCTTGCTAAAAGGATTGCGTTGAGACTGGCCTTGCTGCTGGATTATCTTATCTCCCCGACCCAGTTGGGCTTTGTCCCTTACAGGTCGACAGCCGCTGCAGTTCCACTTGATACTGAAAAGGCCTTCAACTCCTTGGCGTAGCCTTTTTTCTTAGTGGTAATGAGGAAGTTAGGTGCCCCTAAGAGATTCATTGACCTTACTGCACTGCTTTACACTGCACCCACTGCTAGGCTTTACTGAACAGGATGCTGTCCCCTCCATATGCTCTTACCTGCGGCACCAGACAGGATTGCCGACTCTCTCCGTGGCTTTTTATATTGGGTCTGGACCCTCTGGTTCAACACTTTCTGGTGCGACATCTGCATAGAGGTCGCCAGTTCAGAACGGGTCCTCTCTTCATCTCCCTATACACGGATTATATCATTCTACATGTCGGCAACCCTCAGGAGAACTTGGAACCACTCATTAGAGAGATTATCCAATTTGCTGCTTGGTGGGGTTGTGAGTTCCCTCTGGAATTGTGTGAGGTGTCTGTTAAATACTTGGGAGTTCAGATCCATAGAGAAATGGCACAGATTATACTGCTAAACTACGGCCCAGCATTGCATAGCCTAGAGCAGCAGGTGGAGCGCTGCCTGAAATTTCCTCTTTCGCTAGCTGGTCAAGTTGCACCTATAAAAATAGTAGTGCTTCCAAAACTCTTGTATCTGTTTCACAACATTCTCATTCCGCTCCCCAACAGCTTCTTTCACACTCTTCGATCCCATCACATCAGACTGGTTTCGGAGGGGTTGGAGGCCCAGGGTTAGCCTGCACACAATGTCCTTACCGTATGAAAGAGGGGGATTTGGGGTCCCTAATTTCCAAATGTATTATCTGGTGGCACAGTGCAGTTTTGCACATCCCTGGTACCGCTCAGACACGTGGTTCCCCTACACTAGACCCGAGGCTGACCTGGTGCTTCCAGCTCCCCTGCATACAGTGTTGCCACAGGGATTTCTGAGGGACCCCCGGGATATTCAAACAGTATTTACTACTAACTGGGCCTGGCAGAAGCTGGCACATGTTACTAGTGGTGCGCCCAATACTCTTCTGAGATCCCTATCATTAACAACCCATGGTTCCCCATTATGGAAGAAAAACAGGTCCAAAGCACGCTCACTTCTTACCCATTAGACAAGATTGGGGGCCTGTTTCCAGAGGGTCATGTCTTCTCTAGCACAGAGGGAGGGAGGTTCAGTGAGGCAACATGTATGGACCAATTTATCTTCAGCCGGGCGCTCAGAGCGAAGATTGCGGAATTCCCATTAGAGCCTGAGTCCTTCCCTCCACTGAGTTTATTAATCACAAGTGCCGGGCAGATCATCTCATTTCTAAGGTATATAGAGCATATACGTCTTTAGTCCCTAGCAAGGATGCCAATATCCGTGAGCGAGGATGCCAATATCCGTGAGGTATGTGAGCCAGAACTCGGGCACCCAATTCAGGATTCCCACTGGTCCGTTTGTTGAATTCAGACTAAAGTGGTCTCCCTAAACAGCAGACACAAATTAATACATTTTAAATATTTGTGAAGGGTTTAGATGTCCCCGCCGAAAATTCATTCTATTGACCCCAACCAACCACACATGTGTCCTAAGTGCGGAGGTCCGCATGCCGATTTTGCTCACTTGTCTTGGAACTGTGCTAAGATTGGGGAGTACTGGAGAGCCATCTTCAGATTGTTATAAAAAATGGCACACCTGGAGATGAACCCTACGCCTAAGGTCGCCTTGTTGGGATATGTGTATGATCTCCCAAAGAAGCTGCTCAAATTCCCTGCCATTGCCCCTTTGCTCGCAAACTTGGAAACAGCTCTCAAATGAGGAAGTAGAGCCTCCCCCACAGTAAACGCTTGGCTTAATAGCCTTACATTTTGTAATATGAACAGTGAACTTTATGCTACAACTCAACCCCCAGCATCCCGACCCAAAGATTTTGGGGCCTATTATAAGCTATTTGCTGGACATCGATTCTGCCCCTACTTCACAGCAGCCCGCCGGGATAGTCCCCACTGGGATGGGGTAAATGTATGCACTACTAGCTTTCTCAATAGCTGTGTTTATTATGTCAAGGAGGGCGGGGGTTGGACCTTTGGGGTGCACTTTGTTGCCTGGGTTGATCGGATGTTTGTACTACAACATTTGACATATATGCTACCCCGAGACAATTGCGCATTATAAGAGAGAACACATTTATTTTGCAAATATTGCTTTTTTTGGTTTGTATTGTCGCAGTGAGTAACCATTCAATGTCCGTAAGAATTTATGGAAAATAATAAAATAACGTTTTTTTTTTAAAGATCGCTTTAAATAAATAATTCCATAAACAAATACACACACAAATACATAAATTAAATATAGGGCCACTGATGGGATAAATATGCAAGAAGTCAGACAGATTGGGCAAGAATTTTCTAAAAAGTCATGGAACGGAGTGCAGAAGCAAAAAAAGCAGCATTGTGTGAAAAGGGGGAGCAAGAGAGCACCATATCTACAGAGATATGGCTCTCTCCTCCCCGACCCCTAGTGCTAGTGCTCATTTTTGCTGCCATCCACACACCTTGGTGCCAAAGTGGCAGGGTTTTTGCCTGAGTCTACCATAGGTTTTGAACTGGAGGTGTACCCTTCCAGTACGAAATACTATGCTAAGACACCATTCAAAACTTGTCCTATTGTATATGTGTAAAGGAGAAATAAAAACATTTCTCCTTTTAACGCCTCCTTTCAAATGTCGTTAACTTGTTGCACTAAACCCTCTCTACTATTGTTTGTAGATAGGGTTTTACATCAAAAGGCATGGGTAGTTGAATGGGAACGCCCATGTACCACCTATGTAACAGCCCCTTGGCGCTGAGTAACGCAAAGCAGTGCCATGTGCTGCTTTGCATTACTTTCAAGGTACTTTCCAGTACAAAACAAGTTTTCCACTGGAAAGTAAATTAGGAAAACAACATTTTGTGCTGGTTAGTGTTACTATTGTGATACTAACCTAATGCAAGATGTTTGTAAATCTACCCATTGGTGTCCTATTCCCTCAATAGCAGTGGAAAAGAACAGTTAAATAGTTCAAATGGGACTATCATATCTCTGGCCAAACTCCCTCAGTTTGGAAAAATATGGCTGAGTATGGGACAAGTTACTGTGATGTGAATACCAAACAAATGTCCTACTTCCTAAGCCTGTTCATTTGTGGCATACAATTATTTTTTGTTTCTATTCCAGAAAATCACTGGGTGGGGAATCCTAGATTAGGAAATGCCGACGTGAAACTTACAATGCTGCAGATGCCTGTGATTACAGAAAGGGCAATGCTGCTGGGTTGGTTTGGATGGGAAGCGGTGGCCCTGTGGTTGAGCGGATATGAAATTTCAAGCCCAATGAAAATATTTTTGCAAGCAGTTGGACCAGGAAACTCCTTTGATTGGTTCTCAGTGGACTGGGCTGATTTTGGGTGGGTAACCATTGTCTGATGGCTTTCAAAAGGAGATTAGGTAATAATTTTTACCAGTACTGTGCAATTACAAGTGAGACCAAATAAAATCGGGATTTACTGATTTTTCTGGACGTGAAACCAAACAGAAGTTGCCATTCTATGGAATTTTACAATATAAATTTACCATCTGCGCTTCCAAAGAAATCCTAAAGTGCTACTTAGACTCTGCGGACAATATGGCTTAATCAATGGACATGGCTGTGGATAGTAGTTGGCCTTGGATCTCTCTGCAGGGTCTTATTGCCTTCACCTTGCTGCTATTCAGAATTCGTTTTTGTTCGCAATAGGACTCCGTGCACTTTGCCACTGTTAGCATGCGCTAAAGTTCGTGTGCTCACTCCCTAAAGCATTGTAACTTTGGCCTGCACTTGAATGGCACATTTAATTTACTTTTAAGTCTGTAGTAAAGTGGTACAATCAGTACCCAGGGCCTGTAATTTAAATGCTACTAGTGGGCCTGCAGCACTCATTGTGCCACCCACTAAAGTAGCCCTTTAAAATGTGCTTCAGGCCTGCTATTGCAGCCTGTAGCGCAGTTGTAAACTGCCATTTTGACCTGGCAAAATGAACCTTTTGCCAGGCCTAAACCTTTCTTTTAACACATATAAGTCACCCCTAAGGAAGGCCCTAAACAGCTTGCTTAGGGCAAGGTGCATTGTATTGAAAAAGTAGAACATGTTTTTTTACACTCAGCAAAAGAGCACAGAGAGCAAGGATAGTGAACACTGCCCGGATCCTAAATGTAACACAGCCAGGAGTCGTGAATAATGCATCTACGGGCCAAGAGAAGTATGCAACTTCGTTCAAATCCTTGTCTGAGTGGTGAACACCTGTGGGGGCGTTGAGCGGACTTTAAGAAGGGGGGTATTTATACGCTTCAGACTTTGTTGATTGGTAATGACAGCTGTAAAACTACAGACCCCATGCTACTCTGTCAACAGCACGGTAACGTCAGGCAGGCTCTGTTTGGCATTTTGACTGATGCAGTAAGTGTTCTCTTGCACCGGTAACCTTTTGTTCTGCACATTTCCGCCTTGTACTGTGGTTGTGAAGGTTGGTGTGCTCAACTTATTCCTTGTGACCCCTCTCCTAAAATTGGATGTTTCTCTGGG
This sequence comes from Lissotriton vulgaris, assembly GCF_964263255.1. Lineage (NCBI taxonomy): Eukaryota > Metazoa > Chordata > Amphibia > Caudata > Salamandridae > Lissotriton > Lissotriton vulgaris. The sequence continues at coordinate 551,166,163 of NC_141697.1, forward strand.
TTTGCTCCTCACCCACGCACACAAAGCACCGCACAACGCCGAACCCGAATACCTCACCAGACGCCTCATGTTCTACACTCGAACCCACCAGCTCCGCTCTGCCACCCTCGCCCTCGCCGACATCCCACGGATCCGCAAAACCACCAGCGGAGGAAGATCGTTCTCCTACCTGGCCGCCAAGACATGGAACCCCCTCCCCGCCCACCTACGTCTTACCCAGGACCACATCACCTTCAGGAGACACCTCAAGACCTGGCTGTTCGAGCAGTAGCAGCACCGCCCCCCCTCCCCCTACCCCCAGAGCCTTGTGACCCCCACGGGTGAGTAGCATGCTCTATAAATTTCTTGATTGATTGATTATTTGCCTTTCCCTTCCGTACAGAGCCCAACTAACATTTATTGGTGCAGACTGTGAGGGAGAAGCTACATGACAGATGTAAAAGTTAAACATTTCATTCAGTATGTTCACTGATTTAAGATGGGACATACATTCTGTGTGCAGTAACAGAGTGCCTCTGGTGTTTATCATATATTGGACACTTTAGGGCTTATTTACATCTATTTACGTCTATTATCGACATTGCACTCCGCGAGCAATGATGGAAAATAGCGCTGCTGAGATTTGAAAGTGAACTTACATTGTAGTCAGTGCAAAATGGTGGAAAATAAGCGCTGCTGGCATTTGGAAGTGAAATGACATTGCACTCAGCGTGCTATGGTGAAAACTAGCACTGCTGACATTTATCAGATGGAGTAAAATCTCATTGTACTTTTATTTGGCGCCTTAACAGGGGTTCTTCAAAGAGTCCTTGGTTTGCCCTCCCCCTGCCCTACTCCATAACCAAACGTCTGGGCTTTTTCATTGCAGGTAAAGTACATCATTGCAATGTTATGAGTAGATGTGAGGAGGCAAGAAGCAGGAATGCTGAAAATCTTGTCCTTTTCTCTTCGGGTCTCCTTCCCAGTTGCTTCTATCCCATTCCCTTCCCTTACTTGATCACCTCAATATTCTGCACTTTTAGAGCATTCAGAATTGAGGCTGTCAAGAGTAGACCTTATTGAGCACCGAAATGATACTAAGGGATATGTCTGGCTCACAGTTTTTAAGTTGTATATATCCTGGCTGTGAAATACTCCTGTTTTTGTTGAATATTTTTATTGATATTCATTTGCAACAACAAACAAAGAAGAAAATAATTCATACATGCTACAACATTTTTTCACATAATACATGATATATATGAGATAAAGGAGAAATATAGAGTCTATTAAGCTTTTAGCCTTTCAATTCATTAGATATATACTAAAGATAAACACATATGGATCTTGAACAGCTCAAATCATTTCTAAGGTTATTACCTAGAGAGGAAAAGTGCAAATGCAAAAAATAGAATGATCAGATATAATATTCATTAATAAACATAATCGGCAGTCGAGTGCAGCAAAATAGAGAATACAATTACACAATACCTGCCATTCTCCTTCCCCAATTATTCCAAGAAAATAGACCCCAAGCGGAGAAAGTAGGCATTTAAAATGTATCTCCACTATCCTTTATTAATTTACCAGTCTAGCGATCGGAGCCCGTCCTCTTAACTTCTATACCAAAGATTCTATATTATACATAGCCAACACCTTAGACAGCCAATTGGTAAAAGCAGGAGGGTCATTACTTATCCATTGAGAAGTGATACAATAGCCTTTGCAATAAACAAAAACCCTATCTCTACCCTTACCCTTTTATTTATCTCCGAACTATCTAATAGCCCCAAAATGAAAAAAGCTGGGGTAATCGACACAGAGAACCCTAAAACCATAGTTAAAAAAGCCTCAAGGTCTTGCAGAAAAGTAACCAATTTGGGGCAAGAGTAGAACATAAGTAGATGGTCAGCTGCTTGCAGACCGTATCTGTTACATTTCCCTCCACTCATTCCACCCCATTTCAATATCTTCGCTGGGGTGTAATGAAGACATAAAATGTTGGCTCCTAAGACTCCCTGTTATCAGCACCTGGTTTCCCAGTTCCAATGAATCTTTAATGTATATTGCTTCCCTTCCCAGCCTACTTTCACATTTTGCATTCTGGGCCTCAATATAATCTGGGGATGCTTGCATCAACATCTGATAAATGTGCCTGATGACTCCGGATTCTTATCTGAACTTTTAACCTTATCTTATCTTACCAATCTTGCGAATCCTCTTTTCCTCAGACCTTTCTTGTCTGCTAAGAAGTGTAAAGGGGAGAAACTCTTTTCAATTGTAATTTACCATTGACCAAATTAATCTGATTCAAGAAACTACTGACTACAGAAAAAAGTTTAAAGATTTATTACAAAGCCAAAAACAGTTGGACGTACAAACACCTCAGCAAGTGGACAGTAATACAAACATAATCCTACGCAAGAGCCTCGGGCGACTAAATATGATGATCAAGGCGATCTCCAAAAGCATAAGGCAGACAATGACAGTCCCTACTTGAAGAGATGTCTGAATTGACCTACAAGAAAGAAAGATTATTAATCTATTCCTACACTAACACTAAAGTGGCCTCCCTACTTAGCATCATTCTCAGGCAAGAGGAAAAAGGTGTCTCAGTAGTGCACTCACTTTCCAAAGGTAAGTAGCCAAAGCTACAGAGCTCGTTCTAAGATGCTCCTTCCTGCTTCCCTCCTAGCCCTCTTCTGCTCCACCCTTGTGGTGGTGTCCCAATACAAAATTGCAAAAACAGTAAACCCGCCCTAGACACACCCCTTCGGGAAGGTCTTTTTTCTGTAGTTTTTCATCAAAACTCTGACTTCATCCAAGAACCGTTGAGTCGACCTTGAGTTTGAGACAACATCTTCGCTTTTAACATACTATCTGCATTCCTGTTGACTCCCGTGGCACCTGTTCCTACCATCCTTACTACTAAAACAAAAGGGTTATTCTGCCTTAAGAGGCATGTGTCCTTGCACCTGCAACTGGAAACTTGTAAACAACTCGACATGGCACGCACACAAGTTCACTGCCTTCTTTTAATTAAAGAAAAAGAGCCTTCCCAAGGAAAATACATTTTTGGGCCTACATCTTTTGGCTAACCTAAGAAATCACAAAAAGACCTCTTCTTGTACTTATATGTGATCAGGACTTCATACATTTAAACACACATTTTCTAATATCCTGTTATAAGCATTACATTTACAATCATCTAATGCACTATTTTGATTTCATGAGTAATTAAACCTACATGTGCAACTTAAATATGGTGCATGTTTAATCCTAATGCATCACTTTATACACGACCTAATACATTTTGTATTACCTAAGCACCTTCCCAGTTAAACACTACATTAGTCTTCAAAATGATGTGAATACATTTCTAAGCATCCTAATATAAGCTGATTTAACACTACATTTCTAACAGTCACATGTTAATACAGTCCTTTAAATAAGGGGGTGCCAACTACCCATGATTATGATGCACCCCAACAAACTTCAGAATAACATGGCGCTCTGTCAGTCCTCCCTTTGATGGCTTGTGTCATCGTCAAAACCACACCATCCTTGTAGAAAGAACCAATTTAAACAGAACTTGTCGCCATTCTCCCTCATCTGAGCATCTCCATTTTTTAAGATTATGATATTGACTGTCCTACAGTCTTTCCATTCTCCTCTCTTGCTCTCTCGGTGATCTCTCAAGTCTGTTGGACGTATACCACTTGTAAGCCCTAACTAAACCCCACAAATAGATCACACAAACCACAACTATAATGAGAAGTTTTGGAACATAGCCAAGGAACCCTTTTCCCAAGTTCGCAAACCAACCTCCCACCTGACTAAATCCCTTGCCAACTTTCTCCCAAACTCTTTCCTCAGTCAGATCCTCAATCTCATGATGAATCGTAGTGAAGTTACTTATATATTTCTCCAGATCCTTGCTGTTATCTGGTATATAAGTGCAGCAGTCTTGGACCTTCAAAAGTTTACAGACTCCTCCCTCTTGCCAAAAGGACGTCTTAAGCAAGACGATCTTGCAAAACCATAGTCCTTATTGACAACATCTCTCCTTCCACCAGCCCTAGCGGCTTAGCTGTACGCATTGACAACTCATCAACCACAGTCGCCAGCCTTCTGATCTTTACATCATTCAAGATCACTCCCAAGCCTGGTATCATTGTTCCAAAAACGTCTCCAACAATTGCTCCAACACTTACACCCCTCTTCACCCTTGAATGCTTTCCTCCTTCTAAAAGTTCCAAATCCTGTGCATGATAGATCTAGGGGAAAATGATCGCTAGATAGCTCGTACCATACCATTTCGCAGGCAATTTTACATAAGCATTCTTTCCGCACACATAATACACAGTCGGTATCACTTGCACAGTACCTTGCAAAGAAACCTTTGCTGAATCTTCCAAGGTGAAAACATCAATCAGTCAATCAATCAAGATATTTATAAAGCGCACTACATACCCGCTAGGGTTTTAAGGTGCTGGGGGGGGGTGCTGCTACTAGTCGAAGAGCCAGGTCTTGAGGAGTCTTTTGAAGGTGAGTAGGTCTTGGGTCTGTCGTAGGTTGGTGGGGAGAGTGTTCCAGGTCTTGGCAGCGAGGTAGGAGAAGGATCTGCTGCCGGATGTCTTTCGTTGGATGCGGGGGACGACGGCAAGGGCGAGGCTTGCGGAGCGGAGCTTTCGGGTGGGGGTGTAGAAGCTGAGTCTGTTGTTCAGGTATCTTTGAGGTCAAGAGAGTGCTACAAGGGAATTGATTAAGGCACAACTAAATGCACTCAGTTAGGAGTCATATGGAAAATATCGCACTCCAGAGTATCAACACGATATCACATAAAGAGAACAATCTAAAATTGCAACAGACAACCATTTGCCAGAAGGGTGCCTTCTTTGTTCATTCAGGGTTTTTTTTCCAGCATTTGAATTGTTTGGTCCTGATGATGGTCTTCTCGACGAAAGCAATGTAGACCGAAACGTCGATATCCTCATCATCTCCACTACTGTTTCTTTGGAACACACTCACAACCATTGTTGATTAATTATTCTGGTTGTCTGTTGCAATTTTTTTGGAGTTGATGTTAAGTTCTGAACTGATGTGCTTAAGTTGCTTATACCTCTGTTCACAACTTTTTTGCTCAAATTAATTTTTATTTGTCTCCCCAGACATTTATGTATGATTTATATCCTCTTAAACCTATATCAATTTTCTTTAAATATAGGTTTATTTCTTCCGTGTTTCATTGACTCTCCTCCTTCCAGAGATTCGTTCCATTAATCTAGATTGTTCTCTTTATGTGATATCGTGTTGATACTCTGGAGTGCGATATTTTCCATATGACTCCTAACTGAGTGCATTTAGTTGTGCCTTAATCAATTCCCTTGTAGCACTCTCTTGACCTCAAAGATAAACTACCCAAGCCTACAAGGGTATATTGGGTTTCCCCTGCCTGTTTAATGTTGTTCAGGTAGGCAGGTCCGGTGTTGTGGAGTGCTTTGTGTGCGTGGGTAAGGAGCTTGAATGTGATCCTCTTGTCTATGGGGAGCCAGTGATGGTCTCTCAGGTGGGGGGAGATGTGGCTGCGTTGGAGGCGTCGCAGGTGTTTGGCCGGGATACCTGTGTAGAGTGCGTTGTCGTAGTCTAGCCTGCTACTGACGAGGGCCTGTGTCACTGTTTTTCTTGTTTCTGGTCGGGATCCACTTGTAGATCCTGCGGAGCATGCGGAGGGTGTTGTAGCAGGAGGAGGAGATTGCATTGACCTGTTTTGACATGGAGAGGGAGGAGTCGAGGATAAAGCCCAGATTGCGTGCGTGGTCGGTCGGTGTTGGCGGGGTTCCCAGTGAGGTTGGCCACCATGAGTCATCCCAGGTGGAGGGGGTGGGTCCGAGGGTGAGGACCTCCGTCTTGTCCGAGTTCAGTTTCAGACAGCTGCTTCTCATCCATTCGGCAACGGCTTTCATTCCCTCGTGAAGGTTGGTTTTGGCGGTGCACAGATCCTTGGTTAGGGAAAGAATGAGCTGGGTGTCATCAGCCTAGGAGATGATATTGAGGTCGTGTTGGCGAGCCACTTGTGTGAGGGGGGCCATGTAGATGTTGAATAGCGTTGGGCTGAGGGATGAGCCCTGGGGTACGCCACAGATGACGTTGGAGGCTTCAGATCGGAAGGGAGGGAGGCGGACTCTCTGGGTTCTGCCGGAGAGGAAGGATGTGGTCTATTCGAGGGCCTTTTCTTGTATTCCGGCTTCAAGGAGGTGTGCTCTTAGAGTGCGATGGCAGACCGTGTCGAAGGTGACTGACAGGTCAAGGAGGATGAGGGCTGATGTTTCGCCGTTGTCCAGTTGGTGTCTGATGTCGTTTGTGGCGGCAAGGAGAGCGGTCTCGGTGCTGTGGTTTCATCTGAAACCAGACTGGGAGGGGTCCAGGATGTTATTGTCTTCGAGGTGGCGGGTCAGTTGTGTGTTGACGATTTTCTCAATGACCTTCGCCGGAAACGGGAGTAAGGCGATAGGTTGGAAATTCTTGAGGTCCTGTGGGTCTGCCTTGGGCTTCTTGAGGAGGGCGTTGATTTTGGTGTGCTTCCAGCTTTCCGGGAATGTCGCTGTTTCGAAGGAGATGTTGATGACCTTCCGTAGTTGGGGGGGCGATGGCTGCATCGGCTTTGTTGTACACATGGAGAGGGTATGGGTCTGACTGTGATCCTGAGTGGATGGAGTTCATGATCTTGCGTGTCTCGGTGTCATTGATGTTGGTCCAGGAGGTCAGACGGTTGGCGCAGGTGGTGTTTGCGGGGTGGGGTCTGGCGTGGTTGGGGCGGTTGTGGTGTTGAAGCTGTCGTGGATATCGGTGATGTTCCGGTGGAAGAAGTTGGCCAGTAAGTTTCAGAGCTATTGAGATGGTGGGATGTCGTTGACGTTGGCGGTGGGGTTGGAGAGTTCTTTCATGATGATGAAGAGCTCTTTGCTGTTGTGTGCGTTGTTATCCAGGCGGCCTTTGAAGAAGGATCTCTTGGCTCGTCTGATGAGTTGGTGGTGTCTGCAGGTGGCGTCCTTGTGGGCCGCGAGGCTGTCTGGTGTGCGTTCATTGAGCCATTTCTTTTTAGGTTTCCGGCAGTTGCGCTTGGAGGCCAGGAGTTTTTCGGTGAACCAAGTGGCTTTCTTGGTGGCTTGGTTGTTGGTGGTCTTCCTGCGTGGTGCGAGGGAGTTGGCGCAGTTGTTGATCTACTGTCTAAGGTTGTGGGAGGCGGTGTCTGGGTCGGTGGGGTCAGTTGGCGAGTTCTGGGCAAAGGCGCTGGTCAGCTGATCTTCGGTGACTTTGCTTCAGCAGCAGCAGGGTGGTTGTAGGGTGCGCTGGTGCTTGATCTGTTTCTAGAAGGTGAAATGGATGCAGTGGTTGTTGGTCCAGTGGAGTTTGGTGGTGTGGTTGAAGGTGACGTGAGCGCTTGTGGAGAAAATGGGGTCAAGCATGTGGCCAGCTGCGTGGGTGGGTGCGGTGACGAGTTGTCTGATTGACGAGGTTGTCGATCAGAGTGGTGGAGTTGGCGTCGTTGTTGTTCTCGAGGTGGAAGTTTAGGTCCACGAGGAGGATGTAGTCCGTGGAGGCGAGTGTGTGGGTGCTGGCAAGGTCGGCGATCGAGTCGCTGAAAGGTGCCCGTGGTCCGCGGGGTCTGTAGACTAGCGTTCCTCTGAGGGTGGTGTTGGGGTCGGTGTGTATCCGGAAGTGCAGGTGTTTGGCGGTCTTGAGGGTGTCGTCTGTGAGGGTGTAGACATTGAGGGTGAACTTGTGGGCGATGGCTATTGCTCCTCTGGTTCCGTTGGTGCGATCCCTGTGGGTGATCTTGTAGCCCTCCGGGATGGCTAGGGTGATGTTGGGCACCGAGGAGTCGTTCCACCAGGTTTCGGTCAAGAAGGCCACGTCCGGGGCGGAGGTGTCGAGCAAGTGCCAGAACTCGATGGTGTGCTTGCGTGGGGAGCGGGTGTTGAGGAGTATGCAGTGGAGGTGGTTGATTCTGGTCTTTGGGGGATTGGTGGTTCTGTCGCAGGTGAAGCTGCAGGTGTGGCAGGAGAAGGGTCTGTGGGTGTTCCTCGGTGAGGACTGGATGCATGCTGTGGGTCGACTAGGATTGAGGGCGTTGAGGTCGCTGGCAGTGTAGTGGCATCTAGGGTGCGGGGGTCCTGCGGACCAGTGGGGGTGGTGCTGGGCCCGATCCAGGCGCGGACGGGCGCAGACGGGCTTGCCTCTGGTGTGCCGGCGCGATCCCTCAGCGTCCGCCATTAAGAAGGGGAGGTGGGAGGGAGGAGCAGCTGAGAGGCGGGGACGAATGGGGGCTCGAGGGGGGCAGGGCCGCAGGGATGCAGCGGCAGGGAAAGGAGACGGCTCAAAGGTTGATCACACATGGTCTCTCCCACCTCAACATTCTCATAATACGTCTGATGACGTCTAATGCACAGCTTCCCTCTCTGTTCTTCATCTAGTGCTATTGGACCATAGCTCGCTTTTGGTTTATGTAGTTTCTCCTCGTCTGTCTAATCTACTCTACCTTCTCCTGAATCACGTAACTGTGTTTGTTTTCTATATCTATCTTCTACCTGGTCCATGAACTTTTTCTCCACATCTGACAATAAGCACGTCAGATTATGTTGATGAGCATAAGCTATATCTAACTCTAATTACGGTATGAAATACTTTCTAAGCCTACCTTGGGATTTTGTAATAATCATACTTATTCAGATGCTTATAAGCTGGTACTTCAAGAAGCACTACATCATAATTAGAAAAGAAATACTCAAACTGGTCTTGCCCATAAAAGATGCTAAGCAACAAACTACAAGAAATACCATATGTCAGTGGAAGATAATGATATTGAATACCCTCGTCCACGGAGGCAGGTAACTGCATACACACATAACAATCTTTTGCATTCATCGCATCAATATATTCATACAACAACTTAGCATACGCATTAAGCTTAAAGTCACTTCTAGAAAGATCTATATGAAACCGGCGACTCTCCTCTAGCAGCAAAAAAATGTCATCTCCTATATTGACCTCTTTCTTGCTAGGAGTTTTAGGTGTAGGTGTTCCACTGCCTGCTTATGTGGGGCTAAATATGAAACTACAACTACTAGGATTATGAAAAGTATAACTTCACCTACAAGTGCACCTACTATACATCTACAATTTGGATTTATAGCCTCCATGGTTACAGAAAAGTTCTCAAATTTCTTAGTTCAGCAACAGTCCCTTTCCTCCTCCTTCAGTTGTTTGTGAACCAGTTCAAACAACTATTTGGAAAGCTGGAAGTCCCCTGTTTGGTTTCAGTTCCTTATTTACACGATATAAAGAAGACAACCTTAACCCCACTCTGTCCTCTTGACGTAAATAATTAATTTACTCTCTTAATTTCTATGCAGGTAAGTACTTAATCAATAATAACTCAGATCGGATGAAAAAAGACAGAGTCCGTGGTGTTAGAGTTTCTAAGGGTTTTATTCCTCATAAAGGAATCAGGATATCATGTTCTGACCACCACAGGGGTGTCAGAAGGGATAGATGAGCGCGCTCTCGTTTATTGATAGTACATAGCTTATATACTTGATTCGTATCATACAGAATAAAGCAAGAGGCGTAACAGCTGAGAGAAGACAAGATAACATTATACACGTGATACCAATACATCATCAAGAGGCGGATACTAGGCGTGAACTAGAGGTGTGTGCTAGAAACGTCACCGATAGGTGACGCGAGTGGGTGGCACCAAGGGGTGGTGCTAACAGAATGTTGCAATGTCAGCAGAAATCGGAAGCTTGGATGCGCGCGCAGCTGCATGACGTGTGATTGACGGGGTGCAGGGGACTTGACATTTACACTGACGGAAAGAGACAGAAGTCTGGCATGTCAGATCAACTTGTACTTCTATCATATCTGATATCTGATGTTTAGGAACTATACTATCTGGGCGGAAAGGTCTCTAGGGCAGAAGCTATTCTATGCTAACTGTGGATGCGTGTATAAGCGCCTGAGTGTCTACATGTGAAGCGTGGGGGCACGGGGCCTTCCATGGAAGCATGGCAACAGAGGCTATGAATTACTTGCATTAAGACAGGTCGGCCCTTTGGCTCTGCAGCTGGGGAGGATGTTTACAGGATCTAGTAGGCAGGAATGTATTCTCGGGGAACGGAACAGATAACTCGAAGGTTATAGTCAGTCTTGGCAGAAAGCAGGCTTGAGCTGAGCGCGAGGGGCCGCGCTGAAAGTAAGTCAGAGTTCACGGGTACAGAGGTAGCCTGGGCAGAGTCAGGAGCCACAAAAGAGGTTCAGATGGCAGGAATTCAGGGCCTACTCTTGCTAGAGCAGGAGAAATATGAAAAGTGTACTACAAAAAGACGGTGGCATAGCATACTTAGGAACGGAATACATAATCCATTCATGGTGCATCTGAAAGAGGACAAGTTAACGGTGGACGCAAATGTATTTGCGTCTTCATAGCTGGTTCAGGAGGGAAGTTACATGCACTTTAAGCTGGTACATGGAGTCGGTGGGGTACGCGCTAGGGAGCACAACATGGCCAAAATTTAATTTTCCTCACTCTCCAGGAATTCAAGTCCCTAAATTTCTTCTTCTTCCACTCGGACCTAGGTTATCTCTTTTAATTTATTTACACAAAGTCTCTAAATCCAGAATAAGATTTGCTCTGATTATCTCCAGAACATGCTGCAAAAGCTCAAGACAAAGAACAATCATTTCATGAGACATAACTTCAACACCAAAAGTAGGAAATATCAGTCTGTTCAGTATCAAGTCACGAACTCCACTCAACGTCGGGGGATCCGGAACAGTAAAGGTCAGTGCTCCTTCGATTTAAAGTCCTGGGACCAACAACGCCATGTCAATCTTCATGTTGGGACTGTTGCTGACCACGACCACTGACCTCAACCTCCCGGAACTTAGCAGTCCGTCCATTCTGGGATTGGGAATCTCTGACAAGGCACTCTCGTTCATCTTGACCTTCTCAGATCTCCACAAGCTTGCTCTTTTTCACCTTCTTCTGATTCAGTGTCTTCTGATACCGGAGCAAGATCTCTCTCAGAAACTAGACGCAGATTCAGTTGCCTCCGTCTTTCAGGCCATGTTTCTTCTGCGCGTATTGTTCTCCTGCTCTCCTTTCACTCACCCTGCTCACAGTTTACTCCTGCTGAGCCTGATTCCGGACCACTTTCACAGCAACTTCCCTTTTCTTAGGGAGTCTCAGTGTCGCTATTGTCATGACCCTCCTCAGCTTGGTCTGGTGAGCAACCAGCTTCGTCAGCCACCCTCACAGCTTGACTTGTCCCCTCAGCTGGATTTTCATTCAGGAGAGGAGCTGTTTCTTCTAAGGGTGCTGAAACTCTGCGGGAGTGAGAAGTATGCACCCAGTTAAGCAATAATTTAGTACGGGCCTTTCCAGTGGACATCCAAACAGCTCTTTCTCACATGCTTCCGGACCAGCACCCAGTCCCCTGGATTCAGGTTGTGACAGAGATCACTCAAAGCTGGAACAGCAGCAGCCTGCACCTGATGGGACACAGAACGGACCACATCAGCGATTCCCTTGCAATAATCAAGGATCAGATCATCTGTGATGCTTATCAAGGCTGTCAATGGCACTGCTGGTAATCTCAAAGCCCTCCCCATCAATACTTCATGAGGTTAAAGACCTGTCCTCCTATCTGGGGTACTACGGATACTCATTAGCACCAGAGGCAGAGCATCAGGCCACTTCAGAGATGTGTACGAACACACTTTTGCCATTCGAGCCTTCAAAGTCACATTTGTCTGCTCCACAATTCCAGAAGCCTCTGGACGATAGCTACAATGGAGTCTCTGGTCTACATTCAATGCTGTGCAGAGCATTTTCATGACCTCACTATGGAAGTGTATTCCTCTGTCCGATTCCAAAGAGGTCGTAAGTCCAAATCTAGGTTTGAGTTCCCTCAACAGTAGCTTAGCTACAGTTTGGGTATCACACCTCCGTGTTGGGTAAGTCTCCACCCACCTTGAGAACACACATACCACCACTAAAATGTACCTCAACCTGTTCCATCTAGGCATCTCAATAAAATCCAACTGCATTCTATTGAAAGGTCCCCTGACCTCCCAATGTGACTCAATGTAACCACAGGCTTCTTTCCCGCATTCTTTTGTTGACATGTGACACACCTCTGGTGTACAGCTTCGGCCACTGCATGAAATCGCGGATTGTACCACGTCTGTCTTATCACTCGCACCATTGCATCTCTCCCTAGATGTACTGCACCATGAATCTGCCTTGCCATTGAGTTCAACAAATCATCCAGCAACACTGCCCTTCCATCACTCGAAACCCAAATGTCAACATCTTTCGTACATCCAGACTTGATCCACACATTTTTCTCTTGTTCTGAAACCTGTTCCTGCAGGCACTTGAGTTCATCCCAAGTATCTGCCATTGGCCAACATCATGTTGAACTCTATTCTTTCTTGGCTCTCCCCTGTGTAGACTTCAGTAAAAATGCAACCTTGTTCAACACAAAAAAGTGCAACCTCGTCTGCATATCTGTTTCCAAGAGAGACAAAATCACAGCAATTTCTCTTGGACATTGCAAGGTTTCTAACAGTAACCTCACAAACTCCCCATTCCTAATGGGTGATCCAGACGATGTCATGTAACCTCTCTGAGACCACAACTGACCGAAGTCGTGAACCACATCAAACCTATACTGGCGGTCGGTGTAAATGGTAATTCGAATTTGATCAGTGGCCAAACAGGCACGAGTCAAGACAATGATTTCAGCTACCTGGGTGGAGTATACTCCTTCTAGGCAAGTAGCTTCGACTACTCCCATAATGGTGCATACAGCAAACGCTGCTCTCTGCTGGCCGACACTGTCTCTTAAGCATGAACCATCGACAAATAAGATCTCATCAGGGTCAGACAATGGTTCATCAACAATGTCAGGTCTTGGTTTGGGTCAAAGTTCAGTACCATCGAGACAGTCATGGTCCTCACAATCTTCATCAATTGTATTTGGTAACGGCATCAAGGTGGCAGGATTCAAAACAGAGCACCTCCTAAGAGTCACATCCTCCGCAGCAAGGATAACTTGCTTGTAGCGTGTGAGTCTATTATTGGTCTGGTGCTGTGTCTTGGTCCGTGTCATCAACAGTTCAACAGAATGCGGAACATATACAATCAATGAATGCTCCATCACAATGCTTTCACATCTGTCAATGCTGACACCCATTGCAACAATGGATTTGAGACATCCGGGCAACGCTGAAGTTACTGGATACAGAGTAGCTGAGAAATAGGCAACTGGTCTACAGACACCTCCATGATATTGAGTAAGACCTGATAATGCACAACCTTCTTGTTCACAACAGAATAGTGAAAAAGGCTTGTAGTCAGGCAATCCCAGTGCCGGAGCACGACCAAGGTCCTCTCGCAGCTCCAAGAACGCCTTCATACAGTCATTGTCCCCTGGTACCAGATCACTCACATCCTTGTGTGTCAGTCTCTGTAAAGGTTTTGCATTAAAAGAGAAGTTGGGAACCCACTGGCGACAGTAGCCAACCATCCCCATAAACATCCTGACTTCTCTCTGTGTGGTAGACACAGCCATACTCATAATTGCCTATATTCTGTCAGGTGACACCTTCCTCTTTCCTTTCCCGATTCGGTGCCCCAAATATTGCACCTCATTCAAACAGTACTGTAACTTATATGGGGACACCTTGTGTCCATTCTCTGCCAAATGATTTAGTAAGACGATGGTGTAAATCCTGCACGCATCTTCAGTCTCAGACGCGACAAGGAGGTCGTCTATGTACTGCATGAGAACGGAGTTATGTGGCAGCACAAGACTTTCAAGATTCTTTTTCAAGATCTGATTAAAGATCGATGGACTCTCTGTATACCCCAGAGGAATGTGACACCACATTAACACACAGTTTTCCAGCTTGAATGCAAAAAGAAATTGGCTTTCTTCATGCAGTTGTATCTAGAAGAAGGCTTGACACAAATCAATCACAGTGAATCACTCTGCTTTGCACGAAATCTGAAACAGTATCATGAATGGATTCGGTTCCACTGGACAACATGGAACGACTATGTTAGTGACCTTGCGGAGGTCCTGCACAATCCTGAATTTGCCGCTCGGTTTCTGCAATCTCATAATAGGCGAATTGCATGGACTGCCCATTATCTTCTTCAGAGTCCCCTGCTTAATCATGGCATCAATCACAGGTTTTACCCCTCCAATGGTTTCCGTTGTCAGATTATACTGGGGAGTTCTTGGAAACTCAACATTCTGCTTAACCTGAATCTTAACTGGCTCTACCCCTTTGATCAATCCGATGTCTTCACCTGTGAAGTCCCACACCTTCTGCGAGACTGAATCTCTCAAATCATGTGGGAGTTCTTCCACTGTTACCACGGGGTACATTTCCACACACAAATGCTGCTTGGCAATCTTAAAGGTGGCATCATCGTCATTAGTCTGCAATTCCACTCCCTTGGGGGTGCAATAGATAGTGCAGTTAAGTTTGCACATGAGATCTCTCCCCAACAAGCAGACTGGGCTTTAATTGCATACCACAAACTGATGTCTGTCTCGGAAATTCCCTATTCCCCCAGGGATTGGTTCACTCAATGGATTTGTCATTCTCTTATTTGCAACACCTACAAATTGGATTGATTGTCCAGAGAGGGGTAGGTTGGGAACTACTGCAGATCTCACAGTAGAGCGGGTAGCACTAGTATCAACCAAAAAGGTGGTAGGATGACCATCAACATCTGCTTCTACAAATGATCCCCTCTGGTCTACCTCCAAGACTGCCCAAAGAGTGCAGTCTTCCTCCCCCCTCAGGCACCGTCATGACAACGGGTCTAAGTAGCACTCATCGTTACCATCAGAAAGAGGCATCTGCTGTTAAGTCCGAGTCCCTTGCGGGATCCTCGGTGGTTGGGGAACCTGTACTTGTGGAGCCAGCACCCCCCTTTCATCGACCTTGGTCTCATCACCGTATTTACTACTTTAGGTACCTGTACTATCTCTCCCTCCTGCTGCAGCTGATTTGCTGGATTCAAGGGACACTCGTGCCTCCAATGTCCGATCTGGTGACAAAGGTGACACGCAGTGGTCTTTTTCAGTGTCGCTACATCTACTCTCGCCTTGGGGGTCTCCAGAGTTTCCCTTTCCTTGATTTTGACCATTCTGTCTTCTCCTTAGCATTCCTCCAGTTGACTGCACCTGATTTCTCTTATCAACCGTTTGCATCTGGACTAACATCAGCTTATCCTTGAGCTTTCTATGTTTCGAATCCACCTAATCGCTCCAATATCTGGCATAACGCAGCATCTCATCTACCGGCTTGTTCAGCCAGCAGAATAAATGCTGTTGGATCATGAGGCAAATATCAGGTCTCAGACCCAAGACAAACTTAGAGACAAAGTGTCCTATGTCTTTGGGCTCTAAGGTATCCAGCCCACTATACTGCTTAAAGACTTGCAAGAGCCTCTCATAGTATTATTGCACTGTCTCTTTTGGCTCCTGAGCTGTCCGATCTATCTTGACCCAATCAATATCCTGTGGGAATATCTTGGACCTCAGCCACATAATTGCCTGCTCATACTTTTTCATAACAATAGGTGAAGGTCCGTTTGTGGCAGCATCCCTCTCTGGTTCTGAGGTCGGTCACTCAATTGCAACTTTACAAGCTGCCCACAAATCGCTCTGGACCACAATGTCAACAACGTGTTCAAATCTATCCACAACACTTTTGAGATCTTAACAAACCACTCAAACAGTTTGTACCATTCAACTGGTCTCTCCCTCAACTTAGGGAAATCATTTGTGAATGCTGCTAGGTCACCTCTACTCCAAGGCACATGCGTGCCTCCTCCACTAGATACCTCTTGCAAAGGATAATTTCCTACCACTAACGTTCCCCCTCCTCGGGGTGGTGTCTCTCCTACACTCCTTTTGATACCCTTTTTCTTAGACCATCTTTCTTCCCACTTATCGAGCCTGTTCCATGCTCGTAGCTCTATGATCAGTTCTCTAATGTGATTCCTTAGCCCAATGACCATCTTCTCCTCCAGGTCCTGGTCACTGTCCTGTAGTCTGTGGTTCCCCTGTAACATTTTCATTTTAGACAAATCCATCTCGTATCTATTTGGCAATTCTGATATGTTTTTAATGTGCTGACCTTGCCTTACGAGTTACATCCTTGCCTACAAACAGCAACTCGTCTGGTTCATAAAGTTCCACTCTCTCCAAAGGCAAGTTTCCTTCTACTATCTCATCCACTTCTGCCTTTAATCTCATCGCATCTAACATCTTTGCTCTTATAGCCACTTTCAGAGTACCCCGACTAGAAGCACCACTCGACTCTCCACAATCGCTATTTTGCTCTCTGCATCTACTCCGCTCCAGGGTATCCCTAATGACTGACCTATTCTCGGTGTTTCCATGGTTCCAATCTTCTACCACTCTGATTCTCTGCCGACTGATCCCACATCCTTAAATCTGATCTTAATTCAGTAAAAGATTTTGGCCTCGGCCCCCTCAGATCCATTGGTTACCTCAACGAGTCTGCCGTAGCTGGCAGCGGCGTACTCGATTCCACGGGTCTTGGTAATTGAACTATACCGCTCACTACACCATTACCTCCAGAGCTTGCTCTCCCCTCTACTAACTATACCGAACTTCCATTCCTCACCTGATCTGGCTCATACATTGACACTATGGGACCGCGCACACAATTCAGCGAAGACATCGCCGACTTAATCAGCCCGCACGCCCTCCCCTCCGCTGACTACATCCTCCTCGGGGACCTTAACTTTCACCAGGAGAACAACAACTACGCAACACCACCACCCTGCTGGACAACCTCGACAACCTCGGTCTCAAGCAGCTGGTGACCTCCCCCACCCACTATGCCGGACACACACTCGACCCCATCTTCTCATCCAGCAAGCACATCGCCATCAGCCACGCCACCGGACTCCACTGGACGGACCACAGCTGCGTCCACTTCAGCTTCAAAAAGAACACGATCCACCACCACCAGCAACAGGTCGCACGCAGAAACTGGGACAAGATCACAGCTGACCAGCTCGCCGCAGCCCTGAGCCAAGACCCCCCCGCCAGCTCTGCGAACCCCAGCCAGGCCGCCAACAACCTCACAAAGTGGATCAGCAACTGCGCAGACGACCTCGCCCCACTGAGGACCCCGCCCAGCAGACCCGGCAGTAAGAAAGCACCTTGGTTCACCGACGAACTCAAGAGCTCCAAGAAGAACTGCCATGTCCTCGAGCGAGCCTGGCGCAGAGACCCTACACCAGACAACATGACCACCCTCAAGCTCGCAAACCGAAAACACCACCAACTGATCCATACCACCAAGAAAACCGCATTCAAGGAACGACTGGACAACAACGCAAACAACAGCAACGTCATCACCCCATCACAAGACCTCTGCAACTCCCTCGCCTCCTACTTCCACAACAAGATCGCAGACATACACAACAGCTTCAGCACACAACCGACGCACCCTATGACCGCACCAACGACCCCCACCACCACCCTCCGCGCCTGGACCCCGATCACCACCGAAGACAGTATCCGCACGATGAACTCCATCCACTCCGGATCCCCAAACGACCCCTGCCCTCACCACGCCTTCAACAAGGCCGACGCTGTCATCGCACCCCACCTGCGGGACATCATCAACACCTCCTTCGACACCGCTACCTTCCCAGAGAGCTGGAAGCACGCGAACTCAGCGCGCTACTGAAGAAACCATCAGCGGACCCCACCGAACTCAAAACTACTGCCCCATCTCGCTCCTCCTGTTTCCGGCCAAAGTCATCGAGAAGACCGTCAACAAGCAGCTGGCCGCCTTCCTCGAGACGAACGGATTCCTCGACTTCTCGCAGTCCGGCTTCCGGGCCAACCACAGCACCGAGACCGCCCTCATCGCAGCCACCGATGACATCCGAGCCCTGCTCGACAACGGGGAAACTGCGGCCCTCATCCTCCTGGACCTCTCCGCGGCATTCGACACTGTCTGCCACCGCACCCTAGTGCAGCGCCTCAGCAACGTTGGAATCCAAGAAAAGGCACTAGAATGGATCATCTCCTTCCTCGCCGGAAAGACACAGAGAGTCCGCCTCCCCCCGTTCAGATCAGAAGCCACCGAAGTCATCTGCGGCGTTCCTCAAGGCTCCTCGCTCAGCCCCACCCTCTTCAACGTCTACATGAGCCCCCTCGCGGCCATCGCACGCCAACACAACCTCAACATCATCTCTTATGCCGACGACACCCAGCTGATCCTCTCCCTCACCAACATCCCCACCACCTCCGGAGCGAATCTACACGAAGGGATGACAGATGTAGCCGAGTGGATGATGAACAGCCACCTGAAACTGAACTCAGACAAGACGGAAGTCCTCATCCTGGGCTCTTCACCCTCCGCCTGGGACAACTCCTGGTGGCCCACCACCCTGGGCAGCGCACCCATACCCACAGACCACACACGCAACCTGGGCTTCATCCTGGACTCCTCCCTCTCCATGACCAGACAAGTCAACGCCGTCTCCTCGTCGTGCTTCAACATCCTACGCATGCTACGTAAGATCTTCCGGTGGATCCCCACGAGACCAGGAAGACGGTCACCCAGGCCCTCGTCACCAGCCGACTGGACTACGGCAACTCCCTCTACGCCGGAACCACCGCCAAACTCCAGAGGAGGCTCCAGCTGATCCAGAACGCCTCAGCAAGACTCATGCTCGACATCCCCCGACACAGCAAC
Organism: Lissotriton vulgaris; assembly: GCF_964263255.1. NCBI lineage: Eukaryota > Metazoa > Chordata > Amphibia > Caudata > Salamandridae > Lissotriton > Lissotriton vulgaris. The sequence continues at coordinate 551,184,979 of NC_141697.1, forward strand.
ATCTCCGGACACCTGAGAGACCTGCACTGGCTCCCGGTCAACAAAAGAATCACCTTCCGTCTCCTCACCCACGCACACAAAGCCCTACACAACCAAGGGCCAAGATACCTCAACAGCCGCCTCAACTTCTACACTCCCACACGCCAGCTTCGATCGACCAACCACGCCCTCGCCGCCGTCCCCCACATCCGAAGAGCCACCACAGGAGGTAGGTCCTTCTCCTACCTGGCCGCCAAGACCTGGAACTCCCTCCCGACCCACCTCCGCCTGACCCAAGACCACCTCGCCTTCAGGAAGCAGCTCAAGACCTGGCTGTTCGAGCAGTAGCGGATCCCCCTCCCCAAGCGCCTTGAGACCCTCCGGGTGAGTAGTGCGCTATAGAAACGATTGACCGTTACCGTAAGGGCATTCGGCAACCTCCTGGCATCTGCAGTCTCTGAGACCTGCATTACCATCCCTCCGGTTGAGAGTTTTCCTCCTACTCCTGCACTAGGTGTAGCCTGCGATTCTCTGTTTTCCTCCATCGGGGCTGATCTATCCTCCACGGAATCTGGCTTGTATGGAGGTGGTCTCTCAGATACAAACCTCTCTATCAAGCTGTTGTCTGTATCGCTATCTTCTCCCTCATCACTTTTCTTTCAGGTGTTCCTTTCGTTGACTATCAATGGGAACAGCTTATCCCCCTCAATGGTTTGTACTCTCCACCTCTTCTACAATGCATCCCATTTTGCGTCTTGGAATGCCCTGACCAACCTTTTTACTCTTTCCTGACTCCTGTTCCTTTTTCTTTTGTGTGCCGCCCTAATCCATGCATGCAATGCTTCAAACTGTGTGGGTCTAGGCAAAGGTTGCAAAGAAGCCATGATTGTTTTCAACTAATATAATATAACACTTCCAATTTAAATGTTCCAAAGATCAATTCTTCATTTCCTTCTGTCATTTTGCACCAATTCTCAAGCCAAAGTATGGTATGTAACCCTACATTCATAGCCATGTAATGAGCTGGGGTATCCTCGGGCGGAGCCTCTTCTCCACCTCGAGTAGCCACCTGTCTTTCTCCTTTACACAAATCTCACAAAACTTTAAAGCATTTCATGATAAATCAGTTTTCTTCGCTTCGCAACACACTTTTACTTCCTGATGACTAACCACCAATACCAATGCTGCTTCACACCAACCGACCTATCGCAGCGAGGCACCTTCTGACATTACTTTCCTTTGCCTGCAGCAGTTTCCCTCCTTTACAATCCATCTCTCACACACTCACACAGCTCATTCATACGCTGAAATATCTGTTTGCCCACAAAACAGCCAAGCAGTCACTTCTGTGACTGTATGTCCAAAGTCTCATGTAATTGTCCACCTCAATCTAGCAACTGTCTGTCCGCAGAATGACCGGACAATCTCCTTAGCTGATAGGTTACAAATGCTCGATCCTCATACATCAACCCACGACCAGCGTCAGTTACTCACGCACTCACACGTTCGCTCCCCCTCGGTCTAGGTAGTCGCTGGTACCTCACGACTCCCTTCACACAGTTTGACAATTACGCTCTGGGTGTCTTTCACACCACAATCTCTTACACTACTCGTCGAGCCTAAGATTCCCGGGCTGCGTGCACCCTTAGCCTGATCTCACAATCTCACAACACTCACACCAACTCTGCAAGGCATCAAAACATTAAACAACACCGCAATCTAACGGCGCATAATCATGTTCATACTCACTCTACCACCAATTGCTGCTTTCACCGCACCGTCACTCTTTGTCGGTTTCCATGAAACGCCGTCTTCCGCTGACAATCCCCTGGACAACCATCACCTGGATTCTATGGGGCTCTGGAAACTTATCTGAATCTAGATCTCCCCTTACTCTAGAGACAACCATCCTCGGTTGCTACCAATTGATGACGCCTGATTCTTATCTGAACTTTAACCTTATCTTACCAATCTTGCAAATCCTCTTTTCCTCTGACCTTTCTTGTCTGCTAAGAAGTGTAAAGGGGAGAAACTCTTTTCAATTGTAATTTACCATTGACCAAATCAATCTGATTCAAGAAACTACTGACTACAGAAATAAGTTTAAAGATTTATTATAAAGCCAAAAACAGTTGGACATATAAACACCTCAGCAAGAGGTTAAGAAGATAATCAGGCACTAATACAAACATAATCCTACGCAAGAGCTTCAGGCGACTCAATATGATGATCAAGGTGACCTCCAAAAGCATAAGGCAGACAATGACAGTCCCTACTTGAAGAGATGACTGCATTGAACTACAAGAAAGAAAAATTATTAATCTATCCCTACACTAACATTAAAGTGGCATCCCTACCTAGCATCATTCTCAGGCAAGAGGAAAAAGGTGTCAGCAGTGAAGACTTCCTCAGAATTGCACTTACTTGCAAAGGTAAGTAGCCAAAGCTACAGAGCTCGTTCTAAGATGCTCATTCTCGCTCCCCTCCTAGCCCTCTTCTGCTCCACCCTCGGGTTACTGTCCCTAATACAACATCTCCAAAATAGTAAACACTCCCTAGACACACCCCTTCGGGCAGATCTTCTTTCGGTAGTTTTCCGTCGAAACTCTGACTTCATCCAAGAACTGTTAAGTCGACCTTGAGTTCCAGACACCATCTTCGCTTAAAACATACTATCTGCATTCCTGTTGACTCCCGTGGCTTCTGTTCCTATCATCCTTACTACTAAAACAAAAGGGTTATTCTGCCTAACGAGACATGTGTCCTTGCACCTGCAACTGGAAACTTGTAAACAACTCGACCTTGCACGCACACAAGTTCACTGCCTTCTTTTAATTAAAGAAAAAGAGCCTTCCCAAGAAAAATACATTTCGGGCCTACATCTTGTTTAACCTAAGAAATCACAAATAAGCCTCTTCTTGTACTTATATGTGATCAGTAAGCATAAGCTGAAAATTCGTTCCGCTCACGGAATTTGCGGATTTTCTGCGATTTCGCGATCCACGAATCTCGCGAAATCGCGGTAATATCCGCGAATCAGCGGGACGAATTTTCAGCCAAGCACTTACAGGATTACAGCAGCAGGTGCAAAAGTTGAAGCTAATTTTTTGTAACCTTTTACAAAAGGGTTACAAAGAAATTAACTTCAATTTGGGCACCTGCTGCTGTAAGCCTGTAAGTTCTTCCTGGCGCCTCATTGCCTACTTGCAACTATTCTATGACCCTGCTCTGACCCTTGAAGCAGAGTCAGAGAATAGTTACAAGTAGGCAATGAGGCGCCTGTCACGAAAATTAGCACTGACATATATAAAAACAAGCATTTGCAATGCAATAGGTCTCGCACTCTGTCCATCACCACCCCCTGTTGTTTAATTATTTTGTCCACCATAAGCGTGGAAGGGTATACTCAGACATGAGTCCCTAGCTCATTGCACCATCAGGATTCAAGCAAGCCGGGCCGAAGACGGCTGAAATGCCAGAAACCGGTCCCCGGTAGCTTGTTTCCTTCCCAGTGAAAGAATTGGCTTGGTAGTTTGGTTTGCCCTGTTCCCATGATACACTGGGCCAGGGACAGACTAATTTGCATATAGCCAGGTTCTGAGCTGGGATGGTGCAGTGAGCTAAAAAACGGTGTTGGATTAAGCCCTGATCTCATGACTGGTTGAGAGTATTCTGCTTAATTCAGAAACTCTGTCCATCACCACCCCCTGTTGTTTAATTATTTTGTCCACCATAAGCGTGGAAGGGTATACTCAGACGTGAGTCCCTAGCTCATTGCACCATCAGGATTCAAGCAAGCCGGGCCGAAGATGGCTGAAATGCCAGAAACCGGTCCCCGGTAGCTTGTTTCCTTCCCAGTGAAAGAATTGGCTTGGTAGTTTGGTTTGCCCTGTTCCCATGATACACTGGGCCAGGGACAGACTAATTTGCATATAGCCAGGTTCTGAGCTGGGATGGTGCAGTGAGCTAAAAAACGGTGTTGGATTAAGCCCTGATCTCATGACTGGTTGAGAGTATTCTGCTTAATTCAGAAACTCTGTCCATCACCACCCCCTGTTGTTTAATTATTTTGTCCTCCATAAGCGTGGAAGGGTATACTCAGACGTGAGTCCCTAGCTCATTGCATCATCAGGATTCAAGCAAGCCGGGCCGAAGACGGCTGAAATGCCAGAAACCGGTCCCCGGTAGCTTGTTTCCTTCCCAGTGAAAGAATTGGCTTGGTAGTTTGGTTTGCCCAGTTCCCATGATACACTGGGCCAGGGACAGACTAATTTGCATATAGCCAGGTTCTGAGCTGGGATGGTGCAGTGAGCTAAAAAACGGTGTTGGATTAAGCCCTGATCTCATGACTGGTTGAGAGTATTCTGCTTAATTCAGAAACTCTGTCCATCACCACCCCCTGTTGTTTAATTATTTTGTCCACCATAAGCGTGGAAGGGTATACTCAGACGTGAGTCCCTAGCTCATTGCACCATCAGGATTCAAGCAAGCCGGGCCGAAGATGGCTGAAATGCCAGAAACCGGTCCCCGGTAGCTTGTTTCCTTCCCAGTGAAAGAATTGGCTTGGTAGTTTGGTTTGCCCTGTTCCCATGATACACTGGGCCAGGGACAGACTAATTTGCATATAGCCAGGTTCTGAGCTGGGATGGTGCAGTGAGCTAAAAAACGGTGTTGGATTAAGCCCTGATCTCATGACTGGTTGAGAGTATTCTGCTTAATTCAGAAACTCTGTCCATCACCACCCCCTGTTGTTTAATTATTTTGTCCTCCATAAGCGTGGAAGGGTATACTCAGACGTGAGTCCCTAGCTCATTGCATCATCAGGATTCAAGCAAGCCGGGCCGAAGACGGCTGAAATGCCAGAAACCGGTCCCCGGTAGCTTGTTTCCTTCCCAGTGAAAGAATTGGCTTGGTAGTTTGGTTTGCCCTGTTCCCATGATACACTGGGCCAGGGACAGACTAATTTGCATATAGCCAGGTTCTGAGCTGGGATGGTGCAGTGAGCTAAAAAACGGTGTTGGATTAAGCCCTGATCTCATGACTGGTTGAGAGTATTCTGCTTAATTCAGAAACTCTGTCCATCACCACCCCCTGTTGTTTAATTATTTTGTCCACCATAAGCGTGGAAGGGTATACTCAGACGTGAGTCCCTAGCTCATTGCACCATCAGGATTCAAGCAAGCCGGGCCGAAGACGGCTGAAATGCCTTTCCTTCCCAGTGAAAGAATTGGCTTGGTAGTTTGGTTTGCCCTGTTCCCATGATACACTGGGCCAGGGACAGACTAATTTGCATATAGCCAGGTTCTGAGCTGGGATGGTGCAGTGAGCTAAAAAACGGTGTTGGATTAAGCCCTGATCTCATGACTGGTTGAGAGTATTCTGCTTAATTCAGAAACTCTGTCCATCACCACCCCCTGTTGTTTAATTATATATAAAAACAAGCATTTGCAATGCAATAGGTCTCGCATTAGAAAGTTTGAGCTATTGGTCTTGTAAATGACAATTTTTTTTATTTATATGTTGGTTTTGAAAATAGCTAAATTAATAGCTTTGTCATTTACAATGCCAATAGTTATAACTTTCGCAAATGTGACACCTATAGTATTTGTAATGCAACATGTTTTGTATTTACGTGGCTTAGATGCATTGATAGTACAAATTACAATGGCTTTTAATTTTTTTAAATAATTAATACTTAAATAAAAGTGATTTTAATTAATAATGGCAATAGCTTAAACTTTTGTAAATAACTTTTGTGAAGATTATGTTCAGTGTATTTTATTGTGAGGAAAATCCAAGAACAGAAGTGAAATATTAACATCTTTTTGTGACATTTGTAATAAAGCTTGAAACATTGAGAGAACATATTTGAACCAGTTGTTGTTGAATAGTTCCGCAGATTGATGCTGGGGTGGCGCTGAGTGGTGCTGTGGTGGTGCTGAGTGGTGCTGTTGTGATGCTGAGTGGTGCTGTGGTGGTGCTGAGTGATACTGGGATGGTGCTGAGTGATGCTGGGGAGGTGCTGAGTGGTGCTCTGGTGGTGCTGAGTGATGCTGTGGTGGTGCTGAGTGATGATGTGGTGGTGCTGAGTGATGCTGTTGTGGCGCTGAGTGGTGCTGTGGTGGTGCTGAGTGGTGCTGTGGTGGTGCTGAGTGATGCTGTGGTGGTGCTGAGTGATGTCGTGGTGGTGCTGAGTGGTGCTGTGGTGGTGCTGAGTGATAATGTGGTGGCGCTGAGTGATGCTGTAGTGGCGCTGAGTGGTGCTGTGGTCGTGCTGAGTGGTGCTGTGGTGGTGCTGAGTGATGCTGTGGTGGTGCTGAGTAGTGCTGTGGTGATGCTGAGTGATGCTGTGGTGGTGCTGAGTGATGCTGTGGTGGTGCTGAGTGGTGCTGTGGTGGTGCTGAGTGGTGCTGTGGTGGTGCTGAGTGATAATGTGGTGGTGCTGAGTGATAATGTGGTGGTGCTGAGTGATGCTGGAGTAGCGCTGAGTGATGATGTGGTGATGCAGAGGGAAGAAAGGCACAAAAAAAAGGGAATGACGGAGGGCAGAAGGGCAGAAAAACAAGGGAAAAATGAGTCTAACAGAGGGCAGAAGGGCCCAAAAAACGAGTCTAACAGGGGGCAGAAGGGCAGAAAAACAAGGGAAAAACGAGTCTAACAGAGGGCAGAAGGGCAGAAAAACAAGGGAAAAACGAGTCTAACAGAGGGCAAAAGGGCACAAAAAACGAGTCTAACAGGGGGCAGAATGAATCCCGCCCTGCGTGTTTGTCCACGAAGATGCCACCCTTTTGTGCAATACCTCTACTCAACTGGAGTACTTTCTACTGTCTAATCAGTAAGTGCTCCCTCGTTGGCTAAATGTATAGGGGCAGATTTAAAATATCTGGCGCATCCCCAGGGATGCGCCAGTTGTTGTGCGCCGCAGCTCCGCCACCCATTGTCCGCCGCATTTACAATGCGGCGCACCATGTGGCAAAACGGCACAGATGCATCACGCAATGCTCTGGGGGGCCCTATCTCCCCAATGCTGCATCAAGCCTTGCGCCTGCTTCAAGCAGGCGCAGGGTTTTGACGCAGCATTGGCCTAAAAGTGACTGAGTGAAATCTTGTATATTTCACTCAGCCACTTTTAGGAGGAGTTCCTGCGCAGGAACGCCCTCCCCTGTGCCGGAACGCCTCCTGATGGCGCAGGGCTTTACAACATCACGCATCTCTCAGATGCATCACGTTGTTAATACCCAGCACCATGGCGCATCTTTTGTGCTGCCGCTGCGTCACAAAAGTGACGCAACTGCGGCGCAAAAGAGGCGCAAGCGGCTTGTAAATCTGTCCCATAGTGCTTTTACTACACTGTAGCTGCGTAAAGGGGCAGAAGATGTGTCTCCAGTGACCATGTGTGCCTCTGATTGTGTTACAGGCACACATGGTCACTGGAGACACATCTTCTGGCCCTTTACGCAGCTGCAGTGTAGTAAAAGCACTATACATTTACCCAAGGAGGGAGCACTTACTTGATTAGCCAGTAGAAAGTACTCAAGGGCAAATCGCAAACAAATCTGCGATTTCGCCAAAAAATTTGCAGATTTCTTTTGCGATTTTGCAGGGAAATCTGTGAATTCGCGGAACGCGAATTCGCAAATTTCGCCCATGCTTAGTGATCAGGCCTTCATACATTTAAACACACATTTTCTAATATCCGGTTATAAGCATTACATTTACAATCATCTAATGCACTATTTCGATTACATGAGTAAGCAAACCTACATGTGCAACTTTAATATGGTGCACGTTTAATCCTAATGCATCACTTTATACGTAATCTAATACATTTTGCGTTACCTAAGCACCGTCACAGTTAAACACTACATTAGTCTTCAAAATGATGTGAATACATTTCTAAGCATCCTAATATAAGCTGATTTAACACAACATTTCTAATGGTCACAAGTTAATACAGTCCTTTAAATATGCGGGTGCCAACTACCCATGATTATGATGCGCCCCTACAACCTTCAGAATAACATGGCGCTCTATCATGCCCAATCCAGGACTTGTGCCTCACTGTCTCCACCAATATCATTTTTTCTAGTATCAGAGCTGCCCTGTTCCCACATCCCAAAAGAAAACTCCACATTTGCAGATATTTTAAGAAATCTTATTTATCTACCCCATACTGTAAATTCATAAACGATAAACGCTGGCCTTCCCTATATAGATCACCCAGAGATTCAATCCTGTCTCTCCCCATCTGAAGGTGACTTGCCCCTGAACGATTGGCAGGAGGATACCCGGAGCAGAGAGTGTAGCATATATGTTTAGATTTGGGATCATCAGCTTCTGCCGTACCTGTCTCCATACTCTGTAAGCAGCTTTCAGTATTTTAAATGTAGTCTTTTTATAATAGCTGGGTTCAAGTATCCTGGCCAGAAAACCCTTGGCTCCACTCCCCAGCAGTAATTTGTATATAGTCAGCCTCCCCTCCACTGGAACTTCTGCCATATCCCCTCTAATAAAATGCCCAGGTGTTGCAGAAGGCATGCCCAATGGTATTAGAGAAAACTGGGAATAGCCCAGCCCCCCCGTTGTCTTGGAAGGGTCATCAATTTGGAAGCCCTCGTTGGTCTATGATACCCCCACAGAAATCAATAGCATGTCCTTTCCAAATTTGCTAAGCAGAGCGAGGAAAACTCTAGAGGTACAGTTCTAAAGACATATAACAGTTTTGGGAGGACCAACATTTTGAGAACATTGCCTCTGTTAAATAATGAGAGATATAGATGGTCTAGCCTCTACAATTTTTTACTTACATTATCTATTATTGGGGCAATATTTAAATCCAGGATTTTATCTATAGCAACAGTTTTCTTGACCCCCACTTAAACGTCTCTTGAACAACTGATAGTCCTCTACATCGGATATTCCATGATAAAAGGATCTGAATTTTCTTTATATTTATATTCAATTTATATGCTTACAAAAAACCAAACTGCTCGGATAGAGTCTTCAATTCGGGAAGTGCAGAAACAACATCTGTGGTGAGCACCACAATGTCGTCCGCATACGCCAATGCTCTACAGTTGACACCATTGGCCCTCACTGCTTTGATAATAATATCCAGCTCTAGACATTTTTTTAAAAGGGTAAATATAGAAAGCAAAGAACAGAGGAGAGCACGGACACCCCTTCCTAGTGTCCCTGCTGATATCAAACAGATTTGAATCCTGCCCTGAAATGCTGATTGCAGCTTTCAGTAGTAAGTATAGTGACTTGATTGTTTGGATAAATTCTCCACATATTTCCTTCTACTGAAGGACAGACCACAGAAACCGCCAGGAGACCCGGTCAAATGCTTTCTCAGCATCCAGCAGGGCTAACCGCAGCGGTGATTCCGTGGCCTGAGCTCAGTCAAGAAGGGCTATGACCCGGCTTACATGATCTGCTGTGTCCTCGCCAGGGATAAACCCATGCTGACAAATTGAGACCAGAGGGATGATGATATTACCCAACCTAGTTGCAAGTATTTTAGAATATATTGTGCTGTTACAATTTCTAAGTGATATGGGTCTATATGATGGAGTCAAATTCAGCTTCCCCTTTTTTTTAAATACGACTATAGTGCATATCCCCTTTAAGCCTGCTGGAACATTTGTAGCATATCTTGTCGTAAAGATTGTGAAAATGCTCTATACAATTCTAAGGGGATGCCGTCAGTGCTGGTGGCTTTGCCCAGGGCTAAAGAGGTTTAGGTATCCTGGAGTTCTTCCCACGTGATTGGAGCTGCAAGGATTTAATTTTGTACATGCGTAACCTTCATTGTCTTCAGATCTTTTATGAAATATTCCAGTGATTTAATCCCTAGTGAGGTTGCTCCCTTAGTTTATAGCTGTTTGTAATAGTTCTAAAATACATTCAGTACTTATACCTGTATTCTTGAATTTGGCCTAAGTGGTCTCGAATCTTATAGATTTGATTGTACCCCTCTCGTTTCTGCATGCATTTTGCCAATACTCTCCCAGTACTTTCCCCCAGTTCATATAATTCAGTCCTATACTGCATATATTTGGCTGCCATCTCTGTCCCAAAGTGTTGATGGATTTTAGATTTAATAATCGCCTGTTGACAGTCCTGAATACTTTGGCCCTTGGTTACTTTCCTCATAAGTGCAGATTCAGCCGTTCTTAGTTGCTCAAACAACTCTCGAATTTACTCCTCAAGCGCTCTTTGATGAGAGAGAGAAAAGCTCAGGGTTTCCCTTCGGACCTTTGCCTTAAAGGTATCCCAGACTATAGTATTTAAAGCTGAGCCTCTATTAATATCAAAGAATTTGGATATCCATTTGTCCATATGATCACAGTATAAATGATCAAATAGAAGTTTCCTCTTAAAGGTCGAAGGCTTCTACATATAGTAATGCCAATCAGTGGAAATTCAGCTACTAGAGGGTTATGATCTGAAAAAATCCTTGGAAAGCTCTCTATTTTGACTATTTCGGCAAATTTGTAGGAAATAACAATATAGTCCAACCAAACTAGTTTATTATGAGGGGCTATGCTTATGCCAGCTGTCGACCAGATCGTGTTCTCTCACCAAAACTTTCAGGGCCTTAAAGACCCTTACTTTTTTACCCTGGTATGGTAGATAGGCAATTAAATTAAAATCGCTACCTCAATGGATATTAAAGTCACCGCAAAAAATCAAGGGATGAGTCAATAAGGCAAGTTCAATACTAAAATAATTCAATATATCTGGATCGTCCACATTAGACTGATAGATAGAGCAGATTGAAAAAGAGGCATTATTAGCTACTAGTTTGTATTCTGCAATAGCCCAGTCTCCAAGCTTATCTTCCTTATTTCTTTCGCAAATACCCATGCCATTTCTTACTAGGATAACCACCCCTCTGGTTGTTGTTCCCTGATGAGTACAACCTAACATAGTATAACCTAAATCCCTCAACCACCATTGCTTGCTCCAGTGTATATGGGTTTCTTGAAGGCACACTAAATCGATTTGCATAAATCGAAGGCTCTCAGCCAACATATCCCTATTTTGATCATAGAGGATACATATATTCACTGAGCAAATTTGGATTTTACCCACCATCCTTATATTTAAGATGTCTACTACCAAGTCTCTCCATAGTATATATTGGTTTGCAATTTGCCACAAAAATAATTTCATTTCTCCTTACAGAAATAAGAACGCCATGACATATTTTAGAAAGAAAGACAATCAACAATTGTTGCCCCCTCCACCTTCCCTCCCCCCAGCTCCTTGCTCTCCCTACCCCCACCCCACTCCCCCCTGCCCTCACCAACACTCACAGATGACTGGACCCTCCAGGTCGGTGATGGAGTGGGGCCCCTCCCGAATGTCCACCCCGTCCGCAAATCTATCAGTAATGCCTTAAGCGAGACCAAAGAAGAAAAAAAAGAATAAAGAAACACCATTACTTATTCCCCCCAACATGAAGAGGACTTAATCAAGAATTGAAAAAACTCTTTAGCTTGATTTCCGAAGAGAAAAAATGTGGGATCTCCCTTCAGATTACTTTGAACTTAGAAGGATTCAGTAAAAAACACCTGAGCTCCCTTATGTTGAAAATGTTGAAGCACCTGGCGAAGTCGCAATCGACGTATTACTGTGGAATGGCAATAATCAGGTCTAACAAAAAATTATGCCGATTAAAGAAGTGCTGCTGGTCTGGTGTAGCTAGTTCATAGATTACTTGGCGAAGGAGAACATTTCCTATGTAGATCAGAATTGCACGATGTTTACCCCCTGCTGACAATTAGGGTTTCTTCTGCTTAAATGGGAATCTGTGTGCACTCTGGATTTCTTGAGCCCAATCTCAATTTCCCAAATTGGGAAGATTTCTAGTGACACTGTCATTTCTCTATGATCTGAAGCTTTATTTTCCAGCAAATCCATCCTGTTTTCCACCTCAGTCATTCTTTCCATGAACTCAGAGCAAGTTTTATAAGTCTTTTGGATAGTTCCCTGCATCTTCTTGCAGGCTATCTGGACTCTCCGACTCTCAACATGTGTCTCTCCTCTGTGGGCCATGATACTTAGATATATGGACTCAAGTGAGACGGCTCAGCTGCTCCGACAGTATTGCCAGCTGCTGCCTTGTTTCCTTCTAGTACTGGGAGATGGAGTAATCCCTGAGAAGTCCCCAGGTTTTTGCTTCATTTTTACTACCTCTATCTCAAGGCTTTCTCCATTCTTTACTGTGGCAGTATCAATCAGAGCTTCGTCTTGTCTCCCATTTAAGTTACTAGAGTCCGATACATGGCCCTGGTTATCTGAGTCAGACCAATCAGAAATATCCAACAGGGAAAAAATGTATCTCCACCTTCTGTGTCAGGCGCCCGGTTAGTAACAAGTTCTACACTTGGAGTGCCCAACTTCGTATTGGGACCTGCAACTTATGCGGCTTGTGACTCCCAGCTGTATATAGATCATCTCCATTCTGCTGGACACGTCCCCCCTTTCCTACAGATCCCTCTTGAGCCTGAGCTACTCCTAGCCCCACAGTGCTTTCAAGATTTAAAGTCTGGCTCACCTCAGGGTCCATGGGAGTCAGTTGTGGATGTGTCTCAGAGACCGTAGCTTCTCTCTGACGTAAACTGCTGGAGCCAGTGCTTACATTTTGTGAGGCTGAGTTGGCGGGGGAGGGTTGATCTGTCATCAAATATATTTTCCTATTAGAGGTCTTCTCTGATTCCCTGATAGTTATGCGGGAAGGCTTTTTGAAAAAGTTTGGCCAGACACCTTCCGAATCTGGTGCAGCAATCTCTATTGATGCAGAGCCCTAGTCTGCCTTTGATGCAGGCTTTTTCCCAATTAATCCGGTCTCTGTACGGCCCTTCATTGCAGTAGCCGCCTTAGCTGGTGATATTTCCAAAGTAATGGCTGGGAGTGCTCCACCCTCAGAATACACACCACTTGTGAAGGAAACCGGTTGGCAGTCAAGACGATCCCAGACGTGGCAAGCCTACACCTCACGGAGTGCAAGCAAGCTGAAAATTGTTCCCCATTGATCCGCTTGTCTCCCGGTGAGAATCGCCTTTTTCATCATCCTACATCTACCAACTTGGAGGGAAAGTCAAAGTGCTTTGTGGGGTAGACTGGACGCGAGTATTCCTAGCGATCGCGATCAAGGAGCCTCCATCTTGACGTTCCAAAATATACGACTGTGAAAACATCTAAGTTCGTTTTTTACTACTGTAAGGTCAATCTTTACCAGTGGAAACATGGGATGCTGTATTAAATTTATAAAGTGCCAACCTTTCATTGGGAGCAGGTATGTTTGTCTCAAATTAATTATTATTTATAATTCTCCTTTATGGTAAAATTGGATTTTAGATTATAATTTTGAAAATTCCACTTTTAGAAAGTTGGCGTTTTCCTACTGAGAAACTACTATGCCCTTCTTGCAGTTTTCAGTTGCCTAGGCCTGTTAATTGGTCTCCCATCAAGAATGTATATTTGGCCCAGCCAATGAACAATGGGAACTAGGTGTGGGCAGGATGAGCCATCTTGCCGGCATGGTTGAGGGTGGAGATGTTCCCTGACCCACTTACATTCCAAAGGCTTGCCTTCAGCACACACAAATTAAACTTACACTAGTCGTTTGTCACCCCAGACTTCCTGGAGCATTGACAGCAGAAGGAAAGAACTTGCCAAAGCCAGATGTTTGGGGCAGCACAAGAATTTCCTCACTTCAAAAGTCTGAACCAGGTATAAATATTGGACCTCCATAGTTACTCTTTAGTACACTACTGAACCGGCAGACATCGCAAAGGGACTGCCTTGTTCCCTAGAGTACTGTCCTGCTGCTTGAGGCCTACCTTATTCCCCAGAGGATTTCCCTGCTACTTGAGGCCTGCCTTTTTCCTCAGAGGACAGATCCGCTGCTACCAGAGGACCGTACTGCTGCTTGAGGCTTGCCTTGTTTCCCCAGAAGACAGACCTTTAGCTTGAGGCCTACTTTGTTCTCCAAAGGACTGACCTGTTGCTTTAGGCCTTCTTTGCTCTGTTAGAAGGAAGACAGGATCTGCTCTCTGAATGCCAAGCTAACCTGAGTGATTCAAAGGGGTCAGTTGGCTGGCCTCCTGTTCTGAGCTACAACAAGCTCCAGAGGCGTTTCTACAACTGCCCAGATGTCCTGCTGCAACTGGCCCTGCTTGGACCTCCAATTGGACATGCTGGACCTGCAAATGGACATGCCTGAGCCTTACTGACCTTTGCAGGAGTTAGTGCCTTATCCCCAAATGTGCCCCCTCAGGTCCTGGACCCTTAGCTGACATGAGTTCACACTGGACTTTGAGATTGTACATTTTTGTGCTGGACTAACCTGGTCCTTGTATCCGGCCCGCGCTCCATCACAGTTAGCCTGAACTTGTGACTTTCCACCAGGTGACCGTATGTGTCACTCTGTACTTTTAGGTGCTATATCTTCCCAAAACACTTATATTGCATAGCTCCGGAAGGGGTCAGCGGAACTCATTGAATTCCATGGAGTTACATAATAAATCTGTGACATTCCACAGAGTTCTGCGAATGGGTGGAAATTGACACATCAAGCTGCTCATGCTGATTTTTAGTGCCAGGAGCTTGTTCTGTGCGGAAAAATCAGCACGTACAGCACTACGTGGTGCGCCAGATTGGGTGCTGCTTATTTGTTGTTGCTCATGGAGATTTTCTACTGGAGCTGCAGCTTTCTCACTGAGAATGGTTCCCACAGCCCTTGTTCAGAAAATCTTGCCATGTTCCCTCCTAGCTCCCAAAAATAATGCTAGTGGAAGCCAATTCTCGCTCAAGCTCGCCAATTTACCACTGGCACGTTGCGTGCAAGAAAAAACTCTGCCACTCTGCGGTTGGTGGAATTTGCCTGGAACTAAACTCTGCCAAATCCACCGGTGGAGCATAGTTTAGCACCCACCCCATAGCTCCGGTTATACTGATTGGATGTTTTCATTCTCGTATAATTTTCTTCATTAAAATCGACTGTATTGTTCTGTTTTTCTTGTGTTGTGTTTTCACTTTATAAATGTTTGTGGGCTGCATACATTCTTTACATTTAAGCCTGTCTACTTTTGTGCGAAGCAACCAGAGGGTTAAGGACAGGATAATTTAGTGACTTTCGAATTCACATTGAAAAGGATTGTGGTTGTTGCACGAGTAGGGCTAATACCCTCTCAACCAATAACACCATGTCTTACAATTTGTATTTTGACTTTCTGCGACATGGGACCTATGGCACTCAGCCATCTGTGTATGTGTGATCATTTTCCCAGTGTGAGACTCATATGAAGGGGTACTTGGGCTCTTGTTAAGTTTGAGGCACTCTGATTGCTAGGTATCATAATGCCTAGTTTCCAGGATTCATTTTACACTGAAGGACAGGGTGTAAGCCCACTGCTGTTGAGGTCAGCACTGCCCAATAGGGATAGCTAGTGCATGTATTGGGAAGCCAGGACTTCATGACCAAATTTGTATGAAAGTAAAATTCTGATAAAATGTTAACTTCCTGTTTTCTATATTGCTAGTGAATGTTTTAAGCCTACTGTTGAGTGACTGTGGTACACTGAAGTAACATGATTGCTCAGGTACACTCTTTTCTTGTTCAGTGGGTCAGCTGGGGTGATATCAGAGGATTTCTGTTGCCTGGTTTGACTGACAACAACAAAGTCCCCAGATCATATATCCTTCCAAGGATTTACATTTACTGAATGCAACTCTGAAACTTGTAAGAGGGTGTTGAAGTCAATAGTGACTGGCGCTCAAATGGCATCTTCTATGCCCTCACCAGACCAAAAACTGCATGCACATCCACTGATTTTTGTATGCCCTTTCTCACTACAGATGCGGGAGGCGGATAATAATCATCATCTGCTACTTTCAAATAGCGGTGGCCGGATCTTGTGCTGCGTTTTCGCCAAATTACATCTTCTACTGCATCTTCCGCTTTCTCGCCGGAATGGGCACATCTGGAATTGGACTGAATGCAGTATGTTTAAGTAAGTGACCTTGAGTGTCGAAGTAGAATGAGTGGAAAGAAGTGTGCTGAAGGGTGCAGGACCGGTGTGTAACTAGCCTCCTCTTCTAACTTTAGGAGTCCTTTGCTTAGGTTTGTTATAAAAAGCTTTCAAGGCAGTTTAAATGTAGATCGTTGCACTTAAAAGCAGCATTGCCGATACAATATATGGCATGATAAATGACAAAGGTAAAAATAATGCGGAACATTTAGATCCCCTGGGGGAATTACCTTGAGACCTAGGTAGGGTAAATGTTTAAATGGGTGGTCTGTAGACGGTTAATGTTCACCAAAAGCTAAATTATCCAGTTTCTTGCTGTACACAAATCGGACTGCAGCAATTGAAAGTTGCCTACGTTCATTTAGCTGGTATTTGACCCCTAAAATGAAACGTGGTCGCATATCCATGTCAGACAGGAGGCTGTGGATTTTATCTCTGTGGCAGTACTAAAAATACCACACAGCCGGAAATTGTTCAAAGCTTCCATTTGTATTATGTTCAGCTTCTGTCCACCAGAAGAACCCGATAGCACTTTCCCGTTAACAGGGCCCAAAGTTAACATTTTGTAAAAAATCATACATTCCATCTTTTTTGGTGGCGCTAGCTCTAATACTGTTGCAGGGCCATATCATGCAGGTTGGTGCCATAAAGCATAGCGTATCAGGGCTTCTTGTCAAGTGAACCCCTAAACACTCTTGGGTGATGGGCTTCGGGGACAGACGCAAGTGTTTGGGCTTCCTAAAAATTCAGCTAGCCTAGAAGAAATACAGGTGGTCTATTAACATCACAATTTACAGAGGTGTAATAAGAGAGGTATAATACAGGCGTAACACAAAGGCCATAGGGCCTCATTTATGAGGCTGTGCGTCACTTTTATGCCGCCGGTGCGTCACTTTTTGTGACGCACCAGTGGCGTAAAAAATGTGCCTTGTTGCACCATATTTACAAAGTGACGCATCTAGGTAGATCCGTCACTTTGTAAACCCCTGTGCCACATTATACCTGCGCCAGGTATAATGTATGCAAGGGGGGCGTATTGACGCAAGGAAGGGTCATAGAAGTGACGCAGTGAAATCTATGAGATTTCACTGCGTCACTTTTTGGACGCTGTTGCGTCAAAATCTTGCACCTGCCTCACAGCAGGCGTAAGACTGACGCAGGCCCTTTCACATGGGGCTTGCCCCATGTGAAAGGACGCATTGCTGGAGTTGCGTCACTTTTGTGACACACTCCAGCAATGCGTCATTTTTGCGCTTACAGATACGTCAGAAATACTGACGTATCTGTAACTCCTTGCGACATGATGCGTCATACATTAAATATGACGCAACAGGATGTCGCAAGGAGTGCGCACTGAGAAGTGACGCATCGCTGCTTATACGCAGCGATGCGTCATTCCTCATAAATGAGGCCCCTAGTATTTTGTGTTACGCCTGTATTATACCTCTCTTATTACACCTCTGTACATTGTATTGTTAATATACCTGTATCTAGCGCTGTCGTATAACTTGCTGTTTTTCTTTAGTATTTTTTTTTTGGTTGTTATTATTTGACATTATTCTTGTGCTCATTGTTATGTTATCACTGTGTTTAATATGTATTTGTTTTTTTTTTGAAAATTGAATAAAAAGGATTCGAGTAAAAAAAAAATTCAGCTAGCCTTTTCTTTATCACAACAATCATTGACCTAATATTTCGTGCAATCTTGTCAAGGTATAAAGCCTCCAACCACAGTCCGGCCAAAACTAAATAATAAAAACACTTTGACTCCCAAACAAAACCTAATTTTATTTGGCTTTATTCCAACTTTATAACTGCAGACCTGAACAATGCCTTTGTTTACATAATGATAACTAAGTACTACCAGCTAAACCCAAGAGAAATCTGTAGGCGAAGTAGTGGTCCTACAGAAATATTTGCTTCCTTTATGCAACATTTGTGTACTAAGGAGTAAAGAAGCATTTGTGAGGGAGTAGGCAGATTAAAAACCGGGGAATTGATATCTTTAAATAATCGGAGATTTCAGAAGATTACAATATTTGAAGCTACAAGGCATGTTTGAACCCATAATCATAGGTTCAAAGTCAACGACTTTCTCTTTAGGCCACATAACTACTTCTGTAAGGTCTTCCAAGCTTTAAATGCTATAAGCAGGAGTCGAGGTGGGCGGTGTCTGTGGGGCACGACGTGCCCTTACTTTTCTTTTTTATTAAGATTTTCTATCATATTAACCAAGGTACAGACACAATGCCATCAATTGCCCCATGCAGTAAGACTTACCACGTTTGGAGTACAGTAACAGTAATATCAGTGCAACCATTCCCGCCCCACATCTGCCTGAAAGTTACCACCTACACATCTCTAAGCACTAGATCAGATCTAGAGCTGACAGTAAGTAATCTGCGAGTGGGCCCCAAATGTCTCTTGGGTGCAAGACAAAAGTTGTTTACAGTATACTATATCAGTGAGACACAGTTTGGGCTTGGGTGCAGATAATGTGCCCTGGTGCATGGCCACCCTCCGTTTTGGCAACAGTAAAACCACTGCCAAAAATTACGATGAGCTGGTTGTTACTTTTTGACTAGTCTGTGAAAGCATATCTGGGGGCTGCAGTCCACCTGCTCCATTACCATGGTCTTTCACCACTTGTGCACAGTATTGCTGGATGAGAGCATGTTGGAACTGGAAAATTCTGGTTGGCTAAGGCAATGCCCCAGCCAAGCAGAACCTACCAGGCGGCCGAAGGCAGGCCAAAGGCAAGCCCATCTGCGCCCATCCGTGACCCGACCACGGCCGGCGCCAGGAACCCTGGATCTCCCACTACCCATCGCTACGACACGACCACCCTCCTCGCACTCATCCCTGGAAGACTTAAAGAATGCCACAGGCCTCACTGAACAAGACCCACGGGCAGTTCTCCTGCCTTCACTGCCGCCAGACACTCATGGCCACCCCGGCCTCCAACACCGCCAAATTCAGCACCGCTGACACCCTAAAATGCATCCTCCTCAATGTATGCTCCGTACACAAACACGATACAAAAGGGGATGATGGATGGAGCGTTTGAGCAAATCAAACACTCACCCCCAGTCAACTGACCTGCCAAAGGCAGTTCGGGCTGGACTGTTCCCATGAGGCACAGGGTCAGACTGATTTGCATATAGCCATGTCTGAACTGGGTGGCAGAGTGATCTAAGGAATGGTGATGGATTAAACCCAGATCAGTTGACTGGGGGTGAGTGTTCGATGTGCTCAAACGCTCAGTCCATCATCTCCTTTTGTATCGCTTTGTTCGCCCTAAATTGGCTGGGTATGCTCAGAGTTGAGTCCCTTGCTCACTTTGCCACTGGATTCAAGCTAGCCTGGCTGATGACGGCTGAAATGCCAGAAACCGGTACCAGGATGCTTTTTTCCAGTCTAGGAAAGACATGGCTTTGGCAGTTCGGGCTGGACTGTTCCCATGAGGCACAGGGTCAGACTTATTTGCATATGGCCATGTCTGAACTGGGGTGGCAGAGTGAGCTAAGGAATGGTGATGGATTAAACCCAGATCAGGTGACTGGGGGTAAGTGTTCGATGTGCTCAAACGCACCGACCATCATCCCCTTTTGTATCGCTTTGTTCGCCCTAAGTTGGCAGGGTATGCTCAGACGTGAGTCCCTTGCTCACTTTGCCACTGGATTCAAGCTAGCCTGGCTGATGATGGCTGAAATGCCAGAAACTGGTGCCAGGATGCTTGTTTCTGGTCCAGGGAAGACATGGCTTTGGCAGTTCAGGCTGGACTGCTCCCATGAGGCACAGGGTCAGACTGATTTACATATGGCCATGTCTGACCAGGGGTGGAGGAGTGAGCTAAAGAATATTTATGGATTAATCCCAGATCAGTTGACTGGGGGTGAGTGTTTGATTTGCTCAAACCCTTAGTCCATCATCCCCTTTTGTATCGCTTTGTTCGCAGTAAGTTGGCAGGGTATGCTCAGATGTGAGTCCCTTGCTCACTTTGCCACTGGATTCAAGCTAGCCTGGCTGATGACGGCAGAAATGCCAGAAACCGGTCGCAGGATGCTTGTTTCCGGTCCAGGGAAGAAATGGCTTTGGCAGTTCGGGCTGGACTGTTCCCATGAGGCAAGGGGTCAGACTGATTTGCATATGGCCATGTCTGAATTGGGGTGGAAGATCAGTTGGCTGGGGGTGAGTGTTTGATTTGGTCAAACGCTCCGTCCATCATCCCCCTTTTGTATCGCTTTGTTCGCCCTAAATTGGCAGGGTATGCTCAGACGTAAGTCCCTTGCTCACTTTGCCACTGGATTCAAGCTAGCCTGGCTGATGACGGCTGAAATGCCAGAAACCGGTCCCAGGATGCTTGCTTCCGGTCCAGGGAAGACATAGCTTTGGCAGTTCGGGCTGGACTGTTCCCATGAGGCACAGGGTCAGACTGACTTGCATATGGCCATGTCTGAACTGGGGTGGCGGATTGAGCTAAAGAATGGTGATGGATTAAACCCAGATCAGTTGACTGGGGGTGAGTGTTTGATTTGCTCAAACGCTCCGTCCATCATCCCCTTTTGTATCGCTCCGTACACAAATACGCCATGGAAATCTGGAACCTACTTGACTCTCTGTCGCCCGACATCGCCTTCTTCACAGAGACCTGGACCAACACATCCTCCACCCCGACATCAGCACCGCCATCCCAGATGGATATAAGATCCAGAGGAAAGACCACCCCAACCACCCAGGAAGAGGCCTCGCCATCACCCTCAAGAGCACCCTCTGCCTCACCACCACCAGCGAAGCCTTCTCCTCTGCCAAACAACTGCACTTCCAGATCCATACCACCCCCAAAGCCACATTTCAAGAACCCTCATCTACAGAACCCCGGTCCCCCAAACACCCTTTACCACCACCATCACTGACTTCATCGCACCCCACGCCAACGTCTCAACAAACAACATACTCATTAGAGACCTAAACTTCCACCTCAACAACCCCAGTGACCCCCAACTCCACTATCCTTTGTGACAACCTTCAGAGCATCTGACTTAAACAACTCATCAACACACCAACCCACAGAGCAGGACACACCCTCGACCCCATTTTCACAGCAGGAAACAGCGTCCAATTCAGCCACACAAAGCAGCAGCCAAAGACAGACCGTTCACTGCGTACACTTTGCCATCATCAAACCCAAGGCACCCAAACTAGCCCCACGCCCACCATGAAGGAACTGGAGCAAGGTTACAGACAAGCAACTTAACTCCACCCTCACCTGAGACAACCACAACTGGGCACCCAACACAATCAATGCAGCCAGAGAACTTCACACCTGGATTTCCAGCTGGGTAGACAAGCTTGCCCTGTTACACAACCCCGACAGACAACTCCCCAGGAAAGGCGCCTGGTTCACCACCACTCTCCAAGAAGCCAGACGTACCTGCAGATGCCTGGAGAAGAACTTGAGAAAAACCAAGGCAACCAAAAACCACACCACCTACAAGGACGCCATGACAGACTACCACAACCAGATCAGAGCCACCAGGAGGAGCTTCATCCACAACAAAATCCTGGCCAACCACACCAACTCCAAGAAACTTTTCAGTGTCATTCAAGAATTCACCAACCCACACAGCGAAGGCACAGACATCACTCCATCCCAAGACCTCTGCGACAAGCTTGGAACCTATTTCCACCCCAAGATCAAAAACTTCTACGTCAACTTCATCGACCATCCACCAGGCACCACTGACGGCTCTCCGCTCCCCAGAAACACCAGCCAGCCCACCATATCCAACTGGACACCGATTACGGCCGAAGACCAACCATGAAAAGCATCCACTCGGGGTCCCCCACCGACCCCAGCCCCCCTCACATCTACCACAGAGCCGTGGCCGCCATCGCACCCGAACTACCTCACACCATCAACACCACCTTCAAAACAGGCACCTTCCCAGACAACTGGAAGTGCGCAGAAGTCAGACCCCTGCTCAAAAAGCCCACAGCTGACCCCACCGACCTCAAGAACTATCGGCCCATCTCGCTCCTCCCCTACGCAGCCAAAGCTGCGGAGAAAACAGTCAACAGGAAACTGACATGATTCATTGAAGAGAACGCCATGCTCAACCCGTCCCAATCCGGATTCCGAAGAAACCACAGCACAGAGACCGCCCTACTTGCTGCCACAGATGGCATCCACACCATCCTGAACCAAGGCCACTCTGCAGCCCTCATCCTACTTGACCTATCAGCAGCCTTCAACACCATCTCTCAGCGCACACTAGTCGCCAGACTACACAACACAGGCATACAAGGAACAGCCCTGGACTGGATCCAATCATTCCTCACTGGAAGAAGCCAAAGGATCAGACTACCACCCTTCCTCTCCGACCCCACGAAAATCACCTGCAGAGTCCCACATGGTTCATCCCTGAGCCCCACACTCTTCAACATCTACATGACCCCCTCGCAGCCATCGTCCAGCAACACAGCCTCAACATCATATTCTATGCCGACGACACACAGCTTATCCTCTCCCTCACCAAAGACCCCACCATTGCCAAACTCAACTTCCCGAAAGGAATGCAAGATGCCGCAGTCTGGATGATCAACAGCTGTCTGAAGCTCAACGCCGAGAAGATAGAAATCTTCGTCCTCTGTACCACCCCTTCTGCATGGGACAGCACCTGGTGGCCGACAGCCCTCGCGAGCCCACCCAGCCCTCAGACCATGCCAAGTACCAAACAATACAGAACACTGCCGCCAGACTCCTCCTTGGCATCCCATGACACGAACACATCAGCCAACACCTACGAAGTCTCCACTGGCTCCTCTTGGAAAAAAGGGTCACTTTAAAAATCCTCACTCACGCCTATAAATGCCTACACAACAACGGACCCAAATACCTCAATGACAGAATCAACTTCCACTTACCCAAAAGAAACCTCTGATCTTCCATTCTTGCACTGGCCGAAACCCCTCCCATCCACAGAGCCAGAGCAGGTGGAAGATCATTCTCACACATTGCAGCCAAGACCAGGGAAGAGCTACCGGCAGACATCAGATGCACCCTCTCCCTGAACACCTTCAGGAAGACCCTCAGGACCTGGCTCTTTGGCTACACAGATCTGCCGACCCCCCCCCCCCCCCCTCCCCAGCGCCTTGAGACCCTCAAAGTGAGTAGCGGGCTTACAATTCCCTGATTGATTGATTGATTGACCACTATCGACAGTGGCAGTGATTCAACACACTGTTTAACCTGCGCTCACCCTTGGGTAGTTTGGCACTGAGCGGTCAAGCTTACCACAAAGCCAATGCATAAAGAGTGGAGTGGTGTGGCTCACTGGTTAGAGGCGGCAGACCCGGAAGCAGAGAACGACCCAGGACCAGGGTTCAATTCCCGACGCGGCAGGGTCGTGGACCAGGGTCAGCGGACTCGATAATTCTCGCCTCGGTGCCTACTCTAACCAGGGATCACACTCGGCAACTCTGGGCATTAGCTTGCCTCATCTCTACAACGGCCCCCCACATTTGCGGGGGATGCCTGGTTTCACCTTGGAGATACCCAGTAGGGACCATCTCACAGGGATAGCCAGGACAGGTTCCCCAGCGGTCTACAGCGCCACGACGCCTCAGGGCAGCAGTGCGCTTTACAAGACACATACAAACATTAAAGCACAGTACTCAGTACTCAGTCATAATAAATACCTTGAGTGTGAGAAGCTGTCCTGGAATATGCTATCCACTATTCTAGTGGGCACCTTGCACAAGTCCAAACGACCCCTTATTGATGGTAGGTAAAAGACAACCTTTATAGAAAGCTGTCCTAGTGGTAGCTGTGGAGAGCAGCCTTCAGGCTAAGTCTTGGAGGAATGTAAAGCAGCTTGTTTTATCAGTCTATAATCTCGTGAATGACCAAATGAAAGGAGAATCACACCAGGTATATATATAAAATATATGTATTTATTCTAAACACATCCCACCAGTCTCTTTATGAGGCTAGAGGCAAAAGTACATTCAGTATACTTAATATCACACAGTATCACACAGTAAATTAGCACAATATACTTTGAGCCCTAGGGGGGGTACCAAACCATATATTAAGAAAGTGGTATAAGAACCACGACTTGAGTAGACACAAGGCCTAGAGACTGTAGAATCGCTGGGGCCACAAGGAACCACCCAAGGTAGTGACACAGGGGACCCACAGGAGACGTGTGTAGTGTGAGAACACAGCCGCGAGACGCCGTTAGCTTCTATTGGGAAAGTCGGGTTGGAAATTTAAAGATTAAGGACACTTAGAATAGGACTTTGAGCAAACCCCTTTAGTCTTAAGGGGTTCTAGGGCCAACACCCAAGGGAGCACCAGAGTACTCGAGTTACCTCACCCAGGGAAGCCAGGATTCCAAAGTGTTTGACATCAAACACGACCTGTTTCCATGCAGCCATTCCAAAGTTAGCATTTACCGCGAGGTTATAATGCACTTAAGAGTATATGGTCTGGCTGCATCACAGAACAGCCTCAGAGAATAGAGTCCGAAAGCTGCAGAGGTGTCCTGCTCATGCATGGGCACTCTCTCACACGAAACCAAGCACCGTGCCTTCAGGATTGACAAGGCCTGCCATAGAGGTGACTGATAGGTTTCTATGTGCAGAGATTTAAGGTAGATACAGGTAACCTATATCTTAGTAAGGGGTGCATGCACCACCCTACCCAGGCTGCAGTAGCAGTCCTGTGGTGTCATTTTGGAAGGCTTCCTAAGGGTGGCATAATACATGCTGCAGCCCCTGGTAGGCCTCTGGGGTACCTATGCCCTTAGTACCTAGTATACCCTATACTAGGGACTCACAAGGGTAGCCCAGTAACCAAACTGGAGCGTACCTATAGTAAATGCAATCAATTTAGAGAGGAATTAGCTAGGCTGGGGTCCTGGATAGAAGGGCCCCAGCCAGACTAAAGTTGAAAATAGTGAAACACCAGCAAAAAGTGGGGGTAACCATAGTAAGCAGATCCTACTCTCCTACATTGTGCATCACAAAAGTGATTTCACACGTGATGTATGTAAATAAATGAAGTTTGTGTTCATCACACAAAATAATCAAAAAAACATGTACATCGTGTATTTCTTGGCATAAATCACATTCAGAATTATTACTAGCAGTATTAGGCCCAGTCGTGTTCAAATTACATCAGTAATATGCACATTTGGAAAAGATCCTAATCTATACCCCTCTAGCACCCTTATGCAGTGTGACACGTTGTTCACCGTGGGCCCACCTTAGCAGTTCTTATAATTCAATACCACATAGTTATAGGGTGCACCCCAGGTCACAACTATATCAGAAATGTGTACATACAACAAATTATAATACTTTTTAACAGCACCTCGAACATAGGCCTTGCTGGGAAAACCAATGTCAAACGTAAAGCTTTTCTGGCAAGGAATCAGCATTTCAGGCAAACTGTCGTCCAGTGTCATGAATAACAGATGGTTTCCCACTGTCACTCTCACACACACTCACTCCACACTGCTGTGCGGTGTGACGAGTATCACGCAAGTACGTACGGAAGCACTCGCACAGCTATGCACTCAACACCCAAATGCGATGCAGCTGATACCCAGCAGATCAAATGGTTACACTCTGCAGACCCAGTGACCCAAAACCTCCTGCCACCCACAGACTCACCCACCCGACTATCCTACACGCACAGATTGGAGGAAACCCCATCCTCCCCGGCCCATAAAGTTGCAAGCGACTGAAGTCATTCTTAGTCAGGGTCACAGGAAGCAAGTGGAGGTAGGCAATAAAGTCAATTCTGAGGCAGTCGGCAAAAGGGGCATGGCAGCCCCTCAAGAAGTTCACCCACAGTATGTGGAGCAGACACGTGCCGAGGGCAATAGACAATCACACCACAGGGGTCCCCAAAGCCTTCCGGCACCAGCCCAGTTCTGAGATGCACGGGGGAGGGAGTTACACAATCCTTGACCCCCTTCTGATCATTCTCAGAAGCATTCTGACAGCCCAGTCTGTCACTCTCACCACCCAGGCCTAGCCAGGCAATACTACTTGGCAACACAGTGTCGTTGGAATGGTCAGGTGAGGAGAGGGCTGTTGGTCCACTGTGCTGAGGGCCAAGTAAATAGTAGATGTATGTAGAATGAAGCAAAAAGGGGGTCTGTCAAGCATGGTGTGTGCTCCAGCCTCGTGTGTGACCAAAATAGCCAGGTGAAATTTATGGGAGTGCATACAAAGGGAGTTTCTATTCTCACCCCGTGTTCTCCAGGCTCTCGTGGTGCAGTGAATGGTGTTAATTTCCGAATGCGTGTTGTCTAGTTTACTATGTGTCAAAATAGCGTCAAGTGGAATGGGGTGTGCATCATTGGCTTCAACTGCCAGATGTGGTGTATAGGTGGGTGGATTATACCAATAATGCTCGAACTGCGACTGGGCACACAAATAATGTAATTGTAAATCAGGTGCACTAACGCCCCCCTGTGCGTACTGAAGTGTCAGTGTATGCCAGCTGACACTAGGCTGTTTCCCCACTCATGCTAGTGTTATCATTTGTGATCGAACCGTTTTGAAGAAGTGTTGCAGCAAAACAATGGTTATATTATGGAAAAGGTGCAGAAATAAGGGAAGCACAATCACCTTCATGACCGTCACCTTGTCCGCCAGTGACAGAGTCATTCTAATGTTGACCATCTATGTGTTCTTCCAATTTAAAAACTGCTCTCCCATACTCCTCACAAAACACCAGGGGCCTCATTTATGAGAAATGACGCATCGCTGCGTTAAAGAAGCGATGAGTCACTTCTCAGTGCGCACTCCTTGCGACATTCCTGATGCGTCATATTTAATGTATGACGCATCATGTCGCAAGGAGTTACAGATACGTCAGTATTTCTGACGTATCTGTAAGCGCAAAAGTGACGCATTGCTGGAGTGTGTCACAAAAGTGACGCAACTCCAGTAATGCGTCCTTTCACATGGGGTAAGCCCCATGTGAAAGGGCCTGCGTCAGTCTTATGCCTGCTGTGAGGCAGGCACAAGATTTTGACGCAACGGCGTCCTAAAAGTGACGCAGTGAAATCTCATAGATTTCACTGCGTCACTTCTACGACCCTTCCTTGCGTCAATACGCCCCCCTTGCATACATTATACCTGCCGCAGGTATAATGTGGCACAGGGGTTTACAAAGTGACGCATCTACCTAGATGCGTCATTTTGTAAATATGGCGCAACAAGGCGCATTTTTTACGCCACTGGTGCGTCACAAAAAGTGACGCACCGGCGGCGTAAAATTGACGCACGGCCTCATAAATGAGGCCCCCGGTCTGGGTCTGTATGGATCCAGGTCCCCAAATATTGAACAGGGCACTCAATTACAGAAGAAATTCCAGGGGGAGGTGTTGAGTTCTCGCGATCAGGGATATTAGAACTGACTTTGCCCAAATGATGCTTAAACTGGAGCACTTTTCAAATGGAACATACTCCCTGATTACTAGTGCCAAATGTATTGTAGGGCTGCAAACATAGAGCACCATGTTGTCCCCCTAGTGGGAATTACTAAAAGGCCTCAGTCGGACGTTCGATGTAGAAGCTGCATGCCTCTGATGGATCACACATGCTAGGGGCCAGAGAGCGAGCACAAAGAATAGTAGGGACAGATAGCACCCCTGTGGCCTACCCCTGTGCATGTGCAGTGCTTCCGATGTGTGACTAATGGTAAGCACCCAGGTTCCTGGGTCAGAGTATAGCAGGCATATCCACTGTAAGAATGGGGCATTTCCATGCCATTCAGGATTATAAACATGAGCATCCACTCAAAGGAATCAAAGGCTGTAGTGGCGTCTAACAAGTCTTCCGCTGCCTCCACAGCGGGGTCGAGTTGGTGAATTAACATAAAAAGCGTGCGCAAATTGTGCGTTGTGGAATGAGTGGGTATAAACCTCAAATGGTCTGGCAGGCCCAAATTTGTCAGCATTGGTTTAAGCCTAGAGGCCAATATTTTGCCAGTATTTTGGCATCAGTGTTTAACAGCGAGAGTGGGTGATACGACTCATAGTGGTAGGGTTGTTTCTTGGGTTTTAATAATGCAATGATTAAGGCTTCACGGAGGGATGGGGGCAGTATCTGCAGAGTGTATGCTTCCTCACGCATCGCATGTAGGTGCGGTACCAGTAGGTCCACAAACTCTATATACAGCGTTGCTGTTAGGCCATCTAGGCCTGGTGCTTTCTCATTGGGGAACAAACGTATAGCATCTTTTACCTCGTCTTCCATATTTGGCTGAACTCAAAATTCCCCATATCCAGGGGAGAGCCTTGTTAGGACCAAATATTCAGCAATCGATGCCTCCATGGCAGGGCCACAGGCAGCATGGAGACAGGTATAGAGGTGTGAGAAAGCAGATTGAATGGCTTGTGTGCTATATTGGTCCTCAACCCCGGGGTCGGTCATTTTGAAAATGTGAGTGTGTGTCCAGGTTGTCTTCAGGCTATTGGTCAGCCTATGGCCTGGATGGCCTCCCTGCCCATATGCCCTTGCACATGGCGCTGAGAGAGGGGCTGCAGTTCCTGCTCCGCTGTGCCATTTTAGTTTGTATTTGCTCTCTAATGGTACCAAGTATGCTCGGTCGGGGGGCAGCCTCATTGTTGTGTTCCAGGGTAACCAGTGCATGCTCTAGCTTGTGTAAATGTGTGCGTATGTCCCATAAGAATCCTGCATGTGTACATATGCAAACCTCCATGATTGTGACTTTCAACGTCTCAAAAATTGTATCTGCCCCCTCCACAGACCCCACATTTTTCATCAAAATATTCTATAATAGCTGACATCAGGCCCTTCCGGAACACCTGGTTGGGCATTGCAGTTGCATGAAGTTTCCATATAAATTGTGAAGGGGAATGCATAGGAATTGATTCCACTAACTTTGCTGCCTCATGATCTTACAACGGTTTAGTTAGATGCCGAATCTCTGTCCAGGCACTCACCACTTGGGTTGCTAAGTATTAATCCAACCGGGACCACGAGCCATGCACTGTGGTGGTAAATCGTAAATGCACCTTCCTGCCCAGCTGGGTTTTACAGCCTCCACTGAAGGACTGGGTTCTTTGGACCCAGCGGTGCCAGGGCACAACACCTGAAACCTTCGTGGGTAACCTGCTCCGGCGTACAAGTCACAGAGACACGGGACACTTCCTTCGGCGTCAAAGAGTCAAGGTTTATTTACTGCAGGGAACACAGAAGTCACAGGAAGTACATCGAGTGTAGTTCGGGGAGACTGCTTCAAATTGTATTTGTGGATCGCTCCTTTTATACAGTTTTTACCCATAGGATAACATGATACACAATAGTTTACAACCTGGTTCCCACAAGTCGCTCTCAGAGGGGTCGCTTAGATCACTTTGAAACACACAAGATCCGGAACATAAGTGCGGAAACATTTGGCGGTTCCCAACTGTAAAAACCCATCTTCCCACCATTAGCAAATTCCAATCAGCAGTAAAGTAGATCGAAATAGGAACGA
The DNA here is from genome assembly GCF_964263255.1 of Lissotriton vulgaris. Taxonomy (NCBI): domain Eukaryota; kingdom Metazoa; phylum Chordata; class Amphibia; order Caudata; family Salamandridae; genus Lissotriton; species Lissotriton vulgaris. The sequence goes on from NC_141697.1 coordinate 551,214,532, forward strand.
AGACAGGTGCAGAGGAAGACGGAGACAGTAGGGAGATCGGAAAGGGTGTAAAAGGGGAGTGTCGAGAAGCACGAGATACAGGCATCAAAGGGACGTGCCTAATGAGATGCACGACTGAGACAATAAGCCCGTGCGGCAAGATGAGCCTCGAGCGGCGCCATCTGCCTTACAGTAGCATCCCCCTCGTCATAAAGACACTTACAAAGAACATGCGTCTTCCGCCATATCTTGGAAGTCCCAGGGTCGCGAAGCGGACAGCGTCCGTTCGCTGGCTACTTGAGGGCAAGAGACAAAATGGATGCCGTATCTAAGATGGAACCCGTGGGTACAGATGACAAACCCACATAACAAACGAACGGTTTAAGTTAGCACAGCGAAACTGCGCACACTTACAAAACTCGTCATTTGCGGTTCATAGATACTAGACTCGACCATATTCGTGCGAGTTAAAAACACCAATTACAATTGTCACGGAACCTCAGACGCTCCTTTTGCCCTCATGTAGGCAAGCACCAGTCGGAATCATACTCGATATTCATCAGACCATCAAGATGTCGCTGTAGCATAGCTCTGTCCAACCGAGTCCCCTTGGTAACAGATGGTTGTCTCATACACGTTGTAGCACAGAGGCCACATAAGGCAGGACCACACTGCACACAAAGGCAACACGTGAACAGGAACACTACCACAACCCCGATGATCGTCAGAATCTTCCAACCCCAAGTCGACACCAGGCCCCAAAACCAACCAAGTAGCGTCCAATCCCCTACATCCACGTGTATGGATTCGGAGATCTTGTGCAACTTCGAGATGGCTTGATAGACAGTAGGAGCATTATCTGGAATGAAAATGCAACAGCTCGAATGGATCACTTTACATACCCCACCGCGATCTGCTAAGACAACATCTAAAACCATACGGTTTTGTAATGTCATAAGTCTCTCCGCCTGAAGTTCTGTGGTGATATTACCAAGGGCACTGGCAGTAATGTTAGCTGTCGATTCTACCACTCGAGTCAAATGTCTCAGGTTCCTACTATTAACCATAGGTCCCCAAAACGGGAGGAAACCCTTGAAAAAGTCTCCTGCCTCTTGACCGGCAGTATCCTCTTCGCTAATTACGCCTCGTACAACTCTAGTCTTATGATAATCGGCATCTACAGTAAACGTCGGAGGCAACAGATTTGCAACAAAACATGAGCCCATGAAGTCTGCGGGCAACCATGTGTATGCACGATCATGACAGATAAAGTATGTACCCTTGGCAGCCAGAAACACAGGGGACGGGGACATTGGCAAAACGTAACTTTCAGTGCAAGCACTTACTCCAAGTGAGGCTTGCGAGCCACGACCCACAAGACAAAGATTACCAGTGTGGGGTACGACCCATATTGGAGGCGAGCTTTTAAGCTGCTTTTCATTAGTGAACGTACTATATTCCCCTCTATTCGGTGCCCTATAGGCTTGTACCTCTGCCTTAGGGATGAGAAAAGCATCATAGATCTCATCTTCTAAATCCTGTATTGCCATCGATACTACCCACTGATACGAGGTAGGACCTGGTTTGGGGGAACGTTCTGGAGAGGGGTGGAAACCTAGTGCGCTTCGAAGCATTGTTTGGTATGCTCGAGCTGACCCCTGGGAACTATACGGTAACACCAGATATGGAATTCCCTTACCCGTAGTATGTGGCATCAACCCACACACCCAACAATTAGTAGTGTTAACCACTAACTGATGCTGATGGAGGAGCTGGATAAAGGAATTGTTGCGGAATTCTACACGTCTAGCCTGTTCGTGTTCTGGTAACATATGAAAGGAATGAGGAGAAGCAGTAGAAGTAATGTTAGGGTAAGGAGTAGGAGTAGGGGTAGGAAGTAAGAAGTAAGACATAGTGTAATACACCCCACCCGCCAAAAATGCAGAAGCAGTTAAAAACAAAACAAACAACTGGGATACAAAACATTTCGTACGACTAAGTTTCTGCAGCTTGACTCTATATGCCTGAGCTCCTTCCAAATCATTCAGCTTCGAAAATGCCATTTCCCTACGACCGTCCGCAACGTTTCTTGACGCACTTCGTTCTGTGCAGCAATAGTCAATCCCCAGGAGTTCCTAGGAACCGACGGTCTTTAACCTAGTGTCAAGACCTACTGTCCAGAAGGAAGTACGCGCGCGGCCCTACGGCCCTCAATACACAATATGTATATATTAGCACAATATTTCTCAGCTGTGGAAGAAAAAGATACAAGGAAGAAGCTTGATATATATATATATACAAAACAATTTTCAATGATACGAATGTTCAAAGTTGATCATGGGAAACGAAGATATTGCAGTTATCAATTTCAGCAAAGCAAGAAAACAATTTTATTTGTCCTTATTATGAGAACGCAAAGAATATCGATGTTTCCCGGGACGTGTCTGCTCGTCAAATAAAGGATCCGTTGAAGAGACAGCGTCCTGCTGATCAGTTTGTTGATTTGGTCTCGAGTCTTTTGCTGACAATGTTCCAACAGTGGCTTTCTGCTGCGCTGAGGGTTCTCCAACAAGCTGTGCGTCGCTAAAAGGTACAAACGCCAGCAATGTTTCTGTTTCTGTTGACGCAATGCCTTTCCTTACCCACGGGTCTGCCGACAAAGGAATAGGGACTCGCTTACAATGGGTAGCATGTACCCAATTTTTCCGCCCCTCAAGACGAACGGCAGTCCTCGTGGCCAGGAGCACCTGGTAAGGTCCGGTGAAGCGAGGGTCCAGATTGTTTTTTCGTGAAAAATTTCGGGTAACCACCCAATCTCCGGGCTGGAGCTGGTGGCCTGGACCCTCCGTCTGCGTCGGCAAGGCGTCGTAAACCTGTTGATGAATTAACCTCAGTTTAGCAGTCAAGTCATGTAAGTAATCAATCAACATCGGAAACTCAAGATCAGAGAATATTCCTGGCCTAGGAACCCCCCACACATTCGCAGGACGGCCGAACACTATTTCATAGGGACTGAGCCCTATTCGGGAGTGTACAGTCGCCCTAGTTGACAGTAATGCTAGAGGCAAAGCATCAGGCCACGAAAGTCCAGTCGTAGCTTGAATCTTCGCTAATTTTAGTTTAAGGGTGCCATTGTACCCTTCAACCAATCCAGCTGACTGGGGATGATTGGCGCTATGGAATTTCTGATTTATTCCAAGGCCCTTACACACACTCTTCATCACACTTCCAACAAACTCACTTCCGTTATCTGACCACACGACTCTAGGCATTCCATACCGAGGAAAGTATTCCTTCAGTAGGATTTTCGCAGTAGACAAAGCAGTATTGTCTTTGAGGGGATAAGCCTCGATCCATCGGGAGAATGCGCAAACCACAACCAAAACGTATTTCAGGTTATTGCATCGCTCCATATGGATGAAGTCCAATTGGATCACCTCAAAGGGATACAAAGGAGGAGCAAAACTGCCAGGGGGAGTTGGGGTTCCTTTGCCAGGATTGTACATTATACACACCATACAATTCTTCACCAAACGTTCAGCACACTTAGTAATTCCATCATTCTTCCACACATCAGCCAACAACTTGCAAATACCTTTCGCGCTAATATGTGCTAACCCATGTGCCATTTGCACAACGGCCAGTACATACGCATCAGGCAACATCCATCTTTTCTGATCTGACAAATCAATCCAGCAACCATTCACATCCAACCTTCCCGTACTTTCTTTCCACTTCATCTTTTCAGTGTCGGTGGCCTCATTCTGAATTGCTTTCACACTCTCTATAGTATTCTCACACATACTTGATTCTGTAGGCCACCTAACCGAATTCGTCACATACATTCGAGTGCTAAGGTTCCGGGCAGTCTCCTTAGCAATCTCATCTGCAAACGCATTACCACGACCAACATCATCCGTCACTTTACGATGCGCACTACATTTAACAATTGCAACTTGAGCAGGCAAAGTCAATGCATCCAAAAGATCGTTCACAAGCTGGCCATGCTGTATTTTCGTGCCATGTGACGTCAAGAAACCACGTTCTCGCCATAATCGTCCGAAACTATGCGCTACACCGAAAGCATACTGACTATCGGTGTACACATTCACACGTTTACCTTTTGCTAATACACATGCTCTAGTAAGAGCGATCAGCTCTGCAGCTTGGGCAGAATTCTGATTCAATCTCGCAGTCTCAACAACAGTATTCAATGTCACCACAGCATAAGCAGTAGTCACATCACCATTCGGCAATTTAAAACATGACCCATCCACATACAGGATGCCATCCGGGTCCTCCAATGGGGTGTTTTTAAGGTCCACACGACCTTTTGTTTCCTCCTCTGTCCGCAAGTAACAGTCATGTTCTGTTACTGCATCTGACTCTGCACTAATTGGTAACAAAGTTGCCGGATTTAGGACATTACAACGTTTTATCTGAATGTGGCTTGCCAAGAGCGTCAATTCGTACCCAGATAACCTCGCACTCGTCAAGTGCTGAGTTTTCGTACGGTTCAAAAGAGTATCGACTGCATGCGGAACCATCACCGTAAGCATATTATCCATGACCAATCCTGCTGATTGTCGGATGGAGACCGCAGCTGCCGCAGTTGCTCTCAAACAACTCGGCAATGCTCTAGCTACTGGGTCTAAGGTCGAGGAAAAATATGCACATGGACGTTGCTTACCACCAAAAGGTTGCGTTAAGACGCTTAAAGCACAACCTTCCCTCTCGTGAACATATAACGTGAACGGTTTACTGTAATCAGGGGTACCTAACACAGGAGCCGAACACAATGAATCACGTAATTCAGAAAAACTTTTCTGACATTCTTCCGTCCATGGTAAAGGAGTCGAAACATCCTTGCACGTAAGAGCCACCAATGGTTTCGCTAGCAATGAAAAATTAGGAATCCACTGCCTGCAGTACGATGTGATACCTAGAAAGGCACGCACATCTCTTTGGGTTTGTGGCACAGCCATGCGCGCAATCGCTGCAATTCTCTCTGGGGTCAATCTCCTTCCCTCCTTTGACAATAAGTGACCTAGGTAGGTTACTTCTTGACAACAATATTGGAGTTTAGAAGGTGACACCTTGTGATTTAACTCACAGAGATGTTGCAGCAACGACACTGTAGCAATTTTGCAAATGTCCTGAGTATCAGCAGCCACCAATAAGTCGTCGACGTATTGGATTAAAGCCGCACCAACCGGCAACCTAAACGCATCTAGTTGACCCTTCAAAGCTTGACTGTAAATCGATGGACTTTCACAGTAGCCCTGAGGAGCGCGTTTGAACCGGAAGCTACGTCCACCAAGAGAGAAACCGAAAAGGTCCCTGCTCTCTTCGGCAATCGGGATGCTGAAAAACGCATTTTTCAAATCAATCACCGAAAACCATGAAGCTGTAGCTGGAATCAGAGTCAGTAGCGCCGTAATGTCAGGCACAACAGGGAATTGAGGAACCACAATTTTATTCACCTCCCGTAAATCGATAACAAAACGATAAACAGGCGGTTTGGTAGGATCAGTACGTTTAAGAATGGGCAGTACAGGACTATTGCACACGTTTCCCCGAGTTTCTTCAATGACATCTTTCTCGATCAAATCATAGATGATCGCTAACAAAGCTCGTTCACCATCAAGGGAGATACGATATTGGGGAATACGTGGCAACCGCACATTCGATTTCAACTGAACAACATAAGGGGAGATATCAAGTAGGCCCACGTCATTTGGACCCGTCGCCCACAAAGATGCAGGAAGAGAACTCAATTCCGGTGGAAGCTTATCGAGGGACAAGTACATGGGAGAGACTACCCTCTCTCCTAACGTAAGCTTTACACCCGCAGGAGAACAATACAAAGTCGCATACAAGCGTTTAAGCAAATCCAGACCCAAAAGATTTTCGCCACAACCAGTAGACAAAATCAATGGAGCTTCGAGCTCACGTGGCCCAATTTTAAGGGGCAAAGGGCGCGAAACTGGATTGCTAACGGGGGCGCCAGAGAATCCAACGGAAACATTTGTTAAGCCAGACAAAGGTGCGCCAGGGAGTTTCGAATGCATGATAGAACTTTTCGCTGCACCAGTGTCCAACAGAAAAGGCTCAACGACGCCCGATGTAGCAACTGCGACGTAAGGCCCTCTCTGATCAACCGGAACTGATACCACTCCCTCTCCTTGTCTTTGGCTGTCCTAGTAATTACTATCGTCAGGTCCCTGATCGACGTAATAATCGTCTACATTGTACTGCGCAGATCGTCCTTGCGATGATCCACGTTGATCGAAACAGTTATTAGAATTTGATGAATGGTCAGAGCGATCATTCTGAGCACCACGACCTCTACCACGTGATGCGTGCTGTGCACCACCACGACCTCCTCTAGACGAATTACCACCACTACGGTCATTTAAAACAGGACAATTGAATTTAATGTGTCCCTCCTGTCTACAATAAGCACATTGATTGTACCCTAATGAAGATCTCTGAAAAGATGAATCATTACGCGGCTGCGATCGATTCGATTGCGACTGCGATCTATTCTGCTGAGGCGCATTCTGATTAGAACGCGGCGGATATGCTTGTTGTAACAACACTTTAGTTTTCAGCTCTTTCGTCTTTTTATCGGCACGGTCATTTTCCTCTTTTTCTCTATTTTCGTAATATTGTGCCGTAGCCAATATCTGAGCTGAGGTAGAAACGGCCCATGAACTTTCTGAATTTTTCAATTTATGGCTCAAGTCGGGCAATAAGTTCGATACGAATTTATCCACAAACAACCTCTGTCCACCCTCAGTACCCATATCCTGCCCACTATGATCGACGAATGTTTCCTCGAACCTCGTAAAGAAGTCTGAAACACTCTCATCTTTCTTCTGCTTACAGGCTGACAACTTGTCCCAATTTACCCTCATAGCTGGCATAAGCGTTTTCATTAATGTAATGATTCGCTGGGGAAGAAGTTCAATCAACTGATCGGGTTTAGTAGCAGCCACTTGTCCAGCGTCTGCCGCTGTAATGGCAGCCCAATCACCACCTAATTCATTCGCGTGATCTTGGTGACGAATCTTGGCCCATACCGGTTGCGGTACGACATTGCCAAACAACATGTCGATATCGGCCAGATTCATTATCGTAGCGTCTACGAGCTGCGAGAATTCCTTGTAATACCCCGCAGGATTTTTGCGAGGATCAGGCAAAGTTTGTTTCACCTGAAGCACTTCCGATCGTTTCCAAGGGAGGTGTATCCACACTCTCTGGAAATGTGCTGGTATTGGAGCATTAGCATTAGTATTATCAGCGGGTACCCAAACTGGCGGAACTTCACGCATAGGATATTGGCCAGACCCATCTCGTTGTTCAATGTCCTCAACGAACAATGCATGAGGAATAGGAGCGGGACGAAGAGATAGCAACCGCTCAATAGCACGTCGGACATTAGTGTCGACTATCAGTCCAGTTGCGAACTGAAGCCGGAGTTCAGACAGGGCGGTCAGCACCTCGTCAGGCGCATTGGCCGCTATCTGATCATGTAAGAACTTGCACATTTCATCAAACACATATCTCTGAGTAGGTATGTTGAATTGATCAAACGTTTCGAGGACAACACGAGGTGGATTTCTAACAGGGTTTATCATCCAACCCATCGCCATATTGTATAGCGCAACACGTTCTCTATTACCAGGAAGCTGGCTACGTCTCTGTGGACCATCAGAACCTGCAGACCCAAAAACAGGTCCGAGCGACTGAAAGAAGTTTGTCGCAAGGGGAGAATCACGATTACGAGTAGAGGGAGAAGAGTAAGACACAGGACTAACAAGAGAAGGAGTAGAGACGTTAGCAGCAACAGGGGTTAACAACACAGGAGCAGTAGCGTGAGCAGTAGCGGGAACAGGAGTATGTGGAAGCGGAGGAGCAGTAGGAATAGAAATAGGCAAAGGAGCAGGAACAGTCGGAAGAGCAGGTGCAGGTTGAGGAACTGGTGGAGGAATAACAGGTGGAAGAACAGGTACGGCAGGGACCACAGGAGCTGCGGTACCCTGTACGTACGGAGGTGGCGACTTCATAAGATAGGACATTAAAGAATCCTCAACTGCCTCTTCCTTCTTATCCGACTCCGTAGGCAAAACAGGATAGCATTTGTCTATGGACATACGCTGTAATCTCTCAAACACTTCCTTATCCTTATCCTCCTTATCACGCTGAAACTGCTCAGCTTTCTTCACTATAGTAGCAACAGTATCTCGCTGACTACGTTTATTTTGTCTGATCTCTTTCTGTCGGGCTTCTTTGCGCCAGAACCGAAAGGCATCAAACATGGCCGGCCTTGATTTACGTTCGAACAACTTTATTTCCAAATTATCTAAGATCGACGCTTCGAAGCTACCGTGAGGTGGCCAACGAAGATCGCCGTCTTTCTTTGTATATTTGATCCAATAATCGTTAAAAGCAATCGGGCCTAGCCCATGTTTGCTATATAAGTCATATGTAGGAGTTCCAACCGGAGGTATCGGACACGAGTCCTCCAGCAGGGAATCCGCACCACAAGGTCTAAAGCAACTGAACAAAGTACTGCGACCAGGCATCTTGCACACTAGCCGAGTTTCACAAACTTCAAGGGTTACGGGATTTCGGGATTTACCAAGTCCCAGCAAAGAACTAAACCCTCGGTCTTTGGCGGCTGCAGTCGTCAAACAAATACAACAACAAAGTTACGCTAGCAAAGTGTCACCGACAAAAACACTCACACAGCGTGTACAACAAAGACACCCGCTAAAGTGTCTACAACAAAAACACTCGCTAAAGTGCCTACAACCAAGAACTCTGGGAGCGACCCACAAATACTTAACTCAAAGATCAATGGCGTCCTCAGGAAGGCCCGTCAATCGTCTCGCTATACCAAGGTCTACGCCAGGCGCCAAAACAGGTCTACAGTCAGGGCAGCAGTCCGTCGCAGCCGTTAGGAGGCGGGAATCTTCGCGGGAAAAGTCTTCGGGCCACTTATTTCGACAACAGGATCGATGAAGCGGGGTGCACCTTCCCTCGGAGATTTCACACGAAGTTCCTCACGATCGTCGGGCTTGGACCGGTACCACTGATGCAGCCCCACGTTGGGCGCCAACTGAAGGACTGGGTTCTTTGGACCCAGCGGTGCCAGGGCACAACACCTGAAACCTTCGTGGGTAACCTGCTCCGGCGTACAAGTCACAGAGACACGGGACACTTCCTTCGGCGTCAAAGAGTCAAGGTTTATTTACTGCAGGGAACACAGAAGTCACAGGAAGTACATCGAGTGTAGTTCGGGGAGACTGCTTCAAATTGTATTTGTGGATCGCTCCTTTTATACAGTTTTTACCCATAGGATAACATGATACACAATAGTTTACAACCTGGTTCCCACAAGTCGCTCTCAGAGGGGTCGCTTAGATCACTTTGAAACACACAAGATCCGGAACATAAGTGCGGAAACATTTGGCGGTTCCCAACTGTAAAAACCCATCTTCCCACCATTAGCAAATTCCAATCAGCAGTAAAGTAGATCGAAATAGGAACGAAGACAGGTGCAGAGGAAGACGGAGACAGTAGGGAGATCGGAAAGGGTGTAAAAGGGGAGTGTCGAGAAGCACGAGATACAGGCATCAAAGGGACGTGCCTAATGAGATGCACGACTGAGACAATAAGCCCGTGCGGCAAGATGAGCCTCGAGCGGCGCCATCTGCCTTACAGTAGCATCCCCCTCGTCATAAAGACACTTACAAAGAACATGCGTCTTCCGCCATATCTTGGAAGTCCCAGGGTCGCGAAGCGGACAGCGTCCGTTCGCTGGCTACTTGAGGGCAAGAGACAAAATGGATGCCGTATCTAAGATGGAACCCGTGGGTACAGATGACAAACCCACATAACAAACGAACGGTTTAAGTTAGCACAGCGAAACTGCGCACACTTACAAAACTCGTCATTTGCGGTTCATAGATACTAGACTCGACCATATTCGTGCGAGTTAAAAACACCAATTACAATTGTCACGGAACCTCACCACAGTTCTACCAACCTATATTCCTCCTTGCTGTCACACTGGACTTTGGTAGAGTGCTTATCATAACAATCCGCTGTCGCCCACCTAAATACCTAAATACGTGTCAGGATCCCCACCTCACTGGATAGCGAACGGTTGAATGCAGTGCAAGCAGTTCCAGGGCTGTGTATAGAAATCAGGGTCATCAATATTGGGCCCGTAAGTATTTACTAGGATCACCAAGATAAATACATAAACTGCCCTGCACTATTGCATATCAGCTTTGAGTGTCTGTTTTGGAGTGAGTGACATGGAAGGACACACCATTTTTATTTAACCACATGGCTGCTGCGGAGATTTTTGCGCTGTGCTGCAAATTGCTCTTTTGCTTCACTTATGACGAGCTCAGCTCGTCATCAGCACACGACACCCGTGGGTGATGACGAGCTGAGCTCGTCATCAGCAGCGAAAGGGTTAATAATAGCACGTCTATAGAGTATAAAGAGTAAAAAGAGGTTAAGTGAACTACCGCCCATCGGGTACACACAGCATTCTCTGTATGGTGTGTTAAGTTTGTATCTTGTAGGAGAGAAATTTGTATGTGATGTCTATCTAGGTAGGCAAGAACCTGTTGTGTTTTACATGGGTTGTTAAGCCCCCACATATTAAGGGTTACAAGGGATATACGTCTTCTGGGCTGGGCCATGGTACCATGTTTTGAATGATAAGCACTTTGTACGGGATGTCCAGTTACACATGACATGTCAAATATTGACAATCAATGATAGCATAGTGATGGGAACAAAAACAAAAAAAATAACCCCTCCCCACCCACTTGAGCATGCCAATCATGCCAAATGCATCCCCACAACCTAGAAGCAAAAAGCACATAACTATAAACAGAGAATTACAATATCCAACTCCTGCTGGTGTAACCCAGGAGAAGAACATATGTGCCATACCCTTGTAGGGGCGGCCAGAGAACCAGTGACCCTCCAAGTGAACAGAGGTGACCGGGAGTTGCATCAGTGTACCTGACATTCAAATTCAGCCATTTGTGGAGAGCAGGACTAACATCATATAGAAAAGTTTTGGGACCCGCAAACAGGGACTAAACCAGTGCTTGGTCACTCAAGCAGCACCACAAAACATCTCCCTTAGATAGGAGGGTACCCCAGACTTTGTGTTCCACAACCACATAAATGTCGTGGGTCGCAAGGCTACGTATTCATCCCCATGTCACAGTCCCCCTGGCCAATCAATAGCAACTGGTGCAAGAGGAACTGAAACCAAGGAGCACCAACAGACTCCATATCCTCAGCACCTCAGTTCTCTCACTGTCAACCTTGGTGTCTAACAGCTTGCAATGTTCTGTGGAAAGTTTTTAAGGAACTCTATTGCTGCTCTGGGTCATTGTGAACAGTTTTGTAACCCCTCAGTGGTCTACACTATATAAATGGGCTGGGTAGAGCTTTTTAAGGTATCACTTCCTTCTGCAGTTGTATTTGGCCAGTAGAAATTCTTTAATGGCTGCCTCCACTGTCACTGTGAAGTCTGGGAAAAACGCATACCAGTTCACTGGTAGTTAATGTCTTTCTTCTCTTGTGCCAACTGGATCACTGCATCCTGCTCCTTGTCGTTTAGTAACTTGGCTATTATTGGGCGTGGGGGATGGTCTCACCATGAGGGATCTATGCATTGTCTCTACCACCAACACCACCAGCAAATGTGACAGATTGTCAGAGCCAAAGATGTCTGTTAGCATGCTTTCCACATATGGCCTTATTTTGTGTGTGTTTGTCCATTCCGGTATACTGGTGATGCGTACATTATTGTGGCAGGGGCGTGCCTTCAAGTATTCATTCTTGTTCTGTGTGACCGCTAGCATCTTCGCCATATTTAAACACTTTGCAGTCAACAATTGCATGTCATCTGTTGCAGATAAGCACTGCTCTGCTGCAGTTATGCATGTGGTTTGCTTATCCAGTTTGGTAGTCAAGTGATCCATGCACAGATTCAGAGTGTCGATCACTCCATCAATAGAATGCAGATTTTACTGCATGGCTAGAAGTGTGGTCTCAAGCACTTGCAAGCTGGGGTGGTGTGTCTAGCCCCTGATCTAAGGCATACCCTGCGGGGCCTTTACAGCTTGCTTTGCTTTAAACGTGAGCCACGTCTGACTTCTAACTGGTTTTCACATTATAACCACCAAGTACATGTCAGTAATGCTAGAGGCAAGGGTGGGACTCTGACTCACACACCATCCAGGAGCTCACGTAACTAATGCACCTGAGCCAGAAGGCTCTACAGCACTGACAAGGCTCATTGTGACCTCTGCTGGGCACACAGTGTAGTAAGTGGACTTATATGTTCAAGGAGTTGTGTTTCCCCAGGTTATCCAGTGTTCCCTACCAGTGGCAGGCTATGGTAATTTTACAATATCTTCAGTCACCACTGCACACCATATGCAACATGTCACCTTTATCTTAGGCAGTAAGAGCGGGGCAGACAATGTCAGCACAGGGCGTCTCTTCTTGTTCACTGCAGTGTTTGTGATTTTGACCTACGATACAGCTGCCCTGACACTATCTTCACTCTGGGATGGGTATTAAACAGGGGTGCGTGGGGAACTCCACTCCGTTGGCAGAGTTTGTGGCGTTTTGGCACCTCTGCTCTCCATGCAGAGCGCATAGTTTGGCAAAACAACTCCGCCCACTACCAATGGAGCGGTATTCACAGGGGTGTCACTCATCCATCCCTTGTTTACATTTGTTGCACCCAATATGTGCATCAGCACTGCAGCAATTGCGACAGAGAGACCCACCTGGGGAGGAGGAGCCCAGCTCTGCTCGGGGAAGTAGAATGAGGAATTGACAACAAATGACCATCGCAAAGGTTCACCGAAGTGCAAGGAGCTGTATTTAGGGATGGCAGGGGCTGCCTAGTGAGTTGGACTCTGACTCTGGCCTTCCTCACTCTGCTATTTGCACAGCCTGGTGCTCAGCAACGCTGCCACCTGTAATGCCTGGTGCCGGGGCTCTCCGTGCTCGTCACAGCCCTGCAAGTAGAGAGTTGCCTGGCAGCAAGCACACACTGCTGCCTGGAACATGGGCACTGATCAAGCTTGGGAGGACAGCAAGGAGGCAGATCGAGCTGCAGCTGTAATCATTCCAAGGGCAGTGGCCAGCAGGACATGGTCTGGGACTGCCGGCCACCCCCGCCTTAACTTGCAAAATATAGTTAACAAAACTTATCAGCCAAGCAACAGAATTCTTTGAAAGGCAGGGGGTCTCGCGACCCCCGGCCGTATTTATTAAATTATGAAAACAAATTAGAATTGATTAAAATAACATTATTTACATAATTGTTAAATGCAAAATGTAGACATTAGATTTACAGCAAGTTAGACAGGTATGATGGGCTAACCTTAACAAATGTCTAATACAGCATGTTTCCTAACCAAATCTAACATCCTACATATCAATTATGCATTCTAATAATTTCTGGTCCTACGGCAAGGTCGTTAACCGGTGTCAGATCCTTTACCCAGCTAGGTCCTCACGTCTGAGTGTGCATGAGCGACAAGGGCCCGGTTACCGGGAGAGTTTGTCCCTCTCCTGGTTGTCCTCGTATGCTCCGTGAACTCCATTTAACCAAAAAGGAGGGCCCTTACACTCACGCCATTTGCTGACGTCATAGTGGATGTGCGGGGTGGCTACCAGCCCGAGGAAAGCGTGACTACCTCCCCGCACCCTTCCAAGCAAGCGGATATCCTGCCCCTGAAGTTCTAGGAGAGACCATTGGCCCCTCCCCCTGGGCAGCCCCATTCGCTAATTGTGCCGCCCCCTAAGGACCTTAAATTGCTGCTCACCGATTATGACCTTACTGCCTGACCCATTTAATAAATACGACAATTATAATCTATGAAGGGGAAAAAGGCCTAAGGAAAAAACGATTAATGCATGAGCAAAAACACAACCAATTAAGCAGATTAATATTAACATTGCCTGTAAACACAGCTATCATTACAGCATTGGAAATAGTCTCAGAGGATCCCTACCAATGTCCTTTACCTGAATTCTGTTAACAGGGATGGAGGGTGGGGAAAATTACAAGCCCCACAGCGGGGCAAGGAGCGATCCTGGGAAGCGCGGGCACAAAGAGGACGCTTCCGGCGCTCCCCAGGCTCTTAAACCCCCCCTTTGCGAAGGGTCCCGCCCCCTTGACCCAGAAGTGTAAAACAGCTTCCGGGTCAACGGCGGGACCCATGAACCAATCAGGGCGGGTGAGGGGGGCTGGGCCCAGCCATGTGTGCGTGGGGGCCGAGCGCCCCCCCCCCCTTTCCTCATGGTCTGGGACTGCCGGCCACCCCCGCCTTAACATGCAAAATATAGATAACAAAACTTATCAGTCAAGCAACAGAATTCTTTGGAAGCAGGGGGTCTCGCGACCCCCGGCCATATTTATTAAAATATGAAAACAAATTAAAAATTGATTAAAATAACATTATTTACATAATTGTTAAATGCTAAATTTAGACATTAGATTTACAGCAAATTAGACAGGTATGATGGGCTAACCTTAACAAATGTCTAATACAGCGTGTTTCCTAACCGAATCTAACATCCTACATATCAATTATGCATTCTAATAATTTCTGGTCCTACGGAAAGGTCGTTAACCGGTGTCAGATCCTTTACCCAGCTACGCCCTCACGTCTAAGTGCGCATGTGCGACAAGGGCCCGGTTACCGGGAGAGTTCGTCCCTCTCCTGGTTGCCCTCATACGCTCCGTGAACTCCATTTAACCAAAAAGGAGGGCCCTTACACTCGCGCCATTTGCTGAGGTCATAGTGTATGTGCGGGGTGGCTACCAGCCCGAGGAAAGCATGACTCCCCCCGCACCCTTCCAAGCAAGCGGATATCCTGCCCCTGAAGTTCTAGGAGAGACCATTGGCCCCTACCCCTGGGCAGCCCCATTCGCTAATGGTGCCACCTCCCAAGGACCTTAAATTGCTGCTCACCGATTATGACCTTACCGCCACAGGCCAGCATAGTTGACCGACTATCTGGCCCCCCCGACTGCCTACACTGAAAGGTCATACCCTCCTAGCAAAACCTTCTACCCATGCTAACATGTTCCCTATCAATAGGGCATTCCCTGACTCTGTCAAGTGGACCCTATCCCGCAAGTAGAACAGCTTGTCTATTTTATTGTTGACCCTCTTTACCGAGGGATTCAATGCCCTGACTGATTCACCCCCCCTCCACTGAAGCCTCGGTATCAACTGTGACCACACTATAGTGCAATCCGGTAACAGTTTTGCCAGCCAACCTGCCGCTGAAATGATTTCTTCCAACAACACCCTTCTGCCTAAGTCGACTAAATCATTCCCCCCAGGTGCAGGATGACCACTGAGGGCAGTGGGGTGTGTCTTTCGAGTAAATTTGACATGTAGCCCCTAAGCTGACTGAGGCGAAGCCCCCCTCTGCCATGGAAGGAAACATTGGAACCCCTGCACTCTGCCCTCCGTCTACCCGATCCTGCAAGAAAAATTGGTTCAGCACGTTTCACATAAGAATGACTGACTACCCATACTACATGTGTCCTCCTTTTGTCTTCGTGCTGTTGCCGAGATGTTGATGGTTGGTTTTGATGACCCTGTAGTAATTTCCGCCCTGCGTCACAGGCCCGAGAAACTAGAAGATAAACATAAAAAAAGCAGGCATCAGGGGGTGTCGACTGACCCTTACAACATGTGCAGCCGCACATAACGCTTATAGGCATTGGAAGACCATCTCCCAATCCTCTTCACACTATTGACATTCAATCCCCTCGCAGTGGCCTCGGTGGCTGCCCCTATCCGGAAAGAATGTGTCCCAAATTCCTTGGGGTTTAAACCTGCTTTGGCAATTCTCATAGCTAAGACTCCTTGGAACTGAAACCTAGTCAAAGGGGTATCATCCGCCTGCATTAGCAATGCTCCCCTTGCCTCACCCGCCCGTTGTTTGATTAACGCTTCCACATGTGACACCGGGCAGCACGGGTTATTCGGTGCCCGATCTAGTACTAACCTCTCTCCCCCCTGGCCTCCTGATCAGTCTTAGATTTCCGGATGGTAACCCCCATTGTGTCGCCCCGTATATTGGTATCGCTCAGCTTAAGGCCACCTATCCTGTCGAGTTTGTTGCTAGCCACTAATTCGCCTACCCAGAACGCCCCGTAAAAGGCCAGGGAAAAGGCAGCCTTGAATAATATTACCTCTACCGAAGAGCTGCATGTGTCCGGCAGGGCGAGGAATACTACTGCCAACCGTTCTAGACCTATCAGCTTTCTGCTATCGGCGGTGGTTGCCTGTAAGCGCCGCCACCCCTTCAACGCCTTTTGTATTAGGAAGCTGTTCGTAGGATCCCTGGCTCCCCTTGCTTGTGCTAAAAAGGAAACAGCTGCCTTATGTCTGCTAGCTGTCGCCGCTGAGCGCCCCTCCTTGTGTAATGTGTCCATGTACCCATTAAAACTAGCTTCCTGATCCCATTTGTTCTCCCTATCCTGTCCCAGAAATTTACAATAAGACCTGAAAGCTGTCCTGGTGCTGGGAGCTAGGCTGGCTGCCACGAGGTCATGTAGTTGGGGGCACCAATCTGCCAAAGTGTCAATGGGAAGTGAGCTGGGGAGGCCTCTGCAGCTGGTAGGTGTTCCCTGAATACCTGCATCTTAAAGCGAGAAAGGGCATCAGCTGCGTTATTCAAGTGGAACATGTTTGGCCCTGAATTGTACATTCAATTTTATGCACCTCAGCACAATCTCCTTTATCATGCGCAGTATGAACTTACACCGTGCTGCCTGTTGATTGATGCATTCAACCACAGTCATGTTTTCTGGCCAGAAAATGACCGACCGATTAGCCAATTGCTCGGGCCATACCTTTAACGCAACCCAGATTGGGAACAGTTCCAGGAACCCAATGTTTGCTGTCAAACCGCTCTCCTCCACCAGTTGGGCCATCTTTGGGCCACCCAATTATTGCCAAGTATGGCGCCAAACCCTACACTGCCGGCAGCGTCAGTCCATAGTCCTAACTCTGCTGAGGTCAGCGTGGGGGCACCCCACAGTACTCTGCCATTGAAATCCTCCAGGAATGCAATCCATATCCGCATGTCCTGGCAAACCTCGACTGACAGTCGTGTGCGATGATGCTTGTCCCGCAAGCCCTTCATGACTTGCGCAATTGAGCGGGAAAATGGGCGTGCCATAGGGATGACCCTCAAGGTAAAATTTAGCTGGCCAACTGTCTGATGCAACTGCTGTAAAGTGACTTTCTTTTTCAGCAAACATAGTTCAAGGGTTGCCCTGAATTTCTCAATTTTTTCCTTGGGTAACCTGAAACAGCCTTCCACGGAATCCAATTCAGTTCCCAAGAATTCCAGACATGTCAAGGCCCTACTGTTTTTCCTTGCGCGAGCGGGACCCCAAAAGCACGCATGAGCACGCAAAATTCCTGCAATGCCCATGCGCACTCCTGTGAGCCCGCCAGACCCAGGAAAAGAAAATCGTCTAGGTAATGCATGACATACTGGTGGCCCGTAGATTGTCTCAGAACCCATTCCAAGAAAGAGCTGAATGTTTTAAAGTAAGCACATGAAATAGAGCAACCCATGGACATACACATATTCATGCAGTATTTGCCATCAAAGGAAAAACCTAGCAAGTGTTGGTCTGCTGGATGCACTGGGAGTAGTCTAAACGTGGATTCAATGTCTGATTTTGCCATCAGTGCCCCAGGACCCAAAACTCTCAACATTTCAACTGCCTGGTCAAAAGACGCGTATTTCACACTACAAATGGACTCATCAATCGCATCATTCAATGATAAGCCCTTGGGAGCAGACAGATTGTGTATGAGCCTATACTCTCCCTTTTCTTTCTTCAGGACCACTCCTAAAGGCGAGCAGACAAAATTCTGTACAGGGATGTCAGGGAAAGGCCCCGCTACTCTACCTAGGGGTGTTTCCTTCTCTATTTTGTTTGCTACCACCCCAGAATTGTTCTTAACTGACAACTGGTTCCTACACTGCGGTGTCCCGGTATAACCCCCAGCTGGAATCCGGAAACCATGTGTGAAACCTTCTTGGAGCATCCTTGCGGAAGTATGGTTTGGTTATCTATTAAGCCAAGGAATCATAGCAGCCACGATAATAGGTGAATGTGCTATATGGGGGTGTCCTCCACTATTCTGGTATCCTCCTCCCTCTGTTACCTGACGCACTACCTTTTGACCGGCATGCCGTTTCTGTGTGTTAAGGGTGGCCGCATATGTAACACACGTGCCTGAATTTGCAAGTGCCCAGTGCCCTGTTGCAAGTTCGCCTATTGAAATCCCAGCACACTCCTTTCCCACCCGTATTACCTCTGATCTTATTGACCATCTCCCCGCCTTACGCTGGCCGAAAGGGCTGCTGAAAGGGCTGCTTGGGCTTGGGGGAATATCCTTTGTTCCAGCTAGTGCTAGTACCTGCAGGTCGCCCCCTCTCAAACTGAGAATGCCAGGAAATAGAGTCAACTTTGTCCCAGGCTAAAGATCTGTTAAACTCCCTCGCTTTCCTGAAAGCTATGTCATATTCTTTCCATGAGTCCCCCCCATGATTCTCATTAAACATTGTAATCCTGCTCTGATAGCAAGCCATCTCAGCTTGCATACCGGGGGAACGTTCGGCGGTAACTGCCATAAACACAGAAAAAGCCCTGATCCAGTTGATGAGCGTCTCCTCTACCCTAAATTTGTACAACTGAGATCGCCATTCACTAGACAACATCATCTCCTTCTGTGATTTAGCATAATCCCACTCCCTGTTGTCAATCAGCAATGAGAAAATATTAATATATTTATCTGCCCAAATCAATTCCTTCACACTTTGAGATACATGCTGTGCCAAACTCTCCCCCCTAGAGGGAATCGCGCCATCGCCCAGTACCGGCAGGGCAACTTCCTTACCACTTTCAGCGGGTTGCGTTGGTTCAACGGTCTTGACTGTGCCCCCATTACTCGCTGAACCTGTTTGGGGAGAAATCGGTCCACTCGGCATGCTACTTTCGCCCCTAGCCACCATGATTTGTACAACCATTCTCTGTCACTCTGCCGTGGGGTCAGCTGCGGGAGGTAACATGCCCCCAATCCCCAACCATGGAAGCACCGCTGCTATCTGTGCCGCTAATTCTGGTGGTGCCTGACCCGCCCCAGGTGATTGGCTTGATGGAATTACCAGCGGGACAACGACAGGGACTGGGTTAATGGGTGGCGGGATAATGACAGGGGCTGGGTTAATGGGTGGCGTGACTGGCGCTATAAGCACGCTTACTGGAATTTGCGGAGCAGGCGTGGGTGACCCAGGTGCAACAGGCGCTCTATTTGGTACTGGCCTCGGGGACCCCCTCCAACAAGGGGCTTGGGGGAGGGGCGACTACTACTCTTCTTAGCTCTGCTACGTTTCGGTGGTGTCTCGAAATCCCCCCTTGGTTTGGGTGGCACTATGGTCCGCTTAGGCCTTCCCGTCGGCCCTGCCTGTGCTTCAACCCTCGCACTCAACTCAGCGACAGTCTAACCCAGTTTGTCCACTTTCCCCCATCTCTTGTCCATTGCTGACATTCTGTGCATCATGGTTTGAAACTTTAGCTCCATGCGCGAACTCCCCGCACCCCGTCTGGCAGACATATCTACTGTCCTAGCACCTACACTGCACAGCGCGTTAATTATTGGCACAATGTGCCTTGTACCTGTCCAAGTCGGAGGCTCACAGGCTGGCCGTAAGCACCACGCAACTGTGACCGCACACACCAGCTAGCCTGGAGTGTTTGGGTGAGCAAACTCCAGCCCCGCGGCCCGCCAGAAGAAGTGAAATGCAGGCCTGCCCGTGTCCTCGGAATCCGCCGTCCACCGTGAGCTCCCCAGCTCCCCGGTCCGCAGCCGCCCTTGTCTTTGAGCCTAAAATGAGAAAATTGTTAAAACCAAATTCTTGCCATACAAAATGAGATGAGGGATTTAACGTCCTAAACTGTAAAAGTTTCCAAAAATGCTTTGCCTCAATTGTTATTAAATCACACAGCCTGATTAAAACACACAATTAGCTCCCCACTGATCACTTTATCAAAGGCTGCCACTGGGCCGTGATAAAACAGTATACTAGTGCAAAAACGAGCTGTCTTACAAACAATTTTATATAGTGCAAACTTGACCTGAATCAGCTATCAACGCGCTTCATTTAGCACCAATTCATTACACGAGGACACTGTAATTTGTTAGGCACAGTGAGATTAAGTGATTTGCCAGGAATCACCCCTTATCCAGACTTGCCCCGCTTACTAAAATGCTTTTTCAGGCTTTGTAACACAATTTACATTCTGTGCCCACCTAAACACACAGCGATCCGTTATTGTTGTTAAGAAGCCCTGCACTGGTCTCCTATCAATTCACTGCCAAGGCCGACCCTGCTTCGCCCGTGTGACTCGTTTCCCGTATGCCCTGATGCTCGCACACGCTCCCCTGGGCCAGTCTTCAAACGGCCGTACCGCAGAACCTTGTGCTCACAAAACCTGAATATAATAAAAGCTTGGTCTCTGTGCCTGCAGCTCCCTTTGTGCCCGTCCACAACACACCGCACCGCTGGACTCGGCTCTCCCCTGGACCTCCGGGTGCAGTCCCCGATTGCGAATCCTGCTCCTTCTGCTCGCTTCAAACGCCGACCCCCGATCCAAACCGCAAGAGACCTGAAAGATAAAACAAGAAAATTACAAGCCCCACAGCGGGGCGAGGAGCGAGCCTGGGAAGCGCGGGCACAAAGAGGACGCTTCCCGCGCTCCCCAGGCTCTTAAACCCCCCCTTTGTCAAGGGTCCCGCCCCCTTGACCCGGAAGTGTAAAACGGCTTCCGGGTCAACGGCGGGACCCACGAACCAATCAGGGCGGGTGAGAGGGGTCGGGCCCAGCCATGTGTGCGTGGGGGCCGAGCGCCCCCCCCTTTCCTAGAGCTCTGGCGCAGCAGCGTCACTAGGGTTGGTGTCACCCAGTGCGGCAGGTAACTCATGGTGTCACCCCCTCACGACTTGGGCACCCGGTGCATATTCCATTGCAACTTAATTTTTCCCAAGCCGTTTTCTAAAACAATCCCAATTGCGAGTCTATAGAAAAAAATGCTTAGGAGTCGGCTGCTACAGCTTTCTCACATAATTAGCACTTTAGAAGAGTAGAGTTCTCATACACATACAGACAGTCACAGACAGGCAAACATATGCATACACCATAATAGCTGTTTACTTAAGTTCCACGTCTCTGTAACTACGTGCAGGTTCTCTTCCATTATTTTTCCGTTTAAAGACAAAACAAATCATTCACATGACATATGAATTTATAGCACATATCATAGGTGCAAAATGTTACAATTAATTCCTCCTTCACTTATGGGTAAGAAGGCAAACATTTCCGTGACCCCTCCTCCTCTTCATTCCATTCATGAATGAGGATCATGCAAATACTCGCCGAAGAAGTTCGACTTTTTGCTTAAATAAATGCAGACACAAACTGCAACAGTGACATTTATCCATCGACATAGCACTGGCTCGTTCGAGAATTCGGGGGGCGTAAATTTTGAGCATATTTGCTTCCTGTTCTTCTGGCTGCTAAAAGGCCCGGCTGACAATGCAAGTCCATCCAGCGTGCATCCCTATATATCGTTTGTTGTTCGTGAGAGTTTTGTTTGTGAATAAGTCATTATTTAATTTAATTTATTTTTGAAAGTTTTATATAGCGTGAACAAGATCTTTGCAGATATCAGAGCGCTTTACAAAGACAAGGGGTAATAACAGTGGAGTGCTTAACATGCTTATGGGCATACCATAATAGTAGGTAATAATTGAGGTAGGGTAGGTACAAGGTGCATAGTCAAACAGGTAAGTCAATAATACAAAAAGTACAAAAAGGTGGAGCATAGACAATCAGGTAAGTCAATAATACAAGTAATACAAATAAGCAAAGGGATCAAACAGGTAGTACAGATCGGTGCAGAGTCTTCAAAAAATTCAGAATAATAGATCATGTGTATTTAGCCATGAGGATAGCTTTTACTTCTTTCTTAAAAGTTTGTTGGAGGAGATGAGCCTGGTTTCAGGAGGGAGTGAGTTCCAGATCCTGGGTGCCATTCCTGAGAAGGAGCGTTTATAAGTTTTTTCCTTCCGGAATCTTCGAGGCTTCAGCAGAAGATGGTTTGTGCTTCTAGTGGTTCTAGAGCCGCCAGAAATTGTCAGCTTCTGAGTGAGGTAGCCGGGTGAGTTCAGGTGTACAGCCTTGTGCATCATGCAGGCGATTTTCAGATGTATTCTGGCTTCAAAAGGCAGCCAGTTCAGGGATTTAAAGTCAGGGGAAATATGCAAGTGTTTTTTTGAACCAGTGATGAGTCTCGCTGCAGCGTTTAGAGAAGCTCTTAGGGGTGCAGTTGTAGTTAGGGGGAGTCCGTATTCTATGCGAGAGATGACTAGGGATTGTACTGCAGTTTGGAAGTCTTTGGCTGGGAGGAAGGGTTTAAGTTTCCTCAAGGTATTGATTTGGAAGTTCGCTCCTTTGGTTGCATTGCTGATATGCTGCTGCATGTTGAGATTGGCGTCAAGTGTTATGCCTAAAGATTTTGCTGAGTCTACGATGGTAGGATGGACAGTGAGTGCAGTTAGGTGCTTAAGCCAAGTTTGAGTGGTAGAGATTTTTGCGGGAGGTGCGATCAGGAGGAACTCAGTCTTCAGCGCATTGAGTTTGAGGTGATTATCGGCAAGCCAGGATTGGGTGTTTCTGATCGTTGAGTTCAGGAGCATAATGTCCTTGGGGGATTGTAATTTGAGATAAAGTTGGGTGTCGTCGGCGTACATGTGAAAGTGTACATTGGATGCTTGTAACAAGGTGGTGAGGGGTTCCATAACTAGGTTGAACAATGTTGGAGAAAGGGAGGATCCTTGGGGGACGCCTAACGATACAGGTACTGGAGAGGACATCAGGTTGTTGCTCTTAAATCTCTGAGACCGGTTTTGTAGAAAGGAAGTGAACCACTTGAGAACAGTCCCAGATAGGCCCATTCTTGTGTTTAATAGTTCAAGTAAGTTCTCATGTTTAATGGTGTCGAATGCTGAAGAGAGATCAAGAAGGATGAGGAGGCAGGTATCGTTTTGATCTAAGATTTGGAGGGCGTCGTCAATTATGTGAGTCATAGCAGTTTCGGTACTGTGCCCTGCTCGGAAGCCTGATTGATGAGGATTGAGGAGATCAAACTGATCTATGTGTTTAGTCAGTTGTATTTGTACGCATTTTTCCAACAGTTTGGCGAGAGTGGGAATATTGGTAATAGGACGGTAATTTTTTAGATCAGTGGGGTCTGCTGTTGGTTTCTTTAGTAAAGGTGTGACTTGTCCAACTTTGAGGGAGTTAGGGATGGTTCCTTGTTGAAGTGAGCTGTTAATAATTTTAGTCCGGAGTGGGAGGAGCAAAGGGGTAAAGTCTTTTACAGCGTTAGCAGGAAGGGGGTCAGTGAGGTGATTGGATGGTTTCAGGGTGCTGAGCAGTCTGCCAATTTCTTCTTCAGAGTAGGTGCCAAAGGATGACCATGTAGCATTGTTCTTTGGTTCAGTGGATGCTATGTGGTGGGGTTTGGAGTAGAGGCTTGCGTGATTGAGGAGATCGCTCCTTATGTTGTCAGTTTTTTGGTTAAAGAAAGCAGAGAAGTCTTCACAGGAAGGTGTATCGCCCATAGTGCTGAGTGATTGGGGTTGTTCCTTGGATTGTGTTCTGATTAGCTCAAACAGTTTTCTCGGACGTTTTTTTGCTTGGTCGAGCTGGAGGCTGAAGAAATCTGTTTTTGAGCGTTTTATTTTCCTGAAGTAGGCGTTTCTCTTTTTCTTCAGAGTTTTTAGGTGCAGTGCAGAGGGAGCTGATCTCCAGGTGCGCTCTGCCATTCGCATGGCCTGTCTATCTTCATTGAGACTCCCGTCGTACCATGGGTTGGAGATCTTGGTGGAGACTGTTTTCAGTTGCATGGGTGCAGCCTCATTGATTATTGAAGTCATAGCATAGAGATAGTGGTTAGTCAAGAATTGAACGTCCGTAGGGCCGGTAGGGGGAAGTAGGAGATTGCATCTGTTAGGGGGTAAGGAGTTTGGGCTGAGTTTCTATGGGCTTCACAGCCCATAGGAATCAATAGGGAATACTTATACGGTAATTACCGAATCGGTAAATACCGAATTCAAACGATTCGGTATTTCCACATCTGGAAATACCTACATCTCCCCCCTTCATATTTACCGACTATGAAATACCGAATCGGTAAAATTCGGTATTTCAGAGTCGGTAAATATGATTTACCTACATCTGGCCCCTAGTACTTTGTTATTCCAGGGAATATTGCCCTCCACAAGATCAAGCCGCACATGAGCATTTGGCCTTCACCTACTGGGCCGAGGTGCAATGTGTGCTCTGGAATTGTCAGCAATAGTGCTCCAAACACATTTCAAGCTGCTATTGGAGTCACGGAATACATTCTGGCCTAACCAACAGAGCATGCCACCTAGCTAACTTGCCACTGCAAGATTTTGATCTTAACACCACCCTCTTGCGGTTACCGTTGCACATCATCTATAGGTCTTGCCCCCACTCTGTTTATGCAGATACCTGCAATGTACCCTTTTGCCCCTGTATGGGCGGGATAATACCGGTAACATTGCGAAACCCACTGCACTCTCATTCTCGGGCAGTCCGGTGGGGGAAAGAGGTCCTTAGAATTGATTCTGGTACCTTGCCTGGGCTCCTAGCCCACAAGCACCCTCGTCTGACAGCACACTATCTGCTGTGTCGCCCTTGCAATGATCGCACCCTGGCACAGGACGTCCCATTCTATACCTCTGCTAACAGACTACCGTCTGTGAAGCTGGAGTGAATGGTTGTATGTTGTGCGTCTGACCATAAGAGCCTTAGTTTGCTTTGGGAAGGATCAGTTTGTTGCATCTGTCATACTCAGAATAGTGGCAACGTGCAGTTCTTTTGCATCCTACACTGCAGATTGTGCCTGGACGATCCTAGACACCCCCTGTGTGCCAACCCGCTTTGACCCAAGATGCAATGCACTACCCCCGGTACACTTGGTTATCCCAGACTTAATTGCCCTCCACCAAAATCCATGTGTAAAGGTAGCTGGTCCCTGATTTAATTCCTAATAGTCTATGTGTTATGCCATACTCCTTTTTATTCCTTTTTTAAAGCAGTTAACCCGCTCACACATGAGACCCGCTAGTAGCAAGTACATGGAATTTAAGGTCCCCTAACAACTGCACAGAGAGCCAGCCCACTCACTGCTATTGGTGTCTGACTGATCAGCCCTTGGAGGCCATAGCAATACTGCCCGGCCAACAAGTACGCCCACTGTACAGTTGTAATTTCAGTACTCATGGCGCTGACAACCGCAGGTGCCTAATGCCGGGCTGTGTGTATGCGGCCCAGGAACCTAAGCAATAGGCTTGGTGTGGATGGGTTGTTAACATTGCCTGGCAATGAGTGTAATACCTTTGACAAACCTCTCCTGACTGGCATCTATGTCATTCTTAAACATATTTGCTGGGTTTGCCACATGGCACCCTTCTGGTTGGTGATACGGAACCTCCTACCCAGTATAAGCTGACAGTCTCGCGTTGCCGTCACACCCCCTGTGTATCTTGAATCACCCTCCTGTGTCTGCCAACCTTGGTTCTAGAGTGCACTTAATCTGCGCCATTGACCAGCCACTTTCACAGACCTCTTTGATTGCTAGACCCTGGTAAACGCATTAATGGTGTTGAATCTGGTTTGAAATAATGTATGCATTGTGCCCTCTATTGGCGACAACTCACCCCTTCGTGGAGCGACAGCTCCCCAGGTGCCTACACAAGTCATCCAACAGACAAGTTAGCCCTGACTACCTTGTGTTCTGGTGCCAGATTTGGAAGGAGCTTTGCCTTCACTTGCTGCCCCCCTGAGTAACACAATGCCTGTGCTCTGGCCAAAGCTCAGAGATGCCCTCGTGTAGCATAGAACCCCATGTCAAATAAGAGTGCCAACTCCAACTAATTAAACCTACTCCTTGACCATGTGTGGAGACTAGCTCTCCCCAAACCTCTGCTGATGTAACCCATGGTCACGCCTCCTGTTCAGATCAATGTAGTAACTTATGGCACTGACAACCACAAAGGCCTAATACTGGGCTGTGTAAATGCGGCCCAGGATGACCTTAATAATCGGCTTGGTGTGGATGGATGCAAACATTACCTGGCTGAAGTGAAATGCCTTTTGACAATCACTCCTGACCAGATGTGCCAATGTAGGTAGAAAAAAGTTATCTAGCCTGCCTTTTATTTCTGTCCCAGTTATCTGAATACATTTTTGAAAGATGCCTGCAAACGCTATGCTCAGAGCAGCCTGCTAGACAATGGCTTCCATTGAAAGACGGTGCCAACAGACCTCCAAGCACTTAAGGCGGTACCTCAGAGTAGGGCTATATTCCAACAGATTCCACTTGCATTGGATATCGCATCTGGCTGTAAGCCGCTCAGTGCTATTGATGCCTCGGCGCTTCATGACCCACAGCCAGCTCACCCTAATACAATCCGCCCGTGGCTGGGACTCAACTGTGCAGCGAAAGCGGGAGACATCCTAGCCTGACCTCAGCTCTTCAACAGACTCCCACACAAGAGCCCTCCACAAACCTTGTGGCCTAAAACATTCACCCTGTGGGGCGGTTGCAAATGGACTGCAAACAAATCCTAGGCATTCTCTACCAATGTTGTAACTGGAGTTTCTGGTTGGCTAGGGTATGCACCTGACCCTGGCCGAACCCACCTCTCTAGTTAGGAGAAAGGAGTACACACAATAAGCTGACACCAGCCCACCCCCTAGGTGGCTAGGCAGAGATTTTGGCTTAGCCCAGAGGCAGTGTAACTGTAAAGTGCCTACGGCACTCCCACCGTGGCACACTAGAGGGACTCCATACCAGATTATTTTAATTACCCTGGATTACATAACTCACAAGGTCAATCGGGCCACAGTTCTACTGCTCCAGTTAGCACAACCCCGTAGCTGCTGGTAGGAACTGTACTTAGCGTAACACCTTATGAATCCACTCAATCAGCAGTGTACCCTACTAACACTTGTTGCAGGGTGCATATCATAAGTACCTCATGCCCAACTGAGGCATCACATATCACCATAGTGCTGTGTACAATTGGCTTCACACCAGGACAAGGGTGCAGCTTTTACCCCCTCATACTGCTTCGCCCCCCACAACCGCACAGAACTGCATTCTGCGGCCATGACAACACAAATGGGGGGGCCGAGATCGCACCCCAAATGCTGGCTAGATCACCCTTTACTCTCACTCCAACTAGGGTGAAACTGACCACAACAGGGGCCGGATACTGGGCTGGGCATCTGCGGCCCAGGATGACCTTCCAATTAGCTTGGTGTGGATGAATGTTAACCTTTCCTGCCTATAGTACAAAATTATTTTACCATCACTCCTTACATGATGTGCCAAAGCAGGTAGAAGCCAGAGTTATAAAGCCCGCCTTCCTTCTTTTCCCAGTGTAAATCGACATGTGTGACTGACATCGCAATCTCTCATTACCTAGTTTGTGTGATCTTGACCCACTTTAGTGTGGGCAGAGCCCCGCGTATACTTGTCTTCATGGTCGCTATTGCACAAGTGAAATCCACTTCCCATCAAGGTCGGTCTCACTGTGCCTTCTCAGGGAGCAGGAGGCTAGCTGTTCTCCTGAGGCTACAATGCCACTGTGCTTGCAGCGCTAATGAAAACTTGTTTTGGCTGTGTCAAATTGGTTGCCTGACCACCCATTAGGCCAAGGAAAATCGTGCTGAACTCTTGCTTACCACACTGCAGAGGGGCCCCACTGTATGGTAGGTTGTGCCGTATAGAATTACCAACATCACAATGCTCTGCTATCCAGTTGCTCTCTATTGCCAGGTTGCTGGTACTGAACGAGCACTCTGGCCAAGTTCGAATTGTGTTTGCCTCAATATTCAGGGGTAGTGACTTGTGTTTTCAACCTATGAAATACAGCAGCAGCTCACTAATATTACTGTAAATAATATCTGTGACACCCCACTCACTCTCATTTGGATGTCCTGTTTTGATCTAAACCATACTATTCATGGATGTTGCATGAAACCAACACCATATTTCTCTGCAATATATCTGTTGTCTTCTCACACACTGCACACGTTAAACTTGCATTTGAGACAAACAGTAGTTAACACAACCCACTCTAGATACCCGCGCAGAATACAACATGGTGCACTGACCAGGTCTGCCCACGTAAATTGATGCATAGGCAGGAAAAGACATGCAATACACCCTGATATCCTGATGTGACGGTAGCCCAGCTGTGCCCAAGGACCTCACAAATTTCACACAAGTGCTTAATTTATAAAAAAACAATAGTAAATGACTATGTTTCCGACCGGGGTAAAGACGGACTTCTTTGGTACTACCTCCAAAGAAAGGAGCATGCCTTTGATATTTATAATTACGAGCATTACGAGGGTGTATCGATGGCGAAAGTTATAACCCATGTGTACTGCAGCTTCATACACAGCTTCATTGGCTACATACGTACGTATAGGGACTGTGCTAAAATCAACACTGGTGGACCCTGTAGTTAATTGGACTTGCCACCACAGCACATGGATGATAGGGTTGTGTGTTCGAATTGTGCCTAGCCAGGGCATCATACCTCTCCTGCACCCAGCGACAAGCTTAAGCAAAATATATACCAGGCAGCACACAAGCTGGCCCACCTGGCGAGTGCGTCGCCAGCATTACCAGATGACCTCAGAACCGGAGCTGCACCCTTATACAAGTGCAAGCATGGTACCAAAAGCTAGGCCTGATGTGCGCCTTTTAAATAATTGCAGGAAAAAAACATTGCATGGGTAACACCGCTGGTACTTATATGGTGCATGGTAGCAGTGCCCTCTAGTGGCCTAAATGCATACGGCTGGCCCGCAGTGAGCTCCGTGCTCTCTGTGAAAACATGATAAACAGATTCAATTCAATTCAATTCATGAAGCTTTATTCGGTACATATAAAATGACCATAAAAGAACAACAAAAAAATCATACATAAGATAAAAATACATCAGATTTCAGGGCAGAGAACAGCAGAATGTTACAGACATGGGGCCAGATGTAGGTCACCAAATACCAGTCGGTAACGGCCGATTTCGGCCGTTACCGACCGGTATTTGGTGATTGAGATGTAGGGTGCCTGAATTTTACAGAATCGGTAAATTTACCGTATCAGTAAGTTTACCGAATCTGTAAAGTACTGAATCGGTAATTTTACCGATTCGGTAAATCTACATGTAGGTGGAACTGCAAACAGTGCCACAGGCCCCTAAGAATTTGTTATTTACCATGTAATACTATTGCATGGTAAATAACAAATTCCTGTGTACATGCACATCTGTGCATATACACCTGTGCCATGTGGCACACAGACATGCCCTAAGGGCATGTATGTGTGTCACATGGCACACAAGCTAGAAACAGGGGTGCAACAGGGTGTCAAAGTGACACCCTGTCCCCCTCGGCAATTCAGTATTTTTACCGATTCGGTAATTACCAAATCAGTATTTGCCATTGATTCCTATGGGCTTCAAGGCCCATTAGGAATCAATGGCATCAAAGGCAAATACCGAATCGGTAAATACTGAATCCTACTGATTCGATATTTGTTACCGAATAATTACCTACATTAGATTTACCGATTCACGAATACCGAATCGGTAAAATTCAGTATTTATGAATCGGTAAATCTAATTTACCTACATCTGGCCCATAATGGTTCTTAAAAACACATACTTTTCCTGGCATTAATACACTGGGTTAAAAACGTCGCAGTATAAAAACAAATATCAATAGATTGCAGGTTAAAAATTAAACTCATTGCCTGGTTAACTGTGCGTACGCCATATTTAACAAACATAGGTTTCAAATAGGCAGTAGGTAGTTTCATATACAGTTTGCAGAAAAGTAAAAAGTGCAAAGGGCTCTGTTTAGATACGCCATCACACATACATGGTCCTAGTGGGTGTCTCTTCAGATTCGGCAGGGCCACTAAGTGATGTGCTACTCCAAACCTTAGTCTGGTCAGCACAAACTTGTGGGATGGCCTTGTCACCCAAACCAGATAATTGGGGAAACCTCCAGTGGTGAGATAGCTATTATAAAACATAACAGTAGATAGAGATCCATATGCTAAGGCCCGCTTCCTTGTTGTAAAAGCCAATAATTTGGTTTTCAGCTCTATTTTGGGTATCTGGGATGCTGCACTGGGATCAATCAAGACATTTAAATTAAAAATCTCTGTAAAACAGACGCCAATATATTTTAACCAGGGTATATTCAGAAGCTTATCCAGCGAGATGCAATCCTCTATAATTGATCTGTTAAAAGATTTTTCTTCCTGGAGCCAAATTGACCGCCAAATCATAAGTGGTCTCTGGGATAACAGATCAATTAGAAAATTGGAATCCAGTTCCCGATGGATTAGCTCAGTGGGAGCAGAGGTTGATAAATAGATTCAAATAAAGGCTTCAACATCAGGCGCTGCAACACCATCGAGACAGTCTTTAACAGTAGACAACTCATGATACACCTTCGTCGGCAAATAGCTTTGGGTATAGAGTCACAATGCCCTCTAGTGGCCTAGATGCAAAACAGCTGAACTGCGGTGGGCTCCGTGCTTCTCTGTGAAAACCTGATAGAAAGCTACCATGTCCTTGCAACAAACAAGTACCATGTTTCACCTAACATCGGCCTGCGAGAACCCCATCGTCCACCGCAGCCCACCAAGCCCCGTACTAAGGGCGAGGCACGAGTGACGCCTTTTAATGGATTGCAGGCACATGTCTTGCTTCTTCCTGCATTTTTATTCGTCTTTGTGGACTTCTGTTGCTTCTTTTTGCATTTCTTTTGCTTCTTTCTGTGTGTTTTTTCTTCTTTCTTCACATGTCCTACCTTTGTAGGCATAATTAGAAACTAGCATTTAAAAAACCTTTGAAATTCACTTAAAAAACCATAGGTTTCAGGCACGTTATAGTTAGAAATTAGCATTTAAAAAACTTTAGAAATTCACTGAAAAAACTATAGGTTTCAGGGGCGTTATAGTTAGTTGGACATTTCACTCGTTCAAAACCATAGAAATTCCTCCGTTATAGTTAGTTCAGCTAACTATAACTCACGCCCCGCAATGCACTGCTAATGACATCACATATTACATCACTCATGACATGGTCAGTGACATCACTGATGACATCACTGATGAAATTCCACATGACATCACTGATGACATCACTGATGATATCATCCTTATGATAGAGTGGCAGCCCACCTCTCACCCTAATATAACCTTTGATACACACAACCTAAAATACAAAATACAATTTTCAAAACAATGTACGCACCAATGCCAGGTACAACATACCCATTCACTAATTCCAAGATCTACACACACATCCACTCATTCACCAAAAGTCCTATACAGTCACTCATACATGCACTCACTCATCATATGTACTCATACACCTATACATACACTTACACACCACCACTCATCCATAGAGTTACTCACACACATAGTCAAACATGCAAAGAAAGTATCAAACATCCATTTACTTCTGTATACAGTTATACACACACCACCGCACTTACTTCTACAGAAACTCACACATACTTACTCTCTTAAACAATCACTTATAGAAACACATACTCATTTATACAGGTACTCTTCCAATCTTTCACTCTCACATATACTCACTTGCATAAACCAATACTCACATATACTAGTTTAAAATATATGTAGTTATTCATAAAGACACTACTGAGACAGTCATTCACTCACAAACACACCCATGCACACACTCATCCACCCATACAGTCCCGCACACATGCTGTCTTCAACACATACAAACAGTGTCTCACTTATTCATGCATCTATGCACAAAGTAATACCCCCAATAAACCACCCGGATACTCAGACACTCATACAGATACTAAAAAAAAAACAATAACCCATATGGACCCTCATGTAGCTACTCACCAACCCATGCTGCCACTTATACACAAAGTGAGAGACTGATACAGATATTTACACATTTAAAGATTACTCACTAACCCATGTATTCACTAAGATACACTTAATCAGTCAGTTATACAATCAGTTTCACACAAACAAAATCATCCATTTACACACTTATATACCCACTTATTCTTCCATCGACATATACATAAATAAAACATATTTAAATTTCACAAAAACACACATTCACTGGATGCTGTGATCAGTAATGTCATTTGAGATGTCATCAGTGATGTCATGAGTGATGTCACTGACCATGTCATGAGTGATGTAACATATGACGTCATCAGCAGTGCATTGCGGGGGCGTGAGTTATAGTTAGCTGAACTAACTATAACAGGGGAATTTCTATGGTTTTGTACGAGTGAAATGTCCACCTAACTATAACGCCCCTGAAACCTATGTTTTTTCCAGTGAATTTCTAAGGTTTTTTTAAATGCTAATTTCTAACTAAAACGTGCCTGAAACCTATGCTTTTTTCAGTGAATTTCAAAGGTTTTTTAAATGCTAATTTCTAACTATACCGTGCCTGAAATCGATGTTTTTGTCAGTGAATATATAAATATATATATATACGATCGTTCCAAGGTTGTCCACCTTTGAGTAGCACACGAGCAGCAGCTTGATTTATGTGTAGGTGAGGACGGGAATCCACTTGCAGATGCCGCTCCGTAATGGATCTGCCCGACGCGTTTCGAAGCTCCATATGCTTCTCTTCAGGGGATTTAACGCAAGCGGCGTGCGTGACCGCTAACCCACTTCTCCATTTTCCATATGACACACCCACCAATTGAGGCTCAAATGAGACTGTGCATTATGGGAAGTGTGGTGCGGAAAGCACAAATCAAGTCCTGTATGGACCCCGCAAGAGTGCCCGTCCTCGATTCCATGTACGGCTGCTGCTTCACTGCCGTGACCCCCAAGGATAGCGGGGTGGGGCATACTCTGCGGCTGGACGGCCGCATGTAAATGATCGCTCCAAGGTTGTCCACTTTTGAGTAGCATACGAGCAGCAGCTTGATTTATGGGTAGGTGAGGACGGGAATCCACTTGCAGATGCCGCTCCGTAATGGATCTGCCCGTCCAGCCGCAGAGTATGCACCACCCCGCTATCCTTGTAATTCGATCTCCCCCTCGCTCATTTTCATTAATCACAGCTATGCCTGCATATGTAATATCCTTCCAAGACTTTCCAGGGTGTGTTTTCAAGTGTTTAGCTATCGCATAGCTGAAGTCATCATTTGTTATTGAGCGAATGTGCTCAAGTATTTGCTTTTTGAGGGCACAAGTTGTTGATCCAATATATTTTTTCCCACAGAAGCATTGTAGCTGGTAAACAACGAATTGTGTTTCGCACATGATTTTGTCTTTAATTTCAAATTTGTGTCCTTTAGGACCTTTCAAGCTTTTGAGGTTTTGGCCAATTTTTTATGCCTTACATGTTAGACATTTTGTAAATCCCAACTGTCTCTTTTCTAGCCACGTCAGAGGTTTGGTTATTCGAAAGTGGCTGTTGACCACAGTGTCTTGTATTGAAGGTGCTTTGCGGAATGTGATTAGTGGCCTTTCTCCTATTAGTGTTCCAATTTCAGTGTCTTTCTTAAGCACACTAATCAGGATTTGTCTTATCTTAACCACATGGCTGCTGCGGGGATTTTTGCCCTGTGCTGGAAAATGACTGATGCCATATATTCATGACGAGCTCAGCTCGTCATCAGCACACGACACCCGTGGGTGATGACGAGCTGAGATCGTCATCAGCAGCAAAAGGGTTAAAGCTTTCTTTTTAATAGGTAAGAATCATTTGTGGTTTCTCATCATCCATTTGACGTTCTCTGGGTTTTGGTATAAGTGTTTCTGTTCTTGTTTTCTTTTTTTATATATACTCACTACAGTGAGATGGAAGTTATCAGTTTGAAGCCACACTCACTGAGAGACAATGAAGGAACATGAAGGAAGTGACAGTACACTGAACATGAAGGAAGTGAAAGAACACTGAACTATGAGTCCATCTTCGCTCACCACGGGAATGTTTTAAATGTGGATGAAACTTACTTAACATGTGTAATGTGCATTGAAAAAGGACGGAATGCCGAAGGTCCACTGCCTGCCCTTAAAAAATGAAACAGAAAAGTTTCATTTTTTGTTTTTTAAATGCATCCCGTAAAACAGGCTGCATTAAAAAAAACCTGCTTTATTGAAAAACCAGTTACAGACATGGTGGTCTGCTAACCCTAGCGGGCCACCATCCCTGGGAGTGCTAGCCACTCCCAATGAGGTCACAAATAGCGATTGCCTTATGAATATCGTTGAGGCATGCAATTCGCGACCCCATGGGGAATCGCAAACAGTGTGAGTCGCAAATGGTGAGTCGCAATTCGACGTAACATGTGACTCGCAAAAGTGAATGGTCGTACGTCTGAACCCTAATGTCTAATGGATCCTACCATACACTTTTCACCTAAAACCACAAGTCTTCAGTTCACCTTTGCCTTACCAAAACATCTGGTCGAGTACATATTTCTTACTCTTAATATAAGAATAAAGCTAGAAGCTATTTGTTTTTAGCAAAAGATATACTTCGCACACTGCATATGGTAATGTATATGTCATTGTCATCAGACTTAGCTACAGAATTGGTTAGGGACTTGGAGGCAAATATTTGAATTATTTTATGACTTTTCAAACGTTTTTTCTTCTGCTCTTGGACATTGGTTTCTGGCAGCATTGGGGTTGGACAGGTAAGGTTGCTAAATTCTTCATTGCAGATGGTCCTGCAATACTTTCATCTGTCCATGAGGTTTGTAATTTAAGGACATTGGGATTTTTTGATAGAGCTAGAGACTAAGGCCCAGATTTACTAATCTTTCACACAACTCAATGCAGCAAGTACACATTCTGCTCTGCGTTGCATGAAACAGTGAGAGCAGAAATGCAGCACAGATGGAAATAGGAAGTAAATAAAGATACTTATACTTGATTTGCCTCGCTCAGGTAGGTGCATAATTTTGGTGCAAACCCAGGTTTACTGCCTTTAGTAAATCTGAGTTTGAGTCAAAACAGGGTTGGATGCATAGGAAGACCCATGCTCCATCCATTTAATGCTTACCAGGCCCAGAGTATTGTAAGGGAGGGATGTGCTGCCTTGTCTTACTCTTTGCCTGAAAAGTGTAGTAAATCCACCAAATTTCAATTTAAGTGACTTTGTAGATGTCAATTCAGCACTTGCTTTGGATCGCGATCAACAGAAGGACAATGGAAGTGCTTAGTAACTCTGTAGTACATTTGTAGCTTACAGTCAATCCCTGCTTGCTTCCATGAATGGACATCACACTATCAATGTCTAGTAATCATTCTGGATGGTAATCTCATCAAAATGGCAGTAAAAGTATGTACACCATAAATTAACAAGCACTGAGGGAACAGTCTATGAAACTGCTCATGTTGAAATTCACTGACCATATGACCATTCATTATATCACATTTATTAATAATAATATTTGAGATAGAGTGTACTGCTCATGTATAGTACTTCAGTAGAGCTATCACACATGTGAAGTGAATATGGTTTAACCCTTTCACTGCTAAGCCTCCCTGTGCTAAGCCTTTTCTTGGCTTGCAGCTTAGGTCCCTGTAACTTAAGGTATCCATGCCAAATTTGTATCCTTTTCTTCCAACATCATGGGGATTTTAAAGGTGCCCGGAGTTTGTGGATTCCCTTGAAGGGTACCCAGAAATTAGACAAAATACAGCTAAATTATGTTTTTTTTTCTTTTGAACAATAGGGAAAAAGTGCTGCATAATAAAGCGTCTGCTTTTCCCCTGCAAATGGTATCAACAAAGGGTTTGTGGTGCTGAAATCACCCTCTTCCCAGCTTTCATGGACAGGCAGACTTTTGTCAGGAAACTACGTTTCTTTTACACAGTTTTGCCATTTTACTGGGACATAGCCTAATTTTGTTACTTTTGTGCTTTCAACCTCCTTCCAATAAGGGGTAGAAATGGGTGTGAAGCAATAATGGATCTCGGAAAGCTATACATTTCTGAAAAGTAGACAAAATGTAGTCCAATGTAGAATCAGCTAAATATGTATTTTATAAAAAAAAGTAGCGCTTAGAATTTGCTGTGCTACACCCTTAATCCCTATCTTTTTGGCCCTTCCCAGTCACAGGCCCTTGGCCGACCCACACAGGTGATGTATCATTTTACTCAGAAGACTAAGGGGAATGCTGTGTGGTAGGACATTTGTGCCAGCACAGTGATCCCGGTACACAGACAAAATATCGATTTTTAAATATCGATATACAAAAATATCGAAGTTTAAATATCGATGGGACAAAATATCGAAGGTAAGTAATATCGACAGTCTTAATATCGATATTGGTATGATATCAGTAATATCGTAGTTGTAAATATCGATGTCAATAATATCGAAACTAATAACTTCGATGTTACTAATATAAATTTTTAAATACATTTAGTGTATATTATATTGTATTTATTATGTTTTATTATTTATTTTTAATGTAATTTAATTAAATATTGTCTTTTACTACTGTAGCGGGTTGTGGGTTTATAGGGGAATAGGGTGGGAAGTAATTTAATTATGTTAAATTAATTATTAATTAGTAGGAATTATTAATTAATTAATTGAGAAATAATTCTTAATTATTTTTAATTAATTGATTAATTGATAAATATGTCTAGCGGGTTATGGGTTTATAGGGGAATAGGGTGGGAAGTAATTTAATAATAATTAATTAATTGATATATGTTTGTACATATTTTAATTAATAATGAATTGGTAATTAATTTCTATTAATTAGTTAATTAATTAATATAATTTTTTAACATATTTATAATTATTAATTGGTTGGTAATTAATTATTATTAATTATTTATTTACATTAATTATAGTAATTGTTTTATATATAATTTATTGTTATTCTTAATTAATTAATTGGGAAAAATATGATTAATTATTAAATTAAATTAATTACAGCAAATGTGCTAATATATTTACTTTATTGTTATTGTTAATTAATAATTAATTGGTAATTAAATAATATTAATTAATTTTGGGTAAAGGAGTATTTTTAGGGTTCAGGGTCAGTTTTCAGTTTTTGGGTAAAGGGGTATTTTTAGGGTTCTGGGTCAGTTTTCAGTTTTTGGGTAAAGGGGTATTTTTAGGGTTCAGGGTCAGTTTTCAGTTCATGGGTAAAGGGGTATTTTTAGGGTTCAGGGTCAGTTTTCAGTTTTTGGGTAAAGGGGTATTTTTAGGGTTCTGGGTCAGTGTTCAGTTTTTGGGTAAAGGGGTATTTTTAGGGTTCTGGGTCAGTTTTCAGTTCATGGGTAAAGGGGTATTTTTAGCGTTCAGGGTCAGTTTTCAGTTTTTGGGTAAAGGGGTATTTTTAGGGTTTAGGGTCAGTTTTCAGTTTTTGGGTAAAGGGGTATTTTTAGAGTTCAGGGTCAGTTTTCAGTTTTTGGGTAAAGGGGTATTTTTAGGGATAAGGGTCAGTTTTCAGTTTTTGGGTAAAGGGGTATTTTTAGGTTTCAGGGTCAGTTTTGGGTTTTTGGGGTACAGGGATATTTTTAGGGTTCAGGGTCAGTTTTGGGTTTTTGGGGTACAGGCGTACAGGGTAAAAACAAAAAAATATTACATTAAATCAAATAAATTACATGAAAAAAATGTAAATTACATTAAATTATTAAGTGTTTTATTTATTTTAAATGTATATGTATTCGTTTTAATTTTGTTTTAATATTTTTATTTAATAGTTGTAAAATTATATATATTTTAAAATTATTTTTACAATATTATTAATACATTTAAAAAAACGATATTTTTGATTCCGATATTTTTGTACTACGATATTTTTTTTTCGATATTTTTGTACTTACCTTAATGAAGATAGGATTCCGATATTTTTGCTGTCGATATTTTTGCTCTGATATTTTTGCATATCGATATTCTGTCTGTCGATATTATGTCAGACATTCAGTGATCCCACACAAAAATGTGTGGAACATGTGATTTTTATTCAGCTGCATTTGAGGTTTGCAGAGTGATTCTGGGTAGGGAAACGTTGGGGGATCCACACAACACATACCTCCCCAGGGTATCTAATTTTCAGAAATGTGTGGGTCTGGTAAGTTTCCCTAGATGGCTGCTGATCCTGGGACTAAACAAACAGATGTCCCCCTTACAAAACCAGGTCGTTTTGTGATAGGTAATTTATATGTCTCTACAATATTTTTTGGGCTCTTGCCTGTCGAGGGAACTTGGCCCAACCACACGAGAGAGGTACCATTATTATCGGGAGAGCTTGGGGAATGCTGGTGGGTAGGCAACTTTCGTCAGCTCGGTGATCCAACAATTTTCCCACACAGAAATTTGAGAACATTTTATTTTTGTCAACTAAACTTGAGGTTTGAAAAGGGATTCTGGGAAGGAAAACGTTGGGGGATCCATGGAAACCATGCCTCACTGGACTCCCCAGTGTGTCTAGTTTTCAGTAATGTGTGGGTTTGGTAAGTTTCCTTATAAGGTCGCCGAGCCGGGGTCCAAAAACCCAGGTGCCCCACCTTACCAGGTCTTTTTGTGATAGGTAATTTTGATGTCTCCACAATACGTTATGGGCCCTTGCCTGTCGCGGGGACTTGGCCCACCCACACAAGTAAGGAACCATTTTTATTGGGAGACCTGGGGGAATGCTGGGTGATAGAAAATTTGTGTCAGCCCAGTGATCCCACAACTTTCTCACCCAGAAATTTGAGAAAAATTTGATTTCTTTCATCTAAACGTGAGGTTCGCAAGGGATTCTGGGTAGGAAAACATTGGGGAACCCATGCAACCCATACCTCCCTGGACTCCTGAGGATGTTTAGTTTTTAGAAATGTGTGGTTATGGTAGGTTTCCCTAGATGGCTGCCGAGCCGGGCCAAAAACCCAAATGCCCCCTTACGAAACCATGTTGTTTTTTGATAGGTAATTTTGATGTCTC
Source organism: Lissotriton vulgaris (assembly GCF_964263255.1). NCBI lineage: Eukaryota > Metazoa > Chordata > Amphibia > Caudata > Salamandridae > Lissotriton > Lissotriton vulgaris. Next base: position 551,253,741 of record NC_141697.1, read on the forward strand.
CACAATATTTTTTGGGCCCTTGCCTGTCATGAGGACGTGGCCCACCCACACAAGTGAGGTACCATTTTTATCCTGAGACCTGAGGGAATGCTAGCTGATAGAAAATTTGTGTCAGCCCAGTGATCCCACAACTTTCCCCAACAGAAATGAGAAACATTTTATTTTTTTCAGCTAAACTTGAGGTTTGCAAGGGATTCTGAGTAGCAGAACGTTGGGGGATCCATGCAAGCCATACCTCCCTGGACACCCCAGTGTTTCTGGCTTTCAGTAATGTATGGATTTAGTAGGTTTCCCTAGATGGCCGCCGAGAACGGGTCCAAAAACCCAGGTGCCCCACCTTGCAAAACCAGGTCTTTTTGTGATAGGTAATTTGATGTCTCCTCAATACGTTTTGGGCCCTTACCTGTCACAGGCACTTGGACACCCACATGAGTGAGGTACCATTTGTATTGGGAGACCTTGGGGAACTCTGGGTGATAGACATTTTGTGTCAGTCCGGTGATCCCACAACTTTCCCAAACACTAACATTTGAGAAAAATTTGTTTTTTTTCCAGCTTAATTTGAGGTTTCCAAGCGATTTTGGGTAGGAAAACATTGGCGGGTCCATGCAACCCATACCTCCCTGGACTCTCCAGGGTATCTACTTTAAATAAATGTATGGGTTTGATGGGTTTCCCTAGATGGCCGCTGAGCCTGGTGCCTAAAACCCAGGTGCCCCCCTTGCAAAACCAGGTAGTTTTTTGATGTCGACACAATATGTTTGGGCCCTTGCCTGTTGCGGGTTCTTGGCCAACCCACACGAGTGAGGTACCATTTTTATCAGGGGCCTGTGGGAATGCTGGGTGGTATGAATTTTGTGTCAGTCCAGTGATCCCATAACTTTCCTACACAGAAATTTGAGAAAATGCATTTCTTTTCAGCTAAATTTGAGGGAGCAGCTCTACAAGAAAGTGCCACAGCATGGCACCGCAAACCCTTTGGCTGCGCCACTCTGCTGCACTTTCAGAGCACAGGAATGCGACATATCTACAATGATATGTCGCATTCCTGTACTCTCCCCTGCGCTGGTGCAGAAACAGAAGCCATGCGCCGGCACAGGCACCCTTGCACCATGGTGCCTTGTGTGCTCTTTGCAGCCCCACCCCTAAATACAATTGAAAACAATCCCTGGCATCTAGTGGGCTTTCTGCCCCCCCCCCGGGGGGCAAATTGTGGTCTACTGACCCCACATGCCCCCAGGGGGGGCAGAAAGACTGATTTTCCCAATTTATTTTGGGCGGAGAAAAGGCCCTTGCCCAAGGTACCACTCCCCCCTCCCTGGTGTCCCGTGGGTGGATCCCTGCTTGGGGATCATCTTCCTGGGGGGGAGTACCCTTGGGAAGAGGAGATTCTCCCCTTCCCAACGATACCGCTCCTGACTTTCTCAGCCTCCTGAGCACTTTGAAAGGGAAACTCAAATTGGCTCATTCAGTTTCAGTTTCACTAAAATGATGTCAGTGCGACCTGCGCGCTGATCGTCATTTCAGGGAAACCACAGGAACAGCCTCAGGAGCTAGCGAAGCTCTTCCCCTGCTCCCGAGGCTGTTGAGGGGAAAAGGAAATCCATCTGGTGTGGGACCAGAGAGCTTTCCAGTGCCATGTACAAGAACGGCCGGGAGTTGTCCTGCACACACTAGCAACATGGCGCAGGGCGGTTCCCGGCCATCCTGCGCATGGAAGCGGTTAAGCTGATAATGATTGCAATAGGTGCTTTGTTTTGTGTAAGCCATAGCTGGGAGTTCCAGGATGAAAAAACAACACTATATAGCTGACCTGGAAAGAAGGATGAGGTAAGCTGGAATGCCTGGAACAAAGTCTGTATGAAGTTTATTACATGCCGCATTGTGACTAGCTTTTTGCTAATGGTAACTGTGAATGGGCATTTCTAGGAGGTAAAGTGGCATTAATGGCAGAAATGTGCAGAAATCTAGTAACTGGACATTTTTTGACCATATACAACCTAAAAGAAGGTATAAGCATTGCAGGCATGGGTATGTGTGAGTCTTACTACTACTAACTTGTGTGAAGTCCGGAGTCTGGAGAAAAGTACCATGTACACAATGGATGAGAAAGCATTTTTAAGTGTTGGTGTGTCATATGCAGGTAGTTAAGAAAGATACCATTTACAGCTGTCCTTACCTAGAAGGATCTGTCCCATCACGGTCTTTATATTCTACTTGGGTTGTCATGAGTCAATATCATTTTGTCTCCGTTATCTCCTTTGTTGACCAAAGATGAATTTTCGGTGATAGGTTAACCAGGTCTATCAAGATTAGTAAATTATTTTGGCAGATATCTGAATGGGTCCTTTTGGGCTACGACTCAAGGCATAAGTTAGGTCACCCCTTTGCTCTAACTTCTCTCCTCTAAAAAGTTGCTGCAGGGGAGAGATGAGCCCTTCTTTCATTCAGGTGGACTACGGGCAACACTACCAATCAATCAATCAATCATGACACTTGTATAGCGCGCTACTCACCCGGAAGGGTCTCAAGGCGCTGGGGTGGGTGTGGGGGCTGGGCGGGGGCGGGGTACGATACTGCTCGAAGAGCCAGGTCTTGAGTTGCTTCCTGAAGGAGAGATGGTCCTGGGTTAGCCGGAGGTGGATGGGGAGGGAGTTCCATGTCTTGGTGCCAGGTAGGAGAAGGATCTTCCACCGGCGGTGGCTCTGCGGATGCGTGGAACGGCGGCGAGGGCAAGGCTGTTCGACCGTAGCTGGCGGGTGGGCATATAGAAGGCCTGGCGGTTGTTGAGGTACTTGTGGCCCAGGTCATGGAGAGCCTTGTGTGCGTGAGTGAGGAGTCTGAACGTGATCCTCTTGCTGACGGGGAGCCAGTGCAGGTCTCTCAGGTGGTCGGAGATGTGGCTGTGTCAGGGGATGTCCAGGACGAATCGTGCGGAGGCGTTCTGGATGCGTTGGAGTCTTTTCTGAAGTTTGGCTGTGGTTCTGGCGTACAGGGTGTTTCCGTAGTCCAGTCAGCTGGTGACGAGTGCCTGGGTGACCATCTTCCTGGTTTCGGTGGGGATCCATCGGAAGATCTTTGGGAGCATGCGCAGGGTGTTGAAACACGATGATGAGACGGCGTTGACTTGTCTGGTCTTCGAGAGGGATGAATCCAGGATGAAGCCCAGGTTACGTGTGTGGTCCATTGGCTTGGGAGTGGTGCCCAGGGCAGGGGGCCACCAGGCGTCGTCCCAGGCGGAGGGAGATGATCCTAGGATGAGAACTTTTGTCTTGTCTGAGTTCAGTTTCAGGCGTCTGTTCTTCATCCACTTGACGATGTCTTTCATTCCTTCGTGTAGGCTGGCTCTGGTGGTGGCTGGGTCGTTGGTGAGGGAGAGGATCAGCTGTGTGCCGTCGGCGTAGGAGACGATGTTGAGGTTGTGTTTGCGAGCGATGGCTGTGAGGGGGCTTATATAGACGTTGAAGAGGGTGGGGCTGAGTGATGATCCCTGTGGTACGCCGCAGATGACTTCGGTGGCCTGGGATCTGAACGGGGGGAGGCGGACTCTCTGGGTTTTTCCGGCGAGGAATGAGATGATCCGCTCCAGTGCCTTCTCTTGGATTCCGATGTTTCTGAGGCGTTATCCTAGGGTGCGGTGGCAGACAGTGTCGAATGCTGCGGAGAGGTCCAGGAGGATGAGGGCCGCTGTTTCCCCGTTGTCGAGCAGGGATCAATGTCGTCAGTGGCTGCGATGAGGGCGGTCTCTGTGCTGTGGTTGACGCGGAAGCCGGATAGCGAGTGGTCGAAGAATCCGTTCATCTCGAGGAAGGCAGCAAGCTGTCTGTTGACGGTCTTCTAGAAACGCAAATGCCTCTTCTTTCTCTTTCAGTTGCTTGTCCTTAAAAAACAGCAGCAGAGGTAGTGCATTCTCCTTAAATAATGACTTGCAGTCAGGTCCCCGGGCCCAACATATAGACCATTTAGCCAGAGAATGTCAGAGCTGGCATGGTCAGACAGACATGAAGGAATATTGTAATTTTAAGGTTGCTTGGTTGTTTTTGGGGGGCTTTCTTAGGCTACCCTTAGTATAGGATGCAATACCCGGACTGCCAAGATTTAATTTATTGGTGCATTAATTTTTTATTTAATAATTGACAGTGTCATGTATTTTAGAGTTTACTCAGCCTTGTTTTGGAATCCGGGTAACTACTATTTACTACCAACTGCAATGTTCCACAGCAGAGGATGCACAGTTGCATTGTGTTAAACTGGTATTTCTATTGCAATTTCATACCCATTGTGAGACCCAAAGTGCTTTATAGATTGTTGAGTAAGTGGCTACTCTGTAAGTATTTATTATGTATCACTTTATAGCCTGGTGAATTAAAGTAGTGCTTAAATTTGCATCATCTTCCGGGACAACCTTCCAGCAGATTGCTGAATCGGCCCTGTTTTCAAACTGTCCTAAGTAGGAACGGTTGAGTACGGGTGATGAGGTCTGAAAGCGTGGTAGGGAGCCTAAGCATTGGGTGCTATGAACAGTGCAAGAATTGACCCTGTCTCCCATGCAATTATTTTCAAACTTTGGATGGACAAACAGAAGTGCATGCTGATGGTGCTGGTTGTAGTGTTGTGTGGTTTTATAATGACAGTACCTTTGTGGCTCCTGATGGACTCCATAGATCTGTGAACTAAGCATTAGAGCGTAGTGTAGTGAATGCTGGCTCAGAATGTTGAGTTCACGGTTACACGCAGAAGGATAAAGACGTGTTATACTAAGCTCCATGTGTGGTGTGTTGTCAATGGTGAGTACCTGGACTGGGTAGGGGGCTACAACTGATGACGATATAGGGGATAATTAATCCAAAAATCGACAGTGCATTCCCAGAGAATCTGATGAGGTCCATCAAACTGTTCATGCATGCCATGTGTGTCTCCATCGAAGTGTAGAATCGATGTGTGGTGTATGTGGAATAAAAGCACTGCCCCAGTTCCATGTACTGCATTTGCTGTTAATGAAAGCTCACTGAAAAGGCTACACATTGTTGGCTGAGAACCTGCTGGGAAGGCTGCTCAAAGAGGTACTGCACTACTACACAAATCAAAGACATACGTTCATACGGAGTGACAACGCTATAGGTTTTAAAAGATCAGCAAACTGCAAAGATAACACTGCGAACAGAAGTTCTGCAAGGCATAGATCAACAAGGCATTAGACAGCACAAAGATTCTATTAATGCAACGTGGTACAAGAAACGGTGAACTGCTTACCAGTACTGAGTACAGAGATTCATCATGCCACAGCGCAAGAGGGAGTAACCCCAGATAAAGCATTACCCAACAGATACCCAGGTTGTGCTTTCAGAGCCATCCATATTCAAAGCGGCACCCCATCAAAGCTGCAGGGTGAGGCTCAGAACAACTCCAAACATTTCCGAAGTGCAGAAAGATGTGGGAGAGGATTGGAATCGTGACCATTTGCTTCTACAATGGAGACCAAGAATGGGGTCCCGCTTCATGTCATTATCAAAAATGATTCAGATGCCAGCAGGTCGCAAGGCCTCAGTGATGGTTTGAATAAACAAGATCACCATGCAGCGTCAGAGAGAATTATACTCTCCATGTCAGTAAGTTCCACCAATGGTTACAATGCTGCCGCCTTCTTGAAACCACGACTGCCATTTGATTCTACCAAAAAGTTGAATATTAGTGACAGGTGGTCTGCCTGGGTAGAGACATTTAATGATTTCATTGATGTGACTGAAGAAGCAGATAACAAAAAGATTATCAAGTACATTCGGAATCTTGCTGGTGATGGTGTAAAAGAAATCATGAAGAAAATGCTTTGAGCTGTTGAAATTACATACAATCAAATCAAAGCAGCCTTGAATGTAAAGTTCAATCCAGTGCCACATGTAGATTACAAAAGGTACACCTTCGGTCAAGAACAACAGAAAGTTGATGAGACCATCAACAAATGTATTGAGAAACTGGATATGCTCAATAAATACTGTACGTTCAATGAATTCAATGCTGATTGACAAATGCATGTCAGATTCGTTCTGCCAATGAATGCTAAGAGAAACTCTTAGTCTGGAGCAAGTTCTTTTGGCTGCCAGAGCAGAAGAGCATGCTGATCCAGAAGCTGCTCTCATGGAGACCAGAGGTGCCCTGAGGTAGTCAGTCATGCATGTGAGAAATAAGTCAAAGCGCAAGAATAAGAGACAATAAGTGAATTCACCCTTAAAAAGAAGTTGTGCTTCAGGTGTGGATTTTTCTTTCCACTTGAAGGTAAATGTTCTGCCATTGAGCAGATCTGCAAAGGCTTTTGGAAAGGAGAACCAGGCGAAGATTGACGCATGCACATAAGTTCAAGCAATCACATCAGCTGAGGCAAATTGACACCAAACAAAGTAGATCAACATCTAAATCTTTGTCAAACAGATCTTTCATATCAATATCCATTGAAAGTGAAGAAGATAAGATCCTGCCATGCTGATGTTTACTTTAACCCCTTCGATGCTGATGACGAGCTCAGCTCGTCATCAGCCACGGGGGGGCGTGTGCGGATGACGAGCTGAGCTCGTCATCTAACGCGGCTTTTCGAAAAAAGCTGTGTAGGGGAAAAATCACTGCAGCAGCGATGCGGTTAAGTAAGCATGTGCATGTTGGACTGGCCGCGTGTGAGGAAAAACATCGGTACAAGAGAAATCGACATGGCAATGAACCAAAGTAATTCAAACATTGTCCGAAGATCGCACTAAAAGATCAATGGTTGTTCAATGCCTTCAATTATCAATAGTGGTGTACCAATAAATAATATGTCTGAGGAGAAATTTAAATAACCGTCTCCATTCCCCCCACTTATGCCATCGCAAACTAAAGCATATTTGTGGCCTGCATTGAAAAAGTCTAGGTTAATTTGTGGCAATGATGAAGCATAAGAAAACAAAAGTACAAGCACTTGTTTATGTACTTGAGGGCACAGCATTAAGCTCATGTTTACTCTGCTTCAGCATAGCTGCTCATAAGGGACTGATATCAGTAAACTATACATGAATGCTCATCACAAAATAGTAAGTCAATTCTATTCAGTGTTTCATGGGTTGGGAAAATTTAAGACAATGAAAGTCGAATTACACATTAATGAGTACATTTGTTCTATTGCTCAAAGGCACAGACAAATTGCCTTTCACTTACAGGAAGCTGTTGAAAAAGAACCTGAATCTTTACTCAATCACAATATCATTGAGCATTCCACTGGTAGAACTCCATGGGTTTCTCCCATAGTCTAGTACCTGAAAATGACAGTAAAGGAGCTTTATGTCTCTTCGTTGATATGTATCAAGCGAACAAGGCCATTGAAACAGAATAACATCCAGGTCCTCACATTGCCTAAATGATAACACAATTGAAAGGTGCAAAGGTATTCTTCACCAGGATCTGAATAAAGGATATCAACAGTTAGAACTGGAAGAGAAATGCCCCACGGCTTGAAGCAGTGAAATAAAGGAAACTTAAACTGATAAAACTCCTTGTTATTATTGAAATGACTTAAAGTACAGTGGGTAGAAGTGGAAAAGTAGTTTATTCAGTAACACAACCCCAGAGGCATACAAGGACCTACCACTTCCGCAGCTGTGCATCCTTCATCTGCTCCCTGGATTCCACACTCTAGAATCCAGTGAGCATAGCATAGCAACATAGAACATTAAGCAATGTATAAGAATATACTAAGATACAACATATCTCCCTTTCTATAAAATAACTAAAACAAAATAAACATAAAAAAACGAAACAAAAAGGAAGAAATAAGATGAGCATAAAACAAAAATTTACAAATCAAATGCATCAAGTTAAGAGCATTTATAAACTTTCATCCATACTGGTTTGAACCTAGGACGAATATGCTTTTCCCTCACATCCACATTAGAAGCAATGGCTTAAGGTTTCAACGGAACAGATACCACATCCCTCTTCTCCACAGATGTTTTTGGAGCCCCACTTCGCTGCCTCAAAATATGTCTGCATTCCAAATCATTACACCTCGTTATACTTCTCACATTCCATCGCTTACCATCATCCTATTTCACGATATTTGTCTTGGTCTGGACCATTTGGAAAAAACAGGTTTTTTATTCCCCATCTGCTGAGTGCGTACCCACTCTCCAACTTTAAATGACCTAGAAGGATTCTTGACCTTAACATTATGATCATGAACATATTTGTTCTGGTACATGTGTACCTTAGCCAAAACATCCTTGCCATCCAATGTTTTGGTGCAAACGGTTTTAGACATCCAAGAAGGTTTGACTTTAGACCCAGCCACTCGCCCTTTTAATAAAGAAAAAGGAGACACTCCCGTAGCAGTATGAGGTGTATTTCTGTAGCACCACAACATTTCCTTGACAGCATCTTTACAATTATCATCATTGTTACTGGCTAGTTGAATGCACTCTTTTAACACACGGTTAAATCTCTCTACTAAACCATTTTCTCTTGGATTGTAAACAGAAGTAGTGATATGTTTCATACCCACCATGTTAAGGTAGGTAGCAAATTCTTCTGCCCCAAATTGTGGACCATAGTCTGATAAGATCACACTCGGGTATCCCTCCCTACGAAAAATTTCATCGCAAAACTCAATTATGTTGAAAGCCTTAATATCCTTAACAAATGCGACCTCAGGCCACTTGGAATGAAAGTCCATTAGAACAATGGCATATTTACCTATCTATGTCTTTGTCCATTCCAATCCACCAAAAACCATTCCTTATTATTATTATTATTATTTAAAATCTTATATAGCGCGCAGCTACCCTAGGGCATCCCGGCGCTTAAAGACAACATCGGATGGTAAAGGGGACAGCATCGAGGCGTTATGCCGGAAACAGGAAGGTTTTAAGACCCTTGCGGAAACGCAGTGTGCAGGGCTCAGCTCGAAGTTTTTGGGGAAGCGAGTTCCAAAGCTTTGCCGTGTTAAATGAGAATCTTCTCCCACCAGTGCGGGCCTTTTTGACTCTAGGCACCATCAAGAGATGTTTCATGTCTGACCGCAGCGTTCTGCCAGCTTTGTAGGGAGTCACTAGATTTTTTAAAATAAGGGGACCTTTGCCTGCAAGAATTTTATGAGCGGTACAGAGTGCTTTAAAGGTCACTCTCTCCCGCACGGGGAGCCAATGCAGTGCCTTCAATGCCGGTTTCGCAGATTGCGTCCTTGGAATGTCCATGAGCAGCCTTGCCGCTGCATTTTGGACCTGTTGAAGAGTCTTAAAGGTTGATTCAGGGGCGCCCAGAAAGATGGCGTTGCAATAATCAAGTCTTGATGTTATGAGACCCTGAATCAGCAGCTTCCTCGATGTTACCGGTAGTAGGGGGAAGATTTTCCGAGCCGACCTGAGCAGGGCATAACATACTCCTGCTGTTTTCTTTGCTTGGGTGCGGAAAGACAAGTCTGGTTCCAGCCAGACTCCAAGGCTTTTGATCGCATCTTTGGGGGCCGGGGGATCGCCCATACATCCCGGCCAACTGAGCGGCGGGAGAAGGGTAGTTTTACTCCCCAGCAGCAGTATTTCCGTCTTTGAGCCGTTTAACTTAAGGGAGGAATCTCCCATCCAAGTGTGAACATCTGCCAGGCAGGAGTTCAAGATGTCAGGATTGTCGGCCAGATGTGATAAGGAAACCACTAGCTGCGTATCGTCAGCGTAGCTGACGATTTTGATGTCATATGGGGATACTACGTCCTCCAGGGGGGGCCATATATACATTAAATAGTGTGGGGCTCAATGACGAGCCCTGTAGCACTGCACACTGGAGGGGAATGGATTTGGATCTCTCAGGGCCATCCCACACCTGGTAGGAACGATTCGAAAGAAAAGATCTCAGCCACTGCAGGGCCACCCCGGAGACCCCTACCTCAGCCAGCCGTCGGATCAACACCTGATGGTTCACAGTGTCAAACGCCGCGCTGAGGTCCAGGAGGATCACCGCCACTGACCCTCCTGAGTCCAGGATGCATCTTGCCTCCTCGACTACTGCCAAGAGGGCCGTGTCTGTGCCCTGACCTGGGCGGAATCCAGTTTGTGATGGTCGAAGGAGTCCATTCGACTCCAAAAAGGCTGACAACTGCCTGTTGACCAGTCGTTCAGCAACTTTGCCGAGGCCCGGCAAGAGCGAAATAGGTCTAAAGTTCGCCAGATCGTTGGGGTCCTAATTGGTCTTTTTTAAAAGAGCCTTAACAACCGCCATTTTCCAAGTGGGTGGCACCACACCCTGAGCAAAAGAGGCGTTCATAAGGTCTGTTATGGGAGCTACAATGGACGCTATTACCTGCTTGAGAAACTTCATGGGGACCGGGTCCATGGGAGAACCACTTTTAATCGACGATAGAGTTTTGGCAACGTCGCTCACTGATACTGGACCAAAGGTGTCAATGTGGAAAAGGATCTCTCTGGCCCGAGGTCCCACGTCCTGCTTGGCAATGTCCTGAGATGGGTTCGGCTGGGGCAGAGAGATTAAGATCTTCTCAATTTTTGTGTGGAAGAACTCAGCCAGTTGTGTGCTTTTTTGTTTGTCATGCACCACATCCGGCTCCGGAACTTTGAGTAGTTCTTCGACCACTTTGAAACTCTCCCTAGAAGAGCTTGAAGCAGATTTAATGCGATCATCGAAGAATAGGGCTTTCGCGCCTCGCAGGGCAGACTTATAGCCCCTAATTGCAGCCCGATATTCTTCTCTCCTAGAGACTTCCCAGTTCGTCCTTCATAACCTCTCCAACCTTTTACATCCCTTCCTGAGGGTGCGAAGTTCTCCGGAGTACCACGGAGCCGAGCCAACTCGTTTGTCCCTCTTAGGAACTCTCTTTTTAGGGATCAGAGCGTCCAAAGAGGCGGAAAACCAGCTGTTGATGTTGGCATCGGCCTTAACGGGATCCGACTCAGGAGGGGGAGGCGAATTTTCCAGTATAGAGGTCCAGTTATCGACTGATAGTCTGGCCCAGGCTCTGTCCACTAGGAAGGCCTGTTTGGTCCTTGTGGGTGGTAGGTCGATTTGCCACAAAGCTGATACCAGAAAATGGTCTGACCATGGGAGGGGAAGGGCCGGCTTAGCTGTGAGGCGGGGAATGTTAGAGAACATCGGGTCGAGTAGGTGTCCCTTTTCGTGGGTGGGGCCGGCGTTAATTAAGACCAACTCGCGCTCCTGTAAGTCGCTCTGGAGGTCCTGCGCCGTTTGGTCAGTGGGCTCATTGAAGTGAAGATTGAGATCACCCAGCACCATGAAGTTGGCCGTCACTGATTCTACCAGGGAGCTCACAAAATTACCCAGTGCGCCCGGGGGCCGGTAAATCAGCAGACCCGATATTGATGTTGTCGGGGATATCCTGAGGGCGAAGTGACAGCTCTCACAATCCGAGAGTTGGCCACTATACGTCCTGCAAACAAACAGGCTCCTGTAAACAATAGCGAGGCCACCCCCTCGTCCCTCTGGTCTGTCCACCTGACAGATAAGGTAGCCCGGTGGGAGAGCTTCCACGATATCCGCATCGGAACTGGGAGTTAGCCATGTTTCCGTTAGAAACAAGATATCTAATGCCAGATCCTGGATGAGTAGGTTGATTTCTATAGCATGACGTGGGAGGGATCTACAATTCAGTAGCCCTACAACCAGGTCATTCTTCCCTTTAGTAGCGGAGTGAATCCTCACAGCTCCCTCAGCTAGGAGGGGGGAATGGAGATGTATAGGCGGATCAGCTCTCTGAGGCAAAGCATGCCGAAGGGCCAAGAGTTCATCGCGATCATAAGCGGGCCTCATGGTAGTAGATTTCGGCAGAGTGTCACGCCCTGGGCCCGTCTGGGCCCGGACGGGCACAGACGGGCTTGTCTTTGGCGGGTCTTCGGCGCGGGATCGGCGCGTTCGCTGCGCGTCATCGCTGCGCGTGTTATGCATCTGAGAGTTTTGTAGGGGCCGCGCTAGCATTCAGCACCGCCTCCCTCCCCTCTAACCAATCCCTGTCCTGCACCGGCAAAGGAACCCGGAAGTAGGAAGCGCCCTGCACCCTCCACGTCAATCAAGCCGAGTGCTTGCGGTGGACCGGGGTAGCAGGAGCGACAACTAGCACCACAGGCAGGTAGGTAAAAGTGCAAACGTGCTTTTGATTCAATTTAAAAAACACAGTGTCAATGTCAGCATTCAATTTTTAAAATAAGATCGAGCGAAGTGTAATTTAAAATCAAAACACAGCATTCCTAGCCTTCTTTTCATGCTGGTCATGGTCGTATTACAACCTCCTGCTCCCTTCCTAAAAACAATCCCTCTGCCAGTCTTAGACGCCCTTGGAGACACTTAAACTTAGAGCATTTCCATCAGCTCCTGATGAAATTTCATCCCCTACCCCCCACTGAAGTTTCCCGCGGCTATGACAGCTTCTGCGAGTGGCTAAATAACGCATTAGATGTACTTATTCCGGCTAAGTGGAGCAAGACCAGATCTAGCCCTTCTAACCCCTGGTATAATGACTCCCTCAAAACACTCAAAATCTCCTGTAAAAAGGCAGAACGCGCGTGGCGCAAAACGTATGATACTGACCTCAAGGCAGCCTATAGGGCTTGCACTAGAGTGTATCATCGGGCCATATGTACGGCCAGGGCGGCTTTTTACTCTCAGGAGATCAAGAACAGCACCAACCCCACCAAGGTCATCTTCAGGGTGTGTAAGGACCTTACTAGTAAAAGGACTGATACTGCCGCCCTCCAACCCTCTATGACGCACTGTGAGGACTTAGCCTCATTTTTTGTCGAAAAGGTGGAGGCTATCTATAAGTCATTCGCCCAGCTTCCTATTGCGGAGACTAGCCCTACGTCACTGGTTCAAAAACCATTACTGATTATTCCTAGTCCGACCTTGGATGAATTCTCTGCCCTGACGACTAAAGTTAAATCTGGCTCCCCAGACGACCCCATGAGACCCTTCCAATTCCGGAAATTCGCTGAAGGCTGCTTCCCTGCTCTACATGGCCTTATTAATTTGTCCTTCAGCACGGGCAATGTTCCTAAAGCTTGGAAACAGGCGACGGTTATCCCAATTCTTAAAAAACCCGCCCTTGATCCCACCAAGCCTGAACACTACCGACCTATTTCCCTTCTTCCTTGGCCAGCTAAATTAGCAGAAGCTCATGCTAATGCTATTTTATCTTCTTACCTGCAGGAAGCAAATATATTGGACAAATCCCAAAATGGGTTTCGTGCAGGCCACAGCACAGAAACTGCCCTCCTGGCTGTGGTGGAACACATCAGTCATCTGTTGGATCTGGGTCAGACGGCGGCACTGATCCTTTTGGATCTCAGTGCCGCCTTCGATACGGTGTCTCACCAGATTCTTTTACATCGCCTGATGGAAGCAGGAGTTGGAGAGGTGGCACTTGAATGGTTTCGCTCCTTTCTTAAAGATCGAGCCTTCAAGGTTTCCACACCCCTTTTTGTTTCAGCTTCTCGCCCCATACTCCAGGGTGTTCCCCAAGGGTCGGCCCTGAGCCCTACCTTGTTTAATTTATATGTTCAGCCATTAGCGGAGGTAGCCCACAGTTTTGGTCTCTCCTTAGTGTCATACGCCGATGACACGCAGTTTGTGGTGGCACTTAATGGCGACTCCAATATGAATGCCCCCACCTTTCAGTCAGCTCTAAAAGCTGTGGCCGGCTGGATGGCGAACAATCGGCTCCAACTTAATGCCTCTAAGACCGAGGTCATTATTTTTGGTAGGGAAAGTGAATTATGGGGAGATCAGTGGTGGCCTTCTGATCTTGGCCCCGTCCCTTCCCCTGTGACTGAGGTTAGAAACCTTGGGGTGTGGTTCGACCATAAACTCTCCTTCACTTCCCACACAAAACGTGTGGCTGGCACCTGCTTTGGCACCCTGCAGTGTCTCCGACCAATCTTTAAGTTCTTCGATGCGGAGACCAGACAGATTATTGTCCAAGCCCTGGTTCTTACCAGACTAGATTACGCTAGCTCCCTGTTTCTGGGCCTTAATCAGGCCGAGCTATCTCGTCTTCAGAGAGTTCAGAATGCGGCAGCTAGGATGCTTGTTGGCCTTCTGAAGTTTGTCTCGGCCCGTCGGACTATCCAGGATCTCCACTGGCTGCCGGTGGGGCAGAGAATTAAGTTTAAAGCTCTTTGCTTAACTTTTAAGATTCTCAAAGCAGCCTCCCCTCCCATCCTTGCACAGACTATCCAGCACTATGTCCCTGCCACAGCTCTTCGCTCTGCTGGATCTAATTTGGCCATTGTGCCACGTTTCAAAAAATCTAGGATGGGCGGACGCTCTTTCTCAGTGTTGGCGGCTACTCTCTGGAATTCTCTGCCTGCCCCCTTGCGCTCCATTCCTGAGTTGCTTCCTTTCAGAAAGGCACTTAAAACCTTCCTTTTTACTACAATCTCGGCCCATCTTTTCCATCTTTTCTGTTGTGTTGTGTTATTATTCTCCAAAGCGCCGGGACGCCACTTTGTTGCGGCATCCGCGCGCTATACAAAAATTATATAACATAACATAACATAACATGCCACTATGTCCTTCATGCAATAGACTCAACATTTTGTCCTTTAGTGATGAAGGTACCACTAATCTGTCACCTCTTCTAAGGATACCATCAAAACAAGATAATTCCGGCCAAACCATTTTATAATCAGAGAGTATGGTTTTATCTAAAGATGACAAATCTACACCATGCAAATTATTGATTATTTGCTGTAACACATCATCATTGGCTACTGCCTGAATCCAATCTTGCTCACTTAATGCACTGTTGCACGATTCTTCAATACTAGCTATTTACCATTCATCATTATCTTCTGCTAGGCAATCCGTATCACAAGGCAAAGGAAGACGCGACAGACAATCTGCATTTATGTTTTTGCGACCAGGAACATAATTTATCTGAAAATTGTATCCTTGTAGTCTGTATAACCATTTTGCTATTCTAGGAGTGGCCCTGGAAGCACCTTTTGTAGTAAAAATGTCGATGAGGGGTCTATGATCTGTCCTCAATTCAAATGCTGTTCCCCAAATAAATGTTTTAAAGTGTTCTACACCCCACCAACACGCCAAAGCTTCCTTCTCGATTACAGAATAAGAAGGTTCAGCACCTTTGAGAGTACGGGAAGCAAAAGCAATAATTCGTTCAACTCCATTGTGTCTTTGCATAAGAACAGCACCAAGACCATATGCACTAGAATCCACAACAATAATAGAAGTATGACCAGGATCATAAGGTTTTAGAGCAACTGCTTTGGTAATGTCCAATTTGATATTATCAAATGCCTGTTGACACAATGTGGACCAAACAAAGGAAACCCCTTTTTTCATTAATAATCTTAATTCATGCACTTTATCAGCAAAATTCGGAACAAACTTGGAATAATATTCTGCAAGTCCCAAAAATGATGGTAATTGATCTTTGTTGATTGGATGAGGTGCCTTTTCAATTGCATCCAACAATTTCATTTTTGGCTTAACGCCCTCATTGGAGATGGTGTGTCCAAGATAATCAATTTGTTTAACACCAAATTTACATTTCTCACCACTCCCAGTCAAACCGGCATCTTGTAGTTTATGTAGGACACTATGTAATGCTTTTTCGTGAGTAGATAAATCTTTACCCCAAATAAGAACATCATCTTGAAATACTCTCACGTTTGCTTCATCCTTCAAAATACTGCACATGACTCTTTGAAAAACAGAAGATGCAGATGCTAATCCAAACGGCATTCTAAGATATTGAAAAGCACCCTCAGGTGTGATGAACGATGTTAAATGTCTAGATTCTGCATGTAATTTGATCTGGTGGCATTCATTAGATAGATCAATAGATGAAAAGTACATGGCATCCTTGATGATGGATATCATTTCATTAATATGTGGAAGAGGATGACGGTCAACCCAAATATTTTTATTTAAATCTCTCAGGTCCACACACATCCTGATTTTGCCATTAGGTTTTCGGTCCAAAACAATGGGACTAAGCCATTCAGAAGCTTCAATAGGTTCAATTACTTTAGCACTGCACAATCTGTTTAACTCTTCTCTTAATGAATCCCATAAAGCAAATGGCACATTTCTAACTTTATGAACAGATGGAATGCTATCTGCCTTAAGGATAATTTTATGTTCGAATTTAACTAAACATCCAAGATTTTTGCTGAAAAGATTGGGAAAAATAGATTCCCACTTAGAAGAAGAATTGTCATTGGTTATCAATACTTGATCATCATAATCATCAGATAACAGTATTTGATCGGGATGATTGGGATTCAATATTTACCCCATTTTTTTTAAATCCTTCCATCCTAACAGAGCTCGTCCTTGTTCAACAACATAAACTTTGCTCATACAAGATCTACCTTTACAGGTTAACTGAGCATTAAAATAACCCAACATAGGTAATTTTATACCACAATATCCTTTGGGTCGAGCATCAGAGGATGTTAGAGTTGGTTTGCTCCCATTTTCCCACATGCATTTATCAATAATTGTGTAAGGTGAACATGAATCTGCCCAAAGTGCCATATTGTCATGGTTTATCAACACATTACAATTAGGAGGTTGATAATCTTCAGCAATATCATTTACAGAGTCATCATACACAACCATAACTTCAATATTAATTTCATTGTCTTCGTTTTCATCATCCTCACTATCCAATTGAGATTCAACAAGATTAACAGAACATTTCCAATTGCTGTTATCACCATTTCTGCACCATTTAGCAAAATGACCTATTTTTTTGAATTTCATACAAGTGACTTTAGTAGCTGGACATTTATTAAAATCTGCAGTGTGTTTTTGACTTCCACATCTGAAGCAAATTCGTTTGTTAAAATTAGTTTTGCTCTTGGAAACATTACATTTCACATCTTTGTTGTCATTTCTAAATTCAGTTTTTCTATTACCATTACTAATGGCATTAACATTACTAGACTCATCTCTATCTTTTTGTTGCAAAGAATTCAATTCTTTAACATAATGAGAAGTGTTTTCCATTTTCCTAGCTGTGTCAAGGGTTTTTTGTAGAGAAGGATTTTTGAGTTCAAGTAAACATTCTTGAATTTTAATGTTTTTGATTCTATTAATAAATTGATCTCTAATTATTTCTTCATGTAAATCTTTAATTTTACAGGTAATGGCTAAAGTTCTTAAACAGGCTACATATTGCTGGACATTTTCTCCTTGTAGCTGTGCTCTAGAGAAAAATTTGTGTCTTTCTACAACAATACTAGTTTTCTTCCCATAGTTTTCTTCCAAAGCTTTTAAAGCTTCAGAATAAACATCTACCGAAGTGTCATTAGAACTAGTTTCACTGGTTTCACTATTCTCATCAAGAGTGTCAATAACTGTAGATACTACTCTATTAATCACGGGTAAGGTTTTTAAAACTTTCCTCCCTTCAACACCTAAATTATGCTTTAACAATGCTAATTTTCTAGATGGCAAAAATAGATCACCACCAATAGCTTCAAGATAAGTTTCATACGATTTTGACCAATCTTCCCAATTCATAGAAGGAGGGCCAGGACTCTGTAAAAATTTGGGAGGAGCTGCAAGAGAAGATGTAACATCCATATTGAATTAATACTTAAAACACAAGCAAAATATATATGAAAAGAAGAGAGAAAAAAATAGACTAAAACAAATAATGTAGTCACCGTAGTCTGAATATTCCACGCTTTACACTTCACAAAAAAATAAATTAAAATAACTAAAGTAGTCACCGTTGTCAAGATAACTGAAGTTCACTTATCACACTACACATGAGTGGATATCTTAAATTAATGCACCAAAATTGTTTGTTAATTTTCAGAGAAAAAAAAATCAAAGTTTGAAATTTTTTGTACCTTATCCAGTAATTCTTTGTTAGTAATTTGTGTCTTATAGCTTTGAAAATAAAAGTTTTAAAAATTTACGATGGCTGTGGCAAACTGCTGTAATAGTACAAGGGATTTGTTGAAAATGCTCCGATTTACGTTGTTATGGTGATTGAAGATGGCCGCCGTACGTCTGCAGTGCGTCAAAAGCGTGAGCGTAGAGACGCGATGATGTTTGTATTTGTTATGCGTCAGAGCGTAGGGACACAACAATGGATTTCCAGGTTTAGCGCGATGCAGTGCGCTATGACGAAGGAAAACAAACAGCAGCGCGTGACATGTTATTTGAAGAATAACACGGAACGTGGGACTGGAACTGCAGCGCGTGGCACGTTATTTGAAGAATAACACAGCGGGACTGGAACTGCAGCGCGTGGTACGTTATTTGAAGAATAACACAGCGCGTGGGATAAAGCTGAATCTTGTGTGATAACAAGGTAACAATCTTCAAATAAAGACGTCGCTTTTAGGCAAAAATAGTTCTTTTAAAGAAGAATAACGGTGATAACGTGAAGGAAAGTAGTCATCAATCAAGTTAAAATAGTTAAACGTAGTAAAACTTCAAGTTGCTTGTAATAAAGATTAGGAGGATGTTGCAAAAAAAATAGACTTAAAAAAGGTTTAAGATATTCATCAGGTAAAATGTTCATCAGGTACCTTGTAAGTTGAAGGTTACAACTGCCTTAGGGGTTGTAAGGAGATCAGCATCAAGCCAATTTCTTCATTAAATCGATCCTGTAGAATCTTCAAGTCGATCCTGTAGAACCTTTAAATCGATCCCATCCTCGTGGCCACTGAAATGACTTGAAGTACAGTGGGTAGAAGTGGAAAAGTAGTTTATTCAGTAACACAACCCCAGAGGCATACAAGGACCAACCATTTCAGCAGCTGTGCATCCTTCATCTTCTCCCTGGATTCCACACTCTAGAATCCAGCGAGCATAGCATAGCAACATAGAACATTAAGCAATGTATAAGAAGATACTAAGATACAACAATTATCATTTCATGTTTCCCTGCTGCTGCAGCTTTATCGGGGCGAGGTTGCTCTGCTTTTGGACTCCCAAACTGCGGAGGGATGTTTGAAACATTCATGCACACTTTCCCTGTTCTCAATGCAGGCTGCATTATAGTCTGCATTGAGAACACGCCCAGACCCCATTCTCTGGCTGAGCGCCCATCCACAGCACTCAGACCAATCACAACACTGCATTGCAGCGTTGTGATTGGCTCAGGGGATCCTGGGAGCCAGGTGCTTCCTTCTTCCCTGTTCTGGCTGGAGAGATGACGGAGGAACGGCAGAGGAGAGACTCCGAATACAGGGACGTTTTTGTTTTTTACCTCCTCTCACCCATCCCGATTCCTGGCAGCCGCCACTTCTGTATCTATGAAAATGTCACACATTCGCAATCTGAAACTTTAGCAGCTATGCTCAAATGGGTGTGATTTCTGACATTTCTATAATTCCCTCGTCTTCATAGCTTGATTTTGCCTGCGAGAAAGTATCACTCATGGTCCTTGAAATGCGACTCATAATTACATAGAAATAATGAAAATTTCACACAGAGCACTCTGAAACCTTGGCAGCTATGCAAAATGCATGAACCCCCTTGCGATTGAGTGGCATAGAAGAAATAAACTTAAGACATACTGAGCTTTCATCCCAAAATTACTAATTATATTGAAATTACACAATTAAAAAACCCTCCAATCTCAGAAACATAAAATTCTAAAAGGATGACGCTTTAAACATGTATAATATATGTAGCCTGATGAACTCAAACAATAACATAATCGTAAAATGCCCCATCTAAATAGCTGATTTTCAATGCTGACATTTAATATGATTCCTGCTGGTGTACTGAGTGACCCCAATTTTACATTTTATGATGATGTGTCCATGAGAGAATATTATTATCCAGGCTTGTCCTGAAAACGTGTTTAATGCTAGAGAGCAGTCTATATTGATGGACAGTATATGAATCAGTGTTTACATGAATGGCAGACTGCATCCCTCTTGTAATCCCGAATTGTCAACGAATAAACTCAAAGGCAGAGTTTTGGTGTGCTATCCTGATGAAGGCTCAGTCCCATTAGCACTCTCATGTGTAGTCGATTACATAGCTCGTATGCAGAATGCACCAGAACACAGGATATGACAACCATCAGACCCACAATGTGTCAATCATCAAATGTATACCAAAATAACCAAGTTTAATCCATTTTAAATGTTTTATTTCTCATCTTTCTTCAAACGTTTCTTCAAAGTTTATGCTCGGACACCATAATTCCTACGTTTAAATGCAAAAACAATGCCTTCTATACACCAGCTACGTAATCAACACTGGTGAGGTCAACAGAATTTGAATTTGAATTTATTTTTTGTGTTTTTTATAGCATTAAATAAGGAATAATCCAACATAAAGTGTTTTTAGATTCTCAATGGCACCGCACATGCATTTACACAAGGTTGCTGCATTTCAGCTACTAATGGTTTCATTTACGAATATACAACGTCCTCTCCTCAGGGCAAAGAGCCTCTTTTCTTTCTAGTTATGGAGTAGGGTTAGGTATTGCTGTGCGCTTGGCGAGGGGTCGAACATCCCCGTGTAGTTGTTAAGGACTAGATTTCCCAATGATCCTGTTCTTGTTCTTTAGCTAGGTATGGGCCGGATTATGGGTTACGGCAGTGCAGGAGCAGATGAGCCACCCTGAGGTTCACCGTTGCCGCCCGCCTGCCAGATTATGACTTAAAAGTGATCAGCGGGCGGGCCGCATGGCGATCCTGCTGGGGTGCCTCTTTCAAAGGCAGTGGTGTCTTTGAAAAAGTCACACTATGAGAACGCCACACAAGGTTCCTGCACGGCATGGGCTATAAGGTCGTGCAGGCACTGGTGTTCATGCACCCAGGGGGGCAAATGTTATGCTCCCCTGTGTGCATTCACATGCAGAGTAGGCACAGGGGGCCCAGTAAGGCCCCCTTTGTTCCTCTCAGCCATGGTGTTCCTGGTGTAGGATCCTCCATGACACCGCCGGCAGAGATGATACTCGTAATATGTCCTGCCAAGTATATTACAGCCTCTACCCTGCCATGCCACTCCCAGGGAACGGCGGTTCCCTGGCAGCGGCGGCGGTCCAACCACCCAACACTTATTGGGGCGGTCGGACTGCCAGTGTATTGGTGGCTGGACTGCCGTGCCCCCACAAGTCTGGCGGTCCTCTGATCGGGTCCTATGTGTCTTGGTTTACCATACAGTTTATTTGTCTCTTCTAGATAAACTGGAGATTACTTGGAGCAATACAAGACTGAGTCTCTTACTTTCTTTGAGCTAGGCAAAGTAGGACTTGAAAGTGAATCTGAAGGTGAAGATGCTGAGGAGGATGTCTATATATCTGCTTTACGTAAATTAGAAAGGCATTTTGGGGAAACAGTACAAGGTAAAACAGAATAGGTTACATGTGGTTGTGAGAGGACTGGCAAGTCTCTGTAAGTTTGGCACTTTATGTGATAGTCTCATCAGGGATCATCGGGTCCGTTGTACTAATAACCCTAAGATACAGGAGGAATTACTTACAGGGAACCCTGATTTAAAAGTGGCTGTTGCAATTGCAAAAACTGTAGAACATACAGCTGAGTGCATAAAGGAGATGAAGCAGCGTAATAGCACAGAGTAAGTGCATGTCGTATAAAATAAGTTTAATATGGAAGCACACGATGGCGAAGGGGGAGATAGCAAAAAAGGGAGTGAACCTCCTGGTAGGAACTATTTTGAAGAAGTTAAAAAAGAAAGGCTTAAATGCTTTCGTTGTGGAAACTTTAATCACTTAGCCAACAACCCCAATTGCCCTGCCTGGTCTATAGTGTGTGGGAAATGTAACAAAAGTGGATTTATGCTACGTTATGTAAGAATTTTAGCATTGAGATTTTTTTTTTACACATGATAGAGAACATAAGTGAAGGGGGGGACATTAAATATGTGTTCCAGCTTGAGGGTAATTTTGAAAGGAAGGAGAAAATGTATCCTATGTGTAGCACTTTATTTTATGGGGTCGAATTTAAAGTGTGTGTTGACTCGTGTTCACCTTACATGCTTATTGACTATAAGGTATTCAAGGAAAGATTTCAGGGGAAGGATTATGTTCTTAGTCAACCTGATGTGGAACCAGGGGGTTTCAACACAGATCTCATACCCTCAGCGCCAGGATACCCTTTGGGTGACAGCTGCGCTCAATAAGCAATAAATACATACAGAGTGCATGTTAACAATACAAATAGCTTTTAAGGACCGGAAAATGCAAGGAAAGATTAACATATCTAAGAATGGATCCAGTTTGTTAAGATTGGCACACCAAAAAGATTTGGGGATTAAACTCAATACCAACAGTACTGAGCTGGAAACATCTATTACAACGCAGTCATTACATTGCACTGTTTTTACAACTTAACTGTTACAACGCAACTGCCTTTACATCGCATGCAATTAAAACGCATGCCATTACAACGCATGTCACTACAACATATGCCATTACAATGCATACCGTTACAACGCATGTCATTACAACACATTATAAGGAAAGTAGGGTGGGTATGGGTTTTGTAGTAGATAGGAATAGTAATTTCTACCCCTACACTATCCAACACTTTCCCTACTGTTGCACTCACTGGAGTGGGAACAGTAACTTTTACCCCTACACTATCCAACACTTACCCTATTGTTGCACTCACTGGAGTGGGAATAGTAATTTTTGCCCTTACACTATCCAGCACTTACCCTACTGTTGACCTAAAATAATTATGCGTTGTAATGATATGCGTTGTAATGTAATGCATTGTAATGGTTGTTTAAAAAAATGTGTTGTAATTGCATGCGTTGTAAAGTCATGCGATGTAATGTAGTTGCTATGTAAAAACCCTGTTGTAAAAGCATGCGTTGTAATTGTTTGTGCTGTGACATCATGTATTTGTACTGAGCCTGTTTTGGCTATGGAGGGGTCCAGCAGTGCTTCTCAGGTAATCATGTAGAAGTAGGCCTCAGCAAGAATTACCCATGCTAGGGGTTCGTCCTTCTCTGCACACAAGTCCTCAGACCAATAAATAGAAGTTGGCACAGAGGCTGAAATATCAAGAAAATAGTTTAATAAACCTCATGAAGTGGAACTAAATTCACACAACACCCTTCGGCAGTGTATGAAGTAGCACAAGGAGTAGAAGAACCATGGGTCTTTTATACCCACACAGGAGCTCAAAAGGAGGCGCTACAAGTTCACATAGGAAGAGTTACATACATAAATGGTCATAGAGAGAATGCACAGTCAACAAAGAAGGAGGGGCAATGAGTTGCTGACTTCAGTTAAAACATCCTGACAGTAACAGACTAGAGCAGGTGCATGGGCAGCTACAGACACGTCTGAGCATGTGCAGAGTAGTATGGGCTAAGTATAGCCAGTTTTAGAGCAAAGTACAAGGGCAAGCAACAGCGAAGAAGGAAGGAGCACATGGCGAGCACATGGTCAGACAAGATGGCTACCGGAAACAAGATGGCTTCAGCCAAATGCTAACAGCAATCTCTGCCAAATTTCCACAATCAGTGATGAAGTACCTTAAGTATTCAATGAAAATGTAGGTCACTTGAAACCATTCCAACATAAACTCAAGCTGAAAGACAATACTATTCATGTGAAGAAGTCCGACCGGTACCTCATCACACGCAGGAACCTCTGAAAGCAGCGGTGAATACGTTAGTTTAACACAGAATTATAGAACATAATGGAAATCCTTTGCAACTTGCCCCAAATTGTGATAGCTTATAAATTGGGAGGTAGAGGCCTGCGTCTTTGTGTTGCCTCAGAGACTTAAATGCAAATTTTTGTCTAGACAGGTTCCGTTTCCCTCATATAAATGAAATGATTACTGTAATTGGTAAAGCAGACATTTTCAGTGTTTTTGACCTATTGGTGGCTTACTGTCAAATAGAATTGCATCCTGACTCAAAGTTGCTTACATCTTTCATAACACCTTTTGATGCATTTACATTTTGCTGTATGCTATTTGGCCTTGCATCTTCTGCTGCAGTTTTTCAGCGGGTGATGCAGAACATTTTGGGTAAGATCTCAAATGTCCTTTTTTTCAGATTGACATATTGATCTATGGAGATTCACATATTCATCACACAAATAATGCGAGGGAGTTGTTAAATGCTCTTAAGAATGCAGGTTTTACAGCATTTAAAGACAAGTACCAGATTGGAGTTGACGCAGTCGACTATTTAGGTCACACCATATCTAGACAAGGGGTCAAACCAAAAATTGATTTATCCAGAGCAGTAAGGGAAGCGCCTGCTCCAATTAATAAAGACAAACGTAAGTCCTTTTTAGGATTTGTAAAGTATATGATGAAGTTTGGAAGGAAGTTTGCAGATTTCACTGCCCCGCTAAGAAGCCTTCTTAAGAACTTCATTCAGCTGGGATTAAGTGTGCCAAAATTCTTTCAAGACAACCAAGGAAGCAATAATAAATGCTCCCTCATGGGTAATTTTGATACACATGGGGAAACAATTTTAACCACAGATGCTAGTGGTATTGGAGCTGCTTTGATGCTGGCTGTGGAAGGGACGAAGAAGCTTGTGGCATTTGCTTTCCGAACATTGAAAGACGTTGAATGCAATTACTCTACAGTAGAACGGGAGGCATTAGCCTGTACTTGGGCCACTGGTCAATAGAATTTTTTAATCAGACCTATCCTTTACTGTGCATACTTACCACATGCCTTTGATTTTGTTTTGTTCAACCAAAGGTAGGGGCACTACGACCCCTCATATTGCCAAATGGTTATTGGCCCTCAAAGCGTTTAATTTCTCTATTGAACATGTGCCTGGAAACAGAATTTGGGTTGCAGATAGCCTTTCGAGACTTCTTTGTAAGGAAGGGGATGAAGTCAGGAGTGGAGAAGAGTTCATATCTTTTATTGAAATTCCTGGAAAATCTAAAGTTGAATGGGAAGTGGGAATGGAAAAGGATGCTATCCTCAAACAGGTAAAAGGAAAGGCAATTTCTGAGATACGTCTACAGGGCTACTCGTGTGGGTGGCACAATCAGTGCTGATGGCCCACTAGTTGCATTTGATTTTTAGGCCCTGAGCACACACAGTGCCCACTACTAGGGACTTACCAGTTTATCAAATATGCCATTCATGGATAAGCAATTACAATTTACACAGAGAGCATATGCATTTTAGCACTGATTAGCAGTGGTAAAGCGATCAGAGTCCTAAAGCCAACGAAAAATTAGTTAGGAAAAATAGGAGAAAGAAGCAAGAAAAAACTTTGGAATAGCCCTGCATGAAGGCCATTCCCAACACTCACTAAGCATGATTAACTGGAAATCATTTTGTTTTTGCTCTGACATTCCTTAGCAAACCACATGTCACTCTGATAAGCATTAGATTAGGTTTATCTTTAGTTCGTATATTCAGCAGTTCATCATACAGGAATAGTATATCATTTGGCCTTCCAGAATAGATGCTTGTAAGGTGATCGTGGATGGTTCATCCTTGCAAACCATTACATTTGCTAGGTCAGCTGACCATCTCACCCCTAAATGCCCTCCAACACCCCAAATAGACTTCAGATTTTGAACTTTTCTTGGTTCATTGTATCTATTATATTTCACTTCAAACATCCTGAGATTATATTTAATGTCACAAATCTGCAGATTTTTATGAAAGTGATCCCATTCTTGGGTTGCTCTGCATATATCAGTCCTGCATGCTATATACAGGTGCCACTGTGGTCAACAGAGTAAATATGATAGGGAATACATACAGTGGTGAAACCGGAAACAACCATTTTTAGCTCAAAGAAAAGTTTATTAGGATAACCAAATAATGGCAATAACGCCCAACCAGTAGGACTATCAAACCTAATATTGAAAAGCCATCTGGCAGCAGAATCATTTGTTTACCGTGCTCAGAAGCACTGGAGACTCGTCACTAGAAATGTCACATGGAGTTTATTCTTGGGGAGAGTGGAGTCATATTTTGGGTGATGCCACACTTGTATTGCTTTTCTAAATTAGAGGTGGTGGTTGAATTTCTTTTCCTTCCTGGGTAGGGTGTGGATAGTTTACAAGTTTGTACTAGCAAAGAGATTACGCCTATAGGGGTGCTTCTGGAAGTAGAATGATATGGATGAGCGCCATTGCTAATCTAAGGTTCCTCCTTTAAGATGTACACATTTGACTGATATAAAATATTTTGAGGCAAATATGATATTGAGGATCCTCATCCAGTGTCATAGTGCAAAATAATTCCTCCAATCCTGCGGAATATGATGAGGGGACCCTGAGTCTCCAATAGCCCTCAAACATCACTTATATGGGGCCGCCTGGATGGTTCAGGCTCCCTGAAGTGTTTGGAAGTCCTACACCGTAGGGACATTAAGGAGCCTGGGTTATGCTCCTGCCCTCATTATGTCACAGCAGAAGTAAGCTAGTGGTAATTGAGTGGTTTGAGGTTGATGGGTAGACTTAAGTTCTGGGAGAGATCACATTTATCAAACCATATATTGAGATCTCCCAGGATGCCAAAGTTAGGAGTGGTGTCATGATATTCTATACAGGGGTGTGGGTGAAATCTGCATTCTGAGGAGGTGGTTGTTAGAGGAATACAAATACTATTACATGTTCTACCATTTGGGAGGATCATCTCTGCAGAGTGATAACGTACAAGTTGTGGTATTACTTCTGATAAAAGACACATCAAATTAGCAACAGATTTGATAGCAGGAATGGTGCTCATAATGGCCAACAGATGCAGCATTTGGTACTCTCTACAGCTTCTGCATTACCACCACTGGAATGTCTAGTCACAGGAATTCGCCTAATTTTCCTCTTTGTGTCTTTTTTGGGTGACTCCTGCAGCTATGGAATGGATCCCCAATCATCTCCGAACAATTGTGTCGTCGATCCATGGGTACTTCTACTCCATTGGCCAGATAAGCCTTGGGGGAATGGCTTATGCAATCAGAGACTGGCGCTGGCTGCAACTGGGTGTCTCACTGCCGTATTTTATATTTTTCCTCTATTCCTGGTAGGTGTCCATGTTTGTATCAACATACACAATGTCCTGCATTTTTCCCCTGCATGCTAGCCTTTGGAGAAATGTCAGAGCCTCGGAGACCGCATATTAATTCATCCCACGCTCAGTGTCCCAAAGTTAATATTGTGGATCTTGGTGCACTAGCACTTTCATGAATGTTGATTCACCAACGGCCAGATGTATAACGTGCAAAATAGCTCCTTGCAAATTGCGAGTCTTGCGACTTGCAATTTGCGAGGCGCTATTATGCATGTACAACAGTGTGTTTAACACTGTTTGCAATTCCGAAACAGGGTTGCAAATTGCGAGGCTTATGAATATGTGCATATCGCAGTTTGCGAGCCCATTGGGAATGACAGGCCCTGCCAAGAATGGTGACCTGCGGGGCTCAGTAGACCACCATGTCTGGGATTGCTTTTAAATAAAGCAGCTTTTTAAAAAAAATTCAGCCCGTTTTCCTTAAAGGAAAATTGGATGCATTTAATGAAATAAACAATGAAAAGTTTTAGTTTCGTTTTTTAAGGGCAGACAGTGGTCCCTGGGACCACTGCCTGCCCTTAAGAAATATATTTGGAGCCAGTCACAAAGGAGAAGAAGTCCCCTGGGAATCCCTTCCCATTTACAAATACATTACCACCCTCTTGAAGAGGGCAGTAATTTGCGAGTATTTTGCAAATGCAATTGTAGTCGCCAAACATTCATACATGGCTCTGCGGATGCTATTAGGAAGGGAAAACTACTTCCTAATAGCGAGTCGCAATACAATATTTTGAGAGTCGCAAATTATTTGTGAGTTTCAAAATAGTGTAAGTACATGGCCCAGACTAAAATTGCATGCGCAAACGGGTCGCAAACCTGTTTGCGCATGCAATTTTACATCGTACATCTGGCCCCAAAATTCTGGGATAGCTAAAGTGACATCAGACCCTAATACACCATCAGCAAGGTCAGAGAGTTTACCTCTTCTCGCACCTTCGGGAACTCAACAGGTTCCTATTTTATTCTCTGGGCTAGGGGATGGGTGTAGAGTCCACATTTCAGGAAAGCAAACAGCTTTCAGGTTCACTTTCTGTTCCAGTCACTGGCATCATGCCTTTATGCAAGGGAATCAAGGGCAGTGGGTCGGATATCCAAGGAAATGAGTAGCTGCTGCCATCGCTGGCTATCTCTAATTGACATCCGTACTCACTTTCATACAATGAGTATACCTGAAACTGAGACCCACTCACTGTCACACAGTAAGTACCACTGACACTTTCACAAAGCCCATGTATCGAACTCTGAGGTTCTCTCAGTATCACACAATGAATAGTAGATGAGTCAGATGAGCTCACATTGCCGCACTATAAGCATCTCTAACTTTGGAGCAAGATCTCTTTCAGAGAGACATCTCAACATTAAGGCTTGCAAATGGTCAGACATTCACACATAAATGTGTTATGTTTTGGGCTTGGATATTTTTATAAGACGCTGTTTACATGTTCTCCTGCAGGTGGTTTGCGGAGTCAGCCCGTTGGCAGATCGTAGCAGGAAAACCGGAAGTTGCTCTCAGGACATTGAAGAGGGTGGCGAAAATAAATGGAAAAGGAGAGGAAGGTGAAAAAATTACCTTGGAGGTATGCAGGCGTAACACGTAAAGGCAACACAATGATGTTTCTTGTACAGGTCAAACCACTATTGGCAAAGCCAATAGATCACACTTTTCTTGAATATGAAATGGCAAAGCTAACCGATGTGTATTTTTGTTAAGGGACCTGTTTGGTACTAGTCGGTCAACTTGCTGTTGATCATTTCCAGCAGTCTGAGAAAGAAAATATCGAAATGAAGCAAAATCATAGGCTACTGCAATATAGAATATGGGAATATGGTACCTTTGTTGAACAGACTGAATTTGTAGAGTTAAGCAACCCTCAACGACCAGAGTTCTTAGAGGGAATTAGAAGATGATGTTTATTATGTAAAAGGAGCTTAAAAAGCAAAATATTGTATGGTAAATTATTTTAACATGGGCCAATATTTTCAATTCAGCTGTATAAAACGCCAATGTGCACACACATCTGTACTTTGGGCCAATATATGATTTTGGCTGTGGTGCGACAGCTATCCGCAGGCACAGCAAAGACTGCCCGCTTGATTATGAGTTTAACTCGTGCAGGCAGATAGTCCTTTTGCCTTTCCGATGGCGGTGCCACGAAAAAGGGCACCACAATGGGAATGACAAAAAAAATTCTGAACTGCATGGA
Organism: Lissotriton vulgaris; assembly: GCF_964263255.1. Lineage (NCBI taxonomy): Eukaryota > Metazoa > Chordata > Amphibia > Caudata > Salamandridae > Lissotriton > Lissotriton vulgaris. The sequence continues at coordinate 551,282,974 of NC_141697.1, forward strand.
CTGTGAAGTCCATGCTGTGATGGGACAGGGAGTGCAAGCAGACAGGGAGGCACATGTTCTGTACCCCTGAATGCACCACCATGGCCAGGGTCATGGGTGCCCTGTTCCCCCATCGCCAGCCTTTTCATGGCTGCTCACCGCCATGAAAAGGCTGGTGGTGAGAGGAACTTGTAATATGCTCGGCAGGACTGTACCAGTCCCGCTCAGCATATTGCAATGCCCATCCATCGCGCCATCGTCAGGGAGTCGTAATACGGCAGACGGAACAAAGCCACTGCGAGTATGGCCATCCATGGACCACTAGACTCGTAATCAGGCCCTTAGTGAAAAACAAAGGTATAAACTCATCAAGTAAAACAAATGAACTTGCAGAGGTTATTCGTGACTGTTAGATTTGGGGGTCTCTAGTTGGCAGAGTTAGGTATCCTTGACAAATAGGGACCCTTGCGTCCAGTCAGGGTAAGGGGTACACTCCTAAAATAACCCCTGTTCACCCCCTTGGTAGCTGAGGACTTGGCACTTTCCCAGGTTTACATGATCTTGAAAATCTCTGGCTGCATACAAATCCATGGGTTTTGCATTTGCAACGCCTCATGAGCCCAGTGTAAGGCAACACAGCAACTAGCACTGCCTTGCCTTACTCCATATCTATGAGGCCAGTCAAAGCCACAAATAGTGGATTTGCGTGGCCTCAAAGATATGATTTTGTAATCTGAGCCGCTGGAGAATCACAAAAAATTCACGCTCCAGCGGCCCAGGGGGCTTGTAAATAAGCCCCATAGTGAGCAGTAAAGTTGGGTGAGGAATTGCTATATTGAATATATAGGGTCTGATTTAGATCTCGGCGGATGGATATCCTGTCCACCGAAATATAAATCCTTTATTTAGGATTATTTGGGATATTTGTCACCATTGTGAATGTGTAACATTTCTGCTGAGATCTAAATCAGGTCTATAGTTATTTTTTAAAGCCAGTCTGAATGCGTGTGCTTGCTGATGGCATGCAATTTATTAGTATGTAATTTGCACCCACTCATACAGGCAAGCAGGCACTTACACACCCAGTTACACTTCTGCAAAAGCGCTCATATAGCCAAACAGTGACTTACATACTCATTCACACACCCATAAACTATTCACACACCCATTTACCCAGCTATACATCCAGTTACAAAGTCATTCACACACCCATATAGGCAATGTCACACCTACTCACAAACCTAAATAGACATTCATGTACCCAGCACTCAGTCACTCAGTTACAGTTCGCACTTCGAACAACGGAGACCCGGGAGAAGAAGGAAAAGAATCCACAACGCCCTTGAGACACCAAGTCCGGACGAGGCTACGGAAAATTACGTTCCATTTTCGGCATACCAGAAGCTAAGATAAATAAAGACTGACACTACTATCCTTCCCCCGGGCGACACAGCACAAGCGCACTCGCTTGCAAGCATTGTACTTTACCTCGCAATTAACTTCTAATGGTCCTGGGCCCTTCCGGGTCGGAAATATCACCGGAATTGCGACCGTAAAGACCAAACACAACCATTGGAGCCCTGAAGAGTCGCGAAAACGCGATGAAACACGTGTCGGCTGGTTGTCCACATGCTGTGTTTGAATAAAACAAGGAGAACAAGACTTCTTTATTGACAAATATTTATTCATCTTCACAATTTGCAATCTGTTGTTGTTTCTCTGTATCACATTTGACTATTGCATATGAACATTGTTTCCAATTTTTACATTTCAAGTGTGTGCATAGGGTATGCTTTTTCTTGTCACTCAGTTACACATGCACTTACATCCTCATACATTTAGTTATACAATGAATCACCCACCTATACGGCCGCTCTCATACCTATTTAAAAAACTATTCAGCCACTCACACAGCCATTCAGAGAGTGATACAAGCAGTTATCCATCCATTCACACACCCACACATCACTTATGTATCCAACACTAATAGAGCCAGTTGCACACACAGTTGCACACCTATTCACTAAGAAAGCCAGTTACCAAACCATACAATTACTTACATACCCATTTAGACACCCATACTCAGACACTTGCAGATCTTGTTACACACAGCTTGTAGCTTTTCAGTTGCTCATAATATGTAATCTAATAGTATGCAATTTGAAGTGAAATGTCTTCTATATTTGATTTTCTAATATCTACTTTTGTTTAAAGATTAATAGAAGACGGAAGGATGAGGAGAAAAATATATTAAGAATTATGCCTCTTGACAGCATCCAACAAATGGGCAACATAAAATATACTTAGTTTGAACAGCATATGACATTTTCCACAATGAGACACCATATCTTGCAGTTTTTGGTGAAACATTGAGAATGGTAAAGTTCTGGTCAAGTGGTAAGGATCCTACAGATAGTCCAATTGGTGATGATAATGCACCACCTTCTGTCTACCTTATCATACTCTGATACATGCTTGTATGTATGGTTTTCAGGTGTTTTGGAACAGATAATCTGCCATGTGAACCCTTCTTCTATATATCCCGTGCCCTTTTTTTGCTACATATATAGATTTTGCAACTTTTTGGAAGTGGTAAGTCCTCATCTTCTTCATCTTGCTCTTCACATTCTTTTCTATCTTAAGCAGAAGAGATGTTAACTTCCATACTCTCTTATTTTCAAGGAGTAGAAATTATACAGAGGAGCTCTTCAGCCGAGACTGCCTCCTTTTTAAAAATGTTTTATTTTTATTTCACCATCGACAAAATAGATTTGTAAATGAATAAACATACGAGGAAGCATTCTCTATCATTAATAGAATAAATAATGGAACAAAAACCATTATACATACTTTTAATTATATAAGAGTGTGCAAAAAATTACACATGATAAATATGAAACCCTGACAGCCCAAGTTCATTAAATAGTGCGTGGATTGATTTCGACTCTAGTTTTCCACACATTTATAGGAGCCCAGATTAATTAATTAATTAATTGTGGGTTTGTAATGCGCTAGAATCGACTCCCGAAGGAGTATCTCTGCGCAGTAGACCACTGGGGAACCCGTCCTGGCTTTCCCTGTGAGATGGTCCCTACTGGGTATCTCCAAGGTGAAACCAGGCATCCCCGGCGTATGTGGGGGGCCATTGTGGAGATGAGGCAAGCTAATGCCCAGAGTTGCCGAGTTTGATCCCTGGTTAGAGTAGGCACCGAGGTGAGAATTATCGAGTCCGCTGACCCTGGTCCACGACCCTGCCGCATCGGGAATTGAACCCTGGTCCCGGGCCGTCCTCTGCTCCCGGGTCTGCCGCCTCTAACCAGTGAGCCACACCACTCCACTACCAGTGAGCCACACCACTCCACTCCACTCCACTCCAGATCAGTTTCCCTAGCTTCTGAGCCTTCCACCTTTTCCTCTCATATAAACCTTTTTCCAGATTATACATAGCTAAGAGCCGTGAAAGCCATTGTTAAAAAGTCGGGGTTCCAGGATCCACCCAGGTGGATAGGATGTAAATCCTTACTACAGCCATGGCTAAGAAGAAAACCTCATGTTGTACCAATGGTGTTCCTTTCTTGGCGACGCCTATGAACATCAACACGGCTGTGTGTTTTACTTGAATCTTCAAGGTGTGCGCCAGGAACTCTTCCATGGCTCCCTTTAGAGGATCTACAGCTTGGCAAGATGCAAACATATTAACTATATCTGCATCTGTACTATGGCAGCGGGGACATGGAATCCCTTTCATACCACGCCATTGAGCAATCTTGACTGGCGTGTAGTATAGTGACATTTTATTTTTATGTTGTGCTTGTAGACTAGCTACCCTCAATACTGTGTGGCCAAGCTCAGGTGAGGCCATACACTCGTCCCCTTCAATATTCAGCTTCTGCTGCCATTTCTCACCATACTTATCTAAATCATCCACCAGTAATTGCCTAGCCCACCATAAATCTGGGTAATAGTACAGCCACCTGGATTTCTTATTTCCTTCCATAACTAGGTCTTTAGTGAAGGCATTTTCTCCCTCTTTCTTCCTTGTGATGGAACTACGTATCTGGAGATATTTAAAAAAGTCCCCCCGATCAATGTTAAAAAAGAGTTGAGCCATCTCAAATGGAATTATACCATCTGAATCAAGCAAATCCCCCATCTTCCTCACCCCCAGTGCATCCCAAAGCAACATAACCCCATCATGAAATATCTCTGGGAGTGATGGATTTCCAAACAGAGGGGAATAATAATTCATCCTTCTGAGCCCTCCCAACAGCCCTTGAAAGGATTGAATTGCTGCAGCCCAGTAATACATTTTTGGTCTGGGCCAGCCCAGCCCCCTCTTTCCCTGGATAAAGACATATATCTAAGGACTCTTCTAGTCTTTCCTTGCGCCCAAACAAAATCTGTTAATTATTTTTTCTATTTCCTTAAACTAGTGGTTCTCAAATGCTAGGGTTATCGTTCTAAATAGATATATAATCTTTGAGAGAAATATCATTTTAATAATGTTACATCATCCCACAATCGAAAGATGCTAATTATTGAGCCTTTTCTGATCTTTTTACTTTTCTGTATAACTAGGGTGAGGTTTTTTTCTACAACTTCGCACAACTCTGAGGTTATCGTGATCCCGAGATAAGTTGCACATTCAGTCACCCGTGAGTATAAGTTTACTATTGATTACTATTTGTGTCTTTTCTCGGCTAAGCTGATAGCCAGATATCAACCCAAAATACTCTGCCTCGTTTTCTATTTCCGTTAAAGCCTCAAGCGGATTTGCAGCTGTTATTGCCAGGTCATCCACATAGCCTAGAATTTTTATTTCGGATCCGTTCAATCGGATAGGGTGGATTCCCATGTTTGCCTCAATTTTCCTAATCAGGGGATATATGTAAAATCATACAAATAGAAGGGGTGAACATGGACACCCCTGTCTTGTCCTTTGTGTGATAAAAATAGGTTCACTCTGTCCACCCATCAACTGGAGTCGGGTCCGCAGTGTTCCATACAGTGTCTGTATGGCCTTTATAAACCCCTTTCTTTTCCCCACATTCTCGAGTACGGCCCATAGGTAATCCCATGAGACCCTATCGAACGCCTTCTTTGCGTCAAGGAAGATGAGTGCCATAGGGTCTCCAGTAACTCCAGAGCCATCAAACATGGTAATAACTACACAAATATGTTCGGCCGTTCCTCTGCCCGGGATGAACCCATGCTGTCGGTGTGAGATCACTTTCCCTATGATGATACTAAAGCGATTTGCTAAAATCTTTGAACAAATCTTTAAGTCACTGTTCATAAGACTAATGGGTCTATAAGATTTGGCCTCATTGGGAACTTCCCTTTCTTTAAGAAGATACATTTGTTATCTTCTGCCCATGACTCTGGGGATACCTCCCTTTTCTGTGCTTGGCGCATCATCTGTTATTAAGTCATCCCCCAAAACTGGAAAAAATACTTACAAAAATTCTAATGGGATTTGATCAGGTCCGAAGGCCTTGCCGGAAGGGAGTTCTTTGAGGGCACTTTGAATTTCCTCATCTGTAAATATAAGTTCTAAGGCCTTCGAATATTCCTGTGAGAATATCTCAGTAGTAAGCGAATCCAAATATTCTTTAAGATATTTTGGCTCCTTTGTCCCTCTTCCCAATATATATTTTCATCGTACCTTTGAAATACCCTACACATTTCCCTGATCTCTGTGACTGCTTCGCCCTTCTGGTTTTTGACCTCCATGATGTCACCCCCGGTGATTTTCTGTCTTGTCCTAGTGGCAAGCATGTACCCAACTTGTTTGCTATATTCGTAGTACGACTGCCTCTAAGCCAAAAACATTTATGCTGATCTTTATGCCACAATTTCTCCAGCCGCAACTTTTACTAACACCAATTTCTGTAGAAGCCTTTCTATGCTTAACCCATTGGCCATGGATATAACCAGCTCTTCTTCTATATCCAGCATAGTGTTGTACATGGTATTTAAACATTGTTTAACTTCCTTATTCCGATTTAGAGAGTAGCTTGTGGTTTCCCCTCTAACCCCTGCTTTAAGAGCATCCCATACCATATCATAACTCGTACTGCCCCTGTTAACCTCCAAGAATTCCCCAAGCCATTTGTTCATATGTTGAAAATAATTAGGATCTTAAAGCAGGGCCCTCTTAAATGTCCAGTTACACTCCAACACATCCACCACTATGCCTGTTATCTCCATGACCAAGGGATTGTTGTCAGACATAGCCCAGGGAAACTTCTTAATGGTACAAGTTGTAAGGAAGCAATGCGAGACCAGAAAATAATCCAGTTGCGCTACAGTTTTAAGTGGCGCAGAGAAGTATGTGCTACCCCTTCCTGTGGTTTAAGTTGTGCCCAATCATCAGAAAGCCCATTGTCTTGCATCATTTGAATAAGGGCCTGATGTACTTTTTTTTCAGACCTGCATAATTACTTGGGTTCCCCTTCCATAGCCCCCATATCGTTTATATTTAAATTGCCACATACAATGATTGGTAGAGGGCACTTGACCAGTTCTAAGTTAAGAAACTGAAACACTTCAGGATCATCCCCCGTAGCTCTATAAATTGTACAAAGTGTAATGTTAAATCTCTTCAAGTGGCATTCAACAATTAACCAAAGACCTAGTCTATCAGCTGAGTGAGTTTTGAATATAATCCTTCCCTTCCTGGCCAATATCGCCACCCGACACGTTCTGTTCCCCTGTGTGGTATGTGCTATCAATTGAAACCCCAACTGCTCCAAAAGATTTTTACTCATCCCCTCAATATTCTTTTCTTGCATGCAGACAACGTCAGCATGTAGCATCCTGAGCTCCTCCGTAGCTCATTCAGCCCACATATATTTATTGTTGCTATTTGCATGCTAAGTATGTTTTTCTACAGTGTTCTATCCCTGCTTCCCTTCCTCGCCTTCCCTCCTTGGTTTCCTCGTACAATGGTGTTTTTTTTTTTACCTCCAGCCCATCCCTTGGGGGGACAATCCCACTACCATGCCCCCCCAGCCCCCTTCTTACAGGACCCATCCCCTGTCCCCTCCCCACCTACATTGTGAGACAAGCAGACCAGAGATCTATATGATGGAGCCTGTGAGTCAGCCCCCCTTGCCACCGTCTTGCAAAATTATCTTTCTTCATTTTAAAAAACATTTTTTATCTCTCCCTTTCTTCCCCCTTTTAAATGGGAAGCCCCCTTGTGAACCCTTCTAGACTAATATTGACTCCCAGTGCCTTCCCTTTTAAATCATCCTTAACAGCCCTCCTTACTACTTTAACAATATCAGGTCAGATAGATGGAAATGAACCACTGTCATTCATTAAGTTTTCAATTTATCAATATATTTTTTAGCTTGAATGTCTGAGGTGAAGACTCTTGCAGTGTTCTTATATATGATACTAGCAGCCCGTCCGGACGTTGTCCGGGTATGAATTGCTGCCGGCCAGTAGTATATTGTTTTGTAGGATTTCGTTTTGATAGCATTTCTTATCTGTGACAGGCCTGTGAAACGCTCCGATTCACAGTGCACTGCTGATGCACTTCAGAGTGCGCGTTCAGTAGTGTGTGAACTCGAGTTTCCCTACTTTATTTTTCCTTGCAATATTATATAGCGTGAACTCGACAACATGGCATGAGCACAATTTACATTACAGAAGAACACATTCATTTGTGGTAGGCACGGGGAGACAAAGCGATTTGCCTGGACTCACAGGATGTTGAGCTGATGCCAAGATTCGAACGTAGCTCCCCAGCTCTAAAGTTCGCAATTCTAGAACTTGTGGCGGGAGGTGTGTCTAAAAGTGTATGTCAGTGCTGGCCATCAATGAGAGAGACCTGTGCATTTTTCAAATGGGTGGTGAAAAAATACGAGTATGTTGCTGGAGATGTGGGCCGCCGTGCCACCAATGTACCTACCGGGGGAGGGTAAATACCCATTATTCCGCAACTTTCTTTCTGCATACCATGACTCCGCATACTTTCAATACGAAGGTACCATGACTCCGCAATGCCATTATAACGCATGGCATTACATTTTATATGCTTTTACCACGCATACATTTACAACGAAATTCGTTGTAAATGCATGAATGGTAAAAGCATGTTTTTTTAAAATGTTTGGATAAGGTAAGTATGGGTATAGGGGTATATGTTTTGGGCTACCGAGGTATGTGTTTTGGGGTGTTCGGGTATTTTAAGAGGTTAGATATAGTTTTGGGTTATGGGGTACAGGTTTAGTTTTAGGGGTTAGGGATAGGTATGGGTTTTGGGTACAGGGGTATTTTTAGGGTTCAGGGCTAGGTTTGGGTTTTGGGAATAAGGGGTATTTTTAGGGTTATGGGGTAGGTTTGGGTTTTGGGGTACAGGGGTATTTTAAGGGTTCAGGGCTAGGTTTGGGTTTTGGGGTACAGGGGTATTTTTAGGGTTCAGGGTTAGGTTTGGGTTTTGGGGTACAGGGGTATTTTAGGGTTCAGGGGTAGGTTTGAGTTTTGGGGTACAGGGTTATTTTTAGGGTTCAGGGCTAGGTTTGGGTTTTGGGGTACAGGGGTATTTTTAGGGTTCAGGGTTAGGTTTGGGTTTTGGGGTACAGGGGTATTTTTAGGGTTCAGAGCAAGGTTTGGGTTTTGGGATACAGGGGTATTTTTAGGGTTCAGGGGTAGGTTTGGGTTTTGAGGTACAGGGGTATCTATAGGGTTCAGGGCTAGGTTTGGGTTTTGGGGTACAGGGGTATTTTTAGGGTTTAGGGATAGGTTTTGGTTTTGGGGTACAGGGTATATTTATAGGGTCAAGATGGGTTAGTGTTTAAGGGTGTTGGGGTAATTTAAGGAGTAAGGCTGGGTTATGATTATGGGGTGCAGGGGTATTTAAAGGGAGCAGGGTGGAATTAGTTTTTAGGGTGTAAAGGGGAGCACCGGGCAAGCACACCCGGAGCTGGAATGTACAGAACCTGGGAAGAAAAAACAATGAAATATTGGGCAAAACGCTCGCTTTTTTTTCCGTAATCCCCAGCCTCGCACACGCCCACTCCCCCAGCACACGCCCACAGCACACGATATGAGACATGGCCTGAAGGGCGGAGCGTACCACACACCCCCAGCGTTTATCACGCCCACAGCACAACGCAGACACGCCCACAAGGGACTACTTTGCTGGCACGGTTCTTTTACCTTTTAAATGTATATGGTGGGCGTCTGCATAGCCTATGTCCTACTGATGCAACTGCCCTTTCCAACGCTGTATTGGGTGTTGTGATTGGTGCTGTGGTTCCTGAGATTACCCGCCTCAAAGGTTTGGGCTCTCTCTTTATTATATTAGTATGGATTCAGTCGAGCTGGGTTCAGTAGATAGGCTTCTGCCCCTAAAGTTTGGCATGGTTGAATCAGTTGCCTTAGTCTCCAACGCCTTTCCACCCTGACATCTGGTCCTGAGAAGAAGGACTGATCTTCATACGTTTGTCTGGCATTTAATTGGTCCTTTGCATATACTTCCTCCTGGAATAAATAGATCTCAAAGTATATTAATATTGCCCTTCACATAGCAGTTCTTTTTCTTCCAGGCTGACTTGGCTTCTTTAAGCTTAATTGGAAATGGTGCACCTGTTGTATTTCTGCTGCCCAATTTCAATGGTGGAGTTCAGGTAAGGCTTCCTTCATTAGTTTCAGCATGAGGACCCATATATCATTGCCTTCTGCATCTTCTTTTCTGCCTATCACCTGTAGATTATTTTGCCTTTGCCGGTTCTTGAAGTCTTCCATTTTTCCATTGGAACTTAGTGAACTAGGGGCAAGATGGCGGGTGCGTGACCGCTGTGAGAGTCACTCCCTGACCGCTATGCACTGAAATCTTGGTGAACCGTTGGCACATTTCTAAGCAAAACTTTTCTCTGTTTAAAAAGCTGTGGTGAAGAAACTGAACCAGAGCCTGGATGAGCATTCAGCAGTACCTCAAAGCGCTACTGTGATGAGCAGAGGAGGTTTTCACCAGCGGGGTGCAGTGACTTAGAAACCGGACGTACCTGCCGCCTGTGAAGGCTCTGCTTGCAGGGAATCTTCGGCGGAGATCCAGCTTGTACGGGATGGCTCCACAGAAACCTTTAGTGAAGGAGGGAGCAACCGGCATCAAGACGCTTCCTGCTCTCAAGTAATCAGCCATTCAAAAGGGGTAAGACGCTACTCGCACGCTTAGCCAGGAGGGGTCGGGGAGGATCGGCAGAGCTCCTGGCGGGGAGCTGCGTCTCGACAATGCAGCAGTAAGACCAAAGATATAGACGGTGCCCGGGATGTCCTCCGGAAAGGGGGTAAGCAGTAGAAAGGTCAAACTCCTGCTTAAGGACAAGATGGTAAATAGATCTCCAGTGTGGGAAGGAGATTTAGACATTGTAAGAAAGGATTTACCTAATACACCACCTGAGATTATATTACCTGAAGCCCCCAATGCTCCCAATGCTACCAATGTACAACCGGGGGATACTCACAATACCAGGCTTAATGAATGTGGGGGGCAGGAAGGAATGACACTCAGAGATAAAGCACAGATTGACAATACAGAATTTGCTGCATCTGCAGAGGTCAAAGATTACAGTACCGACCTAGCCGAGGCAGGAGATAAAATCTTACGCACACGGGATGGGGAAAACATTTTTTCTCCCTAACTGATGAATCGGATCATACCAATGCTAGTGATCCTGATAATACTGAGCTTGATGTTTCTGGGGGTGACAGCGGCAGCCCCCCCACAACAACAGATACTTTGAGAAGGGCAGTTAATCGCACAAAGAGAAAGAGCTTTAATGGTCTGGAGAACAGAAGTTATCACTCTGATAGTAGCCAATCAGAGCATCTTCAGTGGGACTATTCCGCCACCTTGCTGGATACAGGAGCTGAGGAAGGAAACACGAATGGGTCCTTGTTTAAAGAACTAAAGGCGACTGGCAATAAGACGGATCCTGCCCCCTCTATGGGATTAATTTATGCCACACTTAAATCAATGCAGGTAGAGGCTCGCCAAGAGCATAAAAGAGCACAGCTTGAGAATAAAAAAATTCAGGGTGTGATTCGCAAGACAACGAAAGCCTGCACAAAATTTGTTGCATGAACCGCCGCCTTGGAGGAACGTTTTGTGGGGCTAGAGGCCGGGCTAGCGAGTACTGATCAAAATACCACCCCAAATGATGCTAGAATGACTGATATACTCTGGAAACTGGAAGAATCTGAAAATAGACAGCGAAGAAACAATTTACGATTGTTGGGTATAGAAGAAAATGTGGAAGGGAATGATATCCGTGTGTTCATGCTGAAATTATTTAAAGCTGCTTTTCCTGAACTATCACACTGGAATTGGGAAGCCGAACTTCAGCGGGTACATACATTCCCATTGATTAAAAAAATAATAATAATGTTGGCCCAAATTCAAAACCTCGAGCTATCCTAATTTTTGGGGGGAACCTTTTATTACATCAGGCAATATTTTAAAAAGCAAGACCAGGTGCAAAAAGATCGGCCGAGGGGCAGACTTTTTTTGTATGGCGGATTTCTGCCACACTATGGTGGAAAGAAGATGGAGGCTTCGTCAAATGATTAGCCCCTTCCAAAACATGGGTTGTGAAGTATATTTAATGAATCCAGCACGCCTAAAAGTAATCTGTCAGGGAAAGGTTAGGCTATTCACTTCAGAAATTCAGGGGCAGAACTATCTGCAGGAACTTATAGGTGGCTGAAAAAGGTTGTTAACTCTGTTAAAGGACGTTAGTTTACTGCTTATGGGGTTCTAGTATTATTTTTTTGGTTAGGTCGGGGAGTGACCTGGGAGCACAGCAGTATGCAGGAGGCATCACAAGGGTCTGAGGACCTTTTTTGCCTTAGTAAAGGGTGGGGGGGGAGAGGTGGGTGGGGGAGTGGGCGGATCCAAATTATATAAGGGGAATTTTGAACGGTGTTGTATTTTTTGGATTTTCTAGATGTGTTAGGTATGGCTTTAATGCATTTGGACTGACTCACTTTCCATTTTTTATGGGGAAACTTAGAATTGCTTCTATTAACATCTGTGGGTTAAATGATTCCATCAAAAGGCATAGGATCAATCATTACTTTCAGTTCTTCAAGGCAGATATCATCTTCCTTCAAGAGACCCACATAGAAGCTGGTAGAAGTAAGGTTATGAATGTTAATGGGTATTAACTGATTTCATGGACTACGCAGGATGTTAGAACTGGTGTGGCAATACTCGCTCAGGGGGCCTTGCCAATTTTACATGTTCGCTTACGGATACATTTGGTAGATGGGTAATTTTACAATGTACAATTGACAATAGCTCGTTTACACTATGTTCGGTTTACGGATCTGTATTAGATGACCCAGCAATATTTTACTGGTTGAACATAGAACTGGAGGGCTGGCCTCTCCCAATTATCCTATGTGGGGATTTTAATTTTAATTTTAGTTGCCCAATATCTAACCATCCTGAGATAGCATAAAAGGGGCGGAAACCCAAAGTTTATAAATCTCTATCCCAATTAAAGGATTTTCATGGATTAACAGACATATGGGCAAACCTAGAGGGAAACGACCCTGGGTTTACATAGTTCTCCGCCCCACACAGAGTTCATGCTAGATTGGACTATTTCTTCGTCTCTCAATGTATAGTTCAGGGCAGCAAAATTGCTAAATTTCTGAGAGTAATGTCAGACCACAACCCTCTGGTACTGGAAGTTAATATTAAATGTAAAGTTCAAGCTACACGTTGGACATTTAATAGGGCTCCGTTAAATGATAATTCGTATATTCAATATATGGAGAGATAGATCCCTAGGTTTATAGAGGAAAACCTGGGCAGCACTGGTAGTCAAAATGTATGGGATACTCTTAAAGCATGAATCAGGGGCAAAACGTCTAAATTTGGCTAGGAGACCCAAAAAGAGGAAAAGAATAAACTTAATATATTATATGATACATTAAGGAAGGCTGAAACTCATCTGGTTGAGGTTGTATCTGAGGGGGGGAATCAGAGAATGCACAAACAAGGATTATAATCGCCAAATCTGCTATAACCGAAATCTCACTTACTAAATCAGGAGGTAGATACTTGGCCTGGAGGACCAAACTCTATGAAAGTAGCAAAAGGGTGGGACATATGTTGGCAGTTCGTGCTAGAGAAAAGGAGGTACAAACACGTATTATTGAAATCTTGGATCCTGATATTGGCTTAGTTAATGACCCAGAAGCAATACTTTCGGTATTCTGAAGATGTTATAAAAAATTATACACAGAAGATATAGAAGATAACCAAGGGATCCAAGAAGAGATTGAGAGATATCTTGAAGAGATTAAATTAGAACAGCTCACCCTTCAGGATAAAAATATGTTAGAAGCCTCAATCAGACTGGAGGAAATTCAAATAGCTATAGAATCTCTCCCTCCTGGTAAAGCAGTTGGAACAGATTTTTTACCATGTGAATGTTATAAGAAATTCCGGACTCAATTGACCCCCCTATTGCTCGAGATTTTTAACATAGTGCAAGGTGGTGAAGCACCTCCAGGTTCCTGGAAGACTGCTAAGATTGTTGTATTCCTGAAAAAAGGTAAATTGGCAACCAATCCTGGGTCATACAGACCTATTACATTGATCAACAGCGATACGCAAATGTATTAAAACATTTTTGCAAATAGATTGGCATCGGTTATTAAAAAACTGGTATCTCCCCAACAACATGGCTTTGTTCCTGGCCAGGAAACTATTGATCATATTCCCCAGACAATTGCCCTTTCTGATTACACCAAGGTTACAGGAGACCCTGTGGCCATGATTTTGTTGGATGTAGAAAAGGCATTTGATAGGGTCTCCTGGCCTTTTTTATGGGCTGCCATGGCAAAAAAATGGTTTAGGAGAAGGATTCATCAAAAGTAGGTATAAAGAAACAACTGCTGGGATAGCTATGATGGGTGCTTTGTCGGGGTCCATCGAGATATCACGGGGCATGAGACAAGAATACCCATGCTCCCCTTTATTATTCGCCATCTATATTGATCCTCTAATCAGGAAAATCCTGGAAAAACAAAGAATTCAACCAGTGTACACTTCGGGGGGTGATGTAACTATTCCAGCATATGCTGATGATTTAGCTAATATTACACCTGCCCTTGCACTGCCCTTGTCGAATTAAATAGCTTAACCACTTCATTTAATAAACTTTCAGGCTACCATCTCAATGAACATAAAACTCAATTTGTAATAAATGATAACATCATTTTAGATGACCATTGAATAGTACAAAGTGCCAGATATCTGGGTATAGAGATCAGCTCTAAAGTGGAAGATATTGTTGATAATAATCTTAAACCATTGACACAGAAAATAAAGTCTGATTCTCACAGAATGAATAAATTACATCTTACCTTAATCGGGAGGAGTAATGTAATTAAAATGCTATTTTTACTCAAAAATTCTCTACTATTGTAGAGCAATCCCGCTAGGGATAAATAAGTCATGGTTTTTAAAGTTGAATCAGCTAATCTCGTGTTTTTTATGGGCTGGTCAACGTCCCCGCAGGGCTCTCAAATACATTACCTTAACTAGATATTGGGGGTGGTCTGTCCCAAACTTTCAAATGTATTATTGGGCATCAGCTTTGAAACAAATGGTCGAGCTGCTGAAAGGGAAAACTCTGGGAAATGGTGAAATGTATATCTACCGCTTATCTGTGGGATAGAAGCCAAATGACTCCTTATGCGCCATATAGACTAAGGCCATTTTAAGAGGGTAAAATTTAAGGTTTTGTTGGGTGCGTTCAGGGTCTGGACCGCTTCCCGGAAAAAGTTTTCTATTGGGCGGATTCATAGATACACTCCTCTTGACAACAATAAGTTACTTCAGAAAATATTTGAGGATGAATATTTCAAAAATTGGAATAAGAAAGGGTTTTATTCATAGGAGACCTAATGTCTGACACCAAAATCACCACATTTGATTCAATAAAGGAAAAGTTTGGGATCGGAAATAATTTTTTTTTAAAATACCTACAGAAAGCTAACCTATCGTAATAGAATTCCTTTACTGGATTTGATTTTGCGGGGTTGATCAACAATGTCCATGTTATATAAGCTTATAAATAAAGGGATTGGGGATGATATGTCCAAACATATCGACAGGTGGCAAGAGATGTTACAAGCAGGGCAGGAAGAGTGTGAAGACTCCCTTCAGCTTAGTCAGACAGCCTGTATCTCAGCAAGCTTCCAAGTACAATGTTTTAAGACATGGTGTAATCTTTATATTACTCTGGCTCAAATTTACAGATGGGGCAGGATTTCAGGGATACATTGCTCTCGGAGTGGGTCGCTGGCTGCGGATAGTATCCATATGTTTGCCATCTCCCCTAGACTTTTCCAACTGTTGACCGTAATTGGACAATGCCTTGATTCTATATTGGGATACTCTGCCGCACTTACCCCTCAGGTTATATTATTAGGGATTAGCAAACAGGAAATGGAGGAATCCAATCGGAAATTGGTCTACATAACAATGGCAGAATTTCGGCTATGTCTTGCCAGTGTTTGGCTTGATCAGAATCCATCCTTTTATACATGTTTGGTTTGGTAAAATACTTTCTATTTATAAATGTGAGACCTCGGTATTTAGAAGAAGGGGAACCAGCACTAGGGCTAGGGGATTAAAGATTTGGGAACCCTTAACCAGATGGATAAATAACGATGAGGATTAATAGACATTTAACCCCGGGGTATGCTAGGGTAATCTAGGGTTGTATGTATTTTGTATGTATTTTTTCGTGCAAAAAAACCTTTTTTTCACTGTATTGTATTGTTTTGTTGGGATCCGCTTGGGAGGGGGGTGGAGGGAAACATTTATAAATACAGACCTCAGTTAATTTTGGTATTGTATAATTTGCAACATTTTGTTTGCTCTGATGTCCTATAAAAATTTTGAATATAAAAAAAGGAAATCAGGGAACTGGGCTGCTTGGGTTTCTTTCAGTGCCTGGGCTCTGGTCATATCATCTTCCAGCACAGCAGTTCTCTCTTTGACTGTCGTCAGCTTCAAATTTATGCAATTTTCCTTACAGAGCCCTTGAGCTTCTTCATTGCCAATTGATTTTTCTTCCCATCCATACGGGTCTCTTCTTGGAACTGCTTGATGGATTTATAAATTAGTTTCAAGGTGGGTTCTTCGACTTGTGAAGTTCTTGTATTGGTGATTACTTCTTCCTTTTGTGTAGCAGAATAATCCCATTTTTTTGCCAGGGTTTAAGTTAGATCTGGTGTTCTCATCTATCATTGTAAAGAAAAAGGAGGACCCCACGCAGACTTGTAAGGGACTGGGGGGAGGAGTATTTGAAAAGAATGAAGTCCCAAAAGAATGGACAGTGTGAAAATGTGTCCAGTTTCAATAAGTACTCTTAGGAGTGAAAACTATTGATCTACAAAACAGCATACCATCAATTGGGCGGGAAAGGCAAAGGTACAAATGTACAGTGTGGTGTGTTTCAATTTTTATGGTTTTATAAAAAACAAAAGAATAATGAATTATTATAAGATACTGCAACATTTACTAATTTAAAAATGCTGTTGTCCCCTCTCTTAGACATTTAAGAACATTCTGATACTATTATCAGCGCGCATCCCTTTCTAGGTAAACTACCGATAGCAACGATCAAAAAACGGTGGCTCCTCCTGGCAGTCTAATACCCAACAAGATCACGCCTGAGTGACAGGTAAAAAATATATAATGGACCAAATTAAAGCAAATAGGGAGAAAAGAGTTAAGCAATTTTAAAACAACTAAGGGTTCCCTGTACTTTGTGTATTTTGCTTTAGAGTCATTTTATTTGATTGAAGAATAGAGATAGATGACAACATAAAGGAACATTGGCAACCACTTCTCTACTAGGCAGGTATGTCAAGACAATATAGTCCACCCAAAATTTAGCTAAGGTATAAGAAAATGTCATCAAATGACTCAAAAATAAATAGAATAAATACGAGTTGTTTATCCTATACAGAGACATCACATCTTGCGAATTGAGCACAGCTTCCGGTGACGGGTTTATCTTCAAAAAAGCCCATAGGAATCTTGTTATTCAAAAATGTTTCCAGCAGAGATATGAACTCCATCTGGAACAAGGTATTACGCTGATAATAGTATCAGAATGTTCTTAAATGTCTAAGAGAGGGGACAACAGCATTGGATAAATAGGTCCAAGGGAGAAGCAAACAAATTTAGTTGTGTAACAAGTGTAGAAATGTGTAGAGATAATGCACAATCGAAATATGGAAGGGATTGGATATACATGTGACCATAGAGTAAAAAAGAATATGATATTAACGGTGTGCTACGACAATGTAAAATGACGGTATATTGTTTTAAGAAAGGGCAATCGCGATTGTGACATGGTATCCAACATAGAGAGATGTACATTCTTTTAAAAACTGCACCAAAAAGCGATGGTAACTCTGTGTTTTTTTAAATTCATTTAGAATCAGTCCTGAAGAAGGTGTACTAGCAGAAAACCGAAACGCCGCGTCAACTTGTTTTGATTCTTTGTTTTCCATTTTTAATAAAATGTATAACATGTTGTTTTTAATATTGTGATTATGAATAATGTATTAATTATGTGTAAGAATAAATCGAAACATGTATTGTGATGACTATCTCCCTTAATTTTTAAATTAGTAAATGTTGCAGTATCTTATAATAATTCATTATTCTTTTGTTTTTTATAAAACCGTAAAAATTGAAACACACCACACTGTACATTTGTACCTTTGCCTTTCCCGCCCAATTGATGGCATGCTGTTTTGTAGATCAATAGTTTTCACTCCTAAGAGTACTTATTGAAACTGGACACATTTTCACACTGTCCATTCTTTTGGGACTTCATTCTTTTCAAAAAGTTCTCATCTATCAACCATTCAGTTGGTTGAAAATCTTTATGTTTTTTTAGAGAGCCTCTTCCTTCTTACCACTGTGCCTGGTGACCTGGTCCCAACTGTTGGCTTCTCTGGCTTGAACTGGAAAGCTGAACGTTACTTCCATCTTCCGAGTCAGAGGAGCTACTGTTAGAGCCATCGGTCAGAGAAAAACATTGATCACCGAACTCTTGAGTGTCCTCCAGCCCCTTAAGTCCTGTGGCTTTGTCAACTAACACACTGGTGTCTAGAGCTGTATTAACAGGGGCTTGTTCCTGTACCAGTGAGTAAGCAGTGTCCTGATAGTGATCAGTTGTGGCTAGGAAAAGTTGACTAGGCACGGATAGCGATATAGGTCTTTGATTGTCAAGATTTCCAGGCCTTGCGATGGTAATTTTGTTGTGGATAACATCCACCTGTATCGTTGTCTCGCTACCTAGTTGTCTTTGGTTCGCATCTGGGGTATTTTTCCCTGTGTTATCCAGGCTTGCTGACTGAACCTTCCCTTCTCTGTGAGTGACCCTCACCTCATTAACATCAGAAGTTGGAGGTGTAATTGTAGAAAAGAATTCAGTAATGCTTTGCTGTTGCTGAGCCTGCACCTGCACTTGAGACTGTGGTTGATCTATGGTGGTGGTTGCAACTGTGGCATCGACTCTGTTTGGCAGTCTTTTTTCTCATCTCATTTGTGCTTTCTGGGGGTTCAGTTTGTCTTTCAACTTCTTTAATTTCTCCCCATTTGATGCAATCCTGGTTTTGCTTTGCCTTCAGGGATATTCTGACGCTGGAGTTGGGGCAGCCCCCTTTCTTACCTCCCTTTGATGAATGTGCTGTGGTGCTAGTGTTTGCCTCTGCACTTGCCTGCAACTCAGGAGCCTTCAGGTTTGCCGCAAGACTTGGTTTGGGAGGCATCTTCTTGTCAGATTTTCCTTTGGCACGATCCCACGCCCTGAGCCGCCCTGTCCTGTCAGTTGCTCCGGTTCCTCCTCTCCTCCAGTCCAATGCAGCCACCGACGTGAGCTGCAGCGCTCTACATGTCTGCCTTACTCCTGCCAGAATCACCCTTAGCGCTGCCACT
Organism: Lissotriton vulgaris; assembly: GCF_964263255.1. Lineage (NCBI taxonomy): Eukaryota > Metazoa > Chordata > Amphibia > Caudata > Salamandridae > Lissotriton > Lissotriton vulgaris. The sequence goes on from NC_141697.1 coordinate 551,301,950, forward strand.
AGGGGCCGCAAGACATCCGCAGTGGAAAAATGTATATTACTAAATTGAACTTAAACGTCAAATCGTACTTCAATTTATATAAAACAAAGGTGAAATACACTAAAAAAACACATTAACGGTACATAATAGTTTGGAAATAGCATTAAAAAGGTTGAAAAAAACAAAAGTTACAGGGGCCTTATAGTTAGGACATAGAAGTAAAAACAAACGTAGAAATTCACTGAAAAAAACAATGGTTACAGGGACATTATAATTAGGTTCAGATATTTCACACTCAAAGCCATAGACATTCTGTAGTAATAGTTACCTGGGCAATCTGTCTTTTTATGCATGTATTTACCAAGACCTTTTGATTTTACTAAAATGATATGTATAATACACTTACTTAAATGAGATTTCAGTCAACTCTCTGAATTCATTAGTCTGTTGTTGTCATTCACATTTTGTTTCCATCAGCTACAGAATGGGAAAATGGATCAGCCTACTTCATCCACTATCTAACTTCACATTGAGTGGAAGCATTTAACACTTTTAAATGAAATACTACTGCACACTAGGTCGCTCCCTTTCGTGCCAGAGTTTTGTTTTTACTTTAGTGTTGCTTCTGTTTGTAGAGGCTGATGTGTAGCAGGAGCTTTCTAGCAGATGGGAGCACAGGGCACAGTTCATCTTTACAAGTTCCTGTCACTTGCTGAACTGTCCTTTATTTATCTGTCTGCTTCTTTTTCACACCATACCAGCAGCTTAAATGAACTCTGAATATAAGCTCATGAGAGTGTTCTATCTTTGCAACCCGTCTGTCTGTAATTTCTTATCGTTTCTTCTTTCTTGCTTTGCTTCTTTCCTTTCCATTCCTTCTTCTTTCTTTCATTCCTTGTTTTTTCCTCAATTCCTTCTTTCTTTCCTTTATTACTTCTTTCTTTCCTTTATCACTTCTTTCTTTCCTTGTTCTTTCCTCTATTCCTTCTTTCTTTCATTATTCTTTCTTGACTCACTCTCTCTCCCTCTTTCTTGCCTTTTTCATTCTTGCCTTCCTCTCTCTTTCTATCTCTTGCCTTTTTGTTACCTTTTTCATTCTTGCCTTCCTCTCTCTCCTTCTTCCTTGCTTTTTCATTACCTTTTTCGTTCTTGCCTTCCTCTCTCTTCCTCTTTTTTGGCATTTGTGTAACCTCGTTCTTTCTTGCCATGCTCTCTCTCCCTCTGTTTGCCCTTTTGTTACTCCTTTCTTTCTTTCTTTCTTTCTTTCTTTCTTTCTTTCTTTCTTTCTTTCTTTCTTTCTTTCTTTCTTTCTTTCTTTCTTTCTTTCTTTCTTTCTTTCTTTCTTTCTTTCTTTCCTTCTTCTTTCTTTTACACCGTCCTCTTTCTTTCCTTCCTCTTTCTTTCCTGCCTTCCTCTTTCTTTCTTGCCTTCCTCTTTCTTTCTTTCTTTTGTCTGTGTTGGGCAAGACCTTTGGATTTTACTAAAATTATGTGTATAACATGGTTATTTGTGTTTCATCTGGACTTCATCCCTTAGTCTATGGTTGTGTCATTCACAATTTCCTTCAACCCACTCCAACATGAATGAAGGGGAAATGTGGCAGCCTATTTCAACCATTGCCTGACTTCACTATGGGTTACGGCCTGCTTCACAGGGAGTACATGCTTACACAAAGTAGGTCCCTTCAGTGTTAGGGAATATCTGGCAAAGTGTGCTTTTTTGAGACCAGTACACAATTTTTGCCTTGCACCAATGCTTGATTTAGGATGGTGAGTGCCCAGCAGCTTCCCAAACAATAGCATTTTCTAAAAAAAAATAACAAAACAAGTATTGGCAAAAGGTTGACGGTTAATGCCAAACCTAGTGGCTTTGCCAGCGCTTGTTTCTTTGTTATCTCAATTTTCCTTATCCTCTCACCTTTTCCTGTCTCTGTGCTCCTTCTCTGTTTTACTTCTTTTTGTAAAATCCTGCTTTCATCCTCATATCTTTGTCCAATTGCAAATTAATTCCTCTATCCTTCACCCTTGGCTCTCCTTAATTTCTTCACCCACATCCAGCCGGCTCCTCCGCTAAGACGGAGGAGTGTCGCCCCACTGCATTTTAGCAGTGAAAGAAAGGAAAAATAAAATGATAATAAATTGCTTTGTTATTATTTGACCTTATCCTACTTCCACAGCTTTGCTTGAGGGGGCAGGAGGGGGAGTGGTACCCCCCTCTAAAGTTCAAAAGGACTGCTTGGCCGGTCCTCTCGGACTGGCCAGACAGTCTGGCACACTTTGCTCGTTCTCCATGCAGGCTAGATTACAGCCTGTGTGGAGAATATGCCCAGGCTCCCAGTTAGCATCTGAGCGGCAAAACATGGCGCCCAGAAAAATCACATCGCTGCTAAGGCTGTGTTGTGATTGGCTGACTGGGAGCCTGAGTGTGCTTCCTGTTAAGGCCAGCGAGGGTGAACTACAGAGGAGAGACACAGCAAGAGAGCGGTTAGAAGGTACGTTTTATGTTTTGTTAGTACCCGTTTCCCCCCTCCCGCCCCCTACCTCCGATCCGTGCTGGCTGCTGCTGGTCTCTTTTTCATCCACCTCCTCTCCTATTCCTCCTTGTTTTGTGCATTCTTTATTTTATTCAACTTCATCTTCCACACTTTTCTACCTTACTCTTTCACCTATGGACCCTTTTGACACTTACATCTCTCTATCCTCCATCAACCCATCTATTTATTTTCAATACTACAACCCTGGTCCAGCCTGTGTCTTTCTACCTCTTCTCCCTCACCCCTGGTCTTTTTATTATGCTATCTCTTTCTTCTCAATTCTCTCTCAATGGCTATGTGATCAAAAGTTCCTAGTGAGTGCTCGTTTCACATGACATCCTGATGTGATATGTTTTTGGGTACAGGAGACTTGTGTACGAGTCCCCTGACCAGTGCTTCGTATTATTATGTTGCTTTGCGCACCAACAGAGTACTATCTTTTGTACCCCTTTTAGCATGGGCTACCAGCTTTGTCATGCCCAGGCTATAACATTGCTGTCAGTTGATAGCAGCTGGTTCTACCAGTGAAGTGCAGGCCGCTTTCCACTAAAACTCACTAGGGTGATTGCATGCTGGCTCCCCTTGGTAAATCCAGGTAGTAGGACATAACTGAGCCACCTCTATCTCTGTGAGTAAATGTTGCATGTTGGTGCGTTGGTACATGTAAGGTGGGATACCCAGGTTGGAGTTCCCTCCCGAATGTATTAAGCCACTGCAGTTGTTCGGTGCTCCAAAACATTACATTCCAAACCCAGCCCCAAACCCTGGAATTTGTTGTAAAGCTGAATGCATTGTCTGGATTTCAACATACAATTCCAAGAAGGTGTTTTTGTGCTCCAGTAGATCAATCTGTGAGCTGAGTGGGAGTAGCAATTGTACAATGACTTTGGCTTGTCGGCCTAGTCACACAGCACCTACCTCATAAAAGAAATCAGGCTGAACACACCAGTATCATGTGTTTTGTGCTTGAATAAAGCTCCTTCGACCTGCGATACACAAAAGGCAAAGTGGCAGTCTCACTCCCAGGTTTTTTTTCAAAAACCTTTATTGAAAAGGAAATCCCAACACATGATAGGTTGTCATTACAGCAGCAATACAGTAGCAATTACACTTTTATTTACATTCCACATTGGATGAAGATGGCAGGCGAATAGAACACAACACATAGCCCGTCTATAATGAGTGATGATTAAGGCACATTGGGGGAAGCACAATTAGGCTGGTTCGATGGAGGGGGTACTACTTACGGCACTTTCTCTGGCATTTTGCGTGGCAGTGATGGAGGAGTCTGCTATCGGGTCGTTGGAAGCGGTTAATTGTTGCAGATAGGAGATGACAGGGGCCCATATGTCAGGGGGCCTGCTGGCTACGCTTAGCAGTCACTTACTCATTTTGGTATTCACAGAATGCACTTACCTATACTAACTTTATATCCGCACTCGGGCCGGCGATTCCAGCCCGGTGGTGAAGATTCCGGCCCGGTGGTGGAGATTCCGGCACTGAGGTGGAGATTCCAGTCCGATTGTGGAGATTCCGGCCCAGTGGCAGAGATTTCTGTTGGTGGCCGATTCTCCGCCACCGGCCGAAATCTCCACCTCCAGCCGGAATCTCCACCATCGGGCCGGAATCTCCACCACTGGGCCGGAATCTCCACCACTGGGCCGGAATCTCCACCTCCGGGCTGGAATCTCCACCGTTGGGCCCAGAATCTCCTTCTCGAGTGCAGACATAAAATTCGTACGAGTAAGTGCATTCTGTCAATACCAAAATGAGTAAGTGCATTCTGTGAATACCAAAGTGAGTAAGTGCATTCTGTGAATACCAAAATGAGTAAGTGTCTTTTGTGAATATTAAAATGAGTAACTACCTTCTCTGAATACCAAAATGAGTAAGTGCCTTCTGTGAATACCAAAATGGTAGTAAGTTTAGGATTTTGTAGTAAGTTAGTTCTGTGAATTGAGCCCTCAGTGTGCCGGCGCCTGTGTATTTACACAGCTCGTACCAAGCCCAAAGCAGGCATTCAACGGTGTCAATCTCACCGCCAGGGGCTTGGGTTGGAGAAAAAGTGCAGACTAAAGTGGCCATGGAGCCGCAAAGTCCGCTTCAACTGCCACATGGGGTTGCAAAGGCATAGGATGGAGCCAAAATTAGAGGAAGCTGGCCTGGGTGCACAGCGCAAAGAGCTTGAAATCTGGGGTTCCCATCGGGCTCGTACTAGGGGTAGTGTAAGAATGTCATTAGCAATTCTAGGTTGACGTCCTTCCCAGACCAGAGTGAAAATGCTGGAATGTAATTTGTGAAAAAATGCAATGTGAGAGGGACGGGAATGTTTAAAAAGAGGCACAAGAATGTTGGGAGCACCACCATTTTAGCAATGGCAATGTGCCCGGCTAATGATAAAGGGAGTTTTTGCCACACACGGATCTCGGTCTCCAGCCAGTCCATCGCCCGGCCGAAATTTGACTTCCAAATTTCGTCCATGTCCCTACTCAGACAGATACCAAGGTATTGAGTGGGGCCCAACACCCAAACAAAGGGGTAATCAGGGTAGAAGGACTTTGTAGCATCCGTGAGGGGAAAAAGAACTGACTTGCTCCAATTGACTTTGACTCCGGATAAGCAGCCACGCCGTACCACATCCCTTGTCATGGGAGCAAGATTTTCCTGAGGGTCTCTGACGTAGATCATGACATCATCTGCGTACATGGAAGTGACAAGGGCACGGGTCGAGAAGCCGATGCCCCGGTGGGTGTGATGTTGATGTAGGCAAGCCACTAGGGGTTCCATGTCGATGGCAAAAAGCATGGGGGAGAGGGGACCCCCATGCCTGGTGCCTCTTGAGATTGCAATGGGGTCAGTGACGCGCCCATTTATTCTGATGCGAGCCGTGGGGAGCGTATATAATAATTGTATCTTATGTACGAAATCTAGGACACCACTCAAACGTTGGTGTCAGGGATTACGCTCTCTCTGCCCCGTGGCGTATTGGTGGCACAGGTTGTAGAGAAAACTTTTCTGGGCGCAACACGCAACAGTTAGTTGAGGTTCAGCAATGGGCAAGCATAACTACGGTGACTGAGAGCGGAAACAAGCACACAAACCACAACAAGCAGTCGTCAGGTGTGTGCTGTGTCGTTAGTGCCAGGAAGATAATGGCGGTTGCTTTTCCAACGTGGTTGGCATCAACAAGTCGTTCCGACAGGGTCTACCAGGATCGCCAGGGGAACTCTAACTCAGCACTGAGTGCATGGGTATGTAGAGTGTGATCGGTGGGGCAGCAGTGTGCTGCAGGCCCACTTTGTGCCAAGCCTGGCAGGTTCCCCAGGAGGCACGGTGCAGGGTGATCGCCACAGCAGGTGTCAGCTGCCGTACTCATAATTCATGATGTGCAAGGCCCACTGGACCAAAGTCCCAGCCAGTGTCAAGATGAGGCAGCGGTGGTGTCAAGCAAATGGGAACTTGACCGGTGACTTGTGGCAGGCACCCGCTCGTCACACCTCCAACATCTTCCATGCCTTGCCCGGACCGCGCTTGCCCAGAAAGAGCCCTGTGCGTCACACCAGCAGTCGAGAGGAGAGCTCCCTCTCTCCACCAGGCCCCGTCCGCCCGGCCCCTGTGGTGCAATGCCTGCACCCCTACCTCACCCACAGTCCCATGCCGTTGCTGGCAGCACCACTCTCTTGCGCCTTGCCGCATGTCCCAGAGTCCAGCGAGGTCTTGCATCTCCCACTGATGCAGCCCTAAGACTTCTCCGCAGCTGCTGCGCTGCTCCACACCGCCAGAACGCCTCCCAGCAATGCAGGTATCAATGCTGCAGCACGTCGCTCCAGTGCCGCAGGGCCGCTCATACCGCTATCTCCGGCTGCGAGGTCAGGCCCGCCATGTTGAGTCTATGGCACCGTAGCCCTCGTGGAGCACACCTCCGTAGCAGCACGAGGTGCTGGGAAATGGGGCAAATGTCATAATCTTTAGGGTGCAGGCACCATACAGCTTAGGAATAGGGGGTCCGGGAGCCCCCAATCTGCAGGATGCTGATGGAGGATCGGCTTGGAAGGCAGAGCCCACTCAAGGTGTGGTCATCTTGCAGCCAGCTAAGCCACGCCCGACAGTCTCACTCCGAGTTGGTTTTGATGGAGATGTGGCTATCTGAAATAGAAATCAACTGATGGGATAGAAACGTCCCCTGCATAGTGAAAGGACATGTACCCCTGCCCTGAGTGACCTGACTACATGTGAAATGTATATCCTCTTGCATATCCAGTGTTGCTCTTTTGATAAGAAGGAACTCCTAACACCTGTGTTGAGAAAGGAGAGGACCAGAAATCAAAGGCACCACAAAAAGCAATACAGTCAATCAATTTTGAGGAAATGTATCGGTTTTATCCACTTCTGCATTTTGTTTTCTTATTCCCACACGTTATGCTTCATTCATTTGCTGTACAATGTCCGATTGTTTTAAAAGAGATAATTCCGATATATTTGTTAAATTGGATTTACAGGAATCAAGTTTTTTTATTTTTTCTGCCAGACGCTTTAAGGCAGTAACTCCCATTTGTGTCCAGGTAAATTCACCTCCAAAGAGTAAGCTAAGGAAACAGAATAAATCATTTTTAGAAGTACTACCAGTAAGCCATTCTATCCTATCATACCATGTTCCCTATCGTTTGCAGATTGCTTAATATTAATTTCAGGTTTATCAGCTCCTAACATTTTTACTTGCAGTGTATCTGCATGTATCAAGCCCAACAATGGGTTTATGAGTAAACTGTCAACTGTGTTCATTGTGTCCATCAATACATCAGACTAGAAATATAAATCCCATAGCCTGTTTTTAAATATTACCTCAGTTGAAGACACAAAAACTATATTATGCAAAACACTAAATAAACACTAATATGAATTGTCATGCACACACAAGTAACAGCAGTTAGTCACCCATCCTCATTCTGACATAAATACAACTGCATCAGCACGTACAGCAGTCCCGCAAGAGGTATAGCCTTGTAACTATTTTCAGAATTCCTCCTGGGATCCTGTTATTAATCAAAATATGGTATATACTTTGAGGCTAGGTGCCATTGCATGCACAACACCAGTGGCAATTGAAAAGCTTGAGCATAACAATTCAGTAATCTGCCTAGAATGTAAAGGGTGTATTCAAATTATGGGGTTCTTGAATTACTAATATAAAGATAAAATAACTACATGTTAGGAGTAAATATAAAACAAAGCACTTATAAATTTGGACTTGACTTTAGATGGCAACTAATGTAAAGCGTATTGAAAATTTTCTTAAAAAGCATAAGACTCTCATTGAGCAATACCCTTTAAAAGAGTTCTCAGCAGATCTCTGATATATCCAGTACCCGTCTGTACCAAGCACAGCAAAATAAATGTATCTTTTTCCAATTAAGAGTGTAACATTACAGTTAGACCATTTTGAAATTCTACACATTTTTGAACTGAGATATTTGACACACAAGACAGACTATAATTACAGCCTATAAACTGTTCTAGCCCTATCAGTGAACCTATTACTAAATGGACAGCAGTCACACTGTCAAAACACATTAAATATATTTTATATATCCTACTCACTTTGTATACTCTGTTTACAGTAAAAAATATTGTGGAGAAAAAAATAGACTGAAAAACATTGTTGCCAAAAATGTTGTTGTCTTAAAAAAGAAAATGAAAATAAGTAGTGGCATTATAAAGCAAACATAATTATACTGGGAGCTGGGGTAAGGGGCATCCTCCTAAAGTAGACAGGAGCATAAAAAATGAGGTAGGGAAAGGGGCGGGAAACTAGCAATTCATTTGAATAATTTAGGTAAAGTTAGTATTAATGGATAGTTAGGGGATTTTAGGGTAGCACTAAGGAGTAGTTGAGGGCTATTATGAATCAGGGTAGCATTAAAGCGTAGTACAGTTTTTCAAGCATCAAGAAAGGATAGCATTTATGGGCAGTTTGGGGTTTATAGGCTTTAGGCATGGGAAGCATTAAGTGATAGTAAGAGATTATTAGGGTACAGGTAGATAAATGAAAGACTGCATGCAATAATAAAAGATTTAAAAATGAACATTGTTGGGATTTTCATAGTTAATAATGAAAAACCCAAAATGATCGCCTTGAACATTTAGCTCACTACAGCCTCATACTCTCTGTACTGTTCTGCTCGGATAAAGCAATAGACCTCCACACCTAAAGACCTCACAGTGGGCACCCATATACACCTGAATGTGGATATTTGCTGTAAATAGAGAAGCATGATCTACCTTGTGGCCTGAGGTCAAGTACCAGGAAGCTGAGTTTCGATCAAGGTCCTGTTGCAGCAGAGCCGGAACCACCACGTGTCCTCTTTCAACATCTCTCAGTACTGATAATGAATGTGATCATATTATAACCAGTATTAACTCCAATTTCTCATGTGCTATACGAATTAAAACTAGAATCATTACCAACAGTTACATTGCATTCATGCAAAGTTTCTACCTAATGGTCTTCCTGCACAATACTGTTTTACACAAAACAAACAAACACAAACATTTAAAATAATAATTTCAGGTGGTTTTCAATGGAATGTGCATGTGTGCAAGTGATCCCCTGGGTCTCTGTAAGCATGGTGATGGGTGGAATTTTGAGTAGAGTGGCATGTTTCTGCAAAGTGCATGCACATGTTTAAACATGAATCAATGTGAATGAATGAATGTGTATGTTTGAGGATGTGTGCATTGCAGTGATGCCTGTGGTGTAGTGCCCGAACCACTGAGCCTTGCTGAGGCCTGGTCGCCCCCACGCTCTTCCTGACTGCTCTACCTGCCGCTGCTTCATCGCTGACTCCTGGCCTCGTGCAGGCGACCCAGCCGCCGCTGAGCCGCCCGCCCGATTGGACCCGACTTTCCCGCTGCCGCTGCCTCCCTGCGGCCCCGCCCCCGCCAGCCGATTGGACCCCTGCTCCCGCCACCCAGCGGACCCTCCCTCCCGGCTCCCTTCTTATGACGCGAACTCCCACGCGCAGCGTTGACGCGCAGCGGGCGCGCCGATTGTGCGCCGAAGTCGCGCCAAAGGCAAGCCCGTCTGTGCCCGTCCGCGCCTGGACCGCGCCCAGTGCCATGACCCCTGGTCCCAACCGCCGATGCAAGACCACACGACGGATCTACGACGCCGCCACCCTCAACGCACTCAATGACGGGCGGAACCCTGCCTGCTACCGAGCCACCCCGAGACGCACCCACGGACCCTTCGCCTGCCAAGCCTGCCGTTTCTCCTGCTACCGGACCTGCACGGCCCCCGCCAAGCCCAGCACCAGCAGCAACCACCTGAAGTGCATCCTGCTCAACACCCGCTCCATTCATAGGCACGCCGGTGAACTCTGGGACCTGCTCGACACGACAGCACCGGACGTCACCTTCCTCACGAATCCTGGATGAACGCCTCCTCAGCGCCCGACATCGCCATAGCCATCCCGGACGGATACAAGATCACCCGGAAGGACCGCGTCAACCAGACGGGAGGAGGCATCGCCATCGTACACAGGAACACCATCCGCATCTCAACTAACTCCGACGAAACCTTCACCGTCGCTGAACACCTGCACTTCCAGATATACACTGACCCCAAGACCACCCTCCACGGCACCCTCATCTATAGACCACCGGGACCACGCATACAATTCAGCGAAGACATTGCAGACTTTATCAGCCCGCACGCCCTTCCCTCCGCCGACTACATCCTCCTAGGAGACCTCAACTTTCACCTGGAGAACAACAACGACAGAAACACCACCGCCCTGCTGGACAACCTAGCCAACCTCGCGCTCAAGCAACTGGTGAACATCCCCACCCACTACGCCGGCCACATGCTTGACCCCGTCTTCTCATCCAGCAAGCACATCTCCTTCAGCCACGCCACCTGACTCCACTGGACCGACCACAGCTGCGTCCACTTCAGCTTCAAAAAAACTACAACCCACCATCACCCGCAACAGGTCCCCCGCCGAAGCTGGAGCAAGATCACCCCCGAGCAGCTCACCGCCTCCCTCAGCCAGAACACTCCCACCAGCACAAAGGACCCCAATGAAGCAGCCAGCAACCTTTCCAAGTGGCTGACCGCCTGCGCCGATGACCTCGCACCACTAAAGAACCCTCCCAGCAGACACGGCAGCAAGAAAACCCCCTGGTTCACCAACGAACTCAAGGAATCCAAGAAGAACTGCCGCACCCTCGACTCGACCACACCACAGACAACAGGACCGCCCTCAAGCACGCCATCCGCAAACATCATCAGCTGATCCGTACCACCAAGGAGACGGCACTCAAAGAACGACTGGACAACAACACCCACGACAGTAAGGAACTCTTCAGCATCGTCAAAGAATTCTCCAACCCCAGCGCCGGAAACAACGACATCACTCCCTCGCAAGACCTCTGCAACTCACTCGCCTCGTTCTTCCACCGCAAGATCGCCGACATACACAACAGCTTCGACGCACAGACCACACACCCTACCACTGAACCAACGCCCGCCACCACCACCCTCTGCAACTGGACCCCGATCAGCACCAAAGACACCACCCGCACGATGAACTCCATCCACTCCGGATCACCAACCGACCCGTGCCCACACCTCGTCTTCAACAAAGCCGACGCCACCATCGCACCCCATCTCCGAGACACCATCAACTCCTCCTTCCACACCGCCATCTTCCTGGAGAGCTGGAAGCACGCCGAGCTGACCGCCCTCCTGAAGAAACCAACGGCGGACCCCACCGACCTCAAGAACTACCGTCCCATCTCGCTCCTTCCTTTTCCGGCCAAAGTCATGGAGAAGACCGTCAACAAACAGCTTGCCACCTTCCTCGAGACGAACGAATCCCTCGACCCCTCGCAGTCCGGGTTTCGGGCCAACCACAGCACCGAGACCGCCCTGATCGCAGCCACCGACGACATCAGAACCCTGATCGACAACGGGGAAACAGCGGCCCTCATCCTCCTGGACCTCTCTGCGGCATTCAACACCGTCTGCCACCGCACCCTAGTGAAGCGCCTCAGCAACATCGGAATCCGAGAGAAAGCGCTGGAGTGGATCATCTCGTTCCTCACCGGAAGAACCCAGAGAGTCCGCCTCCCTCCGTTCAGATCCGAGGCCACCGAAGTCATCTGCGGCGTACCACAGGGATCTTCACTCAGCCCAACCCTCTTCAACGTCTACATGAGCCCCCTCGCAGCCATCGCACGCCAGCACAACCTCAACATCATCTCCTACACCGATGACACCCAGCTCATCCTCTCCCTCACCACCGACCCCACCACCGCCAGAGCCAACCTACATGAAGGGTTTGAAAGATGTCGGCGACTGGATGAGGAACAGCCGCCTTAAACTGAACTCAGACAAGACGGAAGTCCTCATCCTGGGATCATCACCCTCCACCTGGGACGACTCCTGGTGGCCCCCGGCCCTGGGCACCGCTCCCAAACCAATGGACCACACACGCAACCTGGGCTTCATCCTGGACTCTTCCCTGTCAATGACCAGACAAGTCAACGCCGTCTCATCCTCGTGCTTCAACACCCTGCGCATGCTCCGCAAGATCTTCAGATGGATCCCCACGGACACCAGGAAGACCGTCACCCAGGCACTCGTCACCAGCTGACTGGACTACGGTAACACCCTCTACCCCAGAACCACAGCGAAACTTCAAAAAAGACTCCAACGCATCCAGAACGCCTCCCCACGACTCATCCTCGACATCCCCCGACACAGCCACATCACCGGACACCTGAGAGACCTGCACTGGCTCCCCATCAGCAAGAGAATCACGTTCAGACTCCTCACGCACGCACACAAGGCTCTCCACGACCTGGGCCCCAAGTACCTCAATGACCGCATGACCTTCTACACGCCCACCCGCCAGCTACGATCGACCAGCCATGCACTCGCCACCGTACCACGCATCCGCAGAGCCACCGCCGGAGGAAGATCCTTCTCCTACCTGGCAGCCAAGACGTGGAACTCCCTCCCCACCCACCTTCGGCGAACCCAAGACCATCTCGCCTTCAGGAAGCAGCTCAAGACCTGGCTGTTCGAGCAGTAACTTTCCCCTCCCCCAGTGCCTTGAGACCCTCCCGGGTGAGTAGTGCGCTATACAAATGCCGTGATTGATTGATTGATTGTAGTGCAGAGGCATGGGAACACCTCATGTGACTAAAGGAGGAATGGTGAGTTTAGGTTTTAGAACTGCTACATTTAGGGGGCTGGCAAGTCAGGGGACAGGTAAACAAGTGATAATTTCACAGCAACCAGACCCCAAGGTTGAAAACATTCAGCACCAAACCCACTGGACCCTCAAAGCAGCCTATAGTCCAGCACCTCTCTGGAAAACAACAGTTGGCAAAGTGCTACCCCTTGGTTCTACATGGGGCACTGTCTGCCAGCTAGGTCCGGAATTATTTTTGTTTATGACTTGCACTAGCTGTAGAAAGTGTTTTACACTCAGGAAAGCAGCCAGTTTGGCAAGAGATTGGTGATTATATTTTCCCAGGGAGTGCTGACACTTGATTGTGCTAAGTAAATTGATGGAACTGACTGTGGGCCAGATGTAGGTAGCCAAATACCGGTCGGTAATGGCCGAAAATACTGAATTTCATCCGTTACTGACCGGTATTGGGCTTTTGAGATGTAGGAGCCCAAAAAAGACTGATTCGGTAAATACGAGTCAGTAATTTACCACATCGGAATTTACTGAATCGGAATTTACCGAATTCTTATTTATCGAATCGGAAGTTACTGATTCGGTAAATACCAAATCGGTAAATACCGACTCGGAGATTCCGATTTTTACCGATTCAGTAAATTTTACCTAATTATTTCCTACATCCCATTTACCGATTCTAAAATACCGAATCGGTAAAATTTGTTTTTTTTAGAATCTGTAAAATAGGATTACTTACATCTGGCCCTGTATGCTTTCCACAGTGCACTGCCAGCGTGTTTACTGATTAAATGCAGCTACTCATACAGCACACAGGGTGGACAGGGCCCAGGGGTGCTATAGCTTGAATTAATAAAGCATTCTAGTGTGATGATGTGGACACCAGCACTAGTCTGACCACTGATGTGTGGTATTGACAGAACTGCAAATGTGAAAAGTGAACACTGTTCAATATTTTAAAAAGTGTATCTTTTTAACATTTGAAATCTTTGACATTATCAAGTGAAATTATAACACTGCACAGAGAAGACTTTATTAAAAGTGATAGGAGGGAGGGTTTTAGTTTATAGTTTATTGCACAGTTAATTAAAACCAATGCGATACAGTAACACAATAAGAAAAGTTAAAATGCGGCAGAAAAAGACATGCGTTTAAGACCAATGCTATACAATAGCGAGATAAGAATAAACAATTCAACATAAAAGAGTAATTTTGTTTGCAGGCCGCCTGCATTGGGCCATACTATACTTCCCATCCACTTTGTAGGCCTGCTAGTCCATTCGTGTTTTGCATAAAAATTTTCATGAAATTTTGCGACATAGATGATTTCCACAATATAAGTTAGAACAGGTGTCCTAATTTATTGAGTTTTCATGGGTCAATTTTTGGTAATTTTTTTCCCACTACTTTTAAAAATTTCACGAAGCTGCAGCTCAGCTGAAGGTCCTGTGCTGAGAAGCAGGTTAGCACTGCTCTCCTTCGTGTGCGTACCCCCTGTAGAATGAAATGGCGTTTCAGCAGGAGCTTCCTTTCTTCTTGCAGTTCCTCACACGAGCATAGCAGGTGCAGCATGTCTTCTGCCCGGGTGCCGCATAGCCTACATAGTGTTCCTGCTTTCGAGCTCAGCCAGTGAGGAAGGTGTTGAATACATGGTAGCAGGCCCAGTCTGTATTTTAAGAAGGTCAATTTGGTTTTTTTTGCATAACCCAGACCGAAATAAGGCTGGGAGACTTGTGTCTGGTATGTATTTAATACCATCCATGCATGAGATCTTTTTGATAGGATGGCTTTGTCCTGGACCCATGACTATAACTTGATCGATTTCTTTACCAGCTTGTGAAGTGATTTATGATCTGCAGGGGACGCCCAGAGCTCTGCCTGCCCAGTGTTCTCTAAGCTTTTTGCCAGGTATTTTGCTGCTGGTGAATTTTGGGTCTGCTCTAGCTCTTTCCATAAGTATTCATTCAAGGTTCCTTTGGTCGTTTTTCTCACTTTGTCCCATGTGCAGATATATGCCCCCTGTCATGCCAAAAGCTGTGACCGAATTCCAAATTCCAGTCTAATCTGTGCTGGGGAGGATTGCTTTGGGAGGCTGAAAATGATTCAATATGCCGACACGATTGTGCTGTCAAGTAATATGGCATCTCTGCCTCGGTGGGCCTCACTCCCATAAGTTAGTGTTGGTAACAGTTTGGCGTGTATAACATGTAGTAAAGGAGTTAGAGAAGGGCCGGAGAGGTCGTTGTTTAGTGTTTTTAAGGCGATTGTCAGAGCAAGGCCTTTGCCTCCGATACTAGCCCTTTGTGCGCTGAATTGGCCACCACTGTCTATCTTTACACCTAGATATTTAAACGACGAGGTGTCTTTGATGCGGGTGTTATTCCAGAACCACGAGAAAGCTTTCTTCTTTTTATTCTTACCGAGTGTCATTGTTTGTGTTTTCTCTAGGTTCGCTGTTAAGTCATTTGACTCGGAATATCTCTGGGTCATATTTAAGAGGTTTTGAAGCCCTACTCTTGTAGGGCTCATTAGCACCAGGTCGTCTGCATATAAGAGGCATGGTAGATTGAGGCCTCCTAATTTTGGCAAGTGTGAATTACAGTTGTTTAGTAGGGGCGCCAGGTCCCCCATGTACAGGTTGAACAGTGTGGGGGCCAATACGCAGCCCTGCTTAAGGCAGTTGTTGGTTTGTATCTGCATTGACAGCATTGAGCCGGCCCCCACCTTGATCTGAATCCAGGTATCTGTGTGTAGGTTGATTAACAGCTCCAACAGAACTTTTGGGATGCCCCAGCCATTTAGTTTTGTCCATAGTAGATTGCGGATGATGTTGTCGAATGCCGCTCTGTAATCAATGTAGCAGAGGTGTAGGGGCAGTTTTTTCATCTCTGCCTTGTCTATAAGCATACCCATCGTCAATATGTTTGTTGTTGTTCCCACTGCTTTGACGAAGCCTGTTTGATTAAAAGGTATAAGAGATTTCCTCGTGGCCCATGCCTGTAGTTCTTCCAGTATGAGCCCTGCAAAATACTTCGCGTCATTATCGATTAAGGCAACTAGCCGGTAGTTTTGAGGGAGGCCCCTGTCCCCTGCTTTATATATGGGGGCAATGATGGAGCCCTTCCAAGTGTCTGGCAAGATGTTAGCGTACCTGATCTCCCAAAAAAGGGGTTCAAGTGCCGCTGCCCAATAGTCCATGTCTTGTTTGAAGAGGACGGGCGGGATCCCATTTGGACCCGGCGCACCTTCCCTTCTTCCTTACTTGCCGCTTGATTTTGGGTTGCAGTAATATATGATCTGTGTCACCCACCGTGTCCTGGTTGATTGGGCACCTTTGTGGCATGTTACCCACATCATGGGCTTGTGCTGGAATAGGTTTGCTCATATTCTGATTAGCCGACAAATCTTGGTTAAAGTGGTTAGGAGGGAGGGGCTGACACCTACACCTGAATAGGGCTATGCCTGACCCCACACAAATAGCTGTATAACCACCTGTAGTGTGTCTGGAGCGAGGGAAGGAATGGCAGGGACCCTTTGAGGATCAAAGGCCGCCCTCTTCTTTTGTCTTGCCCACTTCACAGACACATTTTGGTATGCCTGGGGGGACTGCCCCTTTGTCACTTTCTTTGCTGTGCTGGACTGCTGCCTGCTGACTGTTGTACTGCCAAAAGCGACTGCCTTTTCGCACTGTGCTCTGCTGTGTTGGCCTGCTGCCTGATATCTCTGCAGTGAGGGACAACTGCCCTCCATATCCTAAAAGTTCCCAAGAAACTCCAAGGGCTTGTTGGCTTGCCTCCTGTTATGGAATAATCAGGGCCATAAAAGACTTCTGTGTACCCAGTCCGAGCACTGCATGCAAAACAACATCTGCTGGGGGGTATTTGGATGTTTTATTGGGTCACCAGACATAGTCTAGCACCTGCTGTGTTGGCGACAGATCACCTTTTGCTACTAGGAGTACTCAGGTTTGCCGATTTTGAATATACTGCACTGCCACAGTGTAGCCTTTTCCTCTCAGTCAGCGCCGGGAGCACAAAGTTGTGTGAGTACATTCTGGGATGCTTAGCAGCACAATTATCTGAGCGTGCTCTCTCCCGGCTCTTTGGGCCGAAGATTCACAAGACTGCTTCTACTGTGGCTGAACCCCAGTCCTACCTGCCTCTGTTCCTCTTACCAACACTGCTCGGTGTGTATGCCCACTGACACAGCAGTATGGGGCCATAGAGTTGCCTGTACTCTTCCAGCCATGCCAGAGCCCAATTCATCTTCATGCATGTGAACCCCATTGACGAGACTGCCAATAACCAGAGCAGTGACTTCAAGCCCCAGGTACTATCCCGAGGGCCCATGCGGCCTGACTTCAACACCCACTGCATCGAAGACCTTTCTGAGGCGGAGGCGGCCGGTGGGATCATTTGAGGATTACTGTAACTACCTTAGAGGGAGCACCTGCATCTTTCCTGAGCACTTTGATGCCACAGGAGAATGAGCTATTTACTTTACTACTCTTGATAAACTGATTAGATTGTCATCCTTTAGGCCTGGTTTTAATTAGATAAAGATGTTTTATTTTTCTGCAACTGGTGTCGAGTTTTTTGTGGTGTCTTTCACTGTGTTACTTTAGTATGTGTTGCACAAGTACTTTACACACTGCCTCTTTGATACGCCTGCCTGCTTTGAGTCAAGCTATCAAACGATGAGCACAGGTAATCTTACATGTGTATCTGAATTATCCTGACTAGAGTGGTGGGTTCTGCCTGGCTAAGGTGTATACCCTAGCCAACCAAAAACCCCATTCATGGCATGCACACATTCAGCAGCGCCTGCACATTGTTTGATTTCATTCTGAACAGCATCACGCATGGCTGACAGAGAGGGGTACAGACGGATAGAGCGGGGCCTCTTTATCCCGAGCGGTTACCGGGTGAGGTGAGTCATTCTCCCACAAAAAGCTGGGAAAGGAAAGTACATTCCTTTCCACCAGTGCACATTGGGGCTCCAAGTTCCTGGTAGGATGGTATAACTCTGAATACACTGTATCACTATTATAGCATATTATTACATATTATTTTTCACATTGAAAATACATTGCAGTAGCTAATCAACCTCTATGGTCCTGACGAAAGCCGGACAGTGTTTTCCGTTTGGCTGAAACATGTTGACCTCCCTGCACAACGCCATTATATAGTCATAATTTCAAACGATTAGGCGCATTTTTAATCTTGACACTTGGACAATATTCATTAAACTTATTTTTTGTCCTAGTAGTTATTTTTAATTTTCACTCACACCTATGCACTGCACATCATCAGCACCACGTTTCGAGGAACACCTTGGGAAGAGTACACCTTTTGGTATCCATTACCGCACCATCACCTGATGGTTTGTGCGGGCTTTATGGATTCATTACCAATTCCCACATGATGATGCTCTGCCAGAAGGGTGGGCTGATGTGAATTTCTCAACCAGGTGCTATTTATGCTTGACCATACCCCAGCCAGTGACCACTTATGAAAGGGAGGGATGACTTGGGCTTTCTTGCTATCCCAGCTTGAGCTGACTCTATAATGCTCCCTCGGGAGGTACAGGGCTTTATACTGTACCCACCTGAAGCTGCTGTGGAATTATGACCCTGTCTGGCGTCATTTGTGGGTGGGCCCCAAAAAGACCTACACAATGACCACTGGGCTGGCAACATATCAGCCCGGTTAGTTATTGTAGTTTTGTGACACATGCACAAAGTGCATATGTCCCAAATGAGCCTACAAACTGCCTGCATCAGTGACTGGCCTGCCTGTTCTGCCTGACGCAGTGATACTCGAGTTTGACTCTGAGCGTCGCAGGAAAGCAGGCATCAGAACTCAGCAGTCGGCACACTTCTGCATTGGTTTTAAAATGGTAAGTAACATTGCTGTTACATATCACTTTACAGCAAATGCGCAGTGCGGACCCTGGTGGTGAAAATAGAGAGGGTGCAGCCCCTGCCCTTTAAAAGAAACCGCCACTGGTTTTGTGACTGAAATCCAGTAGCAAAAGGTTAATATTTTACCCCAACTCAAAGGAGGAGGTAACCCAGTTACAAACAGGCAAGGGTCTTTAAGGGACACTTACCATTTGTGGATGGTGATTTTTTTTTAAGAATGCTGTGGTCCCATGGACCATCACCTAATCTTTTAAAAAGTTTGTGAAATGTTTATTTTCTTTTTCCTTAAGAAAATGGGCTGCATTAAAAAAAATGCTTTATTTAAAAACAATCACAGGCAAGTTGGTGGTCTGCTGACCTCGGCAGGTCGCCATGCCTGTTATTGGAGGTAATTGTAGTGTGTCACAATTTGTGACCTACTCAATATTATTCATGAGGTAGACCAAATTACTACCTTCTACAATTCAGTATTTTTTTAACCATCCTATTAATGCAGAGGTTGGTTCACAAATTAGGAAATTGTGACTCCGTTTACCTAATGCATTGTTCTTACATGAGGCCCATGGTTATCACATCAGCTCTGTACTGGAATGGTGTCTCAATATGTCTAACCTAATAAGTTATTTGTCTCCAATGCAGATCTTAAAATACAACATGCAGAGAGAGATGGCATCCGTCAAATCTTCATACACTGCTGTCGACTTGGTGCGCACACCTGCAATGTGCAGAATCACTCTTTTTATCGCCTTTCTATGGTAAGAATTTAATTTATGTCAATTTGTGGTAGTAAACCAAGGAGCAAGAGAAGACAGGGTGGACCTTGGTGACCAAGAAATCTAAAAGGCACTCATGCAATGGTCTGTTCTATGAGTTATATGCGGTTGTTCATGGGATACTTGAATTAGGAAAATAGTTGTCAAGCTGTAGTGGGCAGTGAGAACCAGGACACTGCAATATACCATATTAGACCTCTTTACTACTGATCCACTTCATTGAGTACTGAAGATGAGCAGACCAAGGATAGGGCAGATCATGGAGACACAAGACAAAGTTTTCGTCTTTGAAGTCAGTTCATTGTTTTCCTAGCAGCATCTACTCTCTGAATGAACCTCATAAAGTGGTAAATATGTTGATTTATATGACTATAGGCTGCTGAGAAAACATGCTATGACTGCATTAAAAGCCGCCTCTCACTCTTGTTAGAAGGTGAGCACCAAAACATTATCATTTTAAACAAATTGACTTAGGACATGTGTTATACTCACACATACCATTTTCCGTTCTAGTCAACTTTAGCAGTCAGTTGGCAACAACACCCTACTGCTCTAACTGGGGGAACAGTTGGAACACCACGGTCTAAATCACAAGATTTCCAACTCTTCAAGCCCACCACGCATGTCTTAACCATGCATTTGCCTGCATGTGTGTGGTTAGGCAATCTGCGTTAGGGCTTGCAGATGTACGAACGGAAGCAGAAAGCAGGGAGAGATCTGCAGTGAGGTAAGTGGGGCTGAGGGTAGGTCGGGGTAAATTTGTGGGATGGGTTCGAGGTGTTTTTGGGCTGGGGGTGGGTCGGGAATGTTTTGTGGGCTGGGTCGGGGTAGTCTAGCTTCGAATGGACGGAAGCAGAATGCAGGGAGAGATCCGGAGTGAGGTAAGGGGGCTAGGGAGGTGGGTCAGGGTACTTTTGTGGACTGGGGGTCAGGGTTGTTTTGTGGGCTGGGGTGAGTCGGGTTGTATTAACTGGGACTGGGGGTGGGTGCTGGGAGTGGGTCAGGGAACTTTTGTAGGCTGCAGTGAGTCAGGGTAGCTTTGTGGGCTGGGGTGGTTGTGTTTGTTTTCTGGGCTGGGGGTGGGTTGGGGGTAGTTTCTGGGCAAGGGGGTGGGTCGGGGTATTTTTCTGGGCTGTAATGATGTCTTGTAAAGCACCTGAATCACCCCACATGGGGTATCTCCGCTCTGTAGACATCTGGGGAACCCGTCCTGGCTTTCCCTGTGAGATGGTCCCTACTGGGTATCTCCAAGGTGAAACCAGGCATCCCCGGCGTATGTGGGGGGCCATTGTGGGTATTTTTCTGGGCTGGAGATTTTGGGGCTAGTCTTCAGGGCTGGGTGTTTGAGGTCGTTTTCAGGACTGTGAGATTGGGGCTAGTTTTTAGGGCTGGGGTGGTAGGGCTAGTTATTAAGGCTGGGGAGGGACACATTTTCAGGGCTGTGGGATCAGGGGTAGTTTTCATGGCTGGGGGCTCTGAGTAGTTTTTAGGGCTGGGGGAGTGTTGGGGTAGTTTTTTTATTAGGGTTTAGGGTATTAGGGCTCATGGCAGGGGGAGGGGAATGGGTAGTCAGGGTAGTTTTATGGCTTGGGGAGGGTGGGGCAGTACTTACGGCTGGATCAGGGCTGGCCAGGGTGAGGTTAAGGTACGGGGTTAAGGGCACGGTATTAGGCATTATGGCAAAGGAGGACACAGCATGGGTGTTGGGAGGGAGGTAGGGGTTCCTGCACCTCAGGGCGGGTGGGGGGCAGGGGGAGTTTCTACCTTAGGGGTGGGGAGGGGTGGTTACTTAGCCACACATACCCCTTTCCCATGCATGTCTTTACCACAAACATTCGTGGTAAAGGCATGGTTGGTAAAGCAATGCGTGGTTAAGATGCAGTAGTTATTCAGATTGCGTTATTTAGGCATGCAGAGGTTAAGTATTTTGTTGTTCCATCTTACAACCCTCTAACAGCCTTTTGCTCTGCATGCCCCAAGGGTGGACATTTTTAAATGCTTTTAAAACCATTCCAAAATGGCTGTCATGTTTGCACATTTGCATATATTCACAGCAGTTACCCTGGAATTCTTTTTCTTATGCTTTAGGAAAACACATTTTAAGGTGTCTGTGACGTGTTCACATATTTGCGGACACCATCTTTGAATGATTATTCTTAAAGCAAAAGAATCAGCATTGAGGAGGAGCTACCCTAGCAATCAAGATGGCCGCGTAAGCTCCCGGCTCCGCCGACCTCCGCCAGTAGCTCATAAATCCTGATATTGATCCTGAATTCACACCAGACTCCTGTGTGGCTGAAGTGTTGCTGAGCTCAAAGGTGTAATCCCGAGATTTCCATCTTCTCGAATGATGAAGCTACGCAGTGTTTTCATTCTCGGCCTAACCCAGCGTGCAAGCCTCGATTTCTAACCCATCCGGGTTGGAGTTGAACAACATCGGCCGCAGGACTTGGGCGGCGTCCGGTCTCCCGAAGTGGAGAATATCCTGACCGGTTTGGATGGTGGTACGGTGGCCAGGTTGATTCTAAGGATACTGCGGTAAGACGCACCGGTTGCTGTGGATGGGGGTCCGTTGCCCGAAGACCCTGCTGAGCCCCCGGGGTCGATGGGCCTGGATCCTCGCTGGCGGCGACGGTGTTTAGACCGCGAGAATGACGGGTGCCCACCGTTAACGTCGGCCCCGCTGGTGCTTGTTACCCCGGAGTAGTCGACCTCGGGGGTCAAAGATCTGATCTGTCGCTTTGCGAGAGGATATGGAGCGGGTGAAATGTACGCCGTCATTGCAGACCGTAATGGCCGCCATTGGGGCACTTCACTCGCAGGTCACCGCCATCATCCACAAATGGTCATGACAGCTGAGAATATGTGTCTGGGACCGGACTACGACCCTTCAATAGTTTTGAAACACGTTGTGTTACCCGCGAAGCAGGGCATGCCTGAGACAGAGGGCCCGAGTGGAAACCAGATCCGGTGTTTTCTATCGGCTCCCAAACAACAGCTAGCGAGCCTGGAACTATCAAAAACTCATCATACTCAATGCCGATTCCGCCCAAGATAGACACAGCCGATTATATACTCCAGGATAATTTCCTCAGTGACCATCGGATTGATTTATCATTCTTTTCCTCACAGTTGGTTCAACTACGTTCTAGTGACTTACTGTTGGTGGACAGGTATCTCCGTTTGACTTGTGGACTTCGAGTACTAATACTTTGGGTTCGATCGTACCACATTGACTTTGACTTTCTTGAACGTTTTGATTCTCCTGTCGAGATGGCGGTTCGATCGGAGAGAGCTCGCACAAAAAATTGGAGTGGCCAGGGTTGAGTTTGATTGTCTGGGTTTGATAACACGGCTTTATTTGATACGGGACTTTTAGCCTACAATTATGCGTGAGTCGAGCGGTTTTCACAAACTCCCCCGGTTATTTTGTAATTGCTGCTTCACAATGTTTTGACTATATTTCGGGGTGGTTTGCTTCTGGCAGGGAGTGAGGGGGGCCGGGAGCCTGTATGACATCTCCTCCTCCACTCTTTACCTTCTTTTAGGCTTTAGTTGTTGGGCGACGGGCACGCTGCTAGTGGGGTTAGGCCGTAGCCATTGCAGGGGTGCAGGGTGGGGGGAACGGGGGAGGGTTTTTTATTTTGTCTTTGTTTAGTTCTATGGCCTTTTCTTTTCTTTTCCCCTTTTTATGAGAGGTGGGTTGCTTATCCTGAGTCGATCTTTTTCACATAATCTGGGTGTCTGCTCTGGTCTTAATTATCCTGAATCGTGGGGTGGACGGACCTTGCTGGCGTCAGCTTAACGGGGTTGTGGATCGTATTGTTACTTCATTTTCATATACCTGTTCATGTTGACGTCCCACTCTCCTGTGCATTGATTTTACCATATTGGCTTATTCACCTAATCACCGTTGCAATATATTTTACTGTATGACACCTGATATGTGTAATATTTCCTCTTGTTTTTCTTCTTTCAATAAAAATATATATATAAAAAAAAAAGAAAAAAAAAGAATCAGCATTCCAAGATGGCCACCATGCATGCATGCATCCACGCACTGCATGCTTATCTATAATAATATTTACGGCACTTTAAGAAAAATCTTTAAAAGATAGTCATCGCCTCTATGTGAGAAAAGAAAGTCTCTTAAAGAATAAGAACACGATCCGAAGATGATGATAGCGTTTGAATGTGCATGCATAATCTTGGAATGATTGTCTTTTTCCTTTAGGAGAATCAGTGCAAAGTGAGACATCAGCGAAACAAATTAGCAGTGAAAAATAGAATTTAGTGTCATAGGCAAGGCCTTTTGACTTTAGTTATTTATTTATTTAGTGTTTTATAGAGTGCGAACATGACCCGTTAGGGTATCAGAGCACTTTACAAGGCTAAGCAAGATGTTTACAAAAGTTCAGAACAGACAAAATCATGTGAACGTTTCGCCATGATAAACAGGATATTGCAAATGAGAAGCAATAGGCAACATGGGTACAACTTAAGGGAGAAAAACAAACATTAGCGGGAACAGAGACAGATTGTACAGCACCAGACTCTGCCCCATAAAGTGACAGAGATGTGCGAATGAAGCAAAAGGAAATAGCATCAACCATGGTACATGACATTACATAGGCTACATAAAGGAAGTCCAGATTGGCATACACTAGTAGAGGTCAAGATGAGAGCACATCGCTAGGCAGCTGAGCTGTATATGCGCTCAGAGTTTTAAGGAAGGAATTTGCCCATTAGGAAATTCTTTGCTTCCTTTTTGAATCTAGACAAGCAAGGTATTCTTCTGACGTTGGGAGGCAGCGAGTTCCAGATTCTGGGTGTGGCCCCAGAGAAAGCTCTGTTGTATGTTTTCTTCTTCTGGAAGAAGGGAGGTTTCAGAACAAAAGCCCTGGCAGACTGGCAGTGACGATCTCCTCTGAAGACCGCGATTTTCTGGGCTAGAAAGTTAGAGTGTAACGCTTTGTGAGTGACACAGGCCAATTTGAGCTGTGTTCTGGCTTCGAATAGCAGCCAGTTCAGCGCTTAGAGGTGTGGAAAGATATGGTCGAATTTTTTTGAACCTGTTAGGAATGTTGCGGCTGCGTTGATATAAGCTTTTAGGGAAATCATTGAGATCTTGGGTAGTCCAGAGAGGGTAGAGCAACAGCACTCGATCCTAGAAATAACTAGTTCCTGAACTGCCATTTTTTAGGTCTGATGTATCTAGGAATGGTTTTCGTTTTCTCAGGTAGCTCAGGTTAAACCTTGCATTTTTGGCTAGTGTGTTGATGTGGGCTCCAATATTCGAGTTCTTGTCCAGTGTGATTCCTAGTAATTTGGCTGAGTCCACTATGGTTGGGGTACAGTTCAGCACGGTGATCGAGTTAGTCCATTCCAGTATGTCAGTTGAACTTTTAGTGGGGGAGACTAGCAAGAATTCATTTTTTTGCCATTCAACTTGAGCTGGTTGCTAGCAAGCCATTGCTCAGTCAGCTTTAGAGCCTTGTTCATTGTTTTAATCTCTTCCAGTGATGAGATTTTGATGTAGATCTGC
This sequence comes from Lissotriton vulgaris, assembly GCF_964263255.1. Taxonomy (NCBI): domain Eukaryota; kingdom Metazoa; phylum Chordata; class Amphibia; order Caudata; family Salamandridae; genus Lissotriton; species Lissotriton vulgaris. The sequence continues at coordinate 551,326,917 of NC_141697.1, forward strand.
GTGTCATCTGCATGCACGTGGAAAGAGATGTTGGCGATATGCATAATTTCAGCTAACGGTTCCATATAGAGGTTAAAAAGCACAGGGCAGAGAGTTGAACCTTAGGGAACACCGATTATGCTTGGCCAAGGAGTGGATATCTTTTGAATAACTAAGAATCTTTGGGAGCAGTTACGAAGGAAGGATTTAAACCATTTGAGGACAGTTCCTCCTAATCCCATCCTATTTTCAAGACATTCTAGTAACTTCTCATGGTTGACTGTGTCGAATGAAGATGATAGGTCCAGAAGAATTGAGAGACACATTTTGTCCTGTGTAATTGTTTCAGTGCTGTGATCTGGCCTAAAGCCTAATTGGCATACATCTAGCAGGTTGAATTTGGCGATGTGTTGGCTAAGTTGTTGTTTCACGCATTTCTCAAGAACTTTATCTAGAAGTGGAATATTAGATATAGGTCTGAAATTGTCCAGTTCAGCAGGATTCACAGTGTTTTTTTTTAAGATGGGGATGACTTGCCCAGCTTTTAGAGAGTCAGGTATGAACCCTTTAGTTAGAGAAGCATTGATTATTGTGGTCCAAATGATAAATTGGTTGGTTGCGGACCAGTAGTTGGAGGGGAGCGGGTCATTGAAGTGGTTGCTCGGTTTAATGGATTCCAAGATTTTCAAAATGATATGGTCATCGTATAAGTCGAAGGTAGACCAGTGAGCTTATTTTTTCTGTGCTGCCTGGTGGAGGTGAGTGGAGACATTGCTTTGTGTAGCTGGAGGAAGAGAATGGGTGCTAGCGCCGGAATTCAGCTAGTTTCCCAGGGAATTGATTTTGGTTGCAAAGAAGGAGGAGAACTCATCACAGTTTATTAGGGGTTTAGTTACTTCTTGAGCGGTTTTTGCCAGTTTGTTCAATTGTTGTTTTATCATTTGAAAGAGCTTGCGAAGTCTATTCTTAGTGCTCTCCATTTCCAGACTAAAGAATTCTTTTTTTGATTGGCAAATGATCTTGTTGTACGCATTTCTGGTCTTTCTGAGAAGTTTAAACTGGGGGGAGGAGGGGTGTTCTCTCTATTTCCTTTCTATTAGTAAAATATTTCTCCTTTCATTGTTTATGGTCCTATTGAACCAGGGATTTTTGTGTTTAACCTGAATTCTTTTTAGTTTAGGCGGAGCAAGAGAGTTAATTATATCCAACATTGTTGAGTTGTTGTGGTCTGTATGATCGCAAACATTAGATAGCTTGGGGGAAGGAGGGAGATCCTTCTCGCATCGAGCTGACAGCTTCTCATAGTCTAGGATTTTTGCATCCCTGAGCCACATTTTCGGTTTCACTGATTGCATTTATCTTTCCTCCTGTATTAGGAGGGTAATAGCATGGTGGTCTGACCTGTCGCAAGGAGCACTTGAGGTTAGCCTGACCATCATTTACTTTGAGATGATCCAGTCCAACGTGGAGCCTTTCGAGTGAATTGGTAGGGTGAAGGCTTGGGAGTGTGATTGGTTGGCTAAGAAGTCTTTGGGGGTGTTGACCTGAATGTCATTGAGGTCATTCCAGTGAAGATTGAAGTCACTAAGAAATATATCATTGGGGTGGGGGGAGGCATTTGCTGTAATGATTTCAATGAGGTGGTCGATGAATAGGTCATTCTTACCTGGTGGTAGAAGGAGTTGCAATTTGAACAGCTGGTTAGAGTCATTACTTATGGAGAGTGCAAGATATCCGCATGAGTCAAGAAGGTCTGCACGGAGTTGGGTAACTGAGAGGTCAGAGCGGTAGATTCAAGCAACACCTCCACCTTTTTTGTTTGTCTATCCAACTTTATGATTTTGTAGTTAGGAGGAACCAAAAGGTCCATGCAGGGCGAGGATGTATCATTAAGCCAATATTATGTTAGGATTGCTACGTCAATTTCATGACTTAGTATGACATCGGCAATGTCAGATGCATGTTTCACTGCCAATCGGCAATTGAGTAGGAGAAAGGAGACCGGTGACAGTGAAGTCCCCGGTGGTGTGCTGAGAGTTGGGGTGATAAGGGTATACCTTTAATTTGTTGCTGTTTACCCTTCTGTTTCTGACGGGGATGTACTATTTGTGTTGATTGTGACCGTATAAGTTTTGTTATCATCTTTCTTGTCAGGGGGAATGGGAGTGGCCGGATTTGCTTCATAGGATAGGTAGCTAAGTTGTCTACGAGGGCGATAGTGTCAATTAGCCATAGCCATCGTTTGAAGGAAGAGCTTAGTTTAGCGATTGAGTACAGATTTTTGAGTGTGCTTGATTATAGAGAGAGAGTGTTCGGTGAGGTGAAGGATGCTCTTCAATTCAACGATATCATTATGGATGCTCTGAGCTACACTGGCTGTTCGGAGATTCAGAGCTTCCAGGTTCATTAGTGTAGACTGAGCTAAAGGCGAAAGGACCCCTAGGTCTGGGCTTGGTCTGCTAGTGGATTTGGAAATTCTGGCAGAGGAGTTTGAGTTCAATCTCCCATTTGCTGCAGTTTGGTGAAGAGAGGAGTGCGAAGGGCCTTTCTGGCTCAGCTAGGTTGCTGAAGGGCCTGTAGGGGGGTAGGCGATGAGCTCTGGGGGAACTATATACTTGCCATTATGTACGAGGGATTGGGATGAAGGGCAGGTGATGGGGTAGCAGGTGTAGCCTTATTAGGGGAATGGGGTGAGGTGGTTGGTACTCTATTGGACTTAGGGGAGTTGCTACCCTGACTACCGTGCTGTAGGGACATCACTTTGGTGAGATTAGAGCCATTCCATTCTCTGGGTCTCAAGGAGTTGGCTTCTGTTCTGCTAGTGAGAAGTGTGAGGTCTTTACCCTGCACCGTGGGCTTTGAACTGCAGTGTACATTGCACCGATGTGAGCTAGATTGAGACAGAAGGAGCTGTGGGTCCGTTGAAGGATTACAGCCCCGCTCCTGCTCTCTAAGGCTGGTAAAGTGGGCATTGAATTTAATGAGATCCTTATTTGGTGCTTGGATCAGAACAGTGCCAATTTTATAGATTGTAAGGTTAAGATCCGCTCTTAGGTGTAGTGAAGGAGCTATCAAATTTTTGGTGCTGTATGGAATGTTCTGGTTTCAATAACGTTTGATAGGTTTGTTACAGCTGCTTGCCATAGTGCTGCTCTACTGTTGTAAAATATTAGGTAATTAACAATGGCAACCTTTTCCATGTTATTGTATGGGTCAGAGATCAGGGTCTCAGGGTGTCTTCTCATAAGATTATACTTGAAAGGTTTTTGAGGTGGTCTTGGATAGGTTGAGGGGGTATACGATAGTGTCAGAGTTACATCCTTCGGCTCTCAGGCAAGATCCTGCCATGTTGGTGAGAGAGAGAAGATGGTGGGGGAGAAAAGTTGAACATAATGATTCTTGATTCTGTCAGCTATCGCAGTGATTTCCCTAGACAGAGGAAAATTGCATGAGAAAAGGTGAGTTGAGCAGAAATGGGAATGGCTATCTGCTTACATAGTGACTTTCCTAGCAATCTAGTTAGGCTGTGCAAAAGGAAAAATGAAGTGGGGTGCAATTAATCAGAGAGTAGAGACCCCAAGAGGCTATGAAACTGGTGAGTTCCCTAACCAGAGTTGAAGGAAGTATCCAAGACGTCAGGTGAACGCAACAAGGTCCAAAGAGAATGTTACTGGGATCTGAAGAGAGCGGCAATAATCCAAGCTGCAAAGCCCTATTTTCTGTGAATGAGAACATTTAATGATGGCTGCTAAAATCATGTTGAGTACCCCCAATAATGGTACTAATAGTCCTGTCTTCTTAAGGGAATAAGCAAGAGAAGCCACTGTTCTGCTATGGTTATACATTGAGAACCATTATTTCCCATATAATGCTTACCTTTGAGGTTCATGGGTCAGCCCTGTTGTCATTAATCAAGTCTGAAAAGAGCACATTTATGTTCACATAACAAGTTTAGTTTTCTCAGATTGGTTTACGTTAGGTGAGTTAGAATTGCCAGAATCCTAGCCTCAAATCCCTCTGTACTGTGAGTGATGGTGTTTAAAAATAGCCGTTTTGCTGTAAGGGGTGGACCATACCTCAAAATCCTATTTTTGTTCTGTGGACCAGAGGTAGCATAGGACTCCTTCCCTTCTAATTGCTGGCAGACAAAGAGGAAGGGCAAGTGGGGGGTCATTCGAGGTCGGCCATTTAAAAAAAGGGAAAAGCAATGAGAGAGGAAGCATGGGCCTCTTTCTGTGCTTACAGTTAGCAGTCAAGGTGGAAGGGCAAAGGGATCAGGATCCTTCTGGGAAGGCCATTTTAAATAGTGGAAGAGCAAGAGGAATAAAGTGCATCCTGGAAAGCTTCAAAAAGGTCACGTTGGGATTGAAAATGGATGTGTACCCCTGCCATGAGTGCTGCAGCTGACAATGATGTCTTCATCCCGGTGCTAATTAGTTGTTGTCATGGGCAAACATTGATCGTGAGGTGTGCCATGACATAGGCCTGTCTCATAGATTGTGGTGTGTTGAGACTGAGAGGGTTGTCCAAGGTGCTACCCTCATAGTGGTGAAAGGCTATTGTCTTTTCTTTTTTTTTTCTTTACATTTTTATTGAGACATCAAAACACAAAAGAAATATGAGCGACACACCAAATACAAAATACAAACATCTGTGTCCGATGTCCCCTTTTTAATGCTTTCTTTCCCCACCCTCCACCCCGGTGGATCCAACCTTAAACTAACACAAGAAAAAAACAAAAACAGAGGACACAGAAAAAAGAAGTAACCTCATCATACACTTGGGTTGTAGGCTAATCCTTACTTAGCCAATTGGTTAAGGGTCGCCACAGTCTTTCACCATTTTCCCTTGCCCGCCTCCCTCTTCTTCTTTACACAGCAATCTCCCATTTATATATAGATAATAATTTACTAAACCAAACAAGTTCTGAAGTTGGATCTAAATCAAGCCATACTGTGGCCACACACGAACGAAATGCAGTCATTGCGATAAAAACAAATTTCCTATCACTTTCTATCATGACTAGATTAGAAACCCCCAACATTATGACCTGGGGAGTCAAAGACACTAAGTAGCCCATGATGGATTGTAATCGTTGCTCGATTTTAGGCAATAAATCCGAGAGAATGGGGCATGTAGCAAACATATGAGTGCCATCCGCGCTAGCCAGCCTACACCGAGCACAGTGTATCCCTGCAGTGCCCCCCCAATGAAGAATACGTGTCGGGTTATATAGAGATTACACCAGGTTTTAAAACATTGCACCTGAACACTGGCGGAGATACATACTGTTTGAGTGAACATCAGGGAGTCCTCACACTCCCCCTATTCTGCTTGAACACTAGTTTGCCATCCATGAAAATGTCTAGCAAGATTGTCTCCCATTCTCCCGTTAATTACTCTATATATAGCAGATGTCGAAAATTGGTTGTTCTTAATCAGATCTAATAACGGGATTCGACTCCGATTAAAAGTTTTTCTGGTCAAAAAATCCTGTATTTGTAAATATTTAAAGGAATCTCTATTTTCAATGCCAAACTTTTCTTTAATGGCATCAAAAGAAAGTAATTCAGTGCAGGATACAAGATCCCCCATATAGTTTATATCCCTCTCTGACCATCTCCTAAAATAGTTATCACAAAAAATACTTGGAAGCAAGGGATTATTAGCTAAGGGAGAGTACAGGTGGAGCCGTCCTATCTCACATCTTTTCCTAATTGCAATCCAAACTTTATAGGCTCCCAACTAAACCTTAAATGTAAACCTTTTATGGTATGCAAAATCTATCTGCCGCATTAAAAGACCCCTTGCTTCTTACCCACAAATGAATTGGTATATTGATGTTTCAAGACTACTAGGATTACCTCCTTTCACCAACTCACCCATATACTTTAACGAGATCACCCAGTGGTATATTTGAAAGTTGGGGACAGACCAGCCTCCTCGGTCTCTTGGTAGCATCATATATCTTAGTGCACGTCTTGGGCTCTGCCCCGCCAATAAGAACCATGACAATGCCTGCTCCAATTTGTGGAACCACATCTAACTGAATTCCAAGGGAATAGCTATAAAGAAATATTAAATCTTCGGAAGAAAAATCATTTTAATAACATTACATCCTCCCATTAGTGTCAAGTAAAGATTGTTCATTCTACGAGAGTCAGATTTATTACTACATAGCAATGGTTGAAGGTTCAGTTCCACTATGGTTTCTGGATTGGAACTTATCTCAACCCCTAGATACTTAGCATTAGGCACCACTTGCTGATCTGCAAGCCTAACCTTATCATGAATTACTATTTGTGTCTTACTGCTATTCAGGTAATAGCAGGAGACCGAGCCAAATTGCGAAGTTGCCCCATTTATTTCTTCTAAAGCCTGATTTGGTGCGGATGTAATGATTGCAAGATCATCAGCGTATCCTAAAGTGTTCCCGTCTCCCCTTCGAGCTGAAATTGGCTGAATTACCTGATTCTCCTGTATCAATCTCATTAAAGGGTCGATATAAACCGCAAACTGTAAGGGAGAGTAGAGACACCCTTATTTTGTGCCTTGCCTTATATTAATTTCTTCCAACTGTGTTCCCATAAGTGCTATTTTGGCTATTGGATCCTGATACATACTCTGGACTGCTTTTAAGAAACCCTCCCCAATCCCATAGTGTTTAATAACTGCCCATAAAAAAAGCCAGGAGACCCTTTTAAATGCCTTTTCGGCATCTAGTAAAATTAAGGCCATAGGGTCTCCTGTAACCCTAGTGTGATCAAATAATGTAATTGTCCTACGTATATGGTCTATAGTTTTCCGACCAGAAACAAAGCTGTGTTGTTGAGGGGAAACCATTTTTCTTGATTACAGTCGATAATCTATTTGCCAAGATCTTAAAGTAGATTTTAACATCGTTGTTTATCAAGGTAATAGGCCAATAATCACCAAGATCTGTAGACGGCTTCCCTTTTTTTAAAAATATGGCAATCTTTGCATATCTCCATGATACGGGGGGGGTTCCAACTGAATTCGAAAACTTTTATAGAATTCCCCAGGTAGATAGTCAGGCCCAACAGCTTTCCCCGATGGTACCAAGTCTATAGCGTCAGTAATTTCTCCTAGAGTAATCGGCGCATCCAACATTCCACAATCTTCAGATGAGAGATAATCAGACTTAATCGTTTCAAGATATCTGGCGATTTCGCCCAATAACCTGAACTCTTCTCTGACATCTTCAGAGTATAATATTTGATAAAATTTCTGAAAAGCAGCCAGGATCGCTCTTGGATCAGTCCCTAAGCCAATATCAGGATCATTAATTCGTAGAATCCGAGTTTGTGCTTCTTTTTCCCGCACTCGCACCACTAACAGATGCCCTGCCCTTTCGCTACTTTCATACATTTTTGTCCGCCAGGCAAGATGTCTTCCCGCGGTTTTAGCAAATGAGATCTCAGTTATAGCAGATCTAGCTATTATGATTCCAGATTGAGCCATTTCTATATCCCCACCTTCTGATATTGTACTAACCAGATTTAACTCAACTTTAGTAAACTCTTCGCACAGCTGTCTTAACCTATTTTTCTCCTTTTTCTGTACCTCCCATCCGAACTGCATGGTCTCCGCCCTGATACCAGCTTTCAAAGTATCCCATACATTCTGAATATTAGTGCTGCCCAAATTTTTGTTAAAAAATCTGGTGATCCACATGGCCATATGTTCTAAATAAAGACTATCACTGAGTGCCCAATTAAAAGTCCAGCCAGAAACACATCTTAGATTTTTAATATTCAACTAAAGTACCAAAGGGTTATGGTCAGACATCACCCTTGGGAACCTAACAATTGTGCTACTCTGTACCAGACAGTGAGAAATAAAAAAATAATCTAATCTTGAGCGGGATCGGTGCAGAGCTGAATAATAGGTGAAACCGGGATCTTGAACCTGAGTCGCTGCCCACACATCCACCAGCCCGTGCAGCTCCCTTAAGTGAATGAGAGACCTATATACTTTAGGCTTCTGACCTGTATATTTTACTTCATGATGATTGGATATTGCACAGTCAATATTAATATTAAAATCCCCACAGAGTATGACCGACGTGGGCCAGCCCACCAATTCTACACTCAGCCAATTAAACAACTCAGGGTCATCTAAATCTGGACCATAAACAGAACACAATGTAAACAGATTATTATTGATTGAACACTGCGTGATAGCCCATCAGCCATATTTATCAGAAGAGGAAAGTGAAAAATTAGCCAAGCCCCGGCGGGCAAAGATTGCCACTCCATTCGTTCTAACTTCCTGTTTAGACTATACAATCAACTGGTATCCATCCAGATCCATTATCTTATTTCTACTCCCCTCGATATGGGTTTCCTGAAGGCAGATAATATCCGCCTTTAAGATTCAGACATCTTCCACTACCCTTCAGTGTTTCCCGGAATCATTTAATCCACACATGTTAATAGTGGCTATCCTAACTCCTCCCATAGCTTATAAAAGAATACCAACAACCAATACCAATGAAAGAACCAAAAACCCACTTTTCTAAATGTCCAAAAAGAGTTTCTTTTAATCCTCCTTTCTATATGAATCCATCCCCCCCTCCCAGCCCAGAGACCCCCCCACCCAGACCCATAGCTAAGGCAGAAAAGGTCCTCTGACCTTGTGATGCCTCCTGCGTTAATGCGCCCCCTGGTTGCTCCCTAACCTAAGAAAGAGAAAAGATAGAAAAAGCCCTGCCAAGCCCTGCCATCCACCCTCTTATCGTCCTTATTGATAGTCAAAGCTTAGTTACCAATCTGATCCACTGGGCCCATTACCACATATTTCCACTGTTTCCCCCAGTTTCCCTCAGTGAGTAGCCTACCCTCACTCCCCATCCCTGTCCCACCCCCATTTCCATCAATTTGTAAAAATCAACCTATGACATATAAAGAAAAACCACATGGAAAAACCCAAAAAGAAAAGAAAATCCACTTCACAGCAGGCAATCCAGGTCAATCCATAATTATCTCATTATGTCATATACCGCCATAAATCACCTAGTTCCCAGCTATCTCCCTTAAATAATCACCTGCCTGAATCTCGGAGGTGAAAACCCTAACCTGCCCCCGAAATATGACTTTCAGCCAAGCAGGGCTCATCAAATAGACTTCGCAGTTGAGTTACTGAAAAGGAGAGATAAGCTGCCTAAGACGTCATCTTCTCTCAACAGTTGTATGACAAAAGTCTGGTCGTACAAAAAATGTATGCCCTTCTGCCACTCTTTTAGTGTCCGGCCGAGCTTTTTCAAATATTGTTTGTCGCAATAAAAAATTGCCAAAAAAACACTAAATTGCTTGTGCTTTTGTATCTGTACCAGGATTGTTTTTAACCATTAGTGAAAATCTGTGAACACGCTGAATCTCTGTCTCCCAGTTCCAGTGTAAGAGCTCTGGGAAAGCAGATTTAAAAAGCTTGAGCACAAACTCCTGTATATCTCCACCTTCAGCTTTCTCCTCGATACCCAAGAGGCAGAGATTATTTATTTGTTGTCTATTTTCAGACTCGTCCAATTTCCACATAATTTCCACCATTCTAGCGTCGTTGGCAGAAGTTTTTAGCTCGGTGGCTTCCAACCCAGACTCTAATCCAACTACTCGCTCTTCCAGGGCTCTCTTCCGCACCATAATTTCTGTGCAGGCTTTCGTGGTCTTACGGATAGCCCCTTGTATTTCCTTCATAGCCAATTGAGTTCTTTTGTGTTCTTGGCGAGGCTCAGTTTGCATTGCCTTGAGGGTTGTGTAGATTAAAGACATTGAAGGAATCTGTTCATTTTCAGTTCCTGAGGCATATAGATTAACCTCCTGAAAACCGTGTCCTGTGCTGATTCCCCCCCTTTCACTCCCAGGATTGGCAGTAGAGTAATCCCACTGGAGATGGACATTGGGGTCCGAGTGGGCACCATCATGTCTAGAGTCATTGCGCTTTTCCCTCCTTGAACCTTTTTTAAATGTATCGGCAGTTGTAGGAGCACTATCTGTGTCACTGTCGTCAGCTGAGGCATCTATGTCTGTGGTATCTAAATAACTGCCAATCACAGAATCCGACTCTCGCCATCAGGGGTGCCTGGTATCTTATCCCATCCATCCTGTTGCTCACAAAGTGGATTTTGTAGATTAGGGATTCACCCAGGCCTTCCTCCGCCTGGATCCTGGCCAATGGTGTAGATAACGTAGAAATATGAGGATCAGCAGCTTCCGGGATTATGAATACATTTTCAGTCTCAGATATGATATTACTGGCCTTATCAGTGACAATAACGCCGTTGCTAGGATCAGCAGTTGTATTATCCGCAACTAAAGGTGTAATAAATATGGTTGCAATAGAAACTGAGCCCGTACTTCCCAGCTGTATAGGAGGTTTCTCAAAATGTTTGTCGGGCTGGGTGTTCTGCCTCCCATTTACCGGCTTGCCAGAGAACATCCCCGGGATTGTTGGTGATTTTTTTCCTTGCGCCCCGTCGTGCAAGACTTGCTCTGCCCCAGCAGTGCCACCTTTCTTACATGTTTGCGCTGCCTTTTCACCTCCCCCCACTCGGAGGTAGGGGCCACTTCCACATATTTTGCCATTAATGTCTTTTTGGCAGTGCTCACCTTCACGCTTGAAGTGCTGCCCTTAGGGGCTACCGGACGTGGTGCCATCTCTCTCCTGTTGGCGTGCAGATGAAGTGCTGTGCAGTGAGTGCGTGCTCTATGCCCGTACTGGGTGTATATGTGCTTGTGAATTGTACACTACATGGAAGATATAGTGCTGTGCAGTGTGTGTGTGTTCTGCAGGGTAGAAGAGAGGTCACTTCAAAAGGAAGTAGACCCCCAACATAAACAATAGAGATTCATACTCAAAATCCCATTTGGTATCTAGAAACGGGATATAAGAAGGGGTGCTCGAGGCCCTAAAATTGATCAACAGTCAAGCAGCTAGTCGGGCTGTATGCGCGGAAGAGAAGATCTGTGAGACTACCAGTGGCGGTTCCTCCGCTAAGACAGAAGAGCATCATCCCACTGCTTTTCAGCAGTGTAAGGAAAAATACAATAATAATAACTCAATGATATCATCATTGTATTTGTTCCTGTTGCTGGAGCAGCAGCTTTGCCTGCTGCTCTTCTGACAGAACAGGGGAGGGGAGGAGTAGTTTTTACTCCCTAACTGCACCTGAATGTTTGGTCAGCCTTCTCGGGTCAGCCACACATTCATGCACACATAGAATATTTTCCACCCAGGCTGCATTACAGCCTAGGTGGACAACATGCCCAGGCTCCCATTCCTCATTTAGGCACCAAACCATGGTGCTCAGACCACTAACAGCGCTCCATAGCAGCATTGTGATTGGCTCAGGAGAGCCTGGGTGCTTCCCGGGTGCTTCCTTTTTGGTGTTTCTGGCTGAGGAGGAGAGACACAAGGAGAAGGACTCTGTGACGTTCACGCGACAAGGAGGCAAGGTAATATTTTTTTAATTTACCCACAGCCTCTCTGCCCCACCACCCCTGATCCGTGCCGGCTGCCACTGAAGACTACAGTAGTCTTATCGATTTACACCAAATGGAATTTAGAGTACCTGTCTTTAAAGTTTATGTTGGGGGTCTGCTTCCTTTTGAAGTGCCCTCTCTTCTACCCTTCTCTTCCTTCAGAAAGCAGTCTGTTGCAGTAAGAGTGGCTTCATATCCGATAGCCCCACAACACAGGCCATGGGAGAAACTAGAGATTCACACCTGGATATCACCCGCAGTGACATGTGTACCTGCTTCTGCCCCCTGGCCAGGGGGGAGGTGCCGCAATACTCATTGGAGGCTCAGGAGCACAATAAAAACTCAGGAGGCATCCTGCAGTGCGGGAGCCTCTGATTGTGCTGTCTCTGCCCCTTGGCCTGGGAGAAGGGGCCACAACACTCATTGGAGGTGCCGGAGCACCATGAAAACTCTGGAGGTGTACCGCATCGCGGGAGCATCTGCTTGTGCTGTCTTTTCTGCTGGCATGGGAGGAGAGGCCGCAACACTCATGGGAGTTACCAGATTGCCATAAAAACTCAGAAAGCATCCCACAGCGCATGAGTCTCAGCTTGTGCTGTCTTTGCCCACTACCTTGGGAGATGGGGGCACAATACTCATTGGAGGCGTCAGAGTGCCATAAAAACTTGGGATGCGTCCTGCAACGCGGGAGCCTCTGCTTGTTCTGTCTTGCCTGCTGGCCAGGGAGGAGTGGTTGCAATACTCATTGGAGGCAACAGACTTCCATAAAAACTCAGGAGACATTCCGCAGTGCGGGAAACTCTGCTCATCTGTCTCTGCCCGCTGGCCTGGAGGGAGGGTCAGCAATACTCATTGGAGGCACTAGAGTGCCATAAAAACTCAGGAGGTGTTCTACAGTGTGGGAGGCTCTACTTGTGCTGTCTCTGTCCGCTGGCCTGGGAGGAGGGGCCTCAATACTCATTGGAGGTGCCGGAGCACCATAAAAACTCAGGAGTCGTCCCGCACCACGGGAGCGTCTGCCTGTGCTGTCTCTGCCCGCTGGCCTGGGAGGAGGGGCTGCAACACTCATTGGAGGCTCAGGAGCACCATAAAAACTTGGTAGGTGTCCCACACCACGGGAGCCTCTGCTTGTGCTGTATCTGCCCGCTGGCCTGGGAGGAAGGGCTACAATACTCATTGGAGGCGCAGGAGCACCACAAAAACTTGGTAGGTGTCCCACAGCACAGGAGCCTCTGCTTGTGCTGTATCTGCCCGCTGGCCTGGGAAGAGTGGCCGCAATACTCATTGGAGGCACCGGAGTGCCATAAAAACTCAGGAGGCGTTTTGCAGTGTGGGAGCCTCTGCTCGTTCTGTCTCTGCCCGCTGGCCTGGGAGGAGGGGCCGGAATACTCATTGGAGGCACCGGAGTGCCATGAAAACTCAGGAGGCATTCTTCAGTGTGGGAGCCTCTACTTGTGCTGTCTCTGCCCGCTGGCCTGGGAGGAGGGGCCTCATTACTCATTGGAGGTGTCGGAGCACCATAAAAACTCTGGAGGCATCCTGCAGCACGGGAGCCTCTGTCTGTGCTGTCTCTGCCCACTGGCCTGGGAGGAGGGGCCATAATACTCATTGGTGGCACAGGAGCGCCATAAAAACTCAGGAGGTGTCCCGCAGCACGGACGCCTCTGCTTGTGCTGTCTTTGTCCACTGGCCTGGGAGGAGGGGCCACAACAATCATTGGAGGCGGCACAGTGCCATAAAAACTCTGGCAAAACCGTACCAATATAGGCCCATCTTAGCCCGTCATAGACCGGAGGAGACTGGGCTGCCCACCCCATGTTTTGCTTTCGGGATGTGCTCTCCTCCTGCACAAGGTCATTTCTATGGTCCCTGCATGTACCTGAGCAACACCCCTGCACCTCTTAGTTCGGCTCTCTGGCAGCACCTGAGCGGACGACAGCAAAGAGGAGCTGTAAGTGTTTTCTTATTTTCTGGATGGTCCCAACCTCTTTGTATCGCCACTGTAGTATCACCCTGCCATTGTTTGGAGTCCTTCTCCAAGAAGAGTCGGAAATATTTTGCTCTGTCTGTGGAGGCCAACAAGGGAGCAGGGGTTTTTCATTGAAATATGCTTAATCAACAAACAAAAAAATGGGGAAGGAAAACAGCAAGCACAGCCCCAATTAATCCCCCGCCCTTGCCGCAAATCTCCATTGATCAGATGCTCCAGAGGGGCCATAGGGGTAGTGATCACAGAGATAGAATTAACTGAAATATGGCTGTTGCTGACCCCAGATCTTCACTGCATCCCTACAGACTCGGCCACACTTACAATCAGTAGTGATCTGAAAAGCACTCTTGTGCTGTCTCTGCTCGGGATTGGTGAAATTTGTGTAGTCGCCCTGCCCAAAGCTCATCGAAACAGTGAAAAATATCCGCGAGAACGCAGAGTTCCGCTAACACACAGGAATTGTTTGTTCCGCCTGTTTGTGATGCTTTTTTCCTGTTCGCGAATGCTGTTTGCATGCTCGGTGTGAAATATCTCTAGGACACGCATTTTGAAAGCGCAAACAATCAAAAAAGTCTGCAAAGCAGCGGATCGCTGAATTTTTGGCAATTCCGCGTTCTCCGTGGAACGCGAAATTACCTACATTCCACAAATTCCTCGAGCGGAACGGAATTTACCGCCCAGGCCTAGTCTCTCCAAGCTCCAGATACCGAAATGGAACCATACCCAAACCATCCATGCAGAGGGTGGGACGAGAGCAAGAGTTAAGCAAAGAACAACAAATCCAAACAATCCACAAGGATGGGGGTAAAGCGGAAAGAATCTAATGAGACGACATTTGTAAGTATGGATATACTGAGTAGCCAGGTCCCGGACAACGGTCAAGGTAAACAACTGGACACAGTATTCCCGCCATAGCTGGCCACCCTGATGGAGGATCTACGACGCTAGATCAGATCCATTGTGAGAGACGAGCTTGCCCCTCTGGTAGCCCGACTTGACAAATTGGTTAACCTGTGTGATAACAGAGACAGAAACACCCTTCAAGTGCCCGAACCGGTCAGAGCTAGTGAAAGCCACACCTCCCCCCATATAGACGCTGGCTTTGCAAAGGTTATGGAAATGCCCAAAGCACATCAGGAAGAGGTTTCTACCATCTCGGCCGTGGCCAATGGTAGCACAGACTCTGGATTCCAGCAGGGAGAGCGGGCGTTAATACCAAGGATACCTTGAAAAACAGCATGGCCAGAGTTGGGCCCAGAACAAGGGGGGTGGGTAGGGGATGATCTGCCAAAAATAAACCTCCCTCCTGCCTCATACCCATATGTCATCGTACTGGCAGGAGTACCTAAAGTTGAAGCGGGGCAGAGGGAAACAGAGCTAGAACTAAAAAACTGATACCACCACTGGCTGGCAAAGGTATCACCAGTTTCCCTACTCATATGCAGGTGAAATCCTTATGACCCATAGGGTCAGCTGGGTGGGCAATACACCAAAACATCTCTGTGGGGATTGTGTTGTAATTAACTGTAAAACCCCTAGGAGTGTACAGCATCTCTTGCAATTGAACCATCCTGCCAAGGATGCCAGCACATCAATTAGGCCACTCCCGCTCACCTAATTTTATATCCCAAGAACCATGATCCAAGCCAAGGCAAGCAAAATCCAATACAGGATAAGTGGTATCAAAACCAGCCCTCACTGTGACAACGGTATCAACACCTGAGACCTCTAATATTTAATCTGGCTGTGACAAACATATTTGGGGTCCTGGAAGAGAATGATTGACTTACATCAAAATCCAACCCAGACCCGGCGATTAGCTGTCAAAGTGCTCAGTTGGAGAGGGATATATGGCCAAGTTCACATTATGAAACGGTTGCTCTGTACAGGGCAGGGAGGGTAAAAAAGAAGGTGTAAACAAGAGAGACCCCAAGGCGTAGGGATAAGGCTGCCAAAATTGAAGGCCCCAGGACCACAAGCCAGAGTCTCGATGATAACCTTGTGAAACCGCATTTCAGCTCTACCAATTCCCATACACATATTAATACACCAGGATTACCAGAAAACCTAAGCTCTAAATTCAAAATGGTGCCACAGGAAAAAGCTCATCCTAATCCCACAAGTCCCTATGAGCAGATTAACACTCTAGGAACACCAATAGCTCCTAGTCTTGAAACTAACAGGGTGTTACAGGAAGCTTCTACGAGTCCCTTGAGCAAGTGCTCCAGCGACCAGACTGGGAAAGATGTATCATTGGATCCTGAAACCCAGGGTGGTCCCTAGTTAGACAACATAAAACAAACACATTCAGGATACTATCCTGGAATGTTGCAGGCCTTAAGAGTAAGCTGAGCTGTCCCGACTGGGGGGATTTTGTAGACCTCTTTGACGTATGCATGTTCCAGGAAACATGGGCAACGGAGGAGACATCGCATACCGGGTTTGCAACATTAAAAATAACTGCCTCTTCAAGGGGAAAGGGAAGTCCCTCTGAGGGGTTGTGTATCTGGGTAAACTCTCCTCTAGGCTGCATGGCCACTCAACTGGAGTCCCTTTCTGATGAAATCCTATGTATCATGCTCACAGTTGCACCAAATCTCAAAAAACCCCTAGTTAACGTCTAATCCAGGCCAGTGAGAACTAGCGAAGAATCCCTAACTCTAGACCAATTAGACCGCTGAATCCATAGATTTACAAACAAATGTCTCGGTAGTCATAGGGGTGACTTTAACTGACAATTTGAGCCAACAAAAGATTTTAATGATACACCACCCACTGAGGAGGATGTGTTTTGGGCCATCTCTGAGTCTAACATCTCTCCAAACAGGGCATGCAAATCATTGGCTCTTCAGATTAAGTTGTTCACCCTAAACCACTCCTTAAGAGCCTGCAACAGACGAACCTGATCTGACTCTCCTGGGAAACAAACCTTCAATAGGGTCGGCCACTCTTCTATCCTAGGCTACATCCTGGTATAAACTAGGATGTGGAATAGGGTTGTTCATTTTGCTGTCTTGCCAATGCACAACTACGAACACAATGCTTTAACTCTGGAGCTGCAGTCGTCAGACGCAGGGGAAAATCTTGGTCCTTCCTTAACGACCGATGATAGACTATCACTCACCATTGGTAGGCGGAAAGTAAGATTGGTGTGGATTGAACTATCACCTGAAAGAATGGCCTCCCTATACGAATCCATCATACCAACCATTTTGGAACTAGTAAAACTCTCAACTGCAGATGGTACTGCTGCATCCCTAAGAGAAGTTGCCAAGATGCAGGAGGCACTGACAGCTAAACTGTTGGATATATTCTGGCCAGTGTGCATCCGGGGGGGCAAAGACAAAGCAGTCCTAGTTCAACAGCAGCTGTCGGGAGGCAAAGAGGGCCCTGATAGAGGCCATAAAATCTAAGAGTAGAATCCAACTCAAAATAACAAGGGCTTCCGATAAAAACACCATTTCACTCACACAAAAATACACAGGAAATGGACCAATGGGCATCCCTGAAACAGACTCTAGCGCTTAAGGATATGAAAGCTTTCTGGAACATCGTAATTGCAGGCAGTAGCAATGGAAAGACGGTTCTAGAACCCAATGTAGCGGCTGATAGTTGGAAAGAGTACTTCCAGGCCCTCCACACCCCGTTGCAGGGTCGAGATTATCACCCTGAACCTAGCATCCAGCCCCCACAAAATCCCCACAGAGACCCCTGAGTTGACCCTGACAGAAGTTACCAGTGGCGTAAGAAAAACTAGCCCCCGGTAAAGCCTCAGGATTGGACAAGATACCTGGGTATCTTTTTTGTGCTGAGCCTAATGTCTGGGGTCCATACCTGTGTGTGTTTTCTAATGCTATATTACAAGGGATAGCATTTCCACAACCTGGGCTGGAGCCGAGATCCTTCCATTGGATATAAAAGGGTCCCCACTACTACCCATCAATTATAGACAAATCAGTCTGATTGATGTAGCACAAAATCTTTTGTGCTAGGACCCTATTGGATCGTCTACAGACTTGGCTGGAGGAACACAAAGTCATGAGTCCACTCCAAGCTGGCTTCAGGGAAAAAACATCCACCATTGACTAAATATTTAGGCTCCAACTCTACTATTGGAAAATGGTGCATATGGAAGGTGATAGCCTATATTTGGTCTTTGTGGATCTCAAAAGTTGCCAAGAGATGCCCTCTGGGTGGTATTTAGTGACCTTGGAATCCCCCATTATCTCCTGAAAATGCTAAGTAGATTGCATGAAGGCAATTATGCCCAAATTAGGCTTGGGAAGTATGGGGAACTCACAACACCCATTCCAATTAATAGAGGAGTTAGGCAGGTTTGCGTGCTTGCCCCTACTCTGTTTTGTATCTTCATCAATGAACTGGTTGGTCACTGAGCAGACTAAAGGATTTAGACACTCCTACACTAGCGCGCAACTTAATCCCGGCAACAATGTTTGCAGATGACACTCTCCTGCTCTCCAAGTCACAGATGGGCATTCAGAGAATCCTTGATGGTTTTGGCGAGTTTTGTAGAAACAGGGGGTTGGAGATCAATATACAGAAGGCAAAAGATATGGTCTTCAACGCCACTTGCACAACCCATCCTAACCCGCACATGAAGGGTATCCAACTTGAGCAGGTATCTGTCTTTAACATAAAAAATGGACTGGGGCCCACAAATGGATAAGTCAAGTCTTAAGCTAGCCCAGACAGCAGGCGGGCGGGCCAAGCTATATAGAAACTCTTTTCATAATCCCGTAGGACCGGTTATAGAGATCTAAAAAACCCAACTACACAGTGCTGCTATGTATGATGCCGAACTCTGAGGGCATCGTCTTCCTTAGACCATCATCAAGACTGAGAACAATTTCTTTAGACAGTTGTTTGTCCTACCAGTGAGCTCCCCACCTGTTCCACTTCTTCTGTACTTAAGGGGGGAGACCAATTGTAGAGGAAATTCGCTGTAGACCCCTAATATTCTGGCGGCGACTATGGGTGACCTTTGAACTGGCCGAATATAGGACAGAGCTACAAGAAATATTGAGATTTCCCGCCATAGGCAAACTGGCATGGTTTGCACACGTCAAGGAAGGTCTTCATACCATAGGTAGAGACAACCTTTGGAGTAACCTGGAGGTAGCCTGTACCTTAATCTCGAGCAAACAAGTAGTTAGTATCTACGGGGGGTGAATTCGGGCAACTCCATGAAAACTCTGCCACTGGCTCTCTCACAGTTAATTCCCTGAAAATAAAGAATACCTATAATTTGGAGCCATGCTTAGATGAAATACAATTGGCCTTAGCTAAAAAACTCTACGTAAAGTTCAGGCACAGCTCTCTCCCTCTGCGTGCATTTTCTAATAAATGGACTGTCAGTTCTGCCTTTGGGTGCCCAGCATGCAGTAGGGAAGAGGAGACCAAACTCCACGTATTATTCTTTTGTCCTGATACAAAACAATTAAACAAAAATGGTTGGTACAACTGTGTAGGAACCTAGGTACAAGGCGCTGTGAAGAGTCAAGTCAAGTCAAGTCAAAGAATTTATATAGCGCACTACATACCCAGAGGGTCTCAAGGCGCTTAGGGAGGGGAGGAGGATTACTTGTCGAATATCCACGTTTTAAGTTGCTTTCTGAATGCTAGGTGGTTCTGGGTAAGGCGAAGGTAAGTGGGGAGTGAGTTCCATGTTTTAGCAGCCAGGTGTGAGAAGGATCTGCCTCCCATGGTGGTCTTGTTGATGCGAGGTACAGTGGCGAAGGCTTGGCTGGAAGAACGTAGTTGGCGGGAGGGAGTGTAGAAGGACAGTCGTGAGTTGAGGCATTCTGGCCCGATGTCGTAGAGTGATTTGTGTGCGTGGGTTAGCAGTCGGAAAGTGATCCTCTTATTGACGGGTAGCCAGTGGAGGTCTTTCAGGTGGCCAGAGATGTGTTCGTTGCGCGGGATGTCTAATATGATCCTGGCTGAGGCGTTTTGGATTCGTTGGAGTTTCTTCTGGAGTTTTGCGGTAGTACCTGCGTAGAGGGTGTTTCCGTAGTCCAGTCGGCTCGTGACAAGAGCATGGGTGACTGTTTTTCTGGTTTTGGTGGGGATCCAGCGAAATGTTTTTTTGAGCATGCGGAGAATGTTGAAGCAGGATGAGGATACGGCGTTGACTTGTCTGTTCATTGAGAGTGAAGAATCCAGGATAACGCCTAGGTTCCGTGCGTGGTCTGTCGGGATGGGTGCTTTTCCAAGGGCTTCCGGCCACCAAGAGTCGTCCCATGCAGAGGGGGATGTACCTAAGATGAGGACTTCTGTTTTATCTGAGTTCAGTTTCAGACGGCTGTGTTTCATCCATTCGGCAACTTCTTTCATTCCTTCGTGTAGGTTAGTTTTGGCGGTGCTGGGGTCATTGGTGAGAGAAAGGATCAGTTGAGTGTCATCCGCGTAGGAGATGATGTTGAGGTTGTGTTGGCGGGCGATGGCCGCGAGGGGGCTCATGTATACGTTGAAGAGGGTGGGACTGAGTGAGGATCCTTGTGGTACGCCACAGATGACTTCAGTGGCCTCGGACTTGAATGGTGGAAGGCGGACTCTCTGGGTTCTTCCGGTGAGGAACGAGGTGATCCATTCAAGTGCTTTTCCTTGTATTCCGATGTTTCTGAGGCGTTGTAAAAGGGTGCTGTGGCAGACTGTGTCGAAGGCTGCAGAGAGGTCGAGGAGGATGAGGGCGACTGTGTCTCCATTGTCCAGTAGAGTTCGAATGTCGTCTGTTGCTGCGATGAGGGCGGTCTCAGTGCTGTGTTTTGCTCGGAAGCCAGATTGTGAGGAGTCGAGGGATTTGTTGGCTTCGAGGAAAGTGGCGATCTGGTTGTTGACAGCTTTCTCGATGACTTTGGCCGGGAATGGAAGGAGCGAGATGGGGCGGTAATTTTTGAGTTCGGTGGGGTCCGCTGTGGGTTTTTTCAGAAGGGCGGTGAGTTCAGCGTGTTTCCAGCTTTCCGGGAAGGTGGCGGAGTTGAAGGAGCAGTTGATGACATCTCGGAGGTGCGGTGCTATGACTGAGTCTGCTTTGTTGAAGATGTGGTGAGGACATGGGTCTGTGGGAGATCCTGAGTGAATGGAGTTCATCAGGCGAATGGTGTCTTCAGTGGAGATTGTGTTCCAGTCGTTGAGGGTGTTCAGGGGGGGAGAATGTTCAGCATATGGTTGGGTGGGTTGGTCTCCGGGTTGGTTGTCGAAGCTGTTGTGGATGTCTGCAATTTTGTTGTGGAAGAATGAGGCTAGGGAGTCGCAGAGGGCTTGAGAGGGGGTGATGTCGTTGGAGTTGGCCGAGGGATTGGTAAATTCCTTGACGATGTTGAAAAGTTCCTTGCTGTTGTGGGCGTTGTTGTCAAGTCGCTCCTTGAAAGCTGTTTTCTTGGCCTTTCGAATTAGTTGGTGGTGTGTGCGGGTGGCGTTTTTGAATGCGTCCTTGGTGCTAGTGGTTGGGTCTTTTTTCCAGGCCTTTTCAAGGGAGCGGCAGAGTTTCTTGGACTTCTTAAGATCATCGTTGAACCATGAGGCCTTCTTGCTGCCATGTTTGCTTTGACGTTTTTTCAGTGGTGCTAAGGTGTCGGCGGTGTTGGATAACCATAGGGTGAAGTTGGCGGCGGCTTGGTCTGGGTTAGAAGAGTGGGCTGGGGTGTTTAGAAGGAGCGATGAGGAGATCTGGTCGATGGTGATTTTGTTCCAGTTTCTTTGCAGAGTTGGTTGGAGGTGGTTGATGGGTTTTGGCTTGTTGTAGGTGAAGTGAACGCAGCTGTGGTCAGTCCAGAGGAGATCCGTAGTGTGGCTGAAGGAGACATGATTGCTGGAGGTGAAGATGGGGTCGAGTGTGTGACCTGCGATGTGGGTGGGGGAAGTGACCAGTTGTTTCAGTCCGAGGTTGGCGAGGTTGTCCAAGAGGGTGGTGGTGTTGCGGTCGTTGTTCTTTTCAAGGTGAAAGTTGAGGTCTCCCAGAAGGATGTAGTCTTTGGAGGGGAGCGCGTGAGGAGTGATGAAGTCCGTGATGTCTTCACTGAATTTTGCGCAGGGTCCTGGTGGTCTGTAGAGGAGGGTGCCTCTGAGTGTGGTCTTGGGGTCGATGTGGATCTGGAAGTGAAGGTGTTCGGAGTTGGCGAGGTTGGCGTCAGAGCTGGTTGAGATGCGGATTGATTTTTTATGGACGATAGCGATTCCTCCTCCTGTGTGGCCGGTACGGTCCTTGCGTGTGATCTTATAGTCTTCAGGGATGGCGATGGTGATGTCTGGGGCGGAGGAGGCGTACATCCATGTTTCTGTTAGGAAGGCGACGTCTGGAGAGATGGTGTCTAGTAGGTTCCATAGGTCAATGGCGTGCCTGTGGACCGAACGGGTGTTGAGCAGGATGCATTGTAGGTGGTTGGGGTCGGGAATCTGAGGTGTGATCGTAGCGGAGTTGTCGACGGTGCCGATGAATTTGCAGGAGTAGCAGGAGAAAGGTCCATGGGTGTGTCCAGGAGCGGCTTGGACGCAGTCGGGGGCTCGACCGGGGTTGAGGGCTAGGAGGGAGGAGGCATCGTAGGTAATGCGGGCGGGCTGGGCAGCGCGAGGGGCAGGGGCTCTGGCGCTGGGCGCGGTCCAGGCGCGGACGGGCGTAGACGGGCTTACCTTTGGCGCACCTTCGGCGCGGGTTGGGCGCGGTCGCTGCGCGTGAACGCTGCGCGTTAGGGCATTGGCCATAAATGGATGGTGGAGGGGGCGGAGCGTGGGAGGGGTAGCAGCTGGGAGGAGGCGGTGGCGGGAGGAGGGGCGGGCCAGGGGATAAACAAATGCACAAAATGGAGGGTCAAAGGCGAGCACAGCTAGGGCCAGCAAATGCACAGCGTTAAGAAAGCCTTACACGCGCGAGACAGCTGAGAAGTCAGAGTTACTGCCTCAGCGACGTCGCGCTGCTAATGAAATAAATAAGGCGACAGTGCGGCACAATAAAATAATTAAATCAGCAGAGCAGCGCTATTCAGGAGGTACAAATTAAATCGGCAGTACAGCGCTATGGAGCGATAGTGCAGCGCTAGCAAATAAATGAATGCAGGGCAATGCAGCGTTGGGAGCTGAAAATTGGTAAAGCAGAACGATACCAGCGTGAGGGTCAGCTGGAGCGTGGAGGAGCAACCGGACTGAATGAGGGTCCAGGCGGTCACAGGGAGCTCGAGAGCGAGGAAGGGTATAACTCGTGGGTGGGAGGGGCAGCAGCTGGGAGGAGGCGGTGGCAGGAGGAGGGGCGGACGAGGGGATAAACAAATGCACAAAATGGAGGGTCAAAGGCGAGCACAGCCAGGGCCAGCAAATGCACAGCGTTAAGAAAGCCTTACACGCGCGAGACAGCTGAGAAGTCAGAGTTACTGCCTCAGCGACGTTGCGCTGCTAATGAAATAAATAAGGCGACAGTGCGGCACAATAAAATAATTAAATCAGCAGAGCAGCGCTATTCAGGAGGTACAAATTAAATCGGCAGTACAGCGCTATGGAGCGATAGTGCAGCGCTAGCAAATAAATGAATGCAGGGCAATGCAGCGTTGGGAGCTGAAAATTGGTAAAGCAGAACGATACCAGCGTGAGGGTCAGCTGGAGCGTGGAGGAGCAACCGGACTGAATGAGGGTCCAGGCGGTCACAGGGAGCTCGAGAGCGAGGAAGGGTATAACTCGTGGGTGGGAGGGGCAGCAGCTGGGAGGAGGCGGTGGCGGGAGGAGGGGCGGACCAGGGGATAAACAAATGCACAAAATGGAGGGTCAAAGGCGAGCACAGCCAGGGCCAGCAAATGCACAGCGTTAAGAAAGCCTTACACGCGCGAGACAGCTGAGAAGTCAGAGTTACTGCCTCAGCGACGTCGCGCTGCTAATGAAATAAATAAGGCGACAGTGCGGCACAATAAAATAATTAAATCAGCAGAGCAGCGCTATTCAGGAGGTACAAATTAAATCGGCAGTACATCGCTATGGAGCGATAGTGCAGCGCTAGCAAATAAATGAATGCAGGGCAATGCAGCGTTGGGAGCTGAAAATTGGTAAAGCAGAACGATACCAGCGTGAGGGTCAGCTGGAGCGTGGAGGAGCAACCGGACTGAATGAGGGTCCAGGCGGTCACAGGGAGCTCGAGAGCGAGGAAGGGTATAACTCGTGGGTGGGAGGGGCAGCAGCTGGGAGGAGGCGGTGGCGGGAGGAGGGGCGGACCAGGGGATAAACAAATGCACAAAATGGAGGGTCAAAGGCGAGCACAGCCAGGGCCAGCAAATGCACAGCGTTAAGAAAGCCTTACACGCGCGAGACAGCTGAGAAGTCAGAGTTACTGCCTCAGCGACGTCGCGCTGCTAATGAAATAAATAAGGCGACAGTGCGGCACAATAAAATAATTAAATCAGCAGAGCAGCGCTATTCAGGAGGTACAAATTAAATCGGCAGTACAGCGCTATGGAGCAATAGTGCAGCGCTAGCAAATAAATGAATGCAGGGCAATGCAGCGTTGGGAGCTGAAAATTGGTAAAGCAGAACGATACCAGCGTGAGGGTCAGCTGGAGCGTGGAGGAGCAACCGGACTGAATGAGGGTCCAGGCGTTTAGGCTCTTGAAGCATAATACCCAAATGACAATTGTTTATGCTGTATCTGGTTTTCTAAATTCCATGTGTTGGGCGTGTAAGGTATTTTTAGGAACCAGCAACGGACATATTGTTGATTGACCTTTTATCTGATTTTGCATCATTTTTATCCAGTTTTATTGGGTTTTAGTCTTAAAATCTGTTTTTATACCTCATGTGTTGTTTTGCAATGTTCTTTTATGGTCCATGGCTCGAAAAAAAGAAAGATTGGATTGGATTAGATTGGATATGTGTATCAAAAGGTTACCCTAGGGCCCTAGCCCTACTTTTTATGGTTCTCATATCATCCCCATCTCCTTCCTGTGATGTTCCTGGCCCCTTGACACAGACCTCTCTCTGAAACTAACAACTCCTTTTGAAGTATACTGAAGAACATAGCCCTACTTTCCTCCAGTAAGTCCCACTCAGCTCACAGGAATGCATCAATTCCCAAATCTGTTGGTGAGATTGCTTTATCTCCTCATCCTCCTCAGGGGCATAGCTTAGTCGGTGAGATTTTAGGGGTGTGAATCTCAAAAGTCTCACTAATAAAGCAATGGACTACAGGGTCGAGTGTTAAGGTGACCAAGGTTTGTGATGGACTGTGCCAATGAACCATCTAGGCATTAGTTTTGCTGAGGGTATGTGTTGGCAACAGCACATTAGTAAGGCCATAACCAGGCTAAAGCAGATCTCTGGCACAATACTTAAGGAGTTTTCAACATCTTATTCCAAACCCATTACTCTTGCACTTAAAATGAATAATGTCAAGGGCCTGGGCTCAAACCTGTTTTGGGTTGAGCTGTGGGGATGTTCCAAACATGAGGATATCACGAACGTTTAGAGCAAATGTCTCAGGAATTTGACTTCCTTCCCACCTAGTACCCCATTATACCCATAGTTTAGTGACTAGGTGTTACAAGGGTCACATATAAAACTCTTCTATGGCCATGATTGCACTGGAGGCACATGTGGACCACTCCAGAGCTTGCACATTATACTGGTAGCTTGAGGGATGTCATGAAGGCTGACCAATTTAACTCAATCCCATGATTTTCAAACATGAAGTCAGCCTTGCATTCATTAGGCTTTCATGATTTGCGTAACCAACCTAATACATCTGTTTTTCCATCCAAATATGAGTTTAAAATAATATACTGGTCTGTTGTGGATGACCAGGTTATTTGGAAGTCAGCCACTTCTAAGCTAACAAGCGACTACATGGACATCAAGATACGGTGGGGACGAGAACTATTCTGAGATGTAGTAACGGTCCCATTGCAAAGGAAACTTTATTTCCAGTTTCGTATAGGTACCCTAACCCTTAGGTCATTCACAGCAGTTGGAAAGGTGAAGGAGGTAGCACTTGCCCTTTGTGTGACCATCAGAAGGAAAGTGTTTCAAATGTACTGTTTGCTTCCCCAGGCTATTAACTCACCTGGCATAAATGGCTGGCAACGATATCTAGGTCACTAGGTATACGGAATCACCAGGAGGCCCTCCATATTCTCAGATCAGATTAGAGATTACAGATACAGCCTATAGACGTAGCTCATCACAGGTGACTACCCAAGATATTACTGGAAAGGGGAAAATCTTACATTCTGCTAGATTAGAGGCTAATCCAAACCCTTCTACTTCCCTTTTACCTGGCAGACAAAACAACAGTTTATGAACCTTCCCCCTGCAGTATGCACTTATGTCTTCATTCTAATTAATGTTCCTTTACTCCGACCTGATCAAAACAAGTCTACATCACTGCTCCTGGCCAAGGCTCGGCACTGGATGTCACAAAATTCTAACAGTAGCCATCTTATTCAGAATCACTTGATTATGGCCAGAAGAACTCCATGGATTGTGTCCGATGTAAAATCAATCAAAAATTACTGTGTCGTCCTGAGTTTTGACAACCAATGGCTAGTGAGAGACTTACTGGGGTGCTTACTGATTGCCCCTTTACTTCAAACCCAGATTGATACCGTCCCCTTGGGCTTCTTCAATAGTCCTCCTGTAGCTCGTAGTTCTTTGACACATTTTCAGAGCCACTCCTCAATGAGATACAGTCACACGGCAGCTCAGTTGCCCATTAACACATTCTCCCTCTCAAATAGGTGTTCCCCATTGGAAGATATGGAGGCTTGAGATTGTCTCATTACCACCCCCCCCCCCCCGAATTGTCTGTCGGATTGATTTGCATCATGAAAATTAAACTGACCCTAATTTGGTACCTTTGTTGAAGGTACAGACCCCTGCTTCAGATTCACAAGATATTGACACAACTCTTTTTTTTTTCTTTCTTTTTTTGGTCCTCATTTCACCATAGGCATCTGCAAAATTAACAATAGGGACCCGTTCCAACTGGGCGCCCAGGGCCAATCTACTTATGTTTGCCTTGGGCCTACCAGGCCAGCTTCTTTGTAAGAGGCTTGGTGTAATCATAGAACTTTGGAGGTCTTAGACCAGCCTTATTTCCTTGCCCCATGAGATCAGTTGTGACCAGATGTTGTTATACCCATTATCTACCAAGCCCAAGTCCAAACGCGCTATACCCAAGCTAGTGCACAGCCAATTCTCATAAAGTGGCGGTCTAGATTCTTTCTGCAATTTACAAATCTCTCTGCGGGCGATCAAAAACAGACCCACTTGTACCGCAGAAAGCAGGCTTATGAGATCATTATCCAGGCAAAACAAGACTCGGGCTGGATTGAAATGCAGCTTGATTTTAAAAATGCCTTCCAGGGCGCTCTCCACATTAAACCAAAAATCTCTCAAAGCAACACAATCAAAAAAGATATGAATATCATCTGCCTCAACCAAGTCCCATCTAGGATACTTGGGAGGGGGACAGGAAACACATGTTGCTATTTTTTGGGGCGTGTAGTACAGCCTATTAAGAACATAAAAGTGATTCTTTTTAAGAGAAGCTGGTTTAACAAACTTATATAGAATTTAAAGAGATAGAGCATATAGGCTAACAGATACATCTCCCAATACGGTTGAATTCCATACAAGATAAGAGGGGGGAAGCTGTGCATCCTCAGCATCTAGAACGCTCCTACACCAGAATCCTACCTCCTTTTTTCTTGGGTTTGCACTCTGGAGTCTATTTTCGATCTCCCAGTTACCACCTATATGCTCCTTCTCTGCTGAAAACCAGGAGCTCAGTTGCAAATATTTAAATCTGGAAAAGGAGTCCCCAATTTTTGATCTCAAGACTTCCCAGGGAAGGACCCCATCAGGTGATACGAGGTCAGACCAGATCATAATTCCTGCCTTCTTGATGGAGAAGGCTAAACCATCTCTCAAACATTCGGGCAGCCCCGGCGAATCCCAGATTGGGGTAAAGTCTGAATAATATCTTATTCCCCATCTCGCCTTGACTTTGTACCACACATTAAGTGCTGATTTTAAAACCTTTA
The DNA here is from genome assembly GCF_964263255.1 of Lissotriton vulgaris. Classification (NCBI taxonomy): domain Eukaryota; kingdom Metazoa; phylum Chordata; class Amphibia; order Caudata; family Salamandridae; genus Lissotriton; species Lissotriton vulgaris. Next base: position 551,354,420 of record NC_141697.1, read on the forward strand.
GGGGAACCTTCTTAAAAAACCTTGGCGCCCCGAACTTGTACAAAAATCCAATATCCCCTCCCTCAAGGTTAGCCATTACCCTCAAGATCCTCCCCCAGTTGGAATCACCAGGGCTTGAGAGAAGACAGTGTACATTTTTAAACTGGATGGAGAAAGAGAACCAGAGCACGTCCGGCAGAGCTAGACCGCCCTTTAAAAGTCTTCGTTTTAACTTTTTCCAAGACAACCTGGAGTTTTTATTAGACCATATAAAGCTGCCTATTTTACTTTGGATTTTACCCAAAAACGTATCTGGAAAATCGAGAGGAATGGTGCTAAATAAATACGTCAATTTGGGAAGGGTAATCATCTTAACTAGATTTACGCGACCATAAATTGTAAGAGGTAAGTTCTGTCATCTAGAGTAAAGATGGTCAACCTCCTTAGCCACTTTTCTCAAGTTAATCAGGGGGATATTACTTAAATCCTGTACAATGGTTATCCCCAGGTACTTGAGCTCTTTACTATAAGTACCAGGCCAGTTGTCAACACCCCAACACATTACCTCAGTCTTGGTAGGGTTAACTGAGTACCCAGAGTACAAACCAAATTCAATCAGGGTAGCTGCTACCCTAGGGAGCACCTCAGCTGGATTGTTGGTGTAACCGAGCAGGTCATCTGCATATAGGGCTAATTTAAAGCTATATTATGCGGCTTGTAAGGGGTGGATTTTTTCGTCTAATCTCAATGCTTGCGCAAGAGGTTCGATATATATCAAACAGAAGGGGCGAGATGGGACACCCCTGGCATGTTCCCCTTTTTATACTGAAGCTCGATGTCAGAAAAACGTTCAGGAGGATACCTGCAGAGGTGCCCTCGTAGCACCTGGTCAGAGTTTGTACGAATGTTCAACTAAATCCCATTGTTCTTAAAACATCTCAAAGAAAGGCCCAGTTGACACGATCGAACGCCTTGGCTGCATCATACGCAGCCACTGCCAAGGGTTCCGACCATGCCAATGCCAGGTCAATACTACCTATTAGCTATAGAGTTTGCTCCTGAATGAACCTTCCCGTAATGAAGCCCTTTTGATCAGCATTGATCAACTGTGGGACCAAATTTCCCTGCCAATATGCTGGTAAAGATCTTATATGCCGCGTTGAGCAGGGAGATTGGCCTACAGGAGTCTGCTTTGAGGGGGTCTTTTCCCGGCCTTAAGACAAGCACTATTGTGGCCTCCTCCCATGACGGGGGGGGACCTTCCCTTCTGAGCTATAGATATAATTAAAAAGCTCACATAACCTAGGAGCTATAACCTCCTGGAGGACCTTCTAGACTTCACCCGGAAGGACATTGGTCCCTGCAGCTTTGTTTCTTTATATGAACTTTGATTTCCTCTTCCGTGATAGGACCGTCTAGCATACCTCGGCCCTTGCCTGTTAAAGATTGTAAGGCCTTATTTTTCAGCCATTCCTGGATGCAATTAATGCTGGAGTGGCCTCCTCGTTGTAGAGTTTAGAAAACATGGTAAGGAGACACCTCTGCATATCCTCTTGATTACAAGAGGTAGCCCCTGTCTCATCTATGATCAGATTGTTAATGTTATTTTTTACTCAATCTGCCTCTATCTTCCGTGCTAAAATGGCTCCAGCTTTCTCTCCATATTCATAGTTTTCCATGTTATGAACTAACCATTGTGCCTTGACTTTTTGATCTAACATTCCCCTATAGTCTTGTTGTAGGTGTTCCAGGTCGCTAAGAATTTGTGGCAAGTTATCCGGTTGGCAACTCAATCTTGCTCTTTCTAGCTTAGATATCTTATCTTCCAGTTTTTGGAATTCTAGCGCCTCCTCCCTATTCTTAGCGCATATCAGGCTGTGTAGTAAGCCGCAAGTGTGGGCCTTGAATGCGTCCCAGATGTAATCAAAGACATTGAACCCATATTTTCGGAAAAGTAATTAATAGTAGATGTTTTCATTGCGGTAACTATTTCCTGGTTTGATAGCATTGCCCTTTTTAAGGTCCACCTGGGTGTAGGGTTAGGCTTAGACCTTCTCACAGAACCTAATGAGGGATATCCAAAGGGTCCATCGTGACCCATATAGGAGAAACCCTGGGAAAGAGCGTCAGATGAAGGCTCTGTCGTGACACAACTAGGGTTACTGCTGACAGCACTGCAGACGTGCTTCTCCATACAGTTCTCCTGTACTCTACTCAAAACAATCCCGGCAGCTTCACTTAAAGGCTTTAGAGGCTTTAGAGGGGCTCCGTCGCCTATCCTCCCCCACCAAGCCCCCAAGGCCCTTTGGGACCCCCTCACCTCGACTTCCACACCGGGAGGCACCTGTCATGCTGAAAATTCCTTTAACAGAATGCCAGGTCTCCGCGGCGTTCTCTCGGCTGAATACCGGCCCTGCCACACCCTCAGATGCAAATGAGACCAATCCCCCGAGGCCGAAACGCCAAAACAGCCACCTGGGGGTTTTTCGCCATTCCCTAGCAGCACCCAGAGGACGGAACCACTGGGGCTCCAATACCGCTCCGCCCCCGGCACCACAGACCATCGAGTTCGTGCCTGGATTGAACTCGCACGGACTCGCACAAACGCTCTGGAGGTCACTGGAGAGGCACAAAGAGTGAAGGTGAACACTGGTGAGTTAAGATAAATTTAGAAGAGCATTTTCCTCAGGAGAGCATTAACGGGAAAAGAAAAAGACGAAAAGCAGCAGCTGCCGACCACTAGTGATGGTTCAAACGCCACACACCAGGGAGCTCTGCCGCGACTGTTAGCTTCCGGCCGCCATGTTCCCCCCGTCAGCCGGTATTGACACATCTCTACTAATTCCAACTATATCTCCTTTGCCTGAGTTGATGATGACACCTCCACAGGGGCCTTTTAGGGATACAATGTTTCTTTCATGGAACATAGTGGGATTTGAAAATAAAAAAAATAACCAGCACTGGTATAATGAGTTTCTGATCTTCGATATTATCTGTTTTCAGGAAACTTGGGCAGGGCAGTCTATATATGTTAACTGCTACATATCCTTTGCACTCCATTCAGCCTCAGGCAGAGCTGAAGGGGGCTTACTTACCCTAATAGCAAATACGATCTCTTTAGGTAAGGTGACTTTTATAAATAACTCCCCCTATTTCCATATTATTTCAGCTGAAGGGCTTGGGAAAACTGATTTCTTATGGACCGGATTGTATCCTGCGGATATATTTCAATCAGATCGGGAGAACTGGTTGAAATATATCATGCTTCTTGCTAATGGTTTGGAAAAAGGCGCACCCATCCCGAAATCCTGGCGCGTGGCAGAAATCATCCCAATATATAAAAAGGGGATCGCGCCAGTCCATCTAATCATAGGCCCATAAGCCTCATAGACTCCCTTCAAAAAATTGTGGCGAGAATAGTGCTAAGTAGGGTAATTAGTTTGATAGATGAGCAGAAATACTTTCCACCTATCAAGCAGGATTTCATTCCCATGTTAGCACTATCGAGCAAGTTTTTAGATTCATGATGATATACTGGAACACAGTGGTCTCAGCCGGGGGGACACTTTATGCAGCATTCGTAGATCTTAATTCTGCATTTGATTTAGTCTCCCGCCATAAGATGTGGGAGGTTCTTAGGGAAGCAGGGATGCCTGCTGAGATCTTATCTTTTATTGGAAATCTACATGAGTCTACATCTGCCCAAGTACGATGGGGTCAGCAGGGTGAGCTAACAGACCGCTTTCCTGTGAACAAGGGAGTAAGGCAGGAGTGTGTTCTGGCCCCTACCCTCTTTTCACTGTTCATAAATAATGTTATCTCATACTACTCCGAATATTCTATGGACGCACCTACTCTTGCTGGATCCAGGGTTCCTCTATTAATGTTTGCAGACAACACCTTAATTCTGTCGAAGACGCAATCAGGTCTGCAACGTGCCCTTAATCGATTCACTTTGTTCTGCAATCACCATGATTTATAAGTTAATGTCGATAAGACGAAGTTCATGGTCTTGCATAAACACATAGTCGTGAAAGCTAGAGTGGAAATGAACAATGTGCCCCTGGAACAAACCTGGGTGTTACTTTGGGCAACCGCTTGAACTGGAAGCCACAGTTAGATCTATTAGTCTTCAGGCATAATCAACTTGCAGGGGCCCTCCTAAAAGAATTCCGGTTGTCCCAATCCAAACCATTTGGACCGGCTCTATCTATTTACCAAGGGAAGGTTAGAGCCTCGGCGAAATCGTGTGGGGGAGCAAGATGGCGACTGTGTAGGAGGTCGTGAGCAGCACTAGTGGAACTGGGTCGGGCTTTCGCAACTAAAGGACCCACATCGGATTTTTATGGATTAAATACTAAAGCGTGCCGAAAACTGGAGTAAAAAAGGAAAAACGCCCGGGGGAAAAAAAAAATAAGAAAGGGATACTCCGGATTCTAAATCCCATATGCAGTGGAGGCGGGGGGCGCATCACAGGCTCTGGGTAGTCTGCTTGAAGATCGCTGAGTGTACCGTCAGAGATCAGCTATCTCGCCTGTTGACTCACCTGATCGAAGTCGGGATGGCTCCAAAGCCGGCAGTGAACGCCGGATCAAAGGCTGCCGCGGCGGGGCAGCAGCGCGGAGACTACAGGGGGAGAACAAAATAATGCGGAGCTTGGCGGAGACGCCCGCGGAACCCCGTCAGACACCAGTTATAGACCCGGTGAGGAAAGGCAAGGGGCACTACCGGGAAAAGTCGGGGGAATGACCAGTCAGTGGTGGACATGCTATGCGGGGGTAAATACCAGCAGTCTGGGACAGTGAGAGCCACTGTGGTTGCGGAGGCAGTGTTAAGCTCTGCAGGAGTTCTAGAAGGAAATCAAGTCTTAAAATTCAACCCCGCGCTGGATCAAGAACCACCGCAAGTTTAAAAAAAATGGTCTCTGTGATTTTGGATGCTGTATCTGCTGTATCTGCAGCTGGCCCCCTCTTATCAGGCGCTAATCCTACTGATAGAAGAAATCCCCCAGAGGAAGTCAGTGTAGTGGAGCCTGGGGCCAAAATACTATCGAAGGGGTATGGACACCCCCCCAGCAAACTCAAAAGGGGGAAAGCAATACGGAAACTACTGGTAGGGAAGAAATTCCTGATATAGCTGCAACCGCAGAGGGGAAGGTGCCTCAGATGTTAGCCAACGCAGTGGCTTCTGATTTGTTGGTTGACTTGGATTTTCCACCCGGGGATATGGAAGGCCTAGAACTGGATAGAGATAAAGAAAATTAACCCAGGGATTGTTTCCTCTCGGTCTCGGAGGGGGCAGAATGGTCGGACGATCTGAGCTCATTTCCAGGGAACAGCGACTCAGACTCAGACCACGAAGGGAGCAACACGGACCCTCCCAATACCACCAAGAAATCTGACACCCCTAAAAATCAACATACCCGCAACAGCAAGAATTTAAGATGGGACTATTCCTTGACCACGCCGCTAGCTGGTAAAACTCCATCAGATTCTACTACCCCCACGACTACGTAGACTATGTAACAACGGAAAGGAGAGTATTGTCCACTTGCTCTGTAGTTGTCCGGGACTACGAAATGAAAGGACAAAACTACTCAAAGTCCCTTTTATTGTACGCGGAATACGATCATGTAGGCAAGCCCTGAAATGTTGTCTACAATCAAATGATATAGCCATGAATGCTACCTTTGTAAAATTTTTATTAATGGTAAAAACAAAATTAGTAGACTAAGTCCTAAATGAACTATACTATGAATTTTATGATGAAAGTTTTATTGTTTTTTTTTATACTAAAAGTATTTTTGTAACTGTATATTGTAAGATTTTAAATAATCAAATAATAAAGTAATTTACAGTTACCCCCACAACTACATTAGATGTCATACATTAGGCCATCCTCTCCCATAGGGAGGAGACACGTCAGGACAGCCGAAAGGAACAGGCTGCAATGAGGAAGATGCAGGGGTGGTGAGGAAACTATCCAAGGCCTGTACTAATATTGGAGAAAGGGTGACCAACTTGGAGGAAAGGATAGTTTCAACTGAGGCGGAGGCGTCTAATGCTTCTATCCAAGCAGAGGCCCAAAGTGCCTAAATCAAAGACATCCAGTGGAAGCTGGAAGACTTTGAAAACAGGCAGAGAAGGAACAATCTTAGAGTACTGGGGATCCCGGAAGGGGCAGAGGGATCAGACATCAGAATGTTTATCACGGAGCTGTTTAGATCTGCCTTCCCTGAGATATCTGATTGGAATTGGGCTGTCAAGATACAAAGGGCACATCGTACCCCTTTCAAGATCTGAGACACTGCAAGAGGAGATGGAAAACCTCGGGCGATTCTAGTTTTTTTATGCAATTTTCTACTGAGACAGGTAATTGCAGAAAAGCCTAGACCTGAGCCCAAGAGGTCAAGTGGGGGGTCACATTTTTTGTCCGCCCGACTTTTGCCATGCAACCGTGGAGAGATGTTGGAGATAAAGGCAGTTAATCAAGCAATTCCAGGAGAAAAACCCTGCACAATTAAAAGTGATACATGATGGACAGACCCAATATTTTTTATCAGAGATAAAAGCCAAAGAATTTTTGGGGACTATTGGCACTTAAGAGAATCCTATGTATTAAATAAAAATGTTTTTATCTTTTCTGACAAAAGCAGCTATAGTCTTTGATTAGTTTCTAGATAGTTTGGGTGGTAGGTGTCGGGGGGACAGACGAATGCTGGATCAGGTTTGACCTCTATTTATGTTTCTTTAAATCAATAAGACATGTGGGATCAGGAGGAAATAATGGTTGTGTATTGTGTTATGACCCAGTTTACCACTGCTGCACCCATCACATGCACAGACCTAGGTCTGAGCGTTTCCTGAGGGTGTTGGGAGCTAGAGGGAGGGGGAGGGGGGAGGGGTGGGAGAGGGACGTGGGCAGGCACAGGGGGGAAGAAAAAGAAAAATTTTGAAGAAAATGAGAATACCTGGTACTATCTATTGTTTATTCTATGTAGTGTGGAATCTTCTCAATGTGCATACTTTTTGTTATCAAGTCGAAAGGGAATCGGAAATGCTGCAGAGAAATATGGCAAAACTTAATATATGTTCTCTTAACGCCAGGGGTTTAAATAATTGGAAAAATAGGCAAAGTTTGGCCGAGTTTGTAAGATCAATGCGTATAGATTAGGGGTGGGCGGCCAGCTACGCTCCGTGCACGGAGTGTGCGTAGTGCCGCCTACTCCGCATTTTGCGGAGCGGGCGTAGCCAGGCGGCACTATGCACGCTCCGCAGACGGAGCGTAGCTGGCCGCCACCCGCCTCCCTCCCGCCCTCCCTAAATACTTTCAATTAAAGGAATCAAATAATTTAAAACGCACTTACCTTGCCCGCCGCTGCCCGCCGCGTCCCCGGGGCTCGCTATCTTCCGTCTTCTGTCTTCTTTACTAATGCGCATGCGCGGGCGGCCGCGCATGCGCATTTTCTCGTGAGAAATGCGCATGCGCGGCCGCCCGCGCATGCGCATTAGTAAAGAAGACGGAAGACGGAAGATAGCGAGCCCCGGGGACGCAGCGGGCAGCGGCGGGCAAGGTAAGTGCGTTTTAAATTATTTGACTCCTTTAATTTAAAGTATTTAGGGAGGGCGGGAGGGAGGCGGGTGGCGGGGCTGGCGGCCAGTGGTGTTTGCGTAGTGGGGCTACGCGGAATGCGGAGGTGGGCGTAGTTTCTCGCCCACTTCGCGTAGCTCCGCGAAGCCCCACTCCGCCAACTCCGCCCAGGGTTAGTATAGATATCCTATGTTTACAGGAGACACACCTACCGTGGGAAAAGAAACATCTGTTGAATCTTAGAGGTTTTGATATTCTAGCCTATTCTTCCCAGACCTCCACAATTAGAGGGGTAGCAATTTTAGGCAAATCCTCACTTGGAGGTGTAAAGCGTAATAAGGCTGATACGCTGGGAAGATGGGCACTGGCTGAGCTTTCTGTTGGTGTTACCATTTGTGGAATCTATGGCTCTAATCAAGACGACCCTGAAGTATTTGACTAACTAGAGAATGAATTATCTAGCTGGCCTACCCCTATCATCGTTTGTGGGGACCTAAATATCTCTGCAGATCTTACTAATAAAGTCCCTTATGTAGGTCGTAAACCCCGGGTATTCCAAGCCCTGAGTTCTTTTATCGGTTCACATGGATTAGGTGATGTCTAGGGAAACAAAGTGCCTAACAACCCAGGGTTTACCTATTTCTCACGCCCTTATCAAAGATACACAAAACTTGACTATTTTTTAATTTCTCTACCAGAACTGAGGAAAGTCAGCATAAGGAAATTACCCAAAATAATCTCGGACCAAAGTCCGCTCATACTAAGTTACGACCGGGGCATGGCTATGACAAAACAGGGTAGATGGACCTTCAATAGAAAGCTATTAGTAGATAGTGGATACCTGGAACACTTAAGGAAATGGACCTTAGAATTTTTTTATGCTAATCGCTTTAGTGCATAGAGAAATGATGTATGGGATGCCTTTAAGGCGGCCATGAGAGGCGAGACAATAAGCTACGCTGCTCGGCTTAGGAAACAGGAAAAATCAGAAAATGAAAGGTTGATAGGTCTATGAGTAGTGGCAGAAGAGCAACATGGGAGTAATATTCTGCATGGTAGGGAAGGGAAGGAGAGTCTACAGAAAATCAGTTCTATTAAGGCAGAGATTAATAAACAGATGGCGAACAAGGCCGTTAGTGAATATTATGCCCATAGGTGTTATCTATATGAAAGCAGAGAACAGGCAGGAAGGGTTTTGATGCTACGGACTAGACAAAGAACTAATAAGAATGTAATAGTGAATATACAGGAGAATGGCCAAGATTATGTGGAACCGACGGATATTATGAAAGTATTTAAAAACTTTTATCAGGCACTGTACCAGAAAGAGGGGGATTCAGAAATGATTAGCGGAGAATCTGGGAAAGAAGGCCCTAAGCTGGACGATGTAGACTCGGAATCTTTAGATCAAGACCTGTCGATCAGCGAGGTCCTTGAGGCACTGCAAGAACTAGCAACATGTAAGGCCGCAGGGCCAGATAGTATTCCGTTGGAAGTTTACAAGAGCTTGTCAAACGAACTAGCCCCAATATTACTAGATCTATTCAACAGGATAGCATGTACTGGCCGAATCCCCGAGACATGGAAATAAACAATATAGTTCTATTCCACAAGAAAGGGAAGCCCAAAGACAACCCCGGGTCATACAGGCCAATAACCCTCATAAGTACGGACACCAAGGTTTACGCCAGGATTTTAGCTAAGAGGTTGGGGAGGGTCATTGGCGGTCTGCTCTCTCCTTGGCAGCATGGATTCATCTCAGGCCGGGGGACAACTGATCATATAAGAAGTGCCATGACTCTTTTCGATGCCCATGCTGCCACCGGGGGGGGGCGGATGGCCATGATCCTCCTTGACGCGGAAAAGGCATTTGACCGTGTAAGGTGGAAGTATTTGTGGGGGGTATTGGATCGGAGGGGCTTTGGACCAAAAATCCTGAATGACCTCAAGGCCATGTATTGTGATCCAACAGCTAGAGTTCAGCTAATGGGTGAAAGCTCGAAAAAGATATATATTACAAGGGGGACGCATCAGGGGTGTCCCTGTTCACCCATACTGTTCGCGCTATATATAGATCCACTGGTTCAGCAGATATTGGAATGTAGGGACATCAAGCCGGTAACGATCAATGGGTTTAATATAAAACTATTGGCTTATGCCGATGATTTGGCAGTGTTCACTCCCGAACCTGCCGTGGCTATGCAAACAATTATTGAGATCACAAGAGAATATGGTAGTAATTCAGGATATCGCCTGAATGAGGGTAAAACCCAGATAATCTGTACTAACAACATTGTTAAAACTGACGCCAGATATGTTGAATCTGCAGTGTATCTGGGAATTACGATTAACACAGTAACCGATTTAATTGTAAGGGACAATTTTACGTCGCTGCTAAAATCAATTACTGCTGATCTCAAAAGAATCGATGCACTGCACCTGTCCCTAGGGAGGTCAAACGTCTTAAAAATGACGATATTTCCAGAAATTCTTTATCTTCTTCGAGCTATCCCATTCTGTATCGAGTAAGGTTTGATAAAATCGATGGAAATAATTTTTAGGAATTTCAGATGGCAATATGGCAAGAGAAGGCGTTCTTTGAAGGTTATGTCTCTTCCTCAGGAACAAGGCGGGCTTCGAATACCCAATATTAGGTTTTATCATTGGGCATGTTTGCTATCCCAGATGGCAGTATTATTTGATCCAACCGCTGGGGGGCCGACATGCCCGGGGAAACTAACATCCCCATCTATATATATATATTATTGTTGGGTAGGGAGGCTGTGGGAATATTATTAAGGAAAACAGACCAACAATATTTTAAGAAAATGCGGTATAAGGTTATATGTGGTGCATGGGAGGTTTGGTAACTTGTGCAAAAACTACTGATAATCCCAAAAATCAACTGATATATACCACTGTTGCAATCTGGGATCTTTCCGCAACTCAGTAGTGATGGAAGGTGGAGATATTGGGAGCAGCTGGGTATTAGAACCGTAGGAGACATCATGGAAGGGAATGCTGTGCTCAGTTTTGATATAATACAATAGAGATATGGCATATCTAATAACCAAAGGTTTAAATACGCTCAGGAGTCTCAAAAGCTAAAGGCCATGAGACCTCGGATCTCCCTCGGAAACAGAAGCAATTTATTCGATTATCTATTAAATGGAGGTAGGAGGGTTAGAGAGATCTATAGGATTTTAATGAGTGGTATACAGGATGACATCGAGAAATGCAAGGTTTCTTAAGCCTGGAAATTGGGCGACCCAGATGTGGATCTGGATAAAGCTCTGCATCTAGATAAAAAAGTATTTCACTCCTCGAATTTAAGAGCACAACATTTCAAGACATTATTTAACCTATACTATCCGCCAGCTAAATTGTTTGAGTGGGGCAAAAGGGAAGATGCCCCAGGTGTATGAAAGGGCCGGCTAATTTATTACACATGTTCCACCACTGTGAAAAACTAAATCCAGATATGGGGGACATTGAGACATTCTTGGAGGGGTTGCTAGCCTTGAAGATCAATCTATCACCTACTCTAATGATATTAGGCAGCAATAGTAAGTCAAGGCTACAGAAAGAGACCGAAGCTTTTTTGTTTATTTGTGTTGCAGTTTTACGTATCCTTATATCCGCAGGCTGGAAGGATATATCTGCACCCTCTTTTCAGGTATGGCTGACTAGACTTTTGGGGATACACAACATCGAATCCTCCCTGTATGAGTCTAAGGGTAGGAAAACACAGGAGATGGGACTCAATATCTGGGTTCCACTAAAGAATTGGAGGGATTCACAAATATGTATTTAAAAAATAAATAAATAAATATAGGCATTTAAAAAACATGGCTGAATTAACTTTATAATTTTAATTTTGGTAGACATCCCTGGGGCTGATATTAACTACTGTATGTACATAGGTGTAAGTATTGCACTATAGAATGGTTTTATCATTATAATGAATGCTTATTTTATATGAATATATGAAGACGTGATATATCTTAGCTATTGTGGACATAATAGTATTGAAATATGTAAAGTCTGAATTATTTAATGTAATTTTTTGTACCAGAATATTCTCAATAATTTTTTTTTTTTTTTTAAATGGAAGGTTAGAGCCTCAATAAATTACGGGGCGGGACTTTGGGGGTTCGAAAACGTAGTACCATTAGTCTTAGCCCAGAACAAGTTCCTGAGGGCATTAACCACTCTTCCTCAATCCTCTCCTCTGACGCCCCTAGTTTTAGATCTAGGATGTATTTCTTTTGAGGAGGCTTCAGGTTTTAGACCACTTCCCTATTGGCGAAGACTTTGGACAATCCCGGAGCTTGTACCTTATGCAAAAGCTGTTAAGTCCATTAGGGAAGCAGATAAATCAAACAACATTTCTTGGCTACAAAAGATTAATGCATTGTTATCTGAAATGGGCCTCAATTTCCTGTGGTAGGACCCAGAGGGGAATTCCTTTCCATCTAAAAGAGATCTTAAAGCCTTATATAGGGACAAGGTTTATGTAAAGTCGCTGTCCTCGGTTACTAGCGGTTCCCTCACAGGCCTCTTTCTTGAATATAAGGGTGAGCATAAGCTAAAGGCCTAGTGGGACATTATCACACGCCCTGGTGATAGAAAACTCTTCCACCAATTTAGAGTGGGAACACACCCCCTAAAATCGTTTACTAAAAAGTGGCGGGATGAACAGGATATAAAATGTGACACTTGCTTAACTGAGGATGAGACTCTATTGCATGTCCTGTTTGTGTGCCCTGCATACAAGAGCCCTCGGCTGAAATGGCTCAAGCCGAATTGTACAAAGTTTGGAACTATATCTTGTCAAACGGCCCTGCGCATTTTAAAAACTGAAACTTCTGAAGTCATAGTTGTTGCTATGGCTGTAATCTATCTGCCTATGAATTGGGGTACTCAAGTTTCCCCCACGCCATTGAGTCCAATATTGAAGACTGTTACCAAGCCCTGTGCAATTATGCATTAATAGCTTTTGACCCTGAATTCTCCCTTTTAAACTTAATCATTGTTTTAACAGTCTTGGGATTTTATATGACATGCTTTTTGTAACAAAATATTCTTGTATGAAATTTTAATTTCTAAAAACCCACACAAGCAATAGATGAGTTGGGGGGAATATTGGAAGCCCTATTGCTTCACTACCCACAATCAATGTTTATTATTTGTGCCAGTGATTTTAATGTGAATTGTTGTACCAAATAAGACCAACGTATTAGCAGTATAATGTATTCAAACAAATTTCCGTCAGTCCATTTAAACAATCATAATTATGGAAATGTCTTAAACAGTTTACTATTAACTTGGGATCTAGTTATAATAAACCTGTGAAACCCCTCTGCAGGTCAATCTCTCTCAACTTTCCAACAAACCGGGGTTACCTCGACAATAGATTTTATCATTATTCATGCACATTTTAAGAGATGCATTAAGTCCCCATTGGCACAGGTGACATAATATAGTGATCATGCTTTTCTTCTTTTTCCTTTTGTTTGACCTCTTTCTGTAAAGTCAAGCCCTCTCTTCACTCCAAAACCTATCCTAACAAGACAAAATGGGTTTAAAATCATGTGGGAAAAATTATCCCACCTCCTTCCTCCTAATGGTTGTAAAGGAAACTTTGCCAGAGATTCAATCCTGCTTAGACCTCCAAACTATTAGCTCCCAAGTCGTAACAGCATTTCGTATAATCCCTAATGTCTATTAGATCTAATCATACATGCTCAGCAACACATGCAACTCCACTATTGACTAGATGGTTTGAGGAAAACTGCTCAAAGGCTTCTAAACATCTTCGAATTGCTCTTAAAAGCATCCTAGAAATAAAGATCTGAAAAGAAAGTCATGAGCTGACTATAAGGTGGCAAGGGAGTTTAAAAAGAATCAGCTGAGAGAGGAGGCGTTGGAAAATCTGCGGGTGGACTCAAGAGCAAGGATAGCAAGGCCTTTTGAATGGTGGCGAATGCCCCTTTTTTTTGTAGAAGGAAGGAAGTCTGTCCCTCGATCTTCTGGTTTTATAGAGTTTTACAGATACTTACTGCGTATATCTGTTGAATTGTTTTTTGAAGGATCTTATAGGCCGCTGCTTGGTTTGATTGAAGGAAATTTAGTTTTTGTTAAGGATTAGATTTCTGTAAATATACAACAAATGGTACAATTAGGGGCCGATTCCGATTTTGGCTGGAAGGGCTCAGAACCATGTTCAGAGCCCTTCCGACCGAATCGGTTAGTCCCGGTAGGATTCCTTCCTGACCAAGCCATTCCAATGGGCTCGGTCAGGAAGGAATCCGACTCGGATTTTCGGATTACGGACGACAGGCTCGGCCTGTCCGGAAATCCTCCAGTACTCCCCCGGTCGCCTCTGTGCCCAGCAGGGCCCCCATGGGTATGAGGCTGCCAGATGGCGGCCTGGGGACACCTATGGTGCCCCTCCGTTGATCCCTGCACCCGGTGGCAGGCACCTTGGGGTGCCGGCCACACGGTGCAGGGATGAATTGCACCCCCGCTTCCAGCAAGGCAAGCATTGTAAGTTATACGAATGAGACGGAACCCTGTTCAGTCGCATCGAACTACCAGGTCTGTAACTGACGACAGCAGGTCGTTCAGGTACAGCATCTGCTGATGTCGGACAGACTTAGGTCCGTCCGACATCGGAATAGGCCCCTTAGTGATACTTTGTAAAAGCTGTTCTGTGTTGACTTATTGCGTGACTTGCTTTATTGTTTTGGTTTTCAGTCTCTATCCTTCTTCTTCTTTCAGGCTAAAAAAGTCTTGGTTAAGGCATACTATATCTTTATCTGCGTTGTAAATGCTTGTTTTATACTGCTACCAGTCACAGTTATGAACTTGCTTCTTAGGTACTCACTCTTTACTTAAGTAATGGAAAGCATTTCTTTCAAAGTGGTTTTTATTTGAAAGGGATTTAACCATGCTTTTTTTACAACACATGTTTTTTACCCCAAACAAGTTTTTACAATGCATGCTTTTACCACATTATTACGGGAAGTAGGGGGGTGTGGGGGTCTCCCCCCACAAATACGTATGCTTTACCACATAATTACAGGAAGATGGGGGTTGTGGGGGGTCTCCCCCCACAAATATGTATGCTTTACTACATTATTAAGGAAGGATGGGGTGTGGGATGTCTCCCCCCACAAATAAAGGAAAAAAACAACAACAAAAACAATGCGTGGTAATAGTATGCGTTGGAAAAGAATGTTTGAGCTAAAAATGTGTGTGGAAAAAAAAGGTATGGTAGTGGCATAATAAGTTTAAAAAATCAGTTCTTACTTATTTTTCATAAATTTATCTTTGATCACAGTCTTTGTAGTTCTATAGAATATTATAGATACTTACTGAGTATATCTGTGGTATTCTTCTCTTTCAAGATTCTTATAGGCCGCTGCTTGGTTGTTTGAATGAAGGAAATGAAGTTTTCTTTAAAGATTAGATTTTTGTATATAGAAATAAAATGGTACAATAAGTGACTTTCTATGTGATGACTTATTGGGTGACTTGCTTTATTTTTTGGTTTTCAGTCTCTATCCTTCTATCAGATTAAATAAGTCTTGGTAAAGGCATACAAAATCTTTATTTGCGTTGTAAATGCTTGTTTTATATTGCTACCTAGTCACAGTTATGAACTTGCTTCTTGGGTACTCACTCTTTACTTATGTATTGGAAAGCATCTCTTTCCAATCGATTTTTATTTGAAAGGGATTTAATAATGCTTTTTTTTGCAACGCTTGTTTTTTCACCCCAAACAAGTTTTTCCACTGCATGCTTTAACCACATTATTATTGGAAGTAGGGCGGTGTAGCAGGTCTCCCTCCACAAATATGTATGCTTTACCACATAATTACGGGAAGATGGGGGTTGTGGGGGGTCTCCCCCATAAATAATTTTAAAATAAAATAAACAAAAACAATGCGTGGTAATGTTTTGCGTTGGAAAAGCATGTTTGAGCTAAAAATGTGTGTGGAAAAAAAGCACTGTAGTGACATACTAAGGGCCTTATTTATGAAGGCCTTGCACCGCCGGTGCGTCAATTTTAAAATGGGAAAAAGTGACGCACCGGTGGCGCAAGGCTTTCATAAATGAGGCCCTAAGTTTTTAAAACTCAGGGACATATTATCAAGGGGGTTTATCTCCGCTTTTTTGGCTTTAAAAGCCAAGAAAGCGGAGATAAAATGATCTCCCTATTACCTAGCTGTCGCTAACACCAGTTAGCGACAGCTAGTAGGAGATAGCGACCATCTTGGGTCCCACTTTGCATGTCAGTGATATTTATCACTAATGACATGCAAAGTGGGCGTGCCAAGATGTTAGCGACTGAAAACAGTCGCTAACATCGCTATCTCGTATTACCAACTTTTGGAGATATTCGCGCTAAGCACGAATATCTCAAAAAGCAAACACCTGCCCTGAGCAGTTCTTAGCCATGTTATCCAATGGGAGGTGGATAACATGGCTAAGAGCATTAGCTCGCTAATGCATGAATATCGCGGACTTTTCAGCGATATTCATGCATTGCGGCGATTTTTATCGCATTTGCGGTAAACCTTGGTAATACCAAGGTTTATTTGCGGTAAAAATCACCGCAGCTCAGCAGTAAATTTTTGTCTCTAACCAAGCAATAGCGATAATTATCGCTATTGCTTGGTAATATGCCCCTCAGTTCTTACTTATTTTTCATCAATTTATCTTTAATCACAGTCTCTGTAGTTTTATAGAGTTTTACAGATACTTACTGTGTATATCTGTTGTATTTTTCTGTTTCAAAATTCTTATAGGCCGCTGATTGGTTGTTTGAAGGAAGGAAATTAAGTTTTCTTTAAGAATTAGGGGGCATATTATCAAGAGAGTTTATCTCCGCTTTTTTGGCTTTAAAAGCCAAGAAAGCGGAGATAAAATTATCACCCTATTACCTAGCTGTCGTTAACACCAGTTAGCGACAGCTAGTAGGAGATAGCGACCATCTTGGGCCCCACTTTGCATGTCAGAGAAATTTATCACTAATGACATGCAAAGTGGGCGTGCCAAGATGTTAGCGACTGGAAACAGTCACTAACATCGCTGTCTCCTATTACCAACTTTTGGAGATGTTCGCGATATAAGCGCGAATATCTCCAAAAGCAAACACTTGCCCTGAGCAGTTCTTAGCCATGTTATCCAATGGGAGGTGGATAACATGGCTAAGAGCATTAGCTCGGTAATGCATGAATATCGCTGACTTTTCAGCGATATTCATGCATTGCGGCCGTTTTTTATCTCATTTGCGATAAACCTTGGTAATACCAAGGTTTATCTGCGATAAAAATTGCCGCAGGTCAGCGATAAATTTTTGTCTCTAACCAAGCAATAGCGATAATTATAGCTATTGCTTGGTAATATGCCCCTAGATTTCCGTAAATAGAAATAAAATGGTACAGTAAGTGATTTCCTATGTGTTGACTTCATGGGTGACTTGCTTTATTTTTTGGGGATTTTCAGTCTCTATCCTTGTACTTTCGGGCTAAATAAGTCTTGGTAAAGGCATACTATATCTTTATTTGCGTTATAAATGCTTGTTTTATATTGCTACCTAGTCACAGTTATGAACTTGACTCTTTGGTACTCACTCTTTACTTATGTATTGGAAAGCATCTCTTTCAAAGTGACTTTTATTTGAAAGAAATGTAACCACGCTTTTTTCACAACGCATATTTTTTACCCCAAATAACTTTTTACTCTGCATACTTTGACCACATTCTAACAGGAAGTTGGGGGTTTGGGGGTCTTCTCCCACAACTACGTATGCTTTACCACATATTTATTGGAAGATGGGGCGAGAAGGGGGTCTCCCCACCAAATAAATGTTTTTAAAAACCAATGTGTGGTAATGGTGTGCTTTGGAAAAGCATGTTTGAGCTAAAAACGTGTTTTGGAAAAAAAAGGCATGGTAGTGGCATACTATGTTTTTAAAACTCGGGGGCATATTAGCTACAAAATGGGATAAATATCGCAATCCTCGTTTAGCGAGGTTTTTATTATCGCTGTCTATCGCTGGATTACAACGCCCTGTTAGCGCCGTATTATCAACACGCCCCTAACAGGCGATGTAAAATCGATAAGGGTGAATACCTGCGATAGCTGGAGAATCCTACGATAAAAATATAACAATATGAAAAAGCTTGCTAATACACAAGTGTAGACTTAACCCATCAATCCATCTCCCATTGGAAAGATGGTTGTCGTATTTTTTTCAGGTGTTAAATACATGCGAAAAACTGAACTTAGCGAGAATTTTATTATCTATAAATAGGGGTCAAGAAGAGCACAAGCCTTAAGAACCAATAGTAATTAATGGCATGATAGTCACAATATACAAACACATCAGTCCAATTAGATATCTTGAGATCTTCCTTGTTAGACAGGATAACAGAACCAAAAGTTCATATTGTAAATTTTCTTTATTTGAAGTTACGTCATGTAGATTCAACAAAAACAGCCAACACGTGTTTCGTCAGTACCATCAGTTGGTACAATGACTTTCTCAAGGCTTAACAGGCAAAATTGCCAAAAGATGCGTCGAGGTCTTGTCTATGTAAGAATATAGCTTAAAAAACAGGAACCTAGCATGTGTACGGTGAGGATGAATGCCATGACTTAGATTTCAATCGGAGGTTGAAGTCACAGTTGAAGTTGAAATCACAGGCAATGGTCTTGATAATAAAAAGACTTCACCCTAACCGTTGTATCGTTCCACTATGTAAATCTGGAATGGTGATCATCCACACAGTGTAATATATTTGGTGTCAAAGGGTCGTTCGGTATGTAAACCAGAGATAAATAAAATTAAAGCCCCAACACCAATTAAGAGGGACAGCAGGGTCGTGCGAAGTACCGGAATTGAGAAAACGATGGCAGATAAGCAGATCTCAAAGTGTCAGCGAACCAAAGTCTCTAGATGCTGCAATTAAGCAGAAGGGTCCGCATAACGACGAGCCCAAGATTATTGTCGCTGTCCAGGTCCGGGGCTGCATTGATGATACTGCGAAGTTGTGTTAACGACTGTTTACATGGAGTTTAGGTAATGAACGCCTACCTTGCATGTCATTAGCGATGACTATCGCTGACAAGCAAGGCGTAGGAGAAAATGCCAGCTATCTCCCGAAAGCTTGCGCTAACGCAGGTAAGTGCAGGCTTGCTAATAGGGCGATAAAAATATCACTGTTTTTTGGCAAAAGTGCCGGAAAAGCAGCAATATTTCACTTGATAATATGCCCCTCTGTTCTTACCTATTTTTCATCAATCTATCTTTGATCACAGTAGGCCGCTGCTTGATTGTTTGAATGAAGGAAACAATTTTTTTTTGTAGTATTAGTTTCTGTAAATTGAAAAGAAATGATTCAATAAGTGACTTTTTCACAGTTGATCTATGCTGCCGTAGGGGGCCATTAGGCGGTCCCGCATAGGTGATTAGGATGCCACCGTGGCATCCTCTATACCAAGCATTGTGGCGACAATGCTGGAAATTCACTACTTGCATTGTCATGCACTAGGTGACAGGCACCGCGAGGTGCCTGCCACCATGTCCATGACAATGCAGGGGGTACTTGTACCCCCATGTGCAACCCCCATCCCCCAGATTCCCTGGGGGCCCGCTACGGGTTCATATCATTGGTTCATAGTCTTTGTTCAACCTTTTCTCTCTAGGATTTTTTTAATGGGAGATTGGTTTTTGACTTGCTGTCCATATTCTTTGAATGAAAACTGTTTTCAGATTGGGGTTGTCCTTTATACTTAAAAGAGAAATGTAATTTAAAAGAACTTACCGTGCCTTTTTTCCTCTTAATTTTATCTCTTTTTTTCTGAAGGTCTGCACTTTTCTTGTCAGTTTTGTAAGAGTGAGGAATATTTCTGCAATATTTAAAAAAAAATCATATACATGTTTCATTACCCACAACTCATTTTTAAAATGATTATTTTCTATTTTCAAAATATACCTTTTTCTCTTATTAATAATTTAAAAGAAGATATTTTTTAGAACTCGTTTTATTATTTGTTAAGAATAAAATAATAAAAAAATAGGGAACGTCCAAACAATTGTTTATCTCAGAAGAATATCTCAATTTCTTTTATGAAAAAATATTTATTAATTTTTTAACATATATTAATTTTTGACAATTTAAAAAAAAAGATTTCGTATTTGGAAGAGGATGAAGGCAATTAAGTAGTCGAATGTGAATCAGTGATCTACCTCTGTTTATTCATTCTTAAATCCAGACTAATATACACATTTTATTCCTTTAAAATGATTTATGTTCTAATATTTAATAGATATTTGTAATTAATTTTGTTGATGCTTATTATTCATGACTTATTAGGGTATATAGTCAGAATCTAATTGTATACAACTAACGCTGTTGATCCAATAGGTTTGAATTTAATTACCTTTTTATGCCAGTAGATGGCCCTATTGGTTTGTTTATCACCGAGGTGAAGCTGTACTTTTCTTGTTGCGACTGCTCTCTCTGGTTGTCACAGTTCAAATGGTTTGAAAATGGTGGCTGGCCGTTTTTTAAAGGGTTTATTGTGGTTGAATTATTTTGGGTTTGAAAATATGTTCTGCAATCCTTTTTAAAAATGATGTTTATTTATGTGTAAACCTGTGTTTTTGTCTGCGATTTTAAAAGTTCATTTTATAAGTTCGTTATGCCCCCATTTTAGTGATCAATGCAGTCAGCTTCGTAAAAACAGATGATGGACTGTTATTTTGTGTCTCCTTGCTTAAATAATTGACTTTTTCATGTTCGGCCGGTAATAAAAAGTAGAGGCCTCATTTATGAGTGTCACTTTTACGCCGCCGGTGCGTCACTTTTTGTGATGCACCAGTGGTGTAAAAAATGCGCCTTGTTGCGCCATATTTACAAAGTGACGCATCTAGGTAGATGCGTCACTTTGTAAACCCCTGCGCCACATTATACCTGCGCCAGGTATAATGTATGCAAGGGGGGCGTATTGACGCAAGGAAGGGTCGTGCGTCACTTGCGTCAAAATCTTGCGCTTGCCTCACAGCAGGCGTATGACTGACGCAGGCCCTTTCACATGGGGCTTGCCCCATGTGAAAGGACGCATTGCTGGAGTTGCGTCACTTTTGTGACATACTCCAGCAATGCATCACTTTTACGCTTACAGATACGTCAGAAATACTGACGCATCTGTAACTCCTTGCGACATAATGCGTCATACATTAAATATGACGCATCAGGAATGTCGCAAGGAGTGCGCATTGAGAAGTGACGCACCGCTGCTTTCACGCAGCGATGCTTCATTTCTCATAAATGAGGCCCCATGTCTTTATTTTAAAAAGTACGTTTTTATAAAGATTCCTTACTTAAAAATATATATTATGAAAGTATTTATTATTACATTATTTTTTTTAATAAATCATCAAGGACATGATTAAATAAAAGCATATAGTGGCGTAATTTAAAAAAGGGAAATGTAAAATTTTTTAGTGCTTTAGGAAGTCGTTGTTTAAATAGTAGTGGTTTAGCAATGACCGTTGTGTAGCCTTCGTGGTTAAGGCAGTCGTGGTTTATGCAATAGTTGTTTAGTCATACAATCGCACATCAGCGTGGTGAAATAAGTTCTGCATTAGCTGTGTGCATCAGCAAGTTTCCACAAGGCTTCATCGCTGCTACCACTACCAATAAACAACATGCTCAGCTGACTCTGATCGTATGAGCTGTGTGTGTCAGCCTATTTCGTAAAGCCTTAATATGTTACGTCAAAATAACTTTTTTCGGTTCAAAGACCATAAATGTTTGACAAACAAATATTATGATTTAACATTTTCATATACTTTTTTATAAAACCACACACATAAAATTAATGAGATAAAATCAATCATAAAATGTCATGGGAATTAAAATTGTGCATTAAAAATTACAACATTCCTATTTGTATGCTATTGCTCATAACTCTTTCTGATCGCCATTGCAGCTATGATATAGTTAGAGACCGTAATACAGATAACAAAAGTAGCCAAAGATTGCAAGTAGTTAAAACTTTCGATGTAAGTACAAGGCCGGATATTCCTTAGGAGTGGGGCTAAAAAATGTCCCCTTGGCTTTTTGTAAAGGGGACAAAATAAAGTAAAATACAGTGTGCTCTGTGTTGCCATATCACAACATGTACCGGGTGTAAGTTTGTCGACCCACCCAGATTGTCTTGGAAATGCCATTAAAAAGGACATCTTCTACAGTCGCATGATTGCCATGGACGGTCACAATGTGACATGCTCATGAGAAGTAAGTGTCAATGATGGTATTACTACGGGCCATTCCTGGCGCTGCTGCAGTGGATGTGGGCCATCAGCCCCATCACCACCATCATCGACCGGTACCTCTGGAACTGGGATCCATGGGGCCCTGGTGGGAACACAGATATTGTGCAACATACAACATGCAACGATCAACTTGCACACAATGTCCAGGCTGTACAAGAGCTTCCCACCTGTGCCGTCCAGGCACCTCAAACGTCACTTCAACACATAAATTGTGCAGTTAACGATGCCCCTGGTACGTATGTGGGACGCATTGTACTGCCCTACCTCTGGGCTGGTGAGGCCGGGTCTCGGAGGGGAGTCATCATACAAGGGCAGAGTGCATATCCTTGATAACCTGTGACAGTGCAGGGAGAAAAGAGTCAATACTTGGTACAGCAGTATGTGATGGCAGGGCCACCAATCCAGTGGTGCCTGTGCTGGCTGTGTGTGGGGTGCCAACTCCTCAATGAGAGGTTTGGTGAAGCAGTAACATCGGATGCTGTTACATTTTGCCATGGTCTCTAGGTTGGGGAAGGGTCTGTGGACAGCTGGTCTCCCGCGGTACATAGGTAGCAAATACAAAATGTCTCAATTCACTTTCCTATGTGGTAAGCAACATGCAAAATGTCATATGCTACACCAAAGCAAGACTCAATGAAGTCAGGTGTGTAAAGTTGAGCATTGACACAAAGGGCAGCTATGTGACCCTCACACAACATTGCAATTTATAATGGTTTCTCCACAATTGCAATGCTGTGCTGGGGCTAATAAATGGCATCTGTCACAGTCCATTTAATAAAACATTACATACTAAACACCCACCTAATTAACTATCAAAGATAGATGTTTGTAACAACTAACACATGGTGGAAAGGTACATACACAGGGGTCATGTAATGCCACCTGAACAATATCATGATGTAATGTCTTACATACATGTACCGTCACATACATAAAACCTTCATGATGTGCATCACATTTTGTTTGACAAACATACAGCTATGTCTGTGACTTAAAGACACAACAGCAACTCACATCCCAAATACAAGTTGATGTCTCAAGTAAATATCGTCAACAACCTCAGCAAAGGAGTGTGTGTGTTGTACAAGGCTCAGATACTGTGGATTCACTCAACATAACTTCACACAATGCACATTCTAACACACAGTCGAATGAAGCAGTTATTATGTTTGTATGTAACCTGTGATAACACAATAGTCCACTGGGACTGTGTCCAGGCCTAGGAGGGTGATCTGTGAAGGTGTCACTCACCGTTGTGAAGTTCCTCACAAAAATGTATTTGGTGCACAGGAAGGCTGGCTCATCATGGAAGTGTGAGCTATAAATCGCTCTATCCAATTTGACATGTTAATCACTGTACCCACACATGTAATAAAGCAGAACATGATGATTTCATATACTGTCTGACATGCTGATTGATTAGTGTAGGGCACCTGATCCTCAATGAAAATGTGCAGTTGGCATCCTTTGGCTGTTGACTGTAATAGTGACCGATGCAGATGAGTATTCAAAAGATGCATTCTAAACATCTGAATAGGCGGGCGCACATATTGGCTATTGGTCATCATGGGGACAGACGTGGGTGAGTATTCAAAAGAGGCGCTGTACACTTCCGAACAGAGGCGGACGCCCATATTGGCTATTGCTCACCATGGGGACAGACGCGGTTTGCTTTGTATACGAAACGCGTGCAAACCTATTCTGTTGGTTTATAACAAAAATGTATCAAACTCAATAGTGCTATGATTTGGAATATTTGAAAGACGTGGTAAGCGTGCCAGATACATGTGATGTTATGGATTGGCCAAATTCGGATAATGCAAACGACTAGGACCTATTGCTTCGGACGCATGGAACAGAATCTCCCTCTGCTGTACAGATATAAGTTAGGCATGGGCGGAAAATCCGTTCCGCTCGCGGATTTTGCGGATTTTCGGGAAATCCGCAATCCGCGAGATTTGCGAATTTCCCGCAAAATCCGCAAATCCGCGAGCAGCGGATTTTGCTCGCACTGCTCGCACTGTTCGCGTGAGTTCGCGCCCCGCGAATAAGTGCAAAATTGCAGAAATACGATCTTAGCAAAACTGAAAGTAACTACTTACCAGGTTCAAAAGTTCAGGCTCATCATTAGTAGCCATTTCCTGTAGTGCTTCCTGAGGGGCCCCTCCAGAGTTCAGTTGCCAGTTGAAACTATTATGTGACCCTGCTCTGAACCTCAGAATAGTTACACATATGCCACAAAGGTCCTGAATTACAGCTAAGGGAGACAAGCAGGAGCCAGGCTGGAAGTTAAAATCCATTAATCAGCCCCTAATTCATTATTGTCAGTTGGGGCAGGGCAGGTGTTGTAACTAATTTTGCAACAATGAAAGCACTTAGCAAGTGCAAAAGATCACTAATCAGGGCGCACTAAGGAAGCAGGTGCCAGCTAAAAAAATATTCTGTGACACATTAATCAGCCCCAAATTAATTCAGGTCACTTGAGGCAGGGAAGGTGTGCTTTGCTTTGCCGAAAATAATGTACACTGGACAACCAGAGGGTGTGGTGATGAAACAGAGGGTGGCATGGGTGGGCCAGAGGGTGGCATGAGTAGTCAGAGAGTGGCAGTGGTGACAGAGAGTGGCAGTGATGAAGAAGAGTGTCCCAAACAGGCTGGACACGTAGAAACAACAAGTTCGCGAAACTTGCGACCCGACAGGTAAGTTCGCAATTTGCGAAAGTGTACAAAACCCTCGCGAACTGGCAGAAACACGGGCGAACACAAAAAAAAAAAATCCGCAAATTCGCGGGAATTCGCGGATTTTGCGGATTGCGAATCCGCAAATCCGCAAAATTCGCGAACGCGAGATCCGCAAAATTCGCTCATGCTTAATATAAGTATGTCTGTTCCCAAGAGACTTCACCTGCCTGCACTACATGCTACTTTACAACATCTCTACCTAGCCCTGCTGCTGTCTCTGCATCCTCTGGGATCTACAATGCCACGTACTGTGCCGAGGGGACCAGCTTTCATAGAGGAGGAGAACCAGGCCATGCTGGACAGCCTCCTTCCACAGTACAGCAAGCTGTATGAAAACCAGGGAAGCAGGTGAGTGTTGATTACATTGCCTTTTCAATTACACATTTTGTAAAACAAACACTACTAGCATTGTGCACACATGGTTATTGTAAGTCTTACAGTTTGTAGATTCATGTTCTGGACAGGTACAGTGATGTAAAAGTGCATTTGGTGGGATTGATTTTCATGCAATGTTATGTTGTTAAGGGAGACTTGCACACAGGACAATTGCCCCTGATGACAATTGTCCAACCTTTATACATTATCTGCCTTTCTAACCATGACCTATATGTCCAAGTGTGTGCTGAATAAACATGTAGCATGTGTAGTAATGGGCTGTCACCATGTCATCCTTACAGGTCTTGTAAGAAACGACAGGAGTGTGACCCATAAACCACGTCGGGATTGGGGTAGAACGATAGGTAAAACAAACAGTATCCCAACAGGTATTGTTTTAAAGACAATTATGCATGTATGTTGAAAACATTACTGCAAAAGAAATAAGGAGACTTGATTCCAATTTTAGATATTAGGATTGTTATTCATTAATTATTCAAACAAACAATAGAAGGTAGGGAAGAAAACAGTTAAAGCAGCACTGGTATAGGATGAATAAAAAAAATAAAAAAATTTGCACTTGGTGCTAAAAATGTGCAAGTGACATAAGTGGCGACGCAAGTGACAAGGTGGACAGCGTGAACGGCGCAAAGTGAACAATAGTGTAGATTATATACAGTGAATGGGAACATATGACTCAAGAATGATCTAAATTGTACGAGTGATTAGTATTGATTTTGCAATGAGTCATAAGAGAGTAGCACCATGTTTTGCGCTGTGTAGTCGACGGCGTTTCGATCCTCTTGAGTTGGGATCGTCTTCAGGACAGGGCTGTTCAATTTAGCAGGTGCTGTGTTATGTGTAGGTGGTATGCACCAAAAGATGGTGCTTTTGTTTCCGGTTGTCAACGAGGGTGAACCAAGCATGTTTAATCTCGGGAATCTAATTTAAACAGTCAGTGGTGAGTAAAAAAGCATGGTGGGACGACAGGTCCCAGTCTCTAGACGTCCAGCATAGGACCGAAGATCCTGAAAGAAAACAGGCGTCAGTGGCGGGTCAAGGATTCCGTATTGGTTCACAATTGGCCGGTCCTGAATGAATCGTAGGCCAGCAGAGGAGTCGATCCGGGGGCCGGGCTGAATGTGTCGCAAAATAATGATGGATTAAACCCAGATCTGTGACTGGGAGTGAATGTTTGACAATGTTGAGCATTCCGTCCATCATCTTTTTGTGTTGCATTTTCACCCTAAGTGGGAAGGGTGTGCCCAGACGTGGGTCCTGTGCTCACTATGCCACTGGAGTCAAGCTTTCCTGGCTGATGAGGGCTGAAAGCCTGAAACCGGTCCTAGGATGCTTGATTCCGGTCCAGAGAAGATGTGGCCTGGCAGTTCGGTTTAGACTGTTCCCATGAGGCACAGGGTCAAGACAATGGATAAAACCCAGATCTGTGACTGGGGGTGAATGTTTGACAATGTTCAGCATTCCGCCCATCATCTTTTTGAGTTGCATTTTGACCCTAAGTGGGAAGGGTATGCTTAGACGTGGGTCCCGTGCTCACTACGCCACTGGAGTCAAGCTATCCTGTATGATGAGGGCTGAAAGCCTGAAACCGGTCCTAGGATGCTTGATTCATGTGCAGGGAAGACGTGGCCTGGCAGTTTGGTCTGGACTGTTCCCATGAGGCACAGGGTTAAGACTGATTTGCATATGGCTATGTCTGAACTGGGGCAGTGTGGTGAGCAAAATACGGATGGATTAAACCCAGATCTGTGACTGGGGTGAATGTTTGTCAATGTTCAGCATTCCGTCCATCATATTTTTGTGTTGCAAGCATCTATGATGGACATGCAGAATAGCAGATTGATGATCAACACATCATCTGTCTCATCAGTACAACTTGTTAAACATGGAGTTTGACTACGTGTAGGTGACTTTGGAGACACAGATGTACGCAGGCTGATGGAAACAAAGTATTCTGTGTGTTGTAATTGTTGGATCCATGTCTGATTTTAATTGGGACATGGTAGACCCCTGCCAAGAGCAAGCTTGACGCAGTTGACCTTACACAGTAGTGACATCATCTCATGACAGTGTGCAAATCTGTACACAAAATAACAACGGGAGAGCAAGGGTATGGCTATTCACTCTCAAACCCCTACCATACTATCAATAGACAACAGTAAAGTGAAGAAGAAACAAACAACCTCAAACTAATGTATGAGGTGGAAGGGAAAAAGAGGGGTAAGAAAACTCAACGTATATAAAAAGTTGTTTAAGAACCCTCACTCACCAACCTAGTGGTGACATGCTTCATCACTGGATTCCTACTGGAAAGACCTAGGGCCTCATTTATGAGGCCTTGCGTCAGTTTTGCGCTGCGGATGCGTCACTTTTTGTGACGCATCTGCGGCGTAAAACATGCGCCTTGTTGCGCCATATTTAAAAAGTGACGCATCTAGGTAGATGCGTCACTTTTTAAACCCCTGCGCCACATTATACCTGCGTCAGGTATAATGCATGCAGAGGGGGTGTTCCCCCGCAAAAAGCCTCGTAATAGTGACGCAGTGAAATCTATGAGATTTCACTGCGTCACTTTTAGGATGCGGTTGCGTCAAGGTCTTGCGCCTGCCTCACAGCAGGCGTAAGACTGACGCAAGCCCTTTCACATGGGGCTTTCCCCATGTGAAAGGACGCATTGCTGGAGATGCGTCACTTTTGTGACACTCTCCAGCAATGCGTCACTTTTGCGCTTACAGATGCGTCAGAAATACTGACGTATCTGTAAGTCCTTGCGACATGATGCGTCATACATTAAATATGACGCATCATTGGTGTCGCAAGGAGTGCGCAGTGAAAAGTGACGCATCGCTGGTTAAAAACAGATATAGATGGACTCATAGGGTTTGTCTCATTTATTATAGACCCCTAGTCCATAGTGAATACAGTTTGGTCGACATGTTTCTGCTTTTGGGAGCCCAAGTCGCTCAGCTTTCTTCAGGACCATATAATGTGATCCTCCGGTGGTGTACACGCCCTAAGGTGCACCCTGCCGTGAGGATAATTGTGTGAAAAAGAAGACAATTTTTTTTAAATTTCCTATTATACTTACGGCTCAAAGCCGTTCAAGACCAAAAACAGCAATTTTGCTACAGTTAGGTACCTGTAGGGAGAAATGTTTCCAAAATTAAAATGAAACAATCTCCTTCGGCTACTGTAGTGGAATACAACGTCCGCTTCATAAATGATCTTTTCATTATAAATAGTGCCTTTGAATTATGAGTCTGTCATTCATCTACCTCTCTGAGCAAATCTAATTGTGATTTCACATACATACTGTCAGTGTCAGCTAAAAATTCCCAGAGTGAAATACTCACCTCCCTCTAGCACATTTTGTTCCTTTTGAGTACACATTACTCCAATCAGACGGAAATCCTTTTTGCAATAAATAACTTTATTCGTAATACGAAGATTCGGGGACAAAGGGTCTTTGGAGTTTTGATTTCCTCTTCCTCATTATTATGATGATTATAACACATAAATACCCATATGACTTAAATATCCTTTGAATATTCGTATGAATCTTTGGTAAACAAAGTTTCCGACATTAAGACACACTGAGTGGGAATAATAACAATATGGCCCCTTTAAAATCTTAGGATAGTACTCTGACTCACATGGTCACGTGACGAGGTCACGTGCCCGCGCTAGATGCTACGGTAGTCTGCGGGGAGTCGTCAGCATACATGTGAGAACTAACTGCATAAGAGACCATTATCTAACATTCTGCATCTAGTCCGAATACTGCACTGAGATATTGGAACACAATACTATATATTTTAAGAATTTTGTCCCATGGCTGATTCTGTTCTAGAAATGCGACGTGAAGAAAACCCCTCACTGCGTTAGCCCATGAGGATAGAAAGTTACCTTCCTCCTGTGAGTTGACACAGAGACCTCTCTGTCTTTCATTTGCTATTTTACCTACCCCCATGGAGCCCCTCTTTGAGACTCCGTTTTTATTTTCATTGTTACAGTGCACTGCTAGCTTGTTGTTGTCTGTTAAAAAATATTTCCACGTTGTTATTTCGATAAAAACGGTTGCATACCATGTTTAGCCACAATAATTTGGAGGCATAACTAAATATACTTATCTACAACATACTAATCATGTTGTGATGGTAGACCATGTCGACCACTAATTTCGAAATTAGTAGCAATAATTACTTGTTATACTGAGTAATTGCACTCCATTTCCTTAACTTCACCATAAGGGTGGTGGTTTTGGTGAAGGGACTGAGCGGTATTAATTGGTATTGCACCATAATAATTGAGATTGTTTCATTTTAATTTTGGAAACATTTCTCCCTACAGGTACCTGACTCTAGCATAATTGCTGTTTTGGTCTTGAACGGCTTTGAGCCGTAAGTATAATAAGAAATTTTAAAAAAATGTTTGTCTTTTTCACACGATTATCCTCACGGCAGGGTGCACCTTAGGGCTTGTACACCACCGGAGGATCACATTATATGGTCCTGAAGAAAGCTGAGCGACTTGGGCTCCCAAAAGCAGAAACATGTCGACCAAACTGTATTCACTATGGACTAGGGGTCTATAATAAATGAGACTAACCCTATGAGTCCATTTATATCTGTTTTTAACCAGTGCAGATCGGACTGTTAATAAAATAGTTGAAAGTCACGATTTTGTACTTTTTATAATTTTTCACTTTATTGCACTCACTTAGCACAATCTGGCTTCAGTACACCCTCAACACACACAAGAACCAGCTCCGCTGTAAACAGGCGTCGCAGCACACTGGAAAGACATTAGGTCTCTCCAGTGGGAACCCAGTGATGAAGCATGTCACCACTAGGTTGGTGAGTGAGGGTTCTTAAACAACTTTTATATATGTTGAGTTTTCTTACCCCTCTTTTTCCCTTCCACCTCACACATTAGTTTGAGGTTGTTTGTTTCTTCTTCACTCTTCTGTTGTTTATTGATAGTATGGTAGGGGTTTGAGAGTGAATAGCCATACCCTTGCTCTCCCGTTGTTATTTTGTAATTTAGGCAGCGCACAGCTGCGAGAGTTTACGACAACAAGCTTTGCACTCTTCTGAAAGAATTTGTTCTTTCATATAGCGGGGACAATGGAAGACATAGGCCTGTCTTTTTCAAAGGAGGAGGTTGATGCTTTATTAGGGGATAATTCCCTTTTTGCAGACAAATTGCTGGCACAGACCATTTCCCAAACAGAAGATTGGGATAAGTTAGGGGAGCTCAAAAGAAGCCGTATAAGGGCCATATTACATGGCACAATGATCAAAGAGTACCTCAACAATAATGCAGAACCTAAAGGGCTACTTGTAACAAATGCACCCAGAATTTTCTTAGATGATGCAGTGTTCCGAAAGGAATGGGTGCAGATAGCATGGCACTGCACCAGAGATTGGGGCATTTTGATCATAAAAACAGCATTACGGCTTTCCGAGACTCTCATGTTGGAAATTCAAACAACTGAATCCCATTTCAAGGCAACGGTAACAGGTTTTAAGAAGAAGTTGGAAGAGCTAAATAAGGAACAGAACGAGTATAAGGAAAATCTAGCACAATCTAAAGCGCAGAAACAACAAAAAGATCTCAAACGCTGGTCATATACACAAGTCTATCCTTACGCTAGCCCAGATTATGTCCAGCCTACAACAACGGACTACAGTTCTAACTCTTCAATAGATTCCAATGCGAGTGGTTCAAGTGGGGGAAAAACAAGAAGAGGAAACAGAGGAAGAGGCCGTGGACGTGGTCGTGGAAATCAGGCGACCCCCACATACCAAGGATGGCCATCGTACTTTCAACATCCAGGACTAGTACCCTACCATAATAACCCTTTCCCACCACCTACACCACCGATGATGGGGTGGAACCCACAATTTGCTCCACCACATTTTCAACAGAATATCTACCGCCAGCCGTTTTTAGACCAGGGCCGACGAGGCAGGGGGAAACGCAAGGGACAGAATCAGGTGCATTGGGACCAGTCAGAAACAGTGGGGGACAACACCCGAAGCAAAACAGGGGAACAGAGAGCAGGCCCAAGCAACAAGTGAATCTGGTGACAAACTTGTCGTCCTATAGTTTGAACGACGCTGAAAAAGCTGTCCTAGAAAAAGGCCTTGGGTTTATACCTACCCCGAGTTTTGACAAATTTAAGTTACTGTGTGAGCTCAATGAGTTCTTTAGAAAATTAAGATTGAAGAGTTTCTTTGAGAAAAACAAGGACACTGAACTCACAGAAGTGATCAAAAGTGATACCCCTTTCAGACTCAAGTCCAACTTCACCCCTCCCACCCATCTTGTACCACCAGAAGTTCTGACTTTTGAACAGGCGGTCCTACATGAGGTGGAATCTCTATCCTGTCCACCTGTCTTTAAAAATCTGAGGGCAGTAGGATATCAGGCAATACAGTCACTGAAGACAAACACCACTATTGTGATTAAAAGTGCCAACAAGGGCGGAGGCATAGTGGTTCAGGACAAACAAGCCTATGACGCTGAATGCAGAAGGTTACTGAACAATACCACCAACTACACTATTCTGAGAGAAGACCCCACTGAAAGTCTCCGTGATGAGATTCTAGAACTGGTCTCTACAGCAGAATCTGATGGATGGCTATCAAAACGAGAAGCCGATTTCCTGACATCATCAACTGGCAAAGTACCATACTTCTATACATTGCCGAAAACCCACAAGAACATCTTACCTCCACCTGGGCGCCCAATTGTTTCTGGGATCGGTTCACTATTGGAACCCCTTTCGCAATATTGCGATTTCTTTCTGAAGCCAATAATACAATCAACTGAGACCTACATTAAGGACACCAAAAGCCTTTTAGCCATGATCAAAACAATCGAGATACCAGAGGAACCCATACTTTTAGTTACCCTGGATATCGAGAGCCTTTATACCTGCATACCGCAGGATGATACCATCAAAGTAGTAGCTGATGCTCTTGACCAGAGCAATTGAAACTTCATAGTACCTAGAAGTTTCGTGGTGGACTGTGCATCGTTAGCCCTGAAGAGGAATTATTTTGAATATGAGAACCAGATATTCCTTCAAACAACAGGGACTTTCATGGGCAGCACTTTTGCCCCTTCGGTAGCAGGATTGTATGTTTACAGTTTTGAAAGAAAACACATCCTGGCCCCCTCCAACCCATTTTCTGCCAACTTCGTCCGGTGGCAACGCTACATCGACGATATCCAGTTGCTATGGAAAGGAGATGAAGCGTCCTTACTCCCTTTCTTCACTTGGGTGAATACATGTGATCCTCATCTGAGATTTACACTTGAATATGCCAGAGAAAGTATTACCTTTCTGGATATCACTATTAACAAAAAGGATCACCTATTGCATACTCAAACATACTACAAACCAACATCAAAAAACAATCTGTTGCTGTTCAGTAGTTTTCATCCTCGACCGCTAAGGGAGAATGTCCCCTACGGACAATATCTCCACATAAGGTGCAACTGCAGTGATCTGAATAATTTCAAAAGACAAGCAGATGATTTGACGGAGAAATTGGAGGAGCGTGGTTACCCGAAGAGAATACTCCAAAGAAGTCGGAAGAGGGCACTCAATCAAAATAGAGATGCCCTTCTGGAGACATACCCAAGAAATATCCAACAGGAGGTTCCATTAACCTGTGTGACCACTTATAACTGCTTGTCCAACGTGGTTAGTCGCAGCATTCAAAAGAACTGGAAGATTGTGACGAGCAACCAACTGAGTTGGGAGAAGCCACTCTTTTCTTACAAGAGAGCGACTAGTTTAAAAGACTCTCTGGTCCATACCCTCCCAGTTAAGAAACAGAGAAGCCAAGAGCCCACAGTACTATCCACCTGGGGACTGCCTGCTGTGACGGGCCATTTCCCATGCGGCGATTGCAGCATCTGCCATTTAACCACCCACACCAAATTCCTGAACTTGGAACCTGGCAAGCAATGGGAACAACAGAGTCATACTAACTGTAACACCAGTAACGTAGTGTACTTGATCACCTGAACCTGCGGTTTGAATTACGTTGGTATGACCACCAGACGTGTTAAGCTCAAGATTTGTGAACATCGAAGTAGTATTCGATGCAAACGAAGTGCGAGCAAGCTGACAAACCACTTCATTGAAAGAAATCATACGCCGAACGACATGCGTTGGACCATCGTGGAACATGTATCTGGTGACGAGAAAACCCTCTTTGAGAAGGAACAGCGATGGATTCATTGTCTATCCAGCCATTGCGCAGGCCTTAACGATGATATTGCCTGTGGGTCTGTGCTTAGACGTTAATGCAGCTTCAATCGTCATACATGAAATTATCCCAGTCCTTATATCGGGAATGACCATAGTACCCTTAAGTGAAACGTATGACCTCCCTGACAGGTTATATCCCTACTAAACCTGACGATTTTATAGGGGTTTCAGAACCAAGATGCAGATATACCCCACCAACCCCCACCTGAAACATCCTTAGGCTACTGTAGTGGAATACAACGTCCGCGTCATAAATGAGCTTTTCATTATAAATAGTGCCATTGAATTATGTGTCTGTCATTCATCTACCCCTCTGAGCAAATCTAATTGTGCTTTGAAATACGTACTGTCAGTGTCAGCTAAAAATTCCCAGAGTGGAATACTCACCTCCCTCCAGCACATTTTGTTCCTTTTGAGTACACATTACTCCAATCAGACAGAAATCCTTTTTGCGATAAATAACTTTATTCGTAATACGAAGATTCGGGGACAAAGGGTCTTTGGAGTTTTGATTTCCTCTTCCTCATTATTATGATGATTATAACACGTGAATACCCATATGACTTAAATATCCTTTGAATATTCGTATGAATCTTTGGTAAACAAAGTTTCCGACATTAAGACACACTGAGCGGGAATAATAACAATATGGCCCCTTTAAAATCTTAGGATAGTACTCTGACTCACATGGTCACGTGACAAGGTCACGTGCCCGCGCTAGATGCTACGTTAGCAAACAGCGCTGTCTGCTCGGCGTTTCAACCGGGCCGCGGTGGTCAAAGACTAGGTAGTCTGCGGGGAGTCGTCAGCATACATGTGAGTACTAACTGCATAAGAGACCATTATCTAACATTCTGCATCTAGTCCGAATACTGCACTGAGATATTGGAACACAATACAATATATTTTAAGAATTTTGTCCCATGGCTGATTCTGTTCTAGAAATGCGACGTGAAGAAAACCCCTCACCGCGTTAGCCCATGAAGATAGAAAATTACCTTCCTCCTGTGAGTTGACACAGAGACCTCTCTGTCTTTCATTTGCTATTTTACCTTCCCCCATGGAGCCCCTCTTTGAGACTCCGTTTTTATTTTCATTGTTACAGTGCACTGCTAGCTTGTTGTTGTCTGTTAAAAAATATTTCCAAGTTGTTATTTCGATAAAAACGGTTGCATACCATGTTTAGCCACATTAATTTGGAGGCATAACTAAATATACTTACCTACAACATACTAATCATGTTGTGATGGTAGACCATGTCGACCACTAATTTCGAAATTAGTAGTAATAATTACTTGTTATACTGAGTAATTGCACTCCATTTCCTTAACTTCACCATAAGGGTGGTGGTTTTGGTGAAGGGACTGAGCAGTATTAATTGGTATCGCACCATAATAATTGAGATTGTTTCATTTTAATTTTGGAAACATTTCTCCCTACAGGTACCTGACTCTAGCAAAATTGCTGTTTTGGTCTTGAACGGCTTTGAGCCGTAAGTATAATAAGAAATTTAAAAAAAAATGTGTCTACTTTTTCACACGATTATTCTCACGGCAGGGTGCACGTTAGGGCGTGTTCACCACCGGAGGATCACATTATATGGTCCTGAAGAAAGCTGAGCGACCTGGGCTCCCAAAGGCAGAAACATGTCGACGAAACTGTATTCACTATGGACTAGGGGTCTATTATAAATGAGACTAACCCTATGAGTCCATCTATATCTGTTTTTAACCAGTGCAGATCGGACTGTTAATAAAATAGTTGAAAGTCACGATTTTGTACTTTTTATAATTTTTCACTTTATTGCACTCACTTAGCACAATCTGGCTTCAGTACACCCTCAACACACACAAGAGCCAGCTCCGCTATAAACAGGCGTCGCAGCACACTGGAAAGACATTAGGTCTTTCCAGTGGGAACCCAGTGATGAAGCATGTCACCACTAGGTTGGTGAGTGAGGGTTCTTAAACAACTTTTTATATATGTTGAGTTTTCTTACCCCTCTTTTTCGCTTCCACCTCACACATTAGTTTGAGGTTGTTTGTTTCTTCTTCACTCTTCTGTTGTTTATTGATAGTGTGCAAATCTGTGACATATCTGGAGCCCATGATGTCTGTCATATGAGCATTAATCTCTATCTCCAAACCCAATTTCCTGCGAAGACTGTAGTCCCTGCATATGCTCCTGTTTGAGAAGCTTCCTGTGTGCTGAGTAGTCCAGGGCTTTCCTAACCTATTGGACTTTGAGTGTCCGAGATGTGAGTGCACCAGTAGAATGGAGTCATGATGGTGACATCCCTGGTTGTGTTGAGACAAGTGCCACCACTGTGGGCAAACACACATGTGACACATTTTTAATCCCCCGAGTCACATTTGTGCTAGCAACATCAGCGTGTTTTTAATCTGTCATCTGTTTTTGCAAGTTTGGCACTTGTATGTGTCTATGACTGCTCACACCCAGCAGTTTCTGCCCTTCCCTGTAGCCTGATGGCAACATGTCTTTTTTGTAGGTCTCCTTGAGTGTTCAATTATTGTGAGACAGTCTTAAAGTACCAAATGTGTCTGATACATTTCACGTTATGCACATATACCCCATCCTAAACGGATGGAGAGAAGTCCTCCTGAGGCTCAGCCGGGAGAGACCAACGAGATAGGTTGCGATCTTTAATTTGCTGCTAATTTTAAAAAGAAAACTATTGCTCATTTTTTGAAATTGTGCTTTTGCTTTTAACTAATTTTGCTCTGCCATACTTGCCTATTTACACATTTGAACGCACACGGTTAGAAGTCTTACAGCGAGTAGACAGCGGGACTTCCGACACTGAGGCAGCCATCTTGGGGGTAATTTAGGTCAGCAGGCCACGCCTCATGCCCCTGAACCTATAAGAGACCGCCCACCGCGTGCACAGACAGAGAAGTCCTCCTGAGGCTCAGCCAGGAGAGACCAACGAGATAGGTTGTGATCTTCAATTTGCTGCTAATTTTAAAAAGAAAACTATTGCTCATTTTTAGAAATTGTGCTTTTGCTTTTAACTAATTTTGCACTGCCATACTTGCCTATTTGCACATTTGACCGCACTCGGTTAGAAGTCTTACCGCGAGTTGACAGGGGGACTTCCGACACCGAGGCGGCCATCTTGGGGGAAATTTAGGTCAGCGGGCCACGCCTCATGCCCCTGAACCTACAAAAAACCGCCCTGCCGCGAGCGGGCGTGCCGGTGGCGCGCCAAAGGCAAGCCCATCTGCGCCCCCCTGGACAAATCATGGTAGATACAACTAATTTTATAAAATATACAGGAGAACAAATATTAAAACTCAATCGCACCCCCTATATCCATATGTGCTCTATTTTCCACCCTAAATTCATGCGTCCCATGAGTGCTGTTCACTGTAAAGGTTGTAAAGTTGCAATACCTAATTTAATTATCCAAAAGACGTCCCAATAAACCGCCAACTACGCAAGATGCATTTAAAAGTCACTGGAAGTTTGCTTTGTTTAATGCTAGGTCACTTGTAAGGCATAGTGTAGAAATCGCCTCCCTCATTACGGAGGAATGCATACACATTGCCTTCATCACAGAGACATGGACAGACGCGGCCTCTGGGCCTGACTTAGTTACAGCCACCCCTCCTGATTACTTTAGCTACACCTTCAATAGACAACAGAAACGTGGAGGTGGTCTTGCAATCATTTATCATCAATCGATTGTGACATCCTTCAATCCGATAGTTATAGAGGACTCCGAAGCTTTGGAATTCTGCCTCAAACTCTCCCAGCATTACACTTTTAGAGGAACTCTCCTCTATTGGGCGCCGGGCCCAAGAGGCCTTTTTCCCACACTGCTCAGTAACATAATAGTAAGGGGATTATGTTCAGAGTCCTATACCATTTTAGGAGATTTCAATTGCCATCTGGAACTGACGGGGGACCCTGACACTATGAACTTATTGGATACCATGAGAGGTGGCTACCTAGACCAACTTGAGCAGGGGGCTACTCATCAAGCTAGTCATACCCTAGATGCTATATTCACTAACAACTCACAAATATCTGGAATTACAATTCTGCCTCTAGTTTTGTCCAACCATTCGGCAATTCTATTTGATTTCAGGATACCGGACAGAAAGATGAGGAATTTAGCTGTTAAATACACTAGAAATAGAGCTTGAAACAAAATAAATGAGAAAGATCTTGTCCAAACCCTAATCAAACCTTCCACTCCCATCCCTAGCAATCTAGCCGAAGCCACTAGAGCTTACTCTAAAAGGCTAGAATTAGCATGGAACAAATTAGCCCCTCTAAAAACTTTTAGCCATACCAGACAGCATCCTTCCGCTCCTTGGTACTCGCAGGAACTGAAAGAACAAAAGCTGGCCTGTAAGCGCCTGGAGAGGACTTGGAGAAGAGACTATAAGGAACATGATAAAAAAGAATATAAAGCAGGGTTACTACTCTATAAGAATTTCCTTAAGATTTCAAAGCAAGAATTCTTTAGCAACAAAATTGCCTCAGCGAAGAATTCCCCTAAATAACTTTTTTAAATTGTTAAATCCCTAGTTCACCCCCAGACACCTACAATAGTGGCTAGTCAAGAACTATGCAACAAAATTGCTTAAGGCCTGTTTAATAAAGTCAACAGCATTTTCCTAACAGTCTCACCGTCTGATGACAATAACAGGCAAAACAAGGATGGGCAGACCACAAACCCAGATATGCTAACTTTCAAAGATTTTTCCACTGTAGAGGTAGAAGATACTCTCAAACTTCTGTATAAAGCCAAATCAGGCTCCCCAACTGATCCATGTCCATGCTCCACAGCTAAGATGGCAGCTGGACCTGACCAAACTATTTAATAATATGTACCTCGAGGGATATTTCCCTAAGGAATGGAAACAAGCATCCATTTTACCCCTCTTAAAAAAGGAGAATCTGGATGCAAATGAGCCAAACAACTACAGACCCATTTCCAGGTTACCCCTCCCTGCATAACTCATTGAAAGTAATATGAACGACCAACTATATAAGTTTCTACAGGACTCACAGACGCTAGATCCAACTCAATACGGTTTTAGAGAGTCCCATAGTACGGAGACAGCACTCCTGAAATCCACAGAAGAGATCAGAACCATACTTGATCAGGGGGGCAAGGCCGTATTGATCATGTTGGATTTATCTGTGGCGTTCAATACAGTCTATCACACTTTGTTGATGGACCGTTTGGACAAACTGGGGATTAAGAACAAGGCCTGGAAGCTTCTCAAATCATTCCTCACAGATAGAGTCCAAATGGTAACTCTAAATGAATTCAAAGCCAAATCTTTTTCCTTGCCGTGTGGTGTGCCATAAGGATCATCAATAAGCCCGACATTGTTGAATGTCTATGTGTCTTCATTAGCCCCTTTAATACAAAGCTTTGGATTTTCCTTAACGTCCTAGGCCGACGATACTCAAATCGTCGTATCTCTTCTACTGGATAACCTATTTGAAACAGCTACTAAACTAAGGGAATGCATGACAGCTGTAAGCACCTGGATGTCACAGAATTGTTTAAAGCTGAACACCGGCAAGACGGAGGTGGTCCTTTTTGGGAATGACTCCACCTTTTGGAATCATAACTGCTGGCCAGAGGAGATGCGACCGCTGCCTGCCCCGAAAAAAAAGGTCAAGAACCTTAGATTCTTGATCGACGATAAAATAAACTTCAAGGACCAAATAAACCAGGTTGCCTCCACTGCATATTTTATCCTTAAATCCTGCAAAAAAATCATGCCCCGACTACCTTAGAATGCACAACAAACAGTGGTATCAGCCCTTATAATGTCAAGATTGGACTACTGTAACAGTCTTTACCTTACTGTTCATAAAGGATCAACGAACAAGCTGCAGATGTTACAAAACGCAGCTGCTAGACTCATAACAGCCACACCAAAATTTAAATCCATATCAAATAAGGTTAAACAACTTCACTGGCTCACGGTCAGCAAACAAACTAAATTCAAGGCACTATGCCTAGTATTTGAAGCCCTTCATGGCATAGGACCGAAGTTTCTTCAGCAACGCTTCACTTGGTATACACCTAATAGGGCACTACGGTAGGCAGAACAAAAGCTTGTCACTACCCCCCGAGACAAAAAAGCAAGCTGAGGTGGAAGGAGTTTCACGATCAATGCGGAAAATTGTGGAATTCACTACCACTAACCCTAAGAAACACTACTAACCTCCTGGCTTTCAGAAAGGCACTGAAAACCTGGCTTTTCATAATATAATTGCTTATGTCTCGGTTCATACCTATCAGTAGGTCTTCTCATAGCGCCAGGACAACTTTGGGTATTAGTTAGCACTTAATAAATACAAATAACATAACCTAACATGTACAAATTTCAACATATGTAATGCCTAGCTATGTCTATTGTGTTTGTTAAATGTAGATCCCACCACCACCTCTGGGGTTGTCAACAGCCCAGGGAGATTAGCTTACACATTTACCTGTGCATTGGAACCTACTGACACAGTTGTTGTGTCCCCTATCTGGTGAGACATGTATGTTCCAAGTCTTCTTCAGTAAACAGGCAGCATATTCATTTTGACAATAGTGATGATCTGCACATGATGCAGGTTTTCCAGTTAGATGCAGAGTTGATGTCAACAAGTTAACATTGTAAATGGTCTGATCTTGAGTTGTGTACAATGCACATAGTCAACACATGTTGACTGTCTCATACGTTGTTTTTGTTCCATGCTTTGCTACACATCAAGTAAGAATCTGGTCTACACATGTAGCACTGACAGCTGTGACACAACCACTTCTTGTTTGTTGTAGTGGGAGGCTCATGAATGTATTTTGATTGTCTGTGAAGTTGTGTGCTATCATGGGCTGTCTCCTGTGTGCTTCATTGTACACTAACTTATCAAAATGTAATTCTTCTGTAATTGTGTTTACTCCTGTTGCCCTGTTGAGTATGTGTTATGTGGACAGATGCTGTGAATTTGTGTCGCATACATATGTGTGTCTGGCACCTCTTGTTCAACCATCAAATGTGTGTGTCCTAGTATGTGGCATGTTGGGTGTACCTTGCTGATACAGAGATTGACAAATTGGTCATACACAACAGTACATGGACCCATGTTTGTATTTTTATCACAATGATGTGTGGTCAATAATGTGTTCCTCATCATGCAGCCAGGGATCCACACTGTCATGGGTGCCTGTGCAATGTAACCAGTCAATGTAGGCTTAGATGAGGCACATTGATGCTGATCGGGGTGTGTGGTGTTTGACTGGCCAAATGTGAGTTGTCTCTTGGCAAGGCCCCTACCTATAATGTGGCCTTACATTACAGGCCATGCCATGGGAGTAATGTTTCGTTATGTGAGATGACAGTGGTTCTTGCAAGGAATGGGACACAGTGTGCAAGAGTGAATGTGCTCAAACGTATGGCCCACATCCTAATTTAGCATCACAGAGGGTCAGCAGACTTGATACTGTCACCACAGTGATGTGGCCATGAGGGTACTGTGGAAGAGAGACAGTCTCTTGATGTATGGTTTTGTTTTCCACCAGGCTTGTCCCACATGTGACTCTTGTGCACCCGCTCATCAAACAATGCCTTATTGCCCACATTCACAATCCAAATTCATGAAATACTTCCAGATTGTACTCAAGACGCATAT
The DNA here is from genome assembly GCF_964263255.1 of Lissotriton vulgaris. Taxonomy (NCBI): domain Eukaryota; kingdom Metazoa; phylum Chordata; class Amphibia; order Caudata; family Salamandridae; genus Lissotriton; species Lissotriton vulgaris. The sequence goes on from NC_141697.1 coordinate 551,395,446, forward strand.
GTCTCAGTTGAGTTCAGCCCCCCATCGTGTGTGTTGGCCCAGCCTAGAGACACTTACACACAAACACACATATGTTGTATTTGTTCTGCAGTGTGTGGCTGGTTGGTTGTCTTTGTGCATCTTCACCCATGTATTTCAACTGTCTTTGATGGGCATTGAGTGGATCTTTAGTGGAGTTTTTGTCTCTAGTGGCCCTGGTCCACCTACATCGTCACTCTGCACATTCATTATCTTTTGCCATTGTCATCGCTGCCACAGTGTGGCACTGGATCTCATCAGAATTATTTAGTTTCAGATTAGATCATTTGTATTTGTGTCTGTTAAAAAAATGTGTGCTTATGCATTTTATTGATCTCATGTTACATTGTCCAATTGAACATTGCTGGCAGTGTTAGCCCCCAAGAGCACTGAATGACTGCACATCGCTGAGGGTATCTGACACACACAACAAAGTTGGCCTCAACATTTCTGTTGTTGTTTGGCAGACAACCACTTCATTGCTTGTGTTTTTAGGCCCAAAAAAATCAGGATTGGTCGGATATGCTGGGGGTGTGAGACATACTTATGTGCTTGAAAATGGAGGGGGATTGAACACCACACTCACCTTTTTGTCAGTACATTGATGGGGAGGTGATCATACGCTATAACCCCTATGTGCTTGAAAATGCGTGGTGATTGAACCCCACACTCACCTTTTTGTCAATACAGATATGGGTAGTTTGTCCAATATATCTCTTTATGTGTCAATTTAGCAAGAAGTGTACACACTAAACACAATTTAGGCATGACAGCACTGGGGGAGTGTTCTGCATCCACCCCCTGTGGGGTGGGCAATGCTGGTAGTGATAGGCATCCACCCCCTATGGGGTGGGCAATGCTGGTAGTGATAGGCATCCACCCCCTATGGGGTGGGAAATATTGGTAGTGATAGGCATCCACCCCCTATGGGGTTGGCAATGCTGGTAGTGAGAGACATCAACCCCCTAATGAGTGGGCAATGCTGGTAGTGTTAGGCATGCACCCCCTATGGGGTGGGCGATGCTGGTAGTGATAGGCATCTACCCCCTATGGGGTGGGCAATGCTGGTAGTGATAGGCATCCACCCCTATGGGGTGGGCAATGCTGGTAATGAGAGACATCAACCCCCTATGGGGTGGGCAATGCTGGTAGTGTTAGGCATCCAACCCCTATGGGGTGGGCAATGTTAGTAGTGATAGGCATCTACTCTCTTTGGGGTGGGCAATGCTGGTAGTGAGAGACATCAACCCCTATGGGGTGGGCAATGCTGGTCGTGTTAGGCATGCACCCCCTATGGGGTGGGCGATGCTGGTAGTGATAGGCATCTACCCCCTATGGGGTGGGCAATGCTGGTAGTGATAGGCATCCACCCCTATGGGGTGGGCAATGCTGGTAGTGAGAGACATCAACCCCCTATGGGGTGGGCAATGCTGGTAGTGTTAGGCATCCACCCCCTATGGGGTGGGCAATGTTAGTAGTGATAGGCATCCACTCTCTTTGGGGTGGGCAATGCTGGTAGTGAGAGACATCAACCCCTATGGGGTGGGCAATGCTGGTCGTGTTGGGGATCCACCCCCTTTGGGATAGGTAATTCTGGTAGTAATAGGCATCCACCCCCTATAGGGTGGACGATACTTGGGGATTGAACCCCACACTCAACTTTTTGTTAATATAGATATGGGTGGTTTGTCCAATATATCTCTTTATGTGTCAATTTAGGAAGAAGTGTACACACTAAAAAAGAATTTAGGCATTACAGCACTGGGGGAGTCTTCTGCATCCACCCGCTAAGGGGTGGGCAATGCTGGTAGTGATAGGCATCCACCCCAATAGGGTTGGCAATGCTGGCAGTGAGAGACATCAACCCCCTATGGGGTGGGCAATGCTGGTAGTGTTAGGCATCCAACCCCTATGGGGTGGGCAAGGTTAGTAGTGATAGGCATCCACTCTCTTTGGGGTGGGCAATGCTGGTAGTGAGAGACATCAACCCCTATGGGGTGGGCAATGCTGGTCGTGTTAGGCATGCACCCCCTATGGGGTGGGCGATGCTGGTAGTGATAGGCATCTACCCCCTATGGGGTGGGCAATGCTGGTAGTGATAGGCATCCACCCCTATGGGGTGGGCAATGCTGGTAGTGAGAGACATCAACCCCCTATGGGGTGGGCAATGCTGGTAGTGTTAGGCATCCACCCCCTATGGGGTGGGCAATGTTAGTAGTGATAGGCATCCACTCTCTTTGGGGTGGGCAATGCTGGTAGTGAGAGACATCAACCCCTATGGGGTGGGCAATGCTGGTCGTGTTGGGGATCCACCCCCTTTGGGGTAGGTAATTCTGGTAGTGATAGGCATCCACCCCCTATAGGGTGGAAAATGCTTGGGGATTGAACCCCACACTCAACTTTTTGTTAATATAGATATGGGTGGTTTGTCCAATATATCTCTTTATGTGTCAATTTAGGAAGAAGTGTACACACTAAAAAAGAATTTAGGCATTACAGCACTGGGGGAGTCTTCTGCATCCACCCGCTAAGGGGTGGGCAATGCTGGTAGTGATAGGCATCCACCCCAATAGGGTTGGCAATGCTGGCAGTGAGAGACATCAACCCCCTATGGGGTTGGCAATGCTGGTAGTGTTAGGCATCCACCCCTATTTATTTATTTATTTATTTATGAAGCTTGTAGAGCGCACGGCTACCCCCAACGGGGGTGTCCCGGTGCTAAGACTGTAAGCTGGAAAAAAAAAGGAGTCTAACTATGCAGATCAGAATAGCCAGGTCTTGAGACGGTTACGAAAGAGTGCTTCAGAGGGGGTGAATCTGAGATCTAATGGTAGGCTGTTCCATAGTTTGGACGTGATAACTGCAAAGGCTCTGCCACCCATTCTAGAGAGGCGGAACCGTGGGACAACAATGAGGCGAAGATTGTTAGATCATAAGGTTCTGACAGAGTGGGATAGAACTAATCTCTTTCTTAAATATTCTGGTCCTGCTCCATTAAGGGCCCGAAAAGCAAGAATAAGCAGCTTGAACTTGATGCGACTGGCTATTGGGAGCCAGTGAAGCTTCTTGCGATACGTTGAGACCGAATGCCTATGGGGGATATTACCAATCAACCTCACAGCCGCATTCTGAACGATTTGTAAGCGTTCAATTTGATATTGGGGGGCCCCTGCGAAGAGACTGTTGGCATAATCCAGGTGTGAGGTGATCAGGGCCTGAGTAACAGTTCTACGAGGCTCTAGAGGCAGAAAGGGGAAAATCTTTCTTATCATCCACAATTTCCAAAAGCAGGCTGCAGTGACTTTATTGATTTGGGGGCCGCAGGAGAGGGTATCGTCAAACTGGAAGCCTAAGTTGCGAGCGCTATGAACGGGGGTAGGGGGGGGGGTCAAGTACCGTAGGCCACCACAGAGTGGATGGTATACTCTGTTTTTGATTGAAAAACAAAACCTCCGTTTTGTCGGTATTGAGACGGAGATGGTTAGAAGCCATCCAGGAGCATATTTCACCCAGGCAGTGTCGGAAGCTGGTGAGGCTGGAGTCAGAGTGATCTCTAAAAGAGAATATAAGCTGTGTATCATCAGCATAAGAGATCACCCTGACCCCAAAAGATTCCACCACCTTGGCCAACGGGGCCAGATAGACATTAAAAAACAATGGGCTCAAGGCCGAGCCCTGTGGGACTCCGCATACAAGTGGTTTGCCTTCAGATTGAAACGGTCTGAGAAGAACCCTCTGAGTTCGTCCTTGAAGAAAGGAGCTGATCCACGACAGGGCAGAACCGCCCAGTCCAATCTGCTCCAATCGGTCTAGAAGTCTCTTGTGCGACACCGTATCGAAAGCGGCGGATAGGTCAAGGAGGACCAGCATGGCCTCCTCTCCCCTATCCACACATTCTCGAATGGTCTCAGAGACTTCCAGGAGCGCTGTTTCCGTACTGAAACCGGTACGGAAACCTGATTGGGAGTCGTGGAGTAAGGAATTAGTCTCCAGATATTCTGCAAGCTGTAGTTGGACAGCTTTTTCCAAGACCTTCGCAGGTTTGGGGAGGAGGGAGATGGGACGATAGTTACAAAATTGCGTAGGGTCCGCATCTGTTTTCTTCAGGATGGGGACTAGCATAGCTTCTTTCCAGGCGGTAGGAAAATGGCCAAGGTGTAGTGAGGCATTCCATATGGAGGTAAGAGGCTCGACTAACAGAGGGGCAAGGTCACTCATCACCTTAGGAGGGGCCGGGTCCATAGGGGAGCCTGATTTGCACTGAAGAAATAGTTTAAGTGCAGAATCTGGGGTAAGGTCCTTAAATACTATCAGGGAAGGTGCATTATCATATCTGTTAGAAACAGGGTAGAGTGACTGTTCAGGAGCAGACACTGCTGGAAAAGAGGAGGAAATTTTCTCAATTTTTTCTTGAAAAAAATCTGACAGACCATTACACAAAGATTGACTAGCAAGGTTGTTGGGCATCATGGCAGGAGGTTTGACAAAGTCTTTAACGATACTAAACAATGTTTTTGCCGAGTTATCAGCGTTTGTAATTTGAGCAGCAAAATATTCTTTCATAGCAGCCTTTTTTAGTTTAATAAATTTCTTTTGGGCTGCTTTGTAAATACTTTTTGCCTCTGGATCATAGGCTAATCTCCAGCTGCGTTCTAATTTTTTGCAGCGACTTTTTTCTGTACGCAAGGCTGTTGAGAACCATGGGGCTGAGGGGGCGAGATCTTGCAGATGAGACTGGTAGCAATGGGGCAATACTGTTGATAGCTGACAGTAAGGTTGCGTTAAGCTTATTAACGCAGATGTCAATGTCTTCTGTAAGAGGTTCCGGGGGGCAACAGAAGACAGGCTCCAAGGCTGAACAAGTGACAATATGCCATTTTCTCCTCAGGTCCGTCCCCAGTTCCACCGGGATCAGTGCTGGAGGTAACTGAATGTTGGCCGAAAGAAGATAGTGGTCGGACCAGGTGAGGGGAAGGGGAGGGTGGGTTATAGTGCCCGGAAGGTTAGAAAATATTAGGTCCAGTGTATGACCTGCGGCGTGAGTTGGTCCTTGAATAAATTGCGTCAAATTAAGGCTTTGTAGGGAATCTAAAAATCTCATGGGGTGAGCAATGCTGGTAGTGGTAGGCATCCACCCCCTATGGGGTAGGCAATGCTTGTAGTGATAGGAATCTATCCCCTATGGGATGGGCAATGCTGGTAGTGTTAGGCCTTCACCCCCTATAGGATGGGCATGGCTGGTAGTGAGAGACATCAACCCACTATTGGGTGGGCAATGCTGGTAGTGTTAGGCATCCACCCCAATGGGTTGGGCAATGATGGTAATGAGAAACATCAAACCCCTATCGGGTGGGCAATGCTGGTAGTGATAGGCATCCACCCCCTATGGGGTGGGTAATGCTGGTAGTGATAGGCATCCACCCCCTATGGGGTGGGCACTGCTGGTAGTGAGAGACATCAATCCCCTATGTGGTGGGCAATGCTGGCAGTGAGAGACATCAACCCCCTATGGGGTGGGCAATGCTGGTAGTGTTGGGGATCCACCCCCTATGGGGTGAGCAATGCTGGTAGTGATAGGCATCCACACCCTATGGGATGGACAATGCTGGTAGTGATAGGCATCCACACCCTATGGCATGGGCAATGCTGGTAGTGATAGGCCTCCACTGCCTATGGTTTGGGCAATGCTGGTATGTATGTATAGGCATTTATATAGCGCACTACTTACCTGGAGGGTCCCAAGGCGCTTCGACCGCTGCGAAACCCTTCCTGGCTTCCCTGAGAGATGGTCCCTTAATGGGTATCTCCAGGGTGAGACCAGGCATCCCCGGCGGTCTGGTGGGGCCGTTAGTGAAGATGAGGCAAGCTAATGCCCAGAGTTGCCGAGTGTGAACGCTGATCAGAGTGGGCACCGGGGCGAGAGAATTATCGAGTCCGCTGACCCTGGTCCAGAAACCTGTCGCGCCGGGAATCGAACCCAGGTCCCGGGCCGTCCTCTGCTCTCGGGTCTGCCACCTCTAACCAGTGAGCCACACTTGAGGCATCCACCCCTATAGGGTGGGCAATGCTGGTCGTAACAGGCATCCACCCCATGGGGTGGGCAATGCTGGTAGTGTTAGGTATCCACCCCCTATGGGGTGGGCAATAACTCGTAGTCATAGGCATCCACCCCCTATGGGGTGGACAATGGTGGGAATTTTGGGCATCCACCCCCTATGGACGTGTTGCCTTTCGCAAGATCGTGACGTGTTTGTGTGTGGTAGGTGTCTGACTTACCGTCTGTGACGAATGCATTAGGAACGGTTGTTGATTCGACCGTTAGTGTAGAGTATAGGGATGACATGCGTGATCGGATACATGGCTGCTGCGTCTTGTACTCAGTGATTGTATTGTGGCGCAAACTGGCGATGAAATAAAGCTCTTCCGGATGCAGTGACGTGCTGGAGGTGGCAACCTGTTAGGTGTGTAGGAAGTACGTATCATACTTGGCCGGCCGTAAACTGCTTCGGCAATTACTCCATTTAGCGTTTACGGAGCTGGGTCGTACTGAAAATAGTGCTGGAATCGGAGCGTACGTGTTGCTTGTGAATAGGAGACACTTGAGCATCGTACTTCATTTGGATAGACCGGCACCCGGAACAAGTCGGTCGGAAGGTATCGCTATGGACAGCTCTCGGAAGGCCTACGAGCGAGATTGGAATCGACCCCTTAATGTTAATGTTTACTATATTTAATCTGATATTTTTTCATTATTGTTTATTTATTTTTTAAGATTAATTAAAACATTTCAATTGTTTAAAAGCTATTATCAATTTTTGTTTATCTGCTATCCAACACTTAACTTACTGTTGCAATCACTGGATTGGTAATATTAATTTTTACCCCTCCGCCATCCAGCACTTTCCCTACTGTTGCATTCACTGGAGTGGGAATAGTAATTTTTACCACTCTGCTATCTATTATTTTCCATACTGTTGCACCCACTGGAGTGGGAATAGTAATTTTTACCCCTCTGCTATCTTGCACTTTCCCTACTGTTGCACCCACTGGAGTGGTAATAGTAATTGTTACCCCTTCGCTATCCAGCACTTTCCCTACTGTGGCACTTACTGGAGTGGGAATAGTAATTTTTACTCCTCCGATATCCAACACTTTTCCTACTGTTGCATTCACTGGACTGGGAATTGTAATTTTTACCTCTCTGCTATCCATTATTTTCCCTACTGTTGCACTCACTGGAGTGGGAATAGTAATTTTTACCCCTCCACTATCCAGCACTTTCCCTACTGTTGCATTCACTGGAGTGGCAATTGTAATTTTTACCACTCCGCAATCCAGTATTTTCCCTACTGTTACACTCACTGGAGTGAGAATAGTAATTTTTAACCGTTCGCTATCCAGCACTTTCCCCACTGTTGCACTCGCTGGAGTGCGAATAGTAATTTGTACATCTCCGCCATCCATTATTTTCCCTACTGCTGCACTCACTGGAGTTGGAATAGTAATTTTTACCCATCTGCTATCTAAAACTTTCCCTACTGTTTCAATCACCGGAGTGGGAATAATATTTTTTTAACCCTCCGCTATCCAACATTTTCCCTACTGTTGCACTCACTGGAGTGGGGATGGTAAGTTTTTACCCCTCCCCTATCCAGCACTTTCCCTACTGTTGCACTCTTTGAAGTTGGAATAGTAATGTTTACTCCTTTGCTATCCAATACTTTCCCTACTATTGCACTCAATGGAGTGGGAATAGTAATCTTTACCCTTCCGCTATCCATCATTTTCCCTACTGTTGTATTTATTGTACTGTGAAATGTACGTTTTAATTTTTTTAAATAGTTAGATGTTTTAAATAATTATACAATGGTTATTTTTTTGTTTTCAATTATTGATACATGAATTTCTATTATTTTCATATAATTTAAATTTTTTAAAATTAAATAAAGAAAATTGCTAATAAATATTTTTTAAGTATATGTATACATTCTTATGTCTTTTTACATATTATTTATTTACGTTTATTTGTAATATTTAGTTAAAATGTATAATAAATGTAGATATGTTGTTAAAAATTATATTAATATTTAATATATTTAATACATTGTATTGTTACTTTTATTTAAAAATCTATATTTTTTACATATGTATGTTTCACTTCGATATTTTGATTCAATATTTTTGTACTTAACTGTTTAAGTATGGGGAGTCAATGTTTTTACATTCTATATATTTTCTTCGATATTTTTGTCATCAATAATTTTTACATTGATATTCTATCAGTGAACCATCAGAGACAAATTGGGAAACTGCTCTGTGGTATCCAGCCCCCTCCTGAAGCCATTTTGGGTTTTGACATGACCCCTGTGGTACTTGCCCAAGCCTCTAGTCGGGCAAGGACGACCCTCCCTAGTGCCTTTTCTGTAGCATCAAAAAGGGAAATTGGCCTGTAACAGGCAGGGCCATTCCTATTGGCCTTTTTAAACACAGGGACTACAATGGCATTCTTTCAGGTTGCTGGGATGGGACCAATCACCACTGCTTTGAAGACATTCGTCAGCAGGGGTGCCCAAAGGTTGGGATTCATTTTAAACAAATCTAATGGGAACCCTTCAGGACCTGGAGCTTTCATACAAATTCCCTTCACTAAGGCTTCCTCAACCTCAGCCACTGAGAGAGATGCACTGAATTGGGAAGCCAGATTTAAATCCAGGGGCAGGTCCCCCATATTTTCCACTGACTGCAAAGACGGTGGAGAAGAGTTTGAGGAGAATGACAATGTGTGCCTGATCAGTGATGGTATTGTTTCCAAAACTAAATGGAGAAAGCATTTTGCAAAGGATGAAACCTTACAGAAGGTGATCGCAATGGTTTTGGAAGGATGGTATGAGAAGAAGGATTGTAGTCAGGACTTGAGGGGTTTTGACAAATTAAAGGGGAACTAGCAGTTGTTAATGGTCTCCTCTTGAGGGGCAGCAAAATGGTTCCCACTCGCGCCTTCTGGGAACTGTTGTTAAAGAGTGCACATGCTAGCCATATGGAAATTGTCAAAACAAAAGAAAGGATTAGAGAAGCATATTGGTGGCCAGCCATGGAGGTTTGTGTCAAGAGGGAGGTTAGGAATTGTGTGCAGTGTACGTGCAGCAATAGCATTTTTCAATGTAAGATGCAACCCATGGTGTTAAAGAAATAGTCCAAGGATCCTTGGTCAGACATTCCTATTGATATTTTAGGTCGGGTGGAACTAAAAACTAGAGATCGGTATGTCATGGTCTGTATTTATATGTATTCACAGTGGCCAGAAATTAAGGTTGTGAGCTCTGTTGAGTCTACAGTAATCATTGAATTTTTGGATGATCTCCCGAGAGGAAGGGCTTTCCGTTGTCCTTACCCTAGGATATTGGGGTAAAAGTTACCTCAGGTGTGGTTGAGGAGTTCTGGTGTTGCACTGGGATCAAACACAAGAAGGCAGCTGTTAACCATTCAGAGAGCAATGGTATAGTTAAGAGATTTGTGAAAGGTTTGAAGGAGACCCTGCAACAGGCTGTTGCAATGGGAGCAGACTGAGTGGTAGCCATGAGAAAGAAAGTGAGGGAGTACAGCTTTACTCTGCATTCTTCTACGGGGTTGTCTCCATTTTGCTTGTTCAAGAAAAGATTGGCTAACACGGAACTCTGTGCTTCATGGGTCACTGCTAAAATATCATTGATTGACATTGAATTTGGTTGTGCGGAAGATTGAAGAGAAAGAGAGAGAGTGGCCATTGAGAAGAGGAAGAGATGGTTTGATGAGAGAAGAGCTGTCGATAACACAGTGGTGTCTGTGGGTGATTGGGTAAAGATCAGATCTTCTCCTATGGGTAATGGGCACTCAAAATTAAGCAAAGCATTCAAATTGATAAAGGTTTTCAGGAATGCAGTTAAAACAAGTGACCACGGAGTGTGGAACTTAAACAGAGTGGCCAGATGTTAACCTATTGATGTGGTTGAGAATATGGATGCCGTTGCACAAGAGGAGGTCTCTAGACTTCGCAGGGTGGTTAGACTTCCTGTTAGATTACACAATTATTTTTAATAAGCAATGTCTTTCTTTTCAGTTATTCTATTTTTTTTGCACCACTGGTGCTTCTGATTTTTGCTGTACATTTTATTTTAATTATCTCATTTCTCTAAGTTTTCAGGTACTTTGTTATTATTAGAGGGGAGGTGATGTAGTTTTCTACTTCCCTTCTGGAATGCAGCTCTCTGTTTCCAGGTAACGGTCCCTGGAATTCAGAACCTGGGGGTTGCGTAGGATTGTTGCCCGACTTGTCAGTTGGCAGTTGCGAGGCTAAGATGCTGAATGGGCTCTCTGTTGATGGTAACTCAATAAAGCCTACTTCAAGTCTACCCTGGCTCCCTACTACTTCTTCCTTTTGCGACTCTGATCTTACACATGGCAAACAGCAACTGCAGTGGCAAAAAGGGTATGTGGGCATCATTTTGGTGAGATTTTGTTAAATACATTTTAATCAATTTTTAGAAATCGGAGTGGGATTGTGTTGTTGACTTGTTAGCAGTTTTGCTACTTCTACATGCTCTGATTAAGAACTCTACACCATGCTAGGGAACACCAACTTCCAGGAGCCCATTAAAGCCCATGGGGAGGGGCTTGAACTGTCTACACTGCTCTTAAGCGGCAAAGGACTTCACAGTGTGGGATGCCTGCATACCCTTTTTGCCACTGCAGTTGCTGCTTACAACGCTGGGGGATTCCGACTTCTAGGAGTCTATGCATGCCTGGGAGGGGGGCTTGCTCTCTCTACAGCCTTCTTATTTGCCATCTATCTTCGTGAAGTGGGTTGCCCGCATAGCAACTGCAGTTGCTGTTAGCCACGCTTGGGTACTCCAACTTCCAGGAGCACTAGGGGAGGGGCTTGCACTGTCATAGTGATTTTAAGAGCCACAGATGTTTACAAATTGGGACGCACCTGGGTTCGTGCCCAGTCAAAGAGTTCGCCAGTCTGTGCCTGTCTGTGGCAGACTGAGGTCAGGCTGGGCCACTCCCCTTGCTTCACAGGCAGAGGCTCACGGTAAGTACACTATTATTAGATGCTTTGAGTGTGCTGGTTTAAACTGTACTCGCATGAATGGGGAAGAAAAAGCCTACTTAGCAGTAAGCATGGGCGGAAAATCCGTTCCGCTCGCGGATTTTGCGGATTTTCGGTAAATTCGCAATCCGCGAGATTCGCGAATTTCCCGCAAAATCCGCAAATCCGCGAGCAGCGGATTTTATGGCTTGCTCGCACTGTTCGCGTGAGTTCGCGGCTTCCCAGTTCAACTTCGCGCCCCGCGAATAAGCGCTAAATTGCAGAAATACGATTTTAGCAAAACTGAAACTACTTACCAGGTTCAAAAGTTCAAGCTCATCATTAGTAGCCATTTCCTGTAGTGCTTCCTGAGGGGCCCCTCCAGAGTTCAGTTGCCTACTTGCAACTATTATGTGACCCTGCTCTGGCCCTCAGAATAGTTACACAAAGGTCCTGAATTACAGCTAAGGCAGACAAGCAGGAGCCAGGCTGGAAGTTCAAATCCAGTGACACATTAATCAGCCCCTAATTCATTATTGTCAGTTGGGGCAGGGCAGGTGTTGTAACTAATTTTGCAACAATGAAAGCACTTAGCAAGTGCAAAAGATCCCTAATCAGGAAGCACTAAGGAGGCAGGTGCCAGCTAAAAAAATATTCTGTGACACATTAATCAGCCCCAAATTAATTCAGGTCACTTGAGGCAGGGAAGGTGTGCTTTGCTTTGCCACAATATTGTACACTGGACAACCAGAGGGTGCTGTGATGAAACAGAGGGTGGCATGGGTGGGCCAGAGGGTGGCATGAGTAGTCAGAGAGTGGCAGTGGTGACAGAGAGTGGCAGTGATGAAGAAGAGTGTCCCAAACAGGCTGGACACGTAGAAACAACAAGTTCGCAAAACTTGCGACCCGACAGGTAAGTTCGCGTTTGCGAAATTGTACAAAACCCTCGCGAACTGGCAGAAACCCGCGCGAACACACAAAAAAAATCCGAGAATTCGCGGATTTTGCGGATTGCGAGTTCGCAAATCCGCAAAATTCGCGAACGCGAGATTTGCAAAATTCGCCCATGCTTACTTAGCAGCCAAAGGAGGGTACAAAAAGGACCGTCTCATCACCCCTTATAATATCATACTTATCTTTTGCCAATGGGGCAATCTCTACAGAGCTAGAGCTAGTAGAAAATCTTATAGACACTGTCCAAAAGATGATTAAAGATCTAACAACTCAATTTGGAAATCTCCAGGTAGATATCCATGAAACCCCATTAACAGGAGGAAATGTCACTAGCGAAAGAGCTACTGTTAGTGGTCAGCAAGCATTGTCCCCTGCTCTATCCACAAAGCCCTGCATAATACACGATTGATAGAAGGCAATCAACATGTTATCGCCCAATCTCCCTTCTGGAGTCCTTCTCCAAGATCCTAGGGAGAGTGATTCTTCAAACAATAAAAGAAAGGGTGGAGGGAAGAGGTTTTCTCGCAGAAGTCCAATATTGCTTTCCCCTGATGTGGGCACAGTTGAACAATCCCTTAACTTACTCCTGCTCACCAGAAAGTATGTTAAAACAAGGGGAGGTTCTATTCCTTTGGCTTTTATGGATCTTTCCAGTGTTTTCGATATGGTAGACAGAGGCAAGCTATGGGAGTTGTTGAGCGAGGCAGGGGCTGAAGTCTCCTTGGTTGAACTTCTTAAACGCCATCCATGGGTCACAACTGCTCAAGACAAATACCGCCTAGCCAGAGAATGTATCCCCCCTTTTAATACCAATCGGGGGTTAGACAGGGCTGTATATTAGCCTCTTTTTTTTATTTATTTTTTATTTTAATTTCCTTATTCAAGCTTTGATGGCCAGAGGAAAGGACGACCTGTGCCTGTTATCCTCTATGCGGATGATGAGGTACTTATTTCTCGCATAGCAGACAGGCTACAGCTTCAATTTGATTTCTTTAATATATTGATGGGATAATTGAAATTGAAGGTCAGCCACCCAAAAACATTTATCATAATCTGCAGGCCAACCAACACACACATGTTTAATATTGGTGGGACGTCCATTACTAAGAGTTCAAGATTTAATTACCTTGGAGTCTTGATGGATGCCAATATAAAATAGGATACGGTTGTGACCCAGAGGACTTTTAAAACTACAGGGGCAGCAGAGGCTATTTTTAAATTTGCTAGGGTGCCAGGTCAAATGCCAGGTCAAATGCCCATTCAGTAAAAAATGACCTTATACAATGCTAAATGTCTCTCTCTCTGGGCACATATGGGACCGGTGTCTGGAGATATAGAGACTCGTGATGCTTGCTAGTTGGAAAAAATAAATTCCTTAGAAGGCTAATAGTGGTTCCAAACAGCACTGCAAATAGTATAACCCATATAGAAACTGGTCTCCCCTATATTGATGATACAATAAAAATTGGGCGACTTCTTTTATGGTTGAAGATCTATCACTTTCCACACGCCAAATGTTTCTGTTAAATCCTTACAGATTGTGTTAAATTAGATAATAGGAGCTCTATCCCCTGGCTAGCTTATATTAAAAGTACTTTCACAGAACTTGGCATCCATAATCTATTCCATTCCCTAAACAAAATTGATGACAATTCAAGGGAAATAGTCAAGAACTTTTTTTCACAACTATAGACCACATTAGAACCACCAGATGATGAATACAGTTAGCTGTTACACAGAAATTATGACTCGTGAAGGGATAGAACCTTACTTATTAAGGTCTTCAAAACCTAAAAATTGATGTTACTTAACAAATGTTATTTAGATTTTGCACTGTTCATGTTTTGGTAGCTTTTTCACAGTAGGGTACTCTACCTTGCCCAGTTGTCCTTTCAATAACATAAAGTGCATGATTTACGCCCTACACTATGTGCGAATAACCTTTGATCTTCCATGTCAAGCTTCAGAGCTTTATAGTGCTGTACTGACAGTTTACATGGTGTGCAGTTATCAGCTATGTCAGGCAGGCAGTTAGGATTGAGATGACATACATGTTTTGACCCTGTAAGCTTCTTAACTCCACCAAAGAGTTATTTTTTGGCATTTGCTCTAACTAACTAAGGGCCTCATTATGATGTTGGTCGGAAAGCCTCCGACTGACATTGGGATTCCCCTAGACTGTGTCGGAACCAATTTCCACCAACAGATTACGGTGCATGTGGTCAGAAGTGGAACCGTTCGTCCATTCAGAAAAGCTCAATGGGCAGTGTTCCCGACCGACCAATTGCGATGTCAGATTCGGACAGCCTTTCCGACTCTGTCTGTTCAACATGGAAAGGGTGTGTGAAAATGACTTTGGGGGCCCCTACCAGGCCCCTCTTCATCCTGCGTCCTCCGGTTTGGGGACCACCCTGAAAAATCTGCACAGTGTGGCAGACACCATGGGGTGCCAGCGACAGTGTGCAAGGTTTTCCACAGACTCCAATTTTCCCTATAGGAGCCTGTGTTGTCGGTCAGAACACAGGCTCCCTTGAACTCAATGGGATTCCTTCCGAAGGGTGTTCAGAACCTTCATAATCGGGTGGAACCGCCGCCCGAGAGTCTGTCGGAACTGAATCCAACACGGAGTCGGGCAGTTGAGTTTACTCCCGACTTTGGAATGAGGCCCTAAGTTATAAAGCTAAGTGCTTTTATGTTATGCATGATCTGTTTTGTATATATAGTTTTATAATTCAGTTAAAATCAATTAAAATATTTATATATGTACCAACTCTCTGGGGTAGCTGATCCAGTTTAATTGTATTTTATACGTGCATCTGTCTTTTTATGGCTTTTTAACAGAATAATAGCAATTTGACTGACTGACTGGCACCAAAATGACAAAAATAATAAAGGTGAACCAGAAATATGATTTTTTAAAAGGATTTAAGAGAGAAAAGTAGCAAGTGAAAAGGGCCAATGGTAGTCAATGGTCTGCATTGACCTGTCAAGCAGGATTTGACAGTGTGGTGTCAACATGACGCCCAAAACCCCACTCTAAATAATCTGCTGAGTTTTGAGCAGCCGTCACTTCCCTATTCAGGTCCGCCTATTGTTAGCTCCTGGGATGCATTTCGCATCTCTTTCACACCTCTTACCAATCGATTCAGAAAAGGGGGTGGTGATGAACAGAGTGTCTGAATTAAGCAGACCACTCTTACCCAGTCCAAAGATCAGGGCTTCATCCATCACCGTTATTTATCTCACTGCACCATCCCAGCTCAGAACCTGGCTATATGCAAATCAGTCTGTCCCTGGCCCAGTGCATCATGGGAACAGGGCAGACTAAACTACCAAGCCAATTCTTCACCAGAAAGGAGACAAGCTACCGGGGACCGGTTTCTGGCATTTCAGCCGTCTTTGGCCCGGCTTGCTTGAATCCTGATGGTGCAGTGAGAAAGGGACTCATGTCTGAGTATACCCTGCCACACCTATAGTGGCCAAAATCGATTCAGAAAAGGGGGTGGTGATGAACAGAGTGTCTGAATTAAGCAGACCACTCTTACCCAGTCCAAAGATCAGGGCTTGATCCATCACCGTTATTTATCTCACTGCACCATCCCAGCTCAGAACCTGGCTATATGCAAATCAGTCTGTCCCTGGCCCAGTGCATCATGGGAACAGGGCAGACTAAACTACCAAGCCAATTCTTCACCAGAAAGGAGATAAGCTACCGGGGACCGGTTTCTGGCATTTCAGCCGTCTTCGGCCCGGCTTGCTTGAATCCTGATGGTGCAGTGAGAAAGGGACAGGCTTCAGAACAGGCTGGGATCTGGAAAAGGCTTATACTAATTAGAAGTCTGACAGGTCATTGGGTATAGGACAACATTTTAATAGTTATTTTTCATTAATATAGGGTGACTTCATCATTGAATTTGTTTTTTTATAAATATTAAAAATAGTGGGTTAATTATTTTTCTAGTGTGTTCCATTCCCAAGATAGCAGTATTAGTATTTTAATCAGTACCCTGGTTTTCTACATATGGCAGCTTGGTCTGGGACATGGTAACATTATCTTTCTATTGTGTCACTTATGAATACCATGCACTATACCTTGAGGGTTAAAAGGTACATAAGGGTGACCTACTAATGTTTGGAAAGGTCGTTTTTAGCTTGTAAAAGTGATTATTTTACCAGGTTGCAATGCAGGTTTTACACTGCATCAGCTAGTCTTTAGTAGTAGCCTTGAAGTCATGGTTTCCTTTGTCACATTAGTAGATAGCCCAATAAGTGCTGCAGTCCACAGTTGACATTTAACTTTCTGTTCCAGGGTGCATTGCATATGATATAACACAGCCTTGTAGACAATTATTTATTGTAATACCTCAATCAGGGATAAGCCAATTTCTACATATTTTAGGGAAAGTGCACATACACTCAGCACTGTAAAGTAGTAAAACTACTACTAAAAATCGGCAATAAATGTCAGAAAAAAATGGGAGTGATCACACAAAAATGGGCCTTTTCTCATATTTGGCAAACAAAATTCCGTGGGAGTTAAGCAGAATGGGTGCAGTGGAGGCAGCGTATCATGTAGTGATCAGTAGTAGTAAACAGGTTCTTTTTGACCTGTGTCACTAGAGTGAGGACTACAGGCTCTCTTATTTTCAAATCCAGAACAGAACCTACCTTGATACTTTTTTTTTTAGAACATTTCATGAAGGTTGGTCAAACAACGGTAAAGTTATAGGCAAGTCAAAAATGCTTTTCCTATGGGATTCCTAACTATAACTACCTACTGGTGACTGCCAGTAGGATATAATATATAAAAAAAAATATATATATATATATATATATATATATATATATTTTTTTTTTTCTTCATATATATATATATATATATAGAGAGAGAGAGAGAGTGAGAGGTGTTCTGAGGCCACGCCCCTTTATACACCTCCCTGCAACGCAGCTCTGTGGTGCTTAATGGAGTTAGCTGGTGGGCTAGTTGCACCCTAGGGACCCTCAGGATTCAAGGGGAGTTAATACCCCAACTTAAAACACGCCACGGGGCGTGTTTGCACAGTGCTGAAGGGAGGGGGCGGCCTGAGGTGACAGGTATGCAAACACACCCTGTGGCGCGTTTTAATTCCTCTTCACCTCTTCAGCTGTCTCTCTCTATTTGGAGATTAATTTCATGTAGACGGTGTGGGACACTAACTCTTGTATCAGGTGTTTTCACTGTGCTGTATTCGTTCAATACTGCTGTCACCAGAAATTCCATCAGGTTCTGCCGAGCTAGTGTTACTTCTGCCACACTGTCTAGCATCATCAGAGCTCATTCCCCATTCAGAAGCTGAGTCCTTAGTAACATGGGAATTTCTCATTTTTAATCCGCCTACTTTCTTCTTTTTGAAGTGAGTCTTTGCTTTATGTTGCTCTTCCTGTTTGATGATGAACTCTGAATAGCGATGTGTTTCCCTTTTTCCCTTTGGTCGAACTTCACTTTTTTGTTTTGACCCTCCTTGCCTCTCCGAGCTTTTTGATGAATCCTGAAAGAAGTGAAAGGAACATGTATCAGTATCCTGATACCTGTCAGGTTTCCTAATGTCATGTTATCACGATTACTAAGGTTGTATCTCTTTTCAGAGGACTTCCGTTGGGGAGACTCTGCCCTTGA
Source organism: Lissotriton vulgaris (assembly GCF_964263255.1). Lineage (NCBI taxonomy): Eukaryota > Metazoa > Chordata > Amphibia > Caudata > Salamandridae > Lissotriton > Lissotriton vulgaris. The sequence continues at coordinate 551,413,142 of NC_141697.1, forward strand.
TCGTGAATGGTTTCCTGTAAAATTATTATTATTTTTGGATTGATTATTATTATCCCATTTCTTTTTAGAAGAAGTGGGTACCTGCTTTGAGTTATCCTTATCAGAACTACTCCCTGGTTTGGCTCCCAAACTATCTCTACCGAGTGAAGCATAGGTTTCTTCAATAATTTTTGGTAATGCACGCTCCTGATTTGCAGGAGCTGTTTCCCTTAGGCCTTGGCATATAGCCACAGCTGCTGCTTCCCCCTTGATGTTGCTCAGCATTATTGACAAGACTTGGTCAAAATTACCGATTAGTTTCATCCCCAGGTCTAGGACATGTCCTACCCGTACTAATTTTGTATATGTTTCAATTCTTCAGGAATAACTGATATGCTTGGGGTACCGTGCGTTCTAATGTATACTGCAGCAAAGTTTGTTCCCATGTGGTACAATATTCAATTGGAGGAACCATTCCCATTAGCAAGCAAATTGTTAACATTCCAGAAGGGAAAATACCACCTCCAAATGTGCTATTTTTTAGCAATCCAGAATGGTACTTGAGCCCTCTTTGATGGGAACGCACTCATTATTGCTTTTAGTGTCTGTGGACTCATTATTGGTGTGTGATGGGACTGGACTGTACAAGGTGGAGCAGATCTTGCAGGTTGTAATGTGAGTGTTCACATGACAAACTGGATAATGTGTCTGTATAGCCTGAATACTTCTTTATAAAGTGTACACACTTCTCCTACTGGGAGTGTGTCTATCTCAGGATGTGGAGTGTAAATCGCTAAAACCAGCCATGTCGCTCCTCCTGTGCTGAGCGGACCGAGTCGTACGACGGAAGTTGTGTGTTTTAGGGCACCTATAGACCAGTTTCCATGTTGCTGGTAAGTTAACAGGACCTCAATGTCCTCGTGTGGGATGTATTGTTCCGATGGATTCACTTCAATGTATTCATGGAATAAATGTGATTGTGTATCTGCAGGTGGGAATTTTACCAAGCAAAAGAATAACTCTGAGAAAAACACCTTGTGTGCCCCAATCACGAAAGTAACATGGCCACCTGGTGCAGGTAATCCATGTTCCAACAATTTCAGAGTTACTACCTGTAGGAAGGTAGACTCTTTCTGCAAAGTTACCCACACGTTTTGCATGGTGCTGTGCTGGTTTTTGACTAGTCTGTCTGGGATCCTGCTGATCAGGACCCCGTCTATCTGCTTTCTCCCTAAATTGGTTGTGCCAAGTACTTAGGTATACTCCAGATTGGATACTGAGGCACTCTTGTGAGTCCCTAGTATGTTGTACCCATGTACCTAGGGCATAGGTACCCCAGAGGCTTCCCATGGGCTGCAGCATGAATTATGTCAACCATTAGAGGCTATGCAAAATTGAACTATAGGGATGTCATTGCAGCCTGTGTAAGTTGGTGCGTGCACCACTTACTTAAGATATAGGTTTACTATATAGAAGGGTCAGTGCACTTCAAACCTATAAGTCCCCCCTCTCACAGGCCTTAACAATCCTGAAGGCAGGGTGCTTGGTCCTAAAGTTAGAGGGTACCAATGCATGAGCTGGACATCCATGCAGCCTACGAAGTCCATTCTCTAGGGTTGTCAATGTAGCAGGCATACAAATAGGTACAGGTGCATTATGCAACCGCCTGAGGACCATCTCAAAAAAGACTGTAAGTAATGCTATTGTGTTTGGTAGCAAACATCTGCGAGCTTCGTCAGGTTCCTGGTCTTCCTGGTACCAGCCTTCTCATTCCAGACATCACAAAATGGTTGCGGCCAACCAGAGACACATTTTTGCCCCCCTGTTGCTGAGCCAAGCGCTAGCAGGGGAAGGCAGAACAATAGGCATCCAGTCACAGGTAGGTGTGACCATCTCCCAGGCAGGATTTAGTGTATTAGGGCAGGGTGGGTGTGCTTGCCAGCACCTGAAAGTCTGCATGAGGAGCACATTTGGTGTCCATGTGCACAGTCTAACTCAAACCAGTCCTGGGAGCTGTTGGCTCCCGCTCTGGAGCAAAACTGGACAAAGGACCTCCCCTGGGAGGGTTGCCTGAATCTGTCCAGCCCTCTCCCTTGGGTACATAAGGGCTTACCTGTCTGTAGGACCCTAGATTCAAGAAGGACAAGATTCTGATCCAGAACCCACTGAACTTCGATTGTCTGGACACTCTGGACTTCGCTGGACTTGCTTTGAGCCAGACATCATCTCCCTCTCACTATGAAGCATTGTCATCATACAGGCTATGTGCAAGACCAGTGGAGCTTCAAGGACAACTGAAGATATCTCCCTTGGGGTGAAGGAGTCACTCCCCTGCCTTCGCAGACATCATCACGCAGTTGTCTGGTCTGCTGATCCTGAGCTCCTGTGGACTCCAAAAGCTCCAGCAACACAGGAGGTGAGTTTCTACGTTACTTGATGTCTTTGCTGCCCTCTCACCAAATCTAAGGTCAGGATCCTTTGTGGGGGTTGCAATACCTGAACCCCTGTGCACTGCGTACATTTGCCAGTGCATATGCTTGTTTGCATTTTCCGAACAACTGTATTGGGCTACAAATAGCCCCAACATCTGGCACCATTTCCTACCAAGAATTTCCGACTCTTCGCACGAGTGCTCTGCAAGCTATTTTTTGGTGAAATCTCTCAAGGTCCTCCTGCAACTCCCGTGCCTCCGACCAGTAATGTAATGTAAATTGCATTTATGTAGTGCATAAATCACCCGAAGGTCTCAGAGCGCTAGCAAATCCACCAGGCAGTGAGCAGGGGCAGGTGATCAGAAAAGCCAGGTTTTGAGGTCTTTACGAAATCTCAGATGGTTGGGTTGTGTCCTGATGAGTAGGGGCAGGGAGTTCCAGGTTTCATGAGCTGTTTTACTGAAAGCCCTATCTCCGTTTCTGACAGTACGGACTTTTGGGACCGTTAGGAGCTGCTTGTTAGAGGATCTAAGAGTTCTGGCTGAATTGTGGAGTTTAAGCTTTTTTCCAGATAAGCAGGACCTTGCCCATGGATGGTATTGTGTACTAGGCAGCATAGTTTGAATTTTATGCGTTTCTTTATGGGAAGCCAATGCAGGGTCCTGAGGGAGGGCAATGATGGAGTGCGGGGAGGAAGGTCAAGCACCAATCTGGCAGCGGTGTTCTGTAATACCTGAAGTCTCGCCAGAAGGTTTTCATTTACAGAAGTTAGTAGGGCGTTCCCGTAATCTATACGGCTAATGATGAGGCCTTGGACAAGGGGCATATGGGACAGGAGGGGGATCCATTTAAACATTTTCTTCAGACTGCCCATCAGGCAAAAGGTAGTGTGCACAACTTTGTTGACATGTTCAGCCATAGATAGCCTGTTGTCAATAATCACCCCTAAATTCCTGACCGAGGACTTGGGGGAGGAGCAGGGTCCAAGTGTAGTTGGCCACCAATCGTCAGTCCAGAACTTGTCAGCTGTACCGAAGAGCACAATCTCCGTTTTGCTGGCATTTAGTTTTTAAAAGTTGTTGGTCATCCAGTTGTCAATTGCGACCATACACTTTTGGAATCCTAATTTGGTTTCAGCGGGATCTGGGCCGACGGTAATCAGCAGCTAAGTGTCGTCAGCATAAGATACGGTTCCAAAGCGGTGGGATCTGATTACTTTGGCCAAGGGGTTTACATATAGGTTAAAGAGCGTGGGGCTAAGTATTGATCCCTTAGGAACTCCTATGAGATATTTCTGGTAGCTGGAGGAGTGTATTCCTACTTGGACCTTTGAGCGCCTTTTGGACAGATAGCTTTTAGTCCAAAGTAACGCTGAGCCCTAGACACCAATCTCTGCAAGCCGATCAAGGAGAATGTTATGCGAGATGGTGTCGAAGGCAGCAGACAAGTCGAGCAGGACCAGTATGGCAGATTGTCCTGCATCAAGAGTCATCTTGACATTGTCTACTATTTCAAGCAAGGCAGTCTCAGTGCTGTGGAACGCCCTGAAGTCTGATTGGGAGGGATCCAGGATTGTGTTAGTCTCCAGGTAAGGGACTAGTGGTTTATTAATAAGGGATTCCATGACCTTTCCAAACAACGGCAGAAGAGAAATTGGCCGATAGTTGGAGAGTCGTATAGGGTCGGCCGAAGGTTTCTTTAGGATTGGTCTAATTGTGGCCTCCTTCCAGTGCAGGGGGACAGAGGAATGAGATAAGGAGAGATTAAGGGTCTTGGTTAGGACGGGGATCAGGGCGGGTGCGATTTTCCCGAGAATCTGAGAGGAGGTAGTGTCGCCGGGGGATCCTGATTCGATTTTGCTGAGGGTGGATTCTACATCTATTTCTGAAAAAGGTATAAATTAATTAAGGGCTGTGACCGGGAGATCCGGGTCGGTATTGGCTAAATTGAGCAAGGGTGTGGTCTGGTTAGGCGGAGTTGGTTGTGGAAAGAGTTTATGTATAACATTGATTTTTTCATGGAAATAAGAAGATACAGAGTTGACCCAATTTTGGGATGAGGTAAAAGCGGAATGACAGGCAGGGGGGGTTAGTGAATTCTTTAACTATTTTATATACCTCTTTCTGAGAGTTGGCTGCCTGAGTTATTCTGTTCCCAATATAAGCTTTTTTTGCCGTAGCGATTTCTTTCATTTATAGTCTGTGCGTTGTTTTATATTGTTGTCTGTCATGCAGGATTTTTGTTTGTCGCCATTTTCTTTCTGCTGCTCTAACAGAAAGTTTTGTTTTTTCAAGGTTCAGAGTGAACCAAGGGGAGATTTTAGTGGGAGGCCTGGAAGCCTTTAATGGCGCAATTATATCTAAGGCCGAAGAGATAGCAAGTTCAAGCTTTGTTAAGGTCAGTTGTTTTAGTGATAATGAGGGGAGTGAAATGGGTGACGAAAGAGTCCAGATTGATCTTGTTCCATGGTCTACTCAATTTAGCTTGGTTACTGGTCTGAGGCTTTGTGAGGGTTAGCTGATCCTGAGCTCTTGTGGACTCTAAAGAATCCAACAACACAGGAGGTGAGTTTTTATGTCCCTCAGGGTCCGAGCTGCCCTCTCACCAAGTCTGAAGTCAGATTCACTCGTGGGAGCTGCACTACTTGAATCCCTGAGCACTATGTACTTTTGCAAGTGCAGATGCTTGTTAGCATTTCCAGAACAAGTGCATTGGGCAACGAATATCCTGAATCTCTGGTACCATTTCCTACCAAGAACTCTAGGTCCTCTTGCGACTCCTGTGTCTCTGGCCTGGGAGTCCATTTGAGGGTCAACTCTGCTTTTCTTAGGCTTCCCTGGTTGCTCCAGGCCTTCCCTGAATTCCCTTGCTGTGGTGAGTCTCCTGGAACTTGCTGGTCCAAACCATAACCTTCTTTGACCTCCTTTGTGGGTTGCCGTTGCCAAGGCTTGTTGGTGCCTCCGCTGGACACCGACCCCCTCAGCACTTGACATCCTTTGTGGGACAGCTTGTATCTGGCTTCTGGTTGCTCTCGACATCTCCTAGTCCCCGTAGCTACAGAGTCAAGGACTCCATCATCACACCTGAAGCAACAGACAACATTGGGCATTCGACTACCAAGCCCCTGGTCACTCCTGAGTAACCCAGACTCTATCCCCTCTGCTCTAGGGTTTCCTTCAACAAAGATCCACCTTTGGATTCCATTGGACACTTTTCTTCTTTCCAGCAGTGGCATTTCCTTGAAATCTCCCATTGAGATTGACTGTGGTTTCCGACTCCACTTCAACTCTCTGCACCCGGCTCCCCAGGAATGGGTAACTCTGGTTCTTCAGTATCCACAGGTGGGGTGGCTCTCCAACCTTTTATAATCCAAATGGTTCATCATAATCCACTGGGAAGGGTCCTTAAACACTAAAACATCAACTGCAACTTCTCCATAGAATTGTATAGAGATCGCAGTCGTGTTCCCAAACTAAACCTGCCCTCCATGGGGTCCCTCCTTACTCACCTTGGCTGGTTTCCTGGGGTCCCAGTGATTCTACATTCTCGAGATACTGTCTTAACTTGAGGAGTGGTTCTTATACGACTTATTTAGTAAAAGGTTTGGTCCTCCCCCGGGGCCACTGTATATTTTTGCAATTGTTTCTATGCTACAGTATTGCGTGCTTTGTGCTTATCTCTCTGTAGCAGACACTGTGATGTGCTAGATAGTGTTATATTAATAAATACATATTTTATAACTACTGTGTGGTTCTCATTTCATTTAACCAATACATTAAGGTTGCATTCTGGTAAAACAAGCTGCTTAACATTCCTTCAAGACAAAGCCTGAAGGCTGCTCTCCACAGCTACCACTTAGATAGCTTTCTAAGGTTAAGTTTGACCTCGTAAATCACCGTAAGGGTTGTTTGGACTGGTGCAAGGTGCCCACTTTAAATTAGTGGACAAAATATATGAGGCCAACTTCTCACACTGCCTGTCTGCAATTTTTTGTAATGTTAAGAACATTTTTAAATTCATGTCCTTTTGTACTTAAACTGCTACTCACAGGCTCAGACAATTTGAAAGGAAAGGAAAGTAAAGGTTTGAAAAGGTAGGGTTTTGTGCCCAATATGGGAACTTTTAATCCTTACAAGCTTGTCTAAACCGCCATCCAATACAAAGGGTGTACAGCAAAACACACAAGATGATGGGTGGAATGTTGCACAATGGCTAAACATACCCCCCCAGTCACAGATCTGGGTTTAATCCATCGTTATTTTTCTCACCAAGCCTCCCCAGTTCAGACATGGCCATATGCAAATCAGTCTTGACCCTGTGCCTCATGGTAACAGTCCAGCCCGAACTGCCAAGCCATGTCTTTCCTGTACCGGAATCAAGCATCCTAGGACCAGTTTCTGGCTATCAACCATCTTCATCCAGGATAGCTTGCCTCCAGTGGCTTAGTGAGCAAGGGACCCATGTCTGGGCATACCTTCCCACATAGGGTGAACAGCAAAACACACAAGATGATGGACAGAATGTTGCACAATGGCAAAACATTCACCCCCAGTCGCAGATCTGGGTTTAATCCATCGTTATTTTGCTCACCAAGCCACCCCAGTTCAGTCATGGCCTTATGCAAATCAGTCTTGAAGCTGTGCCTCATCGGAACAGTCCAGCCCAAAATGCCAAGCCATGTATTTCCTGGACCTGAATCAAGCATTCTAGGACCGGTTTCTGGCTATCAGCCATCTTCAGCCAGGATAGCTTGATTCCAGTGGCTGAGCAGGTACAAAGGGTGTACCTGCTCAGCTGAGGCGGATTATCCTTCCTACCTTAGACGTCTCTGAAAAATGTGAGTAGGGATGTCTGAGAGGGCACAAATGAACTTCTCAGATTTTACTGTTAATATCAGAACCAAACCTATGTTGGTGGCGCCATGTCATTTGGTTCCTAGGACCCCCCCAGGACCTGTGCGTTTTGGATGACATAAACTGAGGGCTTGGTGTGCAGACAGACTCGGGACACGCCCACAGGATGAGTCAGCCGTAAGACCAGCTAGCTCTTCAGTGCCACTACCATCCCCCTGTATTCTACAGTGGTGTGTGTAGTTTCTGGCAACCACCGAACATGACAACCCTGATTTCTCAGGTAACGTGGAAAACAATCCGGTATCTCAGTGCTCAGTCACTCCTGCTTACTTTTTCTCAGAATACACACAGAATGACAATTGGAACGGTTTCAATAATTATTTATTAGTCAAGCGCCAGTCTAGTATGAAACATATTAGCTGTGACAATCAGAAGACAGGAGCAGACAAATAGGATCTCTAGTACCAATATTGTAAATAGCAGATACATTTCGATCATATTGCGATTAAGATGAATAAAAGCAGATCATATTAAACAATAGCATTGGCGTACTCCTAAGATGCGTATCCTACCTAAATGGACATAGCCTAGATATGTTGGTGAATCATGTGTGTGTAAATGTTAGGATAGATCCTAATGGAGCCAAGAATTCCCCGGGGAAGTACTAACCCCTCACCTCATGGTTCTGAATGTAGGACCCCATCTCTGCGTCGAGGATGGCAACCCGCAAGGGATGTCAGGTCTCTGCTTATCGAAGGATCAGCCTGCAGAGTCTCGGTCCAGCCTGGAATGAATTCTCCTCTGTCTTTCTATAGGGAGCGAGGGGCTTTTATACTAAAGTGGTCACTCCGCGGTTTTTCTAGAATCAATATGTTTTGGAAACATTCACTAATCCCTTGCTAATCCTTTTCTAAACAAAAACACTCATGTACAGCTGCCTGTTGGTCATGGATGAAAAAAAGAGAGGTGACCCTTATTCGGAATAAATCTGCTGTGCCTGAGGATATGCTTATGTACGTCAGGTACAGGAATTAAGATGTTTGTCGAAAAGACATAAGCGAGCTACTAGGTAGAAGGTCACCTGTGTAGAACTGTTATGGTGTGTGGATGGAACAAAATGTATGTATTTGGTAAGTACTATCCTAAAGGACATGACACTAGCTCTGCTGGCACCTAGGAAAACTACACAAGCCTATACATTTTTGAAAACTAGTCACCAAGGGGAATCCATGATGGAGTGACTTGTGTAGCTCCCATCAGGTTCTTTTACCCAGAATCCCTTGGAAACCTAAAACAATGTAAAAAAACACATTTTCCTCAAATTTCTGTGATGGAAAGTTCTTGAATCTGCGTGGGCCCACATATTTTCACCCACCCTACATTCTCCAAAGTCTCCCAATACAAATGCTACCTCACTCATGTAGGTGGGTCAAGTGCTCACAACAGTAAAAGACACACAATTGTGGAGAGCAAAAAAACGATGGATTTAGTCCCAGATTTCTGTACTGGGGTGAATGTATGACATTGTTCTGCATTCTGTCCATCAATTGTACTTTTTGCACTTGTCACCCCGAGTGGGATGGGTATGCCCAGATGTGGGTCCTGTGCTTTCCATGCCACTGTAAAGCTATCCTGGCTGATGAGGGCTGAAACCCGAAACCGGTCCTAGGATCCTTGTTTCCAGTCCAGGGAGGACCTGGCCTGGACTGTTTCTATTGGGCGAAGAGTCAAAGACAGTGAGGTATGGCTTGCATGGATTCCCCAAAGGTTTCCTACCCAGAATCCCCTGCAAACCTCAAATTTAACTGAAAAAATCATATTTTCCTCACTTTTCCGTGTGGGAAAGTTCTGGAATCACTGGATTGACACAATTCCTACCACCTAATGTTCCCCAGGTCTCCCGATAAAAATGGTACCTCGCTTGTGTGGGTAGGCATAGTGGCTGCAACAGGAAATAGCCCAAATCGTACTGTTGAGACTTCAAAATTACCTATCATAAAACTACCTGCTTTTGTGTAGGGGGGAGGCATCTGTTATTTTGACCTGGACTCACGCCATCTATGGAAACCCACCAAACCCAAACATTTCTGAAAACTAGACACCCTGGGGAGTCCATTGAGGTGTGGCTTGCGTGGAGCCCCCAAACTTTTCCTACCCAAAATCCCCTGCAAATCTCAAATTTAACTTAAAAACATCCCTTTTTCCACATATTTTTGTGTGGGATCACTGTGCCAGCACAATTGTCCTACCAACTAGCGTTCCCCTTTGTCTCCCAAGAAAAATGATACCTCACTTGTGTGGCTGTCTGTAAGGGGTGTAACGGTTTTGAGGCCGAAGGGACCACTAGACGCAACAGAGATATGGCATATGCTTGTTTATTCCTTTCTTTCTTTGGTCTTCAGAGGTGTCAGACCTAATAACTGTAACAACGCAAAGTTCTCCAGACAAAAAAACAATATTGGGACTATCTCCTCCACAGATCCTTCTCGTCCTTCTTCAGGCTCTCTAGGGTCTCGTGGTTGCAGAGACCACACAGCTTCTCTCTCAGGCCAAGATGCGAGAGGAAAAAGGAAGAACAAACATCTTCGGGGTTACCACAGGGTTTTTTTGTCCTTTACCGGCAGTGCTACCATCACCAGATGTAATAAAGTGAGGGATAGGAAGTGTGAGGGAGACGCATGCGGTGCAGGATCAAGATATCACACCGGTGCATTAAGTCCCAGTGCCTCCCCACCACCCCCACCAAAACGACCCAATCATAGGTACTCGCCGTGAGCCACGACCCACAACAGAGCTGTGGCATTGAGACCCAGGGCGTCCTCTCGCTCCTGTAGGCCACCGGGCTTGGTAGCACTGTACAATATACTCTCCTGGTTCTCCGCCTTTCTGACCCAGTAGACCTCGTCCTCCTTCCTTGACTCGTCTCTCCCACTCTTCGTCTCTTCCTTCTCACTAGGCCTGGGCGGTAAGTTCCGTTCCGTTCACGGAATTTGGGTAATTTTGCGTTCCCCAGAGAACGCAAAATTGCCCAAAAATCTGTGTTCCGCGACTTTGTGAAATGTTTGCTTGTTTGCGTTCTCAAAATGCGTGTTTGTGAGACATTTCCCCCCAAGCACACAAACAGCAATTGCGAACAGGAAAAAAACATCGCGAACAAGCAATTCCGAGTGTTCGTGGAATTTCTGCATGTTCGCAGAGATTTTTTACTGTTTCGCGAAGATTTGTGTAACGCGATTACGCAATTTCCACCCACCCCTACATCTCACCCTCGGCCTTCATTCGCGTGCTTCTCTCACCACCACAAACCTCTGTGTCCACGCCTTTTTGGCTGCCCCCTTCCGATGTTGTCAGGGAAACCTCCCCCGTTCTTTCGGCCATCACTAGACCACTGGGTGTTTCCGGTTTGTATGGTGGGTCAACATCATCCATCAGATACTTCCGCTATGCCTCATCCTCATCCTCCTCACACATCTTCCCCCTCAGGGATGGAGAACGGATGTCGGGACAGAAAATCGGCTCCTATGTGAGAGGGGCATGATCGGTGAGTACAATAAACGGGTGCCCACAAAGGTAATACTGTAGGGCCTCTATGGCCCACTTTATAGCCATACACTCTTTCTCGATCATGGAATATTGAGTCTTCCGGGAAAAGAGTTTTCTGATGATAAAGAGGAGAGGCTTGAGGTCATCGTGTGCGTAGGGCTGATGTAACACGGCACCCAGACCCAGGCCCGAAGCATCGGTTTGTGGGACAAATGTTTTGAGGAAATCAGGGAAGCGAAATAGATGGTGTTTTTCAAGGCGTGAAAGCTTTTCTCATGTTGTAGGTTCCAGGTGGGTATACACGAGGGGTGCTTCTTTGTCAGGAGATCGGAAAGGGGCTGGCCAGGGAGGAGAAGTTAGGGATGAACCTACGGTAATACCCAATGAACCCCAAGAAGTAGCGTATGTCTATTTTGGAGATAGGGGTAGGGATGGCCATGATTGCATCCACTTTGTCTATCTGGGGCTTTATGAGGCCTTCCTGTATAGTGTGTCCCAGGTTCTGGATGCTGTTTGTGATTAACAGGGACTTTTTTGGGTTTATGGTGAGACCTGCTGTTTGAATAGCTGTAAATACGGAGTCTAGATTTATCAGCTGTTTCTCCTATGTCGTACTGAAGACGACAATGTCATCTAGATATGCAGCAGCGTAATCTTTATGGGGCCTCAGAATCCTATCCAGCAAACATTGAAATGTGCCTGGTGCCCTATGTAAACCAAAGGGGAGAACCTTAAAATGTAAAGTCCTGAGGGGGTTAAAAATGCAGCTTTTTCTCTGGCTTGTGGAGTCAATGGGATTTGCCAATATCCCTTTGTTAGGTCATGGGTTGACATGTATTTGGCCTTCCCTAGCCGTTCAATCAGCTCGTCAATTCTGGGCATGGGATAAGTGTCAAGTTTAGTGATCGCATTACCTTGCCTGAAGTCTATGCAAAAGCATAGGCTACCATCAGGTTTGGGTACAATCACCACAGGGGATCACCAGTTGCTCTAAGAGGGTTTTAATATTTGGGACTGTAGCATGGAAGTCACTTCTCTTTCCACGGCTTCTCTTCGGGCTGCCGGGATACGATAGGGCTTCAATTTCACCACCTTATTGTCTACGGATACTATATCATGTTGTACCAGGGAGGTCAATTCTGGGTGGTGGAAAATAGACCAGGGAAGGTGTCCAATAAAGCTAATAATTGAGTTTTTTTATTGAGACATTATGCCCCTGGTTTGTACTGCCTCTGCTTTGGGTTCCTCATCAGTCAACAGAGGGATTTCTATGTGTTTATCAGTACTCACAGAGTGTACAGGCACGCCTTTCTTTCTAGGTGTAAGGGGTTCCTCCCAATTTTTTCAGGAGTTTAACATGATAGATCTTTTTGCCTCCAGCACGAAGGGGCAATAAGACTGTATATGTAAACGGGGTGACCATCTAATCTATGATGAAGGGACCTTGCCAATGTGTTAGTGGTTTGTTCTCGGTGGACGGTAGCAACAGGAGTACCTTGTCCCTGGGACTAAACTCCCTTAAGCAGCTACTTTGGTCATAGTACGTCTTTTGTCTTCCCTGGGCTTCCTCCATATGATTGTGTACTAGACCCCATACTTGCGTTAATGTGTTCTTGATGTCAGCTGCATATTGCAGCAAGGGTTTTCCTTCCTCCTCCTCCCCCTCCCATTGTGCTACCGCCATTTCCAGTAGTGATCTGGGTTTTCTTCTGAATAACAATTCGAAATGAGCGAAGCATGTAGACCGCTGTTCGTGTGACCGTATGGCAAAGAGGACTAGGGGTAGTCTTTGTCTCAATCCCTCCCCGACTCCGAGAGCATACATTTGATGGTCCTATTGTAATGCTCCACAAGGCCATCTGATTGGGGGTGGTACACCAAGGTATGTATCTGGTAAATGCCCAGTATTGCACATATCTGTGCCATAAGGCTAAGCATGAAGGGGGTCCTCAGATCCGTTAGGATTTCGGACGGGAACCCCACCCTTGAAAAAAAGGATAACATGGCCTGGGCTACGGTTGGAGTGGTCATACTATACAAAGGGAATGCCTCAGGGTAACGGCTAGCGTAGCCCACTATGACCAGGATGTATCTATGAGGTTAGGAAAGGTCTATAGCCAAGTAGTAAAATTATGCATGTTGTTTTATAGATATCTGAAGTGAGAACAAGAAATAATAGTATACAAAATATAAATGATATATAAAGTCCGACTGTATGCAAAACCCAAAAACTTTGAATATTTCAGATATGACTTTATTTAAATATGATATATATATTGTTTCTGTTAAGATGCATTCATATATTTTCTTTTTTTTAAATAGTTTAAACTTTTCTTTTTTCTTCTGTTTTAATTTCTTTTCTTGTGATTATTTTTTTGTTATATAACATTTGGTTAAAAATTACATTAGAAAAAGTACATAATCAATAGACAAGAAACTATAGAATGTTGAAGGCAAAGCAGTAGACACCACTACGCGCGTTTCGGCTCTTGAGCCTTCTTCAGGTGACCGTCTATTGCTTAGGATATACTTACAAAACTTCATAGAGTAAATGACCCAGAAATGAATGTGGAGTGGGTATAATGAGTCGATCAGAAAATTGAGCTTCTTTAAATCTCATTAATGAAGAAATGTTATCCTGTAAAATATCTTGTCATAATGTGATCCCAAAGGCGATGTGAGTGATACAAATTTGAAAAGAAGTTTCTGTTGATGTCTCTGCAATATGTTTTCACTTCAAACTGAGGGAAGTGGCAATGGAAATGTGAGAAAATTCGATAATTGTCTCCTCATTTAACGTTCACATCAGGTAGTGAAAAGTGGTGACGGACGATAAATACGAAAAGAAGTTGGTCAGCTAAAGATAGGCTGAAAATAGTCTTCCAGGAGCCAAGTTCTATGCAGTGGAAGATTTGTCCATGTCCTTATCCGGGGGTTAAGGTAGAATTGTTTGGAGGCTCCTGGTTTCACGGAATGATAACGAAAACCGACCGCCGACACACAGAGACGCTGGATGCAAGCTTGTATCTATGTCCACGGGCAGAGGGAGGTAAAGGTCCCACCAGATCCATACGCACCTTTTTAAATGGGGCAAAGATTATGGGTAAGGAATGAAGAGGGCTTTCTTTACACCACCTGGGTTCACATATTGGCACCTCACACAGGCAGCACAGTGTTTCACCATGGCTCTATAGACACCCAGCCAGTAGAACTTTTCCAACAGGTAGTTCAAGGTGTTTTGTTTTCCATAATGCCCTCATCCTGTCTGATTTAGTGCTAAATCTATGACATGCTCCCAGAAAGGAGAGGTAACTACCAACTGTATGTTATTGTGTGTGTCCCCTTTCACAGCCCTGTATAACAACCTCCTTTTTATATAGAAACTAGCAGCCCGTCCCGACGTTGTCCGGGTATGAATTGCTGCAGGCCAGTAGTATATTGTTTTGCAGGATTTCGTTTTGATAGCATTTCTTATCTGTGACAGGCCTGTGAACGCTCCGATTCACAGTGCACTGCTGATGCACTTAAGAATGCCCGTTCAGTAGTGTGTGAACTCGAGTTTCCCTGCTTTATTTTTCCTTGCAGTATCATGTAGCGCGAACTCGACAACATGGCATGAGCACAATTTACATTACAGAAGAACACATTCATTTGTGGTAGGCATGGGGAGACAAAGCGATGTTGAGCTGATGCCGAGATTCGAACGTAGCTCCCCAGCTCTAAAGTTCGCAATTCTAGAACTTGTGGCAGGAGGTGTGTCTAAAAGTGTATGTCGGTGCTGGCCATCAATGAGAGAGACCTGTGCATTTTTCAAATCGGTGGTGAAAAAAATATGAGTATGTTGCTGGAGATGTGGGCCGCCGTGCCACCAATGTACTTACTGGGGGAGGGTAAACACCCATTATTCCGCAACCTTCTTTCTGCATACCATCACTCCGCATACTTTCATTACGAAATTACCATGACTCCGCAATGTCATTATAACGCATGGCATTACATTTTATATGCTTTTACCATGCATACATTTACAACAAAATTCGTTGTAAATGCATGAATGGTAAAAGCATGTTTTTGTTTTAATGTTTGGATAAGGTAAGTATGGGTATAGGGGTATATGTTTTGGGGTACTGAGGTATATTTTTTGGGGTGTTTGGGTATTTTAAGGGTTCAGATATAGTTTTGGGTTATGGAGTACAGGGGTAGTTTTAGGGTTTAGGGATAGGTATGGGTTTTGGGGTACAGGGGTATTTTTTAGGTTTCAGGGCTAGGTTTGGGTTTTGGGGTATAGGGGTATTTTTAGGGTTCAGGGCTAAGTTTGGGTTTTGGGATACAGGGGTATTTTAAGAGTTCAGGGCTAGGTTTGGGTTTTGGGGTACAGGGGTATTGTTATGGTTCAGGGCTAGGTTTGGGTTTTGGGGTACAGGGGTATTTTAGGGTTCAGGGGTAGGTTTGGGTTTTGGGGTACAGGGTTATTTTTATGGTTCAGTCTAGGTTTGGGTTTTGGGGTATTTTTAGGGTTCAGGGGTAGGTTTGGGTTTTGGGGTACAGGGGTATTTTAGGGGTTCAGGGCTAGATTTGGGTTTTGAGGTACAGGGGTATGTTAGGGTTCAGGGGTAGGTTTGGGTTTTGGGGTACAGGGGTATTTTCAGGGTTCAGGGCTTGGTTTGCGTTTTGGGGTACAGGGGTATTTGTAGGGTTTAGGGATAGGTTTGGGTTTTGGGGTACAGGGTATATTTATAGGGTTAAGATGAGTTAGTGTTTAAGGGTGTTGGGGTTTTTTAAGGAGTAAGGGTGGGTTATGATTATGGGGTGCAGGGGTATTTAAAGGTAGCAAGGTGGACACCCGGAGCTGGAATCTACAGAACCTGGGGCGACAAAATAATGAAATATTGGGCACAACGCTCACTTTTTTTCCGTAATCCTGCGCCCGCACACGCCCACGCCCCCAGCACACGCCCACAGCATGCTTCTCCTTAGCACACACTTTTTATAAGCTAATGCACGTATATACATGTGTTTCCACCATACATTTGACACACAAAACTGATTTCAGTCCTTTTATTCAGGGTGGTTGAAGTTTATTTCAGGAGACGTCACAGCCGACACGTGTTTCGTCGTTTTGGGGAATGTAACCCCCGACTTTTTCAAGGCTATTCTCCAATGTGTCGTACGTTATTTTCCGAAGTGATAATTCCAACCCTCGAAGGGGTTCTTGTGAGGATGTCGTGAATGTACGGAAATCTTCTTTATTGTGGAAACCAATATATTGGTTCAGTATTTGGCAGCTTTTAGCCGCTGTCTTTGACGGAGAGTTATTCGTCCCCTCTGCTGTTCTTGCAGATAGAAACAGCAGAGGGGACGAATAACTCTCAGTCAAAGACAGCGGCTAAAAGCTGCCAAATACTGAACCAATATATTGGTTTCCACAATAAAGAAGATTTCCGTATATTCACGACATCCTCACAAGAACCCCTTCGAGGGTTGGAATTATCACCTCGGAAAATAACGTACGACACATTGGAGAATAGCCTTGAAAAAGTCGGGGGTTACATTCCCCAAAACGACGAAACACGTGTCGGCTGTGACGTCTCCTGAAATAAACTTCAACCACCCTGAATAAAAGGACTGAAATCAGTTTTGTGTGTCAAATGTATGGTGGAAACACATGTATATATGTGCATTAGCTTATAAAAAGTGTGTGCTAAGGAGAATCAAGCAGCTTGTGGCATCTGCCTAACCAGAAGAGGATAGTGGTTCTCTTCTCCTTTTAGCACCACTGAAAAGTCATAACCAGAGTACCTACAACTAGGCAAAGTGTACACTCCTCTGTAGCGCCATCGCCTAGTAACATTACCACTAGCCAAGCTGTAAAACACGCCCACAGCATACGATATGAGACATGGCATGAAGGGTGGAACGTACGACACGCCCCCAGCGTTTGTCATGCCCCCAGCACACGCCCACAGCACAAAGCAGACACACCCACAAGGGACTACTTTGCCGGCACGGTTCTTTTACCTATTAAATGTATATGGTGGGCGTCTGCATAGCCTATGTCCTTCTGCTGTAACTGCCCTTTTTAATGCTGTATTGGGTGTTGTGATTGGTGCTGTGGTTCCTGAGATTACCCGCCTCAAAGGTTTGGGCTCTCTCTTTAATATATTAGTATAGATACGGTCCTACTTGCTTGGGCTCCTGTTCTTGAACATGCTCCTAAGCATGTGTGAGAGTGTTATCCTACCTCTTGGCCATACGAAAGCTCATCGGGCCGTCCCATCTGTGTCTGCGAGGGAGAGAGGAGAAGCAGGTTGTGGTCGGTGCATACAGTTAAAGTTCCTCTTTCCCCTTTGTCTCTCTTGTCTGGTTTTCTTGTCCCTCATCTGAGTGTTCTCTATGTCACTTCCACTGAATGGTGCCTCTCATAGCCAGGCTAGGGGTACACTTTGTTGTGTCTAGATATCATTCGAATTTTGGGTGGTCTGTTCCAATAATGACAGCTTCTGGCAGGGAGGGTATAACTCCCACCTTCCGTAAGTGGGGGCGTTTTCTAGATCTAACAGAACCTCTGCCACTGGATAGGCTTTTGTATCCCCGTGTAAACAGGTGACTCTCACTAGTTTTTTGTCTCTCATCTGTGGCCAGGAAACAAAAGCAGGATCCACCACCGTGACATGACCGATGTCTAACAGATCCTGCTGTTTTTTTCCCTTCAGGAGGACCTCCTTCCTATACTGATGGGGCCCCTTCCCTGTTACATATATTCGTCCTCTAGAGTACCCTAACTCCATGGGTTTGACTGTTGGGGTTTGATGGGGGCATTATCTGGCAATGTGCACCACTCCGCACAGTTGTAGCATTGGGGCCCTTGTCCACTTGGAATGGGGGGAGGTGTTTTTGAGAGACATACAGGGAGCAATTAGGAGTTTGGGTTTGGGTCGGGTAGTGCTTTTCGGGGAGTTGTGAGGGGGCCGTGGTATGACAGCCTATAAATCTGGGGACCTATGGCAGGTGCAAGCAAGCTCTACCGCTGTGGTGGAAGTAAGGGTATTTGAGGGTAATGCGTCCAGGAACTGCTCCAAGTAGACTTTCTTTCTGACTTCTTCACACTGAATATATGGGGTCTCAGCAACCTGTTACCCAGATCCTGGATCTGGTAATAGAGGGCGAGTGGGTTATCTCCTGAAGTTCATTTGTACTTTCTGAAATTGTTTTTATAATAGTCTTGGTTGCAACCCAGGTGCTCTAGAATGGCCTTTTTTACCTTGTCATATGCTGTGGTACCGGCTGGGTTGGCAGCCTGGTAGGCATCCTGAAGTTCTCCGGAGAGGAGAGGGGCTATATATTGGCCCCACCTTTCTTGGGGCCAGGCTGTGATGGTTGCTACTCTTTCAAAATGTATAAAAGAATTGTCTGGATCGTCTCCATCTTGATATTGTTGCAACACTGATCCCGGGACATTAGGTCGGACCCTGGTACTCACGATGGTGTTGATGAGCCAAAGGATGGCCGTGTCCTGTACCTGCTGGCTATTGAATTTTGAATAGCTGTAAATACGGAGTCTAGATTTATCAGCTGTTTCTCCTATGTCGTACTGAAGACGACAATGTCATCTAGATATGCAGCAGCGTAATCTTTATGGGGCCTCAGAATCCTATCCAGCAAACATTGAAATGTGCCTGGTGCCCTATGTAAACCAAAGGGGAGAACCTTAAAATGTAAAGTCCTGAGGGGGTTAAAAATGCAGCTTTTTCTCTGGCTTGTGGAGTCAATGGGATTTGCCAATATCCCTTTGTTAGGTCATGGGTTGACATGTATTTGGCCTTTCCTAGCCGTTCAATCAGCTCGTCAATTCTGGGCATGGGATAAGTGTCAAGTTTAGTGATCGCATTACCTTGCCTGAAGTCTATGCAAAAGCCTAGGCTACCATCAGGTTTGGGTACAATCACCACAGGGGATCACCAGTTGCTCTAAGAGGGTTTTAATATTTGGGACTGTAGCATGGCAGTCACTTCTCTTTCCACGGCTTCTCTTCGGGCTGCCGGGATATGATAGGGCTTCAATTTCACCACCTTATTGTCTACGGATACTATATCATGTTGTACCAGGGAGGTCAATTCTGGGTGGTGGAAAATAGACCAGGGAAGGTGTCCAATAAAGCTAATAATTGAGTTTTTTTATTGAGACATTATGCCCCTGGTTTGTACTGCCTCTGCTTTGGGTTCCTCATCAGTCAACAGAGGGATTTCTATGTGTTTATCAGTACTCACAGAGTGTACAGGCACACCTTTCTTTCTAGGTGTAAGGGGTTCCTCCCAATTTTTTCAGGAGTTTAACATGATAGATCTTTTTGCCTCCAGCACGAAGGGGCAATAAGACTGTATATGTAAACGGGGTGACCATCTATTCTATGATGAAGGGACCTTGCCAATGTGTTAGTGGTTTGTTCTCGGTGGACGGTAGCAACAGGAGTACCTTGTCCCTGGGACTAAACTCCCTTAAGCAGCTACTTTGGTCATAGTACGTCTTTTGTCTTCCCTGGGCTTCCTCCATATGATTGTGTACTAGACCCCATACTTGCGTTAATGTGTTCTTGATGTCAGCTGCATATTGCAGCAAGGGTTTTCCTTCCTCCTCCTCCCCCTCCCATTGTGCTACCGCCATTTCCAGTAGTGATCTGGGTTTTCTTCTGAATAACAATTCGAAATGAGCGAAGCATGTAGACCGCTGTACGTGTGACCGTATGGCAAAGAGGACTAGGGGTAGTCTTTGTCTCAATCCCTCCCCGACTCCGAGAGCATACATTTGATGGTCCTATTGTAACGCTCCACAAGGCCATCTGATTGGGGGTGGTACACCAAGGTATGTATCTGGTAAATGCCCAGTATTGCACATATCTGTGCCATAAGGCTAAGCATGAAGGGGGTCCTCAGATCCGTTAGGATTTCGGACGGGAACCCCACCCTTGAAAAAAAGGATAACATGGCCTGGGCTACGGTTGGAGTGGTCATACTATACAAAGGGAATGCCTCAGGGTAACGGCTAGCGTAGCCCACTATGACCAGGATGTATCTATGAGGTTAGGAAAGGTCTATAGCCAAGTAGTAAAATTATGCATGTTGTTTTATAGATATCTGAAGTGAGAACAAGAAATAATAGTATACAAAATATAAATGATATATAAAGTCCGACTGTATGCAAAACCCAAAAACTTTGAATATTTCAGATATGACTTTATTTAAATATGATATATATATTGTTTCTGTTAAGATGCATTCATATATTTTCTTTTTTTTAAATAGTTTAAACTTTTCTTTTTTCTTCTGTTTTAATTTCTTTTCTTGTGATTATTTTTTTGTTATATAACATTTGGTTAAAAATTACATTAGAAAAAGTACATAATCAATAGACAAGAAACTATAGAATGTTGAAGGCAAAGCAGTAGACACCACTACGCGCGTTTCGGCTCTTGAGCCTTCTTCAGGTGACCGTCTATTGCTTAGGATATACTTACAAAACTTCATAGAGTAAATGACCCAGAAATGAATGTGGAGTGGGTATAATGAGTCGATCAGAAAATTGAGCTTCTTTAAATCTCATTAATGAAGAAATGTTATCCTGTAAAATATCTTGTCATAATGTGATCCCAAAGGCGATGTGAGTGATACAAATTTGAAAAGAAGTTTCTGTTGATGTCTCTGCAATATGTTTTCACTTCAAACTGAGGGAAGTGGCAATGGAAATGTGAGAAAATTCGATAATTGTCTCCTCATTTAACGTTCACATCAGGTAGTGAAAAGTGGTGACGGACGATAAATACGAAAAGAAGTTGGTCAGCTAAAGATAGGCTGAAAATAGTCTTCCAGGAGCCAAGTTCTATGCAGTGGAAGATTTGTCCATGTCCTTATCCGGGGGTTAAGGTAGAATTGTTTGGAGGCTCCTGGTTTCACGGAATGATAACGAAAACCGACCGCCGACACACAGAGACGCTGGATGCAAGCTTGTATCTATGTCCACGGGCAGAGGGAGGTAAAGGTCCCACCAGATCCATACGCACCTTTTTAAATGGGGCAAAGATTATGGGTAAGGAATGAAGAGGGCTTTCTTTACACCACCTGGGTTCACATATTGGCACCTCACACAGGCAGCACAGTGTTTCACCATGGCTCTATAGACACCCAGCCAGTAGAACTTTTCCAACAGGTAGTTCAAGGTGTTTGGTTTTCCATAATGCCCTCATCCTGTCTGATTTAGTGCTAAATCTATGACATGCTCCCAGAAAGGAGAGGTAACTACCAACTGTATGTTATTGTGTGTGTCCCCTTTCACAGCCCTGTATAACAACCTCCTTTTTATATAGAAACTAGCAGCCCGTCCCGACGTTGTCCGGGTATGAATTGCTGCAGGCCAGTAGTATATTGTTTTGCAGGATTTCGTTTTGATAGCATTTCTTATCTGTGACAGGCCTGTGAACGCTCCGATTCACAGTGCACTGCTGATGCACTTAAGAATGCCCGTTCAGTAGTGTGTGAACTCGAGTTTCCCTGCTTTATTTTTCCTTGCAGTATCATGTAGCGCGAACTCGACAACATGGCATGAGCACAATTTACATTACAGAAGAACACATTCATTTGTGGTAGGCATGGGGAGACAAAGCGATGTTGAGCTGATGCCGAGATTCGAACGTAGCTCCCCAGCTCTAAAGTTCGCAATTCTAGAACTTGTGGCGGGAGGTGTGTCTAAAAGTGTATGTCGGTGCTGGCCATCAATGAGAGAGACCTGTGCATTTTTCAAATCGGTGGTGAAAAAAATATGAGTATGTTGCTGGAGATGTGGGCCGCCGTGCCACCAATGTACTTACTGGGGGAGGGTAAACACCCATTATTCCGCAACCTTCTTTCTGCATACCATCACTCCGCATACTTTCATTACGAAATTACCATGACTCCGCAATGTCATTATAACGCATGGCATTACATTTTATATGCTTTTACCATGCATACATTTACAACAAAATTCGTTGTAAATGCATGAATGGTAAAAGCATGTTTTTGTTTTAATGTTTGGATAAGGTAAGTATGGGTATAGGGGTATATGTTTTGGGGTACTGAGGTATATTTTTTGGGGTGTTTGGGTATTTTAAGGGTTCAGATATAGTTTTGGGTTATGGAGTACAGGGGTAGTTTTAGGGTTTAGGGATAGGTATGGGTTTTGGGGTACAGGGGTATTTTTTAGGTTTCAGGGCTAGGTTTGGGTTTTGGGGTATAGGGGTATTTTTAGGGTTCAGGGCTAAGTTTGGGTTTTGGGATACAGGGGTATTTTAAGAGTTCAGGGCTAGGTTTGGGTTTTGGGGTACAGGGGTATTGTTATGGTTCAGGGCTAGGTTTGGGTTTTGGGGTACAGGGGTATTTTAGGGTTCAGGGGTAGGTTTGGGTTTTGGGGTACAGGGTTATTTTTATGGTTCAGTCTAGGTTTGGGTTTTGGGGTATTTTTAGGGTTCAGGGGTAGGTTTGGGTTTTGGGGTACAGGGGTATTTTAGGGGTTCAGGGCTAGATTTGGGTTTTGAGGTACAGGGGTATGTTAGGGTTCAGGGGTAGGTTTGGGTTTTGGGGTACAGGGGTATTTTCAGGGTTCAGGGCTTGGTTTGCGTTTTGGGGTACAGGGGTATTTGTAGGGTTTAGGGATAGATTTGGGTTTTGGGGTACAGGGTATATTTATAGGGTTAAGATGGGTTAGTGTTTAAGGGTGTTGGGGTTTTTTAAGGAGTAAGGGTGGGTTATGATTATGGGGTGCAGGGGTATTTAAAGGTAGCAAGGTGGACACCCGGAGCTGGAATCTACAGAACCTGGGGCGACAAAATAATGAAATATTGGGCACAACGCTCACTTTTTTTCCGTAATCCTGCGCCTGCACACGCCCACGCCCCCAGCACACGCCCACAGCATGCTTCTCCTTAGCACACACTTTTTATAAGCTAATGCACGTATATACATGTGGTTCCACCATACATTTGACACACAAAACTGATTTCAGTCCTTTTATTCAGGGTGGTTGAAGTTTATTTCAGGAGACGTCACAGCCGACACGTGTTTCGTCGTTTTGGGGAATGTAACCCCCGACTTTTTCAAGGCTATTCTCCAATGTGTCGTACGTTATTTTCCGAAGTGATAATTCCAACCCTCGAAGGGGTTCTTGTGAGGATGTCGTGAATGTACGGAAATCTTCTTTATTGTGGAAACCAATATATTGGTTCAGTATTTGGCAGCTTTTAGCCGCTGTCTTTGACGGAGAGTTATTCGTCCCCTCTGCTGTTCTTGCAGATAGAAACAGCAGAGGGGACGAATAACTCTCAGTCAAAGACAGCGGCTAAAAGCTGCCAAATACTGAACCAATATATTGGTTTCCACAATAAAGAAGATTTCCGTATATTCACGACATCCTCACAAGAACCCCTTCGAGGGTTGGAATTATCACCTCGGAAAATAACGTACGACACATTGGAGAATAGCCTTGAAAAAGTCGGGGGTTACATTCCCCAAA
Source organism: Lissotriton vulgaris (assembly GCF_964263255.1). Lineage (NCBI taxonomy): Eukaryota > Metazoa > Chordata > Amphibia > Caudata > Salamandridae > Lissotriton > Lissotriton vulgaris. The sequence goes on from NC_141697.1 coordinate 551,436,486, forward strand.
ACGACGAAACACGTGTCGGCTGTGACGTCTCCTGAAATAAACTTCAACCACCCTGAATAAAAGGACTGAAATCAGTTTTGTGTGTCAAATGTATGGTGGAAACACATGTATATATGTGCATTAGCTTATAAAAAGTGTGTGCTAAGGAGAATCAAGCAGCTTGTGGCATCTGCCTAACCAGAAGAGGATAGTGGTTCTCTTCTCCTTTTAGCACCACTGAAAAGTCATAACCAGAGTACCTACAACTAGGCAAAGTGTACACTCCTCTGTAGCGCCATCGCCTAGTAACATTACCACTAGCCAAGCAGTAAAACACGCCCACAGCATACGATATGAGACATGGCATGAAGGGTGGAACGTACGACACGCCCCCAGCGTTTGTCATGCCCCCAGCACACGCCCACAGCACAAAGCAGACACACCCACAAGGGACTACTTTGCCGGCACGGTTCTTTTACCTATTAAATGTATATGGTGGGCGTCTGCATAGCCTATGTCCTTCTGCTGTAACTGCCCTTTTTAATGCTGTATTGGGTGTTGTGATTGGTGCTGTGGTTCCTGAGATTACCCGCCTCAAAGGTTTGGGCTCTCTCTTTAATATATTAGTATAGATACGGTCCTACTTGCTTGGGCTCCTGTTCTTGAACATGCTCCTAAGCATGTGTGAGAGTGTTATCCTACCTCTTGGCCATACGAAAGCTCATCGGGCCGTCCCATCTGTGTCTGCGAGGGAGAGAGGAGAAGCAGGTTGTGGTCGGTGCATACAGTTAAAGTTCCTCTTTCCCCTTTGTCTCTCTTGTCTGGTTTTCTTGTCCCTCATCTGAGTGTTCTCTATGTCACTTCCACTGAATGGTGCCTCTCATAGCCAGGCTAGGGGTACACTTTGTTGTGTCTAGATATCATTCGAATTTTGGGTGGTCTGTTCCAATAATGACAGCTTCTGGCAGGGAGGGTATAACTCCCACCTTCCGTAAGTGGGGGCGTTTTCTAGATCTAACAGAACCTCTGCCACTGGATAGGCTTTTGTATCCCCGTGTAAACAGGTGACTCTCACTAGTTTTTTGTCTCTCATCTGTGGCCAGGAAACAAAAGCAGGATCCACCACCGTGACATGACCGATGTCTAACAGATCCTGCTGTTTTTTTCCCTTCAGGAGGACCTCCTTCCTATACTGATGGGGCCCCTTCCCTGTTACATATATTCGTCCTCTAGAGTACCCTAACTCCATGGGTTTGACTGTTGGGGTTTGATGGGGGCATTATCTGGCAATGTGCACCACTCCGCACAGTTGTAGCATTGGGGCCCTTGTCCACTTGGAATGGGGGGAGGTGTTTTTGAGAGACATACAGGGAGCAATTAGGAGTTTGGGTTTGGGTCGGGTAGTGCTTTTCGGGGAGTTGTGAGGGGGCCGTGGTATGACAGCCTATAAATCTGGGGACCTATGGCAGGTGCAAGCAAGCTCTACCGCTGTGGTGGAAGTAAGGGTATTTGAGGGTAATGCGTCCAGGAACTGCTCCAAGTAGACTTTCTTTCTGACTTCTTCACACTGAATATATGGGGTCTCAGCAACCTGTTACCCAGATCCTGGATCTGGTAATAGAGGGCGAGTGGGTTATCTCCTGAAGTTCATTTGTACTTTCTGAAATTGTTTTTATAATAGTCTTGGTTGCAACCCAGGTGCTCTAGAATGGCCTTTTTTACCTTGTCATATGCTGTGGTACCGGCTGGGTTGGCAGCCTGGTAGGCATCCTGAAGTTCTCCGGAGAGGAGAGGGGCTATATATTGGCCCCACCTTTCTTGGGGCCAGGCTGTGATGGTTGCTACTCTTTCAAAATGTATAAAAAAATTGTCTGGATCGTCTCCATCTTGATATTGTTGCAACACTGATCCCGGGACATTAGGTCGGACCCTGGTACTCACGATGGTGTTGATGAGCCAAAGGATGGCCGTGTCCTGTACCTGCTGGCTATTGGTGAGCAGGTTAGCCTGTTCCTTCAATGCTTCCTGCAGGGCTTCCCGGTCCCGTTGAGAGGTTTGTGCTTTTTGCTCTAGCACCAGCTGCAGGTGCAACTAGCTAGCTTGGCTATTATGCTCTCTACAGGCAATTGTTTGTCACGGTTTGACATGAAGGGCTGTTATCACACTTCTGACACCACTTTGTAAGGGTTATAACGCTTGTGAGGCCAAAGAGACCCCTAGTCGCAACAGAGGTATGGTATGTGCTTGTTTATTCCTTTCTTTCTTTTGGTCTTCAAGGGTGTCAGACCTAATAACAGTAACAACACAAAGTTTCCCAGACATAAAAAACAAAATTGAGACTGTCTCTTCCACGGATCCTTCTCGTCCTTCCTCAGGAACTCTTGGGGGTCGTGGTTCCAGGGACTACAGTGCTTCTCTCTCAAGCCAGGATGTTGGAGGAAAAAAAAAACATGTCTGGGAGTACCACGGGGTGCTACAGGCTGGGTCAATGTTCTTTGTTGTTTTTTCTGGACAGACTCTTGCACAAGTTCAAATCTACTGTACTTGCACTTACATGTACCTAAATATATGCACTACATAATGTGCAACGATGACTAAAAGTTAAGTAATGAAAATGCTTCTAAGTTCATAGCTGCTGTTAAGATACACCAGATATATTTTGCAAGAACTAAGCTGAAAATATTGTTCTCTGTAATGTACCGATGGTCTGCTAAAATGTAGACATTTTACCAAATGTACCTGTTATAGAAGCGACATTGTGTATGTATGCAAATTCTTACAAAAAATGCATAAATCCAATTAGAGAATAAATAAATAAATACAAATATTATTTTTATCAAAATACCAAAATCTATTATCAAAAGAATAACAACCAACAAATACAAAATATTTACAAATAAAATTATAACACAATCAACACATACAATAACAAATTATAACTTTAAAAAAGTTACTCTTTTAAATGTTGTTATTACTTACTAACTTTCTACCCTAAATCTCTACAAGCTACACACCACACATCCAAAATGTATATTTAAATGTATAATATTTACCCATTTTACATAATGAAATATCTAGTAAAATATTTAAACTAATTATCTACTAATAAAACAATTACATTTAATTACCTTTCCACTGTTTAGACATACAAAACAAATAACCCACTCCTAGTATTTACATTTAAAACAAACATGAAGCAAAGAATTTACATAATTTACAATAAACTAAACAATTAATATTACTATTTAACTAAGAATAAATGAATTACATTTAATTAACTTCCCACCCTTTACCCCTACAACTACTACTCACACATATAACCTAAAAAATATTTTAATGATATTTGTACATAATGAATGATCATTTAAACAATTATTAAAGATTACACATATTGTTTAATTATTGTAATTTCCTATACATCCTTTACCCATACAAAAACTACAAACACCCCAAACATGTATTACACAATGTATAATAATGATCAATTAAATAATTATTAATAATAATAAATAATTTTTTATAAATATATTTAGTTTACTTCCCACCTTATACTTATACAAAACCCATACATTACTTGTAATTTAAAATTATTTATTTATACAATTAACGTACATAAGTATCTATTAAATAATTATAAATATATAAAATGTATTGTCAATAAATTATATAAATAATAATTTCCTACCTACACTCCTACAAAACACAGAACCCACACCTCAAACTTAAAAAAACACATTATTAGACTATTTACAGAAATATTTATCATTTAAATAATGAATATTAATTAAACATTAATTACAAATTAGTCATAATTAATTTAGTTCCCACCTTCTACATCTACAAAACCCACAACTTGCACCTAAAACTTTAAAACAAAAAATATTATTTATACAATTTACATAAATACTTATCAGTTGAAGAATGTATATTATTTAAAAAAAATTGTAAATGAATTATAATTCATTTATTCCCCTTCCTATACCCCTACAAAACCCACAACCCATGCCTCAAACGTAACTTTACAAAAAAATAATTTTACAATTAACACAAATAATTGTCAATTAAATAATTAATATCAATAAAAAAAATTGCATCAATTATTTTTTAATAATTTCCTTTCCACCCAATTGCCCTATAAACCCAACAACTCGGTACAGTACTAAAAATAAAAAATGAACTATTATGTTAAATTTAGAAACAACTATTAATTTACAAACTATATTAAAAAACGAACAATATTTAAACAAACATTTTAAAACATATACAATGAACATATATATTAAACTACACAAAAATTATCAAAAATCAATATTAACAATATTTTTCACATCAATATTAATTACCTAAAAAACTATGTTATTGTCCACGAGATTCTTGCTCTCGATATTTCTGTGTTGCGATATTTTCATCTCGATAATTGTGTCAGTCGTTTAGTTTAGTTCCCACCTTCCACATCTACAAAACCCACAACTTGCACCTAAAACTTTAAAACAAAAATATTATTTTTCACATCAATATTAATCACCTAAAAGACAATATTATTGTCCACAAGATTCTTACTCGCGATATTTCTGTTGCGATATTTTCAACTCGATAATTGTGTCAGTTTATTTATTTATTTATTTAATGATATTTATAGAGCGCGTGCAAATACCCGTAGGCGTCTCGGCGCTGGTATGCAATGCTGTGTATCCCTGATCAGCAGATTGGTATCTGGGTTTACTGGTTGAATACCCTCGTCTTCAGTTTCTTTCTGAACTGGAGGAGCGTGGAACTTATTTTAATGTGGTTCGGTAAGGAGTTCCAGATTTTAGGGGCTGCGATAGAAAAGCGGCGATCACCCCATGAGACTGTTCTACTTCGTTGAACCACAAGTTGGTTCAGTGAGGAGGACCGAAGTGTTCTAGACGGGTTATAAGGAATTAGTAGTTTTTTGAGGAAGCGCGGTCCTTGATCTTGCAGGGTCTTATAAACTATGCATAATGCTTTGAATTTAGCCCTATTTTGAATGGTTAGCCAGTGGTAATCTTTCAGGGTGTCCGAGATGGGAGTAAACTTGGGTTTTTTGGATAGCACGCGTGCCGCTGCGTTCTGCACAGTCTGAAGCTTTTTCGTGACTCTGCTTTGTGCATTAAGCAGAAGACCGTTGCAGTAGTCCAACGATGTCAGGACCAAGGAGGTGACTAACGTCTTGGCTGCTGAATCTGGTAAGTAAGGAATGATCTTTTTTATTACTTTGAGCTTAAAATGGGCGTTAGCTGCCACCTTGTTTGCATGGGCCATGAAACATAGCTTGTCATCAAATGTCACTCCTAGGTTTCTAACCTTAGCGGTGGGGGTAGGAGGTACACCAAGAACCTATGGCCACCAAGCTGCCGACCAGGCTGGCTGAAGGTTACCAAAGATGACCACTTCCGTTTTATCGGAATTGAGCTTCAGGCATTACTAAATCTAAAATCACTATTTTGCCTGAACACCCCACTATTCATGTCCCCACTGCCTTCCTTTGTACGTACTCTCGACCCATGCGCCTATAAGCCTGGGCAGTGTGCCTGATGTGGCAAAATCTCTCCAATCTAATGCCAAATGCCTTTTCTTGATCAGGTGTCATGTTGTCTGTTGGAGAGGAAGGATATATGTATTAGACAAAGCTGAACTTGGATATGTTGTTATCAATAATATGCTTAAGTTAAAAATAACATCATTTGGGACAAATCCAGCCAAAAGCAAACATTTATGGATCGATTCAGGACCAACTGTCATAAAAAACATATACTTCACCTAAAGTAACAATGCAAAAGTACTCAGGTCTTGCCCTTGTAGTTAATGAAATGGCAGTGTTTGACCAAACAAAAGTATACCCCTAGTAATAGTAAGACTGATTAGGAACAATGATGTTGAGTGCACATGGAATGGTACACATGGTCCATCTAGGTACTCCCTGATCCTTTGCATGCAGCATACAAGAGGGTATGTTCTATGGCCATCAAGCTATGTGAAATGAGTAATGTGGAGCAAGTATAGGTATTATGCCTCAGCCCTGCGCAACTGTTATGGCAAATACACAAGGCCACACACATTGCAGCAAAGAATGTCTCTGTGGCAGGTATTTGAAACATATTATAAAGGCTGGCTAGCTACCTCCAAATCAACAGACGTGTTGGACGATTCTCCAATTTTGACTCATGAAACTACCTGGGGCCCGAATTACATAGATCACATAATAAAATACAGGCAATGTCATGTGGTCCTTTACATATCCCAGTGTCGGTCCATACATGTCAGGATGGACTATTACCTTGATGCATACAAACTCATACCTTATCCATGTGGCACACGGTCAATACTGATTTGCATATAGCTGGGTCTAAACTGGGGTGGCGAAGAGATTTAATGAACGATGATGGATTCAACCCAGATCTGTGGCTGGGGGTAAGTGAGTTTCAGCGCTCCGTCCATCATCTCCTAGTGTTTGCTTTGTTTAGCCACCTAAAGGACAAGAACATGGTACATTGTTCTGTGTATGTTGAACATGTACACAGTGTACAAATGGAGACAGTACTTTGATTTCACAAATGTCTGATATTGTTAGCACGCTAAACATGTAGCATATGGCAAAGTTGACATGGCCTAATGATGTACAAATGTATGCCATGTTTCAGTGTTGTCAGATAATTTAGGGCAAAGGACATATCAGATTCACAGAGTACAGACAAAGTATCAAACCAGCCTACTTTGCTAGCTGGTGCAAGGGAGCCTAGCTTTGATGGCTAGGTGAACAGACCAATTTGACTGGCCAAACTCTGCAACATATGATTTTAGCTGCCACCTTTTCAAGTCATATATTCAGAACAATGCACCACACATGAAACAGTATTTATGCTTCTCTGTCTTCTTCATGTTGCTCCTTACCTGTTGCTAGTGCACGGTAAAAAAAACCTTGATCATTCAATCCCTATACAAGCTCATTAAGGAATTGTGACCATTTTAAAAAAAACATGTATAATAAATATTTTGTCCAGAACACCCTGTCGAAGCGAAGGTGTGATGAAATGTGACTGTGCTCCACTTCAACATACATGGTGGGTGGCCCCAATAGTTTGGAGTCTGTGATGAGCTAGCAGGCCAGGTGACAAAACAGTGATGAATGGGTCCCACAGCACATCTGGGCCTCCAATGTACCGCATGGCCTGTTTGTGTATTTGTAATGCCACTACGAACAGACCCCTATATTACGTTTGTTTATTTAATGGAGTTAGCCTGTATCATGGCATACTACCCCAAATACATTCTGGCCCTTCCAGTTGAAAAAGCAGTTACAGATGTGTGCTGCAGTCACACAGCTACAAGTGTATGGAATATAGGGACTTACCAGTAAGCCCACCAACTACAATTCCCAGATGATGTGTAAGGTCTGCCTCCCGGCTAACCATATCTGACCATCGATATTTCAGTTGGTAGACAGTACACTGGATGTTAAATACATGGCCCATGTTGTACTGAACCTTCTGCCACCACTACCTCGTCTCTCGGGTAGGGTAACCTTTGCTCACCCTACTCTCACTCCCAATCATGTTGAGTGACATAGTGGACCACCAGCCACAGCACGCCACCAAACTCCTTCTCGGTTAGATTCTTCACTCTGCCTCTCTCCAGCATCTCTGTACCCAAACTACCCACCCTTAAGTACAACACAACTGAAAAAAGTCCTTCCCCCTGCCCCTAAAACTACACAGCACTAAATAGATGTACACCCAATACAAAATACAAATACAGGACACAAATGACAATTTTTAAACACAAGAGGGACAGCAGAACACCAGCAAGACCAACAAACCCTATCTATCAACTGAGCATATACCAAACACCTCCACTGGTCAGTCCAAACAAAAAGACTGTAAGTGAAAGGGAAAGGAACTTCATACTTCCTAGTTTGCAGTATGGCTGAGCCGTTGCATCATTCCCTTGGTGAATGCCTCATATTTTAAACTACACTTTTTCTTACACAAATCGGTAGAGAATAGGCAATTTGTGATGTACACACAACACATGCCTATGCACAATGCATTGTTTTTGACACTTAGGCATTGATGCGTGGCTTCTGACTGATGCTACGGGTGCAACCCGTCACACCATAGGCCAATGCATGTGTTTTTATAAATGCAACTAGCCTATTGTGTGTTGAACAGTTTATTGATTTATGCAAAGCAGATAAACGCTCCCAGTGCTCACTTTTGTTACTAAAATTATATTTGCTGACATACTTGAGGACTTGGTATGTGTTGCATGTGTATGTGTATGTAATTTATGATTCATTGCTTTCATGGTGAGGATTCTAAGACAGCCAACATATTTCTGTGAAATACACAGACATCTTGTGAGTTAGTGATACCTTTACATTAATAATATGTGTTATATTTGCCTTAACATATGTAGCTGTGAAGTAGACCTTTTAATTTCACAGGTATTGCACTCCTATGCAAATGATATCCACATTGCCATACATGATTATGGACAAACTTGAAGGTCATACTATCTGCCTACATTGTCTACAGTGTATGTGGCATCCTGCTCACAGATTGACTGTCTACATATGAAAGTGATGTTGCTAGGCCAAAGGTTCACCTGTTCATATGTGCAGGATATCATTTAGCAGACAAACATACCCAACGACCATATCATGCAATGGTATACATACATCTGCTGTCTGGGCTTGATGTCTGGCACTATATATGTGGCACATGCACATTACACCTGTAGAGAAGTGGAAAAAAGCATTAGCCTATATTTTGATCATCACAAGGACTGAATGAGTAGGCCTTAGTGTGATAACTTCCAAGTAGCAATATATGTCGACCATTTCCATGCATCACATTATTCGGCAACAGATAGGGCATACATGAACTTATAACATGTGTAGGCATTCCCAACAGATGATGATATGTGCATTTATTGACAGATCATGCCACTCTGACCTGGGATGCATCAGTGCATACAACCTTGGCAGGAGTGATCTCTCATGTGCTTACATCCTTGACATCTATGTGCCTTTTAGAGTTGAGCTGTAAAAGTGGCAGCATTGTTTCAGAGTAGGACTCTCCAACACTGTCACATCCATTCCTGCATGTAACAGTTGCATCCTTGACTAGTGGTTCAAGTGTGCCTACATTGGGCCTAGTACGTCAATCCAGCACAGGTAAGGACTCCACATTAATATGTGTCATATGAGAGACCACACTGATTTTGCTATGTGCTTGCAAATGTTGATGTAGCATATTGAGGCTAACTGGGTTGCAATGTGTGCCCATGCACCTCATATGGGCCTCTGTTCACATACATAGGAGAATAAGGTCAATATACTGGCCTCCATGAGTGTAAGGCACTGAAAAATGTCATGAAGGACCACATACACACTGACTCAGTGAACACAGATACATTTACACTCCCTTAGGTTTTTGGTAGGATGTCTGGCAGTCCATACACTCTAGTCGCACACCTACTCACAACATGTGCACACGGTTCAACTTTTCTACCTTTAATTGGTGTGAGTCTTCCCAACGCACATGTATTCGGCATGTTGTTGATATACCCAGACATTGTGGTTCACATGTTGTTGTTGTGCGGTGAGCGTTACACCTAGATACATTCATTTGGGATGAGCTAGATTTCTATTAGGTGATATGTGAGTGTTTTGATGTTTACAGTGACAGTGAAATTGAATTGCTTGCACAAATGAAGTGTTCAATCATTTATTTACATTTTGAAACTATCTTTTGAAAGAAAAGTTTCATTATGGCCATCCGCAACCTCATCCAGAGCTTCCTGGTCCTCATGGCACTGGTCCCATAGGACATGTGTCCACACACAGATGTTGTGTAATATAGAACACACCAGGATCATTTTACATACCATGGGGGAAAGTATAGCAATTGCCCCTTAAACATGTCCAAGCAGCAGTAACAAGACTTCAGTACCCAGAAAGTCTGCACCACAACACCCTTGGTCTTGCACAGTGCCTTGTTGTAGGCACTCGCTTGCTCAGTGTGTGGATGTGCAAATGGGCTGTTGACCCATGGCTGCAGACCATATCCTTGGTCAGCTGAAAAGACAAAGATTCAAAAGGCACTCAATGATCATGGGGATTGAACAACCCACATTCAAGGACATGTTTGTTATGTGTGATGAATAGCTATTACATTGTCTTGCAATTCAGCTTTTTTATAATGTTGCATTGGCCAGGTTCTTCCCAATATTGATAGGCACACACAGTAGCTTAGCATCTATTAACATGTGTGACTTGCAAGTTTGCATTGCACATGTGTCATGATTTATGGTGCAAGTATGTGGCTTACCCCTACTGCATATTCACTGAGTCAGGTAGCACACACAAAGATGTATATTTTTTTCATTACTTATTCATGGTTATTAGGTCGGTCATGTACTTCAGATGTACTTACCAATCTGTCAGCCATTCCCATGACTCCCATTCTGGAAGTGCTAGTTGATGATGGAGTGCCTGATGATGTAGGCATCATGATCACTCCCAGGGTACTTGGTCATAACACTGCTGAACATCCCTTGATGGTCAATGATGGGCTGAACATTGATCGAGTACTTGTGCTTTCAGTTCCTGTACAGATGGGATGTTTCCGCAAGGGGAGCCAGTTGCACATGTGTGTAGTCTGCAGCACCCAGCACATGTGGGAAGTCAGTGAAGGCATTGAAACCTTGCTTGGTCTCCAGTTACAGTTGTTCTGTGTTGGGAATGGGGAGGTGTTAGGTGGATGATGGCATCCAGGACAGAGGGTAGGAAGACTGAGAAAGCTGGCTGGAAAATTCCTACCACTCTGTCTGTGGTAACCTGGAATGTAACAGATGCCAGCATGTTGAGAACAGCTATGAGCTTGACCTGCAGTGGAATGTTGGTGGACCTGGAAGTTGGTGGCTTTAGCCTTGGTTTTATCAGGTGTAGTAGTGAGCCGGTAATAGGTGATGACCTCATCCTCCAGGAGATTAATGATGGAAGTCTGCTGCCAATAAAGGCACACCCTTCTCCTGCACTGCCTACGTGGTTGTTGGGGTGGGGGTTAAGTGGAATATTGGTGTACTTGCAACTCTCTGCTGCAGAATGAGCATCCTCCATGGTGTAGTTGAGCTTGCCAGACTGTTCTGAGTGCCTTGTCTTCATATACAATAACCAATGTGTCATTTCCTAAGCACGGGTTACCGAAGCGCAGTTGCAGTCCTGCCTTTGTACACAGCTTGCTGACAATGCGTCACTTTTGGAAAAACTCATAAATATCACAGTGTCAATTTTTTTTTAAAAAGTTTTTATCCACAGCTGATTGGCATCAATCATAACATTACATTAGCGAGGTTTGCGTGTTACAGCCGGGTTTTATATTTCCTCCCCAACTCAGATCTCCATTTCTTACAACAGTAATCGTCACATAGTGTATCAGAACATTACATAGGCTATCGTCTCAAATTGTCACGACAGGCACTGTATAAGGTAATGAAATATCATCAATCAAACATCCCTCCGCCCACCCACCTCACCCCACCCTCTTTCAACCAAAAAACTAGTCGTCTCCCGGCTATCCAGCAGGAGCAATCATTGAGATGAAAAGTTGAACATGGGTCCCTTCCCAGTAAGCATAGGTGCTAATGTGTGTCATTACATGGGTCACTCCACCGTATAGTAGTATTTGACGTAGGGGAATGTGAGTGGAGTCTGGACCTACTGTTGTGTGCCAAATGCAGCGTAACTATTCCCATCTAATTCTCCTGTTCAGTGTTCCCCAGTTGTGTTTGGTCTTCTCCCTCCAGTGTAATGAGCATAGCCTCCCATTCTAGGGAGATAGGGAACTTGCTAAGGCCTCTTGCTTCTTCCCTCCTGAGTATCATCCCCTCCACCCGTCCCCACTTAAGTACTTCTGAGTGCCAGAGGTGTGCAGCGGGCGGTCTGCGCGACTTCCACCTCATGGTGAGCGTTCTAATTGCAAGCAGCAGCGCCATATCCAATAATTTCAACGGAGCCTTCAGTTCTTTCGGCCTTCTGCGCAGCCCCAAGAGGCAGCATTGTGCCTTCTCCAGCACTGGAAGGGTCATGACTGTCCTCAGTGTCCGGCACACTTCCATCCAGTAACCACGGAATCGAGGACAAGACCATAGCACGTGGGCCCTAACTCCCACATACAGCCAGCGCACCAAGTGCCCGCCCAATCCCATAAGATACATCAAGTGTACCAGCTGATGCTGTGGGGGCTGAAGGCGTTGAGGCACCCATCAGTGCTGTACATAGTGTGTGACTGTGGCGTGCAGTAAGTACATTTTGGGGGGAGCTCCCGCGGCCTGTAGGAAGTCGTCATGTGTAAGAAGATGGTCGTCACCAAACAAGTCGCCCACCACTTCCACGCCCGATTAAGACCATGGTCTCAACACTCTGTCCGTCAGTCTTCCCTGCGGTGTTGGAATGCCCAGTAAGGGAATGTTGGGCGCATATGTCACCGTCGCATTCCTGTACGCTAGTGCCTTCTGCCAAACCTTCAGTGCCGTGTGGAGAAGTGGGTGGCAGTCCGCTGGGATGCGGCTCCTAGGGAGGAGTAGGGCATGGAGCTCCCCACGTTTCAGTCTGTCGGTCGAGTACCCTATTTCATGGATGTTCCGTCCTGCTACCCAGTAGAAAAACCACTGGAGTTGGCCAGCGTAGTAATACCCCCGGAAATCTGGAGCACCCATCCCGCCGGCTCTGGTCCCCAGCTGCAGCTTTCGCAGTCCTATCCGTCGTCTCCCCGTCCCCCAAGTCAGAGTGGTTAGCAGAGAGTTAAGGGCGTCAAAGATGGATTGCGGTAATAACACTGGAATATTCACAACGAAGTATAATAGTCTAGGGAGCATCACCATCTTGGAGAGTGCAATTCTGCCCGCGACGGATAAGGGTAACATCGTCCAGAACCCTATAGAGGCCCGATGTTTCGCCACAGCCTTCTTGACGTTTCCCTCTATCTGATCCTCCTGTTGGCGATAAACCTGTATCCCCAGATACTTAAATGTGTCCGGCACAATTGGGAGAACATCAGCGCCAAACCTCAGTACACCGGGATCTGGGGTAGCTCTAAAATAGTAGCCAACGGACTTCTCAGGGTTAATAGTAAGGCCCGATATAACAGAAAATCTCTCAAAGATGTCATACACTGGGCCGTGATCAGCCTCCAAGTCTCTTAGGAACAACATGATGTCATCCGCATAAATGAACAGAAGGTGCTGAGTGCCACCACTCGGTATCCCCCTGTGTTCCATCGTGGCCCTTAGGGTTATGGCCAGAGGTTCCAGAGCCAGCACGAATAACAGCGGCGACAGCGGGCATCCCTGCCGCGTGCCACGATGGATTGCATACGTTCCCGAGATATGTTGTTCCATTCGTGCCCTAGCCGTGGGGACGGTATAGAGCAATCTAATCCATGCTATCAGAGAGGTTGGGAGTCCAAACCTCTCCAGGGTCGAGAACATGAACGTTCAGACTAGAGTGTCGAAGGCATGGCGGAGGTCCAAGACTATGCAGCCCGCTTTAGGGAGTTCAGGGGTGGCAGATGCCATGAGAGTGTGCAGCCTACGTATATTCATAGAGGTGCTCCTGCCCGGCAGGAACCCGCATTGGTCCCTGTGACCCAGCGTTGGGAGGTATTGCTGTAGTCGTCGGGCTATCACTTTACTAAGTATTTTATATTCCGTTGCTAACATTTATTTATTTATTTTTATTTATTTGAACTTTTACCGCGCACAGCTACCCACAGTGGGTGTCCCAGCGCTAGGGACAGACTGGAGAAGAAGATGTCAGATAAGCCAGCATACAGGTACCAACTACTTATGCGAACAACAGCGTTTTCAGTGCTCTACGAAAGCGAAGAAGACTGGTCTCTAATTTAAGGGCTGTGAGCAGGGCATTCCAATATTTGGGACCAATATAGGAAAAGGAACGTCCCCCCATCCTTACCAGCTTAAATCTTGGTACAATGAAATTCCCAATTTCCGAAGATCGTAAAGTACGTTTGGGCCTGTAGGGTTGCACCAGCTTTTGTAAGTATGTAGGTGCAATGCCTTGCTTGATTCTAAACATGTAGCGCAATGTCTTAAACTTTATGCGACTAGAGACCTTAAGCCAATAGAGATCATGCAAGGCAGATAATGCCGAAGTTCTTCTAGGAACATTCTTCAAAAGTCGCGCGGCAGCATTTTGTACAACCTGCAGTACTTTAACAGTGGCTACATCAGCGCCCAAATATAGTATATTGCCATAGTCCAGGCGAGATGTTATCAATGCCTGGACAACCGTACTACGGGAGGGAATGGGAAACATCCATAGGATCTTTTGTAGCCACCTAAGAGTAGAAAAACAGGTTGCTGCGACCTTAGTGGCCTGCTGCTTCATTGTTAACTTGTCGTCAATTTGGACGCCCAAATTACGTACAGCATGTGTGGGCACAGGAAGTGAACCCATCTCATTTGGCCAGTGCTGAGGGCCCCAGAGGTTCTTATTTTTACCCAGAATGACCACCTCTGTCTTCTACCCATTCAGTTTGAGACAGTTCCTCTGCATCCAGTCAGCCACAAGAGTGAGGCCAGACTTTAGTGCAGAGGTGTTATTCTCGTCTCGCCCTGATAGGGAGAAGACAATCTGGGTGTCATTCGCGTAAGAGAACAGAGTCAGCCCCGCCTGCTCAACGATGTTAGCCAAGGGTTTTACATAAAGATTGAACAATAGGGGGCTGAGTATTGACCCTTGGGGGACACCCCGCACTGATGGACAGACCGCTGATGCCGCCTTAGCGGAGAACACTTGAAAGGTTCGCTCACCAAGAAAGGAGGCCACCCAGGCTAAGGCCATACCAGTCACACCAAGAGACCGCAGAGAGTCAAGGAGGATGGAATGTGACACGGTGTCGAAAGCTGCGCTCAAATCCAACAGGATGAGTGCCATAGTTTCACCCTGATCCACACCGTGTCGGAGACTCTCCGTCACCCTAAGAAGGGCTGTCTCGGTCGAGTGGCTAGTCCCGAAACCCGACTGGGATGAATGTAAGAAACCAGAACTTTCCACCAGTTCAGTAAGCTGGGTGTTAATGTGTCTCTCTAACACTTTAGAAAAGATGGGCAGCAAGGATATAGGATGAAAATTAGCAGGATTCAAAAATATCAGCACCAGTCTTTTTTAACAAGGGCACTACCATAGCGTGTTTCCATCCTGGGGGACATATGCCTCAGTAAGTGAGGCATTTAACAATTTAACAAAGATCTGATGGGTGGAGGAATCTAGTTGTTTCAGTGTTTTAACCGGAAGTGCATCGCACGGGCAACCAGAGCGCACACTGTTTAGACAAGAAGAAAAAGAAACATTGTCTAGTGGCTGCCATACAGAGAGTTTGGCGACGTCATCGACACTAGCAGATGACTGAACAGAGCCAGATGCAAAAGGTGTCACCACCGGTGGACATGGACAATGGTCTGTAATTCGCTAATGCCAAGCTATCCCTCCCGGGTTTCGGCAGGGAGACAACCAATGCCTGCACTGTGGTGTCAGGCAGATGGCCCTCTGTCAGTGCCTCTTGGTAAATTCTCTTCAGTATCAGCACTAGGGTGTCCGAGTACGTCGCGTAGAACTCCACCGGGAGGCCATCCATGCCCGGCGTCTTGTTGCGGTTCAGCGACTTGATAGCCGTCTGGATTTCATGTCGCGGTATGGGGCCTTCGAGATCCCTCTGGGCATCTGCCGTCAGAACGGGGAAGGGGAGGTCGGTCAGGTTGGCTGTGATCTGATCAGCGTCGACTACCTCCGGCTGAGCATATAAGGCAGTCAGGTGGTCGTAAAATGCTAGGTTAATGTCCGATTGTGTACCCACTATACTCCCATCTCGTGCCTGTATCCTAGTTATCACCGGGATGTCTGGGTGCTCCCGCACCAGGCGAGCCAGCATCACCCCCGATCTATCTGCCTCGGCGTGCTGTCAGCGCAGAAACTCCTTATGGTCTATGACTCGCAGTGTCTCGAGCGTGTCAGCATGTTCTATTTTCACCAGCCGCAGAGCATCTCGTTTAGCAGGGTCTAGCCCCACCTCAGTTTGTAAGACCTCCCATCTATCTTCTATATCCTGAAGCTTCCGATAGGTTTCCTGCCGTGCCCCCACTAACTGTCCAATCGATGCACCCCGAATTACCGCCTTCATGGCGTCCCAGACTACCAAGTTCGAGGAGGCAGTGTCCCAGTTCTCCAAAAAGTATTTATCCAGCGTCTCAGCTATGGACCTGCGGAAAGGCCCATCCTCCAAGAGGAGCGGATCTAGCCGCCAAGTGGGGACCGGGGTCGGGAGTCTGCCCCAACGAAGGGTGAGCATCAGGGGTCTATGGTCAGAGAAGATTTTTGCGAGGTATTCGGGACTGTCGGTTTTAGCTATCAGGCCCTCAGAGCATAGAAACCTGTCTATCCTGGTATGGAGCGCATGTGTGTACGAGTAATGGGAATATTCTCTACTCTCTGGGTAAAATGCCCTCCACACATCCCTCAAGCCCCAACCAGTCGCCCATGTACAGAACACCTCCGTTAACCTGGAGACCCCCGCCATTTGCAAGGGGGGGTGCGACCTATCTTTGTCAACATCCATGACCATATTCCAGTCTCCGCCCAATATCCAGGGAACGTCCGTCCAGTCTGCCAACGCCAGACTTACTCTCTGCAAAAATGTATCTTGGTCGTAATTCAGTGCATACACACATCCAAGTACCACTGGAGAATTATCTAGTGTGCCCCTCACTAAGACATACCGCCTCTGATCATCCACTCTCCGTTCCACTTCCAGAAAGGGTGTGCCGTGTCTGATCCAGATTGTCTCCCCTCTAGAGAAGACTGAATACGTTGTGGTCAGAATCGTACCCCTCCATTTCTTTCTCATTTTGCTAGCTTCAGAAGCCGTGAGATGGGATTCTTGTAGGAACGCGATCTGCGTGTGGTGACGCAGTAGGAATGCGTGTATTCTGTGTCGCTTCTGGACCGCCCCCAACCCTCTCACATTCCAGGTCATAATGTTATATTTCCCCACTACTCCAGCCATGGTCACAGTTGTCACAGTTGTACCTGTCAAGTGCCTGCACCCGCCCGCCGGTTCGTGCCCCACATGCTACTCGGAAACTACCCTCCCAAAAAACAAAAAAGAACACTAACGGCGCAGCTCAAAAACCAGGCTGTGGCCAACAATGTAACAAAATGGAAAAGGATTAGGAATCCTGTGCGTTCGCCATCGGGGGGGTGGTCGAGCGCCATCACGTTCTGTACCTGCTGCTCAGCGAGCGCCGCCGGCTCTACGGCTGCCGTCGTGGGGCCGCGTTACCAATATGCAAAGGGGAAACGAATATGTAAGTCGCCCGTGTGTCAGCTACCTACTACATGTGGTTCAACCATACCAAAAGGACAAAAACATTAGGATAAAATCTATATTCAGCATTGGTCCCCACGTGCACTGCCCCTGCCTCCCTCCGCAAAACAATCCACAGCAATCATACAATAGTCAATCAGGGTAAGCAGGGAATACAATACGGTTCTCGGGCTCTTCAGCTGCTGCCAGTCTGGCCATCTCCACCGCAATTGTCTATCAGGTCGTCTGCCGTGCCAGGCGTGACATTAGGGAACAGCAATACACTGAGGTCCGAATCCGAGTGGACCGTGCTATCCTCTGAGTCTGTTAGTATCTTCTGAGAATCTTCCCGAAACGACCCCGCCCCCTCCAAGGCGTCCCGTTGTTTCTCCTTCTGTTGTGACTTCGACGGGCGCCAGCTCCTTCCATTCCGTCGCGGCTTGGGGACCTCTGCTCCGCCCCCATCACGAGGCCTGTCCAGCATCCAACGTCTGCGAGGGTCCCCGGCTACCATCGATGCCCATCACCTCTAACCATTCCTCAGCATCGGCAGGGCTCTCGAAAAAGTGTGTTTTCCTGTCGTGCATGATTTTTAGACGGGCTGGGAAGAGCAAGGCGTACTTGAGATTAGCGGATTGTAGTTTCTTCTTCACGTCTAGGAAGGAGGAACGGCGCTTTTGGACAATGTTGGTATAGTCCGGGTATAGGGAGATCTTGTAGTTCTCATATTGGATAAGGGACTTTTCACGGGCCTTCTGCAGCAGGATGTCCCTATCTCGGTAGTTCAAAATCCTCACTATCAGCGGGCGTGGGGGTCGTCCGGGATCTGGCCTGCCCGTCGGGATCCTGTGTGCCCTTTCCACGCAGAAGTGTGGGGAGAGTCCTTCCTCTGCTATGTATTCCCGGAACCACTGCTTCATGAAGTCCGCCGCCCGAGGGCCCTCACATCTCTCCGGAAGGCCTATGACGCGGATGTTGTTGCAGCGGTTACGTCCTTCCGCGTCCTCCACCCGGTCTAGAAGAGTGGCCATCTGAGTCTGTAGTTGTCTTATGGAGGACGTATGTTCCGCCACCGTTAGCGTGATCTCGACGATGGATACGCCCTGTTCCTTGACCTTGTCCACCATTTTGCCATGGTCTGCCCGTAGGAGGGACAGGTTCGTCGTCAGGGTGCCCATCTGCTGCTCCAACACCGCTCTGGAGTCCCTGATTTCCTGTAGGATAATGTCCAATTTATCCATGTGGGGTCCCTCCGTCCCAGGCTGTGGCGGCGTCCCTTCCTCCGTTACCGGTGGCATCTTAGTGGCCGTCGACTGTCCTCCAGGGTTCTCCGGTTGTTTCGCCCCCTTACGGACCATTGGTGCAATGAGCTGTGACCCCAAAGCGTAATTCTATGTGGAGCCTACCGTAGCTGGCCCCGCTTGACTTGCTGCGTCCAACCCTCCGGACAAGTTCTGCCTCAGCAGCTCCACATAAAGAGTTAGTCCAGATGGGGATCCTCAGGTCAGTCTCTTACAGGGTAAAGGAGTTGTCGTAGCCTCCCACGCTGTCTCCCACCAGCTTGCGCTGCCTCTGTGCGTCACCACCAGCTCATCACCCACGAAGATAGGGGGGATCGGGGGGGAAGGGGGGCCCCCAAGCCGGGATCGCCCCCAGTGTCCACCTCTGTCCGCGCTAGGCAACGTCCACACTCCTCCGGTGCGCGGTCTCCTCCCTTCAGGGGGTGAGTCAAGCCCCCCAGGCCTGTGTGACAAGCCCGCGGTCAGCGCTCAGCTCTCCTCCGGGCGGCGCCTCTGGTGTTCCCGTAGTGCAGTGGGGCAAGAGTGGACCCAGGTCCAGGGGGCAAGCGCACCGAGGGGGTCCGCTCCCTCAACCCCGATCAGGCAACGCGGCACCGCACAGCAGTCTCCCCCACGTAGTTAGGGCCTCCCAGGCGCCCCGCTGCTCAGCCATACCTGCAGCGGCACCCGTCGCGCGCCTCCTCCCCGTGCTCCAACACCCCAGGGGGGGTCCTCCGATGGTCCTCAGTGACGCCTCAGGCTCTCCCCGATCCCCTTACGATCACAACCAGGGCGCCCCGGCACTTCCGGTGCTAGTAGGCTCAGCTCAGGAGGCCACGCTGTGTACTGTGGGTCCCGGCTTCTCAGGGCCCACCTACGCCGAGGGTCGCACCACCGCAGCTTCCGCTCTACAGGCCGTTTCCCCGCACTTCAATCTACCGCAAGGGAGGCAGGGGGTAGGTGCTCGCCTCCGGTTCATTTGGTAGCTTTCTCGGGTGTCCCCAGGGTAATTAACGCAGGATTATGCCCCGATCGACGCCGGAGCTCTAGCAGCGCACGTCCATGCGCTTGGCTAGCAAGCCACGCCCCCATCACAGTGTCAATTTGATGGTGTATTCTAGCATGGAACACCTACCTTGCATATATTAATTTCTATGTGCCGCAGCCGATTGTTCTGCATTTTTCCACATGTGTCTCCTTGTAAATTTGGAGTACGGCCTGAGCTGCTGGCGTGTCAAACATTTTAACAATACAGCCGCACAAGCCACTTGTAAATGAGGGCCTCAGATTTTAAAACAAGCTACAGCAACACCTCAACAACTAGAATACAGTCCTTAATTCTAATTTACAAGTCAATTTCTTTTTCCAAAAACCCTATTGGTTTTTAACATTTAAGCACGCTGTCCATTTTATCTCCATTCTATCTACTCACCATATTATTCTCTGTCTTTAAGCTTCTCAAAATAACAAACATAAGAAATTACACCTACCTGACTGAATACGTATCTACTTGTGAACAATAAAAGAAGTAATCCAAAGCAGTGTTCTGGGCATCAGCACCAAACCTGACCAATTCTGCACGTTGTGAAATCTGTTTGTATTTTTGGTTTTTGCTGTTGTGAGTGGGCAGCAAATGAGAAGCTGGATAATGTTATTCTCTGTGACTTTACATAAAATGTAAGAATAAAAGTAAATTCACATTTTGACAAATTTGCTCTGCTCTTCTTTGTTTTTGGAATTAGTGTTCATCTTTTCTATGGTAGTTGATGAATAAGCCTAGTAGAGGTATACATGTCATGTGACTGTCTCTGCTCCTCTCGCACTGGTCTTTCAGAGTTTCAGTCTGTTGGGGAATCTTTCTATTACTCTTGATTAGAACTTAATAGAGAGAGGCCACAATTACAAATTGGCATATTTTACCCCCTACAGGTTCTCTACAAGCTTCTCCTACTACGCCTTAGCCATGGACTTGCAGAACTTTGGTGTCAGCATCTACCTCATACAGGTCATCTTTGGACTAGTCGATATTCCCGCCAAGTGTATCTGTCTCTGGGCTATGAATTACCTAGGTCGCAAAGTGACTCAGGCTGGATCCCTCATTTTAGCTGGAATTGCCATCCTGACCAACATCTTTGTGCCTTCAGGTGAGACAAATCAACTGTATTTGTACAGCTACAGTAAAGAGTGGAGAAAGGTATGATTCTGCTACATGCTTCTCCCAAGAAAAAGGCATACTTAAAAATAATGAATTTGGATCTCTTTTTAACTAAACTGCAAGATGTGAGCCTTCATACGAGGCAAGTGAAGTTAGCATAAGATACTATATTGATTCAGAATCATTAATTTAGTAAAAGAATTGTTTACTAGAGATAACCTGGTATACAAGCCGGGAATGCTTGTTTCCACACAATATTGCATGCCCTTTCTTCTTGATCTTACACAGAGCAAAATACTGTTTCAGTTCACTGGGTTAACTGAGGGTGAAGGTAGATATCAGATCCGTAGAAGATACCTGCAGCAGGATGGGTGATGGAGGTGGCTATTAAGGCCCTCAATACGATATATATATGCAATCACAAGTGAAAATTGTGCGCTTGCTGATTACCCTTAGCGTGGTGTGTTGTAAGTAGTGTGTCTTCAATTTGCACTCAATTACGAGTTGAAGGTCTGAGAATAAGGAATAACACCCAAGCTTGTATGTTTACCCTTGTTCTGAGATATGAGACTGTGCACTGTGTATCCTCTTGATTTGCAGCGACTCTTACACATTACCAGCACTTAATTTGAGTGAGCCCCACCAACACTACTTTTTGGGGAATCAGAACTTATTTTCCCTCTCATTAGACCTTGACCTGGAAAAGGGGAGAGAAAGAAAGAAAAGGTGTCAAGAAAGAGGAAGTGAATAATAAAACAGACGTGACAAAAATGTAAAGCATGCTTGAAAACAGAAGCTTCAGTAGGTAGGTAAAGGATCAGGGAGCCAAGGGTGATGGATGAAAGAGCCACCATGAGATAGACTCAAGACTAGGCAGCTTTGGTATTCAGCAATTTAAACATTTTACAAGCTGACCACAGGCTTCCAAGAAAATGTTTGGTCACCGACACTTATTATTTTGCAAATTAAAGACTGCATGGTGAAATCAGATGGGCAAATACCACTGATGGAGTTTTCACCCAAAACAGGATTAACATTAAGATTATAGTCTTGGTCTGAATTGAGTCTTTTTTACTGTTCCGCATATCCCTAGGTCCCAATCATAAGTCCAGCAATACTCCTTTTTTCCAGAACTACAGGTCCTGCGCACTTCCCTGGCTGTATTCGGTAAGGGCTGCCTCGCATCTTCTTTCCTCTGTGCCTCCCTGTATACTGGAGAGCTTTACCCCACCGTGATAAGGTAGGTGTGAGCTAAGCTAGCCATTACCTTGTTGCCTTTTGCAGTTTATTATTGACACTGACTATGATTAAGCATGCTGGTCTGGCATCCCAGCGATCCCTTAAAATCTCCAACGTTCTAAAACGCTTTGGACAGGGGAAACGTACACACTGGTTGCCTACATTAAAAAAAATCGATCTATTGTGTGCCTTTTTTCCCTCTCACTTTCAGGGGATGTTGGGTTTATGGGATTCCAATATAGTGCGTATTTTCTGTGGGTTAGACTAATATGATTGTAGTTATGTGTGTATTTATAATTTTAAAATTATACCTATCTCTCTACAACATTTCTAATCATGTGATGAACTTTCACAAGGACATTGATGGTGACAGGTTGTTTTCAGTCAGAGAGCACTCTGTGATTGGCTCAGTTGAATCTCCTGCTTAAGCACTTTTCACAATCTCTGATGATTGTCACTTCAATTTTGCAATATATTGATGTTGCAGGGAGAAGTTTATGGCATTAGAAGTCATAAAGAAAAAGTCACTTACCTTTGGTAATGCCTCTCAAATGAATAATCTATCTAAGCTGCAGATTTCTAAGCTTCTGCATACCCCGGGACTCAGACTGGATCCCAGATGTGACATTAGGGCCCCTACATAACCACCACCATCACAATCTATCATCCGTTTATTTCTGATCACTGTCCCTGCCATAGGTTGGGAAGCCATTGGAAATCAAGTCAAATCAGTGTGTAGATCTCTAGAATGGAATCTTATGAATATGGAGGCTGGGCCCATGAGGAGTCCGCAGTTAGAGTATCAACCAGAAAGACCCTTTCCAAAGAAAAGTTACTTATTTCAGTACAATTTATTGATATTTTGTATATCAAGAATAAACTTCATAATATAAAAATATTATTAGTTAATTCCCAAAATAGCATTTATACATACATTGGCCACATAGTGAGAGATTTAAAAAATGCCACTGAAGCAAACAGTTTGACACTTGTATGGGATAAATGGATGAAATGAATAACAATTGAAGTCAACTATAATGTATACTGGTAATTAGAAACTTGACGTATGAAAGTGTGAAGATCCCACTTGTAGGTCAACTTTGTGACTCCAATAAAGCAAAATAGAATAAGAAAAGAAAAACAGAGAGAAGGATAAGCAAGACTGACAGGACCTGTGGGTCAGCTATAACTGGTAGTAGCTTCAAAAAAAATGTGCAGTGGGTACCAAATAATGGGGGACATTTTGTAAGAGGACTGCAAAGGATTTTGTAAGACATGTGTGCTCCACATGTGGGTCATTCAGGCTCACCACGTGTAGAGTGAGACATGATTAGCAGATTTTTAATCAAAACGATCTGTTGTAGTGAGGATTATTCTAATCCAATCAAAGATGAAGAATTGTGAAAGCTAAGGGGTCTAGAATCACTGTGGGAAAGCCAAATACTTGACCCCAATAGTCCTTTATTAGTCTGAAGCTATAAAATGTGTGTTCCTGAGCCCTGGTTTCTTCTTGACTATTTCTGTTCCTCTGGTTCTTCGTGGACAATTCTAGAACCCCTAATTCTACATATTGTGACTAGTTACCAAAGCAATACTTCCCCCAGTGCTTCATCTGTAGAGTGAATCAAACCAGACAATCTAGCAGGGCACATAGGGAGAACTTCCCAGCCCTCTGTACCTGGTTATCCATGCATTAGTGCTTTGCGAACGTATGCACTTATGAATGATACCCTTGTAGTGGCATGGCAGATGTCTAAGACTGGCACACCATATGCCAGTGCCATGGTGGCTGCGTTTACACTGGTGAAATGAGTACATAATAAACCTTTAGGAGAGTCTTTCTTGGCCAGCTCAAAACAGATCTTAATGGATAAAACAATTCATCTAGAGATGGATCTTTTCTGTATAGTTGTCCCCTCTTTTACCCGGGAGAAAACAACAAAGAGCTCATATTCCACCCAATGCTCTTTGGAGCTTTAAATTTGGAAGCAGAGGTCCCTCTTTGAATCAACACAGCGCAGTCATTCTTCCTCTTGGGAGAGATGATGAGTAGCGAAGAAAGTTGGTATGGTGAAGGACTACCAGGTATAAGGGTGTGACTACTTTTGAAACAAAACAGGTTTTGTTCGAAGAACCAGTATGTCTGGGAAATAATTTGATATACGGCTGCTGGACCGACAAAGTCTGTAGTGACAAGTAAAAGTGATGGCAATGAGAAATGTTGTTCTCATTGTCAATTGACCTAGGGAGCAGCTGTTTATCACTTTAAATTTGATTTGGTACACATAAGGAAAATATGAATCAATTTAAGGTCCCAATGTGGCATCAGAATGCTGTAGGTGGAAAATATAAATCATTCTGTAAAGGCTGAATGTTGCAGGAGTAACACCATACAACAAACATCTCCCAGTGCCCTCTATAAAAGTTTTAGGAGAGGGACGCTTGGCTGTTAGTACAACACCAACTAATTTGGGAAGGCATCACCCACAGAGACAAATCATGTGTCGCTCCCTTATTGATATCTTTCTGTGGCACTCTTTATATGGTTTGAACTCTGCCATCTTTAAAGAGGACTTTTCCCTTGCACACTGGTAACATTTTGAGAAATCATAGGTCTGTCAATTTGAAAGAATTTGAAGTTGGAGCTCTGGACCTGTGTCAGAGGGCATGGAAAGAAAGGAAATGATGTCAGCATGTGATGGTGGCTCAAAAGTGGCCAGTTACATCCAGGGTGGGACAAACCTCATGTGGAGCCATACAATGCCACCTACCAACATGCAAGAGGTTTGCTGAAGAAAAGTTATTGTGGTCCAGTCTGACACCTGGGGGTATTCACAAGATGAGAAATCTGCTGTTAGAAGTATCCATCAGAAGAACCTTTATTTCAGTGATGTGCAGGACTCTCATATCAAGTACAAAGGAAAGATGTGTATTTGGCATGCTAGGGGATGAAACTGTGGTGGAAAAATAAAATGTCCAATTCTTAAGTGTCTATGAAGCCCCAGGCTGGCTCACAGTAGAGCCTCTCTGATCACAACCAATGCTTTTTGCTTTATATGCAGTGGCCCTTTGCACTCTAAGTCAAAGTTACATATATTGGGGTGTACTGTTTTTTTTGGGTTCCCTCTCAATGCACAAGCAAAGTGGACAAAAGCATCAAAGGTATGAAATAACAACTCATGCTGCACATCAGTAGGTAGGTGCAAAGACATGAGACAGGCTCTAAAAAAAGTGCAAAACAAAAGGCATAAAGAGTAACACTGATGTCAGTGTAAGGCCTGACTGTTAAGTGGAGGCTTAACTTACATTGATTGGTACTTTTCTTTCTAGTGTACTTATAGTGTGTATTTCACTGAGCAAATACCTGCACAAAAGTAGGGTAGAAAGGTAGAATAAGGAAGCCATCTCTATCAGTGGTAATCATTAATAAAGTGGCCTTTAAAGTGCATACTTCATATCTGTATAAATAAAATAGAAACATTAAATGTATCACTTACTTTTTCAATCTCAAGGGCAACCTCCTATAGCATGGAAAGTTAAAAAAAGGTTTGACAAATATTTAGAAACTTTAAAAAAAAATTAACTTCTTGTATTCTGGTTTTCAGTAATAAACTGGCAGACAACCCCCAAAAAACATACCAAATCAGCCATCACATTTGAAGCTCAGCACAGATATAAGCCAAAATCTACATGCAGTTCTTCCCCCATCTTATTTCTCCTCTACGATTCACATGGAGGATGTGTAGGGTACGGGGTGAGTCTCCCTTTCTCCTGCTGCCAGCAGGAAACATGGGAAGGTTGCCAATATAGCCTGCCACAGGAAGTTGTCAGCAGTAGTTCTGTCTAAATGTCCAACTGTTCATGACAGTAAGTCAATTCAGTCAGTCAGTGTTTTTTCATTGAGGTGTGTGCTCTTCTCCAGTGCTTCACCACTAGTTGGCCAGCAGCTTTGTCAGAGCCATGAATTCCCTGCTCACCGTAGATATGTAATTTACCCAGCCCATCAGGGCCATTTGCAATGATATATCAATGGGAAAATCGAGGATCTGTTGAATGGTGGTCATCCCATCCGACCAGAATCTTTGGACTCCTCCCACTTCAGATTCTCCACATCTCTCACAATTATTGTTGCCTTTAATTCCACATTAACACAGCATCACTGATGTATAATACACTCACTGTAGGAATCACTAATGTATTAGGCTAAGGTGGCTTTTGGGAAAAATGCTTTCCTGTCTGGGCCCACCAGTATTTCCCATACTGCGTCCGAGACCTGTGCTCCACGGTTCACCCCCGTACATGCCTAGTGGGGTCAGTCCTTATAGGCATCTCCTGCTGCATCTTCCTGTAGAGCTTGATAATGAGCTGTTTGGGGATGCGGGTATCCGTGATTATCGACATGATTATCCGCAATGGTGGGAATTGTGCAGGCTCTTAGGGAAAGTCTGCAGTGATCCTTTTGCTAACAGATTTTAACCTGTGGTAGAGAAATATGTAGGGTAATCTTGGTGTGGGCTCCAAACATGTCTAATGTAATGCTGTGGCCATCCTCCCCACTTCCTGATGCCCAAACTGCATAGTTGGGATGCCTCTTCTGACAACCGTGCCATGGGAAGCACAGATGAAAGGACAAGGGGGTGTTAAGGGAGTAGAGGGCAGCCAACCAACTTCCAAAGTCTATCACATGACTCGGCTGTGCATTGGACTCCATTGATCTCAGAGATACCACCCAGGGCCGCACCATCATTGTTGTCAACACGGGAGTAGGGTGGACCTCGTAGTGTTTAATTTTTAGGTGGGCCACATATTTCTGTGGGTGGATCCAATAATGCACAAAGTTTGCTTGTGCACACAGATAGTAGAGTTACATGTGGGGTATTGCGTATCGGACTTACTTGTAAGGTTGGGCCAATTCTCCATGAAAGCCTAGCTCTCTTTCCACCCCAGGCAAGCCTGGCACTAAGTGACTTGAGCATTTGGAAGAAGCTCTTATGCAGGGCGAAGAGAATATCAACAAACTTCTACAAGAACTTGCAAAGGACAACCATTTTAATTAGGCCTGCTTATCCTTCCGCCGTGAGCTGTAGTTTAAACCAATAGTCTATTTGGTATTAGAGCTGACTGATTGAGCCGCCATGGATGAGCCAAGCAACATCATCCACATTTATGTTTATCCACACACTTAAGTATTTAATGGGGCCTTTGCATCATTCAAAGAGGAAGTTAAGGTTATCTCTAGGCCCACAAGGGGTGAGGGGAACACTGCTAACTTAGTCCAGTTTTCTTCAATACTCTACAGTCCCTGGAATCTGGTGAATTCTCTGCGAATTGGGTTAAGACTGTCTTGTGGGCTTTTTACATATGGTGTTGTGTCATCCACATATGGGGATAGTCGTAAAGTCCTGTCTCTGAAGGCCAGTGTGGGTTGGGTGTTGTGTTGCCGCAGCTTGACAGCCAGGGCCCATCAGCTGAATGAACTTTTTGAGGAAACGTTTTGTGTAAGATTTGTCAAATGGTGCTTAGTTATATATATATCTATATATATTACCTACTGGCCGTTGCCAGTAGGTAGTTATAGTTAGGACATAGCTATCATAGGAAATCCGCAACATTCTATTGGGAATACCTTTGGCGCCGGTTGAGGAATTTGCGTGTAATTTTCCAGAATTTTGTCCAGCGCCGCTACGCTCCTTTCCATAAAGTTTCGGGGGGATTCGTGAAGTGGGGGCTGAGAAAAAAGGGGGGGTCCCAAAACGTGTTTTCCCCATGCAATTTTCCATAGGACATTCTGACACGGCTACAGCCTGAACCGCTGAACAAAATTACGCCAAACTTTGCAAAATTGTAGGGACTGGTATGCAGATTTGCCTTTGCTATATTTGGTGAAATTTGCTCCAGTGGTTTTTTTGAAAATTAACTTCAAAAACACATATATATCTATAGGCGCGCTCCGAGCGCTCACTGGTACGCGTACCGGGGAGCACACCCGGCGCGCTACGGGAGTGCGGGAGCGGAAAGCTGATTGCCCGTCGGATGTCTGTCAACATTCTAAACAGTCTGGAGAGTCCGCCATTTTGTGTCTCGGTAGAATCGAGACACAAGAGGTGAAAATAAAAAGGGGGAAATGTTTAAAAGGGTGTAGGGTACACACCCTCTGACCCCTAGGTTTTCTGAGGGGGGCCTAGAAGGACCCTGAAGGGTAAAAAAACTTTTTTTTTTTTGCAATTTTCGCGGGGTAAGCGCTGGGTGTGTTCCCATGTACGCTCACCGGTACGCGCACCCTGAGCTCACCACTTCACTCACTCCTTTACAATATATAAAGAATATAGCTCTTTTTGGAGAATTGGAGGTAGTTCTAAAAAGAACAGTTTTTTTTCTTCTTTTTTAGTACCCGGCGCGCTACGGGAGTGCGCGAGCGGAAAGCTGATTGGCTGTCGGATGTCTGTCAACATTCCAAACAGTCCGGAGAGTCTGCCATCTTGTGTCTCGGTAGATCGAGACACAAGAGGTGAAAATAAAAAGGGGGAAATGTTTAAAAGGGGGTAGGGTACACACCCTCTGACCCCCTAGGTTTTCTGAGGGGGGCCTAGAAGGACCCTGAAGAGTAAAAAACCTTTTTTTTTTTTGCAATTTTCACGGGGTAAGCGCTGGGTGTGTTCCCATGTACGCTCACCGGTACGTGCACCCTGAGCTCACCACTTCACTCACTCCTTTACAATATATAAAGAATATAGCTCTTTTTGGAGAATTGGAGGTAGTTCTAAAAACAACTGTTTTTTTCTTCTTTTTTAGTTTTTTTTTTTCTTTTTCCGGTATTTTCATCAGAACAAAAACAAAAATAGGGAATGACAAACTGCTCAACAGGAGCAAAAAAAGGGGAAAAATTAGGGCTGGGGAGGAAAGCGGTGTTCTTCCCTTTTTTTTTGCGAACAATCAGGAGGATACTCTGCTCTCCAACACAAAGCAGTTCATTACACTGCTTACAACGCATGTTGATGTCGCTGAAAACAGGCTGAATGTTGGGAAACAGCTCCACTGATCTTCCTCTCCCCAATGTTGTTGCTCCTCCAGTGGATGTTGAGGCGCCATCTCTTGGGGGATTACGTGCCAGGTCTCTGACACTCTCCCGGGCATAGTTCTGGGGGTGCCTCCATTGGACATGGCGAATCATTGTTGAGTTGCCAAAACTATCTTTTTTTCTAGGGTCACCCCGTGAAAGAACAGTTTGGCAAATTTTGCACTCCACTTTTGGAGCATTAACCTTTTTCTCTCCTGGTGGAATAGTAAACATTTTCCAGATAAAGTGCTCCTTCACCTTTGGTTGAGGAGTTTCCTCCTCGATAAACCCATCAGAGTGCTCACTGCTGCTAGGTGGTCTTGCAGCCATTCTTTCTAAAGTAATGAAGAGAAACAGGGAAAAGGTCTTGCTCTCTCCAAAATGAAAGAGGTAATGAAGGAAATGGGTGGGGTTTTCATTAGTTGGAAAAATAGCTGTAAAGAACCAATGAAAAGTGTTATATTAATGTCACATGACTTGACGCGCTTACGCTGCGCGCACCGGAGCGCTTCCAGGGGCGCTTACTTGGCCCGAACGTAGGCGCTTCCGGGGGCGCTTACGCGGCACGAGCGTAGGCGCTTCTAGAAGCGCTTACGCGGGGCGCCTAAATGACGTTTTGCTAGCTTTTTGGAAATACGTTTAAAGTTAAAATACGGGTATTTCAAATCAAAAATACAACTTTTATAAGTATGCCACTAAATGTCTTGCATTATTTTTTACTTTAAATACAAACTTTTTTTTTCTTGCACCCGGGAATAGCGCTCTCGGGTAAGCTCACCGGTGCGCGCAGCCTGAGCGCTCAGAGACAAAATGATCCAAAAAAAAACCTACATGAAAAATACATTGAAAAATTTAATTTTAGAAAAAAAATAATCATAATAATGAATAGTTATAAAAAACAGCTACTAAAAAAAATAATAATTCACTTTAAAAATCGTAGGTTACAAACTCAATATAGTAAGGAATTAGCTTTTAAAAACCTTTGAAATTCACTGAAAAAAGCATAGGTTTCACAATCGTTATAGTTAGGAATTAGCATTTAAAAAACCTTTGAAATTCACTAAAAATACCATAGGTTTCACAATTGTTATAGTTAGGAATTAGCATTTAAAAAACCTTTGAAATTCACTGAAAAAACCAGAGGTTTCACACCAGTTATAGTTAGTTGAACATTTTACTCATACAAAACCATTGAAATTGCCTCGTTATAGTTAGTTGAACTCACTATACCTCGCGCACCCGCAATCTACTGCTGATGATGTCACATATTACATCATTCATGACATGGTCAGTGACATCACCGATGACATCACTGATGACGTCACAGGTGACATCATTCAGTGTCTGTGTGTTTCTGTAAAGTTCTATACATCATTTGTGTGTTACTGTAAAGTTTGAATATCTTTTACATATTCAAGAATAAGTGGGTGTATAAGTGTCGGGATGAAGGATTTAATTGGTGCGTGACTGACTATATGAGTGAGTGATTAAATGTGTCTTACTGAATGCATGGGTTAGTGACTAAACTGTCTGTATGTGTGCATCATTATGTCTGTTGTTGTGTAAGGTGCTGCATGTGTTGATTAGTAGCTATATCAGTGGCTATACTTTGCAAGACTCAAGAGTGCAGCGCTTAATTTTTCAAACATCGTGCCAAAATGCAAAGCAGCCTACTGAAGGTTTTAAATGGCAGCATAATTGATAGACTGACTTGGGAGCTTACTGAAAGTTGAAAATGTCAGCATGCACTAAGGACTTCAAACACCACAAAGCATCGTGGGCAGTGCACTTAGCTAACGCCTACCGAGGGGCTTGTACCAATTAATAAAAACTGGATATGCTAACAGTGCATGTATGCCTTGCAGTCTTTGCAGCCCAAGAAGAAGGGGCGTGGTGGTACTGAAACGCGTCAGCACTTTAATGAATAATGCGGAGCATGAAGGCAGGATGAAAAGGCATGCTGGAGAGCGGAGGCGTCGTCGTGTGCTCTCAGAATGCTCAGGGCATTCTTTTGCTTTATATATATATATATATATATATATATATATAATATATATATATATATATATATGTACTGAAAAAACATAGGTTTCAGGGGCATTATAGTTAGTTGGACAGTTCACTCGTACAAAACCATACAAATTTCCCTGTTAGTTATTTCAGCTAACTATAACGTGCGCGTATGCAATGCACTGCTGATGATGTCACATATTACATCACTCCTGACATGGTCAGTGACATCACTCATGACATCACTGATGACATCTCAAATGACATCACTGATGACATCATCCTTGTGATAGAGTGGCAGACCTCCTCCCACCCTAATATAACCTTTGATACACACACTCAAAAATACAAACTAACATGTTCAAAACAATGGACATACCAATACTAGTTACAACGCACCTATTCAGCAATTCCAAGATCTACACACACATCCACTCATTCACCATCAGTCCCTATACAGTCACTCATACATGTATTCACTCATTATATGTACTCATACACCTATACATCCTGTTACACACTGCCACTCATCCGTAGTTACTCACACACATAGTCACACATGCAAACAAAGTATCAAACATCTATTTACTTGCATATACAGTTATACACACACTACCACACTTACTTCTACAGAAACTTACATATACTTATTCTCTTAAACAATCCCTTATAGAAACACCTACATTTTTGTACAGGAACTCTTCCAATCTCTCACTCTCACATATACTGACTTATATACACCAATACTCACATATACTAGTTTAAAACATATGTAGTTAGTCATAAAGACACTATTGAGACAGTCATTCACTCACTAACACACCCATACACACACACATCCACCTATACAGTCCTGCACACATGCTGTCTTCAACACATACAAACAGTGGGTCACTCATTCATGTATTTATGCACTAAGTAATACCCCCACCGAACCATACGGATACTCAGACACTCATACCGATACTCAAAAAATCAATTAATAACCCATAGAGACACTCATGTAGCTGCTCACCAACCCATGCAGCCACTTATGCACAAAGTGAGAGAGACTGATGAAGATATTTACATATTTAAACATTGCTCACTAACCCATGTATTCACTAAGATACACTTAACCAGTCAGTTATACAATCAATTTTACAAAAGCAATTCATCCATTTAGACACTTATATGTCCATTTATTCTTCCATCGACCTTGAGATATACATATATAAAACATATTTAATTTTCAGAAAAACACACATTCACTGGATGATGTCATCAGTGATGTCATCAGTGATGTCATTTTAGATGTCATGAGTGATGTCATGAGTGATGTCACTGACCATGTCATGAGTGATGTAATATGTAAAGTCATCAGCAGTGCATTGCAGGCGCGCAAGTTATAGTTAGTTGAACTAACTACAACAGTGGAATTTCTATGGTTTTGTACGAGTGAAATGTCCAACTAACTTTAACACCCCTGAAACCTATGTTTTTTTTCAGTGAATTTCTAAAGGTTTTTTTAAATGCTAAATTCTAATTATAACGTGCCTGAAATCTATGTTTTTTTTAGTGAATGTATATATATTTAATATTCTAAAAATATCATCCAGATCCCTCGTCAGCTCCCAGCGCAATTTCACACTGCTTCTGCCACAAAAAGATACACGAACCACGGGAACTGCAGGCAAATTAATTATTTATTCTTGCTTCTTGGTAACGCGTTTCAGGCAACACTTGCCCTTGGTCACATATTATACTATGTAAACATGTGAAAATGTCTTGGTCCGCCTGTTTGCCTCGGTGGCACAGAAAAAATGGGTGGAACTGACGTCAGCACGCAGACAAGGTCCTCTTATGGCTCCGATGACGTCTTACGGTGTCGCGAGCAGAGCTGTGCTATTATGAAGTCCTCGTCGACGTGGGAGAGCTAGGAAAGAATTTCCGTGGAATGCTGGTGCAGGGGATATTCACCTAAGTGTTCAGGCTAGTCCTTTGGGAGCAACTGTTTATGTTGCCACTCCAGAAACCGAAACCAGTGATCCGAGGGCAGAGGCCCTGCAGATGGCACTCGAGGTGGGGTGCCCAGTCATGTGCACCGGCGGGTCAGTGAAGTGACAAGCACCACAACCCACAAAAAAAGGTAACAAAGGCATTGAATAACACAAGATCTTCTCTTTGTATCTGGCAGGAACAACGAAGTTAAAATGCCCTAGAACCAAAATGTAGAATTAGTGCTACAACGGTCTTCAAGAGGACCTGCGATACCGCTTCTGCCTCCCGTACACTGGAGGCGGCACATGGGTCATGCGGTACGATCATACTGTGGTGGGACGCACACTCATTGACCTCTCATGGCCCTGCTCCACACTTCAGGGAGGACACTTTCCATTAGCTATCTTTTCTGATGCCGTGTCACGCCGGCCTCGTCCAACAACAGAACTCCTTTAGATCCAAACAGACTCTTCCACTCTCTAACTGGAAGTGAAACGAGGCCACGCCAACACTTTCACAATACAACAGCCGGGAATGCACTTTTCGGTAAAAAAAAACACATTCTTTACTCCCAATTAATCAAATAAACGTTTCACTGAAGAATAGGAGCCAGCTTTGATCGGTAAACAGCTGTTAAAAACTTTTTTACTTTGCAATACCATTACAACGCATGCATTACCATGCATGCGTTGTACATCACAAAACAATTACTACACATTTTTTTAGAACGCATGGTCATTTACCACGCATGCCTTTACAACAAATGTTGTTGTAAAGGTATGTATGGTAAAAAGCATGTAGACGATCCACGTCGTTGTAAGGAAACAGAAGCTTTTCCGCCCCTCAGAGACGACGTGAAGCAGGACCCACGAGGAGAGAGGAACAGAGAGGAGTGAGAGGTAAGGGGGATTGGGCATGGGGTTTTCTAGGATTTAGGGTAGTGCAGTGGTGTTTGGGTAGTGTAGGTGTCGTGCTGTGGGTAGTGTTTTAGGGTTTAGGGTAGTGCAGTGTTGTTCGGGTAGTGTAGCGGGCTGTGCTGGGGGTAGTGTTTTAGGGTTTAGGGTAGTACAGTAGCGTAGTGGGTGGTGCTGGGGGTAGTGCTTTAAGGTTTAGGGTACTGCAGTGGTGTATGTGTAGTGTAGGGGGTCGTGCTGGGGTAGTGTTTTAGGGTACAGGGTAGTACAGGGGTGTTTGAGTAGTGTAGGGGGTCATACTGGTGGTAGTGTTTTAGGGTTTAGGGTAGTGCAGTGGTGTTTGTGTAGTGTAGGGGGTCGTGCTGGGGGTAGTGTTTTATGGTTTAGGGTAGTGCAATGGTGTTTGGGTAGTATAGGGGATCGTGCTGGTGGTAGATGTAGGGTTTAGGGTAGTGTAGTGTAGTTTGTGTAGTGTAGGGAGTCGTGCTGGGGTAGTGTTTTAGGGTTTAGGGTAGTGCTGTGGTGTTTCTGTGGTGTAAGGAGTAGTGCTGGGGATAGTGTTTTAGGGTTTAGGGTAGTGCAGTGGTGTTTGGGTAGTGTAGGGGCTCATGCTGGGGGTATTGTTTTAGGGTTTAGGGTATGGCAGTGGGGTTTGGATAGTGTAGGGAGTTGTACTGAGGGTAGATTTAAGGTTTAGGGTAGTGCAGTGGTCCTTGTGTTGTGAGGGGGTCGTTGTGAAGGTAGTGTTTTAGGTTTTAGAGCAGTGCAGTGGTGTTTGTATAGTATGGGGGGTTTAGAGTAGTGCAGTGGCTTTGTGTAGTGTAGGGTGTCATGCTGGGGGTAGTGTTTTCGGGTTTAGGGTAAAGCAGTGGCATTTGTGTAGTGTAGGGGATAGCGTTTTAGGGTTTATGGTAGTGCAGTGGTGTATGTGTAGTGTAGGGGGACATGCTGTGGGTAGTGTTTTAGGGTTTATGGTAGTACAGTCGTGTTTGTGTAGTGTAGGGGGTCGTGTTTTAGGGTATAGGGTAGTGCAGTGGTGTTTGGGTAGTCTAGGGGGTCCTGCTGCGGTTAGTGTTTTTGGGTTTAGGGTAGTGCAGTGTTGTTTGGGTAGTGTAGGGGGTTGTGCTGGGGGTAGTGTTTTAGGGTAGTGCAGTGGTGTTTGTTTAGTGTGGGAGGTCATGCTGGGGGTAGATTTCGGGTTTAGTGTTGTGCGGTGGTGTTTGGGTAGTGTAAGGATCGGGCTGGGGGTAGTGTTTTAGTGTTTAGGGTAGTCCGGTGGTGTTTATGTAGTGTAGGGGGTCGTGCTGGGGGTACTGTTTTAGGGTTTAGGGAAGTGCAGTGGTGTTTATGTAGTGTAGGGGGTCGTGCTGAGGGTAGTGTTTTAGGGTTTAGTTCAGTGCAGTGGTGTTTGGGTAGTGTAGGGGGTAGTGCTGGGGTAGTGTTTTGGGTTTAGGGTAGTGCAGTGGTGTTTGTGTAGAGTAGGGGGTTGTCCTTGGGGTAGTGTTTTAGGGTTTAGTGTAGTGCAGTGATGTTTGTGTAGTGTAGGGGGTAGTGTTTTAGGGTTTAGGGTAGTGCAGTGACATTTGTGTACTGTTGGGGGTTCCTGTTGGGTTCCAGTGTTTTAGGGTTTAGGGTAGTGCAGTAGTGTGTGTGTAGTGTAGGGGGTCATGTTCTAGGGTTTAGGGTTGTGCAGTGGTGTTTGGGTAATGTAGAGGGTCGTGCTGGGGTAGTGTTTTTGGGTTTAGGGTAGTGCAGTTTTGTTTGGGTAGTAAAGGGTGTTGTGTTAGGGGTGGTGTTGTAGGTTGAGGTAGTGCAGTGGTGTTTGTGTAGTGGAGGGGGTCATGCTGGGGGTAGTGTTTTAGGGTTTAGGGTTGTGCAGTGGTGTTTGGGTAGTATAGGGGTAGTGCTTGGGTAGTGTTTTGGGTTTAGGGTAGTGCAATGGCGTTTGTGTAGTGTAGGGGGTCGTGCTGGGGGTGTTGTTTTAGGGTTTAAGGCAGTGCATTGGTGTTTGTGTAGTGAAGGGGGTCGTGCTGGGGTTAGTGTTTTAGGGTTTAAGGTAGTGCAGTGGTGTTTGTGTAGTGTAGCGGGTTGTTCTGGGGTAGATTTAGGGTTTAGGGTAGTGCAGTGGTGTTTGGGTAGTATAGGGGTAGTGCTGGGGTAGTGTTTTGGGTTTAGGGTAGTGCAGTGGTGTTTGTGTAGTGTAGGGGGTCGTGCTGGGGGTGTTGTTTTAGGGTTTAAGGCAGTGCATTGGTGTTTGTGTAGTGAAGAGGTCGTGCTGGGGTAGATTTAGGGTTTAGGGTAGTGCAGTGGTGTTTGGGTAGTGTAGGGAGTTGTGTTGGTGGTAGTGTTTTAGGGTTTAGGGTAGTGCTGTTATGTTTGGGTAGTGTAGGGTGTTGTGCTGGGGTAGTGTTTTAGGGCTTGGAGTAGTGCAGTGGTGATTGGGTGGGGGAGGGGGTAGTGTTTTAGGGTTTAGGGTAGTGCGCCCAACCATCCACAATATCCGTGGACAAAGGGGATCCTGACTCTTTTGAATGCGCCACCAATTGAATAATTTGGGTCAAGGGCCCTACCACGTCAAGACCTATCAATTCATCTCTTGGGATCCCTCATATATTTGGAGAAAAACGTTCATAGTTTCTCATCAATTTCAGGCATGTTTGCCACCTTCTCCATCAGTGAGGACCTGGAGCATTCTCCCCTCATCCTATTCCTGACCTCACTTTCAAGGGGTAATGGATTTTCCCCACCACATACTCTGTCACTTTGGCATCAGGTGTCCACTCCGCCGACCTAGGATAGTAAATTTGGGTAGGCTCGAACATGTCCGAGTGGACCCCGTCCCCAATTGGGCACTGAGAGGAGTGAGACTCTAGACACCAGGGTCGCCCTGAGTCCTGATCCTCATCGGAGGAGGAATTGTTCTCTGATACATCCCCTCCCTCTAATGGAAACCCGCCGTCCGGGTCTACAGTAGTGGTGACAGTGTCACAATTTTCTCTAGGCACCTCCTCCTCCCAGCAGGGTGCTTGTTTTAACCTTCGCAAACTCTTGAGGAAGGTCTCCGTAAGTTTATAAAATTCTTCCAAGTGCCCCGCGTTAAGCTTAACTGCCCTTTTATTCCACATCTGGGAGCTACTGGGACCCGCCACCACCAGATCTGGGTCACTGAACACCCCAGGGATGCTTTTCGCCAGCTTATGAACCTGATCCCTAAGAGGAGGCAGCACCCTAGAAATAGCCAGAGAGAGGTCTTGGTCCACTGCTGGATGGAGAAGTTGTGGGCCATTCCTCCTCCACCTCCTGGTAGGAGGAGTAAAAATGGTCTTCTGGAGAAGACATGATAGCAGAGGGTGTGATACAGAACAAATGCCCTTAAAATCCTTAAGGCAGCCCCTTGCTGTTGTTCTAACACCTGGGCTTTCCCTCGACTGAGCCTGCGGTACCAGGACTGCGCATATCAACCCCTTCACAACTCTGATTGCCGGTGTGTGCGGAAATTTGACTCTTGACCCGCCTGGAGCTGCCGGCGGCAGGGACGAGACAGCTGGTGTGCTGGGCCGTAGATCAGTGGCCTGAATTTAGATGCGCGTCGGCTGACGTGCCTCTACGTGCGGCGGCGCTGTGAGGCTCTGGAGACGGACCCGGTAGACCAGCACCGGGAGTAGCGGCGCAGTGCGGCTGTTGCCCTTACCGCTCAGTGGGGTGGATTACAGTTGCCCCCAGCACATTTATAGGGAGGCTCGTGGGGGGTCTCTGGGATGCCCGCATTAGGCACCCCCCCTGCTTGCGAGGTCCTATTCTGATCAGGGGCCTCTCCCTGGACATCAGGACATCGTCGGGGGCTACCCTGGTATTTGCCCTCCCCTTGATCAGCACAAGGCAGCACGTGCATTGGCCCCCCCTGGCCGAGTAGGCCTCAGCCCTGCATTGCAGCAGCTGTAGGGACGACTTCACCGGGCACAGTCGACGGGAGTGGACTGACGTGTGCACTGATCCTGAGGGGACTGCCACGACACACTTGCCTTGAAACTGAGCGGACTTCGCCTGGGAAGGCGCAATACGAGTTTTTTTCCTGCTGCCTGCTGCGAGCCGCCCCCGGAGCCCCGAGGTCGCCGCCTGGACTGCTGCGCAGGGGCTGACTTCAACATGGGCAAGGGAGACAAGACTCAAAGTAAGCTCCTTTTTGAGAATCGCCGCGCTAAAACCCCAGAGGCCCAGGAGGCAGAATATGCGCCCACGCACAAAGGCGCGGAAGGCACGATCTACTCAGACATCAAAGCTCTGCTAGTTACGATGGAGAAGGGCCTGCAAGACAGTATGGCGTCCATTGGCACTAAGATCGATGCCCTCACCTATCGTATGGACCGCATGGCGGAACGCGTGGATAAACATACGGAGCATCTGGATATGTCAGAACGACGCCTGACGGAGGTGGGGGAGGCTCAAACGGAACTAGATAAAGACCGCAAACAGATTGGCAGGCTCTTGCAAGCGATACAAGACAAATCGGAGGATTTGGAGGCCCGATTGCGACGCTCTAATATACATATCACAGGAATTTTGGAGACGTCACAAACCGGTAAAATGGAATTATGCGTTGAAAAACTCCTCACCACACTACTGGGAGAAGACGTCTTCTTGCCGGTGTTCATTGTAGAGAGAGGGCACCGCACGCTGGGCCCTTGCCCGCTGGGCCCTTGCCCTTGCCCTTGCCCGCGCCCGGGGCCCCCCGAGGCCTATCATAGTCAAGCTGTTGAACTGGAGAGATAGGGACACTGCACTGCGTATCGCCCGAGAAAAGAAGTATCTGCACTTTGAAGGTTCTGTATCCGGACTTCACAGCAAAGGTGCAAGAAGAGCGCAGACATTTCGCCCCCTACAAGAAGCAACTTGCTATGCCATGCTATATCCGTCAAAGTTGAGAATCAACCGGCAAGGCCATTCTCACTTCTTCATGGATCCGAGGACCTACAGAAAGCCTTGAAGACTTGGACTGAAGAATGTCGGGGAGACCCTGGCAGCCAGAGGGATGGCGAGGGTAACAACAGCCAACTGGAAAAACAAGACTGAGGGCGACAAGCAGCATGTTGTTCCGGCTGCGCGGCGGGACTCTGAGCTTGACAAAATGCTTTGGATTAGACTCTGAGCTTGGAATTGATATGAACTCCCTCCCTGCTCCTTTGTGAAGGGTGCGCACGGGCCCTCAGGACGTTCACAAGAGGGCGGATGTACCAGCCTATGGGTGAGATAATTCTGATTTTAATACTTCTCAGATAATTAGTGTGTGTGTGTGGGGGTCAATACGTTTCTGCATAACTCCCCTCTTGGATTGGGTTAAGGATCTGACTTGGTATTGATCATTTTTGCTGCACAATGGATCTGAACCCTGGTGGAGTCGTTTAACTGTGCTATGTAGGTTCACGTTGAGACTTGCATATTTGGCGATGGCGTTGGGGGCGGAGCATAGGCCAGGACTTACCAAAATTGCTTACTGACTTTCTGGCAATCTCGGCCTTACCGCTGTGTGCACTAGTGGCTCCTTTGTGTGCTTTCTTGAGTTGTTCTGGGACTAAATATGGGGTGGGATGTTGACATGCTAGGCCGTGTTGGGTTTGGTCTGCTGTGGGAGGGGGGTGGTGGGGTTCCGGGTTGGGAATATTTACTCATTGACATGTCAGGTCGAACTGGGGTTGGTTGGCTGTGGGAGGGGGGAGGAGGTGATTTGGGTTGGGGGAGTTTTGTTTTTTAAGGGCAGATGTACCGAGCTACTTCCTACACATGTACTACCCTCCATGCACAGGTGGCTTTCATGTTGGCTGCACCCAAGCATCGCATAACCGAGGACGATGGCGGATAACTCGAACGGCTCACGCTCAGCCAAACTTAGGACACTTATGTGGAATGTGCGTGGTCTTAACACCCATAGAAAGGTCAGGAAAGTGATTGGCTACCTACAGCGCCACCATATTGATTTGGCTCTGATTCAGGAGACTCACCTTCCTAAGTCAAGTCAAGTCAAGTCAAGTCAAATAATTTATATAGCGCACTACATACCCAGAGGGTCTCAAGGCGCTTAGGGAGGGGAGGAGGATTACTTGTCAAATATCCATGTTTTAAGTTGTTTTCTGAATGCTAGGTGGTTCTGGGTAAGGCGAAGGTAAGTGGGGAGTGAGTTCCATGTTTTAGCAGCCAGGTATGAGAAGGATCTGCCTCCCATGGTGGACTTGTTGATGCGAGGTACCGTGGCGAGGGCTTGGCTGGCAGAACGTAGTTGGCGGGAGGGGGTGTAGAAGGACAGTCGTGAGTTGAGGCATTCTGGTCCGATGTCGTAGAGTGATTTGTGTGCGTGGGTTAGCAGTCGGAAAGTGATCCTCTTATTGACGGGTATCCAGTGGAGGTCTTTCAGGTGGCCAGAGATGTGTTCGTTGCGCGGAATGTCTAATATGATCCTGGCTGAGGCGTTTTGGATTCGTTGGAGTTTCTTCTGGAGTTTAGCGGTAGTGCCTGCGTAGAGGGTGTTTCCGTAGTCCAGTCGGCTCGTGACCAGAGCATGGGTGACTCTTTTTCTGGTTTCGGTGGGGATCCAGCGAAATGTTTTTTTGAGCATGCGGAGAATGTTGAAGTAGGATGAGGATACGGCGCTGACTTGTCTGTTCATTGAGAGTGAAGAATCCAGGATAACGCCTAGGTTCCGTGCGTGGTCTGTCTGGATGGGTGCTTTTCCAAGGGCTTC
The DNA here is from genome assembly GCF_964263255.1 of Lissotriton vulgaris. Taxonomy (NCBI): domain Eukaryota; kingdom Metazoa; phylum Chordata; class Amphibia; order Caudata; family Salamandridae; genus Lissotriton; species Lissotriton vulgaris. The sequence goes on from NC_141697.1 coordinate 551,477,238, forward strand.
CGGCCACCAAGAGTCGTCCCATGCAGAGGGGGATGTACCTAAGATGAGGACTTCTGTTTTATCTGAGTTCAGTTTCAGACGGCTGTGTTTCATCCATTTGGCAACTTCTTTCATTCCTTCGTGTAGGTTGGTTTTGGCGGTGCTGGGGTCATTGGTGAGAGAAAGGATCAGTTGAGTGTCATCCGCGTAAGAGATGATGTTGAGGTTGTGTTGGCGGGCGATGGTCGCGAGGGGGCTCATGTATACATTGAAGAGGGTGGGACTGAGTGAGGATCCTTGTGGTACGCCACAGATGACTTCAGTGGCCTCGGACCTGAATGGTGGAAGGCGGACTCTCTGGGTTCTTCTGGTGAGGAACGAGGTGATCCATTCGAGTGCTTTTCCTTGAATTCCTATGTTTCTGAGGCATTGTAAAAGGGTGCTGTGGCAGACTGTGTCGAAGGCTGCAGAGAGGTCGAGGAGGATGAGGGCGACTGTGTCTCCATTGTCCAGTAGAGTTCGAATGTCGTCTGTTGCTGCGAATGCTATGCTGAACTGCAGAGGATTGGCTGGGAATGTAGCTGTTGCGGGCTTTACCACTCACGCCAGGGGTGTCATGACATGGGTGAACCCTAAATCTAAGCTAACACTACAAACCCTGGAGGCTGATTTGGAGGGTAGACATGTCGTCTCCAGATGCTCCGGCCTTGGCCTTAACTTGGTAATCGTTAACACCTACGGTCCTAACTTTGACTCCCCAGCCTTTTATCAGGCCCTAGCGGCCAAGATTCAACAGTACGACCTGAATAACCTATGGTGGGGGAGATATGAACCTCACTCTTGACCCTACCCTTGATAGGTCAGCTGGCCCGCACCGTAAGCCATCAGCGGCAGTGCTGGAATTGCGGAGAGCCATGATGTGCCTGGGCCTAGAGGACGCATGGCGTTCCCACAACCCATGTCAGGGAGGTTATACGCACTACTCTGCGTTTCATGACATACATACCAGAATAGATTTCTGGCTAGTTCCCGCTTCCAGATTAGGTATCCTCAGTGAGTGCAGTGAACTCCTGAGGAAGCTGTCGGACCACTCGCCTGTTCTCCTGGAGCTGCAGATCCCGGGCAAGACCATTCCACCATTCACCTGGCGGTTTCCGCCGTACTCTTTACTGGATCCAGTGTTCAGGGGTGAACTGGCAGAAGCGATTGACGCATTCTTTGACAAGAACCTTGGCTCTGTGGAGAGCTTTCAAACTATTTGGGAAGCATTTAAAGTATATATACGGGGGTGACGATGGCCAAGCACTCTGGGATTCTAAAATCCATCAGGAAGAGGCTCGCGGACCTCGAGAAACAACTGGAGGTCCTGGAAATGAGACGAGAGCGGGTGGACGGCAAGGTGGGTGACAAACTTAAAAAATTACTGGCCGAATACCATGAGGAAGCCGATAGGGAAATCAGACATATGGGGAAATATGCCACGGCCGAGTGTACGGAGAGCGCGACAGACCTAGTGCGGTGTTGGCCAAGATAATTAGAGAAGCGAGAAACCGCAACTTATCACGGAGATAAAGTCTCCCTCCGGTGAGGCCCTCACTGACCCTTCTGACATAGCAAATGCTTTTAGGACCTACTATGCAGACCTGTACACGTCGCAGAGGGGGGATCTGGAGGACGACATTGAAGACTACCTTAGCCATATAGACATACCTATGCTGACTAACACTCATAGGGAATTCCTCATGCTCCCTATAGAGAGGGATGAAATTTCAGAGGCACTAGCAGGTATGAAATCTAGCAGTGCTCCCGGGGCGGAAAGATAAACTGATCCCGCACCTGGCGGCTCTATTTGCTGATATATGTGTTGAGGGTAGTATGCCCGAGTCTATGAGAGAGTCTCTCATTGTTACGATATTAAAACCGGGCAAGCCTAGGGAGGAATGTAGCTCATATAGACCTGTCTCCTTGCTCAATGTGGACGCAAAATTATTCGCAAAAGTATTGGCCACCCGACTGGCTCTCCTGGCACCTCGTTTAGTAGCCCCTGAACAGGCAGGGTTTATCCCGAGCAGGAACCTGACGTATAACTTTCGAACAGTTTTTGGCACAATACAGCATGTCCGACAGGATAGGAAGGCGTTGGCGGTTTTCCTCGACATGGACAAGGCCTTTGAATCGGTGGAGTGGGTGTTCATGAGCTTGGTGTTGCGACGCATGGGCCTTGGCCTACCATTCCTCCAGATGAAAGGTGCGCTGTACTATCGGCCGCGTGCTAGACTTCGATTAAATGATTTGGTCACAGACTCGTTCCTGATTTCTAGGGGCACGAGGCAGGGATGCCCTCTCTCGCCCCTGTTATATGCCCTGGTGGCGGAACCCCTGGCCTGCGCACTGCAGGAGTACCACTGCAATGAAGGCATACATTTCTCAAACTATAAGATTGTGGTGTCCATGTACGCTGAAGATACTTTACTATATGTACGCGACCCAGACTCCAATTTATCCTCTGTCCTCAGGGAAGTTGTTCACTTTGGCGCGTTGTCTGGACTGAAGGTCAACTGGACTAAGTCATTGGCATTCCCCCTGACTCCTGCTACACTACCCACCGTCATGGAGTACTCACTTCGCTGGACAACAGCCGCGATTAGATACCTTGGGGTGCACCTACACACGGATCCGGAGACAATATTCAGCGCTAACTATGGAACGGCCCTCAGTAAATTGGAGAATGAAGTGACTGCCTGGTGCAAGCTCCCACTTTCTCTACTGGGGCAAATTGTCAATATGAAAATAGTTGTGCTCCCTAGATTCTTATTCCTCTTTATGATCATACCTATGGTCCTCCCTAAGATATTCTTCCAGCGGCTCCAACAACTACTTACGAAACTTGCCTGGGCAGGTGGTCTGCCCCGTGCGAAATGATCGCTCCTCACACTGCCTTACACCATGGGAGGGCTGGGTCCGCCAGACCTCAAATTGTATTACAGAGTGGCGCAGGCCGTTCACCTACATACTTGGATACACGGGAACCGCGATATACCACACGTAAAAATGGAGACCCTGTTTGTCCGACCTCTCTCTCTCCCCCATACGATTTTTGAACCTATAGATCGTAGGACTGGGATACTAGATTCGATTTCAACCACGAATCATGCATGGTTCAGTCTTCTGCAGGTACAACATGGTGCACTGCTATATTCCCCTATTATGCCTATCGATTGGGTCCGGTGGCTTCCTCCTCTCCGGGAGAAAGGGGTAGTTACAGACATGCAGAAACTGAACATCAGGGTTGCGGGAGACCTGTTTGTGGATGGGGTTGTCAAGACTTGGGAACAGGCGGTAGTTGGCCTGGGCACCTCATCGCCCCTGAAGCGGTTTCAGTTTCATAGAGTCTGACACGCGCTCCCCGAAATGTTGGGAAATGACATGGCGGAGCAGCCAGAGGTGAGAGAACTCACGTATGTCATCAAGTCCACTTCACCCCAGACACCACTTATATGCACTGTCACAGACACACAGGGAACACACGTACACCAAAGCACGACTTGTATGGCAGGCAGACTTACAAGTAGTACTGGACGATGTCATGTGGCTATATTGCTGCACCAACACCAGCAAGCTCTCTTTAAATGGCCGGCACAGGCTTGTCCACTTTAAATTCCTAAATAGGATATATTATACACCAGCTAGGCTCTGCAGATATGGCCTCAGACCTACAGCGGATTGTGATAGGTGTCACGTCCCTGATGTGGGGTTCCTACACTTAGCGTGGCAATGTCCTAGAATCAGTGATTTTTGGGGGAAGATTTTTGCAGAAATTAGCGTTGTCACTCAGATTGACATCGCCCCAGATCCTATGCTTGCCTTGCTTGGATATACCAAACAGCTGCCGAAAGCAGTGCGTAGACTAGTGGACATGGGATTATTGATGGCGCGCCGAGTTGTGGCATGTTGCTGGATGATAGGCCCTGCGCCGACACCTAAAAGATGGGCACATGAGATGTTATATTGCTGTACGCAGTCTGAGAACTATAGCGAAATCCTTCCCCCCTCTAGTAGGCCCAAGAACTTTTGGGGGCTTTACCAAGCTTACATGGCAGCTAGGGGTGAGACCTCACCAACACAGAATCACAGGGGGTCGGAAAATGAAGAGCGCTGTTAGTTGTTTACCAGGACCGCTGACTGCACTTCCACACTCATGGTCTAACATCGTGGGGGTTGGGTTGCTGCTAGCTGCTGCAGTCTGGAGTATTTGGGCTCTTGAAGTTGGGTCCTACAATTGCCGCCGACCCTGCCTTTGGGGTGGTTGGCTTAAAGGCTGTATATGTGTTCAAGGGCAAGGGTGCACGCGATTGACCTCGTAGGAATGCACAGGCATTTATTGTGTGGGGGATAGCAACTGATACACGCTGGAGGCACTACTATAGGCCATGTAGGGCAATTTTGTCAGTGTGTGGGAGTTAGTGGCTCGGTCACGAGGGTTTTTGTTTTTCCTGGGGTTGTTAATGTTTAAAAAGGGATGATATGATTATGCTCGTTGAATACTGGGGCACAAGGGACAAGTTACTGAGCTATGAATCTAGCCATCATTACTCATCACAATAAAAATAAAATAATTAAAAAAAAATTCAAAAAAAGAATAGACTGAGGCGCAATACCAATGCTGATCACTAACGTGGCCGTGTGGAGAAATCACCGAGTAGCGGTGTCAAAATTAGGCGAGGGTTGATCGGTAATCAAGCGGACACGAAAGAAGTGACCGGATTCCCAAACGCGTGTAAAGACCAGCGGGAGCGCTCGACGGAGCTGCCTCGCTTGGACCAGATGCACCTGACAGGATCTCACCGTGCGCAGAGCGCACAGCATGAGAAGCTGCGGGGGGAAGAATGTGCTCGCGCAAGAGCCTGCCACGCCGGGAATATGAAACAATACCAAGGGAATAATGGTAATAACGTGCACAAGAAACCGCTATACAAACAGCAACAACATCAGATTAAGCCAAGAATGTAAGGAATGCACTTAACTGACGAGCAGTGAAGAAAGAGGAAGCGGAAGGGACGTCACAATATTATATACGATGGACTGTGATATGATTGGACTATTGTTGCCTTGGAGACTACCCCTCTAATGGTTCATGGGTTGTCCTTTGTTTAATTATTGTTTGTGTTACGTGTTCTTTGAACTGCTCTGCAAATAAAGTGAGGTAAGATATGCATAATCCTCGCCTCCGTCCTGCCATAGAATTTATTCAACTTTATTTGATCTGATTTAGAAACATAGATCATAAAAGTGTACATAAAAACAGTAAATCCTCTTTCCTAATACAATACAGTGAGAATTAAATAAAACCAGTAGGTAAAAACTGGTGGTAGAAAGCTCGGTTCAGAGCAACTTCAGGTTAACAGAATCGTAAAGTTCAATGTTTTGCAAGATCAATCTCATGTACTTTGTGCAAAATAAGCAATAAGGAGTCCAAGTAAGCTGTAACACTCCAATATCTGACCAGTCTGCAATATATAACACTGCAGAAATTTTTTTAAATAAAAAGTGTTTTGCACACTTCTGTCATTGGGCTATATGTGGGCTACATCTGGGTGATATTTGTGCTACATTTGTCTCTTTTTTATCTGGCAGCCATCTTGGGAGACTCATTTGTTTTGTAGTTTCCTAATTTCCCCATTTACTGCAGTCTCATCGGTAGGAAATGACTTCAGCTTTTTTCTTTAATTCCATCAAGAAGGCAATCAGATGTGTCACACATTTGCCATGAATTCAGAATGTTAGTACTCTAGTTGTTCATTAGATCACTGTAGTAAAGCTACTGCTCACCAGTGAGTTAACTGGAAGTCTACTGCTGGTATTGAAAGTGATTGCTTCAGTCTGCTTGCCAGAACGTTCTAATGAAATAGAAGGGGATCTGAGATCTTACTTAACACATGCCCTAAATTTTCTTTCTGCAGCACTAACCATAATTTCAATGGCAAAATGAATCCTCTCATGTTGTTCCTTTTTAAATTACATGTTTTAAGTGTTACCAGTTTATTCCAATCAAGATGGCTTCAGGTATGCCATCATATTGTCATAATTAAGACTGTTAGCGATCTAATTGTTCTTTAGAACACTCGGGGAAGCTGCAGTAGAACACATCAACTGACAGGCTGCCCCTGTTGAAATATAACAGGAAGATATGTCACACTTGAAACATGTCCTAATTTTTCTTTCTTTAGCACTAACTATAATTTCTATGACGAAATGAACCCCATCATTTTGTTTCTTTTTAAAATAAATGTTTTAAGTGTTACCAGTTTATTCCAATCCAATCAAAATGGCTGCAGGTGTACCATACTTTTGTCATGAGTAAGGCTGTTAGCGCTCTAGTTGTTCTTTAGAACACTCTGGGAAGCTGCATTAGAACACAAAGGAATCGACTGACAGTCTCTGCCCTTGTTGGATGTACATGTTTTACTGAGAATGTCAGACTTCATTCTTACATGACTGAAAAATATAATGTGAATTTACAGAAAATATGCTCTCATTTTAGCTTCTGGAACACCTTTCAAAACTCTATGGGACAAGCATGTGAAAATAGTTGGCTCTCAAACATGATTCATGATATCCCAGCAGAAGGTTTTTCACAGGGTAAAATCACCTTAGAACACACCACAATTCCTGAAATTAGTATGGTACCATCAACAAATGAATTCTAATGTAACTAAAGTCTGTTATAACCCTTTATAGTTCTCCTTTTTGTTAACCCTCAAAATCTTTGATTCACTACAATGCATTTCAATGGGGTACTATAATGTATATTGGTCCCAAGATGGCTGCCAGTTATTCCAGGATGAAGTGCTGACAGCCAATCAGAGCTCACGATGACATGTGTGGTTAGGCTCTGCCCAGATATCAATATTTTTTTCTTTTTCAAATTTCCTAGGAACTACTGAATGGATTTACACCATTTAACAAAAAGAGTTCTTTCTGAACCAAGGGCTACCTTTTTGCCAAATTGGGTGTAATTCCGTTCAGCAGTTTGGGCTGAGCCGTGTTTAAAGTTTCCAATATTATAAACATGGAGAAAACACGTTTTAGGACCCCCTTTTTTCTCTACCCCCGCTTGCCGAATCACCACAAAACTTTTAGGATAGGAGCTGACCGGAGCGCCCCACGAGTTTCAAAACGTTTGCGACGATTCGTCAAACAGGGCCAAAGTTATTGGGAAAAGGTAATAAAATTTTCCTATGGATAATAGGTCCTAACTATAACTACCTACTGGCGATCTCCAGTAGGTAATATATTCTCCAAAGATTTCAGTCACAGTAGTTTCCAAGGAACACCTTTGTATTGTGTGTAATAGATTCCCCCGTCTTTAATCAGTGACTCATTTTGGTGTGATAGCCTTCATCAAACTAACATGCTCAATCACCCTCAGTAACATATACAAATTGTTCAATGGAATGAGTGGACAGACCTGGCCCAACAATAGCATCATGCTAGCCTTTATTTTTTTCATCAGTATTTATATTGTTCTGCACGAAGGGTGCCGATTTATTGTTGCCCGCCAATGTAAGCAAAAGCAGAGAAAGTGTTGGCATTTGGAGGGGTTTAACTATTCCTACTCCAATCTATTCAACAATAGCAAATGAGTTGGATTTTGGAGGGGTTAGCTATAATATGCCAACTCTACACTCAGCAATAGTAGTGAAAGCCTTGGAATTTGTTGGGGTTTCATTTACAATTCCTACTCCAACATAAGCAAATGCAAGAAAAATATTGGACTTCGAGGGGTTAGGTTTGCTTTATCCACTTCAATCTAAGCAACAATAACGGAAGTGTTGGACTTTGGGAGAGGTTAGATTTAATATTCTGACTACAATGTATGCAACAGCTGGGAAATGTGAGGTATGATGTAGCAACAGTAGGGAAAGTGTAGGACATTTGATGGTTAGATTTAATATTCCCACTCCAATCTAAGCAAAAGATTGGAATGTGTTGGACTGTGAAGGGGTTAGATTTACTATCCCCACTTCAATCTGAACAACAGTAGGGAAATTGTTGGACTTTGGATGGCTTAGATTTGCTGTTCCCACTCTGACGTAAGCTAAAACACAGACAATATTGTCTTTGGAGGGGTTGGATTTACAATATCCACTGCAATTAGTTCAGAAAGTGTTGAACCCTGTCGGTGTCAAATATAATATTCCATCTCTGAAGTGAACATAAATAAATAAAGTGTTGGTCTTTGAAGGGGGTACATTCAGTATTTCCATTCCAATTTCAGCAACAGTATGAAAAGTGTTGAGCTTTGGAGGGTTGGATTTACTACTTCTACTCAAATGTAACCCAAAGAAGGGAAGGTCTTGGCCTTTGGAGGGGTTACATATACCATTCCAGTTCATAGACCTTTTAATCAATATCTTAGTGATTGCAAGTAGACTATTTCCACAAAGCATTCGGATAATGCTGTTGTCTGACATTGATTTTTTTTTCCCTTTCTTCAGGCAAACTGGAATGGGGTTAGGTGGCACCATGACCCGCGTGGGCAGCATTGTGGCTCCACTTGTACAGATTACAAGTGAATATTTCAACTTCCTGCCTCCAATCATCTATGGTAGTACTGTTTTCCTTTCAGGGATATCAATGTGCTTCCTGCCTGAAACACGCAACATACCTCTACCAGAGACAATACAAGACGTACAGAGGTATGTAGGATGGTAAATCCTTTCTTTCTCTCTAAATATTTCTGACACCTTACATCTAAAATACAGTTAAATTCCACAGCACAAAAAATATAGTAAGAGTGTGGACTAATTTTGCAAATGCACATATTATTCACAGATTTTAAACTGAAATCACAAAGATTTAAATTGATAATCCTAACCTGAGTGGGCATATTTCTGTTGAATTTTTAAATTTTAAGCCCCACCATAACATTACCCTCCTGACACTTCACTTGATTTCAGTTTCATGTTGGGTAACTTTTAAGATACTTAAGTACAAAATATATATCTGCTCAAGATACAACCACCTTCTACCATACTTTGCAACAATTTAAAGTGTTATTCTTCAATTCATTGAAACCTGGGGAAAGATAATTCTCAGTCCAATTCGACAAACATTGGAACTCCCTGCTCTTCCACATATAGAAAATACAAAACCTGCTTTCCTTCAAGAAGGTCATCAAAATTTCAAGTTCTGGCAAATGCTTAACTATTAACTACCTACAAAATCCCCTGTACTTCCCCTGGATAAAAACCCAAGACATAACACTCTACTTTCTAGTACATAATACCAAAAAAACATAGCCTTAAAGCAGAGGTCTTCAATCTGTGGGGCGCGACCCAGTGGCGGCTGGTGACATTTGAAAGTGGTGGGGCAGAAACTGATAATCATACTGCACCGTAGCGAGCGAGCGTAGCGAGCGAGCGTAGCGAGCGAGCCCGGACCCCCTAAGGAGAGTTCGGGGGGATTATCCCCCGAGAAAATTTTGAAAAAATAGTGGAAAAATTGTGCATTTTCAAGCAGATTTGAATAAGAAGGAAGGTTAATAAAGCAATTGTGAAAGTGCAGGTATTACATTATTAGAGAGCTGTCATATAACATAGGTAGCTGCTTATTCAGTATAACCACAGAGCTTCATAACAGACTCCTGCAGCGCTTAGGAGAAAAACGGCCCGGGCGCTGGTCTGTGACCGAATCAGGGAGGGTGCGGGCCCGAGGCTTGAGACACACTCGTGAGAAGGGGGGTGCGCACTCGCAGTCCTTCAGGACGAAGGACCGTCAGGCGAGTAGAGGGTGCGAATGCATGGGTGAAATATGTGAGAGCATGTCTCCTGTCCCGGGACTATATATGAGACAGCATGACTCCACACAGTATATGAGAAAGCATGAACCCGCCCTACACCCCAAGACCAGGGCTGTTCTGAAGGGATCAGGGCAATGCAACTAAGGGCCAATAGATGTTGGGAACTATGCCTAGGACGTGGCAGAATGTTAACTTGCCCCAACTGCCTGAACAGTTAGTGGGAAACTGAGAATTCAATGCAGGTCTCTTAATGAGGCCAATTGCTTTTCTACAGGTTTAACGGTAACCTGCCTTCCCGTCGATGCCCTGCAGTTAAAAGGCTGTGCAGTAAAAAGTAACAAAATATTTTAGCTATTAATTATTAATCCAAGGTTCAGGACAATCCCCAGTTGGCAGCATTGGCATAGGCACAAATAAATATCTAGCCAACACTCAATACACTGCAGACTTGTAGCCTAGCGAAAAGCAACAGACATGCAGGTTGTTACGTAGGTAGTGTTTCCAAGTAGGCACACTGCTCAGAAAATTCCCAACCTAAAGCACAGGAACGAAACTGTTTGCAAGATTTCCTGTCCCATCTAGCATAGATGGACAAGATACAGAGATTAAAGGCGAGCTCTTGTAAACCGTTCAAAAAACATTTCTAAAGACTCAGATAAGCAAAGAAACAATTCTTAATAACAACTCTCCATATTAACACGTTAACAGTCCCTTCCAGACTTAAATCTAGCCAGGATGGGCATGGGGAAAAGGAGGAGCTGGGCAGATAAATCTGCAACCTTCTAAGTGTTAAAATCAGTCTTCCTGAAGTGAAACCAGTTTTAGTGCAGACCTCAACATTGCCCAGTGCTACCTACAAGTACTACAAGTTGCCTTTTTAAGATTGGAAAAATCCTTTGGACTCAATGATAACCAGCACCCTCACCCCCACAAACAACGAGAGAAATCTAGGCTCCCTAACCCTATTTCAAAACCAAGACAAACACATCCACTTCCACGTTCGCATGTTGAGTTGAAGATGAAGGAGCTGTAGATACTGGAAGCCGCACGTATCACCAGTGAGTGAAATGTCCTTTGAGAAAGCGAAGAAACAGGCATGTGAGAGTCTTCGTGAACGAAGAGACCCTCAAAAAGACCAATAAGGAGAGCACCACCATCTCACCACAGAATTCATCATGGCAAACTTTATAAAAGCCCTTGTATGGTAGGTAGACAATGATGTATGTTTGTTGATGCTGCGGGTCACCGAACTCCGCCCTTTACATGTGTTTAAAAATAACTTTAATAGAGCCGGGTTGCACATAAATGGAGGCCATTATCAAACAGAGCTTCATAGGAAGCTGCCGTACATTATAACTAAGGGTCCCGGTTTTCCGTTTATACGGATTTATACATATAAAGACAGACGGAAAAATATTTTTTTCCCGTCTGTATTTATAAATAGAAGCGGAAAAATACAACTAAATTAGATTCTCTGAGCCCTCTTCCTGATTGCCGTTTATGACTGCCCTCATTAGCACCTGCTGAGCCATTAATCACTCTCTGCTAGGCACGGAAAATTCCTTCTGCGGTTCCTTTGACATCTCCATCGCTGAGCCTGCACCCCAGTGAGTTTTAGGTCACAGGTTAATCAAAGGGTGGGGGGTGGACCTGTATTTCACTGTTTGCACTACTACAGGTGTTAACATTTGAGGAGGTGAGGGCGTTGTTAGCAGAGCGAATACTTGGAGCTAAGACTGGCAGAAATGTGTGACCCAAAGAGGTCAGATATACCAGCAGAATAAACACATTAAGAAAATTAGGTTGCATTCACTTGCAGGCCTTAAATTGAAACGTTCCTCCGTGACTTGGTGAAGCATGAATAAACATTCCTGAGAGACAGAGGCAGCTGGGGCATATCTGTAAGCCCCTTTTCAAGTTAAATTGTTTATTTTCTCCACTGTGTGAGGAAGAACTGTGGCTGCAGCTACACTGTGTGGGATTAAAGCTTTAAAGTAAATTGTTCAAATGCTACGGGGCAGTATTAGGTAAAATAAGGGAAGTGATACAAGCCCAATGTCTTCAAAGCAGAGACTAGTTAACTTATGGAAAAAGGGTTTTGCATTAGCGAAGGACTTAGTTTAAAAAAAATGTGAATCAAAAGCTGCCCACTTACGTGGCTGTTGTTGGATATTTTAGGCTTCATGCTTCAGGATTGTGAGGGAAATAGAGCCTGGCAGGACTAATGCAAGGGCCTTTATTTTTTCTGAAATGAGAGCTTGCTGCTGTCTTTGGCCAGGTCACTGAAAGTACCCAGGTACACTTGTCTAAATTCTAAATGTGTTTACATAGAATAAAAATGGCTACTGACAGTGTTTTCAATATTGTAACAGCATCAGATCACTAATATTATCGCAGGTAATCTCTGTGACACCACTCCCATTTCTCATATGTGAGTTCCTGTTTTTATCTAACAGAAAAGTTTTTGGATGGATGTTGCATGAAACATATTTGGCGCATATATACATATAGCTAAACCTATAACAACCATTTGCACTGTCTATTTAAATAAATGTGGAGAAATACTAGCTGCAATGTCTTTTTTTGCTTGCGACAAAAATAAATACAGATATATACAGATAAAATGACATAAAAATAAATATGGATAAACACAGACGGAAATGTTAAAAAAATAAATACCATAAAACCGGGAGCCCTAATTATAACCTGTTCTCATCCATGTACGTGGGACTGGTGGAATACGAAAGGAGAACATTCGGGCCACTATCTGCAGGCGAGGTCTTCCAAAACACCGTGTGGGAGAGATGCTCCCAGAATCTGCAATGCATGTCTGTGATGTTCTCAAATATACAATACAAAAACATCATTGCACATCACAAAAAGTCTCTTTCAATCATTTGCTGTAAGCACGCATAGACCCGATTTCTTTGTCCAAAGGAATCACGTAGTGTATCCAAAATCCAAACTTTATTTCTTTTTATAAACACGGTTCTTGACAGCCGACGCGCGTTTCGCACCCTATGGGCTTTCTCAAGGCAAATCTCCAATTTGTATGATACTTTATCTTCCAATACTTGCGTAATACACGCTCCCTTTAAAGGGCGTCCGCCCAATGTATGTCATCCAAATCTAGTAGCACTCTATCAGAGGTTGCAGTTGCCCTCACTTGTTTTCAATGTGGAGCCATGATAAGTTCCAACATAAATTCCAAAGACTGTCTTCCACCGAAATCGCGTTCAAAACCAGGTTCTCAAATATACCCTGCCCCTGCCCTCACTGAGAGGATCTGAACTCTGACCTCCAGTCCATCCATGGTAACCACAGCCTCCAATCCATTCTCGGACCGCCGACCTGCCAGACACATCCAGGACCTAATCTATCCATTCTAGTGCTCCCCGACCCCGTGCCACCCTCGGACTCACTTCCGTCCCCAGACCTCAGTCTCAGACCGCATAGGAAACCAAAGTAGGGAGTCATGCCTGACATATAAGCTTGACTCTGACTCGGCCCAGCCCCAAAACGCCTATAGCCCAGTCGATGTATGTGACGCACGATGCATTTGCAAACAGATCAGCCCACCTCTGTCCCTAAGTGCGTAGACTGTAGACACCGCGGCCCCCTCGGCCACGCCATTCCTTACTGCCTTCAAGAGCTCATTACGATTTTTAGAACCATTTAAGGCAGAACAGTTAACCAACCGGTCCCAGGCCCAACGCTAAATATCCTCCTCTGTACGCACTCACAGTCAGGAAGTTCACTTACAAATTCCAAAGCCGCTTTTAGGTGAAGCTGCTTGGAACCAGAAGCAAGCAACTTAACTGCGAAAAACTTACGTGGACGTGAAATCAGCACACAAGGAGGGAGCATGTCTGAGGACCCTACTCCCTCAAAGCAGCGGAGAGGACAGCAACAAATATGCATGTGGTGTCTAAAAAATAGAGACACGCTGCATGACGCCATCAGCAATTGTGCCAATGGTCCTGGTGCAAGCAAGGAAAACTACCCATTTGGCTGCAAGTGGGCAGTAAAAGTGAACAACTATCAGGGCATAGGCCGCCTGTCGCTACACCAAAGGCAGCTATGCCCCTGGTCCCCCTAAAAAGCCTGTGACACAATGTATAATCAGGGCCACGGGAATTATGTGGCAGGGAAGGACCAAATTTTGCGGCAAGAAAACGCAAATGATGTGGTTTAATGTGGCACATTTTACGATCGTAATACTGCATGTTTTCGTCATCTTTACACTTCCTGGGCATTGCTTGACCCCCATTAGCACTGGTTTAACACAAAAATATAGCAATAAGCATTAGAATGGTGACCAATCAAGCTTTACAGAGGGCCTTCAACTGAGGGGCAGCACGTGTTGCTGCGTCTTTAGTAACTTTTGAACCCTTTGAGATAGAAATTAACCTTTTTTTATTACAATCTGAAGATTATGCAGAAGACGATGGATTATGTGGCAGATGTGGAAAATGCATACTTAAGCGAAAAACCAGTCCTGTCAAGTAGCACGCATAAGACGTGACTCTTACGCATTTCAGCGTGGTGTTCCGCAAAACCGCACTGAAATGTATTGTCACGCATTTTTAATGCTATTCTGAAACTCGCCTAGGGTAGGGTTTTGGGCGCGCGCCGGCGCCTGTGACACCTGTGTGCCGTCAGTGGCTTGCAGCTTGTTACCATAGCTGCCAAGGTTTCAGATTGCTATGTGTGACATTTTCATAATTTCAGTGTAATTATGAGTGACATTTCAACAACGATGAGTGACACTTTCTTATGAGCAAAATCAAGCAATGTAATCGTGCTAATTTCTTGTACAAACCACACAGGACTCAGGGTAACTTCTCCAATAGGCATACATAACTTGTTTACCCATAAAAAGCAGGCTAAGAACCAATAGCAAAAACAATAAATGTATGCCCAAGTGGAGCCAATCACCCTTTTTGCTTCTTTCCACTTGAGAGCCCTGCTTTTCGCACAGCACGCCCCACACAGCACAACCCGTGGACTCCAACATTGAAGTGCAGCCACAATCACAACGGACCGCCATACTCCATCACATCATCCTGGCTGCTTTGATGTGGACAGCACCACAGCTGACCAACTCATAGCAACTTGGCGTCAGCTTTCATGAGGGAAGCTCCACTCACCACAGAAACTCACAGCTATCTGCAAAGAAAGCAACGGTAGCCCATGAGGCTCTGCCACCATGTACAAAATAAGGAATCCATCGAGAAAAGGAAAAAAAGGAGGAGGTGGTAACAACTAACAGCACTGGTGACTCCGCTGTTTAAAAGGAACAACCATTTGCAAACTGTGTAATTTTTTTAGTTTCAGGTGCACAGTTGATGTCGGTCTGTCAAAGTACTAGTAATCTAACAGTATCAATAAAAACAGCACATAAAATAACTTTCACAATTTTACCGCAACAACTTGCCTCGGATAAGGGGTTAATAATGTAGCTGTCAGGCATGGTAAAATGAGCACAGCCTTATGATGTAATCTTGCTCTATTTGGATAGGAAAAAACAACAAAGGGCTGCTTCAAACAAGAAGACATAACTGATTAAAGAAACCCTTTCAGCCGGGGAAAACAAAAAGTGCATCTTTTATTCACTAACATGTAATATTCAGTAAAATAAAAATCCACAGTGGTCGCCTACAGCTGAGCACTTCGTGTTCCATGGCTAGTTGGGTTAAGAGCCCTTTATTTCTGCTCCAGACTGACTCTCGTCTCTTGCATGAAATGGCCTTCCCCTTAGTAATCACTGCATAAGGATGGCTCACAGGGCAGAAGAAAAACGACTGTCTCCAGGATATTAGGGCTGTATAATTAGGTTTGGTAGTAGTTATTTGAAACCTTTCCTTCATAACAGAACACTATGTGTAAAGTTTAACTACTTGCCATGGTCAACTTCACGTCGTGGCACATGCAGTCTCGCTTTGGTTACAGCCTGCAGCCCGCCTGTCAGCCTCGCCTGTGTTCATGCCAGGGATTCTGAGCTACTAACACAAACGACGCGGCCGCATAATTACATGATAGCAGTGGCCCTGTATAATGCTGCTCTTGATGATTCAGTTGCTGTTTGCCGTGTTCTTACTCTGTGTATACCGATGAATCTTTGTAGACTTTCAAGCCCACGGAGCATTTTATAATGCAATGATGCCCGCCTTGGTCCGATCAAAAGGGGATTTGAGCTGGGCCATTGAGCGGCGGCTGGTGTGCCAGCCGGGCAGGAGCGGTCTGCCAATGATAACCCAGCAGTTCCTGTGACTCTAAACAGAGTGGGGAAACAGTGAATTTGATGAAGCGAGAGGCCTGCCGGTTTATGGTGTTCCGCTTACAACTCCAGATCCTAAGCAAGACTGGACTACTGCACGGACTGAGGTAGGGATGATGTGTGAAGCTAAAGGGTAGGGTGGTGAACCCTGGTTCAATATCAGGGCGATACCTTAAAAAAGGCTGGGATATGATGAGTAGGTTAACAGAGCATTTATCTTAGGAGGAGAGATTCTAACTAAAACAATTACTCTCCTGCAAGAATATTGAGTTTGAGTCCAAAACGTCAAGTAGGTTCTGATTTACAAATTGCCAATAATCAGCATTCCGGAACACATAACTACTTTTTGCTTGTAAATACTAAGAAAAACTGAACTGTTTTTACATGCTTTGATAGAAAGGCAGTCTTTTTTTGTGTCCGTTGCACTCTCCTATCCTATCTATAAGTGATTCTGCAACCTTGAGTAGTTCTAAATAGTCTTGTACTTCACGAAGACCCATCGTACAACTCGATTCTTTCAGCTGCTCCTCAAACTGTCATATGTTTCATCATGAGAACATACCAGAGCTCTTGCTGGTGGGTTAAATTCGATGCTAGGATTTCGTTTGAGTGTTCCTTGAGAGGGAACTGCAGGCCGAAGAACTGAAAATACCGTCTCTATGTAATGCCGAAGGAACTCTTTGATCTATGACTAGCCCAACAGCGGTACATACTCAGTGGACTTGCTTGTCAAGCTGATACTTCATCCCACTGAAGACGAGCGGCGGGACTAAGAAGAGGCTGCATTTATGGAATCCATGATATGTTAATAGTTTATTGCTGGGTTAAGTGCCCGGACAGGGCACCGCAGATTATGGCTTGCAGAATGCTTTCAGTTATCCATGCCGCGCGTGCCCATGCCTGGAGCGGTGGAGCCCCACAGAGGCGCTTCTTGTTATCAGAGCCCACATATACCCATGTCTAGGCCAGACTAGTAGTACTGTGAGCGAGTGACAAACGACACACCACGCACACCGACACACTTCTGGACTGTCTGTACTAGACTCATAGACTGTTGTACTGTACTCTAAATAAAACTTACTTTTTATGAGGTGACGTGACGGTGACGTGACTCACTCGACAGTCTCGACTGACTGTGTGGAACTACTGCAGCAGGCAAACGACTCACGAGGAGGGTACGTACACATACATGATGACAGAGTACTACACACTCTCCTCTCCTCGTGACTCTCTCATTCCTTCCTCGACGTCGTGTGTTGCTTTGGCACGCCAGGCGCGGTGATGACGTGCATACAATCCTGGCGCAGCATTACCAGCGCCACTGCGCCAGGATTGGCTAACGATCAGGGCAAATACTGCCCATTATGAGACCCGGGAGAGCCGGGTCCCTGCCTGTTTGTGTGCTGTAGGGAAGGAGGAGGGGGGAAGGTACTACTGGGTGTGCGCATGCGTGGGCCAGTCAAAAAAATGACTATCCCTAAATGCGCACACACACACAGTGCCTGCTGCGCTACCTATGGCTGCGCTGTCACTCATTGCCGCAGCCCCGCCCCCACTGCCTTCCGCGATTCCGAACCTGTCGGGCTTGTCCCGCTGGCTCTCTCTGCCGCAAACAGTACTGCGAGTGCGCTTAGTGAAGCGCGAATAAATTATTTTTGAAGCCTATAGTATTTACTAATTCCTGCAGCTTGCGGTCGTCCATGGTTAGTGGGGCAACGCCCCAACGCCCCTAATGGACGCACCGCCACTGGCGCGACCCCCAAGGGGGTCATGGAGGCATGGAAAGGGGGTCGCGCACTTCATTTGGAAAAAGAAAACGGCCCAGACGATTAGTTAAAATGCTTTCCTGCGCTGGGAAATCGTGGCCAGGCAGACTGCTAATCATGCATTTCTACCAGTGTGTTGCTGGCCTGAAAGAAATGCAAATGTGCACAATGAGTCAATCTGCAAATGTAAAGAATTTGCAGATTAACTCATTGTGTACATTTGCATTTCTTTCAGGCCAGCAGTACGCTGGCAGAAAGGTGTGTTTAGCTGTCTGCCTGGCTTGATTTCTCAGGACAGGACAGTGCTGTTGCAGTTAATTGATCAAATCACTTGAAGCTTTTTGAGTGGTAGAGCTGTGAAGTGTGTGTGTTTAATTGTCTTTGTATTTACATAGTGCTTTCTATCCCTGAGAATGTGCTGAAAGGACACTTACGTAAAAAAATAGCATTACATAGGGTCTGAATGTTACTAAAATCTAAGGGTGTTATTTACAATGAAATGGTGCAAGGCAGCTCTGCAAATATTTGTACTGCACTGCCCCACACCAATTGAAAAGAGCAGGAATTGACTATATTTATAAGATAAGGTGCACTCATATCCTTTCTGCCGGCGCAGAATTTGGTGCCTAGCGCCAACCTCAATTTAATTCTGTGGCTCTCTGGTTTCACACAGACTTTTGCAGTGCATTAACTAATAGAGGTTTTATAATTTATTATAGTGCATTTCCCACTGTGTAACAATTTCTTAAAATGTATTTATTATTCATTGAAGCTGCCCGATATTTTATTTGTAGCTACCTCACGGTGAAAGACCTAACAAATATACGTATGTTTTAATTACGATAAATGATGTTTAGCCACCTCCAGTCACATGCAGCTGTAAATGCGAAGCTGTCAGCCTCCCATGAAATATAGTATGGTTTTCTACTAATGTCATGCAATAAAGTATCAGCCCATGCATTACAGCTGTTATACCCAGGGCCACTACAAATATGTGATTGTGCGGCCGCAGCAATTTTGGCATAATTATAGATTTGCCGCATTTGCCACATAATCCATCATCTGCCGCATAATCTGCTGATTTAAAAAAAAAATTACTCAAAAGATTCAAATGTTATTAAAAGGAGCAACAGGTGTTGCCTCTCTGCAGACCTTTTGTGAAGGTGAACTGGTCCCCCTTTTGTTGCTTATTGCAATATTTGGGTGTTAAACTGGTACTTATGAGGTACAACCAGGTTCTAAAAATTTTTGTCGGGAGGGGGTCCTTATGCCTAAAACATTTTGATGGGGGGGTCTCGGCATCAAAAAGTTTGAAGACCACTGCCTTAAAGAATAAATGAGTGCTGGTGTATTCCCCTATGGACTGCCAAACAATCTTGTCCCTAAACACCAAGACCGTGATCTAAACAACTAGGTGGCTGTTGGAAAGTGGTTTATTAGTAGTGTTAAATAGGTACCTACCACTATTAATAAGGCCACAAACACAATAAAAGTTTCAGTCAAGGTCTCCATAAATGGTTCCCTTGGTAGTTAGCTATGAGCAGACAGGTTTGACTTTGAAGACAGGTGTGTAAGCATTTAAAAGGGCCATAACATTAAATAAGTAAGACACAATACACAATAAAAATAGAACACCAATTTATAAACATAGGTTATATTTTTATGTACAAATGGACATCAAAACAACAAAAATTCAATGTACTGATCCAGAGATAGGAATTTGTAAAGAATAAAAATAAAACTATAGCTTAGATGCAAATAGTGCTCAAAGGGTTAAACAAGGGTGTGCTGGACTGGGACAAAGTCAAGAGTTCTTTAAACTTATTTGCAGAAGTGTTTCCGAATGCAGGAAAGTGGTCAATAGCACCATCCAAGGGTTCAAATGCTATGGTTTGGCTCTTGGGGTCTGGGACTCCAACTCCTACAATGATCCTGGTCAACTTATGGAGCTTTTTACAAATGTTGCTACAAACATCTGGAACTTCTTCCAGAAGGTCTCCTTGAGCATCCAAAGTGTCCACAACACCAATTCAGGGATCTAGTAGCTCTGAGAAGGTCCTTGGGATGTTGGGACTACAATTCCTACAATGCACCTGCCCAAATCCTTAAAATTCCACTGTACACACTCCGGAATGAGGACTTCTTCATGGAGGTGACGCTGGTCGGCTTTGTAAACCTGTAGCTTGCAGAGAGTCCACTGCTTAATCCTTCTTAATGCAAGGTAAAGTCATTAGAGCTGTAGTCCTAGAATGTGCAGCAGGTGCAAGCCTTCAGAGTGCAGACCTTTAAGATGCAGATCAGGCTTCCAACTGGGCAGTCTTTCTTCTCCTTGTAATTCCATGCAGCAGATCTTGGTTGCTTGTCAACTCTTCCATATGTATGCTGTGTTCCTGGGTGTCACGCAAGGGGACACCCCTGACTAGTGGGATGCAGGGTGCCACCCAGGTGTTTGACCACTTCCTCCAAAGTGTGGCATATTCTTGTCCCAGAAAGCACTATTCTTTCGAAATCTAACGGAGAAATACTCTCCCTGGAGGTTAGATCAAGCCAAGCCAGCTCACTTGCATGGCTAAGGTTCCCTGACACTTCCCTTCCATCCCTCTCCCTAATCTAATTACAAGGCCTCCTGTTTGGCTGGGTTGCAGGATTTGTGGGTGAGGCTGTGCTGTCTTAAAGTGTCATTATCCCTTTGCAGACCAGTTTGGCCACTTTTCCCTCATCCTGTCTTTCACATCTGCAACTGCATTTGTCAACCCACTGGAAATACATTGTCTCTCTAGCAGGCCATTTCACACCACACTAAGGCAGGGGCTAGCCAAAAAAGAGAGGGCAACTGGAAGGCTGGACTTTGGCTTACAGAAAAGAAAGTTCTATAAAGTCTTTTCTGTAATAGTAACAACAAATTTAACAATGACATGTTGTTGGATTTATAACACCTTCTCTTTTAAGTCCTTGAATTATATTGCTAGCTCCTCTCTTATCAATAGTTATACTTTATTAAAGTATTCCCATATTAGCCTATCGTGCCAGTGCATTACTATGGGGAAACATGACATGGGCAGTTTTTCCTTCAATAGGGCATATAAAACATATTTTATAATGCCCCTGTTATAGTTACAAGGCACCCTACCACTGGGGCACCTAGGGGAGACCTTAGGGGTGACTTACATGTAAAAATAAGGTTATTGACAATTGTGGAAGTAGCTTTAATTTCAAAGTCGAATTTGCATATAATTCAACTTTACAAGCAGCCTGTAAGGCATGGCTGCCTTTTAAAATTATGGTAGGCACCACAGTAGTGCAGTCTTGAGGGCATTAGGTCTACTGGGCCTCTAAATGTACATGTCCTACAGTATACAAGGGACTTACTAGGTTGTCAGTACCAATTGTAATCATACCTTATTGCCATGTACTTTTAACTAATGCTCTGGACTGGTTAGCAGAGCCCAGGGCACAGTCAGGGCCAGAAAACTAGCATTTAATACTCAAAATGGGAGCAATAAGTAGGGGAACACTGCAAACAGGTCCTGGTTTCTCAAAGAGGTGCAACCACAATGCTATAATTTGTTGCTCAAGTACTTCAAAAATGCTGCATGAAATGTGCAGTGTCCCTGTACAGCAGTGACACTCATACTGTCAAAGACACGTTTCCTGTGACATGACTAGGCCATGAATCATGCCTAATTGGCCCCATGCAGTACATACTTGTGATTTGCGGTTTCCACTTACACCAAACAATCACTGATTTAAACGCACCTGAGGGAAACTTGGATGTTCGGTTGAAAGAGCCACCAAAGAAGTGCGGCTAGATGGTGGTTAGCAAAGACCAGGAACAGAACAATCTCAGATAGAGACTTGCAGACCCCTCCACAATCAGGGAAACGTGCTATTGTGTACATTGGAAGAACTGGTTGAAGAGGGGGCTGTGAGGTTCTAGATCAAACCCTTTGGTGCTTGCTGTGGTTTCCACAGAAACAGACCATGGTTTTGAGTCTTCTTGTCTTGTGGATTTGCCCATCCAACACCTGCTCTTTTTTCTGCAGCACTACCTCCCTGGCTTGAGGTCAGTAGGCTTTCATGTTGCTTTTAGGCAGGATCATCCTGCAGCTCTGCTCTTCTTCCCCATAGAAGCAGTGCCTTCAGCTAAATGCTAGGGCAGAATGGGAAGCCTGGAGCAATTGGTTGAGAGAGGAAATACCCCTCAAACCATGCTGCACACTGGGTATTTGAGTTGTACAGAGATGCCTAGGAGGTTCAGAGTTTCATCACCTGGTACTTTTGGGAGGAGTTGCAAAACTGAAGCCATCTTGCTGAAAGCAGCTCTAGAATTTCTTAGCCATTATTGTTGCCAGCAAGAAGGAACATGAACACCTGCAGGGAAGCAGCCACCAACCAGCAAGGACCTTACAAAAATAAACATTGAAAACAGCAATTTCGAGAGCATGATGTGTCATAATATTAAGGTAATTGTTATGTCAAGTGATAAAAGAGGTCAAGAAAGTGATAGGCCTGGGCGGCAAATTCCGCTCTGTTTGCGGAATTTGCTGGATTTTGGCAATTCTGCTTTCTGCAGAGAATGTAGAATTGCCGAAAATTCCACGATCTGCGGCGTAGCATAATTTTTTCCTTGTTCGTGCTTTCATAATGCATGTGGGTAGCGACTTACCGGGATCCCTGCATTTACTGACGAGTTTTCCTATCCGTTCCCATGCGCTACGAGATTTTGTTACAGCAAGAGAGTGCGATAGTGAACACATCATTAGGACGCACCATCGGACATTCGCGTTCGCGAACAGGAAACACGCATTGAGAACGGGCAGGACAAGTGAAACAAGATGGCAAGTTCGCCAGATATCTCCTCCCAAGTATGCAAACAGTGTCTCCGAATGGGAAAAACGCATAGAGAACGGGCGGACCAAGCAACGCCGCATGCTTGCGGAATTCTGCATAGCTCGCAGAGTTTTTTTACATCTTTGTGGAACTTTGCGTAACGTGACTACGCAAATTCCGCCCAGGCCTAGAAAGTGGCTCCTCGATTGCTTGCAGCACCTCTCCCAGGTAGCAGTTCCAAGCTGTCTGAGTCTCACATTATTCCGCAGTGCTCACTATAACTTCGTGAGTGGCTCACTAAGTGGGAGAGACGGTGGACTACTCCACCTACAGCTGACGGTGTATTCTGCACAGAGTGGAGAAAAAAACTCTAACAATATCATTACTCATTCTAATGATCAGGTGCAGCTGACTGAAAATCCTACCACATTCAATCAATCAATCACAGGTTTTCAAAGCATGCTACTCACCCATTAAGGTCTCAAGGCCTTAGGACAGAGGGTTGATGCGTGTGCGTTAGAGATTGCAAACCAAACACTTAACTGCAAGCGCTCAAACCGACCACCCTGGGCTGCACGCCCACGCATTCTTCATTATGCTTTGGATATGTGCTTGATAAACTTTCCATCAATACTTCCCATGGCATGCAATTTATTGTGCATGAAATCCCACCTGGGTACAACTGGGAATACAACAGGCACTACTTTTTTTAGCATTCCAGAGTACACACCATCTGACAACCTAAACTGTGTCAATGTCTGTATCAATCGCTAACGCATGCATTAAGCAAGACACAATTAATTACTCACTTATTAAATCAGTCACACACCTACCTAATCATCCATCCTGACTCTTATACACCCATTCATTCTTCAATACACCTTGGCAAATATATATGAAAATATTTACATTTTATAGAAACACATAGTCACTGGATGATGTCATCAGTGATGTCATTTGAGATGTCATCAGTGATGTCATCAGTGATGTCACTGACCATGTCATGAATGATGTAATATGTGACGTCATCAGCAGTGCATTGCGGGGGCGCGAGTTATAGTTAGCTGAACTAACTATAACAGGGGAATTTCCATCGTTTTGTATGCTGAAATGTCCAACTAACTATAACGTCCCTGAAACCTGTTTTTTCAGGGAATTTGTAAGGTTTTTTAAATGCTAATTCCTAACTATAACTTCTGTAAAACCTATGTTTTTTTTTGTGAATTTCGAAGGTTAATTTCATATTTAAATATTTATAAAACCTATATTTTTTTGATTTTTTTACAATATTTTGGAACTCTATGATCCTTTTTTTTTACTTTTAAAATTATGTGATATTTTATATCTTCCAAATGAAATATGTATTTAATTTTTTCTTTTTTTTTTTAGAAAACTAAAGTCCCGTACCGGTAGTCTACCAAGCTCCATTAGCACGCAAATCCTATCCACAATATTGAAATGATGCGCATTTCGTATCCGGCAAGTTCGTGGCACCGCATCCCGCGTAACAACATATACGTACGAGGTTGCGCCAGCTGCTATTTTGGTATGCGACGGGAATGCAGTACCAAGCCGCGCATTATGTCATGTACGTATGGGGTCGTGCCTGCTGTGCGTTGCGTATGTGATGAGTGTACGCTGCCAGGCCCTTTCTCACGTCATAGACATATGGTGCTCGTCGGGTACACCATTCCCTCATTTTTTTTTCTGTCTCTAAAGTATATGTAAATAACTTTAAATTGTATATGAGAGCAACAGATAATCTAAAATATTTTAAACATTCATATATTTCTAACTGTAATAAACTTATAATATAGTAAATATATTGTCTCAAAATCGCGTCGGTGCGGTCTCCTTGTGCTCTGAGTGCGCAATTGCCATGTAACCTTAAAAAAAAATGTCATTACTTCATACATTTCCCATTGTCGCAGTTGCAAAACGCCATCCATTTTAGTCATTCTCTCTACAGCATTTGATGAGACACACCTCTTCTGCTTAGAGAGCTTTTTTGAAAGTTTTTGCTATGTACACATATCTTACACCACACACAACATGCAACCACCATCTTCATCAATATTCATCGTCTATAAAGTAGCCTTCTACCTGTGATAGCCATACACCTAAAAGTTACATAACTAGTTTTCCCCACTACCAGAGGGGTAACATGGTTTAATACGCTGTCTACCGCACAATGTAATGTAGTATGACCCAGGGGCAGTATCATGCATAGATAATGATGAACACACAGACACAATAGATAGTGAAAGTGGGTAGGGGCATGTGCTCTCCACACCTTTTTATTACCAGGGTCACTTATCCAGTGACGTCTGTGGTGGATGCATGTGGAGTGAGTGTAAACCTGCCCTACAACAGTAATCATTGGATCGCCCACAGACATTCAATAATGAAATAATCAATAGTGTGTGCTGCAGTAAGGTAGGGGCAGTATATGTGAAATAATACAGAAAAATATACTATCCTAAAAGAATCACAACTTGTGGTATACTGAGATACAATCAATAGATCTGAAATAATACACAAAAAGATTGCATCATAAAGGGTCCATCAGTTTTAGTGCACTCAGATAGACACATCAAAAATATTCAGCATGGCCACAACCAGCATTGATGCATGCTACGGTCGGGCTGCACTAAGAGTAATATCTGTTTCCATCAACACAGCGTCATCTTCAATAGCGACTCGATCTGAATTGTGAACACTGGTGTCTGCAGTGTAGGCTAGAGAGAATCGTCAGAAAGGGATCACAGCTACGTAACGTGGACTTGAGCTGCCCAGTTTCTCATACGTGAAACAGCAAAAAGCGTGTGCAGGGCCTGCAATGATGCGTATGCGTGGTGTGGACAGAGCACACTGCAGCAATGTAATTTCCTGCAGGACTACCTCATCTACAATACCGACTCGATCTGAATTGTGAACACTGCTGTCTGCAGTGCCAATTGAAGGCAGTACTCACACAGACATCCATGAATACTTTTTCTCACTTCCTCTTCACAAAATACAACAACATAAATGACAGAAAACTCTGCAATAACTAAATCAAAACAATTCAAATTGCGATTTCTGCTGTCCACAATGGAGACTATTCAGTGTTCCTTTGCACTTGCAATAATAATTTTGTCATTGTAATAAACATATAAGTCATCTAAAAACATTTCTTCAAGTAAGTATACTAAAAGGATATTGTGTATGTTTCAATAAACGTTGTAGTTACTTGAGTACTGGATTCTGTAATTAAACAATCACCACTCAATCTGAATTGCGAACACTTCTGTCTGCAGTGTAGGCCAGAGAGAGCGGTCAGCAAGGGCCCACGGCTACGTAAGGTGGACTTGAGCTGCCCAGTTTGTCATAAGCTCCTCACCCACGCACACAAAGCACTCCACAACGCCGGACCAGCCTACCTGAACAGCAGACTCAGCTTCTACACCCCCACCCGCCAGCTCCGCTCCGCCAGCCCCGCCCTCGCCGCTGTCCCACGCATCCAACGAACAACCTCCGGCGGCAGATCCTTCTCCTACCTCGCCGCCAGGACCTGGAACACCCTCCCTGCCCACCTACGGCAGACCCAAGACCTACTTGCCTTCAGAAGACTCCTCAAGACCAATAGTAGTGGCACCCCCCTCCCTCTCCCCCCCGTCAGCACCCTGAAACCCTCACGGGTAAGTAGCGCGCTTTACAAGTACTCTGATTGATTGATTGATAAGCAAAGCAAAAAAAAAGCGTGTGCGGAGCCTGTAATGATACGTATGCATGGTGCAGACAGTGTGCATTGGAGCAATGTCTTTTCCTACAGGACTGCATCATCTACACTAGCGACTCAATCTGAATTGTGAACACTGCTGTTTGCAGTGTTAGTTGAAGGCAGTACTCACACAGACAACCAAGAATACTTTTTCTCACTTCCTCTTCACAAAATACAACAACATAACTTACATAAAAGTCTGCAAGAAATAAATCAAAACAATTCGAATTGCGATTTCTGCTGTCCACAGTGTAGACTATTGAGTGTTTCTTTGCACTTGCAAGATAAATTTGGTCATTGTAGTAAACATATAAGTCCTCTAAAAAAATGTCTTCAAGCAAGTATACTAAAAGGATATTATTTATGTTTTCAATCTTGTTTCACATTAGAAGAAAAATGCACTGTCATGTAGGAATAAGCATAGGAGACTTCTATGTCTATGTCTTCAAGCAAGTATACTAAAAGGATGTTGTGTATATTTCAATAGACGTTGTAGTTACTTAACTACTGGATTCTGAAATTAAACAATCACCACTCAATCTAAATTGCGAACACTTCTGTCTGCAGTGTAGGCTAGAGAGAGTGGTCAGCAGGGGCCCACAGCTACGTAATGTGGACTTTAGCTGCCCAGTTTGTCATAAGCGAAGCAAAAAAAAGTGTGTGCGGCGCTTGTAATGATACGTATGCATGGTGCAGACAGTGCGCACTTAAGCAATTTATTTTCTCTGATTGATTGATTGATAAGTGAAGCAAAAAAAAGCATGTGCGGAGCCTGTAATGATACGTAAGCATGGTGCAGACAGTGCGCATTGGAGCAATGTCTTTTCCTACAGGACTGCATCATCTACACTAGCGACTCAATCTAAATTGTGAACACTGCTGTCTGCAGTGTTAGTTGAAGGCAGTACTCACACAGACAACTATTAATAATTTTTCTCCCTTCCTCGTCACAAAATATAACAACATAAATTACAGAAAATTCTGCAATAAATAAATCAAAACAATTCAAATTGTAATTTCTGCTGTCCACTGTGTAGACTATTTAGTGTTCCTTTGGACTTGCAAGATGAATTTGGTCATTGTAGTAAACATATAAGTCCTCTAAAAAAAATTCTTCAAGCAAGTATACTAAAAGGATATTATTTATGTTTTCAATCTTGTTTCACATTAGAAGAAAAATGCACTGTCATGTAGGAATAGGCATAGGAGACTTCTATGTCTATCACAAGGCCGACCGTTGCTGTGACAAACCTGTGTAAGTGGTGCATAATATATCACAGTGAATGGGAATGCACCTGGCATAGTGATCAAGGCGGTATGCCGCCGAAACACATCTAGGTTGTTGTAAGGATTAAAACTTCTTTGTCATCATTTTATGGAGTCAGTGCCTGTCTGTTCGCTGCCATCAGGATTGGAATACACTAAAAGGCTATTGCGTATATTTCAATAGAGGTTGTAGTTACTTGACTACTGGATTCTGTAATTAAACAATCATCACTCAATCTGAATTGTGAGCCCTGCTGACTACAGTGTAGGCCAGAGGCAGTATTCATTAACACCTTACAGCCACGTACCGTTGAATTCGAAAGCATGGAGTTGGTTGCACCAGATCGGAGTAAGCATGGGCGGAAAATCCGTTTCGCTCGCGGATTTTGCGGATTTTCGGGAAATTCTCAATCCGCGAGATTCGCGAATCTCCCGCAAAATCCGCAAATCCGCGAGCAGCGGATTTTGCTCGCAATGCTCGCACTGTTCGCGTGAGTTCGCGTGAGTTCGCGCCCCGCGAATAAGTGCAAAATTGCAGAAATACGATTTTAGCAAACTGAAAGTAACTACTTACCAGGTTCAAAAGTTCAGGCTCATCATTAGTAGCCATTTCCTGTAGTGCTTGCTGAGGGGCCCCTCCAGAGTTCAGTTGCCAGTTGCAACTATTATGTGACCCTGCTCTGAACCTCAGAATAGTTACACATATGCCACAAAGGTCCTGAATTACAGCTAAGGGAGACAAGCAGGAGCCAGGCTGGCAGTTCAAATCCATTAATCAGCCCCTAATTCATTATTGTCAGTTGGGGCAGGGCAGGTGTTGTAACTAATTTTGCAACAATGAAAGCACTTAGCAAGTGCAAAAGTTCACTAATCAGGAAGCACTAAGGAAGCAGGTGCCAGCTAAAAAAATATTCTGTGACACATTAATCAGCCCCAAATTAATTCAGGTCACTTGAGGCAGGGAAGGTGTGCTTGCGTTGCCACAATAATGTACACTGACTGGACAACCAGAGGGTGCTGTGATGAAACAGAGGGTGGCATGGGTGGGCCAGAGGGTGGCATGAGTAGTCAGAGAGTGGCAGTGGTGACAGAGAGTGGCAGTGATGAAGAAGAGTGTCCCAAACAGGCTGGACACGTAGAAACAACAAGTTCGCGAAACTTGCGACCCGACAGGTAAGTTCGCAATTTGCGACATTGTACAAAACCCTCGCGAACTGGCAGAAACCCGCGCAAACACACAAAAAAAAAAAATCCGCAAATTCGCGAGAATTCGCGGATTTTGCGGATTACGAGTTCGCAAATCCGCAAAATTCGCGAACGCGAGATTCGTAAAATTCGCCCATGCTTAGATCGGAGGTGGTACACAGAAATCATCACAGACTTTTACTTCTGACATCCTCAATCATAGAATAAAGACCCCGTTTCACTGTCCGGACCTGCTGTACCGTGGTGTACTCCACCGACTGGTATCAACCAAGACAATAATCATGTGCAACAGTTAGCTACGCAAGCACAGAGTCTGATGCACCTCAACGGTGGGAGTTCTATGAAAACCAAGCAGCAGGTAATATCGGACATTGTCCATTGTGGGGTCAAGACACCTTTCCACTGTTGGGGCCTAGAGTTGGTTGCACCTGTTCGGAGGTGGTACACAGAAATAATCACGGACTTTAACTTCTGACATCCTCAATCATAGAGTCAAGACCCAATTTCACTGTTCAGACCTGCTGTACCGCAGTGTAGTCCAGCGAGTACTGTCAACCAAGCCCAATAATCCTGTACAGCAGTTAGCTATGGAAGCAAACAGTCTGATGCACCTCAACGGAGGGAGTTCTGTGAAAAGCAAGCAGCAGGTAATATCGGGCATCGTCCATTGTGGGATCAAGACACTGTTCCACTGTTGGGACCTAGAATTGGTTGCACCTGGTCAAAGGGAGTACCTTCATTGCCACTCTCAGATGCAGTTTTAACATTGACCATTGTGGGAGCAAGACACCGTTCCACTGTTGGGACCTAGAGTTGGTTGCACCTGGTCGGAGGGGGTAAACAGAAATCATCACAGACTTTAACTTCTGACATCCTCAATCATAGAATCAAGACCCAGTTTCACTGTTCAGACCTGCTGTACTGCGGTGTAGTCCAGCGAGTACCGTGAACCAAGCCCAGTAATCCTGTATAGCAGGTAGCTATGGAAGCACAGAGTCTGATGCACCTCAAGGAGTTCTGTGAAAAGCAAGCAGCAAGGTAATATCGGACATCGTCTATTGTCGGATCAAGATACTGTTTTACTGTTGGTACCTGTTCGACTACTGTGTTATTAGTATACAGAGCACTCCACGCTGCTGGGCCTCAGGCTGGGCGCTGTGTCTCTGTGTCGTGGTAGCCAGCCTTGATCTCAGGGGACTTCCGAGCTTGCAGACCTCGGCCCAGGAGCTTCCGCCGACACGTGGTGGGCCCTCTTTCACATACGGCGGTGTCCAAAGGTGAACTGTGGGGCATATGTGCGACGCAGAGGCCATAACGGTTTCTTGGTACTAGCAGGCTGAGAGCATCTTCCACGCAGCCACCTTCACTCATGTTGTCAGCCTCATGGCGGTGTGAGTTGCGCAGACCTGGCAGACACGTTCGCCATTCCGGAAGAGAACCACACCCAGAGAAACGTGCCTTTTATTCATACCCCTACGCTAGCCTTGCGTACGGCGAGCCAGCCCACTACGCTAAAGATTTTCGTGGGGAGGGGGCTATGCTATGTTTTTGTAATCTTCCCTACTCACTGTACTATCATGGTTGCGTCCACTGTCCACTTCACTCAATAGACCATCAGTTTATGTTGACATGTACATGTCTGTGCTCTGCATATGAATTCTGTTCGGAACATTCCCTCAACACTTTGCATTGCATACTTTTATAATCGAGAATCACTTGCCACCTTCGCTCATACTTTGCTCCCATCTCTCCCCGCATTCTGCATTGTGTAACAGAGGTGCCATGCCATGTTTGGTTTGTGTAAATGGCTAGCCACGGTTCCCAAAGTACATAATGTTGTTTTGTCTGCTAGGTGTACATTATGTTTGTCATGTTGTATGTGATTATGCAAGGTAGCACGTTTATACACGAGCAGTAGTTTCTCCTATTTACATATCGCTGTCTTAAAGAGCATACAGAAATATTTTCTCACAGGTGAAAACTGCAACCACAATGGCAGTCATTCATTACTATCCAAGAATGTCCAACTGCACAACGCTTCTAAGCTTACAGCTCCCAATCTGGCGTGCTTTCTTAAAACACGCCAACTCCTACAATTATACCAACATTCACACAGCTTTCTAACGGCAGTCATCTGCTACTCAATAACATTCACTCCTACGGAATGTGAGCTGGCATACCTCATGTCCTTACTGTTTCAGACCGAGTAACTTCCTGTGGCAATGTCTATTCCCACCCACACAAAGTAACTCCCAAACTTCAACTTGACCTTCAATCCTTACTTTGAAAACAGATTTCATTAAACAAACCAAACTGAAAGCGCTTTTGTTCCGAACAGAAGTGTCCCTCACCTCTGCAAAGGAAAATTATCGATTGCTGATAGCATGAACTTCAAGGAAAATACAGTCCCTTTTAAATACGCACCTCCCATTACAGTTTGTGAATTGTTGCACAATTTTCAACACATCTCACACTCAAGGTCTGTACACTTTTTTAACATGGTCTCCTCCGGCCTTCTCACAGCCGTTCAAACTGTTTTTGGTACAATACCAGACTTCATTAATTCGATCATCTCTGGAATAACAGGAACAGTGCCCATAATTCTCGCTCTGTTTGTGGCCATCCTACTACTATTTTTGCTTGTAAGAAAAGGCTGCGCTCTCTATGGTAACATCCATGTCCGACCGAATAAGCCTCTACGCAAAGCTACATCAATTCAGTGAAAAAATGGAACTACTTTTTGGCTGCCTGCCTCTATCATCGGAGCGATCTACAACATGACACTTATTTACACATATGCAATCTGCCTGCAACCATCTTTTTATTGCAAAACTTGCTCATTTGACTGGCGAATGGAACTATACCTTGCCAACATCTCAACAATTGCTCCCGATATCCAGCAGGTAATGGAGTATCTTGAAAACCATGAACTCGATTGTACGGGCACTGGAGCAATGGTGAATGCAACGTAAAAAGGTAACGTGGCGGAATGGGATTTCTGCGCAGCCGCGAAAGATCTCCTGCAACGTGCGACCTTTGACAACATCACAGATTACCTACCAATGCAAATTGCCGCTCCAACATTCAAGGAACATTACTGTCCCTTTGAGGATATGAATTGGATCGCTTCGCTTTACTCACACGATGGCAACAATGACCTCTTGGAACGTTGCGCATCTCAAGCCGCTGAATAACTTCCGGACTGCAATCTCCAAGACTTGTAAGAGACTCACGTTATTCTTGGATTGATTTTTTCCTTTTTTTTCCCTTTTTCCTTCAATTTTATTTAATACACTTCAATTGTACTACTTTCATATAAAAACTTTGTAAGTATGCTCACGTATTTCAACTCTGTTTTATTTATTGCCCCTTACGTCTCCACTCTAACCAGGGATCGGTGATGCATGGTCTACGCAAATACGCTAATTACTTCCTAAATTAGCCTAAACCCGATATCCATTTTGAAACCATGTCTATTCTCTGTGCACACGTCTCTCTGCCTGCCCGTTATTCACGACGCCCTTTGACACAAATTTATCCTTCCTCGACCTATGCTCACAAGCTGGCGATCAAGATAAAAAAAAACACGACATTGTTTAGGAACTGGTTGCCACAGTGTGGTAATCGTATCCTACCTTTATTTTCATTATACAATTTAGTCATTCATTTCTAATAGCTATTGTTCATTTCACATGGAACTGTAACATGTAATGGGGAATTCACTGATGCAGGAGCTTTGGTTTGAATACAGCAGAAGCGGTTGGAGTTTACCTCAGCTCGATGCTCTAGCTCTCTGCACAAGAATGTTTTTTTGAACAGCTGAAGACAATAATGTATGGTTTGATCAGAAGGGTACCGAATGTGCTTCTCAGAAAAGCAATGTTTGTATTCCTCCCCAAAGTTCCAATGTGGGTAGAACTATTAACAATTCTGACACGCACCAGATTGAGTCTACTATACAAGAGATTGCTGATTGTTCTACTGTTGATAATTTTGTGTTACAAAAAAGCAGTACCAGGGTACCTAAAAAGTTTGATGATTACATTTACAATTTCTTTTTTTTCTTTGTTTTCTTAAAGGATACATTTGGTAATCCTATCCTACCTTTGTTTTCCTTATAGAATTTAGAGTCATTCAAGTCTAATAGGTATTTTTTATGTCACATGGAACTGTAACATGTAATGTGGAATTCACTGGTACAGGAGCTTACGTTTGAATCCAGCGGAACAGGTTAGAATTTGCCTCAGCTGGATGCCTTAGCTCTTGCACTAGTGAGTCCATTCATGTCACTTAAACAAAGACACTTTTGATATAACTTTCAAACTTCATCACTTTATTACACACAGCCACTTTCTTATACACACCTGATTTCACCATTTGTCCTCTGTGCGTTGTAACATTCTACATTATATTCTTCACTATTATTTCTTTATTCCTGCTTTCTAAAACACTGCATTCGAGTCTTCAGACCGGTAGTTTGCTTCCCTCTCCTTGTATAGTACAAAAGCATTCTAACACTACTTACACAGGTATGCTACAGCAGTCAGTATCCTACAGCGCACACACCACATCACTTTACAGCAATCAGATCAGAGCTTAGGCTCACAGTTTCATCCCTGAGTCTTCAGACCGGTACTAGTGAGGAGTTTGCTTCACACTCCCGCTATACTCTAAACGCATACTAACACTACCTGCACACCTATACTACAGCCCTCAGTATGCTACAGCGCCCAGTATGCTACAGCGCCCAGAGCACATCAGTTTACAGCACTCGGCTCACAGTTTAGATGCATGTTTTCGTCCCCGGGTTTACTGGCCCCTCACTTCAGCACCCTCTCACAGTGGGCAAAACAGCACTTTCACACAGGTACGGGTAAATACTTTGCTTCGGCCAGTATGAAACAGTGCCCAGAGTACATCAGTTTACAGCACTCAGCTCACGGTTTAGGCGCACGCTTTCATCCCCGACTGTACCAGCCCCTCACCTCAGCAACATCTTGCAGTAGGCAAAACAGCACTTTCACACCGGTAGGGGTAAATACTTTGCTTCGGCCAGTATGCTACAGCGCCCAAGCACATCAGTTTACAGCACTCATCTCACGATTTAGACACAAGCTTTCATCCCCGACTATACCCACACTTCACTTCAGCACCATCTCACTCTGGGCAAACCAGCACTTCCACTCCGGTAGGGGTAAATACTTCACCTCACACTCCCTGTATAGCACACCCTGAACACCCCACAGGCATTACAGTGCTCTTACCCTCCTCTTTCCTAATTTGTTCGCCCTTTTTTCCCCTTACTCGCTTCAACGGAAACACAAAATGGCGGACAACACTTCCTAGTTGCAACTGAGCACCCAGAGCACATGAGTTTACAGCACTCAACTCACGGTTTACGCACACGCTTTCCTTCACGAGTGTACCAGCACCTCACCTCAGCACCATCTCACTGTGGACAAAACAGCACTTTCACACAGGTAGGGGTAAATACTTCACTTCACACTCCCTGTATAGTGCTCCCTAAACACCCCACAGAGGTTACAGTGCTCATACCCTCCGCTTTCCTACTTTTTTCACCCTTTTTCCCCCTTACCCGCTTTAACGGAAACACAAAATGGTGGGCAACACTTCCTAGTTGGAACCGTTCACAGCCAATAGGCAGCAAGCTCGTGCTCGTAACGCCTCCGCCATTCAGATGACAGAATTCCCAAATATCGATATCTGTAAATTTTGATATTCCTCCAAAACTACTGAACAGATTGACACCAAATAAACAAAACTGTGCTTTTTAGACCAAGACCCTTCTCCCTGCCAAATTCGGGGTAATTCTGTACACCTGTTTGACCTGTAGCCTTGTCTAAAGTTTCTTATGGAAATTAACATGAAGAAAACAGGTTTTGGATCCCCCCTATTATCTCGGCCCCCCTTGACGAATCACCCCCAAACTTTCAACATAGCAGCTGATATGAATACAGAATTAGTTTGGAAAATTCCATGAAGATATGAAGATTTATCAAACAACACCAAAGTTATAAGCATATATATATAGATACTACTCCCAAGAAAAGAGCGGAGGCCACACGGGGACGGGTTGAAGACGCTTTGATCGATTAAGACGGCATAATGCATTTCGGCCGCAACGGCCTTCTTTGGATGCTTATATATATATATATATCTCCAAAGTGCCCGTTTCTCCCCACACAATTTGATGGAAATAAACGAATGTGGACCACAAAAGTAGATGCTAGTTTTAGTCATATCGCCTTGACGCATTTCAGCCCCTCCTTGGGCCTTAATCACATGACATAGTTTGGCAAGGTTATAATCAATCAATCAATCAGAGTACTTCTAAGGCCCGCTACTTACCATGAGGGTCCCAAGGCGCTGAGGAGAGGGGGGTGCTGCTACTGCTCGAAGAGCCACGTCTCGAGGAGTATTCTGAAGGAGAGTAGGTCTTGGGTCTGCCATATGTTGGTAGGGAGGGTGTTCCAGGTCTTGGCGGCGTGGTAGGAGAAGGATCTGCCGCCGGAGATCGTTCGTTGGATGCGGCGGACAGCGGCGAGGGCGAGGCTGGCGGAGCAGTGCTGGCAGGTGGGGGTGTGGAAGCTGAGTCTGCTGTTCAGGAAGCTGGTCCAGCGTTGTGGAGTGCTTTTTGTGCCTGGGTGAGGAGCTTGAAGGTGATCCTCTTGTCAACGGGTAGCCAGTGTAGGTCTCTTAGGCCGGGGTGATGTGGCTGCGGCGGGGACGTTGACCATCAGTCGGGCAGCGGCGTTTTGGATGCGTTGTAGTCGTAGTAGGTGTTTGGCTGGGATTCCTGCATTGAGTGCGTTGCCATGGTCCAGTCAGTCTGCTGCTGACGAGGGCCTGTGTCACCGTTCTTCTTGTTTCGGTCGGGATCCACTTGTAGATCCTGCGGAGCATGCAGAGTGTATTGTAGTAGGAGGAGGAGACGGCGTTGACCTGCTTAGACATGGAGAGGGAGGAGTCAAGGATGAATCCTAGATTGTGTGCATGGTCAGTGGGTGTTGGTGCTGTTCCCAGTGTGGTCGGCCACCAGGAGTCATCCCAGGCTGAGGGGGTGGGTCCGAGGATGAGGACCTCCGTCTTGTCCAAGTTCAGCTTCAGATGGCTACTCCTCATCCAATGGTCGACGGCGTTCATTCCCTCATGGAGGTTTGTTTTAACGTTGTGCGGGTCCTTGGTGAGGGAGAGGATGAGCTGGATGTCATCAGCGTAGGAGATAATGTTGAGGTTGTGATGGCAGGCCACTTGTGCGAGGGAGGGCCATGTAGACGTTGAACAGTGTTGGACTGAGGGATGAGCCCTGGGGGACGCCACAGATGATCTCGGTGACTTCGGATCGGAATGGTGGGAGGTGGACGTTCTGGGTTCTGCCGGAGAGAAAGGAGGTGGTCCAGTAAAGAGCCTTCTCTTGGATTCCGGCTTCTAGGAGGCGTGTCTTTAGAGTGCGATGGCAGACCGTGTCGAAGGCGGCTGACAGGTCCAGGAGGATGAGGGCTGATGTTTCGCCGTTGTCTAGTTGGCGCCTGATGTTACCTGTGGCGGCGATGAGGGCTGTCCCGGTGCTGTGGTTTCGTCTGAATCCGGACTGGGACGGGTTCAAGATTTAGTTATCTTCGAGGTGAGTGCCAGTTGCATGTTGACGATTTTCTCGATGACCTTTGCCTGGAACGGGAGCAGGGAGCTGGGCCAGAAGTTCTTGAGGTCCTTGGGGTCCGCATTGGGCTTCTTGAGGAGGGCGTTGATTTCGGCATGCTTCCAGCTTTCTGGGAATGTTGCTGTTTCGAAGGACATCTTGATGACCTTTCATAGTTGGGGTGCGATTGCTGCGTCTGCTTTGTTGAATACATGGTGTGGGCACGGGTCAGATGGAGATCCTGAGTGAATGGAGTTCATGACCTTGCGTGTCTCGTTGTCATTGACGTTGGACCAGGAGGTCAGGCAGTTGGAGCTGGTGGTGTTTACAGGAAGGTGGAGTCTGGCATAATCGGGGTGGTAGTGGTGTTGAAGCTGTCATGGATGTCAGCGATCTTGAGGTGGAAGGAGATAGCTAGTGAGTCGCACAGTTCTTGTGAGGGCGGGATGTCGTTGGTGTTGGCGCTGGGGTTGGAGAGTTCCTTTACGATGCTGAAGAGCTCTTTACTGTTGTGTGCATTGTTATCCAATCGATCTTTGAAGGAGCATCTCTTGGCTAATCTGATGAGGTGGTGGTGTCTGTGGGTGGTGTCCTTGTGGGCTGCGTGGTTGTCCGGTGTGCGTTTGTGGAGCCATGTCTTCTCCAGTTTCCAGCATGCGCGTTTAGAGGTCTGGAGCTCGTCGGTGAACCAGGTGGCTCTCTTGTTGGCATGGCTGTCGGAGGGTTTCTTGAGCGGAGTGAGGGTGTTGGCGCAGTCGTCTATCCACTGTCTGAGGTTTCGGGCTGCGGCATCTGGGTTGGTGGGGTCGGTGAGTACGTTCTTGCCAAGGGAGGTGATCAGCTGGTCTTCAGGGACTTTGCTCCAGCAGCGGCGCGGCAGCTGTTGGGTAAGCTGATGCGTGGTTGGTTTCTTGAAGGTGAAATGGATGCAGCGGTGGTCGGTCCAGTGGAGTTCGGTTGGTGTGGTCGAATGCGACGTGGGAGCCTGTAAAGAAGACGGGATCCAGCGTGTGGCCGGCGGCGTGGGTGGGTGCAGTGACGAGTTGTCTGAGGCCAAGGTTAGCGAGGTTGGCGATCAGGGTGGCGGAGTTGGCGTTGTTGTTGTTCTCGAGGTGGAAGTTCAGGTCGCCGAGGAGGATGTAATCCATGGAGGCGAGTGCTTGGGTGCTGGCGAGGTCGACAATGGAGTCGCTAACTGAGCCCAGCGTCCGGGGGGTCTGTAAATGAGTGTTCCTCTGAGGGAGGTGTTGGGGTCGGTGTGGATCCGGAAGTGCAGGTGTTCGGCAGTGTTGAGGGTGTCGTCTGCGTGGGTGGCGACCTTGAGGGTGGACTTGTGGACAATGGCTATTCCTCCTCCGATTCTGTTGGCGCGATCCCTGCGGGTGATCTTGTAGCCATCCGTGATGGCTATGGCGATGTCGGGCACAGAAAAGTCGTTCCATCAGGTCTCGTCAGGAAGGTCACGTCTGGGGCGGAGGTGTCGAGCAGATCCTAGAGCTCGACGGCGTGTTTGCATGAGGAGCGGGTGTTGAGGAGTATACAGCGGAGGTGGTTGGGTCCAGTTCTTGGAGGTTTGGTGGTTCTGTCGCAGGGGAAGCTGCAGGTGTGGCAGGAGATGGGTCCGTGGGTCCATTTCAGGGCGGCCTGGAAGCAGGTGTGGTTTCAGCTGGCATTGAGTGCGTGGAGGGTGCTGGCGTCGTAGTGGATTCTGGTGTCGTGGCATTCACGGGGTCCAGGGGTTCTGTCGCTGGGCGTGGTCCTGGCATGGATGGGCGCGGTGCTTCTCGGCCTGCATATGAGGTGACTTGGGACGGAGAACCAGCTGGGAGGCGGGAGCGGGGAGGCGAATGGGTGTGCAGGGGGGGCGGGGCCGCAGGGATGCAGTGGCCATAAATGGTTGGATCGGGAGCGGTGGGGGGGCAGGGGGAACTGGTGCACAGGGCAGGGAAAAAACAAAGAAACAAGGAGGCAGCAAGGAGGCAGGAACCAGGCAGTCAGGTGACAAGCAGCGGCGTTGGGGCTACCTTCCTGCAAACAGATTCAAAGGTCACAAAAAAGCACAGAAAGGTCACAAAAAAGGGGGGGAAACGAGTGGCACAAAGGCACAAAGGTCACAAGAAAGGGCAGAAAAGGTCACAAAAAACGGCGGGAAATGAGTGGCAGAGAGGCAGAAAGGTCACAAGAAAGGGCAGAAAGGTCACAAAAAACGGGGAGAAACGAGTTGCACAGAGGCAGAAAGGTCACAAGAAAGGGCAAAAAAGGTCACAGAAAACAGGGGGAAACAAGTGGCACAGAGGCGGAAAGGTCACACAAAAGGGCAGAAAGGTCACAAAAAACGGGGGGAAACGTGTGGCATAGAGGCACAAAGGTGAGTAGAGGCAAGAAAAACAAGTACAATCAGGGGAGCAGAATGCAAGAAAAACGAGTGCAATCAGGAGAGCAGAAGGCACGAAAAACGGGTACAATCAGGGCAGCAGAGGCAAGAAAATCGAGTGCAGTCAGGGGAGCAGAAGGCAAGAAAAACGTGTACAATCAGGGGAGCAGAGGCAAGAAAAACAAGTGCAATCAGGGGAGCAGAAGGCACGGAAAACGGGTACAATCAGGGGAGCAGAGGCAAGAAAAACGAGTGCAATCAGGGGAGCAGAAGGCAAGAGAAACGAGTTCAATCAGGGGAGCAGAAGGCACGAAAAATGGGTACAATCAGGGGAGCAGAGGCAAGAAAAACGAGTGCAATCAGGGGAGCAGAAGGCAAGAAAAACGAGTGCAATCAGGGAAGCAGAAGGCAATGAAGAACAAGTGCAATCCGGGGAGCAGAAGGCAAGAAAACGAGCACAATCAGGGGGAACAGAAGGCAAGAAAAATTAATACAATCTGGAGAACAGAAGGCAAGAGAATGGGTACAGATAAGAATGCAGGCACAGGGGTAGACAGGCAACAGCGGTCACAGACACCAGAAGACAGTATGGGCTGTACAGGGAAGACAGACAGACAGCGACAGTGATACAAACCTAAGGCCTACCACTGCCACCAGGGATTAGGTGCAGGTGGTAGCCTGCGGGTGGAGGAGGGCCTCAACTTCTACAGCAGCGGCAGCTGAGGCAGGGTCCAGACACACAGGCGGAGATGTGTGGTGGGGGAGCGACCTACCAGCAAGGTCAAGAGTCACTCTTGACCTTGCTGATAGGCTATTTAACGTGACAAGTGCAGTTAAAATCATTGACACGTGATGTTTCAATACAATAAATATAAACAAAAGACTTTACAAGTTGAGGTTTGTAAATAAAAGCATTTCATAAAAGTTAAATACGAAATCTAAAACCTTTTTTTTAATGCTTGACCCCAAAGCATTATACAGTTTTCGATTATAACACCCAATGATGCAAAATACCTTATTCAATCGTAAGGATGCAAACTTTGGTAAATATATCTTTCGATTTCCTGATTGTGCCAAGGACTGTTAAACTGTGCAAAATATTGCTAAAGTGCAAATAAAAGTGCATATAAAATTCATCAAAATTGTGACATCCAATAAAGTGCATAAGTGCTTTTTATATTCTTATACAAGTATCTTGCTACAGCAACTACTCCTTGGTCAATTAACTCATTTATTTCCTGGTACTGGGGTCCCAGTACCCTCAATGAGCTGTTTGGCCAAATTATGCTCTCCTGTTCCTTTTTTCATATTTGTAAATCGTGTGTTTCTATTTTTCCGTTTTTTATCTTTATGTTTGTTCATTATACCCGTTGCCTTCTTACAGTTTAAATACCCAGAGTATTCTGATTGTGAGTTCTAGTACACATTTAGATATTCCTGTCTACAGCATTCATAGTATCACCGTTTTAGACCTAATTAAATAGTTCCATGTATCCATTGATACTCAAATATACAATACAATGAATCACTATCCAATGAGCAGTAAAATAAGATCCATTATAGATAGATTTTTCTTGGATATAAATGTACGCGTGTATAAATGTATATAAATATACATAAACATGGTACCCAAAAACCAATAAATAGTTGATAAATACATGATAAATCCATAGACCTAATACATTGGATAAAACATACTCCTAAATGTTTGAATTCATTTTGCTTATTTACTTAAAAATTTGGTCAACATGATTTTAAATTATTAAAGGTAGGTAAAAAGGTCTTCTGTTACGTTTAACCCAAAAGGTTGTTTTGTATTTAGCTCCAATACATATCTAGTTTCTAATTGGAGCAATCTGTGTTCTCGATTACCGCCTCTTCTACTTGGTGATATTGCGTCAATAACATAGTATCTGAGATCCTGACTAAGAGATTGATGTTTGGCATTAAAATGGTGTGCCACAGGATAGGTGTTATCTTGGTTATTGATTGCCCTCAAATGCTGTAAAATTCTCTTGTGTACTTGTAACTTTGTGCTCCCAACATAATGTAGGTTGCACGGGCAAAATAAGACATATACTTTAGATTCGTTTTTACACGTCAGTAACTTTGTTATTTTGTGATTTCATTTACTGAATGGAGTAGTGTACATTGTCTTATTGTCACCTTGTTGGCATGCCTTACAGGTTTTTTCATTTAAAACAAACCTGTATAGGTTTGTAGCCAATTAGTTGCCTCTATGATCTTTGGGGTTGTTTTAACTAGATCATCTCGCATTGATCGGCCCCTACTGTATGTGATGGACGGTCTCTTGGGTAATTTTGAGACAATCACTGGGTCACTGAGAACCATGGGGCAATTGCGAGAGATGATTGATTGGAGCTGTTTGTGTTGTTGGCTATATTGGATGATTATTCTAAATTCATTTTTAGCTTCATCAATCACAGAATTTGTTCTGAGTGAGGTTTTGTTTTTACTTGTCAGTTTCTCAGTCAGCAGGTAGTGTCTATTCTTAAGCATAGATTTTGGAATAGCATTGTCAATGAATTTTCTAAAGTACCCCCTGTCTAGGAAGCATACCTTGCTTTCAGCTTGAGTTTCCATTAGATCCCTTTCATTACTATGGACATGCCTCAACCAAAGCATTTCCCCATAGGGGATACTCGGCACTAAATGTTTAACATGAGCACTGCTTGCATGGAGTGTCAAGTTTCTAGCAGTTTCCTTTTGATAAAGCTTACTTTCAATGTTGTCCTTCGTTATGTACACACTAGTATCTAGGAAACTGACTTGAGTTTTTTTTACTGACGTTTGCTGTGAAGTGCAAATTCAAATTATTTGCATTTATGAATCTTGAGCCTCACTAGCATTGCCTCACTAGCATCACCATCCCATACAACAAACAGATCGTCAATGAAACGTAACCATAATTTTACCTTATTTGTCATTGTCACCTGGTGCTCAGTCATGAGGACCAGCTCCTACCACCAGCCCATGTGCAGACATGCATAGCTGGGAGAGAAGCTGGCCCCCATCGCCACACTTCTGATTTGTCTGTATAACAGGTTATTAAACATAAATATGTTATTCATTAAACCTAATTCAAACATCTCAATTAACATCTTTTTATGTTCAACCGTACTGTCCAATTGTCTATCAAGAAAGTGGTCTAAAGCTCGCAGTCTGTCAATATGTTGAATACTATTATATGGCGAACTCACATCAAGTGCTATATACAAATAGTTCTGTTGTCATTCAAAATCTTTGAGTTTTCTTAAAAAGTCACTAGTGTCACTGACATATGAAGGCAATGCTTTCAACACCTTCTGTAGGAAATAATCCACATATTGGAACATATGACATCAAACTGTTGGATATTGCATCCACCCTTGGTCTTTCCCCTTATCTCTTTGGTCCGACCCACGATAAAGGCCATACACTTGATCAGGTTTTCTCCACCATACCTATCATGAATGTAACACTTTTGCCTATCATTTGGTCTGACCATTTCCTGGCCCATTTTGAAATACCTTCTACCTTGGCTTCTCCCGCTGGCGCCACGAGACAGCAGGGCAGTAGTTATAGGGCACTTCATCGGGTGACCACAGATATGCTCACACATGCTCTGACTGATCACCCTGTGGCCTGTACTGGGGACCTGGAGAAAGATCTGGAGAACTTGCAATCCTGGCTTCTTGCCAGACTAAATGAGTTCGCTCCCTTACAGTCACCCAGGTCCGCTGCTCGTCGGGTTTCTGCCCCCTGGTTCACGGAGGAACTAGCCAATGCCCGTAGGCAATGTAAAGTGGTGGAGTGGGCTTGGAGAG
Organism: Lissotriton vulgaris; assembly: GCF_964263255.1. Taxonomy (NCBI): domain Eukaryota; kingdom Metazoa; phylum Chordata; class Amphibia; order Caudata; family Salamandridae; genus Lissotriton; species Lissotriton vulgaris. The sequence continues at coordinate 551,519,991 of NC_141697.1, forward strand.
TCCAGTATGAGCCTGAGGCTAAACAACAGTATAAAACCATGCTAAAGTCATACCACGAACTTGTCCTTCAGAGCAAGAAACGTTATCTTGCCAAAAGGATTGATGATGCCGCTAATTCCTGTAAGGAGATTTTCTCTATCGTGCGCGAATTCACTAGCCCCCGGTCCATCTCTACTCAGGGTGCTCCAGCAGAGACCTGGGCCAACACTATTGCCAATTTCTTTACCACCAAAATTAGGCAAATCCAGGTTTCCTTTCCGCTGAGAGCCCCAGATGATGTGTCTGCAATGCCGATTGAGACAGCGTCTCTGTCTCCCTCAGGCCCAGTTCTGCTTGACTTTCCTCCCCTATCGGTTGCTACATCTTTAGCCTTGATGAGGAACCTCAAGTCGGGCTCACCTCTAGATCCGTGCCCGGCAAAATTTCTGGCAAAAATGGCTGATACCATAAACCCTATAGCCAATCCCATTCTTAATCTATCCCTGAGCGAGGGCTTTCTGCCTCAGACCTGGAAGCAAGCCATGGTCATCCCTCTGATTAAGAAGCCCAATCTTGACCCAGAGGTGCCTTCCAACTACAGGCCAATCTCGCTCCTTCCAGCACTGACTAAGATCTTGGAGAAACACGTGCACAGCGTGCTTTCCAACTTTCTGGAGTCTAATGATTTACTTCATGAATCCCAATCGGGATTCCGCTCCAACTTAAGCACCGAGACGGCGCTTTTGGAAGTCTCGGAGATCGTAAAAGAGGTGCTGGACATGGGAGGCAGGGTGTTGTTAGTTATGCTAGATCTGTCGGCGGCGTTCGACACCGTCCCCCATGAGGATCTCCTCACCAGGCTCCGTGACATTGGGCTAGGGGGGACGGTGCTCAACTGGTTTTCTTCCTTTCTGGCCAACCGCCGCCAGACGGTCTGGGTCCCACCCGGATCCGCCGAGATGCCGCCACTGGGAGTCGGAGTGCCTCAGGGCTCTATTTTGAGCCCCACTCTTTTTAACATCCTGATGACCCCTCTGGCGACATTGGCGGAGTCCTATGGGGCCCGGATCGTCTCTTATGCTGACGACACTCAGCTCCTCTTCACCTGTCGCAAGGGCGAAGAGTTCGATGGTGAAGGGATCCGCGAGTGCCTTGGGGCTGTTTTCAGCTGGTTTTCACAAAACAGCCTTAAGTGCAACTCGGACAAGTCCGAAATAATATTCTTCAGATGCCCATCAGAACCAGATTGGCGAGGATGGTGGCCTGCTGACATGTTCCCTCCCACACAGTCCTCTAAGTGGGCTAAAAACCTGGGAATTAAAATCGACAACGAGCTCTCGCTCAAATCCCAGGTTTCCACTCTCACGGGAACATGTTTTGGGCTACTTAGAATGCTGCGCAAGTTTTTTCCCCTTCTATCGGAGCAACATCGGAGGATCACTGTTCAGGCCCTTATAGGGTCCAGATTGGACTACGTCAATGTCCTATATCTTGGCTTGCCTGAATATCTCCTCCAGCGTCTGCAGATCACCCAGAACGCCGCTGCGCGTGCCATCTTTGGCCTTCATCGTCGCACTAGCGCCTCTAACCTTCTTGCATCCCTCCACTGGCTTCCGGTGCGGAAGAGGATACTGTTCAAGGCCATGACTCTTGCCCATAAGGCCTTACATGGCAATGGCGCCAAGTATCTTCAGAGGAGGCTGGACTTCTATCGACCTGCACGATCCCTCAGGTCAGAAGCCTTGGCTTTGGCGCGGGTACCACGTATTAAAAAGGCTCGGCTAGGCGGCCGGTCTTTTAGCTTCCTCGCTCCTCAGCTATGGAACTCGCTACCGTTGTTCCTGCGAAACACCTCAAATCTGCTTGTTTTCAGGAAAGACCTGAAAACCTGGTTGTTTGCTGGATAATCTTTTCCCTCGTTGGGCCCCTTTCTGTTATTGTTATGTTTCATGCTCTTCTCCATGATCTGGAGCTCAAAGCGCCGGGACACTCCTTTGGAGTAGCCGTTGCGCTATAAAAGTCCCATTTTAACATAACATAACATAACATATGTTCAAGTAGACTATTTTAGCAGATATAATGGGCCTGCCTGGCGGGTTCAATGCATCTTTGTGGACTTTATGTATGAAGTATATTGTTGGTACAACTGGATGGTCATTCTTGAAAAATTTGAATTCCTGTACAGTGATCAGATTGTTGTTTTTCCATACTGACAATTTCTTGTAAAAACTTGCATACATTGATTTTATATCAGATACATTGCTCTTCATATAGCATCTTCTGTTATTAAGTTGCTTATAGGTTTCCTTGGTATAGTTTTCTTTGGACATAAGGACAATATTCCCTCCTTTATCTGAGTTGCGAATGACGACCTTATTGTTTGCCTTGAGTTTTTCCATGAGTTCATTATAGTCATGATTTTGTCTATGGAATTTAAATTTTGTGTTGTTCGTCTTGATGTTAAGTTGTTTTAACTGCTCCGTTATCCACTCATGAAATATATCAATTGAATTGTGTATCATAATAGGTTTAAATGTTGAATTAGATATAAACTGAGTGGATGGGATTGATTTTGGGGCGTTGTCTCTTTGTTGGGCTGGTTGACCTACCACAGATGTTGATTTGTCAAATGTATCATCTTCAGAATCATCTATTATTCCATTGCTGTCCCATAATTCCTGCATTTCATTGGCAAATATTGCATCAGGTTGTGTAGATAGATTTAAATACAAATTTTTAATATGTGTTTCTCCACTTGTCGTTCGGACTTATCCGAGTTTCCTCTTTTCTATTCATCAAATGGAATTTTTTGAGTTTTAGTTTTCTAGTACTTTTGAAAATGTCCAATCTTGTTTCTGAATAATTGAAATTTCTTGCTGTGCAATATGTTATACCCGGATTTAAAATGTCCTTTATCACTCAGTTCTACATTTGACAGATTTACAATTGTCCTGTTAATGGTCTCCATATTGTTTATTTGCCTTTCCTCCATCCTCCTCATTTTCTTTGATTTGTTCCTGATTCTATTGGCCTTCCTTCATTGTTTACGCTTGTAGTTTTTGTTCGGCCATAATTTGTTCTTTGTGCACTTGGGCGGATGGTTTGCCTCCTGTCTTTGCATAAAAGACATTGTTCTTCATCCAACGTGCGTTTTTGTCTCGTTTGATTTGTAATTGCTTTAGGTTCAGATTCACTATCTGGAGCAGAGCTTAAATCAGATTGTGAAGATCTGGAGGTGGCAACACCTGTCCTTGTTGTGCTTGACCGTACTGTAACTGTTTGTTTCTCCTTCATTGATCCCAAAGCTTCATATTTTTTTGAAAAGGTGAAGATTTGACCTGCCTCATAATCAGTTTTGTCCCGATGAAATGTGTACTTTTTGCGCTCCTTTATTTTCTCCTCCTCCTTTCGTAGCCTAAGTGTCATTTCCTAGAGGAATTTTATCTTTTTCTCAGCCTGTCCCATATTGTCTAGTTATTCATTGATTTTGGCTATTTCCTCTAATAAAGTCGCTCGATCTATGTCAGCATATCTTATCAATAATTTCATTAGCCGTTTTGAGGACTCCAAACTACACTCAGCCCATTCACGCATCATTAATGGGTTTGGTGTTTCATAACTGGGCGCTAGCAGTATCCTTAGTCCCCGTGGAACCCTATCAACAACAAGGTATTTCTGCAGGGAACAGGATTCCCACTGTTTTCTCTGCGCGCATTTTTTCTCTCATTTTTAAAATTTTTCTTTAATTGTTACATTATGCTCGGTTGTTGCTGTAGCTGTTCTTGTATTGATATTCGTCACTGTCCGGCAGTCATCAAACATTTCTAATGCTGCCGCTTCTCTTTCCCTAACTATTTCAGCCGACATTGCACAATTCCTTTAATTCAAAGTAGATGCAGGAGTATCAAATCTGACATTGCAGTGTCGCTCACCCACAGACAGCACACCTCTCACCCTGTGTCCGCCTTATCCAGGGCACGAGTCGGGGTACCACGCGGGTGGACGGCATCCACCCACTTATTTCCGAGGGTTTTTCAGGGTGGACGCCGTCCACCCTGCTAAATCAAAACCGAGTCCACCATTAAAAAACGGGACCGCGAGGGCTGTTTTGCTAAGGAAACAATGCAGTTAGTGCTGCATAATTGGGCGCATCTGCTGGGACAGTGCCTGCTCACTCAGGCCTCTCTCTGCCTGCTGGGTACACAGATCCAAGTCGATTATAGGTGACTGGTCAAGTGCAGGTTTTAAAGCTCACGGTGCTCTGCATTCTGGGAGTTTTCCGTCTCCATTATAAACGAAGGACTGCACGTCAGTCAGCGCTTCTGACAGCTCACCCCACATTGGACAACTTTGGAGCCCCAATAGGCGAGGCGGGTGGGTGATGTCACCTGCACGAGGACACCAAGAGCGAGGCTGCGCGTGGCTGAGAAGCACACCTGCAGCTTTCGTTTTATTTTTTACCAGACTGCTCTGTCACTCACTGGTACCATCCATGGCAACGGAAAACCGGAGGAGTGATGCAGGATGTTGCAATTTGGATGCAGTCCTGCCCAGCCCGCACAGACCTTCTGCTAAAGCATTTCCGGGTGGGCGAGTGGCTGGCTGAAGCCGGAAGTTACCAAGCACGCCGGTGGTCTCTGAGGTTCCGTGACAATTGTAAGTGGTGTTTTCGACTCGCACGAATATGGTCGAGTCTGGTATCTATGAACCGCAAATGACGAGTTTAGTAAGTGTGCGCAGTTTCGCTGTGCTAACTTAAACCGTTCATTTGTTATGTGGGTTTTTCGTCTGTACCCACGGGTTCCATCTTAGATATGGCATCCATTTTGTCTCTTGCCCTCAAGTAGCCAGCGAACGGACGCTGTCCGCTTCGCGACCCTGGGACTCCCAAGATATTTGCGGAAGACACATGTTCTTTGTAAGTGTCTTTATGATGAGGGGGATGATACTGTAAGGCAGATGGCCTCGCTCGAGGCTCATCTTGCCGTGCCGGTTTATTGTCTCAGCCGTGCATCTCATTAGGCACGTCCCTTTGATGCCTGTATCTCGTGTTTCCCGATACCTCCCCTTTTACACCCTTTCCGATCTCCCCACTGTCTCCATCTTCCTCTGCACCTGTCTCTGTTCCTATTTCGATCTGTTTTACTGCCGATTGGAATGCACTAATGTTGGGAAGATGGGTTTTTACAGTTGGGAACCGCCAAATGTTTCCGCACTTATGTTCCGGACCTTATGTGTATCAAAGTGACCAAAGCGACCCCTCTGGGGGATAATTATGGGAACCGGGTTGTAAACCTTTGTGTACCATGTTGTCCTATGGGTAAATTCTGTATAAAAGGAGCGATCTACAGAACCAATTTGAAGCAGTCTCCCCAAGTTGCACGTGTTGTACTTGTCGTGACTTCTGTGTTCCCTGCAGTAAATAAACCTTGAATCTTTGACGCCGAAGGAAGTGTCCCGTGTCTCTGTCATTTGTACGCCGGAGCAGGTTACCCACGAAGGTTTCAGGTGTTGTGCCCTGGCACCGCTGGGTCTTAAAGAACCCAGTCCTTCAGTTGGCGCCCAACGTGGGGCTGCATCAGTGGTACCGGTCCAAGCCCGACGATCGTGAGGAACTTCGTGTGAAATCTCCGAGGGAAGGTGCACTCCGCTTCATCGATCCTGTTGTCGAAATAAGTGGCCCGAAGACTTTTCCCGCGAAGATTCCCGCCTCCTGACGGCTGCGACGGACTGCTGCCCTGACTGTAGACCTGTTTTGGCGCCTGGCGTAGACCTTGGTATAGCGAGACGATTGACGGGCCTTCCTGGTGACGCCATCGATCTTTCAGTTAAGTATTTGTGGGTCGCTCCCAGAGTTCTTAGTTGTTGACACTTTAGCGAGTGTTTTTGTTGTTGACGCTGTGTGAGTGTTTTTGTCGGTGACACTTTGCTAGCGTACTTTGTTGTGTTATTTGACGCCTGCAGACGTCAAAAACCGAGGGTATTAGCTCTTTGCTGGGACTTGGTAAATCCCGTAACCCTTGAAGTTTGTGAAACTCGGCTAGTGTGCAAGATGCCTGGTCGTAGTACTTTGTTCAGTTGTTTCAGACCTTGTGGTGCGGATTCCCGACTGGAGGACTCGTGTCCGATACCTCCGGTTGGAACTCCGACTTATGAATTGTACAGTAAACATGGGCTAGGCCCGATTACCTTTAATGATTATTGGATCCGCTATACGAAGAAGGACGGTGTCCTTAGTTGGCCACCTCATGGTAGCTTCGAGACCCCGATTCTAGATAACCTAGAGGCTAAATTGTTCGAGAAAAAGTCAAGGCCGGCCATGTTTGATGCCTTTCGGTTGTGGCGTAAAGAAGCCCGACAGAAAGAAATCAGACAGACTAAACGAAATCAGAGAGATAATGTTGCTACTATTGTAAAGAAAGCAGAGCAATTTCAGCATGATAAGGAGGTTAAGGAAAAGGAAGTGTTTGACAGATTACAGCGTATGACTATAGATAAGTGCTATCCTGCTTTGCCTACGGAGTCGGAAAAGAAGGATGAGTCAGTTGAGGATCCTTTAATGTCGTATCTTATGAAATCGCCACCTCCGTACGTACAGGGTGTCGCAGCTCCTGTGACTCCCCCTGTACCTGTTCCTGCACCTATTCTTCCTTTGCCTGTTCCTCAACCTGCACCCGTTCTTCCGACTGTTCCTGCTCCTTTGGCTGTTGCTATTCCTACTGCTCCTCCGCTTCCACATACTCCTGCTCACGCTACTGCTCCTGCTCTGTTAACCCCTGCTGTTGTTTCTGTCTCTACTCCTTCACTTGTTCGTCCTGTGTCCTATACTTCTCCCTCTACTCGTAGTCGTAATTCTCCTCTTGCGGCTAGTTTCTTTCATTCGCTCGGACCTGTTCTTGGGTCCGCTGGTTCAGATGGTCCTCAGAGACGTAGTCAGCTTCCCGGTAATAGGGAACGCGCTTCGCTATATAATATGGCGATGGGTTGGATGACGCACCCCCTTAGAAATCCACCACGTATTGTACTTGACACGTTTTGTCAGTTCAATATACCGACCCAAAGATTTGTGTTCGAGGAAATGTGTAAGGTCCTTCGTGATCAGATATCGGCTGACGCACCTGACGAGGTGCTGACCGCTTTGTCTGATCTACAGCTTCAGTTTTCGGCTGGACTGATAGTGGATACTAATGTTCGACGTGCTGTTGAACGGTTGCTATCTTTTCGTCCCACTCCTATACCTCAAGCCTTGTTTGTTGAGGATATTGAAAGACAGCCAGATGAGTCTGGTCAGTTTCCTATGCGAGAAGTTCCACCAGTGTGGATGCCAGGTAATCCCGCAGCTGCTCCTCCGATCTTGCCGTTCTTCCAGAGAGTATGGATACATCTCCCATGGAAAAGATCAGAAGTGTTGCAGGTGAAGCAATCCTTGCCTGACCCTCGCAAAAATCCTGCAGGGTATTACAAAGAATTATCGCAGCTTGTAGACGCTACGATAATGAATCTTGCTGATATCGATATGCTGTTTGGCAATGTTGTACCACAGCCGGTATGGGCTAAGATTCGTCAGGAAAATCATCCGAATGAATTAGGTGGTGCTTGGGCTGCCATAGTAGCGGCGGATGCCCGACAGACTGGTGGTGCAAAACCCGACCAGCTGGTTGCTGATCTTCCTCAAAGAATAATAACGTTAATGAAAACTCTTATGCCAGCTATGAGGGTAAATTGGGACAAATTGTCAGCTTGCAAGCAGAAGAAGGACGAGAGTGTCTCCGACTTCTTTACGAGGTTCGAGGAGGCATTCATTGATCATAGTGGTCAGGACATGAGCACTGAGGGTGGTCAAAGGTTGTTCGTGGATAAATTTGTTTCGAACTTATTGCCCGATTTGAGCAATAAATTAAAGAATTCAGAAAGTGCGTGGGCCGTTTCTACCTCGGCTCAGATATTGGCTACGGCACAATATTATGAGAATAGGGAGAAAGAAGAGAATGACCGCGCCGATAAAAAGACGAAAGAGCTTAAAACTAAAGTGCTGCTTCAGCAAGCTTATCCTCCACGTTCGAATCAGAATACTTCGCAACAAAATAGATCGCAGCCGCAATCGAACCGATCGCAATCTCGTAATGACTCCTCTTCCCAAAGATCCTCGTTAGGGTACAACCAATGTGCCTATTGTAGACAGGAGGGTCATATCAAATTCAATTGTCCTGTCCTAAACGAACGTAATAGTGGTAACTCATCTAGAGGAGGTCGTGGTGGTTCACAGCAGGCACCACGTGGTAGAGGTCGTGGAGCTCAGAATGATCGTTCAGATAACTCACCAAATTCCGATAATTGTTTTGATCAACGTGGATCGTCGCAAGGACGATCTGCGCAGTACAATGTAGACGATTATTACGTCAATCAGGGAACTGACGACAGTAATTACTAGGACAGCCATAGACAAGGAGAGGGAGTGGTATCAGTTCCGGTTGATCAGAGAGGGCCTTACGTCGCAGTTGCTACATCGGGCGTCGTTGAGCCTTTTCTGTTGGACACTGGTGCAGCAAAAAGTTCCATTAAGCATTCGAAACTCCCTGGCGCACCTTTGTCTGGCTTAACAAATGTTTCTGTTGGATTCTCTGGTGCCCCCGTTAGCAATCCAGTTTCGCGCCCTTTGCCCCTTACAATTGGGCCTCGTGATCTAGAAGCTCCGTTGATTTTAACCACGGGTTGTGGTGAAAATCTTTTGGGCCTGGATTTGCTTAAACGTTTGTATGCGACTTTGTATTGTTCTCCTGCGGGTGTAAAGCTTACGTTGGGAGAGAGGGTTGTCTCTCCCATGTACTTGTCTCTCGATAAGCTTCCACTGGAATTGAGTTCGATTCCTACGTCTTTGTGGGCAACAGGTCCCAATGATGTGGGCCTACTTGATATCTCACCTTATGTTGTTCAGTTGAAATCCAATGTGCGATTGCCACGTATTCCCCAATATCGTATCTCCCTTGATGGTGAACGAGCATTGTTAGCGATCATCTATGATTTGATCGAGAAAGATGTTATTGAGGAAACACGGGGAAACGTGTGCAACAGCCCCGTACTGCCCATTCTAAAACGTACTGATCCCTCGAAACCACCTGTTTATCGTTTTGTTATCGATTTACGGGAGGTGAATAAAATTGTGATTCCTCAGTTCCCCGTTGTACCTGACATCACGGCACTACTGACTCTGAATCCAGCTTCTGCATCGTGGTTTTCGGTGATTGATTTGAAGAATGCGTTCTTCAGCATCCCGATTGCAGAAGAGAGCAGAGACCTTTTCGGTTTCTTTTTTGTTGGACGCAGCTTCTGGTTTAAACGCGCTCCTCAGGGCTACTGTGAAAGTCCATCGATTTACAGCCAAGCCTTGAAGGGTCAACTCGATGCGTTTAGGTTGCCGGCTGGTGCGGCCTTAATCCAATACGTCGATGACCTATTGGTAGCTGCAGATACTCAGGACATTTGCAAAATTGCTACGGTGTCGTTGCTGCAACATCTCTGCGAGTTAAATCACAAGGTGTCACCTTCTAAACTCCAATATTGTTGTCAAGAAGTAACCTATCTAGGTCACTTATTGTCAAAGGAGGGAAGGCGGTTGACCCCAGAGAGAATTGCAGCAATTGCGCGAATGGCTGTGCCAACAACCCAAAGAGATGTGCGTGCCTTTCTAGGTATCACGTCGTACTGCAGGCAATGGATTCCAAATTTTTCATTGCTAGCGAAACCATTGGTGGCTCTTACGTGCAAGGATGTTTCGACTCCTTTACCATGGATGGAAGAATGTCAGAAAAGTTTTTCTGAACTACGTGATTCATTGTGTTCGGCTCCTGTGTTAGGTACTCCTGACTATAGCAAGCCGTTTACATTATATGTTCACGAGAGAGAAGGTTGTGCGTTGAGTGTCTTAACGCAACCTTTTGGTGGTAAGCAACGTCCATGTGCATATTTTTCCTCGACCTTGGACCCAGTAGCTAGAGCATTGCCGAGTTGCTTGAGAGCAACAGCGGCAGCTGCGGTCTCTATCCGACAATCAGCAGGATTGGTCATGGATAATATGCTTACGGTGATGGTTCCGCATGCAGTCGATACTCTTTTGAATCGTACGAAAACTCAGCACTTGACGAGTGCGCGGTTGTCTGGGTACGAGTTGACGCTGTTGGCAAGCCACATTCAAATAAAACGTTGTAATGTTCTGAACCCGGCAACTTTGTTACCAATTAGCTCGGAGTCAGATGAAATAACAGAACACGATTGTTATTTGAGGACAGAGGAGGAAACGAAAGGTCGAGTGGACCTTAAAAACACCCCATTGGAAGACCCAGATGGAACACTGTATGTGGATGGTTCATGTTTCAAGTTGCCGAATGGCGATGTGACTACTGCTTATGCTGTTGTAACGTTGAATACTGTTGTTGAGACGGCGAGGTTAAATCAGAATTCTGCCCAAGCTGCAGAGCTGATCGCTCTCACTAGAGCGTGTGTGTTAGCGAAAGGGAAACGTGTGAATGTGTTTACCGATAGCCAATATGCCTTTGGCGTCGCACATAGTTTTGGACGTTTGTGGAGAGAGAGAGGTTTTCTAACATCGCATGGTACGAAGATCCAGCATGGTCAGCTTGTGAATGATCTTTTGGATGCACTTACGTTGCCTAAGCAAGTGGCGATTGTCAAATGTAGTGCGCATCGTAAGGTGACGGATGATGTTGGCCGTGGTAATGCGTTTGCGGATGAGACTGCTAAGGAGACTGCCCGGAACCTTAGCACTCGAATGTATGTGACGAGTTCAGTTAGGTGGCCTACAGAATCGAGTATGTGTGAGGACACTATCGAGAGTGTAAAGGCAATTCAGAATGAGGCCACCGAGACTGAAAAGACGAAGTGGAAAGAAAGTACGGGAAAGTTGGATGCAAGTGGTTGTTGGATTGATTTATCGGATCAGAAAAGGTGGATGTTGCCTGATGCGTATGTGCTGGCTGTTGTGACAATGGCGCATGGGTTAGCACATATTAGCGCGAAAGGTATTTGTAAGTTGCTGTCTCCTGTGTGGAAGAATGATGGTATTACGAAATGTGCTGAACGCTTGGTTAAGAATTGTATGGTGTGTATGATGTACAATCCTGGCAAGGGAACCCCAACTCCTCCTGGCAGTTTTGCTCCCCCTTCATGTCCCTTTGAGGTGATTCAATTGGACTTCATCCATATGGAGCGATGCAATAACCTGAAATACGTTTTGGTTGTGGTTTGCGCATTCTCCCGATGGATCGAGGCCTATCCTCTCAAAGACAATACTGCTTTGTCTACTGCGAAAATCCTACTGAAGGAATACTTTCCTCGGTACGGAATGCCTAGAGTTGTGTGGTCAGATAACGGAAGTGAGTTTGTGGGGAGTGTGATGAAGAGTGTATGCAAGGGCCTTGGAATTAATCAGAAATTCCATAGCGCCAACCATCCCCAGTCAGCTGGTTTGGTTGAAGGGTATAACGGTACCCTTAAACTAAAGCTAGCGAAGATTCAGGCTACGACTGGTCTCTCGTGGCCTGACGCTTTACCCTTAGCATTACTGTCAACTAGGGCGACTGTACACTCCCGAGTAGGGCTTAGTCCCTACGAAATAGTGTTCGGTCGTCCTGCGAATGTTTGGGGGGTTCCTAGGCCAGGTATTTTCTGTGATCTTGAGTATCCAATGTTGATCGATTATCTTCATGACTTGACTGCTAAACTGAGGTTAATTCACCAACAGGTTCACGAAGCATTGCCGACGCAGACGGAGGGTCCAGGCCACCAGCTCCAGCCCGGAGATTGGGTGGTGACGCGCAACTTCTCGCGCAAGAACAATTTGGATCCCAGGTTCACTGGACCCTACCAGGTCCTCCTTGCCACGAGAACTGCAGTTCGTTTAGAGGGTCGGAAAAATTGGGTGCATGCCACCCATACCAAGAAAGTCCCTATCCCGTTGCCCGCAGACTCGTGGGTGAGGAGAGGCATTGCATCAACTGAAACCGAAGGATTGCCGGCGTTTGTACCTTTTAGCGACGCACAACCTGTCGGAGAATCCTCAGTGCAGCAGAAAGACACTGTTGAACATTTGTCAGCAAAAGACTCAAGACCAGAACATTCAACTGATCAACAGAACGCTGTCTCTTCAACGGATCCTTTGTTTGACGAACAGACACGTCCTGGGAAAACCCGATACTTTTTGCGATCCAGCACTAAAGACTAATAAAAGATCCTGTTCTGTCCCTTGACAATTGCATTATCCCGTTTTCCACGATCAGTTTGAACACTCGTATCATTGTAATTATTTTGTATATATTCATTGAGCTTCGTTCCTTATACTTTTTGCTTCCACAGCTGAGAAACATTGTTTTCGCATATATACACTTGTGAAATAAAGGCCGTAGGGCCGCGCGCGTACTTCCTTCTGGTTAGTAGGTCATGACGCTAGGTTAAAGACCGTCGGTTCCTGGGAACTCCCAGGGATTGACTGCTGCTACACAGAACGAAGTGCGTCAAGAAACGTTGCGGACGGTCATAGGGAATGGCATTCTCGAAGCTGATGAACTTGGAGGAAGCTCAGGCTCATAGATTCAAGCTGCAGCAACTCAGTCGTACCAAATGTTTTTTGTTCCAAATATTCGTATTGTTTTTTACTGTTTCTGCATTATTGGTGGGTGGGGTGTATTACACGATGTCTTACTTCCTACCTTCTGCTACACCTACTCCTACCCCTGACCCTAGACTTACCTCCACTGCTTCTCCTCATTCTTTTCATATCCTACCTGAACACGAGCAGGCTAGACGTGCAGAATTCCGCAACAATTCCTTTATTCAGCTCCTTCATCAGCATCAGTTAGTGGTTAACACTACTAATTGTTGGGTGTGTGGGTTGATGCCACATACTACGGATAAGGGAATTCCATATCTGGTGTTACCGTATAGTTCCCAAGGGTCTGCTCGAGCATTTCAAACAATGTTTCGAAGCGCGCTGGGTTTCCACCCCATTCGAGAACCACGTTCCCCCTACTCTGGTCCTACCTCGTATCAAAAACCTTTGTCTATAGCTATAGAGGATTTAGATAGCGATATCTATGATCCTTCGCTTATTCCCGAAGAAGAGGTACAAGCCTACAGGGTCCTAAGTAGAGGCGAATATAGTGTGTTCACTAGTGAAAAACAGCTTAAAAGCTTGCCTCCGATATGGGTCGTACCCCACATTGGTAATTTTTGTCTTATAGGTCGTGGCCGAAGATCGAAAGCCCGCCTTGGAGAGAGTGCTTGCACTGAAAATTACATTCTGCCGATGGTCTCGTCCCCTGTGTTCCTGGCCGCCAAGGGTACATACTTTATCTGTCATGATCGTGCATATGCATGGTTGCCCTCTGACTTCATGGGCTCATGCTTCATCGCAAACTTGTTGCCTCCGACGTTCACTGTAGATGCAGATTATCACAAGACTAGAGTTGTGAGAGGCGTGATTAGCGAAGAGGATACTGCCGGTCAAGAGGCAGGAGACTTTTTCAAGGGTTTCCTCCCGTTTTGGGGACCTATGGTAAATAGTAGGAACCTAAGACAGTTGACTCGAGTGGTAGAATCGACAGCTAATATTACTGCCAGTGCCCTTGGTAATATCACCACTGAACTTCAGGCGGATAGACTTATGACGTTACAAAACCGTATGGTTTTAGACGTGATCTTAGCAGATCGAGGTGGGGTATGTAAGGTGATCCATTCGAGCTGCTGTATTTTCATTCCTGATAATGCTCCGACTGTCTATCAAGCCATCTCGAAGTTGCATAAGATCTCCGAATCCATACACGTGGATGTAGGGGATTGGACGCTACTTGGGTGGTTTTGGGGCCTGATGTCGACTTGGGGTTGGAAGATTCTGATGATCATTGGAGTCGTTGTGGCGTTCCTGTTCACGTGTTGCCTTTGTGTGCAGTGCGGTCCTGCCTTATGTGGCCTCTGTGCTACAACGTGTATGAGACAGACACCTGTTACCAAGGGGACTCGGTTGGACAGAGCTATGCTACAACAACATCTAGATGGTCTGATGAATATCGAGTATGATTCCGACTAGTGCTTGCCTACATGAGGGCAAAAGGAGCGTCTGAGGTTCCGTGACAATTGTAAGTGGTGTTTTCGACTCGCACGAATATGGTCGAGTCTGGTATCTATGAACCGCAAATGACGAGTTTAGTAAGTGTGCGCAGTTTTGCTGTGCTAACTTAAACCGTTCGTTTGTTATGTGGGTTTTTCGTCTGTACCCACGGGTTCCATCTTAGATACGGCATCCATTTTGTCTCTTGCCCTCAAGTAGCCAGCGAACGGACGCTGTCCGCTTCGCGACCCTGGGACTCCCAAGATATTTGCGGAAGACACATGTTCTTTGTAAGTGTCTTTATGATGAGGGGGATGATACTGTAAGGCAGATGGCCTCGCTCGAGGCTCATCTTGCCGTGCCGGTTTATTGTCTCAGCCGTGCATCTCATTAGGCACGTCCCTTTGATGCCTGTATCTCGTGTTTCCCGATACCTCCCCTTTTACACCCTTTCCGATCTCCCCACTGTCTCCGTCTTCCTCTGCACCTGTCTCTGTTCCTATTTTGATCTGTTTTACTGCCGATTGGAATGCACTAATGTTGGGAAGATGGGTTTTTACAGTTGGGAACCGCCAAATGTTTCCGCACTTATGTTCCGGACCTTATGTGTATCAAAGTGACCAAAGGGACCCCTCTGGGGGATAATTATGGGAACCGGGTTGTAAACCTTTGTGTACCATGTTGTCCTATGGGTAAATTCTGTATAAAAGGAGCGATCTACAGAACCAATTTGAAGCAGTCTCCCCAAGTTGCACGTGTTGTACTTGTCGTGACTTCTGTGTTCCCTGCAGTAAATAAACCTTGAATCTTTGACGCCGAAGGAAGTGTCCCGTGTCTCTGTCATTTGTACGCCGAGCAGGTTACCCACGAAGGTTTCAGGTGTTGTGCCCTGGCACCGCTGGGTCTTAAAGAACCCAGTCCTTCATCACCACGCCCCTGCACCTACCATTTGTCTGTAATTTTAACCGGGCACAGCTTGCCCCCACCTCCCTTCTTGACTCCGATGCTGTATGAAAGCTCAGACCCCCAGCAGCACTGTAGAGGCACAGCGGGATGGCAACCCTCACACCTCCAGCCCTTGATGAGCTGTTAAGAGGTGCTTGAAGGTGACAGAGGGAGGGGCTGCAGGTTCAGGAGCAGGGGGCATCCATTCACATGCAAACAGCCCTGAATGTGTCTTGTATCTGCTATTTAGAGGGGCTCACACATTCCATTTCTACCCAGGGCCCCAAACATCCTAGACTCGGCCAGATTTCACCCCTGATTACACCGAGGCAGCACCTGCTTCTCTTCACCGAGCTTAATTACTGTCACTAATTTGTAAGCAAACCTCGGTACTTCAAACATGCATAATGTAATACAATAAAGAAATGGCACAATCGCACCCACATCGATTAACAAAGTATGGAGGACAATTAGTTCAATCAGTTCTCTTAGAGTATCTCCTGTAAGTACTGTACATCACAGTGGGGGATGGCATTTTGGACAGAGAGCCTGTCTTCTCGTTGTCTTGTGCAGGAGGGGGTGAGAAGCTCAAGATGATACTAGAATACTGCATGCCCACCCCTGTGCCCACCCTGATGGGTCACGTTCCCTCCCCTGTGATGACTCCTGCTCCTGTCCCCCCATGTGGTGGCTGCAGTCCACCCCCGCCTGTGATGGCTCCTGTTCCCCCATGTTGTGGCTCCAGTCCACCCCCGCCTGTGATGGCTCCTGTCCCCCCTTGTTGTGGCTCCAGTCCACCCCCGCCTGTGATGGCTCCTGTCCCGCATGTTGTGGCTCCAGTCCACCCCCGCCTGTGATGGCTCTTGTCCCCCCCTGTGGTGGATCCTGTCTCCGCCCTGGGTGGCTTCTGTCCCAGTCCTGGAACGGCCCCTGCAGCGAGGGTGAAGTTCTTGATGGGCCTCTTCTCAAAAGGGCTCAGCTCAAAATTAATATGGAAAGGTGGGCGTGTAAGTACGTGAAGGAATATGTGAATGGCTGGATGAATTAGTGAAAGGGTGAATGAAAGATTGAATAAATGGATAACGAGAGAGGATAGATGGATTGATGAGTGAGGGGAAGGATGGAGAGAAAATGTAAATAGCTGGATGTATGGGTGGAAGGGTAGCTGGATGATTGATGAGGGGAAAGATGGATGAGGGGAAGGATGAGGGATGGAGGGGATGGATGGATGAGAGGAAGGATAAGTGGATGAGGAGAAGGATGGATGGATGGTTGGAGGGGAAGGATGGATAGATGAAGGGCAGGATAAATGGATGGGATGGATGGATGGGTGAGGGGAAGGATGATGGATGAGGAGAAGGATGGATGGATGGATGGAGGGGAAGGATGGATGGATGAGGGGCAGGATAAATGGATGGGATGGATGGATGGGTAAGGGGAAGGATGGATGGATGAAGGGCAGGATAAATGGATGGGATGGATGGATGGGTGAGGGGAAGGATGGATGAAAGGAAAGATGGATGAGGGGAAGGATGGATGGATGACGGGAAAGGATGGATGATGAGGGGAAGGATGGATGGATGGATGAGGAGGGGAAGGATGGATGGATGATGAGGGGGTGGGTGAAAGGATGGATGATGAGGGGAAGGGTGGATGGATTGGATGATGAGGGGATAGATGGATGATGAGGGAATGGATGGATGAAGAGGGAATGGATGGATGATGAGGGGGTGGGTGAAAGGATGGATGGATGATGAGGGGGTGGGTGAAAGGATGGATGGATGATGAGGGGAAGGATGGATGGATGGATGATGAGGGGAAGGATGGATGGATGATGAGGGGGTGGGTGAAAGGATGGATGATGAGGGGAAGGGTGGATGGATTGGATGATGAGGGGATGGATGGATGATGAGGGAACGGATGGATGATGAGGGAATGGATGGATGATGAGGGAATGGATGGATGATGAGGGGGTGGGTGAAAGGATGGATGGATGGATGATGAGGGGGTGGGTGAAAGGATGGATGGATGATGAGGGGAAGGATGGATGGATGATGAGGGGAAGGGTGGATGGATGGATGGATGATGAAGGGAAAGGATGGATGGGTGATGAGGGAAAAGGATGGATGGATGATTGAGGGGAAGGATGGATGGATGATGAGGGGAAGGATGGATGGATGGATGGATGATGAGGGAAAAGGATGGATGGATGATGAGGGAAAAGGATGGACGGATGATGAGGAGAAGGATGGATGGATGATGAGGGGATGGATGGATGGATGATGAGGGGAAGGACAGATGGATGAATGGATGATGGGTGGGTGAAAGGATGGATGGATGGAGAGTGGGTGAAGGGATGGATGGATGGATGATGGGTGGGTGAAAGGATGGATGGATGGAGAGTGGGTGAAGGGATGGATGGATAAGTGGGTGGGTGAAAGGATGGATGGATGGATGGATGGATGATGAGTGGATGGGTGAAAGGATGGATGGATGGATGATGAGTGGGTGGGTGGGTGAAAGGATGGATGGATGAGTGGGTGGGTGGATGGTGGGTGGGTGAAAGGATGGATCAGTGGATTGGATGGTGGGTGGGTGAAAGGATGGATGAGTGGGTGGGTGGATGGTGGGTGGATGATGGGGGTAGGGGGATGAGGGAAATGATGGATGGATTGATGGATTGATAAGTGCAAGGGTGAATGAATGGACATATAAGTGAAAGGGTGGGTGTAAGGATGGACGAGTGAGTAAAAGGGAGGGTAGATGGACAAAAAGATGAATAGATGTGTGAAGGAGTGAGATGATAGATGGATGAGTGAAAGGGGCAATGGATGGATTCAAGAGTGGATGAGTAGATGGATGGGTGGGTGGATGGATGGATGGAAGGAAGGCTAAGTGAAAGGGTTGATGGAGAGAGAAAGGGAAGATGGATGGATGACTAAAAGAGTGGATGGGTGGAAGGATTAGTAAGTGAAAGGATGGCTGGATTGGTGAAAGGGTAAATGGCTGAATGGATGAGTGAATGGATGGATGGGATAAGGAGTGGATGGATAAGTGTACAGATGGATAGGGTGAAAGGGTGGATGGATGGATGGATGGATGGATGGATGGATGGATGGATGGATGGATGGATAATTGAGGATGAGTGAAAGGATGGATGAGGGGATGGATGAAGGGATGAATGAGTGAAATGATAGATGGAAGATACATGATGGATAGGTTTGCAAATGGTTGAATATTTTTGGAAATGGCTGGGCTTACTTATATACTATTGCGCGACCTCTGATGTGTCTGTAAAACGTACCTATTGTCCTGAAGTTTTGTCCTGAATTTTGACCTCCTGTCCTGAATTTGTGTCCTGAATTTTGACCCTTTGTCCTGAATTTTTACACTCACCGTCCTGAATTTGCACCAATGCCAGTTGGTCACCCTAATTCTTTGTGCGGTAGAACCGAGGCTCTTTAACACAGCAGCATGAGAGTGACGAGAGAGAAACCTGGCAGAGTGCTGCCAAAGAGCTCTCCCACTCAGAATATTTCATTCATTATTCAAGTGATCGTGAACAATTAAGGGTAAACTGAGATGTGAAAAACTAAACACAATGCGATGCGGCTGCACGAGACTTGAGGAGTTAATTAAGTATTAGTACTAGCAAGTGTGCTGTAAGTTAAATTAAAACATTTTACATGCACTGTGCGCCTCGTGCGTGTAGAATCAGAGTCCCACTAGACCCGGCCCTGCCAATTAAGTGCCGGCACTAAGCACTGGCACAAATTAAGCCCTGCATTGAACAATTGACACCAGGCTACAAAATGTAAGTAGTATGATGGTGTACCCTTGTGTGTTCTTCCGTGTGTCGCTGTTTCCACATGGAATGTTTAATGATGACAGCAACGCCCCCTTCTAGTTTGTGTTGTCGGTCTGAATTGTATAATTTTGTGGAATGGGGAGGTGTAGGATGGCGCTGGATTGTTCATTTAAACATGACTCCATGATGACGTCTGACTTGGCATTACGTATGTCAGTATAATTTTAATTTAGGCTCAATCCTGTCAGTGTTTGGATAATTGCACTACTGTAAGTGTGCACCTTGCATTTTTTTCTCTCATGGTCACAGTGTATTATACTTGTTAATAAATGTAAATGTCGTGTTCTAGGTAGCGTAATAAATTTTATAGTTTTGATAATCACTATTATAGTTTCTAGTATGTGCTTTTCTTCGGCTTTTTTCAACACACTAATTCTACTTTTGTTCATGATCCCATGTTTTAGTATGCCTAACTTACAGCACTTAATGACTTGACTAATGTAGTTGTACGCCAAACTTCATCCACATTTGGGCTGCTAATTCCTCCATACAGGGACCTTAAGTCACAGGCTTAAGTACCAAGCAGCTTCAATTGTTAAATCTTGCAATATACGCAAATGATAGATCTGCCTTACATGCGATGTCACTTCCTGTTGTGATGTCACTTCCTGTTGTGATGTCACTTCCTGTCGTGATGTCACTTTCTGTGACCACGCCTACCTTGGAGAGTCCCCCCACTTCTTTTTTTAGGACTTGTGCCCTGGCCTTATCGTACACGTACCTGAGATTTCGGTTTGCTCCAGTCTGCTCAGGATTTGTGTTGCGTTCTCGGCTATGGGGGGTCCAAAGCACAACTCCTTCCGGGTTTAACTATATATAGCAGATAAACAGATAACTAGACAGGCAATGGATTTTGGCCCTAGAACTATCTGACAATAAAGAGAGGTTGCACTTTCTGAGCATATAAACACACGGCCCGATTCGCAAAGGTAAACTGAGACCAAAATCTAACTTTACAACTTTCGTTATTCACAAAGGGCATTTACGTGTAGTAAAGTTAGACTTTTGTCTCAGATTAACTTATTGTCTCAGTTTAACTTAAGTTTTGGTCTGAAGTCTAACTGAGACCAAAATTTAAGTTAAAATGAGACAAAAGTCTAACTTTACTACTCATAAATGCCCTTTGTGAATACCTAAAGTCATAAAGTTAGACTTTCGTCCCATTTTACCTTTGTGAATCGGGCCCACAGGCCCTATTCACAAAGGGACATACGACTCGTAACATTATGAGTGCAGAGTTTCGGCACTCGGGGCAGAAACTCTGTACTTGGGGAAGAATTTCCACACTGAGCGCTGCAGTGCAGAGATTCCGCCCTGAGCGTGGAGATTCGGTCACAAGTGCGGACACTCCACTCTCGTAACTTTACCAGCCATAAGTCCCTTTGTAAATTGGGTGACATTTTTTTCTCATTCTATTTATTATTGATAATATGAAACACACATTCCCTCAAGGGGTAATTACCCTTTACAATAAAAAAAATGAAAACAAGGCAAACATAAAATGATCTAAGCACATCAAGGAAAGCTCAAGCTGAACAAAGATCACTAGATTTAAACTATGCAATGTACAGCATTTCACAACAAGGATTCCGGAATAGAATGCCTGATTGCCTAATATATCGTGTGCAGTATTGTGGCAGACTAGGAAGACATACTCAAAGTATCTCAGTCAATAGCCCCTCTCTCTATGGGATCTATGTTTTTGCTCTGTGTCAGAGCCCTGCAGCCTCTTAGAACCTAAATAGCTATCATGAGTTAGACAATGAAGATCACTGACAGCCACCAAAGGATGTGGGGTGACGGTGAGTGACATATTTGAAGAACAATACATGTTACAGAATTTGTAAAGTTGGGTTTTAAACAAGTTGCAACCTCCTAGGTGAAGGCAAGAGCACCTATATTTCAACCTGCCTTTGCACTAGCTTTTCAGACATGGACCTGCAAACATGTGGCACAACTACTGAGAATGTCAGCGTAAATGTATTGCAAAAGAAAATCATATCTAGTCACAGGTCATTCATTCAATTCTGAACTAGTCAGCTGCAAGGTCATGGGGCCTCATGCAGAAATCCTGCATGATCACAAAGCATGTAAATCACAAAACAACATGCAATGTGGCCTCAAGAGATTATCTTGCTATGACCAAACCATCTTTTCCAGTCAGAAGAGAGTGTCTGACTTGTACAGGGGGTTTAATGAGCCAGTATAAATCACAAATAAAAAGGAGTATGAACAGGGTCCCGCTCTTTTTTTTTTTTTTGGAACTTTTTGAGGCACGTTATAAACAAATCCGACATGCCCCCCCCCCCCCACCAATTGCATAGCACATCAGTATGGCTTCAGACACCTATCCGCACATTTCCCAATAATTACACAGCCATTTAGCAAACAACCCTGTCAGTGGGGCAGGCGGCGTTAAAAAGCACGTATTTAGGCATACACACGCAGATCAGACAACGCAAGGAGGCAGCAGTATCGCGACTTGTGACCCAGGCACACAAATCAGGAGATTACTCAATGTCCGATGTGCTCCAGGCACTGCACCCCTTCCACCTAGATCCCCCGTGGTTCAACATCCAGGTCATTTTCTGGGCTAGTTGCCAAGTAGGTTTGGTAAAGCCCCCAGAAGTTCCTGGGTCTGCTGTTAGGAGAGAGGAGTTCACTATAAATCTCAGACTGTGTGCAGCAATACAGCATATCATGTGCCCATCTGTTAGGTGTTGGCTTCGGTCCTCTCATCCAGCAGCATACCACTACTCTGCGCAATTAAAAACCCCATGTCAGCCAGCCTGCGGACTGCCCTCTGCAACTTTTTGGTGTACCCTATCAGAGCTATCATAGGGTCAGGGGGGATGACAACCTTAGTAATGGTGCTGAGTTCATCAAAAATCTTGACCCAAAAGTCATTTATCCCCGGGCATTGCCACGCAAGGTGTAGGAAATCAGCGTTAGGCGAATTACACCTCTCGCACTCCGCTGTGGTTCTAAGACCATACCTGAAAAGCCTAGCTGGTGTATAATATATCCGATTGAGGAATTTAAAGTGGACCAGCCTGTGCCGTCCATTTAGAGAGATCTTCCTAGTGTTGGTGCAGCAGTATGTCCAAGTGTCATCGTCCAGCACAATTTGGAAATCTAACTGCCAAGCCAGTTGCGCTTTTGTATATGTGTTTTCCCTGTTGGACTGTGATAGGGTGTACACATGAGATAGCAGTTTCTGTGAGGTTGTGACCTTAATGACATGCGTGAGTTCTTTCACCTCTGGTGGTTCCGCCATATCCCCCCCCCAAAAGATCAGAAAGAGCGTGGCGTACCCTAAAGTATTGGAATCTCATCAGTGGCGACGGTGCACCCAAACCAACTATCACCTGTTCCCAAGTTTTGACCAACCCGTCCCTGAACAGATCTCCTGCCGTCTCAATCCCGAGCTTCCGCATAGCATCAAGTACCCCCTTCTTGCGTAGTGGAGGCAGCGCCCAGATCCAGTCAATGGGCATAATAGGGGAATATAGCAATGCACCATTTTGCCTCTGTAGTAGGTTGCTCCACGCATGGTTCGTGGCCGTCAGTGAATCTAGGGTTCCCGTGCGACGATCAGTAGGTTCAAAAATCGTATGCGGGAGGGAGAGCGGTTGGGCAAACAGGGTCTCCATTTTCACGTGTGGTATGTCTCTGCACCCATGTACCCAAGTGTGCAGATGAGCGGTCTGCGCCACTCTCTAATATAGTTCTAGGTCCGGCGCGCCTAGACCTCCCATATTGTATGGTAGTGTGAGGAGCGACCATTTTGCCCTGGGTTGTCCGCCCGCCCACGCAAGCCTCGTCAGCTTCTGTTGTAGCCTCTGAAAGAACGTCTTGGGGAGCACCATCGGGATGGACGTGAATAAGAATAAGAATCTGAGGAGCACAACCATTTTCATGAGGGCAATCCGCCCCATATGAGAGAGCGGAAGTTTGCACCAGGCAGTCACGTCATCCTCCAGCCTGCTGATGGCAGTACCATAATTGGCTCTAAATAAGATCTCCGGGTCCATATGTATTTGAACCCCCAGGTACCTAACCGTGTCCGTGGTCCAGGTGAGCGGGTATTCCATGGTCATAGTTAGTGTGATAGATGTCAGAGGGAATGCCAGTGACTTCGACCAGTTAACTCGCAGGCCTGATAGTGCGCCAAAGCGAACTACTTCCCTCAGGACCGATGACAAGTTATTGTCTGGGTCTCGGACATGTAGTAGTGTATCGTCCGCGTACATCGACACCACTATCTTGTAGTTCGGGAAACATATGCCTTCATTACCATGGTATTCCCGGAGGGCACAAGCCAGGGGCTCAGCCACCAGAGCGTACAGCAGGGGCGAGAGTGGTCACCAGTGCTTGGTGCCTCTAGTGATCGGGAATGAGTCTGTCACCAAATCGTTAATTCTGATTCTAGCTTGGCAGGTAATACAGAGCTCCTATCATTTTTAGAAAAGGCTGTCCCAGGCCCATGCGCTGCAGCACCTTTCTCATGAACATCCATTGCACTGAGTCGAAGGCCTTCTCCATATCAAGGAAGACTGCAAGCGCTTTTCTGTCTTTTCGGGTATGTTGTATCGTGCCTAAGACCGTTCGGATATTATACGTCAGGTTCCTGCTTGGAATGAAGCCCGCCTGTTCCGGTCCTACCAACTGGGGCATCAGGAGAGCTAGTCGGCGGGCTAGGACCTTAGCAAATAGCTTTGCATCCACATTCAGTAGGGACAGAGGTCGGTATGAACTACAGTCCTCCATTGGCTTGCCCGGTTTCGGGATCGTCACTAGGAGCGCCTCGCTCATCGATTCCGGCATTTTGCCCTCAACGCAGATTTCGTCAAAGAGAGCCGACAAATGTGGAATCAGCTGTTCTTTAAAGGCTTTATAAAAGCCCGCTGTCAGGCCATCAGCTCCCGGAGCGCTACCAGACTTCATGCTCGTCAGAGCTTCGGATATTTCATCTTTTTCTATTGGGAGCATGAGAAATTTCCTATCTGAGTTTGATAACATGGGGAGGTCAATGTGTCCAAGGTAATCCTCAATGTCATCTTCCAGGTCCCCCCTGCGTCATGTAGGGGTTCGTATAGTAAGTTTTAAATGCGTTGGCTATGTCAACTGGGTCAGTGAGAGCCTCGCCCGTAGCTGATTTTACCTCTGTAATTTGTTGGTGTTTTCTCCCGCCCCCAATAACTCTGGCTAGCAGCGCACCAGGTCTGTACACTCTAGCTGTGGCATACTTTCCCATGTGCTTGACTTCCCTATCTGCTTCATCGTGGTATTCTTCAAGTAACGTTTTAATTTCCTCGCTCACCTCACTGTCAGCACGTTCTCTCTGTCTCCTTTCCAGGGCTTCTAGCTGTTTCTCAAGGTCTGCTAGTCACGTCGGAATAGCCTTAAGTACGCCTGATTGCTTGGACATTGCAACCCCTCGGATATATGCTTTGAATGCCTCCCAGACCGTCTGAAAGCTCTCCACCGAGCCTATGGAGAAGTGTGGCTCAATGGTTAGAGCGGCAGACCCTGATGCAGAAGTCTAGCCCGGGACCAGAGTTCAATTCCCCACCTCGGCGGGTCTTGGGCCCAAAATTCCACGGACCTGATCATTCTAGCCTCGGTGCCTATTCCAATCATGGAGTCCCACTCTGCAACTCTGGGCAATGGCTTGCTTAATCTCCACAACGGCCCCCACAACGCTAAGGATGCCTGGCCTCCACCTTGGGGGTGCCCAGGAGTGGACGCCTCACAGGGAAAGCCAGGATGGGTTCCACAGCGGTATTCGGACAAGCGCCTTGAGACCCTTGCGGGTGAGTAGTGCGCTATACAAGTTTCAATTTACAAGTATCAATTTATGTTAGTGTCAAATAATACACCTATGGCCTCAGCCAGCTCACCCTTGAACACCGGGTCTAGTAGCGAATATGGCGGAAATCTCCAAGTAAAGTCTGAAATAGCATTGCCTTGAGTTTCCACTTCCAAGAGCATGGGCAAGTGGTCCGAGAGCGTCCTGGGGAGGACACTACATTTACTAATCAAGCCTAAACTGGAATCCGGGACCAACCAATAGTCAATCCTGGTGTGTATGTCGTGATACGCAGAGTAGTGGGTATAGCCTCATTGTTGCGGATTGCGTGATCGCCAGGCATCCTCCAGTCTTAAGCACATCATAGTGCCCTGTAGCTCTACTGCCGCCGCCGGCTTGCAGTGCGGGCCAGCAGACCTATCAAGGATAGGGTCCAGGGTGAGGTTCATATCTCCCCCCCACCAAAGGTCATTAGGGTTATAACTTCGGAGTTTGCTCGTTAAAGCTCTATAAAATTCGGGAGAGTCAAAGTTGGGACCGTAGGTGTAAATGATAACTAAGGACACGTTCAGTCCAGTGCATCTAGAAATTACGTATCGGCCCTCCGAGTCTGCATCTAGAGTTTGGTTTGTCAGCTTGGATTTGGGGTTTACCCATGTCATGACACCCCTGGCGTGTGTAGTAAAGCCAGCAACCGCCACATTGCCTTCTAGTCCCCTGCAGTGTAGCATCCTACTATCCATTGGTGAGTCTCCTGAAGCAAGGCCAGGTCTATACTATGGCGCTGCAAGTAGCTTAGGACATTCCGTACTTTTCTGTGGTCATTGAGGCCTCGCACATTCCACATGAGTGCCCTAAGTCTGTTAGTACATGTACTGTCTATGTTATCTGTCATCGAATTGGATTCACTGCATTAGCACGCGTGGAATCTAGGTGGGTCGTGTGATCGCGCAGTGTATCGCCTGTGCCCCCAGTGTGTGCCATGCTGTGGTGCGTGGTGCATATGTTTGGTTGCCCAAAGTTCGGTGTATCTGCCGTAGAACAGTAAAGTTTCTCCCCGCCCATTACTCCGCCTCCCCCCGCTGGCAGCATGCCGACCCCAACTTGGCCTAAGTCAAAACCCTTTCCCTCCCCCTCCCACAGCAGACCAACCCCAACATGGCCTAGCGTGTTAAGACATCCCCCCACAAGTAATCCCAAACAACTCAAATAAACCCCCTCAGGGACCATCAGTGTATACAGCGCTAGGGCCGAGGTTGCCAGTGAAACAAGAAAGTCTGTTGTTGCAAGTTTACATCGATATCGCCCCTGGCGCCATCACCACAAGTATAAAGATCAACTAGAGCTATACTTAAGTCGTTATTACTCCCAGGCCTCACCCAACAGTCGAGTAGCCTTCCCACCAGCCATGCTCAGACAGTCCTTGAGAGAACACCGTGTCCAAGGGGGTGCGCCGTCGCGGTGCATGCCGCCGCATGTCGCTTAAAGTCATGCAATAAATGGAGAAATGGAAAGTTCTCACCAGATCTTAGTTCAGCTTGTCACTAGATGGTGTCTCAGGCAGAGTGGGGCCTCGTAGATACAGACCCAGGCTCCAAGTCAAATGCTAGGTCTCTCATCTCTCAAATTGAGCGTACACCCCCCAGTGTGAGTGGCGCTCCTATTCCTGGTCGTCCAGTCGGCTGCTCTGTCCCTCCGCGCCGTTCGGACTCCTGGGGTTGCTTTTCCGTTCCTTGGCCCACGTTTTTAGGGCCTTTTGTAGGTCTTTAGGGTCCGCGAAAAAATAAGAATGGCACTGGCGATTAATTCGCAACTTCGCCGGGCAGAGCATGGCATAGTCCAGGCCGAGGTCTCGTAGTTGCTTTTTGTAGGGAGCAAAGTGTCTGCGCTCTTCTTGCACTTTCGCCGTGAAATCCGGGTACAGCGAAATGTCAGCACCCTCGTATTGTAGCGTCCCCTTCTCTCGAGCAATCTGGAATGCCTTGTCCCTGTCTCTGTAATTTAATAACTTGGCAATGATTGGTCTCGGGGGTCTCCCGGATGAGGGCGGGGACCCAGCGAACGATGCGCCCTTTCTACTATAAACATGGGTGAGAAGACATCATCTCCCAACATTGTAATCAATAGTTTTTCCACAAAGAGCTCCATTTTTCCTGTGTGGGTCGGTTCCGAAATACCCGTGATCCATATATTAGATCGCCGTGAACGGGCTTCTAAGTCTTCCGACTTATCCTGTCTGACCTGGAGCAGCTTGTCAAGTTGTTTACGGTCTTTATCCAGCTCCATCTGCACTTCCTCAACTTCGGTCAGGTATCTCTCCGACATGTCTAGTCGCTCCGCGTGCTTGTCCACTCTCTCTGACATGCGGTCCATTCGATACGTCAGGGCATCAAGCTTAGTCCCTATAGACGCCATACTGTCTTGCAGGCCCTTCTCCATTGTGACCAGCAGTTCTTTAATATCAGAGTAGATCGTGCCTTCCGAACCCTTTGTCTGCTGTGCAGGCTCCGGCTCCTGGGGCTCTGCGGCTCTGGGGCCTTGGTTCGGCGCTGTTCGAACGGGAGCTGAGTTTGGGTCTTGTCCCCCTTTCCCATGCTGCCACGTGGGCCGCGACGGCACTAGGCCGTTCACCGCAGTTCAGGAGACAGGTCTCTCTTCAAGGACACAACACTGATGTGGCACTAGAGGATCTCTAGTGTCATCCCTTACCGGGCACACAAATATTTGTCTTCCCACTCAAAGAAGACTTTCAATCCAGTGTTTCAATTGTTCATGAAATTTATTTTATATTTTTAGAAGAATTTATCATCATCATTTCATGTAGTTCGTTCAATATGATTCTCATGTTTGTAAATCAGACATTGTCATAATAAGGCATCCAATGCATTTCGGGCATTATATAGCATGCCCTTCATCAGGGAAATAGACACTGTGAAACAAGGAATAATAAAATCATATCATCAAAAAGGTTCTGTGTGAGTCTTATTAACATCAATCATGACATAAACAATATAAGGTCTGCTTGATATGTGCTTATAAGTCAATATGAGCTGTGTGTGAATCACATGCTGTGGTTAGTATTAGTGAAAAAACAGAAAGAATCTTCTCAAAGAAAAATACTCTAACTCACATGGCTGGGTCTCTAACAGTACTTGTAGTTCTGCAAATCAAAAATAAAGCAGTGTTACAAAAACAGCCTCAAATAGGGAGGCAGTTCATAAGGCAAAAACATACTAACAACCAGGCTGGTGGTCTATAAAGTCCCTCACAACTAACCTTGCTCAAGAATAGGCGCGCGATTACGTCCTTCTCTCCTCGTACTCCGCGATGGCTCAATGAAATGCCGATCGCGTTCACCTATTTAACCTGGATTTTGGTCATGTGACAAGTCACATGGCATGGCCATAGAAGAAAGACTCATTATCAAGGGTAGCGAACCAGAATATGCTGTCTTAAGTAATACCCGAGTCACTGATCTAAATGCTGGTTATCATGATGGGTGGCCAGGAGAACCGGTTGCGAAAAAATTCTAGAAAATATTAAAAAGGATATGTGTAAGCTAACGAGATTAAAAAATTAAGTTAAAAAATAGAAAATGGTTCGAAAGAAATACCGGGAATCGAACTAATCACTGCTGGGATGTTAGATGAGCTGTTCTATGGTTAGTGCTATTGTAGAAAGTGAAGAAATGGAAAAGAATATAAGAAGTGTAAGTGTCAGATGTGTATATGAACTCACATAGTATACACAAGGAACAGTCAGGGGAGCAATTAATTATAGGTAACATGCAAATTCAATTCTTTCATTTAACCCCAATGGTTTCTGGCAGGATAAATTTTGTATCCAATAGTTCTCTCTCTGCAGAGGGTATTTGGAATTGTCTCTGCCTTCTACTTTCTGGACCGTTTCAAGGATGATGAATTTGATCTGGGAGATATTATGATGTTCTTCAACAAAATGGGAGGATAATGCAGATTTCATATTTTTCAAACGAATGTTGGACTTGTGTTCAGTTAAACGTACTTTGATTCGACGTTCCGTCTTACCAACATACATTTTGCCACAAGGACATCTGATTCCATAGATGACATTACTCGATTCACAGGTGGCATTTACCTTTAGTTTGATGGGGTAACCTTTTGAAGGATGACAGAATGTGTTACCACGGATTACGTTGTTGCAACTTCCACAAATAAGGCAAGGTTTCGTACCAGAGAATTTCGTTGCAGGTGTTGAGGTTGTACATATTTTGTGTTGAAGAATTTCTCCAAGATTCTTTGATCTAGTGTAAGCAAAGATGGGAGGTTGATTAAACGACTGTTTGAAATCGGGTTCAAGATTCAGTATGGACCAATGTTTTAAAATGGTTTGTTTGTATTTCCTACTGGATGTAGAATATCTAGATACCACCACTGTACGTGTTTGTTCAGATTTAGTTTTGATGGTTAGAAGTTTCTCTCTGTCCAATGTTTCAACCTTTTTCTTTGATTCCTCTAGTAGAGATTCAGGGTAACCTCTATCCAAGAATTTCTTTTTGACTTCTCTTAGTTTGACACCTAATGCATTTTCATCTGAGGTAATTCTCTTTACTCTGGCCATTTGTGAAAACGGCAAGTTGTTAATCAAGTTGGGTTGATGAAAACTCGAGTATAACAACATGTTGTTCCTGTCCGTTGGTTTGGTGTAAACATCTGTTTTAAACCCTGTTGGAGTTCTAGTGACTTTAACATCCAAGAAATTTACTGCGGTTTCTGATGTGGTCCATGTCAGTTGGATTCGTGCGTCCAGATTGTTGAATTTAGTGAGTTCCGTTATTAGTTTCTCCTCTGTGTTAGACCAAAGAATGAAAAGGTCATCAATGTATCTGATCATTGTTTTGAGATTGCGAGACCATTCTGTATTCAAGAAGATATGTTGATTTTCATACCACTGCATGAATATGTTGGCATACGAGGGTGCTGCCGAATTGCCCATAGCCATGCCGGTTAATTGTTGGTACCAAGCTTCATTGACCTTGAAATAGCTGTGATATAGAATAAAACACATCAGCTCCATGAGGAAAGTTTGAAATTGTTGATCAAGATCTGTGTTTAAAAGAGCAGACTCTATTGCCTCTAAACCCATGTCATGGGGTATGCTAGTATATAAACTGCAAACGTCTGCAGTACACATAACTAGTTTTTCTGATGGATCCAGCTTAATTTGTTGAAGTATTTGCAAAAACTGGGATGTATCTCTGACATAGGTTTGCATCGATTGTACTGTCGGCTGTAGATACCTGTCGATAAGTTGACCAATCGGTTCATGTAAGCTCCCTCTCGTCGATACTATCGGTCGCATCGGGGGGTCATAGGTATTTTTGTGAATTTTTGGTGTCATCCGCAATGTGGGACTCTTGGGATTGAGTGTAACCAAGAAGTTCTTTGTCCGGTCAGAAATGGTACCTTGTTTGTGTGCGCCATCAATGATGTTTTTTAACACTTTGGAGTACTCAAGTGTAGGATTGTGATCCAATCTGCAATACGTATTTGTATCATTGATATGTTCTGTCACTTTATTGTTATACATATCCATATTCATTATGACGATCGCGCCGCCTTTATCAGCTTTCGTGAACATGATTTTGTCGTTGGAAGCCAATTTCTGCAAGGTGTCAAGATCCTTTTGTGTGGTGTTCCTTCTTTTGGGTTTATAATGTTTGATCTTGCGGAGGTCTTGTTTCACCAAGTTTTCAAATAGGTCTAGCGTCTTGTGGCTAGTTGGAGCTTGAAAAATACTGTGGGGTCGTAGGCCTAACAGTTGGTCTTTCTCGATGCTCGGTCGGTCCGGTATTGTGTTGTCAAAAAAATGTCTGAGTCTAAGTTTCCGCATCAGTTTAAAAAAACTGACTTCAAGTTCCAGACTGTTTGTAGTAGTAGTTGGGACAAATGATGTTCCTTTTTGCAATAGGCTTAACTCATACGGACTCAAAGTTTGATCACTAATGTTAATTACTAATTGTTCTGAGGCTGAGTCTTTTTGAGTTTCTTCTCTTTCTCCTTCTCCTTGGCTATGGCTGACGTGCTCCGTGTAGTCGGCGCGTCCCTTTCTTTGTCCTTTTCCAGTTCCTTTTCCTGAACCTCTCCTGGGTCTCCTTTTTGGGCTTGGCCCTGGTCTAAAAAAGGACTAGTGTCTGTGGTTTTGCTGGTAGTGGGTTGATCAGTTGTTGTTTGCTCCTGTGGTGCCGGGGTCGATTGAGGTTTACGTGGTCTTTGACTAGTGTCGCTATCTGAGGAAGATGTCGTAGTATTTGAATTGTAAGGACGATTTTTACGTTTTTGTGCATATACCTCCGCCCATGTGTATACTTCTCCTAAGCGGTAGTCCAGTGTATCTCTTTTAAATTTTCGGATTTTCCGTTCATTGATTTCTTTGGAATGTCGATCTATTTGACTTTTGATATCCTCTAAGGTGGTTTTTAATTCATCTTCCGTGAGCATCTTGGATAATTCAGACTGTGTTTCCTCAATTTCCATACTTAATTCTTCCAGAATGGAGGATAATTCTTGTATGATCAAGAGAATTAAGTCTAAAGAGCATTTATTCAATATTTCATACCAGCGCTCCTGGAATTTTTTGGAATGTTTACAAAGGGATGGTTTGAGTGCAATTCTTAGCCCCCTAGGTATGCGTGCATTCCGATGGTATTTTATGAGAGTACTAGCGTGGAGTTGCTGATTGGTTTTCCTTTTTAGTAGATAAATTAGTTGTCTTATGTTTTGCTCTTTTAACCGGCTCGTGGTTTCCTGTGTGAGTTCATCCCTGATTAGGGAGTAAATTTGGTCAACATCCTTTGATTCAAACGCAAAAGTGGAGGCTCTGGCCTCAGTGGTTTTGGAGATGTCATCGTAATTACTCATGTTTCAATTTATGCTGATTTTTGGTGCGTGCTATTAATCCTTGGGACTCTGAAGTGATACAATATTAGAATTGGATAAATGCACAGCGATTTGTTACCTCTCAAAGTTCAACAGTTAGTCGTTTTTTTGGTGCACCGTAAGGTGGCGTCGAGGGTCCTGCGACGTCAAGATACACAACACTGATGTGGCACTAGAGGATCTCTAGTGTCATCCCTTACCGGGCACACAAATATTTGTCTTCCCACTCAAAGAAGACTTTCAATCCAGTGTTTCAATTGTTCATGAAATTTATTTTATATTTTTAGAAGAATTTATCATCATCATTTCATGTAGTTCGTTCAATATGATTCTCATGTTTGTAAATCAGACATTGTCATAATAAGGCATCCAATGCATTTCGGGCATTATATAGCATGCCCTTCATCAGGGAAATAGACACTGTGAAACAAGGAATAATAAAATCATATCATCAAAAAGGTTCTGTGTGAGTCTTATTAACATCAATCATGACATAAACAATATAAGGTCTGCTTGATATGTGCTTATAAGTCAATATGAGCTGTGTGTGAATCACATGCTGTGGTTAGTATTAGTGAAAAAACAGAAAGAATCTTCTCAAAGAAAAATACTCTAACTCACATGGCTGGGTCTCTAACAGTACTTGTAGTTCTGCAAATAAAAAAAAAAGCAGTGTTACAAAAACAGCCTCAAATAGGGAGGCAGTTCATAAGGCAAAAACATACTAACAACCAGGCTGGTGGTCTATAAAGTCCCTCACAACTAACCTTGCTCAAGAATAGGCGCGCGATTACGTCCTTCTCTCCTCGTACTCCGCGATGGCTCAATGAAATGCCGATCGCGTTCACCTATTTAACCTGGATTTTGGTCATGTGACAAGTCACATGGCATGGCCATAGAAGAAAGACTCATTATCAAGGGTAGCGAACCAGAATATGCTGTCTTAAGTAATACCCGAGTCACTGATCTAAATGCTGGTTATCATGATGGGTGGCCAGGAGAACCGGTTGCGAAAAAATTCTAGAAAATATTAAAAAGGATATGTGTAAGCTAACGAGATTAAAAAATTAAGTTAAAAAATAGAAAATGGTTAGAAAGAAATACCGGGAATCGAACTAATCACTGCTGGGATGTTAGATGAGCTGTTCTATGGTTAGTGCTATTGTAGAAAGTGAAGAAATGGAAAAGAATATAAGAAGTGTAAGTGTCAGATGTGTATATGAACTCACATAGTATACACAAGGAACAGTCAGGGGAGCAATTAATTATAGGTAACATGCAAATTCAATTCTTTCATTTAACCCCAATGGTTTCTGGCAGGATAAATTTTGTATCCAATAGTTCTCTCTCAAAGAATCTTGGAGAAATTCTTCAACACAAAATATGTACAACCTCAACACCTGCAACGAAATTCTCTGGTACGAAACCTTGCCTTAACTGTGGAAGTTGCAACAACGTAATCCGTGGTAACACATTCTGTCATCCTTCAAAAGGTTACCCCATCAAACTAAAGGTAAATGCCACCTGTGAATCGAGTAATGTCATCTATGGAATCAGATGTCCTTGTGGCAAAATGTATGTTGGTAAGACGGAACGTCGAATCAAAGTACGTTTAACTGAACACAAGTCCAACATTCGTTTGAAAAATATGAAATCTGCATTATCCTCCCATTTTGTTGAAGAACATCATAATATCTCCCAGATCAAATTCATCATCCTTGAAACGGTCCAGAAAGTAGAAGGCAGAGACAATTCCAAATACCTTCTGCAGAGAGAGAACTATTGGATACAAAATTTATCCTGCCAGAAACCATTGGGGTTAAATGAAAGAATTGAATTTGCATGTTACCTATAATTAATTGCTCCCCTGACTGTTCCTTGTGTATACTATGTGAGTTCATATACACATCTGACACTTACACTTCTTATATTCTTTTCCATTTCTTCACTTTCTACAATAGCACTAACCATAGAACAGCTCATCTAACATCCCAGCAGTGATTAGTTCGATTCCCGGTATTTCTTTCTAACCATTTTCTATTTTTTAACTTAATTTTTTAATCTCGTTAGCTTACACATATCCTTTTTAATATTTTCTAGAATTTTTTCGCAACCGGTTCTCCTGGCCACCCATCATGATAACCAGCATTTAGATCAGTGACTCGGGTATTACTTAAGACAGCATATTCTGGTTCGCTACCCTTGATAATGAGTCTTTCTTCTATGGCCATGCCATGTGACTTGTCACATGACCAAAATCCAGGTTAAATAGGTGAACGCGATCGGCATTTCATTGAGCCATCGCGGAGTACGAGGAGAGAAGGACGTAATCGCACGCCTATTCTTGAGCAAGGTTAGTTGTGAGGGACTTTATAGACCACCAGCCTGGTTGTTAGTATGTTTTTGCCTTATGAACTGCCTCCCTATTTGAGGCTGTTTTTGTAACACTGCTTTATTTTTGATTTGCAGAACTACAAGTACTGTTAGAGACCCAGCCATGTGAGTTAGAGTATTTTTCTTTGAGAAGATTCTTTCTGTTTTTTCACTAATACTAACCACAGCATGTGATTCACACACAGCTCATATTGACTTATAAGCACATATCAAGCAGACCTTATATTGTTTATGTCATGATTGATGTTAATAAGACTCACACAGAACCTTTTTGATGATATGATTTTATTATTCCTTGTTTCACAGTGTCTATTTCCCTGATGAAGGGCATGCTATATAATGCCCGAAATGCATTGGATGCCTTATTATGACAATGTCTGATTTACAAACATGAGAATCATATTGAACGAACTACATGAAATGATGATGATAAATTCTTCTAAAAATATAAAATAAATTTCATGAACAATTGAAACACTGGATTGAAAGTCTTCTTTGAGTGGGAAGACAAATATTTGTGTGCCCGGTAAGGGATGACACTAGAGATCCTCTAGTGCCACATCAGTGTTGTGTATCTTGACGTCGCAGGACCCTCGACGCCACCTTACGGTGCACCAAAAAAACGACTAACTGTTGAACTTTGAGAGGTAACAAATCGCTGTGCATTTATCCAATTCTAATATTGTATCACTTCAGAGTCCCAAGGATTAATAGCACGCACCAAAAATCAGCATAAATTGAAACATGAGTAATTACGATGACATCTCCAAAACCACTGAGGCCAGAGCCTCCACTTTTGCGTTTGAATCAAAGGATGTTGACCAAATTTACTCCCTAATCAGGGATGAACTCACACAGGAAACCACGAGCCGGTCAAAAGAGCAAAACATAAGACAACTAATTTATCTACTAAAAAGGAAAACCAATCAGCAACTCCACGCTAGTACTCTCATAAAATACCATCGGAATGCACGCATACCTAGGGGGCTAAGAATTGCACTCAAACCATCCCTTTGTAAACATTCCAAAAAATTCCAGGAGCGCTGGTATGAAATATTGAATAAATGCTCTTTAGACTTAATTCTCTTGATCATACAAGAATTATCCTCCATTCTGGAAGAATTAAGTATGGAAATTGAGGAAACACAGTCTGAATTATCCAAGATGCTCACGGAAGATGAATTAAAAACCACCTTAGAGGATATCAAAAGTCAAATAGATCGACATTCCAAAGAAATCAATGAACGGAAAATCCGAAAATTTAAAAGAGATACACTGGACTACCGCTTAGGAGAAGTATACACATGGGCGGAGGTATATGCACAAAAACGTAAAAATCGTCCTTACAATTCAAATACTACGACATCTTCCTCAGATAGCGACACTAGTCAAAGACCACGTAAACCTCAATCGACCCCGGCACCACAGGAGCAAACAACAACTGATCAACCCACTACCAGCAAAACCACAGACACTAGTCCTTTTTTAGACCAGGGCCAAGCCCAAAAAGGAGACCCAGGAGAGGTTCAGGAAAAGGAACTGGAAAAGGACAAAGAAAGGGACGCGCCGACTACACGGAGCACGTCAGCCATAGCCAAGGAGAAGGAGAAAGAGAAGAAACTCAAAAAGACTCAGCCTCAGAACAATTAGTAATTAACATTAGTGATCAAACTTTGAGTCCGTATGAGTTAAGCCTATTGCAAAAAGGAACATCATTTGTCCCAACTACTACTACAAACAGTCTGGAACTTGAAGTCAGTTTTTTAAAACTGATGCGGAAACTTAGACTCAGACATTTTTTTGACAACACAATACCGGACCGACCGAGCATCGAGAAAGACCAACTGTTGGGCCTACGACCCCACAGTATTTTTCAAGCTCCAACTAGCCACAAGACGCTAGACCTATTTGAAAACTTGGTGAAACAAGACCTCCGCAAGATCAAACATTATAAACCCAAAAGAAGGAACACCACACAAAAGGATCTTGACACCTTGCAGAAATTGGCTTCCAACGACAAAATCATGTTCACGAAAGCTGATAAAGGCGGCGCGATCGTCATAATGAATATGGATATGTATAACAATAAAGTGACAGAACATATCAATGATACAAATACGTATTGCAGATTGGATCACAATCCTACACTTGAGTACTCCAAAGTGTTAAAAAACATCATTGATGGCGCACACAAACAAGGTACCATTTCTGACCGGACAAAGAACTTCTTGGTTACACTCAATCCCAAGAGTCCCACATTGCGGATGACACCAAAAATTCACAAAAATACCTATGACCCCCCGATGCGACCGATAGTATCGACGAGAGGGAGCTTACATGAACCGATTGGTCAACTTATCGACAGGTATCTACAGCCGACAGTACAATCGATGCAAACCTATGTCAGAGATACATCCCAGTTTTTGCAAATACTTCAACAAATTAAGCTGGATCCATCAGAAAAACTAGTTATGTGTACTGCAGACGTTTGCAGTTTATATACTAGCATACCCCATGACATGGGTTTAGAGGCAATAGAGTCTGCTCTTTTAAACACAGATCTTGATCAACAATTTCAAACTTTCCTCATGGAGCTGATGTGTTTTATTCTATATCACAGCTATTTCAAGGTCAATGAAGCTTCGTACCAACAATTAACCGGCATGGCTATGGGCAATTCGGCAGCACCCTCGTATGCCAACATATTCATGCAGTGGTATGAAAATCAACATATCTTCTTGAATACAGAATGGTCTCGCAATCTCAAAACAATGATCAGATACATTGATGACCTTTTCATTCTTTGGTCTAACACAGAGGAGAAACTAATAACGGAACTCACTAAATTCAACAATCTGGACGCACGAATCCAACTGACATGGACCACATCAGAAACCGCAGTAAATTTCTTGGATGTTAAAGTCACTAGAACTCCAACAGGGTTTAAAACAGATGTTTACACCAAACCAATGGACAGGAACAACATGTTGTTATACTCGAGTTTTCATCAACCCAACTTGATTAAAACTTGCCGTTTTCACAAATGGCCAGAGTAAAGAGAATTACCTCAGATGAAAATGCATTAGGTGTCAAACTAAGAGAAGTCAAAAAGAAATTCTTGGATAGAGGTTACCCTGAATCTCTACTAGAGGAATCAAAGAAAAAGGTTGAAACATTGGACAGAGAGAAACTTCTAACCATCAAAACTAAATCTGAACAAACACGTACAGTGGTGGTATCTAGATATTCTACATCCAGTAGGAAATACAAACAAACCATTTTAAAACATTGGTCCATACTGAATCTTGAACCCGATTTCAAACAGTCGTTTAATCAACCTCCCATCTTTGCTTACACTAGATCAAAGAATCTTGGAGAAATTCTTCAACACAAAATATGTACAACCTCAACACCTGCAACGAAATTCTATGGTACGAAACCTTGCCTTAACTGTGGAAGTTGCAACAACGTAATCCGTGGTAACACATTCTGTCATCCTTCAAAAGGTTACCCCATCAAACTAAAGGTAAATGCCACCTGTGAATCGAGTAATGTCATCTATGGAATCAGATGTCCTTGTGGCAAAATGTATGTTGGTAAGACGGAACATCGAATCAAAGTACGTTTAACTGAACACAAGTCCAACATTCGTTTGAAAAATATGAAATCTGCATTATCCTCCCATTTTGTTGAAGAACATCATAATATCTCCCAGATCAAATTCATCATCCTTGAAACGGTCCAGAAAGTAGAAGGCAGAGACAATTCCAAATACCTTCTGCAGAGAGAGAACTATTGGATACAAAATTTATCCTGCCAGAAACCATTGGGGTTAAATGAAAGAATTGAATTTGCATGTTACCTATAATTAATTGCTCCCCTGACTGTTCCTTGTGTATACTATGTGAGTTCATATACACATCTGACACTTACACTTCTTATATTCTTTTCCATTTCTTCACTTTCTACAATAGCACTAACCATAGAACAGCTCATCTAACATCCCAGCAGTGATTAGTTCGATTCCCGGTATTTCTTTCTAACCATTTTCTATTTTTTAACTTAATTTTTTAATCTCGTTAGCTTACACATATCCTTTTTAATATTTTCTAGAATTTTTTCGCAACCGGTTCTCCTGGCCACCCATCATGATAACCAGCATTTAGATCAGTGACTCGGGTATTACTTAAGACAGCATATTCTGGTTCGCTACCCTTGATAATGAGTCTTTCTTCTATGGCCATGCCATGTGACTTGTCACATGACCAAAATCCAGGTTAAATAGGTGAACGCGATCGGCATTTCATTGAGCCATCGCGGAGTACGAGGAGAGAAGGACGTAATCGCGCGCCTATTCTTGAGCAAGGTTAGTTGTGAGGGACTTTATAGACCACCAGCCTGGTTGTTAGTATGTTTTTGCCTTATGAACTGCCTCCCTATTTGAGGCTGTTTTTGTAACACTGCTTTATTTTTGATTTGCAGAACTACAAGTACTGTTAGAGACCCAGCCATGTGAGTTAGAGTATTTTTCTTTGAGAAGATTCTTTCTGTTTTTTCACTAATACTAACCACAGCATGTGATTCACACACAGCTCATATTGACTTATAAGCACATATCAAGCAGACCTTATATTGTTTATGTCATGATTGATGTTAATAAGACTCACACAGAACCTTTTTGATGATATGATTTTATTATTCCTTGTTTCACAGTGTCTATTTCCCTGATGAAGGGCATGCTATATAATGCCCGAAATGCATTGGATGCCTTATTATGACAATGTCTGATTTACAAACATGAGAATCATATTGAACGAACTACATGAAATGATGATGATAAATTCTTCTAAAAATATAAAATAAATTTCATGAACAATTGAAACACTGGATTGAAAGTCTTCTTTGAGTGGGAAGACAAATATTTGTGTGCCCGGTAAGGGATGACACTAGAGATCCTCTAGTGCCACATCAGTGTTGTGTATCTTGACGTCGCAGGACCCTCGACGCCACCTTACGGTGCACCAAAAAAACGACTAACTGTTGAACTTTGAGAGGTAACAAATCGCTGTGCATTTATCCAATTCTAATATTGTCTCTCTTCAAGGACCACACCACACTCCGCCCGCCCGATCCTAGCAAGCACCCGGGTGGTGCCACACAGCGAGAGTCCACCAGGGCCGCGTGGCTCTCACCTCAGAAAAGGACAGTGAATTGCGCTCTTACGTGTCTCCAGGCTCTCTCTCCATAGTCGTTCTGTGAAGGCTAGAGGGGGGGCCCTCGAACAGTGTCAAGCAGGGGAGGGGTCAGTGACCGTCCAGTGTGTCACCTCCAGGTATTTTAGTGTGGCTCGGCAGTGGTCAGCAGCAGGGAGATTTACTCTTATGCGCGCAGTGTCTCCCTCCTCACAGCTAAAGATTGCACACACTGGTGTGTATCCAAGAGGGTTCGAGGTCCAGCTCAGCACCAGCCAGCACCGCAGGGGAGCGTCTCTCTGTGGGCCCAGGCAGTCTTCTATTATGCGGGTGTTGTCCAAAGGGGGGTCTTGAGACCAACAGTCTAAGGCCCCACAGTAGTCCTGCTCGCGCTTGTGATCCCGGGTGCAGACAATGCTCCCAGGCATTGTCATGTCAGGCTGCCACAGCGCTGGAGCGCGCTAAGAAGTGCAGTCTCTCCCGTGGCTCAGTCACGCTCCCAGGCCAATGCGGGTGATTCACCTACCACTGGGCGAGCCTTGCACGGGACGTCCGCACGTCGGGTGACACACGCCGGTCAGCGGGCAAATCGAAGTCCCCGGTCTGCGGCCCGGCTCCTTGGAGGTTTCGTCTTCGCGCCCGCTCCGCATGGGCTGTTCAGAATCTTCCGAATTTCCCGCAGCAGACGTCGGAGTGTCGGCCGTTGTGTGCCTCCTTTTTGGAGACTTGTGCTCCGTTAGATCAGGATTATGCACAGATTTTATAGGAGATGGTGCGGAGCTCCTCTATCAGGCGTTAGCCAACGGCGCCGGCAAGCTCCACCCCCCCAACAGGGTCCCGCTCTTATTTGGAAGTCACAATAGAATGTTCCAACATGAAATTGTGGTCAGAGACCATTGAGTAGATTCTGACACTTCAAAGGAGGGTTGTGTCTTCACTGGAGATATTAATATATTCTTTGTGTGACACTTAGGAGCCACTTGCTTACATGCTACCTATGCTTAGTTGTTCATAGAATTCTAAAGCCATATGGGATTAGTTTGAAATAGCTGATGCATTTAATATTGTGTAAAATGTGTATTACATTTATCCTATATTCTGATGGTATGCTTGTAGTTCATATGCAAATGTGAATAGCATGTTCTTAATCCAAAGCTAAGGGGGTGATTAGGATCGCAGGCGGATCGCCACTGCCGGCCCGTTGGTGGCGATCCGCCCGCCATCGCAATCCAATTCACCCCCCGCCATATCATAATGGTGGGGGGTATCAGGGCGGACGCAAAGTGCGTCCGCCGCTTCGCCACCTGTCGGCAATTGTTCCGAATGCCGGCCGGGCAGAACTGGGCCACAATATGGTGGCGGTGCCTACCAGACACTGCCATCAATATAAAGTATGTGTGGCTTTTAAGGCCATTCCATGATGGTGATGCCGCCATGGAAAGGCTGGAGGCGAATTGCTTTCAAGGCCCATTGCGGGACCCCGGAGGGTGGGTTGTGGACTTGTTTGGTACCTATGGTACCCCCTACATTACCATGCACAAGGTGGTAGGCACCAAGCTGTGCCTGCCACATTGTACATGGCAATGCACAACATGGCACCTTGGCATTGCGGCGGGTGCTGCTTACAGCTGCACCCGCCGCAATGTCAAATATGTGGAATGCGACTGCCAGGGTGGAGGTCGCATCCTAATTAGCGGTGGCAGCCAGTCCCATCACCGCTAGGGTGGCGGGCAGACTAAAATCCACCCACCATCCTAATAACCCCCCAT
The DNA here is from genome assembly GCF_964263255.1 of Lissotriton vulgaris. Classification (NCBI taxonomy): domain Eukaryota; kingdom Metazoa; phylum Chordata; class Amphibia; order Caudata; family Salamandridae; genus Lissotriton; species Lissotriton vulgaris. The sequence continues at coordinate 551,560,986 of NC_141697.1, forward strand.
AATAGTTTTAGGTTTTTACACAAGATTGTAAGAGGGTTCTCATGTAATTTCTCCCACCTGACATCATTGTCTTGCGTTTTTTTTCTCAAAATAAAGTATTTGGTTTGCATAAATAAGATGTTCACAGACATCTCAGAGAAAGGAATTGGGACTTCAAAGACGTCTCTGGACAGCAAAGAGGCCTGGCTCAAAGTAGAATCACACAAAGGACATCATTGTGTAACAATTCTTCTGCAAAGGCATCATTGTCTTGCAGATAAGCATCAAGCTGGAAAAATGGATTTAGTTCAGGCACACATAAACGTTGCCATTTAAATAGCGAACCTTCATGACATCAAAATTTGATACAAAAGATTAGACATGTAGAGATCCTTAAAGATGCATCAGATAAAAGCTGTCTGCTTTCATAATATTTACCTTCTGTCCGTTCACATTCTCTACAATGTTATTGATTTGCAATTATTCACTTACATTTATCCCCCGCCAGGGCCAGCCTTAGGCATGTGCAAGCTGTGCACCTGCACAGGGCCACCAAATCCCAGGGGCCACTACATCAATATATATCCTCAATATAATAATCCACTGAGGATGGATACATATTTGTGTGGAGCCCCTGGCAGGGATTTGGTGGCCTCTGGCTCTATACAACTTCCAAACACCATAACCCCCCCCTCTTCACTGGCCTCCGCGCTCCGCCCCACCCGGACCCCATCTTCCGGGGCCCCCTACCTACGCTCCTTGCCCAGGGCCACCATGAACCTAGAGCCGCCCCTGCCCCCACTAAAGAAGGCCTGGGTGTGAAATGCTGCTCCACTCACAGAGTTTGAAGAGTTGTTTTCCACTTCCCATATCGAGTTCCGAAAAATTCTGCTCTGCCACGTCTCCAGGTTTTTTCCTTGCTCGCCCTCACCAACATTAAGTTGACGAGCGGAGAAAATCTTACTCCAGACCACCTCCAGGCAAGATTTCTCAACACGAGCGGTTGTGAATGGTAGCTACCACTCGCGTTGGGGAAACCTTCTGTTCAAATTGAGGAGGCTGCTGCTTGACTAGAACATCTACTTGAGTGGCAGAAAGAAGCAGCGCCCTCTGGCGATGCGCATGGTGCCGTTCGAGCTGATTTTCCGGCGTGAGAAAAACAGTCAGTGCTAAAAATCAGTGCAAAGAGCGATTGCGGAAGGCAGAGTTTTTTCAACAAACTCCGCCCAGGCCTACACTGAAGTTAGCTTGAAAGAAAACCTTTACAAATAACAGTGTGGATTTTGTGTGTGCGCACACTTGAGGCAAAATGCTGCCAGAACTTTTAATAAGAAATCAAATAGTCAGATAGTCTCATGAAGGGTGTTTAAATACACAAAATGCACTATTGCCAGGAAAGTTGAGGGCCATGCAGAAGTCATAACGTTTCTGATTATTTTGTTCAACCTGGTAATCTAGTTAATATATATGCTTGCCTGAATTAAAAAAAAAAAAATCTTTCAATATGATCACAAGCTTTCAGAAAATGTAACATGACACCCAACGTGGTCATGGGTAACAGAATACCATTACAGGCTACACACAAGTACTTGCCGATTATTAATGATACGATGTAATATTGGTTATCCCTTCCACAGCTCAGATAGAAACACCCCATTTTGGTGGAAGGTTTATTACACACTATGTTATTCCAAAAGTTTCCCCACAATTCTATTGAGCATTGAATCGTATTCCGAATATTTCAAAATGCAGAAGGAACTATACAAATAAGAGTGAATTTTAGGGTTCAAGTGATTAATCACTTGACATCACAAAGGTTTCCTGCTACAGTGGCGAAATCGATTCTGGTATTTACAGCAAGACCAGCATATGCTTTGAAATATTTAATATCATATCGAGTTTGCATCTGGTGAGGCCGCTCAATGTCAATATGCTACATACATGATAATAAGTCATCCTGCACAAAACATCAATCAATCAATCAATCATAACATTTGTATAGCGCACTACTCACCCGTAGGGTCTCAAGGCGCTGAGGGGGGTCACTACTGCTCGAACAGCGAGGTCTTGAGTAGTTTCCTGAAGGAGAGGTGATCCTGGGTCAGCCGTAGGTGAGTGGGAAGGGAGTTCCAAGTCTTGGCTGCCAGGTAGGAGAAGGATCTTCCTCCAACATGTCTTATGGCAGTCAGGAAGGAGATCACTATAAGTTATCAGAAACATTATCATAAAGCCGACAAGTATGACCACAGCAGCTTTAGGATATTAAAGGCTTTATTTCACAAACAAGTAGGTGGCACAATACCCTGTGGGGACAGCATCAAAGAATTGCTCTGCCTTACAGAACATTCACAGCCAAATGTTCTAAGAATAGAAAGAAACATTACGGAAAGAAAAAGGATGCAAGAGATGGAAAGGGAAAAGGAAAAAAAGGAAAAAATGTGACAATAAAAAACAAACATGTAGAGGAGACCAATAGAGTTGGTCCATTAAGCCTTGCAGGTCCTAAATTGTCAGTGTTAGTGCAATGCACACCACACTCAGCTTAGATATAAAAAAAATGTAATGCAGCTCAGTTACGAGACTTATTCTAATAAATGGTTACTGTGTATAGACAACTGAGTCAGCATGTATTACAGGTGGCAGGAACTAATGTTGGGACTCCAGCAGTTGCACATTGACCTCTACAAATAATAAGCCCCAAGATTTTAAAAACAGTTATGGGCAAAGTGCCCATGAAGCAAGTCAAAACTGCATTTTGAATTGCGTGCCATACTAATCAATTTGAGGCAGTCTGCTCTCATACAATGCCCCAAGATAAATACATATATTGACTATATGCAGGGCCAATGGAGTTATGTGATTTTGCAGCTGCTCCATTTTCTGCACAATTATAGATTTGCGTCATTTGCCTCATGATCCGTCACCTGATGCATAATCTGCAGACTTAAAAAAATTATATTTTGAAACCAAAGGGCTTGAAAGTTACAAAAAAAGTGGCAACACATGTCATGTTATGATTCTTCACAAAGTTTGACTGGTCATTTTTCTCTTGCTTATTGCTGTATTTGGGTGTGGAACTGGTACTAATGAGGTGAAAACATCACCCAGATATTGCTAATGTGTAAAAAAATTCCAAAAGAATGAGGTGATGTTATCACCAAATGTTTCCTATTAACCCACATCATTTGAAGTTTCTTTCTGCATAAATTGATCATCCCATGCTTCATAATTTGTGGTCACCTGCTGTATAACTTCAGTGGCCGTGGTTATATGCCTCCCCCTGCTAATGGTAGTATCCATTGAAGAATAAGGCACTTGTGGAAGATTATTTGTGAGAATATTTAGCATGATGCATGGTACACCATATATTGCAGTTTTACGAGATGTTCTAAGCATAATGCAAAGTAAATATGAGTGTACTCTGACAGCTGCTTTGAGTATGACATTGATGGCTACTTTTGACAGCTTCTTTTTAGTAACAAACTGAGGGGAAGCGGCATTGTTGGTCATACTCCAGCAATTTACTACTGTACCAATTTACTACTGTTTATTAAGTGATATTGTGCTTTTATGGTTTTTTCTGTTTGAATAACCGAATAAAGATTTTTGACTTGACTACTGTACCACTTCCTGAGTAAGGACAATAATTTCCTAAAGCAATGTCAGAAACGTATACCTCTATCGGTCGAGATACCTTTGGGATTCATCCTTCCAAACGGCAGCTCAAGTCTAAAGCTGAGTAAGAGGGAGTGCAGAAAGAGATGCCTGATTATAAAAACGAAACTACAGGCTACAAGGAAAGGACAGAATGCTTCTCCCTCCACAAGAGCCCGATGTACCCGGTTATAATTTGAGGGACTGTGATACAATAAACAATGTCCTGTTGGTATCAGTATGTTGACAGCCATTCGTCACATTGTTCACAGGACTTTGGGGAGAAAAAGTGCTCAAAGAAGTATTCTGTAAATGGAACAAGCATCAAAACTGAGTATCGTAGAAGAGACAAAAAAGCTGATAAAGGATAGTATCGGGATACAGTGTTCAGTGTGAGGAAGAAGGAGACAGATTCAGATCCAAAACCTCATTATAAAAAAGTAGAAATTGTCCCGCTTGAACACTAAAATGAATAAAATTCCTTAGAACAGCAGAATGCTTCTGCAAAATGGGACATTGGGCAGTAGTAAGTCAAGACAGAGTAATGTCAAGAACAATAATTCATCAAAGTATTAAGGAACATCTAGTCAGGACTCCTCCTGATGTATGTATTCATATAGAAACACTGTCTGGTCAAATTATTTATTCTGTTTGAGTTTACATGTGCTTGCCGTTTAAGTGAGCCACAGCTACAGGCTACAGGCAACATATCTATTGAAACTAGAGGTGAAGCACCATATAAGAATGATCCTGAAACAGTTAAAGTATCTGCTATTGATAGTGAATGTCACTTGACAATGAACACACCTCTCTTTCTGTTGGTTAAATCAGACAATAATGACTGTCTTGGGCTGAACTATAAAATGTTGGATTATTATACATGTACAATGCAGTTCAATATGTTCACCACTGTATGTGATTCATAAGCACAGGTGCACCACATGTAGGAATTGTGAAAACTAAGTCACAAGCTTATTACAAAGACACTGAGAGTAATGTCCATTTTTTTAGAAAAAGTCCTCTTTATTGTTCCATATGTAAGACAGAACAGCTGACGCATTTCGTCCCAGATGGGACTTCTTCAGGGCTGTATTGTGACACTGTACTAGTGACGCACATAGTATGGAAAAATACATGATGTCTCTTGATCTTGCTAATAGTTTCTTTAATAACAACATATCACCTGAATCACACTACCTAATGGCATTCACATTTGATGGTTTTCATTGTGATTATACAAGATTATCACGAGGCAATAAACAGTACAGGTTTATCTTCGGTGAGAACAGTGGAAATGCTGCATGACAATCCTGACATGTTGGCATACACGGATAACAAATATTGTACTGACTATGAAAAAGTACAGGAAGAATAGTGACGATTGTAACTCAACATGGATATAAAATAAACTTCAATAAATCATAGATCCATCATGTAATCATACTGTGATGCAAATTTTCAGAGAAGATAAATAACCAGCGCCAGATTTCTTACAGAACTGAGCTACATTACAACCCCCAAATACATTGAGAAAATTACCAGCTGCAATGCGATTCTTGAATTTAGGAACAGCGTATCTGCCACATTAGGTTGAATGGGTGAAACCATAATTCCAATGAATGTTGTCTGTCTTTTCTAAAAAAAAGAATGAGACAGGTGTGCAAATGGCTTTTTTTTCATGGGCTAAAAGCAAATATCATAGAGACAAAATATTTGCAAATATAAAACAGGTTATTCCAAGTAAATCAGTCTACGCATATGATGTATGCAGTGAGGAACATGTGACCCCATATCCAACAAATTACATATTCAGCAGCTAAGTAACAGTTTACTCCAAGTATATATTTATGGCTATGTGGTTGGTCATTTGGAAGGAGTGACCTCTTGCACAGGGAAAACAAATGAAAATAGTGTGTCTCACTCATACTCTAGAGGTGATTATTAAAACTAGAAGAACAATTGTGCATACTTTACACTTACACTAGGATCAATAAGCCTCAACTGAGAACTTACGAAATGTAAAATATGAGTATGATCCCACACTCAGAACACAAGTATTCTTTCAAAAGTAACCGGCAAATTCACAGACTCTATATTCAGAGCCCCTAAATGGGAAAAGGATTGAGGGAATAATTGGACTGTGTGGGCGGTCTATGTTAAAATCCTTTCAAAACACAATTAATCACACAAGTAGCAAACAAGACAAGACATGAGCATTTTATAAAAGGTCTAACACCTCAGGAATTACCCAGGTAATGGGGATTCTGGGGTCCCTAAATATCAGATAACGAAAATAGGACCAAAGAATATAAAAAGTTTGGAATGAATGACCTCACACACCACCATGGGCGTCATGCTTCATCATGATGATTAAAAGTCATAGACAATGTAAAGGACAAACACTGATAATGCCCACATTTCTGTATGGCTGAGATACCCGCCACCCCCTCTCGACGCAATCCCCAAGGATGGGAAAACGGAAACGGTTCTGAACTTTTGGAAGGCGGGAGAGAGTGACCCTCCGGCCGTATTTATTAAAATATGAAACAAAATCAAAAACATTAAAACAGTTTCATATTATGTACAATTTCATTTCCACATTACGATGTTTGGCTAACCTTAACATATTTCTAATACAAAGGTTCTCCTAGCCGAACTAAACATCCTACAAAACATTGAACTTGAAATTGTACATCCTAACGTTAAGGGCCAACGGCAAGGTCGTAACCGGTGTCAGATCCCTAAACCAGAAATTACCCCCCCCCACTTGGGAGGGGCGACCGCACAGAGGCTGTACCTCAAATGCATCTACCAATTTCCCTTGACTTGACGGGGGCCCCAATGAACTCAACGCCATTTAAAGGTCGTCCGAGGACTCGTGTGAGGTGTCTAGAAGGTAGCGTAAACCCCCTCCCCACCCCACACAACTTACCACATCTGCCGTCGCAGGTGTCCTGGCCCCGGGAAATTCCCCAGGAGGGGCCTTAGCCCCTCCTATCAAGGAAGGGGCCTTGACCGCCTTTCCTTTTCTTTCGGCGGCCCATCCTTAGAAGGGACCGCCTCCCCGTTGAGGGGCCAATGGCCACCTCCCCCGGGCGCTCCCATCCGTAATGGGTGACGCCCCCCCATAGGGATCTTCCAATTACTGCTCACCGATCATGACCTTACCGCCCGACCAAAATAAATACGACAATTAACTAAAACTAATAAAAGACAACCATAACTACTTCACGTAAGATTTACTGATCAACACTAGTGAAAACTTTATTCGAAAACATACTCTAGCTGATCATTCTCTTTATTAACAAAACACAACTTAATACGTTCATCATCACAACCTGTAAGAAAGAAAGTTACCACATCAAAACTTTATTCAAAACCACTTGCTGTCTTCAGGGGCTGGTGGGTGGGTCAAAATTGGCTCTTCGTTCCGTCTCGAGCTCACGTGCAGCGGGGAGGTGCAGCTTCAGAGCACAGGAACAAGAGGATGCTTTCTTGGCTTGTTGCTCCTTTTATCCGTCTTCGGGCGGGCGTGAACCCGCCTCCGCCTTGCCCCCCGGGGGCGTGGTCGGCGGCGTCATCGTCTAGGACAACCCACTCCAGGGCGGGAAAAGGCGCGCCCCGGCTACGCCGCTTCGGGCATACCAGCCGAGACACGCCTCCCGCCCAAGATGGCCTCCCGGGGGGATCGGGGTACTCCACCATACGTTCGGGGGGACCGAATGGTCGCCCCTTTCCATATGGCTGAGATACCCGCCACCCCCTCTCGACGCAATCCCCAAGGATGGGAAAACGGAAACGGTTCTGAACTTTTGGAAGGCGGGAGGGAGTGACCCTCCCGGCCGTATTTATTAAAATATGAAACAAAATCAAAAACATTAAAACAGTTTCATATTATGTACAATTTCATTTCCACATTACGATGTTTGGCTAACCTTAACATATTTCTAATACAAAGGTTCTCCTAGCCGAACTAAACATCCTACAAAACATTGAACTTGAAATTGTACATCCTAACGTTAAGGGCCAACGGCAAGGTCGTAACCGGTGTCAGATCCCTAAACCAGAAATGACCCCCCCCACTTGGGAGGGGCGACCGCACAGAGGCTGTACCTCAAATGCATCTACCAATTTCCCTTGACTTGACGGGGGCCCCAATGAACTCGACGCCATTTAAAGGTCGTCCGAGGACTCGTGTGAGGTGTCTAGAAGGTAGCGTAAACCCCCTCCCCACCCCACACAACTTACCACATCTGCCGTCGCAGGTGTCCTGGCCCCGGGAAATTCCCCAGGAGGGGCCTTAGCCCCTCCTATCAAGGAAGGGGCCTTGACCGCCTTTCCATTTCTTTCGGCGGCCCATCCTTAGAAGGGACCGCCTCCCCGTTGAGGGGCCAATGGCCACCTCCCCCGGGCGCTCCCATCCGTAATGGGTGACGCCCCCCCATAGGGATCTTCCAATTACTGCTCACCGATCATGACCTTACCGCCACAGGCCGGATAGTTGACCGGCTATCCGGACCCCCCACAACAACTCCTACCTAAAGGTCATGTTTTAAACTCTTTAACCACGCTATGAGGTCTCCTATGAGTAACTCATTCCCCACCCGGGACAAATGGACCCCATCTCCCAAATACATACTGTCCCCCTTGATACAACCATGCGGAATAGAATGCAGCGCACTTGAACGAAACAATCTACCCAACTTGTTATTTACCTTCTTCACTGAGTGATTCAGAGCAGAAACAGAAATCGCCCCCCGCCACACTTTTCGTGGAATCATATGGGACCATGCAATTGTGCACCCTGGAACTCTTCTCGCCAACCAACTTACAGTGGAAAGCATTGCCTCGAGAAGCAGTCGTCTACCAGTGGTCACCAAATCATTACCCCCAAGATGGACTATGATTATAGACGGCGGTGACCTTGTCCGCCCTAACAAACCCTCGAAAAAGGATTGAAACTGGTCAATACAGAGCCCGCCCCTTCCGTAGAAGGTCACCCTGTACCCGTATTCCCCAGCCATGTGAATCATGTCACCTGCTTCGAATACGTCCGCGGCACGCCTCACGTATGAGTGGCCAACGACCCACACCACTTTTTTCGCAGCCGGTGATGTTTGACCGCTGGATCCCAGGTGTCGGGTCGACTGCACAGTCCGCCCCGCCTCGTAAGCTTGCGACACTGTAAAACCAAACAAAAACAAGAAGCGTGAGTACATGATAGCAGCTTCACAACATGTGCAACCGCACATACCTTTTGTAACAATTCGAGGACCAACGCCCCAAACGTTTCACTTTTTCTATACTCAGACCCCTGGCTGTAGCCTCAGTAGCAGCCCCTATCCGAAAGGAATGGGTCCCAAACTCGCCGGGGTTCAAGCCCGCGGCCAAAATTGCCATCGCAAGCACCCCCTGGAACTGAAACCTCGTCAGTGGGGTAGCATCAGCGTGCCTCAACAAGGTCCCCCCCCATGATGACGCCCTCTGCGCTAAATATTCCTCTACGCAAACAACAGGGCACATGGGAGATCCGGGAATACGATGTATGACTACACAATCCCCTATCGCACCCTGATCGGCCTTGGACCTGACAAACGAGACAGTCATCGTCTCCCTCTTTACCTGAATGTGCTCTCGGCACAGTCCACCCATCGTATCCCGCTTGTTCTTTGCCACCAGTTCGCTTACCAGCATTGCCCCATGAAATGCTAACGCAAAGGCGGCCCGGAATAACCCTGTTTCATACTGGGATGAACATGTCGCAGGGAGTACGGATAACAACAGGGCCAACCTATCCAGACCTATCGGGCGCCTCACATCTACTCTGCGACCCTCAAGGCGTTGCCATCCACGAAGCGCTTTCTGAACCACGAAAGACGCTGTCAGGTCCTGGATCCCATGAGCCCTTGCCATAAAGGAAATGGCGGCCCTATGCCTCTGGGCCGTAGCTACAGATTTGCCTGCCTGATGTAAAGACAGCAAGAATTGTACAACAAGCTCTTCCTGTCCCCAAAACTCCCCCCTAGTAGAACCCAAAAAGGACCAATAGGAACGGAACGCCCCTTCATATGCCTTCCTTGTCCTGGGTGCTAAACTCTCTCCCACGAGGTTTTGTAGTTCGGGGCACCGAGAGACCAGAGAGCTTCGGGAAAGGGTGCCGCCACCGGGTCCGCTGTGGGCAGAAAACCCCAGAAGGCCTGCATACGGAAACGAGAAAGCGCATCAGCCGCTTGGTTCAGCACCCCTGGGACATGTCGCGCCCTAAAGAGCACATTCAACTGCATACACAACAATACAATTTCTTTCAGCAGTCTCAGAATCCATTTGCAACGAGCCGCCTGACTATTGATACACTCAACCACGGTCATGTTATCAGACCAGAAAACCACAGAGTGATCTCGGAACCCCTCAGGCCATGTTTTTAGGGCCACCAAAATAGGAAAGAGTTCGAGGAAAGCAATGTTACTTGTCAACCCGCACTCATGCCACCATGTCGGCCATCTCTGAGCCGACCATTGTGTACCGAATATGGCGCCAAAACCTACACTCCCCGCCGAATCTGTCCACAGCCCCAGCTCATCGGAGGACACCGCCGGCTTGTTCCAGACAATTCGACCATTGAAATCCGCCAGGAACGCCAACCAAATGCGCATGTCCTGACGAATCTCTGCCGAGAGCCTCGTGCGGTGGTGTCCCTCCTTAAGGCCGACCATGGCTTGTGCAATCGAGCGGGAAAAGGGGCGGGCCATTGGGATTACTCTAAGGGCAAAATTCAACTGGCCCACCGTCTGTTGCAATTGGTGTAGTGTTACCTTCGTCTCTCGAATACATGTTTCAAGGGATGCCCTGAACTTCGACACCTTTTCTTTGGGCAACCGAAAACAGCCCTCCCCCGAGTCGAGCTCGATCCCCAGAAACTCGAGTGTAGTCGAGGGACCCACAGTCTTCCCTGGTGCCAATGGCACGCCAAAGTGATTCATTAAGACACAAAACTCTTTTAAGGCCTGCCCACATTCTGGATCCCCGGCTGCCCCCAAGAACAGAAAGTCATCGAGATAATGCATCACATGCTGAAAACCCGTCTTTCTTGTGAATACCCATTGCAAAAAACAACTGAACTTCTCAAAATAAGCGCAAGATATGGAGCAACCCATTGGCATACATTTATCCATGTAATAGCGGCCCTGAAACATGAAACCAAGGAGACGCTGATCGTCTGGGTGTACCGGGAGCAACCGGAACGCTGACTCGATGTCTGATTTGGCCATCAGCGCTCCGGGCCCCAGGCGATTCAACATGGCGACGGCCTCATCGAAAGATGCGTACCGCACCGAACACACTTCCGGGTCTAACGCATCATTCACGGAAAGACCTCTTGGGGCTGACAAATTATGTATCAGCCTAAACTCACCCGGGTCCTTCTTGGGGACCACCCCTAAGGGGGAACAAACAAAGTTAGCAACCGGTGGAACATCGAATGGACCGGCAACGCGCCCTCGAGTCACCTCTTTCCCAATCTTTACCTGTACCACCTCCGTATGCTGCCGGACCGACAGTTGGTTCTTACAACTCGTTTTACCCTGAAAATCCCCCACTGGAATGCGAAAACCATACGAAAACCCGTCTCGCAACACCCCAGCGGAGACATGATCCGGGTATTCATTGAGCCAAGGAATCATTGCCATGGTATCAACCGGGGTAGGAAAAGGCGCCCCTCGGACTCTTTCAGACCTGTTTGGCGCTTTCCCTACCACCGTTATCACCCGTTTTGGCTCTGCACATGGTCTCGGGATGAGAGGACTGTCCACACCCCCCACATTCGTGTCTAAACTTGCATGACCCCTGAGGCCTAGTACATTTTCCCCTGTTAAAATTCCAACAAATCCCCTTTTTACCTGAGTTGCCACTCGACTTCGAGTGATGCTCGTTACCTGCACCCGTCCGAAAGGGTGTCACAGAGGTTTGGCGGGAAGACTCACCCCCGCTACCCCCCAACAATGGTACCTTTAACATGCCTGAATTCTCCATTTTTTGCCAGGAAATGGAGTCATAACAATCCCAAGTTAGAGCTGGGTCGTGTTCCTTGGCCTTCCTAAAAACATTGTCATAGCAGAACCACTGATTGCCCTCGTACGCTACAGCATACTCCATAAAACGAGTCTGATAAATAGGCAACTCTGTCAACAATTCAGGCCTTCGCTCACCCATAATGGAGGTAAAAATGCCAAATGCTCTGCCCCAAGTACCAATGTTCTCGTCGACTTTAAAGGCGGCCATTTTTGCGCGCCAAACACTTGGATGCATTAGCTCCTTTTGGGCCTTCACATGCTCGATCTCGTAATGATCGGTAAGCAAAGAAAACATGTTAACATACTTATTGGCCCAAATCTTTTCCTTAATTTCCAGTGGAACATGCTGGGCCACTTTTTCCCTTCGCAAGGGTACAGACCCCTCCCCCGCAATCGGCAGTAGCCGCTTACCTGAACAAGGTGCTGTACTTGCCGACGAAATTGCGCCTGCTGCGATCTCAGCCACCGGAACCTGTGGGGGAACAGAAGATGGTGCCTTCGCAGCCTGTCTAGATTCTCGTAGTTGCCTCATGGTGGCCTCACTATCCTTTCCCAACCACGCTGCCAGTTGCGCAGCCAACTCGGGAGGCATATCTTCTTCGTCCACTGGGGTGACTACCACGGGGATCGGATGCCCCTCCTTCGGAGCTGGGACTGCCTCCTCTCTCGGTGTATCGGGAACCGGGGCTTCCCCCCCAGGTGCCCCCCTCTTGGGCCTCTTGCCTCTCCCGCTAGGGACTACTCCAGGCAATGCTGGCCCTACGACTCGCTTCGGGCCTCCCTCCCCGTTCTTTACCGCCATCTGCTTCTTCAACTCGGCTACCTCCTTTACGAGCATGCGGAGCATCTGATCGGTACCGACCCGCTTTCCAACCTTCTTGCCCGGCATTCTCCGACAAAGATATCTGTAAAAACAAGAACAAAATTACAACGCTCAAAATTGGCTCTTCGTTCCGTCTCGAGCTCACGTGCAGCGGGGAGGTGCAGCTTCAGAGCACAGGAACAAGAGGATGCTTTCTTGGCTTGTTGCTCCTTTTATCCGTCTTCGGGCGGGCGTGAACCCGCCTCCGCCTTGCCCCCCGGGGGCGTGGTCGGCGGCGTCATCGTCTAGGACAACCCACTCCAGGGCAGGAAAAGGCGCGCCCCGGCTACGCCGCTTCGGGCATACCAGCCGAGACACGCCTCCCGCCCAAGATGGCCTCCCGGGGGGATCGGGGTACTCCACCATACGTTCGGGGGGACCGAATGGTCGCCCCTTTCCATTCTTGCTGGCGAATAAAATGCATATTAAGCAAATATATAATGGTCCCTAGCACCAGCTTAAGGAAAGAAAATCTTGGTTTGGTGGCAGGATGACACCTTTGATGAATGTGTGACTACAAGACTCCCTCATCAAACTCCTATTATTAGTTTGTTTGCTGGTCTGTGACTGTATGATTGTTTTGCAGGAGAAGATAGTAAGGATTCCCAGTCCTGACAAAAGCTATGGATCCCTTTAAGGGTCCATCGGCTGGAACAAGTCAACCCGCCAGGTGTAGGTAACCACTCCTTTGCATCTCCTATTATTTTGTAACCATCTTGCTGCCTTTCTACTAATAGCAGGAAGGTCCCCGAAAAGGCAACCATGATTTTTATTAACATACTAGGGATCCAATTCCCCACTTCTCATCTGTAAGCACTCCCTGCCAACACAGGGGGTTCACAAAAGTGATACAAATTGACTCAAACCTTTTTTAATATATTTACTTTCCAGTGCTAAACCTGTTTAGTGCTGGAAAAGACTTGAAAGTAAGGCAAAGCGCTGTTTTGCATTACTTAGCGCAATGGGGGCGTTCCGTGGATGGTGCATGGGTGTTCCCATGCAACCACCCAAAGTTTTTGACTCCAAACCCTATTTACTTGAAAAAGTAGATAGGATTTTGTGGCAAAAATCTGAGCCTATTTCAAATAGACGCAATGAAGAAGAAATGGTTTTATTTCTCTTTTCTTTTCCGACTTAGTGTGTGTGCTGCACATGCAAAAAGGAAAAAGTTGAAAGTTAGTCTAAGCATGGGTCCTCGTTTACTAGAGGCCTGCACCACTTTTAATGACGATCCCATGGAACAGGCAGCTCAATCATATCTATGAGATAACGCAAAGCCGACCTGCTTACATTTCTCCTCATTCTTTCCTCTATCCACATGTGATGCATTCTGCAGCTTGCATAAAATGAGGGAAACACCTCTTGTGATTGTTTTTGTGCAATAAACAATCATGCCAACAACCCAGACACCCTTGAACCATTCTACAAGGGTGCCTGCATTAACGCTCAGCCGCAAATTGTGCCTCGGCTCTGGCTGGAAGGACATGATTGTGTTGTATCTTGTATATATATATATATATATATATTGCATTCCTGCCCTTTAGAGTTGGCAAAGCGCAGCTCAGCAAAATGACTTGCGGTGCTGTGCTGTGCCAATTCTTTGTAAATGAGGCCCCTAGTATTCTGAACTGGAAGGTATGTTAGACTTACAGAAACAAAGATGTGTCTATGGAACATGGCAGCA